>NC_139167.1:37260497-38510497 GCF_965202585.1 Thalia democratica | reverse complement strand
GCAGTGACAAACCCTCAGTTTCACCAGAATATTCCTCAAACTTTCTATCCCAGTTTTCTAAACACTGGTTTAACAGGTTAATTACATTTTGATGTGCAAAATAAAAATTTCAAACAAGAAATAATGTTGTCATCTTCGCAGTTTAGTGTGGCTCGGTTACAAGCAGTCAATAAAGCACGAGGACTTGTGGAACTTAAATGATGATTTGAAATCAGCCAGGCAAAACAGAAGGTTTCAACGGTGTTGGGATAAGGAGTTGTCTAAGAAAAAGTTAGCTGATGTTTTTATTGCTCTTAATTTATTAAGAAATAAAATTGATTACTTAACTTTAATGATTTGAAGACTTTAGTCAAATGAAGTCCTTAATTAACAGTGCTAGTGTTTATAATAGATTGTTATTTATTTACTTCTAGCTAGTCATTTCTACTTTTTTTCTGTTTTTTTTAGTTTTTAGCTTCTTAAACTGCACTAGTTAAATATGCCGATTGTTTTACTTAATTTAAAAGTACACCAGGTAATAAAAAAATAAACTCTTATTGTAGTTTTAAATATACAAAAACTTGGTTTTGTCAAACAAATTTAAAGATATCAAAAAAAAAGATAGATAAAAATTGTAAAGTAGGTTACAAGTAATTTTCTAGCTTATACACCATTAGACTAAAGAACTCTTTAAGTACCATAATAGATAACTCAAACTAAAATAACCACTACATTAAAAATTTAAAACCTCTTTTTTTAGATTTTATTAAAAAATTTACTAAAAAAAATAGTTTTCAAAACCTTTGTTTTTAATTTTAGATTACGAACAACATTTTTTTTTATCAAAGTTAAAGTAGAAAATTTTTAAAATGTTTAAAATTTAAGTAACTTGATAGAGTTATTAACTACTATGTTTTTAGATGATGACATTAAATTATCTTTTAGAACTGTTTTGAAAGAGAGATTTAATTTTAAAATTTAGATTAATGTTTTCTGATAAGTTTTAAATTACAAGGACTTAAATGCTTAGAATATTTTTTTTTGATTGAAAAATACTGAAGTTTTTTTGAAATGTTTTTTTTTGTTTTATGTGATTCTGTGTAATTTATTGTCTTTAATTACCAAAAGTATAATAAAATAATAAAAAAATAAAACTTTAAATTTAATTAGTTTGACATACTGTTTGTATCTAGAAACGGAATCTATAGGTTTTGAGTAATTAAGCACAGGTTGTGACTCACTCTATATTTTAAACTTTTTTTGTACATGATATCTACTAAAAGTTTACATATTTGAATTATTTTATAATAAACATGCTTTTCTTTTAAACTGACCATGTCTTTTCAAGTAAAAATAAAATAGTAGCTTAATTAAAGCTATGTTTAAGTTTCGTAACGAAATGTGATATATATGTTTCAATGTTTCTAGACATTTGCTAAATGTTATTAAGATTCAATAATCCAGACTAAAAAGTTACAAGTCTCTAACTTTTTAAGCTTACTAGTTACAAAATTGTAAATTCATAACAAAAGATTGAATAAAAATTAGCACATTTACCTACTAAAACTGCAGAGTGCCCGAGAATATTTATGTGAACGACGGTTATGAAGACAACGACCAACAATATCAGTTTAACGACGACGACGATGCTCTTCTGGACAGCTATGTGCATGAACTGAGTTTGTTTGTTGTTTAAATGTTAACTTTTTTCTTTTTAAACGTCTGTATTTTACAGCGCCCGAAAAGCCATCGTTGATAAGAGCGTTGGTGAGTACGTTTTATTCAGACTGGTCAATAACAGTGTTTATGGAAGTTGTAAAATTGTTCTTTTGGGTAGCAGGACCTTGGCTTCTGAGGTAAACATTTTAAAAACTCACTATGCTTTATTTAATGCTTTTTTAAAAACTAACAATTTTTTTATTCGGTTATTTAGTACTAAAAGTTAATTAAAAGTGTTTGTAAGTACTGAAGTTTACAGTTTTTAAAAGATAAAAGTATACTTTTTTTATGTTTATTTATTGATTTCAACAAAAATTAGTTTAAATATTAAATTCATTACAATGTTTTAACAATAAATAACAATATAGACATTTTATAATTTAAAAAAATTGATGGTTTTATTTTATCAAAAAAATGTTTAAAGTTATCAATACGCATTTACTTAAAATATATTAATATATTTACAATTTTAAAATTTATAGTTTATATATAACAAAATCCTGCAATACAAAGTAGTTTGAGTTGTAAACGATGTAACACCAATGTTTTTCAAATGAAATTTTATTCTGTTAACAAAAAAATGTCTAAAAAAGGTAGTTGCTTTTATTTGTACTTTTAACAATTACTGATCATTAACACCGATAGTACTTAACTTATAAAAAAGTTATTCTTAAAAGACACTTTGAAACAGCGCACTGATAAACTTCACTGAAAGCGACCAGCCCGCGTGGATAGGATTCGCACTTTCAGTCCTGCTCTTCTTCAAGTCGATAGGCGAAGATTTTGTCGGCCAGGAAGAAGGGTACACGAACTTGCGAATCAGCTTTCAAATCAAGTCGGCGCTCATTGGGGCCGTGTATAAAAAGGTTAGTATCAAATGAAGTTGATTTCACTTGTGTAGTTTTTTATATGCTACAGAAAGAATAGTTTTTTTTTTTTTTAAATTTAAGTTAAGTGAGTGTAAAAATAATCTACTAATAAGTGATGGTTTTAATATAGATTTTTGAGCATCACGTAGTATTTGAGTTTTGTAAACAATCATTTTGTTATTGAGGTTGTTTAATTTACGTACTTATCGAAAATAGATTTTTTGAGATAAATTTGTTATATGTATATAAAACAACAATATATTGGTACAGTATAAATTATTATTATTAAGAATTTTTTGACTAAGACAGTTTTTTATTTGATCAACAGTTCCCATTTTTATTTAGTAGAAATTGTTACTTCTATATACACGTCTACACCATAGTTCTTAATATACAAATTCTTAAAGACATAATCACTTAAATTTCAGGCACTATTTTGTTTTAATTTTTTTATAATTTGTGAAAAATATCAGTAGTTTTATAAATATTTTATAGTAATGCAAGGTTAACTCTTTTACTTTCATTGTTAAACTTTAATTTTTAGATTTGTTTACTTTTCGTGGAATATAAAAGTATCTTAACACTTACTTAAGATGTTTATAATTTTTACGTAGATACTTATCTATTTTGATAATGAAAGAGTTTTTTTTTTTCAGTCATTGGTATTATCTAATACATCCCGTAAATCTTCAAATTCAGGAGAAATTGTTAATTTGATGTCGCTGGATTCTCAAAGAGTTTCGAATGTAATTCACTGGCTGAATATTCTTTGGATTGGTGAGTTTATTTATAGTGAATTTTGTTTATGTAAGTATTTCATACAGACTTTAAAAACATGATTTAAAGTATTTTAGAAGTTGTAATGGTGTTTTTATTATTTTCTTTAAGTTTTTAACAAACTTTTTAGTTTTAAGTTTTACATTTAGTTTTTTATTTATTTATTGTTTCATGTTTTTTATGTCACTGAAAGCAATACACTGTGTTTAAACTTCAACTTAAAGTTGTTTAAAAGTACGTTTTACACACAAAATCATATTTTTCTGTTTGAAAAATATCTAAAATAATTTTTTATTAGACATTATTACTCCCAACCATTAAACATTACAGCTCCGACACAAATCGCACTAGCGGTAGTATTGCTCTACCGCCAAGTCGGATACTCCGTGTTTGCCGGGCTTGGGTTGCTTCTGTGTCTTGTACCAGCTAACATCGTTCTCTTCAAGAAGATGTTTGATGCTAATGTAAGTGTTTAATCCATAGTATAAATACTTATAAATTGTTTTTTATAACTTAAGGTTTGTTTGTTTTAGACAGAAAAGATGAAGAGGAAAGACGAAAGAATAAAAATGATGAACGAAGTTTTGCGCGGAATAAAACTTTTGAAAATGTACGCGTGGGAACTTTCTTTCAAGGTTCGCTTTTTGTCTATTTTCAAGTTAAAACTTTATCTTTTCGCATAAAACATTACACAACTTTTATGCAGGAAAAGGTTGATAAAATCAGAAATTTGGAGTTGGCGCAGATAAAAAGATGGTACAATCTGCGAACAATAAACAGAGTTTTGTTTATGATCAGTCCTGGAATGGTAATTTTTTTTGTTTTAATTAGGTTTTTTAAACTAGTATTACTAATTTATCACCTGAAAACACTAATTAGTTGTATTATTTAATATAATCTAAGTTTATAGGTTCTTAAATTACAATCGATTGAAGTGCAAGTGTAAAAAAATAAAAAAAAACTGATATTATTAAACATATTAATTAGCATTAACAAGTAGATTACTCTTTCATTTTTACGCAAATTTTACTCAATAAAATTCACAGGTAAGTGTGCTAACCTTTGGTGTCTTCATATTGTCCGATGATTCAAACGTGCTCACAGCTAAAAAAGCGTTTGTATCGCTCACCTTGTTTTACATGCTCTTCTTTCCCATTCATCTGCTACCCATAGTCATTCCCATACTGATCGATGTAAGCTACTTTTGTAATTATTCAATAATCAACTACTTATAAAGAACTTTATCTAAAGATTGTGCTGAAGTTTTTCTTGAAGTTCACTTTTTTAGCTAAAAAGTTTAAAATAATATATAAGTATGTTCAATTTGTTATTAAGATTTTTTTCAGGCAAAAGTCAGCCTAAAGCGTTTGAATGAGTTCTTAAACTTGGACGAGCTTAATCCTAATGACGTATTGAGGTACAAATCAGAAGCGGAAGAAGCTGCAATATTAATTAAAAATGCCAGTTTCAAGTGGGATAAAGAAGAAGAAAGCCCAACACTTAAAAAGTACAATTAATTTCAGTAGTCTTAGAGTTAAAAATTAAAGTAGTCGCTAAAATCCAATTGCTTAAGAAATTTTTGAATGTGTTATAAGTATTAACTTTTATTATTTTTATAGCAGCAATTTCTTTTAACACTTTATCTTATTAAGTAATGAAGTTTTATCATTTTTCTTAGCATAAACATGAGTGTAAACGAAGGTGAACTCGTAGCAATAGTCGGTCAGGTCGGCTGTGGAAAGTCGTCGTTGCTGTCTGCCATGCTCGGTGATATGATAAAGTTTGAAGGAAATGTGTCACTCGTTGTTAGTTTGCCTTATTTCTTCTAGCAATAATTTTTAGCTAATGCAATAATTCTATGACAACATCTTCAACCTCTTTTTAAAAAGGTAGATTACTTGGTAGTACTTATAATAATATCAATCACAAAGTCCTGTTTTTCAAAGGAAAATGACTACCAGTAAAAGCTAATAAAAAACCTTCGTTTTTTTTTTAATCAAAGTATTTGTAAAAGTCATGATGTTACATAATGTTTTTATAAAAAACTGAAGAAAAATCTGTAATTATTATTTTTTATTTAATACAACTAATTTCTGACAACATGTTCAACCTTGCAGGGGAGCACGGCGTACGTGCCGCAGCAAGCGTGGATACAGAACTCGACTGCCAGGAAGAACGTTTTGTTCGGCAAGAAGATGGAAAGATCGAGGTACGACCGCGTGGTCGAAATCTGCCAGCTTTCCGACGACTTCAAAATTTTGCCCGGTGCCGATCTCACTGAAATCGGCGAGCGTGTGAGTTGCTTATATATTTGTCATTCAAATAGACTTATACTTAGTTTTTTATAGTTGAAAAGTAATATTTTTTTTAAGTTTATTTTGTAACTCACTTCTTTTAGCTCGTTTGTAAAGCTTTAACTTATGCAGAATAAGTTTTAGAAGTGAAACATATAACATTTTTATAATTCTTACTTTTAAGTAATAATTCAAAAATAGTTTTTCTTACACGATTTTTTGGTGATTTAATCAAAAATTGTATTTTTCACCCATATATGGCAATGTACATTTTGCAAGTGTGAAACGTTATTTGAATAAATTTCAGGGTATCAACTTGTCCGGGGGTCAAAAACAGCGTTTATCATTGGCTCGTGCCGCCTACCAAGACCTGGATGTGAGTCGTGTTGTTATTTGATTAACAAACCGATTTTAATACATAAATTTCAACAGGTGTACTTGTTTGACGACCCGCTCAGCGCTGTGGACGCTCATGTTGGCAAAAACATATTCGACAAAGTTATCGGACCTGCAGGATTTCTAAAGAACAAGGTTTGTGTACACCTGTTAATGCATAGTTGTTTCTTTAAGTTATGAATTTTAAAATATGCCTATTGAATTTTGTATGGCTAAACGTTAGTCTCGATTTTAAACAGAAAAGTTTTAGTGTAAGTTAAATGACAGGACTAGTTTTACGAAATTTGTAAAATGTACACTATTAAATGTTAATGTAAAATACACGCATTTTAAATTTATAGAAATATAAATAAACGACCTTTTAATGCAAGATCTATATATAGTTATTAAAATAAAGAAAAAGCAAAAGTTAAATCTCTTTTTAGCGATTATTTCAATTAATTTTTGTGTAATTGTATAAATACATACAAAGTAGCATCTTATAATTGAAATAAAAGATTATATTTTATGTTATTTATCTTACATTTTACATACTTTTTCTAATCTAAAATAGTCTTTAATTAAACTTAAAATATACATGTGTTTGGGTTATACGCATGATTTAACTTCAGGCTTTTTAACACCAGTAATAATTATTTACATTAACATTTCAAACAACGTTGATAAAAGTAAAAAATTTAAATTTTTGAAAGTTACTTTGTAAGGTACTTAAATGCAAAACTGCCAGGCATAGTTGCCATAATTTAGAGCTTTTCACTTGCGCTATCAAAATTATATGCTAATTCACAAAAAGCTCAAGTTTGCTGCCAGCAAATATTAGAAAGTTTAACTTTTGTAATTTTATACAAACTGCTGTAAGCGGTCAATTGCCTAAAGCAGTCAGGTATACACAGGCTTTACAATCCAAATATTTTTTTTTAATAAGTTTAAAGTTTTATTTAGTTTTTATGTGATATATGTAATTAAACTTCCATTTGAATTTCAAAATCACTTATAATATTTTTCAAAAAAAAAAGTTATTTTTTTATAAATCTTATAGTTTATATAACATAGTTCAATTAGCACTGAATTATAAATTTGACACAGACAAGAGTTTTGGTGACCCACGGTGTTTCGTTTTTGCCTCAAGTGGACAAAATAATTGTCATCAGCGAGGGCACGGTTTCCGAGGTGGGCACCTTCGAGCAACTGGTGGAGAACAACGGAAGCTTTGCTGAGTTTCTCGCCACGCACGCCGAGAGTTAGTTTCAATATTCACTTGTTTGATTTTTAATTGCTTTTAAAACTAAACGCTTTGGTTTTAAATTTTAATTTGCTTTTTTTTTAATTTAAAAAAAGTTTTAGTGACTTTTTTTAAAAATATTAAACTTAAGCTACTTGTCAGTTTTTTGAAGCCTAGTTTTTCAATACAAGTTATGTAAATATTTTTCGTTTGCCACGCGCGAGTGTTACGCAAGTGAAACCAAACAAGCTGTTCAAAAGCAACTTCAACAAACCCAACATGCCGTTGTAGGTTTTTTATCAGCTCAACAAGGTGTGGGCGGGAGAGTTCGCGCGGATTTTTATCAAACAAAACGTCAAGTCATCTCGTGCTTTTATGCTCGCTACCGAAACTATACAGCGCGTCAAGTTTAAAAGGTGTTTTGTTTACGGTTTGTTTTATCTGGCAGGCTTGACCTCTATTGACGAAAAAGAACAAGAAAAAACTGCTGACGAAACTCGGAAAAGGTTTGTGAATGCAAGTAGATTAAAAAAATCGTTTCTTTTATCAAGTTGTTTTTTTTTTTTAGAATTTTATCCGAGGGGCAGCAATCGGATGTGGACAAAAAAGAAGACGACGAAGTTGCTAAAACTACTTCAGAAGAAGTTGCAGAAACCGGGAAGGTTCGTTGTTGTTAATAACAAAATGAGTTTTAATTTTTTTGAAAATGTTCAGTTTAATGATGGGTTAATTAGTGTTACTTTTTTTTTGACCAAGTAACTTTTAAATAGTTTTTTTTTAATTCTTATGAAAAACTTGATGATAAAGATGTTTTATTAATTATGTAAGCTTAATTCTTGTTTTTTGAATAAAATTAAAATAATGAATTTCACCGCACGACCAAAAACAAACGAAACCGTTCGTAGGTTGTCTCAGATGCAGTTGTAGTTAGTCGTACGGTGAATTTCATTATTTATTATTGATGGCGTGAAGCATCTCAACTTAGTTGATGATAGCCGAAATAAATGCTAATTAAAATAAATTAAAAAAATTATAAATATGTTTTGTTTAAAAACATGAATTTTTTTTTTTGATATTTACTCATGTTGTAAAACAAAATGTATTTTTAGGTCAGCAAGAAGCATTATATTACGTATTTGAAATCGTTCGGAATTATTTTTGCAATTTTTTCAATCCTATCTGAAACTTCTTACCACGTTTTGCTTGAATTTAGTTCAATTTGGTTATCAGGTAACTAACTTAGTGCTATGTTTAAACATTGGTAAAGTTATAACGAACATGTCTTCAGTATTTTAGTTAACGGAAAGTTTTCAAAATGACTAAAATGTTTTTAAAAACTTTTTTCGTTTTAAAAGTTCCTGTAGACATTTAATAGTGTTTGATAACCTGTTTGAATTTATAAATTTATTCATAACGCTTTAATTCTAATTATTATAACAGCATGGACAAATGACCCAATAGATCCAGTTACTGGCAAACAGAACAGCACAATGTACAGGCTTGCTGTCTATGGTGGTCTTGGACTGGGAGAAGGTTTAAGTTTTTTGTATTATTTTTTCAAATGGTAATACTAAAAATATACATGATGAAGAAAAAATTAACTTCTATTTAGGAAATGTTGTTAGAATTTTTTTCGAAAAGTTTTAAATGTTGTAGTTGTTAAAATGTTTGAAAAAAAAATCAGCAAGTTTGCTTTTGTTTGCGAAATGTGCATGTATTGTTTGAAAATACTGTCGCCTAAAACTAATTAAGCGTTGCAAACGAAGGGTTGGCCGCCTTATTTGGTACCATGGTCGTATTTCACGGAGCTATCAGGGGAGGCAGGATCATCCACGACAGATTGTTGATGAGAATATTGCGCGCTCCAATGTCCTACTTCGATACGACACCTACCGGTAGAATTATTAACAGATTTAGGTTCATGAATGTTATGTATTGTTGTTTCAATGGTTTAAAAAGGTGTTCTTACAAAATTATAGCTAGTTAAGAATTTATTCAGTAAGCTTCGTATTTGAGCTTTTTTTTAAGTTTTTAAAGTAACCGAAATTAATTATTTGATATAAGTTGTAAATTATGTTTTTCAAAAATTTCAAATAAAAATTCAACATAACTTAATACTAGTTTGTTTATAAAATTTTTAACGTTGTGTATCTACAATATCTAATCAAGTTTAAATTTATTTAAGCATGCTTTTCGGTGTTTTCAACAAAAAGTGTTTGGCCAATAGTTGTATAATTAAAAAACGGAACATATTTCAGTAAAGATGTGCAGTGCATTGACGAAGCGGTTCCGATTATTTTGAGAGAAATGATAACTCACTTAGCGGATATGCTTTGCATGCTGCTTGTCATAACTTACACCACCGTAAACTTCCTCTTCTTTCTGTTGCCCATCTCCGTCGTTTACTTTATTTTACAGGTTAGTAATAACTAGTTAAAAACAAGCCTAATTAAGTTAGAAAATAAAACAAACTCTATTATAGCGCTTTTTAAGGAAGGCTTACTTGGATATGTTACATATAAATGCATTTATAACCTTTACTAAAATCAGTTTAACATTTTACAAGCCTCTTTTTATTTCTTGTGTTCTACAAATTATAAAAAAAAAACGGTTTTAGTTTGACACATTAACATTCATTTGCTTATTTTTACATATAACTTTTTATTTAATTTAGTTTAGTTCTGTCATGTACACTAGATGCAAATATTTTAGATTTACGACAAATTCTGAAAACTATTTAAACGGATAGTTTCTTTTACTTTTCAGTGTTGTTAACCTTAATTGTTTTAAACATAGTTTAATCTTCAGTTTAAATATAACCTAATTAAATAAACTACAGCGTATTTTTATTCCAACTTCGAGACAAATAAGAAGACTGGAATCAATCAGTAACTCACCGATATATTCCCATTTCGAAGAAACTCTTTTAGGTAATTATATGTTTTCCTTAATACCTTTTTTCGCGAACTAATGTGATTAGCAAGCTATGTATAAAACGTTAAATTAATTATTATAAAATAGGAGTTTCTACAATAAGGGCTTATAATTTAAAAGAAGATTTCAGCAAACAAAACGAACAAAAAGTAGATTCTATGTTAAGAGTTGCCTACGTAAGAAATGCTGCATTTAGGTAAATTTTGTTTATAGGCTTTTATTAAATATGTTATTTTATTCAAAATAACTTGTGTCTCATTAATTGTTTGTATGGGTTTTTAAGACTTATTTTTACTAATTAAGTTTTATCACCAATCGATTAAGTTTTCTTGAACTCTTTGTCCCTGAGATTTGAGTCTTGAAAAAAAAAATTATAAACTTTATCTAACTTAAAAAAAAATTCTTTTATTAAACTTAACCGATATTTTTCTGGTTAATTTATTTCTATCTTACTTCATTTTTTGTTTACGTTTTTGTATGAAAATTATTTAAAATTACTTGCATTTTACAATAAATAGATTAGCAAATTCTTCTTAATAATTTATACTGATCAATGAAAAAAATAAAAAAATATTTAAGTTAATAACAAAAATATAGACAAAAAGTCAATACTAAAAATGTTTCACCAGTTGTTAAAATTTCTTACATATTAAACTTTGGTATGCGTTCGTTTTTTATAGTTTCCAGACAGTTCAAAGCAGCGTTGGCCTTACAAATGAACAAAAAACTTGTTTTATTTCGTTTATAAAATAAACAAACACTTAAACTTTCACAAATGTTCACCACGCTTTTGCACAATACATTTCCCCAGGTGGCTGGGTCTGAGGCTGACGGTGATCGGCTCGCTGGTCGTCCTCGCCGCCTCCCTCCTCTCCGTCCTGGAACGGGGACAGTTGAGCGGCGGCCTGGTCGGCCTGTCCATATCCACGTCGCTCGGGGTGACCGGCACGATGAACGCCATCGTGCGGTTGATAACCGAACTGGAGAACCAGGTGGTTTCGATAGAGCGCGTGGTGGAGTATTCTAAAGTGGAGCAGGAGGTTTGTTTCAATTGAGTTGGGCGTGTCAAGATGTTTATGGTTGTAGTTAATAACTATGTCTATGTTACTATCTATTATGCTACTTTGTTTGAGTGTATACTACTGGTATATACATATATATTTATATATATAAAAAGGTTTATTTCAAGATATATCTTGAAATAAACCTTTTTATTAACAAAGCCCTTAAGGTGGGCTCAGTGTGAAAGATTTGATTTATCAAGTTAAATAACTTAATTATATATATATATATATATTCTATTCTATATCTATTCTTAGAGATTTTTGAGACTCCGTAGATCTGTTCTTAAATTTATTTGAGAGCAGTGAAACGCCGTTAGTTGAAATAAAGTTTTAGCACAAGAACATCTGTGGTAATTCTATATATATATATATACTTTTACATCGAGGTGTTTTTTTATATTGCAGTTTCATTTAGAACCGTTATTCAAAAACAAATACTGGCAACAGGCGCCTTTAGAAGTTGAAGGCGATCAAGCGTTGGAAGGCGGGTCGTGGCCGAAAGAGGGCGAGATCGAGTTCAAGGATTATTCGACGAGGTACAGAAAAAAGCTGGAACTCGTGGTGCGCGATTTTAACATTGTCATCAAAGGTGGTGAAAAGGTGGGATGAACTTTTACACGGAATTTATTTCTGCGTATAGGCTTTAACAAACTATTTGTATGTAAACACGTATTTAAATATACCGAGAAAAGCTCAAGTATATTTTTAATTGGCTAGTAGTATGCTACAAAATTCATGTAACAAAAAATTCTTAAAAACTAAATATTCTTACAAACAGATAGGAGTTGTGGGTAGGACGGGAGCGGGAAAATCGTCGCTCACGCTGGCCTTGTTCCGCATCATTGAACCTGCGTCGGGTCACGTGACGATCGACGGCGTTGAAACTTCGAACGTCGGCCTCCACTCCCTGCGCTTCAACATCGCAATCATACCGCAAGTTTGTAAAAAACTGTTTAGTTTTCAGTAAAACGCCTCGTTTTACTTTTTTTGTAGTTTATTATTTAATCTTATCATCAGCGCTGCCACAAGGTTAGGAAATCAGGAAAAACTAAACTAAATGACGAAAGTCAGGAAAAATTGGAGGTTTTTGTAAAAAGAGTCAGGAAATTTGAAAAAACATTAGGTTTTGTCAGTTCAAATTTACAAAACTCCTTATTTTCCAAATCCTTCAAATGGTAAAATATTAATTTAAATTCTTTTAAAGTCAGACCGAAATTGAAAAATTTTCCTAGAAATTTACAAAATTACTTAATTTCCAATACCTTCATCTGATAAAAATTAATAAAATATCGTTTATAATTGTTATAATATAATTTATTATAATTTATTAGATTATAATTTTTTGATTTTATTGTCAAAACAATGTTACACTCGTTTGAAATAAATCAAACGATTTCATCAGTCGAATAATAAAACCTTATTCAAATAGAATTTAATTTAGATCAAATAAGTATTAAAAAAAAATGAGAATATATTTTGAACAAGTTTAAATTCTATTTGAATAAGGTTTTATTATTCACCTGAGAATCTCGTTTGATTTATTTCAAACGAGTGAAACATTGTTTTGACAATAAAATTTTAAAAATTCAGTTAAAAAATAAGTTTAGTAGTTTCTTCCTCGTTTTTAAAATTGTGTCTATTTTTTCTGTGTCGCGCACCTTGTGCATGAAATTTTTTAGCACAACATGCACAGTCGATTTCGACAAATAAAAAGCCTAATATTGTTTTTAACTCTCTTTTGATTCAGGATCCCATCTTGTTTTGCGGGTCGCTCCGAATGAACCTAGACCCGTTTGATGTTTACAGCGACGAAGAGGTCTGGAAGGCTATTGAACTTTCCCACCTCAAGACGTTCGTCTCCTCGACGCAGAAAAAACTCCTTCACGAGGTGTCCGAAGGAGGGGAAAATTTGAGGTTTGTTGTATAATTTTTAGCGTGTTATTTTTAGCAGTAATATGCACAGTGTTTGTAAAACTAAACTGTATTAATATTTTATGACGTTTTTTGCTCAAACATTTTGAGGCGAAAATTAATTGTTGTTTAAAAAACATAATTAGTACATATATACATTTCTTTTATGATAAGTTGTTTGTTAAAATAAGTTTTGTAAAAGCTCTTTAAAGAAAGTTCAAACTGTTAAAGTAAAGCAATTATTTCTCAATGTTTATATTTAACATTTTTTTTTACTAAATAAATAGCTACATAAGAGTTATACTGTATTTTCTTAAAAGTCTAAAGATTTTTATTTGTGTTTAGCCGAAAACAAAAAAAAAAAACTTTTCTTACAAAATATAAGTAACTTTTATAGAAACCTAAAGTTTTATTGCAAAACCGCTTGTCCTAAACACCAACAGTAGGGTGCTTATTTTTACAGCTTCCTTTGAGTTTCTGGCAGGAAAAAAATTTCTGTTTTGGAAATATCATAAAAACACCCTGTGCAAACTTTTTTAGATGATTTGAAGAAACTTTCACCTTGGCACCAACAATTTTTCTAAAAATCACCCCAATGCAAATGTATGGGATGCAAAAAATACGACCTTGGAGTTTTAAGCTGATTTTTTTTTTTATGTGGCGAATTATCACACAAACACATTGTGAACAATTTAAAGCGATTAAAGGAAGGTTTTATGGTGCCATTTCTTGTTTTTTGAAAAAAACTAACTGGAGATCCATGAAAACTTACAAAAAAAAGTAAGAATTACATATAATCAAGAAGTGCCACCAAACACTTTCTTTAAATCGTTTTTTATAGTTTTTTAAGCATTTTTTTTTTCGGCCGAAAAATCAAATTAGTTATAAAAATAAGCACCCTAACCAACAGTGATCTCGATTTTTTTTATCCAAAAAAAAAAAGGTTATTTTCCGCAGCAGTATTTCTCAAAAGTATAATGTTTGTCGCAGTGTCGGTCAACGTCAGTTAGTGTGCTTGGCCCGTGCTCTTTTGAAGAAGTGCAAGATTCTAGTTCTCGATGAGGCAACCGCAGCCGTCGACTTGGAAACGGACTCACTCATTCAAGTTTGAAATAGTTTACTAAATCGGAGTTCAATATATTTATTTCTTAACTATTCTACACTAACTTTAAAATATAAAAGAATTTGAAATAACTGCTTTGTCAACATGTTAGGGTTAGTTAATATAAAGCATTTTGCTGAAGTATTAATAAATTTCTAACAGTACTATATATTTTTAAAATATTTTTTTTTGTAATTAATTCTTACTTTTAACTTTTTTTTGGCAATAGAATAAACATGTATTAGTATTTATTTTAATTAAAACAAAGGTTTGAAATAGTAGATGTATAAACCATATATATTACAATGATTATAGCAAAAAATAACGTAACAATTTATTTATTTTTTTCTATGCGCTTGACCTCAGTGGCGGTAGTGTCAAATTTTTATTTGAGTGCTTAGAAAATCATGACATCAGTTAATAATTTATTAATTCATTAAATACTGCACATCAACAGTACACAACTTTACTTATTATTTTGCTTTTAACTTGTGTTACAGCAAACAATCAGGCAGCAGTTTTCGCATTGCACTGTCTTCACGATCGCCCACCGACTGAACACTATCATGGACAGTGACAGGTTAGAAAAGTAATTGTAGATAAGCTCTAGATACCATTCAAAGATCGAAATAATTGTTACAGGATTGCCACTTTACACAAAAAACCTTGGAATTTGAGAAATTTTGAAAAAAATAACCTGGAATTTTTAACATATTAAGAAGTAAAACTTCGATTTGACACAAAAAATCTATCATGTAGATATTTTTTTTTTGTCATCATCAAAAATTTTTTTTATTAAAAAACACATATAAATTAGCTCAATAGTATCTTTTCATTGTTTTTATACTATTTAACACAGTTTCTTACCTTAAACTTAACTTTAAACTAAAAATAAACCCAAAAGTGTGTACGTTTAAAAACCTGGAGGAAATTTGGAAAACCTGGAAAAATTTGAAAAAACGAGTGGCAACCCTGAAGTTAAAACAATGAGTTAAAAAATTATTATACAAAAGTTTTCAATTCTTAATGAATAAATTATTCTAATTTCTTTATAAGTAGTCCATAGTTGAACTATAAAAGTGTAATAAATACCTTTTTTACTGAACCTTTAAAACCAATCTGAAATTTTGTAAACTGTAAAAAACTATTTAATAGAATATAACTTCATGATTATTTTAATTTGGTAAGTATTTCAAAACGTGTTTTTGACAATTGTTGTTTTAAATTGTTGTTAATATTTATGATTGAATTTAAGTTCGCAAACAAACGTTTATGTTTGTATAATTGTATATTTACTTTAAAAACTTCTTAGAACTTTTGAATACTTTTTAAAAGACTTTTTAACAGTTATTATAATTTAACACTAAAACGATTTAAAATAAAAGTTTAAAATCACATTTTAAAAGTGTTAGATAAATTTTCAATTAACTTTTTCAATTAAGTTTATTTTAATTTAGTTATAAATTTATTTTTTCACTTTCAGCTTTAATGATGTGCTTAAAATTGCTTATAGAATTGCAGTAATGGATAAAGGTCAGTTGTCACAGCTAGACTCACCTAAAAACTTGCTGGAAGACGAACAAGGCATTTTTTACACGATGGCCAAAGATGCTGGGATTGTATCCGCTAAAGAGTAATTTTCTTATCTCCTGTGTTGTGGTTTTGCTGTTTTTAATCATGGGAAAATTACTAACATACATTCTATAACCTATTTTGAAAATTATAAAGCGTATCATTTTTTTTTAATCAAAGCTTTAAAACTAGTCTTTATTTTAGTTTAAGTTTTGTAAATGCAAGTTGTTTTTGTACTTGAATTTAATGTGTTTACTTTTTATACGATTAGGTAAATTCTGTCAATGTTTGTCATAGCCATACTAACACAATTCTATTAATGTTAAAGTTTTAAATAACATCACTGTGAATTTAGAAAAGTATAATTGAAAACTATTTAACATTAGCTTTTTCTAGGATTAGCAGTTTGCTATTGTACTCACTGAGGCAAAATATTAGAATTTAAAGTTCTTTTTTATGTCTTATTTATTTAGATTATATTCCTATTGAGTTACAAATACGTTATAGTTTGAAAATTTTTAATTAATTTTTTTTTTTTTTTTTAATTTTAATTTTTTCGTAATTCAATTACTTTATAATTATAATTTAGTATATTAATTTACAGTTTATTAAAAATCTACCTTTTAGTTCAAATAACTTATAAGATATCAATATCGTTATTATTCTTTTATAAATTGTTAGCTGACTAATTTTTTCATTATTGATTTTTTAATTTAAATCTAAAGTATTTTTAAGATAAAATTAACGAAGCTATTAAGAAAAACGTTAAAAATGAAATTTTTGCATAGATTTCTTAAACTCTACTTGATGAACCAAAATTTTTAAATTTTACATGTATTTTATATTTTATTACACAATTTTATTTAACTTTTAACCTTGAACTATAAATGTTTATTTTAAAAAACTTTAAAAAATATTAATAATTTTTTCAATTAAAATACTATGGAGTATTACACAAGTTATGTGACAGATTTTAATTTATATCTGAGTGAACTTTATATTTTGAAAAAATAATAAAACAGGTTGATTAAGAAGTTTCAAACATTAACTTTTATTAAATAAAAAATCAATGATTTTTTAACATAACTAATCAGAAAAACAGTAAAAACGTTTCAAAATATAATGTCAGTTTTTACTCTTGTTAAAATAAAAACCTCTACTTAAAGTTCTATAGAAAAATTGTTTTTGTTATTTAACTACTTTAGTGACACTTTTTTTAACTTTAGGGTAAATGTTTTTTGATATTCTCAGTCAATACTTTTTGTGTACATTATGTTTATTTATGTATTTATTATTAGTAGTAGCTAATTTTAAATCTTATGTATCCTTACATCAAAATTTTTACCCTGGCCATTACATAACCTTATGTTTTAGTAAATTTACAACTTTTATTATATACTGAAGTTTTTAATAAAATTTATATAACTAACTATTTGCAAATTTTTCCTAAATTTGTCGTACTAAATTATTTTTTCTATAAGAAATATTTAAAAAATTTAACAAACCTATATAAACATTCAGTATGGGTTGAGATGCTTATTTTTATGTACACTTTATATTTATTTTCAAAAATATATTACATACAAACAAAAAAACTTTAATGTACAACAGTTTGTACGAATAAACAGTAGATAGGAGTTGCACTAGTGTTTTTTATCATGGAAATAATTGTAGTTAGATAGTGCTAAATAACTTTTTTTCAGCAAACAAAATTGAAAAAATAAAAAGTAGTTTAAACTATACTAAATCTTTGTCAGGTACACAAAAGTTATTAATTTTTATTAAGACTTTTTCAAATGTTCTAAACGGCAATTAAACTGCTTGTTTAGATTTAGCGTGGGCAACGTACAGCTCACGGGCCTTATCTATCATTTTTAGCCTACAGACAGCTGAAGTTGATTTAATTTTTGAACAAAAATTTTTAAATGTTTATTTATTCGATTTACAGTACCAATTAGTGTTTCATTAAAGTTTTATAAAACAAGTTTTCAAAGTTAGGCACCCTTGTAAAGATTCTTTCACGTAAATCTTGCCCACCGACTATAAAAGTTACCTCGCCTGTATTAAACTATATCTGTAGTAAATACTTATATGTAATGTTTAAGTATTAGTTTAACTTTTAAAAGTTAGTTTGTATTGTTCAGCAGTTTTTAATGAACTATTACTTTTGCCCTGGTAATAAATACTGTTACATGGGTGTATTTTCAGGAGTAGTCACGTATACATGGTTGAAAATTCAAGAAAAATGTTATCTTTTTTCTTCAAAAATTAGTCTTAAAGATTAAAGTCTTACTTTTAAATGGAAATTCTCAAATCCACAAATCCCTTTACATTTATTTAGTTTTAAAATCTCTTGATATGGAAATATCAGTTATATTTAAGGATTGAATTTATAAACTATGATAGTATTAAAAGCGATTTGTGGGTTTGAGAATTTATAAAAAAAACCTATAAAATCTACATTTAAATCTTATTTTGTTGTTTTCTCTGAAAATTTCAAAAAATTAAATTTTAGTTACCAAAGTAAGGTAGAGTTTTATTCAAGTAGTTTTTTATAGTTATCTTCTTTGACTAAATAAACAAATTTATGTTTTATACGGCATATGTTTTGTTAAAATGACACGTTTCTAATAGCTTAGTATTTTTTTTTCATTTAATGCATAAGAGAATGACGATATTAGTAAACATTTTATAAAATAATTTTACAATGAAGACTATTTATTCACTTTATGAAAAATAAATCCTCATCAATGTAAATGTTTTAAAGATCTATTTCAAACAAGGTGTACTTTAATGAATTAGAGTTTTTGAAATGTTCCTTTTTTGTAATTAATTTTTTTAATTACAGTAACCTCTCGGATCTTTACGCACTCGTGACGTTACGCACTTTCGTTTAGTTACGCATTTCAGAATTCTATAAAATTCAGAAATTAAAAACTTTCATTTTTTTTAACATTGCACAAATTAGGTTTAATTTATATTTTTGAATTAAAATATGTTTTTGAATGCTCATACATCTCTCTATATTTTTAGACTTTGTAAATTTATGTTCCTTGACTAATTGACAAACATTTAGTTATACCTCAGTATATCAGAAATTTTGTTAACAATAAGAGATTAAATCAAAATTCTGAAATAAACATGACTGTGTTTAATAATAAAATTATAATAAAATAATGAGAATTTAAAACACAAAGAAATAATACAGCAGTCTTGCCCTATAAATTAACAAACACAATTTTATAATTGTAAAGAAATGCTTAATTATAAATTGAATTTGCTAAGTAGAAAAGAATATAAATGTCACATATAAATAAAGATAAAGATAATTTCTACTTATTATTGTAATAGTAAAACTATTTTTAATTATTATTTTATAGAAATTCAAATCTTTTTTTTAATATATGTATAGTTTTATCTGTTGTTTTCATATTTATAAATTAAGTAATTAAATAGTTAAAAGTGGGAAAGTGCCCAGTCTGCTTTTAACTAGAAGCAATATTAAAAAACAGCCATTATAGTGAGTATATTTGGTACCTCTCGTTTCTTTACGATCTCTCATATCTTTACGCACTTTTTCTGTGGACACAATGTGCGTAAATAAGCGAGAGGTTACTGTAGTTTATTGAACGACAAAAAAAAACTCAAAATATTTGGTCCTAGGACCTGGTGCACGAAGAAACTTTCGGTTATCTAGTCGCACACCAAGAATACCTTTTAACGTCTTGTCCACAACATATATTTTTTTAACAAATGGTCCTAGACAAGACGTTAAAAGGAATCCGTGGTGTGCGACTCGATAACCGAAAGGTTCTTCTTGCACCAGGTCCTAGGACCAAACCTTTTGAGCACTTTTTTGTCGTTCAATAAACTAGTAATGTATAGAAGCTTAACTAGGCATTTCTAAAACTTGAGAGGCTTTTAACATTAAATATAAAATTTTTGTTTGAATACTCAAATCCTAAATCAAAACCTAATAGTTTAAAAATACTTTTACTAAAATAATTGTTTTATACTTCTTAAAAGTAGATAGTAATACTAATTATTTGTTAATACTAGCATTTCAATAGTTTTTAGTTTAACAAAAAAAAATTAACTTACTTTTTTTAATATTTTTATCTAACTTTGACTCTGTAAAGTCTTAAAAGGGGACTAAATTACACAAAGACACAATTGTATGAGTGCACAAAATTGCACGAAGACACTTTTGCACGAGGTAACAAAATTGCACGAGGGCACAAAATTGCACGAAGACAATTTGAACTGAGGGTCAATTTTGCACGAGTTACAATTTTTTCACGAGAGTAAAAAAACAGAAATATAAATATATGTATAAAAAAAAACAGAAAAAAACTAAATGTTAAACTAATAAAAAAAAAGTTACTGACTGAGGGTAAGGGTTAGGGGTGACAGTGATAGTAAAAATAAAAAAAACTTAAAAAAAAGTTAGAAAAAAAAAATTAAAAAAAATTAATTGAAAACAAATAAAAAAGCTACCGACCAAGGGCAAGGGATAGGGGTAACAGTGGTAGTAAAAAAGAAATTAAAAAAAAAGATTAATAAAAAAATAAGTTACCGACCGAGGGTAAGGATTAGAGGTTACAGTGATAGTTAACAAAAAATAATAATGATGAATAAAGAATATGACCCGTGCAAAAATTTCTCTATGCAAAAGTGTCTCGTGCAAATTTGTCCCCTCGTGCAATCTTGTACGCTCGTGGAAATTTGACAGCTACCCACTTTCAGTTTATTTTACGAACAATTTTTTTGGAAAATTATTAGAGATACTAAAAAGGGTGTCAAATCTATATAATCTAGACTAGGAAAGCCTTTTAAAAATTTAAAACAGCTTTTTTTGATCAACATTTTTCGTTAGAAAAAGCTGAAGAGCTGAAGGGAGTCTGTAAAGATTATAATGTATACAAAAAGCATGCATACAAAATTTGTGTACAAATTTAAGTTTTAATTATTTTTATTTAAACTGTTTCTTGTAGAAAAATTAGTTTTAAATACTTAAATCTACTTTGATTTATAGTAAATTTATATCATAGTATTAAGTATCATAGTATACCGCTGTACCTAATTTTAATCCTAAATTATTAGTATCAAGTATTTTATGTTAGTTATAACATCTTGTGTTATAAATAAATATATAAAGTTATCCAATAACAATTAAGTTTGTAGAAATAAGATAGTTGGTGTTCTTATTTACTAGATAAATACAACAAAAGTTAAAGCTAGTTACTTTATATTCAAAATTGTTATATAAAATATCCCTTTGTATGGTCAAATAATGTAAGATATTTAAAAAAGTATAATAAACTGTACGTATATGTAGTAATTTTGTGTCAATTTTATCCTTAAACTAAAAATAATCATTAAAACTTTAAGTGCAGTCACCTCTTGCTAGTCTATGCAAATTTGGTCCAAAGCAAAATGTGTAACTAAACGAGAGAACGTAACTAAACTAGAGGGTTTCTTCTAATGCATTGGATTAAAATTAGTTTGAAAACATTCCCACTTTTTTTATTTACTAAAGTAGTTTTCATTCGATTTGTACATATATGTGAACAGTTTCAAAAATGTGTTTGTGTATACAGAGCATTTTTTCTACTTTGTTCCTTGCCCACCTAAGATTTAACATGTCTTGCATGGTATCAGAGAAAAAAATACTTGATACCATGCGAGACAAGTTTTACCTTAGATTGGTAAGGAACAAATTATCTAAAAATAAGAGACTTATTTAGCTGAAATGAAACTTTATGCAATAAATACTAAAAGAAATTGAACAATGTCTTTTTAAAGTTTTAACCTTGTTTAATAAAAAGGTATAAAGGGGAGCTTTGACACTTAAAATTTAAAGAACAAAGTCATATAGTTCAATAGGTTTCTTATAAAAGGCACAAAGTAAAAATTCAAAAATCTACTAAGTTTTATTAAAAATCTATCTTCCCAACATTTTACAAAAACCTTTTTTGTATATTTTGAGAATTAAAAAATGCGTAACTAAACGAGAGTGCGTAACCAAACGAGTGCGTAGATTCGCGAAAGGTTACTGTAATTGATAAAATAGACATGTGTTTTAGTCTTAAGTATGTTTTTTTAAATATGCTGATAAATTTAGTTTTTGTTCTGTTTTATCAAAAAAGACAAATATTCACCGTAAGTCGAGTGAATGTTTTTTCAATAACTATGCTAACTTAAAACTGTTTAACCATCAATTGTTTAGAAGTTATTCAATAACGAGAAAATTATTAAAGCCGCACTCTTAACTAGTTAATCTTATTGTTTTTGAAAAAAAGTGGAATAATTTAATTTTTGTCATTATAAACAAAACTGTAAGACCTTCGCAAAAATATACAATTTATTTAAACCTTTTTAATTAAAACATAATAACACAACAAAACAAGCAATCTATTTATATAAAAATGTGTATTTAAACAAACTTTGCAATAAAGAAAACAGATTTTATCAAAAAATATTTCTATGTGTATGACAAAAGTAAATAACTTTAAAAATTTCAATAGTTCTATGATAAATTAGTCTAGAAAAATATTTAAACAGTCTAAGAGTAGGTTTTACTAGATTGACTTACTAGATTGTTTAAATTTGAAATAACTTGTTGGGATATGCTTATTTTATAGCTTACTTAATTATTTTGTTTTTAGTCTGAGAAAATTTTTGCGGTCGTTCTATTAAGTAGAGTTACTTTACTTTTCAATCAAACTTTATCAACATAGATTTAACTTATGAACATTAGTTTTGTTTTATTTAAGGTTGCGTTTCAAACTTTGTATTAGCACTTGAGTTACCAGTATTTAAAAAAAGCTTTTGTCTAATAGTATCAACGTATTGTAATATAAAAGTTACGTTGCTCAAAAGTATTTTAATTCTTTCATCAAGGTTTTTGTAAAAAAAATCTTTAAGTAGCAGTACAAGCAGTGCTTTTATCTTTAAACGCTTTATCATAAGAACATAATAAGTTGAACAATTTTATAATATTATTTACTATAACACTTTAAAATGTTGTTTTCTTATTATTTTTTTGCTACCCATTAAGTATTAACACTGAACAGCTGTAAAAATGAATGTACATTACAAAAATAAGCGTAAAAAAGTTGTTTACATTTTGTATAGGTAATGAAACTTTTAATTAATAATTAACTTAATAATTACAAATATCATATAGTTTTATAACAGTCGGATTTAATGTTAAGTATTTCACATATTAATAACTATTATCTGTAGAATATATCTTATTTTAATGAAAACATATATACACCTACTTTATTCTATGCTTCTATTCTCTTATTACAGTAATTATTTTTTTACAGAACCCAGTTGAAGTGTGTTGATTCGTTGACACACAGAAACATATGTTGGTAGAATAAAGGAAGATTACTGTATAATTTGTTTTTATTTATATTCCAGTGAAGTTACTTTACTAGGATCTTTTGTTAGCAAACAATTAAAACTATATTTTGAACAGAAAACAATTTATATATTAAAATTCTATGCTAATAATTTAATTAGCTTTGCCTTGGGAGTTTGAATTGTTTTTTAGGATCTAAACACAGTTTGTTTAAATAAGTTACTTTGATATCTTTTTATAAAAACAATTAAAATTATGCTAAAGAAAGTGTCGGCAAACTGATACATGCGATGTACTTACTTTTGCGATAAACATACTTTTTAAAATATATATACAATTCGGTTCTTCAACTAATGTTTAGAATTAAAAGTGCTTTATTACTGCAAACTTTATTAACTACTACTATTATACTGCGACCCGTGGAAGATTTTTATCTATATAGTGCGGTCCGCAAGCAACTTTTGCCAGGAAAATTGGCCATCTACTTATAAAAGACTGCTATACTATAGAACTAATACATAGATTACAAAACCTACAATTGTTAAAGTACATATCTAAACAGCAATTAATTATTGCAGCTAAAATTGTCTGCAATGTTAGTGTATTTGCCCTTTACTCAACTTAAAAATATATTTTTTTAAAGAAGGTCAGTTTAATCTACTGTAATTAGATTAAAATAAAAACTGATCTATACTAAATTCACTATCTAAAATATTTTACACAAATTATAAAACTTCAACTATAAAGCTTATACAGCAAACTTTCCAAATCTTTAATCGTTACGTCATGACTTTTAAGAGAAAATTTTGGTTTTAAAAATAAGTGCTCTTTCTATCTCATTAGTATTGAAATTTATCAACACAAACAGTTTTAATTTAGGTATAAAGAACAACTAAACCTTAAATTCAAATTCGTTCAAATTTGGAAAAACAACATACAAAAGAAGCAACACACAGGTTTATAACTATTTATTATTTTTGTTCTTTATACTTAAGCTTTAGCAAAATTTTGAGTTATATTTATGTGAAGTAAATTGTAAAAGCAAATTGTTTTATGACAGTATTAAACTTATTTTAAGTTTTTTCAAGCAAATAAATTTTACTATAGCGTTTAAATTATAAACATACAATTTTAACATATAATATATTTATATCTTATTTAAAAGTTGTATTTTGTTTAGCTTTCAAAAGTTTTAGTCAAAAGTTAAACCTTCTAACACTATCTATAATTTTAATAAGTATTAGCAGCTTGGATTTTAAGTTATTGTTCGGAACATACAAATTGTTTCGTTATAGAATTTTAAACAAATAGTACATATCCATTTACACTATATGCAAATTTTTATTTTGTTCTAAGTTTTGGCCAATAGTTAATGTCTACTAATACTGTGTATATATTTCTTAAGACTTATTTATTATACCAATAGGCTTTTACAGCTTATTACTATCAATAAAAAAGTTTTTGACAAAAAAGCTATATGTTTCTCCTTTTCTAGAGTTAAGAATTACAATTGTTTAATTATCAAGTAGAACAATAACTATGAATACTTTCTATTAAAATCTATTGTTTCTAAAATTTTAACCACTTATAAATCAATAAATAAATTTTGTCTAAACAAATACAAAGATAGATACAAAATGCGTATTAATAGTATGATAAAGTACTAATGTTTTATAGTATAAGTAATAATACAATTCTTAAACTTGTTTTTTAGATTGACGTTAACAAAAAAAATTGATTGTAAAAATTTTCTGCTACAAACGTATATAACGCAATTCTTTTAGAAACTTATTTCTCCATAAAAAAGTTTTACTAAAAATCTAACTATATTCTATATTTTTATAGCTATAGATTTTAAGCTTTAGGTTTTTTTTGCAATAATTAGAAAAAAGTGTAGGACACATTTTAACAGATTAAAAAAAATCGTGACTAGAAAACTAAAACAAGTATTTTATTTGTTTATTCAAGTAAAGCTAAAACTTAACAACTCCGCCCGAAAAACTTTATAAAGATTAGACCGAAAAAGTTAATACACAATCGCTCAATAATAGTGGGAGGGTATAGATTTTTAGCTAAATATTTTTCTTTGGTCTTTCAAGTTTGCGCCTTCCATAAGGAATCTATTAAAATCTCACACTTAGATCACTTATATTTCAGAAGTTAGTTTATGTTTAAATAACAGTAATAAAACAGTATTTTACCCCTGTCTATCTCCCTTTACCAATTTAAGAACTTATTTTCAAAAAAAAAATATTAGATAGCCTGTCAATATAATAAATGATGTTAAGATGTAAACACGAGCTGAGACTATAATTTTTAGAACAAAAGTTTACAGTTTTTTATTGTTTTTAAAGATGTATTTAAGTTGTTAAGAAACATAATGGTTTGTAACTTTTTAAACAACTTTATGTTTTAATTTGAATAACATATGTATATTATATATATTGATTAATGCTCAAAACGTTGTAAAGACTTTTTAAAAGAACTTAAAAAAAAAACTGAATGTTTGGATTTATTTCGTTTTCTTTAATAAGAGAGAGAGTAGTTTTCAAAAGAATGCTGCTAAAAACAGAGTATACCTTATGTTGATATAGAAAAAACAATTTAAAATAGTTTCCGTCCAAGTACTTAATTTCAAATAATTACTAAAACACTTTAAATACAAAAAAGCTATAAAATAGCCTTAAAATAGTTGTCTAACGAAACATAAACCAAAACACACTAATTGCAAAGCTTTCGTCCTACTTAGACAAGTGTTTTAAGGCTATTTTATAGCTTTTTTGTATTTGAAAATTTTAGTATAGCTTTGTCTGAAACAGTAGTTAATTGGATTTGTTTTCTGGACCCCGGTGTACGGTTTATCTGTTTTCTTAATTAAAACACTTTAACAAGTATTAATTGAGACAAATTTGCTTTAATTACCCAATATTTTGTTCTTTAAAAGACATACGTACTTATAATTTGTTTATCAGTTAATAATCTTTAATCAAGGCCAGCATAATCATAAAAAAATTAATACTATTTTTAATTAAATTAGTTTTTGTTGGAAGTATTCAATTGTTTGTGTATTCAAGTGGTAGTGTTAGCTCCTTTTAAAGCTCTTGAGTTCTTTAATAGAACAAAGTTGATTTGTGAGAGAAGCTAAAAAAGTGTCAGCAGTAAAAAATTTATCGTTATCATATTTGTTTAAACAGACGACTAGAATGCTTCTTCTAATATTTTAGCAAATATTGTTTTATAAGATTTTATTTGTTTTACATATTTAGCAAATTTTTATAAAAACTTCAGCTTTTTTACCGGTAACAAAAGTAGTTTAAGCATCCTAACGCCTTATAAGTTTCTAAACAAAAATTAAAAAAGAATTTTATTTTTAAAAGTAAATTAAGATTACCATACGAAAATTACGAATTAATCAAAAAGTTAGAAAAGTAAAATGCTTAGTTGATTTATTTTCATGTTAGACAATCAAGAAAAAAAAACTGTTTGTATGTAAAATGCACTTTTCATGAATACACAATATTATTTGATAAACTTTAATAAATAAAAGACGTGTGCTTTTACCAACTATTTTGGTACTGAATATTTTGTATTAATTATTATTTTCATGAAGTTAATTTGTTAGTAATAACTAACTTAGACAATACATTTTAAAGGTAAAACTTTACTCTGTTTCACTATCCTAAAAAATCAATAAAAAGCATCGATATGCTTTAATATGAGATTAGGTTGAAGTACTTATAATAGTTTTAACATTTTACAGATTAATTTATTTTGTGTTTGCTAAAATAGTCCTATACAAATAATACTTTTAGTTAGTGTCGTTAAGTATGTTTTGTAGTTAATAAAACCAGACAAGACTTCTTACATGCAAAATGTTACAAGTATAGATGTGAAAAAAGTAACGTAATAAACCGTATTTCATGACTTAGTCACAAAAAATTATATCCGGTTGTTACAATGTGTTTTGAAATAAAGATTTAGTTACTGTTTAATGAATGATTTTTTTTAACAAACGTAAACTTTATAACTTGTCTAATTTAAAATTCAAGTTTAGTTCAGCTATCGCTTGGAATTGCTATTTATGCTTATTAGCAAAAATTCTCTTAAAAAATTGCAGAGTTTGCTGGGAAAATTTAAACTTGTTTTTTAATACTATAACAAAAAAAAGTTATGACTCTCTCTACTTCGACTTTTATTTGTCAGAAATGCTAAGGAAGTATTTTTTAGTGTTTTGTTTTAAAATTTATTAATAATAACGTTAAAATTTTTTTATTAAAGTTTTATTGTCAAAGAATTTTTTTAAAGATATTCAGGTAAACAGACTTTTCGTTTAAAGAAGTAGAGTTTTTAAACTATATGTATAACATATATTTCAGTATATACAATATTTATTTTCACATTTATCAAAAACAGGAAATGTATTGTGGTCTATATACCAATGTCGGTGAAATAAAAAGAAAAACTTTAATGTCACTTTTGAAGTTTTTAGTTTTCTCTAAAGTTTTAAAATGCCATTTAAAAAAATTAAAGTACTGCAAATTAATATAACATAACATATCTTTTTTTTTATAAATAAAGTAAGGTAGTGAATTATAAATTATAGTAGAATAGTGCAGCTAATTAAAAAAATGTTTCTAATTGCAAAGTACTGCTCAATAATTATTCCAACTATCCACCTTAATTTGTGAACATCACTAGTTGTTTTAACTTAACCACTTGTTATGTGCATTTTTTTGTTTATTCTAAAAGTATTTTGCATTTTTATGTACTCAATTACAGTAAATTGGCTTTATATTTTTTAGTTTTGAAGTTAGCTATCAAGTTATAGTATATGTAAACTTTTCAAATTAAATCAAGTAGTTAAATAACAAAATTATTACTAAATGTTAATAAAAAATCTTTATTTTAAATATCTAACATCAGTAGTTGTGAATTTTAGTACGTATTTTTATAGTAATACTAGTATTAATGTTTAATGCAAATCAACTCAAAATAATGGTATTTTACATAAATTGTATTACATTGAATGCAAATCAACTCAAATAATGGTATTTTACATAAATTGTATTACATTGAATGTTTAACATATTGTAAAGTCTAAATATATTCTTG
Source organism: Thalia democratica (assembly GCF_965202585.1). Classification (NCBI taxonomy): domain Eukaryota; kingdom Metazoa; phylum Chordata; class Thaliacea; order Salpida; family Salpidae; genus Thalia; species Thalia democratica. The sequence continues at coordinate 38,482,174 of NC_139167.1, read as the reverse complement.
AAATTTTTAAGTATCTCAACCACAAATTAAGAATATGCAGAAATAAATGCATACTAAAATTGACTGTTTTGTAGCTAAAAATTTAGTCTTTTACTAATGTACTCGTCAATTTCATTTGTTTTTATACTTTTTCAGATTGTTCAAACCATTCTAAATGAGACTTAAGCAGTATGAAAAATTTTTGATAGCTTCCATATTTTTGACTTGTTTATATTTTTTCAATTATAGCAGACATTCAACTAAAAAAAAAACTAAAAAACAAAGTTTTAAATACGTTTTGGATAAGTCGGTAAAATATAGCCATGAAAAACTGGAGGTTAATAAAGGTAAGTTAATTTTTATATAATTTGATTTAAAACTTTTGATATTTAGAATATTTATAGGTACACTAATCACAGAGTTAACTAATAAAATACAAAACATAATTGAATTTTTCAAAACAAAAGATTGAATTTTTACTTCGAAGTATAAATTATTCATACATGATGTGAGCCGTTAGAATTTACCTAGGTTCTAAATGGTTATGAATAGTTGAAAATAATATAACTGTCCATTTTTTCAGCTTAAGTACTTAGTATAATTCTTATTTAATCTTTTGTGTAGATGCCAATATCGGACATTTATAAGGTTGACTATAATAAATAGTGAAAGCTTATAACTGTTGCCAGTAAAACGTAAGCTTACTTTATAAATATTTTTGTCTGAAATGTACTTTGAACTTAAACTATTTCAGTTGTATAGCACATCTGTATACAACAATTGTAGGTTATTAGGCTACGTTTTATGTTGAAACTTTTACAGTAGATATGAAATGATCAAAGCATGTAAATGTTTAACTTTTTTAACCTTTATCCATTTTTTTGAAATAAGCAAACAGCCTTAGTTTTTCTAGTTTTAAAAAACTGTATTTGATTTTGTATCAGTTTTAGTTTGCCAAAACGCTTTAAAAACTGCTTTCTTTTTTACTGCGTGACAAACAGAGAAACTTGCAAAAAACTTTTATATACTTTTTATTACTTGGCAAAAGCTAAATTTAATAACTTAAGTTGTAAAAAGTTGCATGAGAAAACATAAAGTACTTTCAAAAATACATACACTTAGAAAGATAAGCTGTATTTACGTTAAACGAGAGAACTAAAGCATAAATTTAGCTAAGTTTATATTATTCTTAAAAGAGAATATATGATTTAGTTTAAATGTTTTTGTGTCTGTTTACAATACTTATTTTATATTAGCTAAACTTTTAGGTTTAATTATATAAAGATGAAAAAAATATAGTTTAAAACAGGTTTTTTTTTACTGAAAGCACACAGCCATAAGTGTTTACAATTTTATTTACTTTAAAAAATTAACAGACTAGTATGACCAAGTTTTTTATATTTACAAGCAAAAATTTATTTGCCGTTTAAATGTTTTTATTAATGTAAAGCTATTTGTTTGTAAAGCTTTGTTAGTTTTTTTTTTCTTGTAAGAAAAAACACTTTTTACAGACTCTCAGTGTTTGGAGCTTCCAAAACTTTTGAATAATAATGAACCAAATAAAGAAGCTGTTGAAAAAACTAAATTTAAAACGATAGAAAATCTTCGGGATGATTTCAACTTTATTTTACTGCCTACGACAGTCATAAACAAAATAAAAGAAATAAGTTAGTTTTTCGTCTAGAATTTTACAGAATTTTTGGTTGTACCATTATACCTTTTATATTAAATCAAAGTTTTTATATTTAAAAAACAAGTTGTCTTTTGTACATTTGACCTATGTTTTAAACTTACTAAACATGTTATAAATGTTTTAACTTAAGTCTAAAAAATTATAAATGTTGTTGTAATAAATGCTGGTTGATACTTTATTAAGTTTTTACAAAATTCTAGTAAATGTTTAAAATATTAGTTTTCAAAGATTCGAAAACACTACGTTTTTTTAACTAGATTTATAATTTTTTATGTTACATGATAATTCAGAACCTTAGAAAATTTTTAATAGGCCATATCTCAAAAAGTAATAAGTATTTGAAATAAGAAAAAAAGCGGCTGTAGATCTAATAAATAAGTAAACTGAAAAAGGTTATTAAAAGAGAATTTTAAAATTACTGTATTTTGGAACTTTTTTAGTCATGTCTCTAAAAGTATTTAAAGTTTTGCAAAAGAAAAAGTGGTCTGTGAACATTAATTAGACTTACATACATATTTTTTATCTTTTTCAAACATACTTTCTTTTCGGGTTGAGACCATTTAAGTTTATTTTGAATATTTTAAATTCTCCGAATGTGAATTGTCTTGCACCAAATTTTATAAACGTTCGTAAGCGTATTTTATATTTACTTAACTCAGGTAAGTAACTTAACCTGGCGTCGTGGAATTTGACAATTGAGAATTAAAAAAAAAATGGAAAAACCTGGAATTTTTACATCTTTATTATTAAAATTTTAATTTGACACGAAAAATCTATCATATAGATAAAAAAAAATTGTCATCATCAAAATTTTTTTTGTTAAAAAACACATTCAAAGTAGCTTTATAGTATATTTTTTTGTTGTTGTGCTATTTTACACTGTTTTTTTTTACCTTAAACTACTAAAAGTAGACCAAAAAACGTGTACTTTCAAAAACCTGGAAAAAATTTCACAAAAACCAGTCCCTGTTAACAGCTTTTGCGTTAATAACTGCTCTCGTATGTTGGTATAACTAAAAAAATAATTTTGTAGCCAAAACAATTTAAACACTTTAAGGTTGCCAAGTTTCATAAAAAAATACCAAGCAACAAATATTAATTGTAACAACTTTACAGACGACGACTCGATGACGGTGGTTCACATGGTGAAGAGCTCGTCGGGCAACGTCGACCGCAGAAACACCATACGCGAAACTTGGGGAGGAACGCACGAGGTGAGAGTGAACAAATCGGGTTCTCGTCATTTCCCAGTCTTCGTAGTGGGGCTCAACGACAATTACGAGGCTTTGAGAAAAGAAGGTGAAGAACACGGCGACGTGCTGATCGTAGACATCAGTGACACGGCCAAGTTAGCATTTGTTTTGTTATATTTGTTTTTTTTTATTTTATCATGCAAGCGGTAGTAATTGGAAAAATTTAAGTAATGTTTGTTTTCCGTGTATAAGTATATATCAGTGATTATTGATTTTTCAAAGCAACAAATAATGTTACTTCTGTACGAGTACCAAAGTCAAAACTAAAGTGTTAACCAGAAGCAGGTGCGGTTAATTTTGTGCAGCAAGTTTATATAAAGTAAATAAACATTTATTTTTAATTTAATAAATTTATTTTTTTAAATTTTACGTGATTCCAAGTCATGAAAACTTTTTTTTGTTTATAAAAATTGTCTGTGCTAATCCAAATAAAGTGTCTAGGTAGATCCACATTTACTATGAACTTTAAAACACGGTCAGGCTTTTAGCTTTTTAAACTATTATTGTTTTAACAATGTTCTTTATTAATAAAATTTTTGAATAAAATTCATACTTTGTTTTATTAAATTTATAAAAAATAAGTTTAGAAACTTTAATATGTTTTACTATGAAGAACTTTTAACTGTTAGTTAAGTTTAGTGGTCGTATTAGTTTCAATGTTGTACGACTATAATTGAGGTAATACTTTATAATTACAAGGAAATATTCATAATAACATTATGATCATAAAACAAAACGATAGTAAATGATTGCACTTAAAATTTTTGTTATATAATATTTGTTGTTTATATTTAATTTTTTTGGGGAAGAAAAATTGAGATTGTTTAATAAAAATAATAATTTTAGTTTGTTAACCTCACTTTACTTATCACATCCTTTTTTAAAATCATTTACTTTTTAGTACAAAAATTTTGCTGATTTGACAAAACAAAATTTTAAAGTCAAACTAATTAATTTTTTTTACAATTTTTTTTTCTTTTCTTAATCTTTAAATTAGAAAACAAAGACTTTTATATTATTTTTTCTCCATATAACATAAAAACATGCTGGCATATTATTATTTGTACACAAAGATGTAATGTTTTTTTATCATTTTGTTGTATTAGTTTCAGTGTTTTATGAAGCTTTATTTTAGGTAATTTGAAAAAAACATTTAAACTAAGAAAAATAAAGAAGGTTAATGTTTAATAAGTTTAGTATTATTTTTTATAGAAAAGTTGTTTGAATAACTATTATTTAAAAGATAAAAGTTCTTTTAAGCTACATATGTTTCCTCCAAAAATAAAATCATAAAAACAAAAAATAATTACAGTTGATAGTTTATAAACTTTTATAAGCCACTTAAAACTTTCGTCTAAATAAAAATTAAAAAGTATGTATAAAAGTTTTTTTTTTTACAAATTTTGTAGACTTTAAAACTTTGATTCAAAAATCAATATAGTATGTTTTTTTGCGTTAAATTATATATTTTAAGAATCTATCGGACCTCCTCCTCTGTGGAGTACTCTTCAAAAAACTTAAAAATTTAAATTTAAAATAAAAAAGTAGTTTTAGCATGTTGTTAAAAAGTGAATAAGTAAAGCTGAAAGTTTGTGTAAGCTATTTTTTATCAAGTCTATGTGTAGCGACTGCCCTAATTCTCCACCCAAGCGCCGTACCTGGTATATAATTAGGTTAAAACGTCTGAATTATAGTTAGTTAAATGTTTTTAAATCAAATCTACAATTAAATTTTTTTCTGGTAAAAGTGACCAAAACTTAAAACTGTTGAATCTAGTTCAAAAATAGTTTAAATATAGTTAGCTAAACTGTCAAGCTATTAGTTTAAATGATTTGTAATATATACGGTTGTTTTAAAAAACTAATTTTAAGATATACACAAGCTTCTACTAGCTGTTCTAGTTTTATAAATTATTATATTTATAATTTGGTTATTTCGGTTTTTTTTTCATAAAACAAGAAGTTGCAATCACTTTAAAAGTTTTCAGTTTTAGGTTAAATAATGCCAATCAGTTTATTTAGTTTTAAATTAAAAAGCAATGAAAATATATAAATAAATAAAAGTGGTATTCATTCTGAAGGTTTAAAACGTTTTAAAGAATAATGATTTTATAAAATAGTATATTTTACTAATCCAAATAAACTTACGATGCTTCTGAGTATAAGTATAAAACTGTAGTGCAGTGTTTTACAACCTTTTAAAAAGCTTTACACACTAAATTACTCAAATATAAACTATGTGCACACCAGGCTATAAAGAGTTATTACTTTTTATTAGAAAAACATTTTTATTTATGTTTTGAGTGCCTCAATATATAAATTACAAGTTAAAAACTATTGATTTATGTTAAAATTTATTTTTCTTACAGAAAAAGGCAAAACACTTGTCATATAAATAAATAGTAAACTTTATGTGCACACTTAAATAATTTCTATGCACACAACTGTTTTTCATTACTTTAAAATAAATTCAAATATGTAGAGCAATTAAAATAAATTTTAAAACCGATAAAACTTAGTTAGTTTTGTTAAAGAATACTTATAACAATCCATGAAGTAAGATTACTTTAAAATTGACTCTATGAGATTTTTTTTGTAAAATTTTTAAAATTTGTTTGGAACTGGTTGAATGATATAACTACTAATTTAATATAACTACAGTTGCTTCAAACTTTGTTTGTTTTAGTTTTCTGTACAGTCAGCACCTTTGTGTCTAAAATTAAAATCTGCCGTTGTATTTCATTATTTTGATTTTCTTATTTTTTATTTAGTTGCATTTTTTTTTGACTTGATACCAGTTTTACTATGTTTAGTTTTTATTAATTTTGAATTCTATTTTTATCACTTTTTGTACAAATACTGTGAATTTTTATCTGCATATAAACTTCTTTTTAATTGGTAAAAAAATAGCCTTATCAGCTTTCATGTTTATACTGAGAGCTTTAGAGTTGTCTGAAATTACATGTTTATACAAGTAACATAACAACAAGCACCATTATAGTTTTAGCCTGCCTCATTTACTTCTACACACGTGTTTTTTCTAAATGTATAAAAAATTTAGTGCAAATTTTTTTTACTGAAAATATTTGAACCATAAACATCGATAGCAATAAAAAAATGTTAACTTTGTTAAACTTCGTTCAGTTAAAAAAAGTATTGTTTTAGAAATACAATTAAAAATGTTTAATGAATGTGATTTAAAAACTAACCCACGCACAAACTTAAAAATTAAGTTTTGTATTAGCCCACGACTTTCTTTTGTTATTTAGTACAAAATAAAATAGAGTTTATGTTTAAAACTAAGTTTACATAGTGTAGGAAGATAAATTAATATTATTTACTTTAGTTTTTAAATTACAAAACAGCTTAAAATCTATAAACAAATATTCTAATTAAATTTTTGAAAAATATGTTTTTTTAAATTATTATTATATTATATATGTTTTATTTAATTTACGTAGAAAAACTTTTAATTTTACTAAAGTTTGATAAAACATATCACCTACTTTAAAAGAATTTATTTTTATATCTACTTTAGTCAAAGTAAAAATGGATTTCGGCTAATTTTTTTATCTTTTACTCTACAATATTAAATATAATTCTCTACTACATTATAAAAAGTATTGAAATATATAATGAATACAAATCATCTTAAATACAAATATTTTTTTAACTAAACAATTAGAACAACTTGAACCTCATAAGTTTCAAACAAACTGGTTTTAAAGAACTTACAATTTATTTGGTTTTATAAATTTAATATCTATACAGCTATCCAATACATATTAAAATTGCGTACTAAAACTCTTTAAATATGTAGTGAAATATGAACTCAGTACTTGTAACTATTTTGCACTTTAAAAAGTTTCAAGTGTCTAAAGTATTCTTATGCTCTTGCTAAAAAAACTATTTTCGCAGGAACGTGCCACTCAAAGTGCTGGCCGGGATGCAGTTCGCGTCGCAACACCTCAAACCCCAACACGTTTACTCCTCCATGGACGATGACGTGATAGTGAATCCGCTCAATCTTCATCTGTTGCTGCGTCGCATGACGTCACGTGATGACGAGTCAGTTCTCAGGCCTTGTTACGAGCAGTTGCCCGTCGTGTGTGTTTACAGCTATCAGCCAGAAGACATCCCGGCTCGAAATCCAAATTCAAAATGGTGAGTTGACGGAGAGAAAAGTCTGTGCTGAAACAAAATTCTAGTTAGAATGTTTTTATACAAGTAGTTGTTTTGATCAACCTTTGGTTGTGTTATAAATTTTTGTATATGCTTTAAATGTATATAAAACACGCTTGAACCTAAAGTCGTAAAACAGTTTTTGTTTGGTGTTTAGTTTTTCCAAAGTTCAGCAGTTCAAACTCGATTATTTCATTTGATATTGTCAACTAATACAAGTCAAAACATTTATTTTTTCTAATGGCACAGCTCTGACCTCTATCTTTTGTTACACATGAATAATTCCCACAGGTACATATCGCACGACTTGTTCGGAGGCGAGCGATGGCCCCCCTACTGCAGGGGAGGCTTGTACCTGATGCCCGTCCTTATGACGTCACAACTGTACAACGTGAGCCGCACCACGTCATACATGCACCTCGATGACGTGTGGATCACCGGCATCATGCGGAGGAGAATCGGCGGAGGAGACGCGAACATTTATGTTAGTTTGTTTTTAAGGAACAGATGTTGCATGTTTTTGTTTTATGTTTTTTAGTTTTAAGATAATTTATATACATTTTTTTTTATAATAGTAATATGATATTTATATGTAAAGATTTTTATTGTCTCCTACAACGTTTCTATTACTACTTAGTTTTTTTAGATACGATTCATCTTTTTTTATCGAAAATGTTTCTAAATTTGTAAGAGATCTTTAGATTCTTTAAAAATTATTTTAACTTTAAAAACTTTATTTAAGTTTTAAGATAATATATATATTTTTTTTTTTAATAACAATAATATAATATTTATATATAAAGTTTTTTATTGTCTCCTACAATGTTTCTATTACTACTTAGTTTTTTAGATATGATTCATCTTTCTTTATCGAAAATTAAAGCTGTACAAATTTAGTATATTTTTATCAGATTTCTAAGTATACTTTTTATGCTTTCTGTGAGTTTATATATTTGTTAGAGATCTTGAGTTACTTTAAAACTTATAAAATTACATTTTTGTTTGAATATCATTTGAACCTTTTATAACTTTGTCATAAAAGTTTTAAGTCACATTAAAACTTCCGTTGTTGTTTAATAGCAATACCTAAAAATTTATAAAATTATGCTTTGTAGTAAAAGGTTCACTTAAATTTGGAAAAACAATGAAATTGTTTACTTTTGAAACTGTTAATAGAAAACTTAAAATTGTTTGAAAAATTGTACAAGCTTCGTGATTAGATTCGTGTATTTTAGTTAAGTTTTATTGCTATTTCTCAGTGGGTCCGCGATTAACAATAGTAACAAATTTTATTCATGAATTTTTCTTTGAAAAATAGAGATTAGAAAGCCAAGATTGCGGCGCATTTAGAGCTTCAAACCAAGTTTTAAAATTCCGTTTACAACTGAATATGTGCCATTTTAGGCGATTTAAAGTATTTTCATATATATATAAACTAGACTCTAAAGTAAAAAACAACCGTGAAGTCAAGAGCCTAAAAATATTGGTTTTGTACAAATTTCTAGTTCAGTACGATTTTGACCCCTGTGTAATGCGCTTTTAGATATCAGAACTAAAAGTTTTATATGTTAGTAAAACATTACTTTGTTTAAACAAACTTTTCTATCACGATCGTACATGTTTCTTAAAAAACTACTTTTCAAAATAATTAACAAACGGACGTGACCTTGACAAATACACGTACAACGAAAGCTGAAACAAATATTTACTTTTGTGTGCAAACAGGAACAACTGTACAGTACTTTTCTTTATTGAACTAACGTAGGTTTGTCTATGTTAAACAAAATAACACAAAGAAACATATGTCAGTTAAATAATGAATAGTACTGTGCAAATTCTTCTTACTAATGTGTATTCCAACGAACTTGTTTTGTCAGGATGTGTATTAACAAACTGTTAGCAAGTAAATTTTGATTATTTTTGTTTATGAAAAGTTCATTTTACTTGCGACTCTTATCCACTTGAGCACTTGTAGTGTAAGTGTCGTCTTTTTATCAAACCAGGCAGCTCCATACAGCCAGCGTAGAAATACTGTTCAAAGTATTAAATATGTCGACAGCGACCTTTAAAAAAAACTTATACAACGAAAGCTGAAACAAATGTTGACTTATATGTACATAGTTATTGAAAAAAACAATCTGGACAGTACTTTTCTTATTTAAACTAACGAATTTTTCTCTGTATTTATTTGTTTACCACAGAAAAACATGTTTTAGTTGAATGAAGAAAATCACTGTACAAATTGTTGTTACTCTTATGTATTCCAACGAACTTGTTTTCTTAGGATGTGTATTAACAGATATATATTTTTTGATTATTTTTGTTTATAAAAAAAAATTTACTTGCGACTTTTATCCGTTCAATCACGCTTGCAAATATCTTTTCAATAAAACAAGCTGTTCAACCAGGCGGCACCGTACAGCGAGCGCACGGACATGGAGCTCATCCGCAACACGGACGGCTTGCTGTTGAGCGACGCCGTGATGAAGCACTTGTGGGGAAACATCCACGACATGAAGGTGAACGTGGAGGAGGAAATGAGGAAAGAGTGGAAGCAGATCGGTGGGGAATAGTTGAGTTGGTTACTTTGTTTTTAAAATTTTCTCACGTTGTATGCTTGAAATTTTTAGTGCAAGAAGATTTTCTTGCAAGCTGTTAAACTTTTTGTTAAAAACGCTTGCTTTTTTTAAGTACTTCAAAGTGAACTAAAAAAGCCTAACGTGCTGACTAAGAAAACTAAGAACTTTTGTTATAAAGTATTAATTGCCTTTTTTAGTGTTTTATTTTTGTTTACATTCTTTTTTAAAACAGTCATGCTATTGTAGCACAACTAGCTTTTTATCACAATATTTTATTTTCATTAATTATTCGTAGCTTGTTTTAAAGCTTAAAAATATCATGTTACGTTCTGATTTATTTCTTGCATTTTAGTAACTAGACTTGATAACTTTTATCTAAAAATTCTAAAGTTTCTGAATTAAAATAAAATGTTATAAAAACTTTTTTTAAGAGAGAACAAATTGCTCATTTTTTAACAATTTTTAGCATTATATGCTGAAAAGTAAACTTTTAATCATGCTGCTAAATACTGTAACATCTCAAACCAATATCTTCGTGTTATTTTATGTAAAAACCTCATCATTTATTATCATGCTGATTTTTGAAAACTTTTACATGAATAATTGATGACTTATTACTTTTTAGGTATTGACTTGTTTCTTTAAGGTATTCTAACTTCAAAGCTAACAGATTATTTTTTGTAAAGTTTTTCATCAATAATACTGTAAATTTCGGTACTAAATCTTTTATTTTTCGTTGATTAAATTTTCAGTAGTTTAATATATCGTTTTTTTTTTAATTAATAGTACTTTACATACTAGACTTCAATGAGATTCTTTTTAGCAACTCCAATTTAATTTATTAACATCAGATCTAAACTGTGTTTTTGAATTTATTTAAAAGTTTCAATTATTGTGTTTACTAAACTAATAAATTGACTTTCCAATTTCATTGTGATTTTTGTGTATATTACTATTTTTTAAATCTTATTTGAAATAAAATTACTAAATTTTTGAATGTTGTTGTTTTTGTAATACTTTGTTTTGACTCTTTTTAACTAATTAAGTTTATATTTAGTTAAGCATTTTAACAGTAACTTTTTTTTTAATAAAGTACGTATTTTAAAAGAATTCATGATTCAGTAAAATTTTTAAGCTAAACTAGTAGCAATTCAAAAATCTTCACAAAAGATAAGACTTTTTATTGTTTAGCATTGTAACAGGAAGGCTCTGCTATAAAAGTTTTGTTTTACAAGCAAAAATTTTAAGAGCTTGCATCTAATAAAAAATTAACCGTTTTAAGTTAAAGTTTTACCAATAAAAAGAAAATTTTCAGTTACAAAGTTAAGCAAATAAAACAACATTTTTTGTTTTATTTTTACACAAACAAGTTTTAACAATCTTCTCCAGTTTGTATACAGTTGCAATAGTACATGAAATATTCATAAACTTGTGCAAAAATTGAATTCATCCAATTTTCAGTATCCTAAGAAAGTGTACTAATTATTTGACTTATATTAAGGTAAAGATATTATTATTCACGTTTATAAGCATAATTCATGCAAATATTTTAAATGTACGGTTTCCTTGTAAAGTTAATTCTCTTTTTTTGGTAGACTTTGAGATTCAGTTGCATTTTTTTTTCGCTTGATATAAAAAACACCTTTTTTAACTTTTTTAATTCATTTACGTTTAAAACAGCTTATGTTTTATTGCTATTGTTTTATTTAGCTGTTAATACACTGAAGAAAGTTGTTGAAATATAATTTTCAAAAATAAAATGTTGTTTGATTTGTATTAATAGAATTGATAAACATACAGAATATTCAGAATTTAAAAAGCTTACTTTATTTTGGTGATTTTCTACACAAGTTTTTGTTTTGATTTTTTTTTAATTTTATTTTGAAATTAAGCATTTATTTTCAAAACGAACTATGAGTGTTTCATTTTTTATAACACCAAGTGTTAGTTATTTTTTAAGAAAATATTGTACATTAAAGCATCAATAAAAATTAAAACACATGATTTATGTAAGATGAGTTTAGGTCTTCATTCTATAATTGGAAAAACTCAATTAGTATATTTTAGTGCTTGCATTACATAACAACAATACTTTTTACATTATGTATGATAGAATTAGATAAAATACTTTATTAGTATTAAGAACATCTTTGTTTAAAAGTTATACTTTTGCTTAACTATAATAAAATTTATATGTATTTTTTAAGCAGATGATAGGATATTTTAAGATATTATAAGTAATACATTGTTAATAGTTTCTTTTTTAGTAACTTTTCACTATTAAATGTACTTGCAAAAAAGTCCGAATACTAACGATCATAGAAACGTTTAGTTTATGTTTCTTATAAAACTTACTTTCGATAAAAATTTTGAGAATGCACTGTTTGTTTTTATCATGCGATTGTGACTTTTTTACGTTAACATTATTAAGAAAAAATTCCTCTTTGATTTGTTTGCTAAATGTCAAGCTTCTAGTTCCCATCTGCATTGTGATTGAATGTAAACATTAAGTTTTATTTTTGATTAGACATGAAGGTTTTCAAAGTATAAAAAAAATAATATTTGCTTCTTTCACAATTCAGCTATTGTTAAAGAAGTATTAAGTATCCTTCAACGGTTTTCAATCTTTTCACCGTATAGTAAAGTTTAAAAATTTTTTGTTTGTCTCTCGCCTTAAAAACTAGTTTTTTTTCCCAAAGTTTCCATGAATAAGTGCTTAGAGTTTTTCTAATGGAAACAAAAATTTCTTGAGTTAATGAAATTAAGATTTATTGAATTGTACCCTACACATGTAAAAGTTTCAAACTTTGTTATTTCTAGATAAAAATTAAGATACTTTGTACTAATTAGGAAACTAATACAGTACTAATATTCAGTGTTTTTAATTTAATACACTATAAGTCATGTTTCCTAATCTCAATTTCGTACTCGCCCTCTTGGAAGGCATTTAAAAAATAATGTCCCTAATGAAACATATCCTATACTATACAATTTGATAAGATATTAGGTTTTAAAATTAATTACCTATTTAATTTTTCGTCCCTTATAATTTATCACCCCCCGTATCCGAAATCGCCTCAGAAAAGATATCGACTTCTTAAGAAACCCTGCTCTAAATAGTCTAGCTTGCAACGCACAGAACTTTTTTACTAAACTACCGTAAATAGTTTATTTTCTATGTATCTATCTACAAATATGTACTTTTAAAATTAGTATGTCGAAAAAAAACATGTTTAGATATGAAATAGCTTTTTAAACTTTGCAAATCTAGATATTACGACATAATTTTCTATTTAAGTTTTGTTGGTTTACTTAGTAGCAACATAGATAATTATAGACAAGTGTTTAAACTTAATGCGCAAAACTATTTTAAACCTAAAACTTTTTAAGCTTTTAACTGTTTTTAAGGAAGTTAAAAAAAAGGCAAATTTAAAAGAAAATTTTTATTTATTTGTTAGTCAGGTAAAAAATGTGAATTAATTGTTTTACTAAAAAGAATATATTTTTCATTTTATTAAAAATTAAAAGTATTTTGTAGTTAGAATTTATTTCTGTAAGAGTTAAATTATTGCAAAATTTTATTGTAAATCTGGTCTAAGTTACAGCCTTACAGTTTTTAATATAGAATTTTATTTAATCACTGTTTACACAACGCCTTAACTGTAGTTTCTTGTGTGTTTCTCATTAGTATTAAAACTTGTTTTTAATTTGCAAGCGGAACTTGTTGAGCAACGAAAACAATGTAGAAATAAGAATATTTTAAATACTTTTAAACCTATTACCAGCTTTTTAAAACTTACAATATATTATACTCTAGTTTAGTTGTATGCTTATAGTATTCATATAAATGTACAGTAACTTTTCTTTTGACTTGTTTACTAGTAAAAAAGGGTGGACAACGTACAGTCTAAGATGTGCTTTTTGCACGAAAACAACAAACAAAATTAGTGTTTAAAAATTTTTCAAGTCTGCAGTTTTATCTTTTGTACACATCAATTCTAATTATGATATAATTTTACTTTATAAAGTATGTTTTTAAATATTATAGTCAAAACTTCTAAATTAAAACTTTTTTAACAAATCCAGCCCGCGAAACTGCTTTTCTGGTGAATCAACTCTTGCCGACAAGAAAAGTAGAACAATTCTTAATTTTTAAAAGTTGTTTAAATTTTTGGTAAACAAAAACAAAGCTTCTTTTATGTAAATAACAATAATATTTATAGTGTCATGCTTTAAATGTTTGGAGCGTTATCTCAAAAAACAGATTGTCATTTATTTATGATGGTAAAGAATTCTAACAAATAAGATTATGTTCTTTAAAATGTTAAACTAATCTAAACAGTTTTTAAGAAAAATTTAAAGAGTTTTTTTTTTGTTTTTTCTAACTTTTATTTTAATATCAAAAACCTCAATAACTTTTATATACTATGAAATATAAGGAATAAAGTTTTACAGTATTTACAAATATTAAAAAAAAACATTATTTTAACAAGGAAAGAAAAATAAACTTAATAAAAGAAGTACATTTAAAAAAAAATTTAAGAGGTATAAAAATATTAATATATTATTTAATAAAACGTAATAATAGTTATACTTTTAAGGTACAGCGATAAATTAAAATTGCTAAAAGTTTACAAAAAACTCTGTTAATTTTTCGTTAATAATACTTTTTTAATGTTAATTGTACTTAAAAAAAAACGGGGAAACTTAAAAAAAGTTGGGAAAATTTACGATCATAAACAACATTTAGTTTTTTTTATAATAAGAATTTTTATCAAAAGGTGTGATTATACAATGACTTTATCAGCTTAAGAAAGTAAACCTTTGATTTTTTCAAATTAAAAATTCTAAAACAACTTTTTTGGTTGTTTTACTTCCTAAATGCTGAAATATTAGTTTCATTTACATTTATCTGGATGTCAACAAAACTTTCATTACTTGTAGGAAGATAGTTTATCAGGTATAAAATGTTTTCATTTGTTTGTTAAATAGTTAGTTTTAGTGTTCCTCAACATTTTCTGTTTATTTTTATAAGGTTAGCAAAAAACCTGGAATCCTGAAAAAAACCTTGGTTTTGACAATTTAGGCTAAAAAAATATTGAATTCAAGAAATTTTTAAGAAAACAAAATATCTAATAGTTTTTAAACAAGAAGTGTTACTTATTACTAGGTAAATAAAAAATATATTTTATTAGTACCAAATACATTGTGTTTAAGTTTTAAATTTAATAAATTAATATTGTCAAGACACGCGATAAAAACTAGCTGAATTTTTAGTAAAATAAAACTTCTATAAAAAACTATAAACTATAAATACCCCTATATCTAAATAAATGCTAATTGTTAGTAAAAAAATAGTTTTTACTGTATGAATAAACAACTTAGTTTTAACAAGTACAATCGTTTTCTTTTCTCAACTTTTATAGATCGTTAATAGCTTGTTTAATTCAAATACAGTTTATCAGTTTTAAAAATCACAATAGTTTAAAAATAATTACCCGACTAATCTTTTTTTGGTAAATACTATAAAAAGTATTTTAATATGTGAATGAAAAACTCGGTAAGATGTTCAAAATTTAGTATTAATATTTTTTTATTCACAAAATCTAAGGGTTGTATAAATTAAGAATAGTTTTCAGTGTAAGAATAGCAAACTTATAATCTTTTAATAATTACCTTATTGTAGTTTAAGGGCATAGGGGGTTGGGGATAAATACCTTTTTTTTAAATTTGATCTAATTTTGTATAGTTTTTACTAAGCTACAAGATGCTTTTTACAGATCTTAAAAATTCAAAATAATTTTTGAGATATAGCCGGTCAAAGTTGGAGGCAACAATAGGATCCTTTTAGGAGGCGCAAACTAAAACAGCAAATAACTAGAAATCAATAAAAATCTATCTCCTCCTACGTTTTTTGAAATAACTACCTCAAATTTTCAGGAAATGTTCCTTGCAATATTTATAAAATTGTGTCGGATAACTTTTTTTTCAAACTAAAAAATAGAAATTTTATATAAAAAACAAAAACAGTTTTTTTTTTGTTTTTTTGTTATAAAATTTTTGTTTTTTTAATTTTTTTGAAAATTTTTTAGACATAGTTTTCTAAATATTGCAAGGAACATTTCCTGAAAATTTGAGGTAGTTATCTCAAAAAACGTAGGAGGAGATAGATTTTTATTGATTTCTAGTTATTTGCTGTTTTAGTTTGCGCCTCCTATAAGGATCTTATTGTTGCCTCCGACTTTGACCGGCTATATCTCAAAAATTATTTAGAATTTTTAAAATCTGTAAAAAGCATCTTGTAGCTTAGTAAAAACTATATAAAATAGGATCAAATTTCAAAAAAAAAAAAGTGTTTATCCCCCACCGCTCCCATGCCCTTAAATTACTTAGCGAGAAAAATTTTACCATAAATTAAAATTTATCATACAAAAATAATTTTTCGCGTATTAAACTTGTTACAATTATTAGTTTATGAATAGTTTGTTGCTTTTAATTTTCAAATGTTTGAACTTTAATTTACGTATTTTAAATCATATCCTGAACGTGTAGTGAAGTCATAAAAATTTTTTACACCTACTTATTTTGTAGTTCCGTTAAGAACATCCTGTTTTTGTGTTAGTAACAAAAACTAAGTTATACTTTTTTATAAAAACTAAGAAAATTTTTTTAGAATTATTTCATTATGAACTAAACAACGACATTAACTAAAATTTATTTTTGTTTTACAAAAGTTAGATTTACAGCAGAACCAAGTATCAATTTTAGACAAATAACAATTTACAATAAAAATTTACATTTAACCATACGCTTATCGGTAATACAATAATTTTCACTTAAAACTTGTTTATATTTTACACAGGAAAGTTGTTGGTAATGAATAACAATTTTTACATAGGTGTGCATTTTATTCTAGACTTGTTTGAACTTTGATTTTTTAAACCTATTGCAAACTTTTGAACCCAATTTATTATAACAGTTTAGAAATACAAATAAGCTGTTTATTTATATCTTAAAAATATCGTATTTTTGCCATTAATATTACATAAAACAAAACACAGTTTACTTTTTTTCTGGGTAATAACAAAAATTAGTTTCGTAAAAAAATGTGTTTTAAAACGCTTTGTTAGTACAGTAGTATTTGAAGCGTTATCTTGAAAAGTACTTGTTACAGTTCGGGAATGTAAACACGTTGACATATTATTCTAAACTTTATAACATTAAATTTTCTTTTTTATTGGTTTTTAGGTAAAAATGAAATCATATATTTGTTATTTCATACTATTAATAATAAAAACATTTTTAAATTATAAACTTTAAGTTATAAAAGGCTTAATTTAAGAAAACTTTTAAGTCTGAAAAAAAATAAATAAATAAAAATGTTAAAGCAAAGGCATAATTTTGACAAAGTTAAAAGGGTAGAAGATATAAGTAAATACATAAATAAGGTATAAATTAAGCTATTAAAAACACAAAAGTAAGTTGGTTGCTTTTTATAAATAGTTTATTTAATTTTAATTTATACATCTATATGACTAAAATCTAAAAATATTTTTGAAACAAATAAATTAACTTGTTTTATTAACTTTAACTAATTAACTTTTTGAAAAAATAAATCTAGTAACACTATTTTTTTCAAACTCTATACCTTTTGTAATAGAACTATTATTTTTATTGATACCATAAACATAATGATTTTGGTACGTAACGAACTATTGATGTCTATGTTCACATACTATAATACAATTTTTGTGATAACAAGTGCACAAGTAAACTAATCTTTTAACGTTTATTTTAGTTTTAAAGTTTTTCATTATCTTATTGTTTTTTTTTTAGTTGTTTGAACTAAAACACTTTGTGGCATTTAGATTTTATATAAAAGAAAAAAAAACACTTTATTAAAAAAAGTTTTTAACATTTTATAAGTTTATTAATTTCCGAAAATTAATTTACAAGGGTAAAATTTCTATCTCAACTTTAAAAACACAAAATTTTTAAATTTCAAAACTCCAGAAATAAGAGTTCTGAATAAAAAAAGAAAAATTGTCTGTTTCAACTTATAATTAAAATTTTGTATA
This sequence comes from Thalia democratica, assembly GCF_965202585.1. Lineage (NCBI taxonomy): Eukaryota > Metazoa > Chordata > Thaliacea > Salpida > Salpidae > Thalia > Thalia democratica. Next base: position 38,464,411 of record NC_139167.1, on the reverse strand, counting down.
ATTTTGTGGAAACTTTATTTTAATGTGTCATATTGCCAACTATAGTGTTTTGTATGTTTTGTCTAGTATTGACGAATTAAATTCTAAAAAATAAAAGTTATATAACAGCTAGATTATTAGTAAAAAACTGTGCTTTAAAAAAGTAAGGAAAAGAGGCAGAAAGATTGAGATTTTTTTTGGCAAGTTTATTCAAAAACTTTTACAAATATGGTGTTTAGAAATTTAATATATAAGTCCTGGACAAGATGCTAAAAGGGGAAAGTAATACTTTAAGGTCAGTCTAAATTAAAAATTTTCTGAGTCATCTTTTTTTTAGCTCTTTTTGTTTTTTTATATCCTTATCCCTAACCCACCTTACCCACCATTTTAAATATTAATCAGAAAATGAAACTTTAATACTAATATTGAAAATAACATGTAAAAATCTTTTTTATGCAGATTCAGCAAATAAGAAATCAGACTGACATCTTACCAAAAGGGTTTTTTCATGCACCAGCTCCTAAAACTAAATATTTTGAGCGCTTTTTTTGTCGTTCAGTAAACTGTACAACTATATATATATATATATACCTTTAAGTAGGCTAGCCGTTAAAAGGTATTAATGTGGTGTGTTGTACGGCTCAAACTCGATAACCATAATGTTTTTTTGTATAATAATTGCTTAGACCAAACTTTTTGAGTACTTTTTTCGGTTTTCAATAAGCAACATATATTATAGGTATTAACAACTAAAAATGTATTTTCAAGTAAAATGAATATTTTTTTTATAAAGTCTTATCTATTATAATAAAATACAATATAAAAAGTAAGAATGTAAAATATCACAAAAATATTTTTACTAGTAAGTAACATAGTTTAAGCTGTAACTGTAGGTTTAATTTTTTATTCTCAAACTTTTATGGTGTTTCATATAAGTTTTTAGGTAACTTTCCCAAAGTTACAATTCAATAAAATCTTACTATCTTAGTTACATTAGCTAAAATATTAAGTTAACTTATAACACTTTGGTGGCTGGCATATCAAGAAAACATAATTGTATATGACAATATAATACCTTAGTATAGCTCAAAGCTACATTATTATTTTTTTTTAATAGCAACAGCTAAGGTTAAATATTTAAGTATCTTTAAAATGTGTACTATAAATAAAATTAGTAATTACCTAGGTTGATGTCGCACCAACATCAAGCTGAAATTATATTGTATTTTATGTCTGTTTTAACCATTATTTTAACCTAGAAGTCAGTGTTAAAAGCCTAATATGTTTAATCTAAAAAATAGACTACTTTTTATACAATTTGATCTTATTTTATATAGTTTTTACTAAGCTACAAAATGCTTTTTACAGATTTTAAAATTCAAAAATAGATTTTGAGATATAGCCGGTCAAAGTTGGAGGCAACAATAGATTCCTCATGGGAAGTGCAAACCAAAACGGCAAATAACTAAAAAACACTAAAAATCTATCTCCTATGTTTTTTGAGATAACTACCTCAAATTTTTAGGAAATGTTCCTTGAAATATTTAAAAAGTTCTGTCAGAACAGAATTTAAAAAACAAAAATTTTATACCAAAAAACAAAATAAAAACTTTTTTTTTTTTTTTTTATATAACTTTATATTTCAAATTCTTTCAGACACAATTTTCTAAATATATTAAGGAACACTTCCTAAAATTTTGAAGTTGTTATCTCAAAAAACGTATGAGAAGATAGATTTTTAGTGAAATAGTCTATTTTTGCTGTTTTAGTTTGTGCTTCCCTATAAGGAACTAGTTGTTGCCTTTGGCTATATCTCAGAAATTTTTTTTAATTTTTAAAATCTCTAAAAAGCATCTTATAGCTCAGTAAAAACTATATATTATAAGTTCAAATTGTGAAAAAAGTGTTCTACCCAATATGTAAATACAATTTAGGTTAAAAAATCTGAAATTAGTGGTAGAGAGTACAGCACATTTTTTTGGTTATACTGTAAAGTTCACATCCAAACATATGATTTGGATATGTTTTGGCTTCTTTAATAAAAATTCAATAAAAAAATCTAAGATTTTACATAAAAAAAGTTTGCACTCCAAAAACAATTTTTTTTTGAGCATACCTCAAAAATCACATTTTATGTTTTCTTGACTTAAATAGTAATAAAATCACTTTTACATGTCATAGACTTATAAATTCTATCTTAAATGAAAGCTCACTTATACTTAAAAACATACATTTAAAGACACTTAAACTGCTTTTGATGTATTATTCAGTTATTCTTTCTTTATATTGGGTAAGAAACCTCTACAATCAATAATGCATCAGCGTTTGTTGGTAAAGAACACAGAGAGCGAGAACACCGTCCTCTGAAACAAGAGCTTTAAGTTTAGAAGTTTTTCCTTGTGGGTATTACCATTTACTTAAAAAAGTTCTGAATTGTATAACACTTCAGATTTTATGACTTTCTAAAGTAAACTAACTCATTACAAACAATAACTTCTGTGTTCTTTACCTTAATAACTTACTTCATTTTGATCAGGATGATATTTTAAAATAGAATGCAGCTCTTTCAAGCTCACTACAGGCCCACCCTTACTTTTACACAGTTTGAGACACTTCTGCACATATTTTTCTTCCCATTTTTCAATTTTTTTAAATATGTTTGAGCTTTAAATTTGTTTGTACAGTTACACATTTTTGCTCAACCTCATTCAGAAAATTAACAACTTTATTAAAACTTTTTTCAGGTTTAGTTTGGAAAGAATCAGGTCCAAGTAATTTAAACTTGTTTCTTATACCTTTTGCTGTGAAGTGTTGGTCCAAATTTAGCAAGGAGCCTTTCCTTTTCTAAGTTATTGGTTGGGAGTACGTCTAGTTCTTGATCAGTTAATAAGTTGAACTCAGTAGCACATAGTTGATTCAACAAACAAAACTTTTTAAATCCTCATTCTTTACCTGATTAGCAATCAAAACTTGGGGGCATAAAAAGTGCTCATTAATGCATTGCTGAGATCTTCATGCAGTTTAGAGGAAATACTTTGAGAAGGTATCTTAAAAGCTAATCTCAACAAAGTGTAAAAATGCTAGTGTTACCTTAAGAGTAAAGTGAGAAAGTGCTTCAAGTTCAGTTCCTAGAAATTTGGATTCAAGCAGTAGTTTGACAACTTCCACATGCTGATTGTTTGTGTTTCATTTATAAGCATTTAAATAAATGGAAAGCTTTACAAAATAGATGAGGTAGAATACCCAAGTTTAGTAAACCTGCGTTTGTGATAAATTGCAAGTAATTTACTTGGTTCTCTTAGTTAAGAATGTAAGCAAAAAGATCTGTTTGATTTGTGCAAAAGTGAACCCTTAAGCAAAATTTACTCTTTGTGCAAAAGTGTTTTTGTGCTAACATGTTGCTTTGTTTAAAGGTGTCTTTGTTATGGTTAATTTTGCACAAGTTACAATTTTGCACAAAAGTAAAAAAAATATATATACATGAAAAAAAAAAATTGATTAATTAAAAAAACAAAACAAAAACTAGTGACCAAGGGTAAGGGTTAAGGGTAACAGTGATAGTAAAAATAAAAAAATAACTAATAAAAATTATCATTTATAAAAAAAAGAAAAATAAACAAACTAAAAAAAAACTACCAAAAGAGGGTAACAGTAATAATTGAAAAAAAAAAGTTAATAAAAAAAGAAAAATAATTAATATCAAAATATATATATATAAGTTACCAACTGACAGTAAGGGTTAGGGTAACTGTGATAGTAAAAAAATAAATAAATAAACTAAATTAAAATAAAATAATTAAATTAATAAAAAAACTCAAGAATAAAAATAAATAAAAAATTCAAGCTGTGCAAAAATGTCTTCGTGCAATTTAGTCCCCTCATGAAATTTTGTGCCCTCGTGCAATTTTGTTAACCCCTCACAGGTTAGTTTTTGTTTATACAAAATTTTTAGCCTTAAAAAGTGGCATGTTCGAATTTTATAACCTTTTTTGTCTTGATTTTAATTTTCTATTTAAGAGGAACAAGAAAATCTGTACTCAATAAAACCTGTAATTAAGCCATAAATTCTGTAAAAAAAAGCTGCAAGAAATTTCAGTAAAACATCTAGCCAACATATGTATGCCTTCTGTAGCTTTACTGCTGATAATACTAGAATGAATAAGTTTAGTTATGACTCAATTTAACTGATATAATTCATCATAATCACATACTTTTATGTTTACTGGAACTATTTAAGACCAAGTTTTATCTCTTATTAAATATATTAATAATTAATTAAATATAAATTGTTTTCTATTTTTCATAAACTTTTTTATTTTTAAAAATACTAAATTTCTGTAGAATTTAAGAAAAACATTAGTAATAAAAGCATATTATGAGTAATGAATGTAAATACAAATCTATTGTGGACGTTTTTAACTTTACTTGGAAAGAGGTAGTTTGTGGATTTTGGTTAAAATATCCCAATAAATTTAGCAAACATGTTCTTTCTGAAGATGTGATTGAAAGAAAAGTTTTGTCTAATGGAAATCTGAGAACTGTGAGATTGTTGGCAAAAACTAACTCTATTCCAAGCTGGGGAAAGTATATTTGGAAAAACAGGTGTGATATTAAACTAAAACATTTTTCTTAATAGAAACCTTGATTGTAGGTTGGTTTTTTTTTCTCATCCATAACTGTTGAATAATAAAGGAAACTACTTTTAAGTAATTAATATTTAATTTTTAAATTTATTTATTTACAAAGGCAACAATGTTTCTCCCCTAATTTTTAAATAAATAAATTTAAAAATTAACTTTGTCTCCAAAACCAAAATTGTCGAGATCTGTTGTGCCCAAGGAATAATGCTTGCATATATAATTAATATTAAAATTAGATTAATAAACTTATTAAAGTATAATAAAATTAAACTACAACTTTGTTTTAAGTCATGTTTTTATATCCTCTTTTTTTTAAGCTTATTGATTTTTTTTTCAAGTCTTTTTGTTTGAATTAAACAACATTTATTATATATAGTTGAATTCATTAATTTAGGTATATTATATTAATGATATCTGATAGGGTTGCCACTTTACCTGTAAAAACCTGGAATTTGAGAAATTTAAAAAAAACCTGGAAAAACTTGGAATTTTGAACAATAATAACCAAAACAACCTGGAAAAACCTGGAATTTTAACAATTTTCACATGTTCAGTAGTAAAATTTTGATTTGACTCAAAAGTCTATCATATAAATAAATAGTTTTTGTCATCATAAAAAAGTATATTTATTATAAAAAATATTTGAATTAGCTTTACAGTATTTTTTCAATGTTTTTATACAGTTTAACTCAGTTTCTTACCTTAAACTTAACTTTAAACTAAAAATAGATCCAAAAATGTGTACTTTTTAAAACCTGGAAGAATTTTGGAAAACCTGGAAAAAATTTGAAAAAATGAGTGGCAACCCTGATATTGGAGATAAATCACTTTTAGTCTTACTTTTTACATATATAATTAAACTACCAGTAAACTTTTACAGTTTATTAAAGTTAACAACAAAGTTTACGAAATAAAAGTTAAATAGTTTCTTAGGCTAAAAACAAAAAAAAACTATTTTATTAAAAGTTTATCTCCTCTTACACTTTTTGAGCAATATTTTGAAAATTTCTGAGTCAGAAAGTATGAAATTTATAAAATATGAAAAACAAAACTTTTAGCTTAAGCTTTTTCCTTTAAATAAATAAAATCATTGACTTTTTTACCATTTGTAAATAAAAGAAATTTAGATAAATTTGTTTTTTAAATACTGCAAGAAAACCTTCTTGAAAACTTGAGGTCTTTAGTTGAAAAAATAATAAAAGAAGATATATTTTAGTTTTTCGGATATATGACAATAAAAATACTGTGATCAATAAGTTTATTTTGGTAAGTTTTCACTGTATTATAATATTTCAGAAGTTAATTGAAGTTTCTGCTATCTATAAAAACTGAGTTATAGTTCAAACTTTAAGCTTTCATTTAGAATTTATGTTTAGTTTGTGAAAAAAATGTATATCTTCCTACACTCTTAATTAAAATCTTTATACAATACATACTTGGTTATGAGTAGTTAAATAGCATATTCTAAAATTATTTTATATTTTACTCAAAACTATTATACGAGTTTTTTATTAGCATAAATCTATTAAAGCAGTGTATTTAAATCTTTAGAAACCAATTAATTTAAGTAAAAATTTTATAAGCTTTTTACTTTTTATTAGAAATTTTAAAGTCCTTAGTTGTTAAACACAAAAAAATATATTTATGTTATGTAATAAAAATTTAACAGAAAGAACGTGGTTTACATTGTAGAAGAATCTATTGTTGATCCTTGCAGTGAAAAAATGCAAGTCTATTCATACAACATTTCTTACAAAAATGTTATGGAGTCTTGTGATAAACTGACTATTACTTCTACAGGTAATTTTGGTTTAAATGTTCAGATTGTTTTAAAACTTTAAAACAGTCTGAGAACAATTTACTGTTCAAATTTCTGTCAAAACTGTCATATTTACATAATAAATTAGAGTAATAAAGTAAAGTTAAAAACATAATTTAGAATATAGATTTATAATTTGTATATATTAATGTATCTGTTATTCAAAAGGTTATATAAAACAAATCATTACTTAATAGTTTGATGAAGTGTTGTTTATTCAAATTACAATAACTAACAGATAAACTTTTAATTTAAAGGTGTTTAAGGTTTTTTAATGAAACTTTTTTATTTTTAGTGTCTAAATCTAATTAAAAGGCGCAGACGTAAAAGTAGAAAGTCTTTTTTCGGAAATTTTTGTTAGGTCATCTATATACTTAAGTTAGAATAATGTATTTTTTTTACTTTTTAAGGACACCTTTAAAATTGATACTTAATTTCGCGAATAATGATTCCAACTCGAGCTTCAACAATCAAAAACTTACTTGTCCTTAATAACAACCAGAAGGTGTTAAAGACGAGAGCAGAGTTCTGCGCGAGGGCTGGATCAGCTCGCAATTGAAGGGGTTCCGCAGCGTCATCAGGAACTTCGGCATCCAGCGGTGGAAGAGCAACGGCAAGAAGGCCACCGAAGGCTTCATGCTCGCCCTGCAGGAGCAGAGAGACGCCAAAAACGACAGCAGTTCCCATCAGCCGCCACCGAAAAGCACCGTCAACGACCTTCTGAAAAACTCTCCCGTCAACTTTCTCAAAAGCACACAGTAAAACTTGCACTTTTAAATCTAAAAGTTAGTTGATGACTGATTGGTAGTACAGTTGTTTTGTTTTTTTCGATACCAGTGTCTACGTTTTGTCCATCATGTAATTCGCTTTTGTTTTAGTTTTAAATGTGAATTGCCTCATGCAGTTACTAGTCGAATGCTTTTTGGGCTAGATTTTAGTAAAATTTTACGTTTGATTTGTTATAGTAAATTTATTTACCATCGTAAATTAATTAGCAAATAAAATTTTATTTAGTTTATAATTTAAAGCTGTTTAAGCTTCGTATATTACTTTTATTATCTCAATTGTTTTAATAGTCGAATTTTGAATCAATAAAATTGAACAAAATAGCTAAATGTTTTTAGTAATTTAAGTCAAGTTAAAAAGTCTATTTTTGCTATTTTACTCAGAACTAGAGTTATATTTAAACTGTTACTAGTTCAGGGTTGCAAAAAAAAACTTGGATTCTTAGAATTTGACAATTTAGGCATAATAATCCTGTAATTTGAGAAATTTTGAAAAAAAACTGAAACACTTTGAAAAATTAAGTTTTAACCCTTTTTACATGTGAAGTAACGAAATTTTAATAAGATACAAAAAATCTATCATAAAGATTAAAAAAAGTAGCATTTAAAAGGGATTTACAGTACCTTTTCAATGTTTTCATACTATTTAATACAGTTTTTTACGTCATAACCAAGTTTATACTAAAAATAGACCAAAAATTCATTTTTTAAACCTGGAAGAAATTAAGAAAACCTGAAAGAACTTTACCAAAAACCTTTGGTCACCCTGCTAGCTTAAGATACTTTTTTTAAAGTATGACAATACAGAGTCAATACAATGCCATATAGTGTGGAATTTGACAACTTAGGAAAACAAAAACCTTAAGTTTTTAATAATTCTGCAAGTAGAATAATGAATTTTTTATTTGATATGAAAAGTACACCATATACAATAATTTTGTTTTTATATTATTTCCAAAATGAATATAATCCACATTATGAGTTGCTAATTCTATTAGTACTTAAATACTATTGTATTATTAGCGATCACTCAGTTATGATAGAAAACACTTCAATAAAAGAATGAACTAGTTTTTTTTTCTTTTTACTAAACTCAGAAACAGTTTATATAGGATTTGTTTATACTTATTGAGGTTAAATCTTTGTTTTTAACTGTTTTGATATCAATATAATGTTATTTATAAATTTCTCAAAGCTGTTTGCATTAAGTAATAAAACTAAGCTTTAAAACTATATAATAAAACTCCTATTTAAACTTAAAAAGATATTTAATAATTATGTATATTGAAGTATATTAATATTCCTCGTAACAATAAATTTCAGCAATTAACTATGTATAATGTAAATAATATTCAATATAAGTATACAACTGTTTTAAAAAATATTTTAATTACATCAACGTAACAGAGTAATAAAATAAAGAAATTAATTGTCATACAATATGTTTTTTATTTAGAATAAATAAATATTGTTCAATAATACTAATTACAATTACGTATTATTGATAGTTTTTAGTCATACTGAATAATTTGTGTTAGTTGTCGTTGATGGTATATTATTTATGCAAACACTATGCAGTTGACATGCTAGGGGTTTTACAGCTTTAGCAAATTTGACTGAAGATTAGTCACGTATACGCGTTAGTATGTACAACTTTGCTATGTGCTAAAATAATTATTCGTTATCATACACTGAAAACATATATACGTAGGAGGACTGTTACCTATATATATTAACGAATTGCGCATAACAATGTTTTATATACTTACACGTATACGTGACTAACCTTTACTAATATTTGTTAATGCTGTGAAAAGCCCAGCATATAGTTTGCATAAATAAACATAAATAAATTTAGTATTTGCATAAAAAAAAAAATTTTTGCATAAATAAATGTATTTCAGGGCGTGCCTAGGCCTTTTTATGTGGGGAAACACAACTTTTTGTTAAATAATGGAGAATTTTTTATAGTAGATTTAAAGAAAACACTCTTTAAAATGATGTAAGTATCTAATAATCTACTTAAATGTTAAAGTAGTTGATTGAACATAATATACGGAAGCATTAAAATGTAAAACAATTATATTTTAATTATGTTTAAACATGAATAAAAAACAGTTTATAAGTTTCAAACAGGTATCTAAAGGCAAAAATTAACTAATATTTGCTAAAAATGCGATTTTTTATTATAAATTAACTTTTGGTTGTTAGTTTAAAACAAAATAAGTTAGAGACAAGAATTAAAAGCCAAAAAACTAATATTTGTTAAAATTGTATATAGTGTAAGTACATATTAACTAATAGTAAAAACTTTAGACTACTATAAATTCAAAATAAAAAGTTTTGGATAATACGTGAAAAATTAATTATTTAGTTTTAAACAACTTTATTTAACTGATAAAAATAGAAATTTCACTGTAGAAAACTACTTTATTATTTCATTAAATTAAAATATTTTAAGCTGATTTTTAATGTCATGGCAGTGTAATTGAAATTAACTGTTTAGTCATTACGCACCTTGTATGTGTTTAAAACAGTAAAGGTCCCAGGACTGAACCTTGTGGCACTTTAATGTCAGTGATTTTACAGGATGAAATATTTTCCCGAAAGCTCACAAACTGTTTTTAATAAATTATAAAATATCTTACCAATTGATACATTTTTCCTTTTGTTCTGTATATAATATTTTTTGGAAAGTTATATTACAGTATCAAAAGCTTTAATTTGATCTAGTAAGACTGTAAAGTACACACTACTTCAACTCAATCAATTTAGACAGAACTTAATTTATATCATATCTTACCAATTAATACATTTTTCCTTTTATTTATTTTTTTGGGAAATGTTATTACAATATCAAAAACTTTAATAAATCTAGTAAGACTGCACACACTACTTCAACCGTATCAATTTAGACAGAACTTATTCAACAAATTAAACAAAATTCTTAGATAGTAATAATAGCCCTAAAAAAAGCAAATACTCGTATAACTGTAAAAGCAATTTGCTCCCAAGTACTAAAAGATTAACTTTTGTCTTTGTAAAACTCTTTGAGAAAAATTAATATTTTTTATAAATAGCAGATGCCCATGTGTATTTATTAAGTAACTGCTATATTTATATGTCCTAAAATCAGTTAACATATGGATTTGTATTAATGCAAAGAATTGAAATGTTAATAAATAATCTATCAGTTTTAAATTGATTCTAAGACGGTCAAACTATTGAACAGTTATTTATTTTGTGCACAAAAGATTTAAACACCTTCAATAAAACATAAGCTTATGATAGCGCTTATTTCTTATGAGAATAGTTTAAAAAAAATTGTTTTTTTTATCTTAAGTATAAAAAATCAAAGTTGATTCATATAATCTTCATTGTCAGTATACAATTTTTTTTTTAATTTTTAGAATAGTTTTCGTATTGAATTAGTGTTTTAGTTTATAAAAGTTTTACATAAAGGCTAAGTAATAAAAGTTATCTGTAAAACTTCATTTTAAACTAAAATTTAATTGTAATGATTATAAGTATTTTACTTGATATTGTAATGAAAAAACAACTAAGAAAAACAGTTGTTATAAGTTTTAAAACATCAGCAAACTATTTTGTAAGTTACCTTTAGTATTTACTGTCTTAATAACTACGAATACTATTTGCTTTTGTAGCAATAATTTCTCATCGTTAAAACAACTTGTAAAATAAAATTTTTTGGTTATCTTAAAATTAAGACATTTATAGAATTCAATCTAAAACAAAACTTATCAAACACCGCTTATTAGAAGATAAATTGTTTCAAAGTAAAAAACTTTAAATAACATAAAATAGTTTTACAAAGTTATAAGCATATATTCTAAAAAAATTAAGAAAATGTGTAATAAACTATTAAACTAAGGACTAAAGTTTGTTTCAAGTTAAAGTATCAGCTTACCATTAAAAGTGTTTTATCTTGAACAAACAGTTTCAATTATAATATAAAACTATACACAAAATGATTAAATTGAAAAAACAGTTTATAACTTTTTTTTTAAATCAAACAAGTTAAAAGTATTTTGTTTTCAACTAAAGTTTTCAGCTTGTCAAGTTCTGCCTTATCTTCTCATCCCTAAACTGTTTATATGTTCTTGTTAGTAATTATGTAATGATATTAACATTTCATTATCCTATTTTAAAGCGTGTGAATAAATACGGAATTTTCTGTAACAATAATATTAATGATAAGCTTTCTCAAAACGATTATACCAATTCCCAAAACAACTCAAGGTAGTTAATTTCATTCCGACGCGTATATATTTGCGTTTGTCTTTCAAATACGCGTTAGTTGCTTATTTAGTTGCTTACTTTATTCCGCGTTACGATTAAGTTACAATTAAGTTCAACGTTTTGTTCACAAGTTTTAAGAATCAAGAAAACGTCTACATCGCGGAGTTGATGTTAGTATTTTATATAACTTTACGATTGTTAATACTTTTTATAGATTTTATTTGTGTCGTGATTTAATAGTTTCTTTCTTCAGAACTAAGAGTTATTATTTAAAATAAAGTAAATTGCATTTATTCAAAGTGTGTTTTATTTATAACTTAGGAAATAGTTTTGTAACTTATAATTGTAGCTAATTGTAACTAAAACTGTCAGTTAGTAAGTTACTGGAGACCACGTAGTTAAGACATAAACATAACTAACATAAAAATAGCCTATTTGGTTAAAATTAAACTAGTTTCTATAAGCAGTTTCTGCATCATTAAATCGAGAAATTTTGTTGACTAAAACCTAGAATCAGGTCCATAATTCTAGATAAGAATAAGACTTTTTTTTAATGATACCTTTTTTGTAGTTTGTCTTAATTAGTATTAAGTTTTTCAGAGAACTAAAATAAACTTGAATATAAATCAAGAAAACCCCTACTAGTTCTCTAACTAGATACAAAGTGCATTAACTAAATTTATAGAAATTTAATTTTATGCACATTTAAAAATAAGTTTTAAACTCTAAATAAATTTCGAAGAACCCAACACCACAGGCACTAGCTTGATAAATTTCTTTAAAACTGCAGAAACGTTTGCAAATTGGCCAAAAAAAAAACGCGCTTTTGTTTCAATTCTTTTGCTGAAAAAGACTCTGCTTTCTTAGCTTTAGTATTTTCTTTACTTAATTTTGCCCTCCTGACAGACAATTTTGAAATGTAAACACTCTTTAGCACTTGTAGTATCTAAGAAATTTAACAAATTAATTACATTTAAGATTTATAAATTTAACTCAGCTCAGATTTTTCTTTTCAAAAAGCAATGCATTGTAAAAAAAAATTTTTTTTAAATCTATAGATTTTTTAAATGGGAAAGAATGTGAATTAAAAATTGTGATCTTGCGTTTTTAAAAACTCACTACAACGCGAAAAAAATAAAACAGGTAATGAGCAGGAGTAATTCGATTAGGAGCAACCCAAGCAGGAGCAACTCGAGGAGAGGAAACTCGAGCAGGGCCTGATTTGTTTAAATTAAAAAAAATAACTATCAAGTAAAACTATTAAGAAAACGTAATTCTTTACATTAATATTTTTTTAAATAAATACTTCAACTTTTTTTTAACAAATATTTTGTTACATTGACAAACTGATGTAGTTTTAATGTAATTAGGTCTTAAAACAGTTAAAAATAAAAGTTTTAAATTTAGGGTTTTTTTATTTTCTGCAGCTCCTAACATAAATACCATGCAATGCCACTGGTGTGTAACAACATAAACTGCCTTGTATATGGTTGTCATTATTTTATATTAAGTCTTAATTTCATTTATTAATAAAGTTTAACATAGTTGCATACTTTAATGGAATGCAAAATAACATGAGAGGTTGTATAAATTGCCCTGTATCCCCTATTACGTCATCATGCGTCGTCCCTATTGTTTTTTTTTTGTGTTTTGGAAATTCTTAATTTTTTCGAGCTAGCTACGTCCCTGCAACACCATATTAAAAGTTTTTTAAATTTATAAATTTAGTTTAACTGTTCAAAATATAGGTTTAATTGTTTGCTAACAAAAAATCCTAGTGAAGTAACTTCACTGGAATATAAATAAAAACAAATTATACAGTAATCTTCCTTTATTCTACCAAAATATGTTTCTGTGTGTCAACGAATCAACACACTTCAACTGGGTTCTGTAAAAAAATAATTACTGTAATGAGAATAGAACACCTACTTTATTTTATGCTTCTATTCTCTCATTACAGTAATTATTTTTTTACAGAACCCAGTTGAAGTGTGTTGATTCGTTGACACACAGAAACATATGTTGGTAGAATAAAGGAAGATTACTGTATAATAAATTTCATTTAGTTCTGGATACATTTTTGAGTTCACTTATATAAGTTTTTTATTATGTTTTTTTGATGTTTTGTTTGGTCTTCTTTTAAGTGTTGTAATTTACAACTTGTAAACTACAACTTATTAGCCTCTGTTGATATACTTTTCAAAAAAACAAATTCTATTAAATTTTTTTTTAACTTAACTAAAAGTTATTTGCTAAACTATAAATTTATAAATTTCGAAAAGTCAATAAAGGTTCAATTTTTTTTTTCACTTGTTACAAGCATCAGTTATGCTTTACTTAATTTAATTAAGATAACCAGTTATGCAAAAGTCTAAGTTGAACAAACCTGGCTTTTTAGTTTTTATGTATAAAATGCTTTCAATTCTGGCTTACCGATTTTAAAAATTATCTAACTCTGTTCAATAGTTTTAAAAGTATATACGAAGACTTATTTAATTAGTTGTATAAAAAATTGTTTCAAGTTAAAACATTGAATAAAATGTTTTGGTTTGTAATAAAAGGTAAAGAGCAAAGTTTAAGTTAGTCAATTAATTAATAAGCTTTTATTAATTCCATCAAAGTAAACATATTACAATATCCATTCCAATAATAAGCACGTGTAAAGTTTGTTTTTGCGTTTTCATAATTTTTAAAATTGTTAATTTATAGCAATGAAAAACGACTTATAAATATATGCGAACCTGATATATTCATTAACAGCAATTAGTAACAGAATTGGACTATGAATTGATTTACATTTAATATTAACATATTTCTTTCAAAGTATATTTTTAATATAGTTTTCTATTTACTTATAAAATATTGAAGTTTATATTAAAATACTAAATTTTTTTTAAACATTTGGATCTTGGTATATTTTTTAAGTTTTTGATCCGGATCAGAATCTTTGAATCTGACTGGAACCGGATAAAGTCAAAAAAAGGATGAGTCTGACCAGATGCGGATTTGAATCCTTGATCTGATAGATCAATAATGATTTTTTTTTGTTAATTAATTAGAATATTTAAAAACACATGGCCCACGGATGACTTTTTTCTGTTTATTTCGGCTGACGACCTTTTTCTTATAAGTTGGTTGCGACTGATAGAAAATTGCTAACTTCTTGACTAATTTTTAGTTTTAAATCATAATGCAATTTTTTTTCTTTTATTATATATCTAAACTAATACTTTTTTTCAGCTTTTTTGTTTGTTTTAAACAACATAGTTTACAATAACATAGTGTTTTAATAACATTGTGCGTAAAAATTACTAATATTTGTCTAACAAGTCTAGATTAATTTGTTGGACAAATGAATTTTGTAAAACACTTGATTTGAGGGACTCCTAGTTTAGCTGAAGTAAAACTTGGTTTTATGTTGGGTACTTTTTACAAATGAAATGCTGCTAAAGGATGCTACTCAATAAACAACTGAACTGAACTATCAAAAATATGAATGAACCTGGTGAAAGACTGGTCGTAAATGGTAATGAAGTAAGTATCAATTTCGAAAGCTTTAACTGTTTTGACCATTTCAAAAAGTTTTTTAAAATATTTCGTCTTGTTTATATTTGAAAGTTTTCAAAAGTAATTTTCTACTGTAAAAAAAATCATCACAGTTTTTGCTGCAGTTGGTTTTTCAAGTTAAAATATTTTTTATCTTACAACTAATATAATCTAATTGTATTTTATCCAAGCTTAATTTAATATTATTTAAAATATAGAATAAAGCTGCATAGTCTATCCAGAAACTTTTTTTTATGATTTTCTAAAAAGCTATGGAAATTTAAAATATTTCTATTGCTTTTCAATTTAACACGTTAATAGTTTCTTTATAATTTGTATCTATTTCTGTGATTTTAAGTTGTTAACAATAGGGTGGCCATTTAACCTGGAATCCTGGAAAACCTAAACAACCTGGAATTTGAAAATTTAAGCAAGGATACTAAAAATTGATACTATAAAAAAACTCTGGAGTTGGAATGATTTTAATATGTGAAATAATCTTAGATTAGATAAGAATTGACAGTTATATAATCAGATTTTTAATTAAAATATACATTTAAAGTAGCATTATATTAAATTTTTGGTAAATTTAATATTTTTTACGAGCATGAACTTGGCTTGAATAGCTTTTTTTGTAATTTTGTTTTTTAATCAAACTTTAAAACCAATTATTTTCAATTTCTTTAATGCTTACTTGGAACTTTTTTTTTTAATTCTAAAGAATGTTCTTTTGCTTAGCTTTTTTAAATAATTTTTATTGAATTGGGGTTTTAGTTTTGAAAAAAATAAAAAGTTTTCAAAAAATATAATAAAATTATAAAACTTAATTATATAAGTCTGTTTAAAATAAAAATTATCTAAAGGATAATTTACTTTTGCCAAAAAACCATGTAAAAAAAGAACCAAAACCATGCATATTTGGAACTTTTCTGAAAAATTTATTTAAGCATATGTTATATAAAAAAAAAAAAATGAAAAAAAAAATTATTACTGTCTTAAAACTAAATTTTACAAGTATGTTAATAATAAAAAAAATTCAAAAAAAAAATCAATTTTGGAGAAAAACGTTGCAAAGTAAAAAATGCTAAAAAACATAAAATTTCAAAGGGGCCCCCGTACAAAACTAAAACCCCAGTTTGATGAAAATTATTGTGAAAAGCTAAGCAAAAGAACGTTCTTTAGAATTTAAAAAAAAGTTCCAAGTTAGCATTAAAGAAATTGAAAATAATTGGTTTTAAAGTTTGATTAAAAAATAAAATAACGAAAAAGCCATTCAAGCCAAGTACACGCTCGTATATTTTTTACCTAAAATCTAAGTTTCCTGAAAGAAAACTTGTACTTTTCAAAACCTGAAAGAGAACCAGATGACCTGGAAGAAGTTTCTAAAAAGCCAGTGGGCACCCTGTAACAACAAGTTTTGAACATAACATTTTAATCATCAAACCAAAACTCTCAGTAGACTAATACCCAGGTTTTTTTTTTCTAAATTTAAGTTAGCAAGTTTTTGCTTGTCTAATGACACATGCAATTCATGGCTTTGTCTCTGATGACTGCTGCTCATATTTTCTTTTTAATGATTTTTTTTTACTAAAACAACTTTTCAGAACTAACTTATTTTTATTTCAATAGTTTATTCTTTCATTATGTTATTTAAAAAAACATTTTCAAATTACTTACATTTTCAAATACTTTTTTTTGGGTAAAAATAAAACACATCATTTTTATATGCACCAAAACAATATTATAGCTTTATTTTAAATGTATTTTAATTTAACCAATAGTTATGTGTATAATTATTAAAAACCATAAAAAAAATCTTCAATCAGGAACTAAAGGCTGATTTAAGAAAATCAACAAACGTATTCAGATCCTAACCAATTTTTTAATCATTATAATTTAATTTAGCTTCAATAAAAAACATTATTGTGACAAATAAAAAACTTAACCATAGTATTAACAGAACTTTAAATCAAAATTAACATTCAGTGTGAAGGAAAATTAGTTTTATAATGACTTTTAATAATCTAAATTGACTGTACTTCTTCAATTTTATTTTTTTTTCATTACATAAAGTTTAAAACATCTATTAGCTTCTATTATTTTTAAATCAAACAAGTTACTACAACTTTTAATTATTTTAAGTATATTTAAATTATAACTAAGGCACAGGCTGAGTTATTACCGAATGTTTTGAAACAGACAAACGTTTTGAAGCATATAGAACTTTAAGTGGTATGTTATCATTCTTTTCTGAATATCAAAAATTCTCTACACTCTTTGGGACATGCTCTTTTATCATTTTTATTAGTTGTCTTTTTGTCAATCTGATATAGCTTGCTTTACAAAAGCAGCTGAATAGGTAAATTATTGTACTTTTATTTTTAAATTGCATATCTGATCTTTACCACCTGGTGTTATTATTGGTTTTGACTTAAAGAAAATCCTTGGATATGATGCATAATACATTGCTCTGATCAATTTTTCTTTTCTGTTTGTTTCTTTTCTAAAATTTCTGCACTTTAATTTAAAAATGAGAGTTCTATAATCACCACACTTTTCTTAGGTACCAATGTCTGTCCTTTATCCAAATTTTTCAAATGTAAATTTATTGTTTGGTTAACTGTTTCTTGAGGGTACCAATTTTGTTTAGTAGTTACTTGGTCTGGTTTAGTTTATTTAGTAACAACTCTGGGGAACAAATTTTATGTGCGCGGTGACACAGAGTTCTGATTATATTCACTTTTATCTTTAAACTACAATAAAATTGAAAATTCAAATATCAACCAGCAAAGATTTTTTTCTATACACCAAGGTCAAAGTTCTATTATTTTTTATTTAACCTGTACATATAAAAAGCAAGTTTATAATTATTTACTTTTTCCATCTTAAAGTTGATAAAGTTATGAGCTTTATTAAAAATATTGAAAAATTCATCCATAATTTTAATACTTCTGACCTACACAAATAATCACAACCATTCCCCTTGTCCGAATTAAGTTGTTAAAACCAACTAACTATTTCAGGTTTTGATGTACTATAATTATATGCCAAGAAGATAAATTAACTTTCGTAGCAGTTTCTTCATCAATAAATCTAGGTTTTAATATACAAAGTTGTTTGTAGAAGCATTCAAATCCTAAAAAATCAATTCCTTAAGGTTTTTGTTTTAAACTATAACTGTGAACAATAAAATTTAAGATCTATACTAGCTACATCAATGTTTTTTTTTTGTTTGTTACTTAATATTTCTAAAGTAAATAGATTACATAAAAGATCACTATATTTGTTAAAAAGTTGATTAAAAAAAAGATAACTTGTTTAGTCTTTTTATCAAATAAAGAATAATTAGTAATAGTTTTGATAAGTTTTATACTTATAGACTTTAATTTTATTCGAAGTAGCTTGGTCAATTTTGTTTTCTTAAGTAGAACAACAACTATAATTATGTTACGTATTTTGCCCTAGTTAGTAAAAATAAGTTTACAAGATAATTTTTTTTATCTTGAATGTGACTTTTATTTTAAACAATTATTTGCACATTTTGTATTATATAACAGTTTTACTGTTTCATTGTTTATAATTATCATTTTTTTCTGTATTGTTAAAATTAAAACAAATTGTTTTCAGTTATCAATATTGTTAATTGTATATAAAAACTTTTTTAGTAAAATAACTTTTAAACTATTGTTATCATTTTTACTTTCAGATTTTTGAAAAAAAAGTTTTATACCAAATTTATAAAACTATTTACAGGATAAACGAGGAAGTTTCGTTTATATTTTGACATTTTTCACTGCGATTGGAGGCTTTTTATTTGGATATGACACAGGGGTAGTCAGTGGAGCCATGATCATATTAAAAGATCAGTTTTCTTTGTCAACTTTTTGGCAGGTCAAGTTTTAAATTCAAACAATATTAGTTAAGTAATAAACAAACTTAGAATTATTTTCTAGTAAAACTTTTTGAAGGTGGTTTTAGGCGACTTTGTAAAAAAAATTTTAGTATGTACTTAAAACATAATATAATAAAAGATTTTGTTTATACAAGCTTTGAATATTTTATTTTTAAACAATATATTACATAAGAACTTCATTTCTTTCTGAAAAACTTGTTGTAAAATAAAATACAAGTATGTTTAAATATTAAAATTAAAATCTATAGTTTAATAAAAGTATATTTTTCTAAATCAAATACTTTTATACTTGCAGGAACTAATAATATCTGTAACAATAGGAACAGCAGCTTTGTTTGCACTCATATCTGGAGTTATCAACAGTGTGCTGGGTAGAAAAGGCGCAATGCTAATTGGAAGTGTCATTTTTGTGAGCGGTTCTTTGATTCTTGCACTTGCACAAAGCAAAGAAACGTTGCTTGCCGGAAGAGCTGTTGTTGGTGCTGGTATAGGTGTGTTTATAATAATTGTTTTTTTACTAGATAGATGTTTTTTACAAATTTTTTCTATAAAGTTTAACTGTAGTATTTTATAACTAAACTAAAAACAGAGTTTACTTTTTAGTTTCTTTTCAAAGCAGCTTTAAATATCTTAAATAATATAAGTTTTTGATACAAGTAAGTTATGCTAAAACTTTTAAAGATACGTATCAAATTTTAATTTTGTTTTAGGAATAGCTTCTATGACAGCACCGATTTATATAGCTGAAATATCTCCAGCCGATATCAGAGGAAAGTTAGTAACTTTCAACAACGTAATGATAACATTCGGACAGTTTGTAGCGAGCTGTATTGATGGGTTTTTCAGCAGCAACGTTAAAAACGGTTGGAGGTACCTTATATTTCAATATACAATTGATATAGTATGCGTACAAAAATATGATGAGAGTATTGAATTCTTTATTACCTTAAGTTTATTTGAAAATATTATTGTGTTTTTTTTAAACTAAGTACAGTGAACTAATTTCAAGTTTACTCAGATACATGCTCGGACTTGCTGCTGTCCCAGCTTTTGTGCAGCTCGTCGGTTTTATGTTTCTACCCGAAAGTCCTCGGTGGCTTATAAGTAAAGGCAAAGTTGAAAAGGCCCAAGCTGTTCTGTTCAAAGTTTTATTGTTTTAATACCTATTGCTTAATTAAGCATTAGTTTTGTTTTAATTATTAATTAAAGTTATTAAAACTTCTGAGTAAAACATAAACTAGTTTAAGCTGTTTAGCAATTTAATTCATTTTGCATATAAGAGGTACAAAAAGTTTTAAAACTTGTTTGCTTTGTTCAAATAAAAATACTTTCACAAGTTAAATTCAAAAATAATGAATACTATAACTTCAACTAAAAAAAAAGGCCTAATGTTTAAAATTACTTTTTAATCAAAGTAGCTAGATTGTCTTACCCAATGTTTCTCTAAATATATATAAATTTATTTACTGTGCACATAAAGTTTTATGAGAAATTAAAACTTTTAAACAGGTTTTTATATTTGTACAAGTGTTAGGTTAATTTTTAAACTAATTGTTAAGTTATTTTCTATTAATTATTTGAATTGTACTATGAAAGAGTATATTTTGATAAAGCTAACATTTTGGCTGTAATCTACTGAGTACCTGTTTTTTATTTGATGGTATACTACTGTGCACATTTAAAAAATAACTATTATAAAATGTATTTTTAGCTTCTCAGGTTCTTTAACTATTAAATAAATAAAAAATTCTACATATAAAATTTAAAGTTTGAAAAAATAAGTAATTTAGATATGAAAATTAAGTAATATTAAATTTCTTTCAAAAAAACGTAATAAAAAACATGACATTGATTGTGATTGAGGATAATCAAAATTATTAAGATTTAAATTTATCCTAGGTAAGAACTTAAGCTAAAGTGGTATCAAGTATAAAGCTAATAATAGTGTTCAATCTATTTAATAAACTTGAAAGTAGCTTAATCTTGTAGAAACTTTTATTTTAAACTTAAATTAACTAGTTGATACAAATACATTTACTACAAAGTATTAAATACTAGCTAAAACCTGAATTCAAAACATAAAAGTTTCAAGTTTAAAAAAGAATTTAAAAATCTAATATGTATAATTTGCAGACATTGTTAGTAGATATAAGCTACTGGCAAATTACTAATTTTGTAAATTTCAAAATGTTCTATTATAAGAAGTTTTAGTTTTGTTGTACTTTACTTGTTGAGACTTTGCTGAAAAAGCTAAACATTAGTAGTTTTAATATGCCATCGTTTTTAACTAGAACTAAAATATAACATAAAAGAATACTTCATAATATTTATATGTAACGATTGAATACAATTTTTTATTAATAGATAAATTGTTCTCTTTAAAAGTTTAGCTTAACTTAGACTTTATTATATTAGAATTAATCATTTCCTTAAATTTTATAACAACATAACATATTTACTACTTGCAAAGTATTTTAAACATTATTTCTAGTTGAAAATATTAAATTTATTGTTTCAATTTACTAATAGGATTTTTTTTTTCTACTAGAAGGATAAATAGTTTTATATATAACTAATTAGTTTCAGCATAAAAAACAGATGTAAAAGCTGAGATGTGTGATAAAAAATTAAAATTTTCAACAGATATCTGGGTCCAGTAAAAGCGCTAAAAACGAAGTGGAAAAAATAAAAAGTGTTGAAGCGAGTACAAGCAACCAAAGTAAATCAAATTATTGTTATTGTTGTTGTGTAAATGTTTTTATATAGCGTAGGCTTAACGTAATGTAATAATTAGTCATGATTTTAAAAGTCACGAACGAAAGCCTTTACATAAATCAATGTTGACTATAAAAGGTATATACAAGAAAGTTTTAATGAAACTATAACTTTAATGAAAGATCATAATTTAACAAAGGTATATTGTTACAACATAAAACAGATGTTGTCACATTGTTGACGTTGTTAAAAGACAGCACTGTTAGAAGGGCTCTTTTAGTTGGATGCGTCCTACAGCTTGTCCAGCAATTATCCGGAATTAATACCGTCATGTCAGTTTTTTTTATTTATACAAAAGTTATCTTTAATTCTTAAATAAAAAAATAAGATTTGAAGTATTGTGAACTTACGTTTAATTTTACTGAGTTCGCAAGTTTTTTTGAAGTAAAAATTCTTGTAGATGAAATTTTTTTATTGTTTTCAAAGAAATAAATTAGCACTTTTTTTTTACTTAAAATTTAAGAATATTAAATCTTCCTACCGCTATTTACAATTAAGCAAAGTTTTATAACCTCATTTTTACTAAAAGCAGTTTTAGATTTGTTGAATAAATAGATTAGCTTAAGCTATGTTTTAATTTATTTAAAATTGATAAATTTGTTTTTGTCTTTAAGTAATTTTTTAATCTTGACTACTTATATATTCTAAAGCTCAGTAAATACATTTTATTATTTTTTTTTTCGCTAAACAAAATGCAGTATTTAGTTTTAGATTTTATAAGTTATTAAAGTTTAAAAAAAAGAAGTCTGATTAGCTTAATTGGCATTCTTTTAAAATTTAAGTGATCCTGTATTTTTCTATATTTTAAGTAAAATTTATTTTTTTTTATTTGAAGTCCATTAATTCTCTGTTATTCTTTCTCTACATATAGTTATTTTAAACAATTAGTTTTATTTATTAAAACATGTTGATTCTGTTTGTACCTCTATTTTAATTTAAATAAAAAGTATATACACTTTATAAAAAAACAATTTGCTAAATTGTTGAACTATCGAAATAAAGTTATTAAATTATGTCTATATAGCTTGTTTTTTTCTTATTTTACAAAAAGTTCAAACGTTATTTCTCTGAGTATTTTTAAGTTATAAACTACACTTACTGTTAATAAGTTTAAAAGTTATTGAATTTTTAAAATTAGATTTGAAATTATGAAAAATATTTTGAAAGACCTCTTCAAGTTTCATAAAAAAATCGATTAATTATGTTATTATAACTTATTTAAAGTTGATTTTTGTACAAAGAATTTGAATAATATTTTTTTGAGTTGTGTAAAAACTTCATATATATATATATATTACTGTTTTGGTGTTAGCTATTGGCTTTTTTTAAGTAACCTTCATTTTCACCTTAATTTAGCTTTCAATTTCTCCTTAATTTTAAAAAAATATTCCAAAAAACCTATTCATGTTAAACACTTTGTATCTATCAAAATTTTACGCTGTCCTAATAAAAAGGTCTTATGACCATTTCTATATTATTTTTAAGCTGAAATTTAAATAAATTATGAAATTTAGCATTTGTATACCCAAATGTGTATTCTAATTTAAGTAGTTATCTTTAGATGGAATACTTATTGTATATAAAAATTTGAAAACATAAATAATTCAATTTCAAGTTTAATGTTTATCAAGTAAAAAAATGCTCCAAACACAGTCACAACTTTATTAAAAGCTGAAATGTAATTTCGCCATCAGGTACTACTCGGCCACCATCATACAGATGTCGGGGGTGAGAAGCAACGAGACGGCGATCTGGCTGGCGGCCGTCACCTCGTTCGTCAACTTCCTGTTCACCATCGTCGGGGTGTACCTGGTTGAAAAGGCGGGCAGGAGGTCCCTGACGCTCGTCAGCCTGGCAGGTACTCGTTTGCAAGATTTTGGTTGACTTTTTTAAAATGTAATCTGTTAACTGCTTTGTAGAGGTTAAAGCTTAGTAAGGTGTGTTTTTTAAGAGTATGTCGTTGTGTATTCTATTGTGTGAACAATTAATGCTTTACCAAGTATTACTTCTTGTTCGATAATTTTTTTACTACAATTTTTTTTTATCCTCTATACATTTTTAGTCTACCATTATTATGTTACAATTCTCAAGCGACATGTTGTATAGAAAGTCCTAAGTTGTACAGGCTCAATACAGCTTAAATTCAGTGTTATTTATGGAATTTTTCTTACCTGTACTGTCAGCGAAAACTAGTTACCTTTAGCATTAGACTATCAGTGGATAAATTTAAATTAATGCATTTTGATGTTTTTGTTTAAAAGTATAGCAACTGTTTAGCAAATCAGCAACAAATAATTTATTAACTGTTACTAAAGTTTTTTAATAAAAGTAGTACATTTTTTTGGGTTTTGTATAGATAGTGCAACACAACTTCAACTAAATTAGGTTATTGAAATTGTAGAAATACCTTTAAAAAATTTGATAAAACTAAGGTTTTATTTATTATTTTATCAATTTAAGCATCTAACTTTGTTTCAATTTTCTGTGTTTAAATGCTTACATCGAGCTTTAATTTTACTAAGATGAGTTTAGTTCGTTCGAAAGTGTATAAAATAATTAGTTGTCGTGGGTTACTGTAGCAAAAAAAAATATTGTTTAATTTAACTGTGCGAAACAAATATTGTTAAGAGTTTTTTTTTTTGAGAAATTTTAAGATGTACTGGTTAACTGATAGAAAAAATTAGTTAATGGCAAAAACTTTATAGTTTTTTATTGTATTTTCTTTTTATTTTTGCGTAAAGTAAACATTAAATATGAAAAAGATATATATATTTTTTTAAACTAATAAAAGATAATTTTCCCTTTTAACTTATGTCCTTTCAATTTAATACGAAAAACTAAAATAACAAACAGTTATTAAAGTTATATTTCATTTTTTATCAACGAAAAAATTTCAAAACTTTTTACAAATAAATTTTAGGTGTCATTTTGTCACTATTGTTTTTATCTTTGGGATTTCTTCTTTCAACGGTTTATTCGCCTAAAGTTCTGAACAACTCGTCAGTTTCAAAGCAAGATGACTGCCATCAGTTCAAGTTGTTTTTTATTTTATTTTACTACATCAATGTCAGATCGTTGTTTTAAGATACAGTTCATATTCCTATTATATTGTAATATTTTTGTTTTTTAACTTTTATCTATACCATGTCATAAAGCTTTGAAACACATCTTACAGTTAACGTTATGCAACCCATTAGTAACATACTTTTAATCTTTATTAAAAAGTAAGGTGCCAAAATAAATATTAAATACTAATTTTTTACGACTGTTGTCAATTACAACGATAATCAGGTTATAGTTTATTTGTTTGTTTGCTTTTATATATACAATATAAATAAACTTTTAATGTAACTAAATTCATAGAAGCAACCTTTGTACATGTTTTTTGATATCTCAAAAAAGAATTATGCCAGTTGTTTTGCGCTGTTATCATTTTTATTTTATTTTACCAGTTATTGTTCCGGCTGCATGCAAAATCCTGATTGTGGGTTTTGCTACGTTGAGTTCCCACAAAACAAAACAATTGAAAATTCCTGGTGCTACCCCGTTAATAGCACTGATTCACAAGTCAGTTTGCAAAATGTAGTTTATACAACAACTGTGTTCTTTATTTGTTTGCATTAAAAAACTAAGTCTAACAAGTATCCATTAGATAACTGGTGATAACCAAAGCTGCTTATTAAAATAAACAAAGGTGTAATATATGTAAATTGTAAATTAAAAATCGATATTTCTTAAAAATAAAAGATGTGTTTAATTATTTTATTAGGTTTAAATTACTATTTTTTAATTTGAATGTTTTTTATCAGTCAGCAGCAAGTGGATTGTGTTCATCAACAAAAGAGTATTTTGCATACAACTACTGTCCCACCCAGTATTCGTGGATGGCGCTTGTCGGCATGATATTATACCTCGCCTCCTTTGCACCCGGTTTGTTGCTTGTCTGTCAATAAGACGTATGTTTGTTATTCCAAAAGAAAGCTAAAACTTAAACTATTTTTTGAATTCTACAAGTTTGCTGTTGAAGTCTAAAAAAAAATTAAATATAATGTTTGGACTGGTTTTTAAAAGTTTTCAACTGTGGTAATATAATCATAGGGAGGAAATAATATTGTAATTCACATAAAAAAAACGGTAGTAGATAATTAGAAACAACTTACTTTTCTAATCAAACCTGTGTAATTTTTAACTTAATAATTTAAAATAAAATGTTCAGGCATGGGGCCGATGCCGTGGACGATAAATTCCGAGATATACCCGCAGTGGTCCCGGGACGCGGCCACGTCGTGCAGCACCGCGGTCAACTGGGTGTCGAACATGGTCGTTTCGCTGACCTTTCTCAACATCACGCAGTCCCTCACCTATCAAGGTGGTGTTTTGTATTTTAAATTTTCACTTGTTTGTGGGTTTTTAGCAAATTTTAGGTAATAAGGATGCTTCCCAACATTGTAAACTGTTAAATTTTACGCAACTAATTCCGTAATATTGTTTTTGCAAAAGTTTTATGAATTATTTTTAGTTTTATTAAAATTCGTTTTTGTAAAAAAAAATAATTATGTTTTTGTTAATGTTACCAAACAAACTATTGTTAAATAAGCGTACATCAAAGTACTATTTTCATTTAGATGTTTTGTGACATTATATTTTAAACGAGTTCTTTAAAAGACTTGATAATTTTTTACATAATATGTATATATTTATTTATTTGGTTATATAAAAAACAATAAGTTTATACGATCGTTTCGTATATGAGATATATTACCTCATATACTCATCAGTAAAGCTAAAGTTTATTAACAGTGTTTAACAGAAATTTAGAATTGGGAAAGTTTTATAATTGTTATGACGTAGTAATAATGAAGGTTTTCGTACAGTAAGTTTTTTGCTTCAGTGAAAATTCTTTGTTTAAAAAAGTCTATAAAATAAATCAAGCATCTAGTTTTAGCAGATACACATGCATCACTTAGATTCATTTAATATAGTATAAAAATAGTAGCAATGTATCCTTTTTGTTAACTAAAAAAAACATTAATGAAAATTCTTAGAGTTTAAAAAAGACTTATTTATTTTAGGTGCATTTTTGTTGTACGCTTGCCTGGCAGCTTCCGGCTTCACCTTTCTGTTTTTCTTTCTCCCTGAAACCAAAGGAAAACAATTGGAAGAAATCGAAGAAATGTTTAAAAACAACTGGATTGTTCCCTTCAATAAAAGCAGAGGTTACTATTTCATTTTAAACAACTTTGAACTTTACTTGAAATTTTAGTTAACGCTGATCAATTATTACATCTGTATTTTGTATTCTGTCAGAAAACGCCAACATTTATTTGAAAGCTTCAATAGAACCTGTGTTTTATGATTATTTAGTTTTGTTTTAACTAACAGGTTACACCTCTATATCACAAGAAAATATATCTGAAGATAATGGCGAAAGTTTTTCATAGTATTATGCATTATTTTGAAATATCTTTTATAGTTCCTTATGTGATTTTATTCTTTCTGTATTTTTTTAGAATACCTTTTTCAAATGTTTTTTTTTTAATTTTTAAATTGTGCAATTTAATTTTGATCACATGACCTATACTGTGCTAATAATGATTCAAGTAAATGTATTTTTATTTTTATAATATTGCTATATTTTTTTTAGATTTGGATCGTAATTTTTTCATAGCGTTTTGATTGACAAAACATTTTATAGAAATTGTATAATTTTTGTTTAATTTGTAATATGTTTTTAAACATTTTAAAACAAAATAGTTTTGTGAATTCTTATATAAAAAGGATTGTTTGCTAACAGATTGTATCATTTAAAGTCTAGTATTAACTATAGTTAAAATGAATTTTATTGTACTTATGGAGACAGTCTACAAACAAAAAAGGGTATAAATAAATACTTTTGAAAGACTGAAAAACTAAATAAAGAAAATATTAAAATTTTTATTATCTTTAATTTGTTTTAATTTAACCACAAACATAAAACTAAGTTTTGTTTAAAAATAGCTAAAATTTGCTAAATATTTGCAGTATTCAAATCTTTTTTTTTTTTTGTTATCAATTAGATTTTGTTTTGATTATACGAATTACTGTGCATCCTCGATAATTCGGCCATTCTGGGCAAGCTTTTTTCGCAATTACGGCCGTTGGCTGGATAAAAAAACAACATTATTATTTCTTTAAAAAATCTACTTTTTTTTTAAACAACGCATATAATAAAACGCACACTAGGATTTTCTTTTAATTTAATGTATTATTTTAACAAATTCAAAAAACTTATCAGAAAAAATAAAAAAAACTTTGATGAAGTTTGAATTTAAGTTGACAAAAACAAATCACACCGTAAACGATTTATATCACTTTCAAAGTGGAAATATTTATTATAGCTGAATTAATTAAATCTAGTCATTGACTAGACCCGGCCGTATAAGTGAGGATGCATTTCATTTAAAATATTAAATAAGTTCGCGGGCCGCAGTTTTTGTTTCAGTCACAGTTGTAGTTACGCTACGTATAACAGTTTTTAAGGTTTAACCTCGTATTTTATTAAAGCTACGTATCAGTTAGCAGAGGATACTATTTTAAAAGATTTTTTTGTCAAAAAAAACTTTAACTGATACCTAGCTTTACTAAAATACGAGGTTTAGTCTTAAAAACAGTTGTACGTAAATTTTGCATTAATTTTTAAATAAGCAACCTCATTTTATAATAATTGGCGTTAACTGGAACAGTTGAAAAAGTGCTAGCCTATTTATTTGTTCTATGATTAGTAGACGTATAAAAGTTCATGCTTTTGAAAACATGGACATCATTAGTTTTTTTTTTGTCTTACAATCAAAGTTAAGTAAAATTGAAAACATTTTATTACTGATCTAACGGATAAACAAATTAGGATCAAGCCATAACCGGATCTTTTTTTTTTTGAATTTAAAACTTAGTCGGACTCGGTTTCAGTTAATAATAATCAAAAACAAAAACGTTTTAAAAGTAAAATTTTACTTCATTTTCTTTCTTATATTTTTTTACATACAATAGAGGTAAGCATATCTTCTAGTTGATTTTCAGTTTTAATCAGATAATTCTTTTGTTATCTATTCTTGTTAGAATATAAGTCTCAGCCAACTTTGTTATTTTCGGATAATTGTACAGTTATTTTTTCTTTTAAACTTATAAACGCAAAACTATTTTATTACTAAATTAGAAGTAATATTTTGTACGGAAAAATAGAAATACATTTTTATAAAAAGAACTCAATGTTAATTGTTTTGCACATATGTTGTTTATTGAACGATAAAAATAACGATTAAATAGTTTGGTCTAAGGACCTAGTGCACAAAAAAAACTTTCGGTTATCGATCGTACACCGCATGTAGTTTTTAAAGTGAAAATACGTCAAATGCCATTGATTTTTGTTTGGCGGACCAGGTCCAGTCTACAGGCTGTACATTATCTACCAGTAACCATGGTTATGTTCTATCTAATAGTTAAATCAGATAGACTGTTTTCAACTTATAGTTTTCAGTTTAATCAAGTTTTTTATATAATCAGGGTAGACAATATAATTACAATCCTGCAGGTAGAATTTAACCTACAACTACATGTACTAATAAGATCTACATACGATTTTTAACTTATTAAATATGTGGTTTTTGAGATATGATCTCTAAAATATATTTTTTTAAACTTGAATTGGCGGAATTTTAAGTTGTCATTATCTTTAGAGATACAACTAATATTTAAAAATTCATGAATAAGTAAAAAAGCCTTAAAGTTTATTAACAAATAGTTTAATAACGCTGTAATATTAGGTTGTTGAACAGGAAAATGCAATTAACGCTAAAGATATGATTAAAATACTTTATATATAGAAAAACATTAAAAATATAATATTAAGCATATAAGTATTTTTTAAAACATCAAGCACATTTATGAAGTTCTAACTAGGCAATTTATGACGTAACAAAATTAGATAAAAAGCTGAAGTTAAATTTTGAAATTTTTTGTTTATAATATTTTACAAATGAGGCAAATAATACAGCATTACTTCAATTTATTTTAAACATTTCAAATCTAAACCTTACCCGCAACTTGTTTCACCAAAACATATAATAAATAAAGTATAAAAAAAAAATTACTAGCTAAAACCAAGGACATGTTTAGGCTGGTTTCTTGTTTCCTGTACAACTGCGGAAAAAAAAAGTAAACATGTAAGTTTTAACTATTCAACCAAAACGTTTTTTAATAAATTTTTCAAACTTGTTTTAGTAGAATCGCTTGTGCATTCTTTTCTTAATTTTAAGCATTGAATAAAAAGAAATGTTAAAAATGCTTTGTTGCAACGTGCAAAATCTTGTTATAATTTTTTAAAGGCTTTACATATTTGATGTGCGCAATTTTAAAACAGCTGGTACTATTGAAAATTTATTTTTTTTATGGTATAATAAAAAGCTTATAAATTTCGAGAACTTATTTGTAAAACGAAACTTTTAAGTAGTTTATTATTTATTTTAAAATTATATATCGTAGTTTTTCTTATAACTACATAGTTGTTAAAGTTCCTCTGTTTTTTTACTTTAACTTTCCTACATTTATCTGAAACAAACATATATTTATCTTTTTATACGTAGTAAAAGAAAATAATTTTTTACTCAAGTATATTCCTGTACATCTTTTAGTACAACTTGTTTTTTGTTCAACTTAGACTTTCCGGTTTTGATTCTTAAATTATATACAAACTGACTATGTCAATTCAAACTACGACATTAATATTATTATAGTGTTGTTTCAACATTTTTTTTAAATTGGCACGTAGCGTAAGTTATTTTGTAAGATTTTACCTTTAAAAGATAGTTTACTAATATCATTGTTAAAACTAATAATTTTTTTTTGATAGTGAAACTTTAAGTTTTAAAATAAACTAACATATTAAAAAAATATTTAATCTTGTTTTTAAGCTCTATTCTTAAGTTAGTTATCTATTTATTGTTATTAAATTAAATTTGTATTAGTTCTTGTATTAAAATAACAACTTGCTTTTGCATTTTTCACGCTTTTATAGAACTTAAGAGTTTATTAAGTTTTCATAAAGTCAATTAAATGTTAAATATACGAGAAATCTCTAAATTAATTGAATTACTTGTTTATAAAAGATTTCAAAGTTCTTTTTTAAAACTTATAGCTTGTTTTGCTTTATATTCAAGTCAATAATTGATGAAAACTAACAATATTCTCTAAGCCAGGGTTTTCAAAAGTGGGCCAAGTGGCCCTCTTGGGGGCCATGACAGATGTTTAGTGGGCCACGAGCAGCAAAGAGGCCAAAGGAGGGCAACGAGCAGTGAAGGATCCACAGGGGAGCCATGAGGTCATAATTTAAAATTTACACTAGATATTATGGAGTTGATGATGAAGAGCAAAAAAAAGGTCTTAGATATAGAGAAGAAAAAGTGCTTTAATGGTAGTATGAGTAATATTGTCGAAGGGAGTCATAGCTTTTTTAATTTTTTCAAAGGGGGCCATTTGAAAACAAGTTTTGGAGACTTTGCTCTAAACTAAATTAGTTAAATGCAGCTTTTGCATATGTAATGTACTAATAAGCTTACTCAATTCAACACTACAGTAACCTCTCGGATCTTTACGCACTCGTGACGTTACGCACTCTCGTTTAGTTACGCATTTCAGAATTCTATAAAATTCAGAATATAAAAATTTTAATTTTTTTAAATATTGCACAAATCAGGTTTAATGTATATTTCTAAATTAAAATATGTTTTTGAATGCTAACACACCTCTCTATATCTTTAGACTTTGTAAATTTATGTTCCTTGACTGATTGATAAACATTTAGTTATACCTCAGTATATCAGAAATTTTGTTAAGAATAAGAGATTAAATCAAAATTTTGAAATAAACATGACTGTGTTTAATAATGAAAGTATAATGAAATAATGAGAGTTTAAAACACAAAGAAATAATACAGCAGTCTTGCCCTATATATTAATAAACACCATTTTATAATTGTAAAGAAATGCTTAATTATAAATTGAATTTGCAAAGTAGAATAGAATATAAATGTCACATATAAATAAGGATAAAGATAATTTCTACTTATTATTAAAAAAGTAAAATTATTTCTACTCGTATTATTATTATTTTATAGAAATTCAAATCCTTTTTTTAATATATGTATAGTTTTATCTGTTGTTTTCATATTTATAAATGAAGTAAACAAATAGTTAAAAGTGGGAAAGTGCCCAGTCTGCTTTTAACTAGAAGCAATATTAAAAAACAGCCATTATAGTGAGTATATTTGGTACCTCTCGTTTCTTTACGATCTCTCATATCTTTACGCACTTTTTCTGTGGACACAATGTGCGTAAATAAGCGAGAGGTTACTGTACTTGTAAAACATGTTGAAAAAGATAATTATAGATAATTGACTATAATGCATTATTAATAGTTTTATTTTAATTTTACAAATAACAATTTACATTATAATAAATGAATTCTAAAAAAATTAAATATATATGTACATCATTTAAAAAAATGTTTTATAAATAGGTACATACTATAAAAATATTCATTTATTTAGCAAAAAACAAAATGCTACCTTATTTAAAAAAGCCTAGACACGCCTCTGAAAAGGGTAATTATTAAGTCTAAAAGCAAACTTTTACAAGAATTTTAGAAATATGTAGAATGTACCACTATCAACACAACTTTAGTTTTATATGTAGTTATTACTTATTAGAATAAATTTTAAATTTGTTCTAATTTTAAATGTATTTACTTAGTGTAAAGCTATTGCGAAAACAAAAAGAAAAAAGGTAATTTCCCTAAGTAATCTGGAATAAACAAATGAAATTTTTCAAATTACTTGGATTTTGCTACCTGTAATATAATAACTGATAAAATTGGTCTGTTATTTCTAGATTTAGACTCAATTTAAAAATTTTGGAACACTTTATGGTTCTTATTTAAGTAATTTGTTAGTTTTGTACTTGTTGAGCCCATATTTTATTTTTAAAATTTAATCTTATTTTAAAGGTCTACCTCATATCTCACAGTTGTTTCTTACCATATTTTGTAAATAAAATTAGTTTTACAAGTAGAAGAATACAATATAAAGATTTCATAAAGTTCCTAATGGAATGAACAATTTAAAAGACAAAAAAAAAGTTATATTATAAAGTCAATAAAATAGAATTGTGTTTTTTTGTATATGTCCTGAATACTGAGTTTTGATATTGCAAAATTTAACTCTAAGAGTTTTTATCCTTCATGTTTTAGGTTATTATACAAAAATTTATCATTCTACTCTTTATATAACAAAGTAAAAATATATTTTAAATAAAGTTATTATTATTTTTTAACTTGGTTCTATTTTTTTCAAGTTAACAAAGTAAATATTTTCTTGTTAGTAAAGCATTTTTTAAAGTTTTCAGATTAATCACTTATGAAATAAAGGAAAAAGTAGATTTGTAAACTGTATAAAATTATTAAAAAATTGCAATAAACAATATATTATTTTTTGTTTGTTGTTGAATTTTCTATTAAACCAATTTTAGTTTTGTATTTGACTAAAACTTATATGTTCCATAAAAAGTATTTTATATTTTAAGTACTGGACCATTTAAAATTTTATAATAAAGAATGTTACAGCCCTTTAAGCCTTAATGATATATTTTTTTGTGAAAAGGATAATTAGAGGTTATTTTCTGATGATGCTTGTTGTATCCTGTACAATATCCTGCATATGTTAATAACAGTGTCATCATTAGGAGTTTAGTTAAGTTGATAAATGACTCAGCCAATTAACTATTTTAAACAGACCCTAAGAAGGGTAAAACTTCTGCTTGTGAGCATGATTTTATCATGAATGAAATGTGATTAAGTTTTTAAACTTACACTAGATATTCTGCGATCTGAAATGTAAATTGTAGAGTAAAAAAGTAAGTACTATAAATCGAAAAATTTAAAGTGATGTTGTAACTAAAACTACAACTGTGGCTTGCAATTTTTTTAATAATAAAATTTGGTCCATGACTATCAAACTCCTGCTGACTTCTGACTTAAAATATGATTTTATCTTTTTAATAAAACTTCAAAATTTTGGTGTTATGTTTTTGAACAAAGTTAAATTATAAACTATCTAAGTGTAGTTTTATATTTTAAGAAAATTTAGAAGACTTAATTTATTTGAATCTTAAAACATGAATTACAGAGTTTTCATTTAATAAGTAATTGCAACTAATAAGAACTTTAAGTCAACATGAAAATTTTCTTGTAATTGTCAATATCTTTTTAAGTATAAGTAGAGTGTAATACCTCAGTATAAGTTAATTCTTTCAAGTATAAGCCTAATCTAAAATTAAAAAAAAAAACAACCCTGTTTGTAGGTTGTGCTTAAAAGAATCAACAGTTATTATGTATGCGTTAAAAAACGAAGGTTGTTTGAATAAAAGGAGTGAATTCATATTGTCTTGTCGACATATGAAAAAGCTCCTCTTAAGATACAACAAATTTTGAAGTATTTTATAGTCACTTAACTGTGGTATATCAATTTTTGTACTGAATATTTGTAATGTACAATGTTCAGTTCTCCTGTCAAATTATTTTTGTTTTTTTGTTAACTTTTGCATCTTTGTTTACCAAAGTGCTTTTTATTTTTAATTTTAACTGGCTGAAGATTAAAGACAATCTTTTTTGTCTTTATGAAACATATGTTCCAGTATTTTTTAAATCGTACATTTCAATAAATTATTTAAAAGCCCTTCAAGTGGGCTCAGTAGAAGGTGTTCAAGTTTGAATAATAACCTTATTTTATATATAATAAAAAGGTTTATTTCAAGATGTAAAACTTAAAGGAATCGAGTTTTGTGCTTATGCACTCATCAGCTTCAAAAAAAGTTCAAACCTTTTTATTAATATAGCTCTTAAGGTGGGCTCAGTTTGAAAAATTTTATTTATCAAGTTATATAACTTAACTCTATATATATATATATATATATAGAATTAAGTTATTTAACTTAATAAATTAAATTTTTCACACTGAGCCCACCTTGAGGGCTTTGTTAATAAAAAGGTTAGCCGACGGCAATAGCCCGATATGTAGGCTGTGTCTCAAAGAAGCATCAGCCGTTGTATATGCACTGAAAGACAAAAGATGTTTGAACAAAAGAAGCGAGTTTGTATCGTCTTGTAGACATATAAAAAAGTCGCTTTTAAAGTTTAACAAGTTTTAATTTCATCTTAAAATAACCTAAATTTCAATTTGCATCTTAATTTTATTTTTATCTCTTCCAATTATCTGTCCTAATATGTAGTTACTCACTGAAGTTATATGAATTTTCGCTAGTTTATTGTCTGTTGGTAGATTAGTTTTTGCACAAGCCGTTTTGCACGATTTTTGATAGTTTCAAAATTACGTCATAATCTATTTATGCAAAATTTTTTTTTTACCTTCATTAGTGATTTTGTTTTGTGCTTTATTTTAAACTTGTTTTGAAGCTGATGAGTGAGTAATCACGAAACTTGAGTTCTTCGAGTTTTGCATCTTTGAATAAACCTTTTTATATATATATATATATATATATTAAATAAAGATTTTGACCACAGTAAAATAGCATAGAATGTACTTAATATTTATTTAGCTTCATATTTGGTTGATCCGTTTTAGTTTTACTTTGACTATTCTTTTTCTATCCTAAAATTTTTAAACTAAATTGTATGCGCTTTATTATCATGTGTTTATAATTAGAGAGTACCTTTAAAGTTAAACTAACAAAAAAACAAAAAACAAACTACAGTTAATTTTATTTGTTGTACATTTTCATTATTTTGTTTATCTCTTATTTAGTTATTTATTATCAATTTAACCATAATAAAAATATACAAATGCTATTTTTGATACCAGAGATTTTAATATGAAATTATGAAAAAGTTTGGAATTTTAGTTTTTTTTCTTAGTTTGCTAGACTTAAAAGTTGTAAAAACCACAGTTTACAAGTCAACTACTTTAAATAGTATCAACTTTTTGTATCAACAAAGCAGAAAAAATAAGTTTAAACCAGAAAGTTATGCTGACCCTTTTGAATTTGAAACTTTAAATCATGGTCTTGTACAATATCCAAATGATTTTTCATCAAAAATCATTGGTGTCAGTGTTTATAGTTCTCAATCTGGTTTTATAGAAGCTATGTGGAACAACATAACTTATGTAAAGGAATTTATTAAACTGACTCCAACAAATACATCATATATATTTATGTCTCTAGAAAAGCAGTCAAAGAAGAATGTAGTATTTATGAAAAGTCAACTGGTGAAGTCTATGGAACAAATGATGTACAGTGATGCTCAAACTAATAGCTTTTTGTCCAACTGTTATTTTGCTATTAAGGAAGTAAGTTTTATGAATAATTGGATATATGATCTGTTGTCTGATTGGTCTTGTGAAGGACATGGCTGTGGGTTTGATCAGGTGGAAATTTCTTCTGGTATTCCTTTAGCAAATCATTTAAAGCGCTTAGATGCAAGATACGACTGGGCTTTCAATCACAACTGGAAGCCTGAAACATTACAACTTGTTTTTGAAGGTGATCCTTGCAACTGTTCTAGCAATAAAACTAAAACAGTAGTTTTAGTTGATGACACAGAAATTGATTGTACAGTTGCCCAAAAGGTTTTAAATTTACAGTCCTATGGTGCTGCTGGAGTTCTTGTAATGGCTGATTATAAAAAGCCTGTTAGAGAATTAAATTGTTATGGAGAGGACTGCAATTACCAAGTTAACATTCCTGTCAGTAGCATTGAGCATGATTTTATGGTTAGATTTTCAGCTAGATACTTTGATGTGAAAGTAAAAATAGTTTCTAGTCCTAGTCCAAACTTTTTTTTTGCTATTGACAGTTTTGGAAAGTTAGCGGAGTTTGGTTGGGCTCTTTATCCCTCACTAGAGTTTTTAAGCTGGCAAATGGTATGGCTAGATTATGAAAAATCTTTAAATGAGAAAATAAGTCATTTGAATGAGTATGTAGTTCCAGTTTTTAACAAAACTACTATGTCTGGACACAATGGTACTGGAGAGTTTAAAGTAAAACTAAATGATGTTGAAAAGTATGATCAGCTGTACTTAGAAGCATCGCTTGGTTGTGAAGGAGAAAGAGATGAAGATTGTCCTCCCTGGGATCATGTAGCTTCTCTATACGTTTGCTGTGGCAATAACTTGTGTGGAACAGAGCTTGGCAGGTGGATTACCCCTTTCAGGCGCAGGAATGGTCGCTGGCTCACTGATGTTTCACCACTATTGCCTATACTACATCCAAATTCAAATCAGAGCAAAGAATCAGTGTGCACATTTGAAATGAAAAGTGATGCTTGGTGGGCAAAGTCATGGCTACCTTCTCTAAATCTCAGATTTAAAGAAGTAGTGCCAACTAATGGAAAACCTGTTTATGTGGAACCACTATTCACTGGTGGAGTTTTTGACTCAATGTATAACTTGAAATACAAGCCACATTATTTTCTTCCACCTAGCAATGTAAAAAAAGTTGAAGTTTTTTCTGTTATATCTGGGCATGGTTCAGATAACAACCAGTGTGGAGAGTTTTGTGTTACACAGCACATTTTCACTGTTAACCACAAGCAACACCACAACTTGACTTTCAACCAAGCAGGAACACCATTAGGGTGTACTGAGCAGGTGAAAAACGGGGCTGTTCCTAACGAGCATGGCACCTGGTTGTATGGTAGAGGTGGCTGGTGTGACGGTATGCCGGTCAAGCCATGGGTGTTTGACATTACAAATGAAGTAAACTTTGGTGCACTTAATTCTGTAATTTATAAGGGGTTGTTTAAAAACAAGGATCCAGATCCAACTAGCAATCCTGGTTTAATCAAACTTACCTCTTTTCTGGTTTTTTATAATTAGGTATAAAAAAATGTTGACAAAGCTGCTAGTTTTGATAAAAAGTACATACATATTAATTGATCTTTGAATTTAATTAACTATTTATACTTACAAATTTTATTTAGTATTTTTTTTTACTTGAGAGATTTAAGTAAATAGATAAGTGCATTAAACTGGTTTGAAATTTTTGGTTGTTATGTTAATATTTTAGCTTAACATTTTCTGTAAATCTATTTCAGTTCATCAGAAACTTTAA
The DNA here is from genome assembly GCF_965202585.1 of Thalia democratica. Taxonomy (NCBI): domain Eukaryota; kingdom Metazoa; phylum Chordata; class Thaliacea; order Salpida; family Salpidae; genus Thalia; species Thalia democratica. The sequence continues at coordinate 38,426,543 of NC_139167.1, read as the reverse complement.
AATTGTTAAAGAAGTTGAAAAAAACAACATTTGTTCATTGAACTTTTCTATTAAAATCATTATTTCATTATTAACCAAAAAAACTACAACAAACATTCTGTATATATTTTGTTTTCTTAGTAGTTTTGATTAACTGTAGCATAAGTGCTAATAAAATATGTTTTAATTGCTTTACTTAGTGTGAAAATTATAAGATTCATGTTTATAATTTGATTTAAAATTTAATTTGCTTTATTTTTATTAGTTTACATAAAATTTTATTGCAACATTTTAGCAAAATTTTCTAATCATTCTATTTGTTTTTATTGTACTAAATATTGTCTGTATATTCTACTTTAACCATTCAATTTTTTTTTATTTCAGTAAGTAAGCTTTGGTTGTATTTTAGCTTTTGTTATAACTAATATCATGCAATTTTATCAGATTTTAATATCCAAAAACTAAATCATATTTTTTAAACATTTAGTTTTAAAGTTTGATATCAATTTTTACTTGTCTTTAAACCTTTTGAAAAAAAAAATTTTACATCATATCAGATACAAAATCAATAGCAGCTTTTACTTTTTAAAATGAAAATTAGATTAATTTATTCAAACACTAAAATTTTAATGCAACCACCTAACATCATATTTTCAGACTCAATTGTTTAAGTTTCTGTTAAGCAGTATGATGAAGAAACAAGAATATCCTGAGTCTTACAACGGGCTCTTGTCCATCAAGTCCAAGTTTATGGCAGAGTTCAGGAGGACGTCGTTTCCACTGGAGGAGACCAGCTTTGACGCCTTCTTCAACCACATATCAAACCTGCACAAGGTGCATGATGTCGTTCTCACTTACACAGATCCTGTTCACGGTGATCTGTTGCCCATAAACAACGATGAGAACTTCTGCCAGGCTAAAAAATCTTGCAAGCAAGCTCAGTTGATGAAGGTTTGTGAAAATTAAGAATTAAAAGGATTTTTTTTTTGGTTTTAACTAAATTATATTCAGCATGAAGCTATGTTATGAAGCTAAGTATATAAAAAAGAAAAATTGTACAATAAATCCTTATGTATAGTAACCTTACAGTTTGTTTTTTTATTAGGATTTTAAACTTCACAACTATTTATGCTTATTACTATTTAACTTAGACAGGCTGTTTTTGAAGTTGATTCGAGTTTTTATAAACTAATAACTATTATTTTAGATGAGATAGTTATTATTTTAAAACAGTTTTTATAAAGTTTAAGTAATTCTTACTATCAATATAAACAACTAATTAAGAATGAAATTTATAATGGTTACAACCAAACTTTTGTAATTTAATTTTGTAAAGCTGAATTATTAATTTAGACAGATATTAACTTTAAAAAGTTAACATTAGTATGCAAAGGAAAAATAAACGAATAAGAAAAATGAGTTTAAGTGGCATTTCTCTTTATTTAATTTTAACTAAAAATTGAGTCAAAAATAAAGTTGTTAGTTACTGCTATTTTTAATAGTAAATATAAAGTAAGAAAAACAAATTAACATAAACTTATTTCTTTTTTTAACTCACTACAAAAAATTTAGCAAATATATATATCTAAAGTTTTTTTTTCAGTTTTTTGTTTTTAAACTTTTTAAGATAGTTATATAGGTATTATTGAAAAGTATACAGGTTTTTATTTAGTATTGTCAAGCAAATATTTTATTTTAGCTTTAATTTTACTGGGTTACCAAAAAACCTGGAAAAACCTGGAATTTGGTAATTTAGACTAAAAATCCTGGAAAAACCTAGAAGTTTAGAAGTTTTTAGAAAACCAGAAAAAACAAGAATTTTTAACAACTTTAACATTTAAAGTAGTAAAATTTCAATTTGACTCAAAAAATCTATCATATAGATAAAAAAATTTTGTCATCATGAAAATTTTTTTATAAAAAAACACATATAAAGTATCTTAAAAACTTTTCAATTTTTTATACTATTTAACACAGTTTCTTACCTTATACTTAATTTTAAACTAAAAATAGACCCAAATATGCGTACTTTTAAAAATCTGGAGGAAATTTTGAAAACTTGGAGAAAATTTGGCAACCCTGGACTTGGTACTTTATCATAAAAATTGTAGTAAAATATAAAAATTTATGCTTGTAATTTATGTTTTCTTACACTTTTTTATTATATTTTGAAAGAGCTGATTAAAAATAAAATTTAACATTTAAAACTTTCACGGTATAAAGTTATAACTATTTACAGTAAAAATACATTAAAAATTAAAGCAAGATTATTTGTTACATAGTTTTGTACTTGCTGGAATATTCCTTTCTCCTAATTTATAATTTTTGGTTTATAAGTTTCCTATTTCTACAAGGTTTTAACTTAAATGTGTATAGTTATTGACAAGACAAAACCTATTTATACATTAATAGTTAATAGAAGGTAAGAAATATATAGAGATGATAAAAGTATCAATACTATTGAGTACAGAAAAAGTTAAAAATATACTTAAGGTTAATAAAAAAGTTTCATTTTTTTAAAGAAATACATAATCATCTAAGATATTTTGTTATTAACAAGATTATTATAACCTTTAAGAGTGTGACTAAAAAAACAAATTTAAATACATATTTATTTTTTATACTTGGTAAAACTTAGACTACATATATTAAAAGTTTTAATTCTATTGGAAAAAATAAAAACTTAATAAGTTATTTTGGTATATAGAAACAATAGTCATAAATATTTAGATTAGTTTTATAATTTTTCACTTTTTACTATTTCCTATAATAAAAAGTACTTAAAAAACTTGAAACCTTTTTAATGCAAGTGTCATAACAAAACGATCATTTTGTTATAAAATATATTTTACCAGATAAAGAAGTACTCCAAAGTCACGTTCATACAGGTTTTTGCATGTTTAACAATAACATACTTTAATTTTCTTTAAATAAATTAAAATTGTGTCAGTCACTTTTGTAATTTCAGTGTAAAACCGAAATATACAAATTTATGTATACAGAGTTATTCCAGCTGAAGAAGTATTATTAAGTGATTGAAGCTTTTAAATTTGTTATTATATCGTTTTGCTTAAACAAAGAAAATTATTATTTTGTGATGAAAGAGACAAATGTTTTAAAAACTAGTTGTTTTGAAATTTTTAAATTTTTACACAATCATTTTCTAAAAAAAATAAACAATTTTTACAACAAATTATGTAAGCAAACTTACTCTAATAAAATCTAATAAAAAAATTCAAACTAAAGGATAAAAAAGTTTGTTAGGTTTTTATAAAAATAAAATAAACCATTTTCGATCCAAAGTAAATGAAAAAAAAAATTCAATTTAAGTTTAAAATAAAATACTATCTTTTTCTATTACAACAGTTACTTAAAATCAGGAATGCTTTGTTGTTATAATATTTCTAACAATATAATAAACTACTTCAGGATTGTCACACACTAATACTGATAAAGCTATCTCATGCTAATTCGAAAAAAATTAAATATAAGGCTAACTCTGGCTAAATCAAGCTAGTTAGAACTTTTTGAAAATTTTAAAAAAACATTTTGGCTGACTCAGGCTTGTTGGAAGTTTTTTTATGCAAAAACAAGGCTAGATAAAATATTTTGTACCTCTTAAGATCTTTGTTATCTTATGCTAATATTTTAGTTTTAAAAGCACATTATTTTTTTAAACTTATACAAGGACTCAAAAGTTCAGTACCTGAAGCTTAAGAAGTTTTAAAGTTTTATTTAACTTAAAAGACCATTTTTAACAGACAACTATTCAAGTTTGCAATATTCTTTGTTTCACTGACGTTAAAAAAGTTTATTAACAATATTTGGCTTAAAATGGGCTTGCTGCTATAGACACTTTTAAATTTGACACGCAAAATTGTCTAATAAAGTTCTTCCCTTGCGGTTGCTCTTATTGTTGCTTTAATTGGTATAATACTGGATACTTAACGCCTTGTTAGCTTACGCCCGGTCTTCAAGTATATAAGTCTTAAAATCTGGCTGTATTAGGTTAATCAATATGGCAACACCTTTAAGTGATCAAAGTGAAACTTATAAACTTAATTCTAAGAATAAAAACATGTGTTTATATTTGTTTTTTACCAGGGTTGCCAAAAAACCTTGAATTTGACAGTTTGACCAAAAAAACCTGGAAAAGCTTGGAATGGGAAAATTTTTGAAAATGTTCTGGAATTTCGAACATAAATAACTAAAATTTGTGAAAAACCTGGAAATTCTAAATATTTTTACATCTTAAGTAATGAAAAGTCGATTAGGTACAAAAAATATATTCTAAACACAAAAAAAAAAAGTATAATTAATTTGTTTGGATTTTTTTAACCCTAAATTTAAATTTATACTAAAAATGGACTTAAAAACTTCTATTTTTAAACCTGGAAGAAATTTTGAAAAACCTTTGGCAACCCTGTATCATATAGTACAGCTAATATTTATTCAATGGAATATCAAAAATTAAAACCTTATTCATATTAAACTTTTGAAATTACTGATATACGGTTGAAAACTCTTCAAACAAAAAATAATCAATTCAAAAAGCTCTAATTCATTTATCAACACTTAATGAAAATGCATGTATATACACATTGACTATTTGATATATGACACGCTTAAATTTTTTGAAATAAAATGTTACTCAACTAATCTTTAAGGAATCTTATTTTAAAAAGTAAAGTTATGTTGTTAACTTTGTAATCTTGAACACAATTTCAAAACGGGAAGGTTTTTTGTAATTTTGGAAGCTTATATCTTAGAAAAAGATTAGATATATGTCAATGAAGTTTCTACATGATAACTTAATTGACTTTTTTTTTTTAATGTAAACTAGATAATATGAAGTAATACAAAAAACTGTAGTTAAGTTTAAGTACATGACTAAAACTATAACAAACAACAAACATATTTAAAAAAAAGTGATTTTACTAGTAAAGTAAATGATTAAACTTTAATATCTTAGTTTTTTATATTATTTTTAGAAAATAGAATTCTTACACTTGAGAGATATTTATTTTATAAATTTTTTACTACTTTCCTGTTTAAAAAGTTAACATTTAAACTTACTTAAACTTTATTTACCATTTGTTCAAGCTTAGAATTTACAGTAATCTTCTATGTACAGTTCGTATTTTAAAAATAAATAATTAGTGTTTTTCAACATGCAGAAAAATGTTTTCACACAATTCTTAACACATTTTTAACCAGTTAGGCATTTAACACTTTACGTTGCATAATGATTTTAATTTAGAGTAACTACATCTTTACTCCAAGTCTTTATATTCTGTTTATTGATCAATTTTTATTTCAGTATATTTACTAATTAAACTCAAACTTTTTTTAACCTGGTTTATAAATAATGTTTTATATTATAGATTTACATCCACCAGAGGGACAACTACGTGGTGAGCAACGGGTTTCCGGGGGGAAACACCCGGAGGCGAAACAAGAAGAAGATAGAGATCAGCCAGCCGGCGGACTTCAGGCCGGTGTCGGCCATCATCGACGTGGACATCCTGCCGGCCACGCTGAGGCGGGTGAGGCTCCACAACCCGTCCGGTGACAAGTTGCTCGGCTTCTACATCCGGGACAGCGTGAGGCTGCACGTGAACGGGGAGAAAGCTGAGAAGGTTTTGTTTCGTTTTGTTTTTTTGTTCTGATGTGTTTTAAGGTATAATTTGTTATTTGAAGTTAAGAAAACAATTTTATGTAACATATGTCTACACTAAAAGACTCAAGTTTACAAACTTTTAAGGTATTAGCAAAATTAACTTAGTTTTTACTATATTCTTTTCTACAGCTAAGTAAACCATAAGTAAATTTTGCTAATACCTTAAAAGTTTGTAAACTTCAGTTTTATTGTGTAGATCAGGGGTTCCCAACCAGGGGTGCGAGATGGCTTTTTATTTTTATATGATAAATAAGGAGATTTTCACTCTCTGATAAAGTTTATAAAGTAAAAAGTACATTTTGTTATAAAAAGAAGTTGTTGCTAATTTTCTTAATATATTAATTTATTAATACGTCATATAGCAAGAGCGCTTTTCTAGAAGTAAATTCATTTTACTAATTTCATTTAATAGCTGTTAGTTTAGAATTAACATTTGAGTAAAGCTTTCTTAGAGTTTTACACCTGCGAATTTTAATCATCTATTCTTTAATTTTTTTTTTCTTAACTGGCCATTAATTATTTAAAACAGTTTATGAACTAGCTTCTATTTTAATTGAAATACTTAGATAAAAATTGGTATCTTCAGCAGGTTTTTTATTAGCTGTTAAGAACGGGTTCTGTTAAGTCTATTACATTTATAATGTAATCTTTTATTAAGCTTAGTTGTGCAGAAAGTGATGCTTAAAGATTTAACATCAGTAAATTGTAAAGTTCACAGCAATTACTGTATGTTATACCAGTGCTCCTGAACCTATTTCTAGTGGCGGAACCCTTTTCCAAAGCTCAACTTTTCCGCGGAACCCCTAATTTAATTTTACATAAAATGTTTAATATAATATTTCCCGCAAAAACAAAAGAATTTCAGTGAAAAACAAATTTTTAACAAAACTATATCATTGTTAGAAATCATACCAATTGTAGTAGTATTAAGTCGAGTCAAACTCAAAGTGCGCCAGAGGCATTAGGTATTTTATGATTCTATAATAGATAAACGAAAACAAACATAATTAATTGCAACGTCCTAAAAATCTTTCCTTGCATAATAAAAACAAAATGAGAGCTTCAAACAATAAGGAAATAAAGATGAACCTAATCAAATTCACAGATTACTGTAATAAACGGGTAAAATGCTTAACGAAAAATAGATAAAAAACATTTAGTGCGAAACTTGAACTTGTCTCTTAGCAACAAGCATATCAATGCGCGGCTGGATTTTGAATAGACTGAGACAGGCAGATAAGGTTGGAGTCAGCATACAGTTCCTTTGCTTCGTTTTAATGTTTGTTACATGGAAAAGCCGGAATTGCAAAGATAAGTGGTGGTGAATGGTAAAAGAAATTTTACTGCACGCTTTGCTAAGACGGGGTACTCTGAAATTGCACATATACAAAAGTCTAAAAGCTCCTGCCCTTTGAAACTCAATTTTAAATTGCTATCTTCAGTTAGTTGCAGCAATTCGTTTTCTGTATATGTAGGAATATTCACTTTTTCTGAAGCAATATCACACATAAAAGGATTCAAAATCCATAAATTTCCGATGCGAACATCTTGAGGAAAATAATGTTTAAACTAATATAAAAAAAATAAAGTATCAAGGTAGTTGTATATTTCGTCAGAGAAGTTGCATTCTATGCATTTTTCATGGGCCTCATCAAACCAGTGAAACATCGTAAAATTACCATTGCTAACCATTTTCTTCTAAAAATTAATTCTTAATTTAAACGCCTCAATCTTGTCTGTCATGACCAAAATGGAGTTTTGCTTCCCTTGCATGCTTAAGTTCAAAGTGTTCAATTCTTCGAAAATATCGGTGAGATAAGCTAGCCTGGCCGAAAAAACATCATCTTCAAAGAACTTCACTAATTATAAGCCTTCATCTTTAAGAAAGGTGAACACCTGCTTCTATAATTCAACGAAACGAACCAGTGTCCTCCCTTCGACAGCCAGAAAACTTCGTTGTGATAAAGAAGTCGCAGATGGTCAGCATCTAAACTTTCACATAGGACTTTGAAACATCTGGCCTTTGTGTCACTTTTCTTTATAAAATTAACAGTTTTAATCGACACTGAGAGAACTTGTTGTTAACAAAAAGGAAGATGTTTTGTTGCCAAATTTTCTCTATGTAAAAAACAATGCATTCATTTAGGTTCAATTGCTTTATCCTTATTTTTCCTCACTACACCATTTTTGGACCCAGTCATAGACGCTGCACCGTCAGTACAAATGCCGACACATTTATTCCACTCTAAACCCTTGCTGATGAAATAATTTTCGACACATTTCATTACTTTAATAGAAGTTGTTTTTGTGGGTAATTCTCCACAAAATAATACATCTTTGTTTAATCCTTCCTGCCCACAATATCTAACAAAAACGCGTTACCCCTGAAACAAAAACGGCTTGGCTTTGCTGCTTACGTCAGTGGACAGTTGAAGTTTTATAATTTTTGTTTTTTTTTCTTTAAAATTTCTTTTTTAAATTTCGAAAGGCTTCGCGGAACCCCTAAAAGGCGTCGCGGAACCCTAGGGTTCCGCGGAACCCCATTTCAGAAGCACTGTGTTATACCATTTAAGAAAACTTGTTTTTAGCTACTGTGAAACTAATTTTATAGATCATGAACCGTTTTCTCAAAATGCAGTTTGAAAGCAAAACTCTTGAACAATATTGGTGTTGTTCAATGAATATGTTTCTAAAACTTGGTGAAAAAGCACTAAGTACTCTCATTCTATTCGCAACGACTTACTTGTGTGAGTCTGGATTTAGTACTCTTTTACCAATAAAAGCTAAATCAAGAAACAGTTTGAATACACAGGCAGACATGCGAGTTGCCATCAGCAACAAAATGCCACGTTTTCAGAATGTTTTGTGCAATAAACAGGAACAAAAAAGTCATTAACTTTAGAGTAGATTTAAAATTAAGTTCTTAATCTTTTCAAAATAATATGGATGATTAGAGTTTTAATAATTTGTTAAATACCTTGTGAGTATAACGACAAGTCATTTAGGATGTTTTTATTAAATATATGATATTAGTTTAGTTTTTGTTAATGTTAATTGAAAAACGAATTATTTTTTATATAAATAGATTTGTTTTTTTTTCGTTTAATTGAAAAGTAATTAATTTTTTTAGTTAGTTTAAAAATGAGCAGGTATATTTACAAGTGATGAGCTCCAAAATCACTTGCTTCAAAAAACATTTATCGTTGCAGAGGTAAGAGTGAGTTCTGATGTTTTCTACCTTAAAAAAAAAAAAAAAGCTTGTTCAAATATAGTTTGTTATGTTTTCAAGTTTCTAAGTATTTTATTTTTGTTAATATAGTACACTATCATAAAAATTAAAATACAATTTATAGTTAATGAATTCAATGATTTTATTATCAAATTACTAATAAATAATTATAGCATATAGTGTTTGGGGTGCGAGATCAAATTAAGAGACTTTAGGGGTGCGGGGCATCAAAAAGGTTGGGAACCACTGGTGTAGATGTATGTTACATAAAATTTATTTTTTTAATTTCAAAAAATAAGTTATACTTTTTACTTTATTCTTTTCTACAGCTAAGTAAACCATAATAATAAACTAGCCTACCGTTTTAGTAGGTTAGACAAATAAAATAAGAATATGAAAAAAAACTTGAAATGTTTCTATAAATTTCAAACTTGCATATTGATCTTTTAAGAATCAATATTTTTAGTATGATCACTTCAAAAGTATATGCACGTCAAAACTATTGATTATTAATAAAATGAATTTTGGCTTAACAGTATAATGATTGATGTGATCTGTATTTGAAAGTCGTGTCTGAAGTTTTATGACAGTTTTAATGATAAAAGAAAAGTAAAGATGTTCTAAAGATTAATTGATAGTTTTGGTACTTAATAAAAAAAATTAAGATATAGTAAACATATGTGCAAACTTATATACACAGTCTAAAAAGAATGTGGTCTTTTATTTATTTATTATTTCTAGTAAATTAGTAGCTAAATTCAAGGTGTAAATTGTTGAATTATAAAAGTATTACTATTTAATTTTGATGGTGTGTAAAAAAAAAAGTTGTTTAAATATAAAAACTCGTCAATAAATGTAATCCATTTTTTTCCAATAATTTTTCAAGATAATATTTAGTCGCACTTTTTTTTTTAATAAAGGATTTTAATAAATTAAAGCTAAGTTTTTCTTTTTTAATTAGATACATTCTATTCTAATCTTAGTTATTACTTATTACTTATTCTTTTTAACTCTCTATATTTTGCAAAATAAAAAATAAGATGTATTTGTTAAGTAACATAACTTTTTAATTCTAATTAAGACTATACTATTTTAATAATTTTTTTTTGTTATGTTGAAGTTGTTTTTAATTGTTGAACTAAAACTTATTTTATAAAGTTTTTAAGATTTACTTTTTGCAAAGTCTTCCGTAAAAACAATATTATATATGATAAAAGTTTTAAGTTCCTCTATCTATACTAAAAAAATTACTTTTGAAAATAAATGTTTATGAACTTTTAAAAACTAGCTCAAAAGTAAGTAATTTACAAAATTGATGTCTAACTTGTAATTTTCTTTTATACAATTTTGTATGTCATAAATAATTAATTTTAAGTTTAATAACACTTAAATTAAGTTCACATTGTATTTTTTATGACAATTTTAAAGTTAATTGTAAACATAATGAAATATTAGTTGCGCTAATAAATAAAATGAAACAAAAAAAAAAAACGTAGTTTACCTATCACTACACTTAACGAAAAATTTTTAATTAGTTTTTACATTCCTAACTTGTGGTGTACGGCTCGATAACAGAACGTTTTTTATGTATTTTGACCAAACTTTTGAGGATTTTTCGTTCAATAAAGAATATTCATTCTACATTTGTATTAATACTGTTTCTAACTACTTTATGCATGCTTTTAAAAACGAATAGATAGCTTACGATTATATCTTTGACACTTGGGTAAACATCACATTAAATTTGTAGTTTGCTTCTACTATAATATGAATATGGAGAACTTGTAGGTTGTTTATAGTATAAATACTTAAAGTAAATTTTAAGTTATAATTGTCTTACATAACAGACTGAAATGAGATAATAAAATTTTTTTATGTTCAATAAAAAATTATCAGGTACCCGGAATATCGATCCACTATCTGGTGCCTGGCGGGTTGGCTGAAATGACCGGTTTGCTAGCAGTTGACGATGAAATAATCGAGGTGAACGGAATCGAAGTTATGGGAAAATCATTGGATCAGGTTTGCAAATTATTTTGTAATCGTTAAAATTTTTTTTTGTTAACAGCATTAAGTATCCAAAACTCAGTTCACTTGACAGACAAAACTTTTAAAATGTAATAAATTGAAAACTAAACTGCACAAAGAAACTTTTATCAACAGCGTTTGGAAGTATCACTTTTTTTTTGCTGATCTATTCAGGGTTGCCAAAAAACCTGGAAAAGCCTGGAATTCAACAATTTAGGCTAAAAAACCTGGAATTTTTAACATGTTCAGTAGTAAAATTTTGGTTTGACACAAAAAATGTATCGTATAGATAGTTTTTTTTTGTCATCATCAAAATTTTTTTTACTAAAAAATCCATTTTAAGTAGCTTTACAGTATCTTTTCAATGTTTTTATACTTTTTAACACATTTTCTTATCTTAAACTCAACTTTAAACAAAAAATTAGACTCAAAAATTTGTACTTTTAAAAACCCGGAGAAAATTTGCCAAATAGAACTGGCAACCCTTTCTATTAAAAACACTAATATCAACTCCAATCCATCATTTATTCTATTTATTAATCCAATCACAAACACGACAGGTGACGGACATGATGGTGGCGAACAGCGCGAACCTGGTCATCACGGTGCGGCCCGCCAACTCCGTACACTCGGACAGGTCCGCCCACCCGAGCATGAGGAGCATTTCTCCCTCCTCCAAACCTCCTCCTCCTCCCCCCCAATCGCACGTTCCCTCCGACGACGACGAGGACGACATCGTGGAAGACATCACCGCCTCCTCGCAAATCAGAATATAACGTTGCTCACAACACGGCAAACTGTGTAGGGAGCAGAGTGACGGAAACTCTTTTTTTTTAATCTTACTCTATTGGTTTATGAACTAAAAATGTTAAAATATGACATCAGTATCTCGTGTTGATGTTGCTCTGCTCCTACCATTTCGTCTTCATTGCTGACAAGTGCGCGTTATGATTGAATTATCAATTTAAAGACGTTTGCGACGCATTATTGCAGGTTTATGCTGCAAGTACGAGTTTCGCTTGTAACTCGAAAGAGTTTAATGTGTATATACCTTCAGACTTTTACGATACATTACACAGTTGTTTAATATTTTTGCTTTCATATAGTTGCGAGCGCACACAGTCATTTGCACTGAAAGTCTGTTAAAATTGTGAAAAAGTTTCAAAGTGACCAAACCGTTTACTACAACTGCAAAGCATAAATTTAGCATATATGTTAAATAAGTATATATTCAATAGAAACCGTTTGTAACTTATTAGATTGTTTATCAATAACGTTTCAGATCAAGTCTCATATACAATCAAATTTTGTGTGTCTTTCATTAAACATCATGGGCCTTTTTCATTGTTTGTTGTTGCTTAAACGTTTGCTTCATATAAGTTTGCAGTTCTATTTACATTCAAGTGTCTTTAACGATGTGTCACATTACCAATCAAAGTTTATCTGAAATTGTGCGTAGAAATGAAATAAGAATTCACGGTACTTTATACACTCAGGTGCGTTTTAATATTGATAGATTTTCATTGACAAAGTGTATGCAAAATGATTATGCTCTACATTTTATATTTAATTTTACAAAATAACATACAAGTATTATTCAGTATACTAATCATGTATTTAGAAAGTATATAACTACAAGTTTAATAGTTTTTTGTTATAGTTCTTTTTCAATTATTTTGCGTATAACTTTTTATAAGCTGCAGTTTTTTTTTTTTTCTTACTTAGAGTGTCTGACATTATTTTGATATTATACTTTTTTATCTAACAAGTTCTATATTTTTTGCAAATTCTACTTTTGTAAAGTGTGCTAATATAAGTTTTTTAGCAGGAATATATTTTTTTTTACTTTTATTTTTTAATCCTAATTTTTCTTCTCATGAACTGTTAAAAAACATTATAAATTGTAATTAATTAAAAAAGAGTTGTGATTTCAATTTTTTTAAGAAAAAAATATAATATATTTGAGTATACAATGTACATTAATTAATTGAAGCTTTTTATTAACTCACAACTTATTTTCTTATTTATGATCACTTATCTTTGTATAAAGTTTACGTTTAAATAAAACACTTGCTTGAAGGTAAAATTAGTCATTTTGTTTCAGTAAATTTTTTAAAATTAATTCTTATCGCTTTTTAAACTTACTATTCGTTACAAAAACATTTATAGAGTCAGTTGTCATAAATGTAGATTGCTTGAACGTGCTTAAGTTATTTTTTGCTGACAATGAAGCTATAAAGCTAAAAAAAAATTTTTTAGACTTGTTTGTCATATATTTACAGTTTAGAATTATTTATAATATATAAAAACAAATTATACAGTGATCTTCCTTTATTGTACCAACATATGTTTCTGTGTGTTAACGAATCAGCACACTTCAACTGGGTTCTGTAAAAAAATAATTACTGTAATGTAAGAATGAAGCATAGAATAAAGTAGTTGTATACATGTTTTCATTAAGTAAAATAATTTCTACAGATTCTTACAGGTTAATAGTTAATGATAGATATAATACTTAATGTATACACCTACTTTATTTTATGCTTCTATTCTTACATTACAGTAGTTATTTTTTTACTAACCCAGTTGAAGTGTGTTGATTCGTTAACACACAGAAACATATTTCGTTACAATAAAGGAATATTACTGTATAATTTGTTTTTATTTATATTCCAGTGAACTTGTTTCACTAGGATCTTTTGTTAGCAAACGATTAAATATATATTTTTAACAGTTTAAAGTATATATTTTTTCTTATGACAGACTAGCTTGTAAACATAAAGTAGTCATTAAGCATAAATGAAGTATATATATCTACTGCTTATATTGAATAAAGTATCTAACAAATATCGCTCAAAATACCTACCAAAAATACATACATACTAAGGATACTTAAATTTTTCTTTTAAGTTGAAATTAAGTATATGTTAATAAAAAAATGGTAACGTTTTGATTTATAAAAATTCAAGTTAAAAGATAATAGTAAACTGTAACCAACATACAAAAACAATGTAGGGTACTGGTAATTATCAGTTCTTTAAAATACACATCGAGTCGCGCTGAACTAGACATAGGGAGTAAATTTTGTATAAAATAAATGATTGTAAATCTTTTCGATGTTGACCCAAGATTATGCCTACCATGTTATTAAAAATAAATAAAAAATCCTTTAAAACTGTTAGACTTAAAGACTGCTGTATAAATAGAAAAAAAAAGTTAATTTAAAGTTCAAAAAATAACTTTTGTTTAAATAATTTTTGTGTTGTAACAGCTTGTAAATGTTTAGTAGATGCTAGATATAAAGTTTTGATAATGTAAATTAACTTTTTCTATTTAAGTTGGAATCAAATATCAATGGTTTTGAAAAAAATAAGTAAAAGTATTTTTCATGTAATACGTTAGGTAAAACTGTATAATTTTTTTTTCTGAATTAGCTGCAAATGTTTTTTTAAATTTGCTTGGTTTAAAGATTTTAATAAATATATTTTCATATATACCTTAGCTTGTTCAGAAAATACTTTATTTTTCAAGTTTTATTAGATAAACTAAAAAAAACGTTTTAGACAAATATGTAGTAGACAGTAATGTAACTTTTTAAATTGTTAAATTAAGAGTTAGTACACAAAAAACTGTTATTGAACAAAAAATTGTGCTACCCCTCTAAAAACAGTCTAGACACACCTCTAGTTTGAAACTTTAAATGCGCTCAGATTTTGGCTTTCTAAACACTAATTTTCAGAGAAAGTTCGAAAACTAAATTCTTAAAGTGAGTTGCTGGCCTATTGTGGAATAGTTTAAAAAAATATAAATTTTCACTTCAATCTTAGTTATATATATCCGTCTAGTAAAACTTTGAAGGTTTTGGTTTATCATTTTTTAGAAGTTCGGTATCGATGTAAATTTTGGAAAATGTCTATTAAATGGAATGGATTTATGTTTTTTTTTAATTGCTAATTTTACTTTTAATGAAAACTGTGGTTATAACGAATTTAATATTTCATAAAATAAGCAGTAATTTTTTTACTTGATTAAACTTATTAGTATAATACTACATAAAAGCTTTGATTTTTAAGATAGTTTACATATATTGTACCGTGGTACAGGGAAAAGTTTGAGCTAAAATTTGTAATTAAAAAAATCAAATTAAAAGCCGTGTTTAATATTTTTAGTTGTACGAAATTAAAGTTGTTTAAACAATTCTAAGTTTAATATTAGTTTGTTATATTATAACCTTAGTACATTTTTTTGGTATTGGATGTTTTCATTTTTTGTATATTAAACTCGTGTTTGTAGCTAAGGTATTTCTTAGTTAAAAAAAAAATATTTTTCATTTACTAAAAGTTAATTTTTCAATAAACTACAACATAGACAAAATATACAAAATAAAGCTCTATTAGTTTTTATAGACATAAAGATAACCTTGTTCTTCAAAAATATTTGCAACCTAACTATTCTGCATTTTTAGCTCTTTAGTAATTTATCAATAAACAAAAAAAAAATCAGTGGTTCAAATGCTAAAGTTTAAAATGCTAATTGTTATGATGTTTAAAATAGTGCCAATTATGTCATTATATCAATACACAAATTAAAATGTTGTAATTTAATCGATAAAATTAATTGAATTTTTCAATTTCAAAATACAGTTTGTTTTATTCATAAATTAAATATACACACAAGTAAACTTTTACCATAGTTTAATATATCATGCTGAAAGTAAGAATGATGCGGAGAGCAGTAAATTTTCAATCAAAAGAAACTTTAACGTCAGAAAAGTCTTTAACCAAAGGATAAAGATCACGTATTATAGTTGCCAATTCCATGCGATTTTCAGCAAGAGTCACGAGAATTTTTTTGAGTACGGTCACCAAATTCCCGTATTTCGGCATAGAAAGGAAACTAGCATCAAAAGTAGTGTACCACTGAAACATACACCCAGATGGATATGAAGCAGGTCTCACTGCTTTCGTAAAAGCAAATTTCCTGTTGAAGATGTAGTACAGTATCACTCCGCACGCCCAAACATCAGCCGCCCTGCTCATGGATCCTCCGCTGAACTTTTCAGGGGCAGCGTAAAGGTCTGACACGTTGCTCAACGACTTCAGCTGCGAAGGAGTCATGCAGCCGTCTAGATTACCGACCAGCAGCTCGTCATTTCTCATGTCAACGTACAAGCAATCAAGCGTCAAGTTGCCATGCACAAGCCCCACGCTGTGCAAGTAACCGACCCCTGCGAGCAACCCTTCGCCCCATTTGCTCTGAAGCTGCTGGTCACGTTTCAGGTTACCAAAGTTGTTTTGGTTCAACATGCTTCTGAGGGGAGCTGTTCCTCTCGTGCAGGGTTTGCCATTGTTGAAAGGCAACAAGTTCTTGTGCGGATTAGAGTGCAATGCTTGAAGAGACATTATCTATATTTTGAGTGTTAAAAAATAGTCTGTGTTAATTTAGATTTTTTAATCATTATAAACAATATAATTATTAAAAAAAAAACGTATTTTATGATGAGATTTTAAAAAATGCAAAGTTTCAAGTTTATTAAATTACATAACTTTAGAAAAAAATTATTTACAGTTGCATTAGTAAATTCAAAAAAGGTAATTTTAAAAAATAAAAAAGTTCTTAAAGTATTCTAAGTGCTTGTGTACAATCGAAAAAAAAAAACTAATAACGTCTTAATTTTTTTTAACCTTAATAAATTTACTTTATCTTGTTTAAAAAGTTTTTTGTGTTTGAAATTTAAGTATAGCTCAGAAAAGTTCTTGAACTTATCTATAAATTATTTTAAAATATTAAACTGCTTCAAAAAGTTTTAAGTACTTTAAAAAAAAAAGTATCGAAATTTGCTGTAAATAAATTCTATCTTTAATTATCTAACGAACAAACTCAAGTTTAACTTTTGAACGTAATTTATTTAGTTTTTTATCTACGATTTTCTTATACAGACAACTTTTAAATTTTGCTCTGTTATAAAGAAGCTTAATAGTATTTAAATGATTATTTATAAATCAGTAAAGTATTAATATTTTAAAAATAGTTTAATGATTAAATACAATGTTACTTGTTGTAAGTCGACACGTTTCAATAAAATTTTTTACAGCAAACTTTTAAAATTAGCAAAAAAACTATTTAAAGTAAAATTATGTCTGTTCTTAATAAAGATTTGTTAACTGTTTATCTTCAAACGTCGAAATAAAGTTTTTTAATAGTTTTTATGTATAACATGGAAGTAACAATAAAGATTACTTGAATTTCTAAAAGTATGTTACTTTATATCTATTTCTGTTAAAAAATAGTCTTAATCAATTGAAAATATTAGTATCAAAACACTATCCTAAATAACTACTTTGATGAAGTTCCAAGCTATTAATATAATAAGATCAGCTGTGTTCTATATATATATATTCATAGTAGTAAAGTAAATTTTTATACTTTATTCAAAACACGGAAGCGCTTTAGGCTTTAATGTTGAAAAAGTAATTTTTTATGTTCAAAGTAGTTTTTTTCAATATAGAGTTTAATTTTGCGTTTGTACAAGTATCTTAAGAAAAATTACGTAATTAAGTTTAAATTTTGTAGAAAGCAAAAGAAAATTATTAATATTTTTATTAGACAAGGAAGTACTTTAGGCTTCAAGTTTATAATTAATTTTATTTTTTAACGTAGTTATGTTTTATGCTACAAAAATAAAATAAACCTTTAAACATGTAACATTTGTATTACTTTTCTTATATTAAATTACGTGAAAAATTTTTTTTGCATGTATTTAAAAAAAAACTTATGCTTAAAATAGCTGTAATAATAATAAAGTTAAATACATTGTTTTAAAAAAAGTAAATAACTTACTATACTGATTTTTATAGTGTTATACAGCTTAAAAATATTTTTGTACAAAAAAATATATTACATATAAGCAGTTGTTTTCTCACAAACTCAACGTTTTCTCAGTATTTCAGAAGTTTTATGGAGGCACTTCTTATCATAAAAAAAAACTGGAAGTTTGAGAAAATTTACGAAAAGTGATAAAAGTTACAAAAAATCAAGAAATTTCCCCATAAAACTTTCTTTAAATCGTCTTAAATTGTGTAAAAACCACAGCTAAAAGTTTTAGGGTCGCATTTTTTGGGTCCTATACTGTTTTCAGGGTAGTTTTTATGATGCCATAGAGAAATTTTCTTCAAATCATCTAAAGTTTTGCACCGGTTGTTTTTGTGGTAGTCACCATATGAAAAAAAAGCTGAAAACTCAAAGGTAGCCCCGTTTTTATAAGCATCGTAATGTACACATTAAACTATTTTCAAAACATACTACTGTGTACAGGTTCACACCGTGCGAGCCACTGCTCTGAACAATAATAAATCAAAACGCTTATGTTTTATACTGTTTTAAACAAAGAAAGACTTATTAAAAAAAATTAAAAACAGTTACCGATTATAAAAAACAAAACCTTAATCTCGTTTGTTTTTGTAATCGTTGCACAGACAGTGTATACAATCTAATTTAAAGAAGGAAGTATCTGTAAAAACAAAGCTGCCTACTTATATGTTCAATAAAATTAACTTTAGATGATTATACTAATACCGTAATTTATTTTACAATCTTTTTAAGATAAAAGTTAAAATTTATAACGTTTACATTTATTTTTCTAACTGATGTTATCGATTGTTGTTGATAGAGAAAATGCTTGTTCACAATAAAGTAGTTTGTATTATTATTTTTTTTTAATATAAAATAACCTTAGTAGAATTAATAAAAAAAAAAATAGAACATGCTGAATATATATTGTTACATTTACATCAATATCAAAATTTTAAATGCCACAAACTAATAATTTAGATAAGTTTCTGCAACCGAATTACATAGCCATTTCAAATACTGCGATTTATGTTTTGGTTGATGGTAGTAAAATTTAAAATTGAAGCTATTTTTGAAAATTGTATTTCAATTTCCGAACGGCTTTTTTCAAAATATTAATTAGTAAAAATACATGGTAAATAACATCTAAAAAAAATTAAATTATTGATCATTTTTATATATTTTGTTTACTGCTTTTTTAAACTTTTAATTTTTTTTACTTGTACTTATTTATGTTATTAAAATAAAATGTTACTAACAGCATTTGAGTTATTTAAACCCTTTATAAACTTTGTAAAATAGCTTTGTGTAATTATAATTTGCAAGTAACTTATTAGTTATTCGACTTAAATTTAGTATAGAAAATATTTTTTCAATTAGATTTAACAAAGAAAAATGTCTTTAGCTCTATCTTTAAAAAGAATCAAACACTATTGCTAGAACATTAAAAAAAATTAATATTTTTTTCCCCTTTTTTTTTACATTCTACAATAATTATTTTAATTTTTTAAATTTTTTTTAAAGGTTTTCAAAGAAACTACTATCTTTAAAAGCCTTAATACAAATATCTGACTTTATTCTTTTAATTTACTTTGTATGTAAACTTTTTAACACAATAGTTTGTTTAGCTACTTTACAATTTTTTGTAGTTTTTGAGCTTATTTTTTGACTTACTGTTAAAAATAAAAAACAATATAGCTAAGCAGGGACGTAGCTAGCTCAAAAAAGTTACGAATCTGCGAAAATTAAAACATCTGAAATAACGCGTGATAACGTCCTAGCGGGAACACCGAAATTTAAACTACCTCTAATTTTATTGAATTTATACTGAAAATATGCAGTTATGTTAATACATCAAAAATGGAATGTTGAAGTACGAGTGATAACTGCATACAAGGCAATTTATTTTGCTCCACACTCCCTATGACTCTTTATGTCATGCCACTTGTGTTAACCCAGATAACATTAATTAAAAATGAGTATAAAAAAATCACAATTTAACTCAAAAATATTTATATTGTTGTCAAAATCAAACATTTAACGATGTCAATAGTAACAAAAAGTTATGGAAATTTTTGTAACATAAAATTGTATGATTTTGATTTTTAAAGCTACAGTTTTCATTAGAATAAATTTTGCAATGCAGCTTTTTGACAAATTAAAGCTTTAACGCGCTAAATGTTACAATTTGGATGTATTTAATTCGTTTAATATTTTTACGACACTAAAAATACTAGAGTGTACGTATATGTCAAAATTATCTCTCAGGAGTGCATAAATAAGTGTAAATGGATACTATAAGCTAAAAAAGCAGAGTCTTTTCAAGCTGAAATAAAAACAATTTTTTTCGCACATAAGTATACTTTTCTGTAGGTTTGCAGAAACGTTCCAAGCTACGTCCCTGTAGCTAAGTATTAAGTAATCTAGGACGTATTTTTTGTTAGTTTTTGAAAATGTTGATAAAATGTTTTGTATTACTGTTCAAGCATTAAAAAATCTACTGTATAATTGTATTTAAAAAATAATATTTTCGAATTAACTTATTTGGTATTTTTCAATATTTAACTTGTAGAAACTAGTTTTTATACTTTAATATAATTTTGCTCTTATAATTAGTAATAGCTTAGCAACTATTGTGTATAGATTTGAGCTTTTATAACTTTATGTACAGATTAAGTTAACTTAAGAAAGGTACTTCATTAACAAACAGTCTTAAATCCAAAGTATTAAAAAAAATAAGCTATTCTTCAAGCTTACTAAAGAAACTTACTTTTTTTTTTCGAAAACAAATTCTAGGCAGTTTTTTAACCTTCGATTTAAAAACATTTAGAAGCTCGTATAACTTAATCTGACAAGCTTTTAAACTTAACCGATACAGCTTATTACTTTTATTTAGTATATTTCGAACCAAGTAGTTTTTTACTTCTACATTTCTAATTAATATTTTTTATCAATTTAAATGTTTTTAAACTTTAAGTTTTTAATTTACTAGATTTTAGAATTTAAGTATTTAAGTTTTAGGCTTAATAATTTTTAATATTTGACACTGTAATTTTAAACTTTAAAGAATTAAAAAAAAAAACTCATTTCCCGATAAAAATAAATATTTGAGTAGAATTAAGGCAAGTTAATCTAAATATGATAGTCCGTATGTCAAACCCATTAAAGAAAAATTTAAACTAAATTGTATTTTATTGGTGATGTTTTAAATACTTTTCTAACTAAATTTGCTCTAACATAGCTAATTACAAACAGCACAATTGTAAAACTCAAAGTACTAAACTTTGCTGTTGCAAAGTTTTTATAATTTATTTAAAGTATAAATGCTAGAAATGTTTGTTTTTTGAACGACAAAAAATACGTTAGAAATAATTTGTTCTAAGACTTGGTTATCGAATAAACTTCTCGGTTATTGAGTCATACACTATTTGGATACAGTTTAATGTC
This sequence comes from Thalia democratica, assembly GCF_965202585.1. Taxonomy (NCBI): domain Eukaryota; kingdom Metazoa; phylum Chordata; class Thaliacea; order Salpida; family Salpidae; genus Thalia; species Thalia democratica. The sequence continues at coordinate 38,405,331 of NC_139167.1, read as the reverse complement.
TTGTCCAGGATTCTAAAAAGTAAAAAACCATTTAGAATCTAACAACAGTAATAAGCATGAGTGTAAAAATAAATAATATTGGAGTTAGAATACTTAAGGGCAAACTAAGAAGTAAAAGTTACAAACGTGAAATTTAAAAGTAAAATTAAAAAAGAACAAAGTTAGAAATTTCCTACACAAGTTTTTTGAAAAAAAATATAAAATTTTTGATAAACTTTTCAATGTGTTGTTTATATAAGCGATTTTAAAATAATTACTGTTTTTTCCCTCTTTTCTTTGTTCTTTATATTAAATTAGTAACTAGATGAAATTTGGGTGTAAACTGACAATAACATCTAATGCTAGTCCATATAACCTATAAAATTAGATTTAATCATTATCTTTCTTCTTTAATTTTCTATCTTTAAATTTTCTTTCTGGTATCACTTTTAGTAATAAAAATGTGAACTATTTAAAAAATTTTCGCAATTGTAGATAACTAAAGAAAATCTCCAACTTTAGCTTAAGTAAAATAAAAACAACAGTAAAAACGTGTACATTTGTAATACATTTATGTCTATAGTTGATTAAAATATTTCATATTAGACAATTGTTTCTAGTTTGTTATTACTATAGGTTTCAGTAATTTTTTATTAGTTTAAAAAAAGATTAAAATTTCGAGCCTTAATATAAGTCTATCTTTTTTTTTTGCAAAAATTAACTGTTTTCAATAAAAAACGTATAAGTTACGATCTTAAATATCATACGTATGTAAGTTTGGAATGTCTGTATGTTTGAAATTACTTGGACTAAAAACTTTGTTTAAAAGACTACATATTTTAGTAATAAAATATTTAAAAACTTTATACTCAACAAAGCGTTTTTAAAACATAAACAGCCAGTAAAAACTAAAGTAGATATTTAACTAACAAAAACATTTTGTTTTTTACTTTAACTGAGTGAAGTTAAAAAAGTGAAGCTATAAAAAGCTATAGATATTTTAAACTTAATCACCAAAATAAAAACTTAAACAGTCTTTTATTATCCATGAGCTTGAGCTAAAAAGTACCTTTTAATTGTGATGAAATTAAAATATATAATCACTTATGTTTTGTTTTAGGATGCCAATGTACTTTTTGTAAACGACTTTAAAAAATAGCAGATAGAATAAAGTTTAAACTAAATAGATTTTGAACAAGCGATAACTCAGCTGCAAAATATTTTTATGATCAGCATTTAATTAAAAGTTATGAAGTAAATTCAAAAGATCGAGTCAACGTAACTATTTTAACTGTTAGGTATATTTTTAAAACCTAGCCAACTAGAAAATAGACGAAATATTGTGTTATACATGAAATTAACTACTGCTTTAGTTATATCTTATATAATTTTTGCAAAATTTGCATTCTTGAGAATTGAGTTTTCTTATATTTTAACATAATAGTGATAATTGTACTACTTAAGATGTAAAATGTCACTACTTTGTAAACAAATACTTTTTTGATAAGTATTAAACTTTAAATATGCATATTCGAGTCAGAATTAAAATTTTAAAAGATAACTTACTTATAACATAAAAACAAGCAACATTAAAAAAAAAGAAATAAATACTATTTGGTAAATAAAAGTCGTAAGTAGGTTTTGAAAGTTAAGTATAAAGCTTTTATTTTTTGTATAGATTAGTTTACAGATGTATCTACTTACAACGATTCGAATCTAGGGTTTTATTAGAAGAAGGGAGATTCGAAAAAGTGATTTAATAGAATAATAGAACTTATTTTAATAGAATAATGTTTAAAAGTTCAAATTTTTTTGTATTGTAAAGTTCAAATGCATATAAAAATGTAATATTTTTGTTACTAAATTTGGTTTGTTTACTTTAATAATTAATGCAAAACTACAATCTAAAATAAACACGGTAAATAAGTATACATTTTTTAATTTTAGCCTACATGACTTTTAAAACTTAATGTCAATTTTTAAGCTCATCCATATACTTGATAGAATTTCAATGCTGAAAATTTAAGACAAGTAATGTAAAGTAAAACTAAAGTAGTAATTGGGTTGAAATAAAACGAAATATTTTATCATTTTTTTATATCGATCATGATTTAAAATCCAACTAAAAAATTAGTATAACAGCATATCATCGATCTTCTGAATTATTTTATTTTATGACTTTCAACTTAATCTTATTCAAAAAAATTTATGCAAAAAATATCGTTCATTAAAATTTTCTTTTAGTTTAAACTTTATTCTGTTTATACATCTTTTAATCGATCTTACAAAAAGTACATTGGCGTCCTTAAAACAAAACATAAATAATGTTAAATTCTTTTATCATCACAGCTGATAAAGACAATTTTAGTTTAAACTCATTGGTAATACATAACTGTTTAAGTTGTAGATTTTTGGCGACCTACTTAGAAATTTTGAAGGCTTTTTATTGTAGCTTAACAAAGTTAAAGTACATTTGTTATTCATTTTTAAGCTCTACAGTACATAATTCTACACATTGAGTTGTTTTTATTAAAAAAGTTTATATCCGATTTTTTGTTATCTTTCTAGAAACTTAGTTCTTTATAGTTGATGTTTATATACTTTTTTTAAAATAAATTTGCTACTAATTTATGTTTTTTTTTTCTCAAGTTAACATAAAGGTTTAGTTATATAACTTGGATCATGAGACCACAAATTTTTGGTAGACTGAGACTTAAGTTTCGTGCTTATCGAAACTAGTCAGTCATAACCGAAAAGCTTGCAATCGTCAATTTACAAACGGTTTTAGAACACAGCTATGGTCTTAGTCTATCAAAAGATTTTGATTTGACGATCAAATAAGTATGATAAAACTGTTTTATATTGTTGAGTATGTTTTACTGCACTTTAAAATTCCAAATTTAGGCTTTCTTAGACTTCTGCTGATGTATTACTTTTTAAAAATCTTAGTAAATTTGTGTTTTGTCAATGCAATATTGTTTTTAGAGCTATAATTGTGAAAACTTTATTATCTTATATATTATAAAATACTTTAGTCAATTGCATGTACAAAAAACCCAACTTTTTTTTATGTAAATTTACTGTTGTTTTTATTTAACAGTAGTTAAACTGAAACTTTTTCTGCACGAATCTACAATTGAAAAGTTAATTGTACAATTAATAGTTACTAATTGTAGTTCTATGAAAATGTTTATATTTAAAAATTGATTTACTGAGTAGTATGGATTTTAAAACTAATGAAATAATTTATCATAATTTTCTAATTTAAGTATTATTTAAATACAAGAATTATTTAAAGTAAAAAGAAATGAAGCAACAAGCAGCATTTAAAAAAAAATTAACTCTACAAAGATTTATAAGTACAGTATTACTAATATCAAATTTAATTTTTTAAATTTTTCTTTATAGACTCGTATAGAATAATGTTCATTACTAAATTAGTAATTTATATATTTCTTCTTTTTAAGTCGCACCTTTGTAAGTTTTATATTTAAAGTTCAATGTTTCTGACTTTTTCCGGTATAACTAGACTTATTTACAATTTTAAATGGTACTAGTAGTTTTAAACTATATTTGTTACAGTAGTGTTTTCAAAAACAGATTTTTTGTTTATTTTTCAAACAAGTTATCGGGTAAAAACTAACTATGGCATTCTAATAATTTGAGATACTTTTTGATATATAGCAAATGTACAATTGTCATTTTTACTTTAGAAATTTTAAAGACATTTAAGAAGTGTAAACTATTAAAAAAGTGTAATTTTAGTAGTTTAAGCTGGTTGTAATTGTAAATGATATTGTAAAAATAGTTTTAAAAATACTTTCGAGTTAATAATTAAGAAGTTTTTATGTAATCTTTGTTTTTAATCTAAAAAATTATGACGTACAGACTGTTACATTTAATATGTTAGGTGTAATAGTTATAAAAGGTTGTATTTAATCTTTTGAAATTTACTAAAGTTAGAAAAGATCTGTGTTAGAAATAAAAAACTAAGAATCGTAAAAAGTTAGAAGCTAAAGTGTGAGTATTTTAAGTTGAAAGTTACGAACTAGAAGGCTGGAAGTTTAAAAGGTAGAGTTTAAATAATAAGTAAACTTAAAGCATAAAAGTTAAAGTCACAAAGTTATGATTTATAGAAATAATGATTAGCTATTAAGTTAAAATTTTGCTTAATTAAATTTTATAGAAATTTCGAAAAGTTTTTAATTGAAAGTTAAGAGAATAATTTAAAACTTTTTTTTTTCAAAAAAAAACTATAACAAGATTAAAAACTATTCATAATTTTTACGGCTTTAAAAATTTTTGTTGATAAAGTTTTTTACTTCGTTAATCTACTTCATTTGTATAAAAGGTTTGTAGAAGCTAAAATCATTAAAGTATTTTGCAAAGCTATCACTAAGTAAAACAGCACAATGGTATAAAAGTATATAAACATTAGTTTCAATAAATTAAGTGATTAAAAAATGTATTTTAGTTAATTACAAAATTACTTTAAAGATAATTTAGCTTCTTTAAAATAGCTTTTAACAAGAAATAATTATGCACTTAATTACTGCTTATTAAAGAGATAACAAGTTCTAACTTTCCCATTGTTATGTTGATTTCAATGTTATTTTTACTCATTTTTTGTCATTAGCGTCTTACTCTTTTAAGATATAAACTTTACTTTCAGATTTGGATTACCAGAAAAAAAAAATTATTTTGTTGTTACGTAGCATTATGAAACAACATATATTAATTTTCAAAAAGTATTGAAAGATGTAGTTTAAGTTCACGTGAAGATTAACCGCTTATACTGTTTTTTTATAATGGTTTTGTTAGTCAATAAATAAGCTTAGGATTATAAAGCAATATAAATAGTTAAAATGAACTTAAACAAAAGCAAGTACCACTAGATAAAGTAAATTTAAAGAAACTTGCCAGGTGTTTTGTTTTATATTTATTGTTAATAGTAGCTTGTTTGGAAACTTCAAATAGAGTTATTAAGAATTTACAGCAACAATTTATCAAAAGCTAGCGACGTTTCTATATTTAAAATAATTACGGAACTCTTGGGAAAAAAGTTATTTTAAGTACAAGATAGATTCTTGTAAAGATACAAGGTTACTTATTTAAGCTATACAATATTGTAAAAATAGAAAGCATAGAACTTAGCTTTGGTTTTTTTAGGTTTTAAAGGTAGAAAAAACAAAAGCTTAAAATTGACATTTTGTATATTAAAGCCATGTGTACCTTTTTGACTTAAAACTATATATAAATTTGGTTTTAATACTTATCTGTATATGAAAGCATTTAATATAAGATGATATGCGCATAGAGCTGATTTTTTATTTAAAGCATGAAAAATAACGTTAAGAACAAAGTTTTGCTTTTTGGTCTAAACACAGATAAAACATTTTTTTTTGATGCATAATTGAAGTGTTATTTTCATGTTTTTCTTTGAGATACTTCTTGAACTTAAAATAAAAATGTTTGAAGTTTAAATAACTTCTTGGAATATTAAAAGAACTATTTTTATCATCAAAGCCTAAAGTAATACCGTCTTTAAAATAAATGATAAATACTGCTTTATGGTATTGTACATAAATAAATCCCACAGTTAATTTAGTTTACAGTATTGCTTTTATTTTCTCTTAGAGTAGGTGTTATAGACTAGTACTTAGTTATTGAAATTGGACAAAAATATTCATATCTATAAATGTTAAAATATACAAAAAAACTATTATCTAACTATTTAACACATAACAATAACTTATATAAAATTTGACTGTACCTGGCAAAATCTAAAGACAAACAGTTGAGTTTTTAAATATTTTTTATTTACCATTGTTTTATATATACTTTTGACAACTTATTTTAATCAAACGTAGTGATTTTAATAAAATAAATCTTTATAAATATATAAAAAATAGTGAATCACAAATATTAATAACACTATAAATTTTGATTTTAAAATACTAATGCAGTTATTTAATAAATTTTAACTTGAAGTTACTTTGTTTAAAACACTATAATATTTTAGTAAGTGAAGTTGTTTAACAACTAAAGAACTCTGTAAAAGCTGTATTTATTATTAGCTAATAATAAAATACCTTGCTAACAATTATTTTGTTACCGATTTCAAATGTTATTCAAAACAACAGGTAAAACTTTAACATACTAAACACTAATGACGTCTCTTCAAAAACTTTACACTAATCCGCACAAGAACTTGTTGCCATTCAACAATGGCAGACCTTGCACGAGAGGAACAGCTCCCCTCAGAAGCATGTTGAACCAAAACAACTTTGGTAACCTGAAACGAGACCAGCAGCTTCAGAGCAAATGGGGCGAAGGGTTGCTCGCAGGGGTCGCTTACTTGCACAGCGTGGGGCTTGTGCATGGCAACTTGACGCTTGACTGCTTGTACGTTGACATGAGAAATGACGAGCTGCTTGTCGGTAACCTAGACGGTTGCATGACACCTTCGCAGCTGAAGTCGTTGAGCAACGTGTCAGACCTTTACGCTCCCCCTGAAAAGTTCAGCGGAGGATCCATGAGCAGGGCGGCTGATATTTGGGCGTGCGGAGTGATACTGTACTACATCTTCAACAGGAAATTTGCTTTTACGAAAGCAGTGAGACCTGCTTCCTATCCGTCTGGGTGTATGTTTCAGTGGTACACTACTTTTGATCCTGGTTTCCTTTCAACCTCAAAGTACGAAAACCTGATCGCAGTGCTCAAGCAAATGCTGGTAACTCTTCCTGAAAATCGCAGGGAATTGATAATTATACGTAAGTTTGGTCAGCTGGTTACTGACTACTCTGACGTCAGAGTTCACGACTTTTGATTGGAAATGTAAAGTTTATACCGTCATCCCAATTTTCTTTATAATACAATAAACAATGGCTGAAAAATTACATGTGTATATTTGAAGAACTATCTAAAATTAATAAATGTACTTTGAAGTATATAAGGTTGTAATCTGAATTTATTTTCAAAATCTACAAATTTCATGACTATTTTTATTATACTTAATAAGTCAGAATTTAGATATGTACATTACAAATATTTGATAATAAAATTTGCACTATCCATAACACCTTTAAAATCGATAGTTTAAATTAAACTTTTACATTGTAATTATTAGTTCTAACATATAAAATAATTATGAGTTGTTAAAGTGCTAAAAAACTTAAAACTAGTATAACTTTGCTCAGTTTTTTGTGGTTTTTAGTAAAGTTTCTATCGTAGTCAGCACCAAATATCTTTTTAAATAACATTCAGCACTAAATAAATTTCAAAAAAAAATTGTTTTTTTTTACCACTATTTTTAGCTGTACTTCTAGAAAAAACTACTATGAATAGTTAATATCCGGGGTCGGCAGGCATTTGATGGTTGCTTGCCAAACTTTGAAAATAATAATAAATAATTTAAAAAAGCTACCGACAGAGGGTGAAGGTTAGGGGTAACAGTTATAGTAAAAATAAAAAATAAATAAAAAAAAAGAATATGAATAAAAAAAACCACAAATGATAATAAAAAACTTATCCGAGCAAAAGTACCTTCGTGCAATTTTGTCCCTTCGTGCAATTTTGTATGCTCGTGCAAATTTAACAGCTACCCTTACTTTGTATCTAAGAACATCTTGTGTAGTTTTGGTAATTTTTTTTAGCGAACCAAACTTGCATGCTCGCAAGTTATACCTTATAAGCCGCATCCCATTTCAATTACAAGCATGCTAGAAGACTGCACTTTTACTCTTCATAGGCCACTGAAGTTTGCCGACTCCTGGTCTATATAGTTATTTTATAGTTCAAAATTATAGTTTTATAGTAATACATATTCAAACATTGAATCATCAGTTAAAAAAAATATATATTAAACCAAATGCTGTTTTTAAGTTTTTTCTCAGTTTGAAAAAATTTTTTAGTAATAAGAGTTTAAAAAATAGGTTTTTATCAAAAACTTATATTTAATTAGTTTTTTGATATTTTATTGCTTTTAAAATAAAAATACAATACAAACTTTGAAAATCTGTAATTGTTATCAGCAGTATTTTCTCGTATCAAAGTACAGCTGTTTAAGTATATTTGTTGAGAAAGCAAATAAAATTTTGTAGTTTTAATGATTATCTTCTTACTTAAAATTTCATGCTTCTCATACATCATCTACATCTAAACTTAAACATTGTTTGAAATGTGACTAAAATAATGTTCTAAGTAAATTAGTTTAAAAAAAATTGGAAAATTATTTTACAACTATCTTTACTATCATTATATTTTTAATTAGACCCACAATTTTTTTATTAAATTTTAAAGATACAGTCTCTTAAATACTATTTAAAATTTGAATTGCCGAAATTTGAATTGTTATGTAACCTGGAATTATAAAATACAAACTTTGATGTATAAAATATAACTTACAACTATATTTTAACAAGTTTAAATATTTCTTTAATAAAAAAAAATGTTCAAGAAAGGATATTTAATTATATAATAAAATGGTATTTTTTTAATTCAAAGAGATAGTTCACATCCAGAATCAACTGAACTTGAAATTTTAGGAATTGAATTACATTATTTGAATCGTTGTGCACTGTTTTTAAGCAACTTCTGTTAAAAAAAAATATATATACGTTTTTTTAAAAAAGGATCTCTCTAACTGAAAAGCTGAGTTCGACGCTTAATTTAACTCAGTTTTGATGTGTAATTATTTGGTACATTAACATCTTTATAAAATTGTATCCCTAAAATAAAAAACTTGAAAAAAATGTTTAACTTGTATAAAGGATTTTCAAATCTGCGTCTTACACAATGAGTTATACTTCTAACTGCTTGCAGACATTCGTTGTCCTTAGATTTGCTGTGCATAAGTTAGTTAAAGTTACTAGTTTTATTTTAATTTTTTTCAATTAGTACAATTAAAACGGGTTTATAAAACAGCTTTACTATTTAAGTTTACATCTTAACTTTTATTAAGGTCATAAAACGAACACACTTTTATCATAATGTAAAAAAACTTAAATTTAAACATTTATAATATTTAATATCATGTTTTACAAATCTATAATTTACTCACAAACCTTTTCAATTGACAGTCAGTTTTGCTCAAATAAGCGCATTTAAGTATAGAATCTAAAGCCATCAGACTTGAATGTTCTGAAACGTCTATGGGTTCTGACGTCATGTCCTCAAACTTATCAAGCATCACGTCAGCGCAGTCGCCGAAAGTTTTAGTATACCTGTAAAAAATATGTTTAACGTTAAACTATTTGCAAATAATTAAACTATTTTTACTGCTTTTTTGTAGTTTATGTACTGTAAAATATACATCAAAAATTAACTTGAAAAAAAAAAGAATGCAAATGCAAGGTTGAAAGTTTTTATGCGGACCTTTATTGTTATAAAGCATTTCACTTTAATGTTAAGCAAATAACCGTAAATACATTTGTTAACATTTTTTTTAGATTAAAAAAGTTAACCGACTGTTTTAAAATATCAAAGTTAAAAGCAGGTGTGATTAGTCTTCTGTGTTTTTCCCATTTTTCTCCATCTTTAGTTAGTAGTGGATTGCCCGACCAAGGACGCACATAGTCATATATGGTGTTTGACTTTAGCCCAAAACAACAGCAGTGACTTAATTAAAAACAACATCTGTATTTTGAATGGAAGTGAAAATACTACCTAAAAGGTTGAGTAAATTCTTATTTATATCCGGGTGGTACGCTTGGAGCATTGAAATAAATAGACCAATCCAAAAATTTAACATAGTTGGAAACTTTTTTACATCTCGTATTATACATATACAGACATTTGCTCGTACACTGTACTAAGTTTAAAGTGATACGCATATTTAATTTTTGTTTTAAAAGAGTTGTTAAGCTCAATTTTTATAGTAAACGATAAGAATCTAGGAAAATTTACAGGTAGTGTATAAAAACTTCAAACTTCTTTTAGATGTCCATGCAATCAGTGTCCTCTACTTGTATTGGAATTTTTTGATAGATTAATTTGATTTTTAAAAGGTTTGTATGCAGGTAGAACTTTTTTGTTTAAAAGCACGATACTATAAGTACGACAACAATGCTTGTGGAATAAATCTTAAATGACAATTTAATCTTGGCATTTAAACTTTTAAGCACTTTAAAGTCTGTTTTAAAGTTATAAAACAATATGCTTTGACTAGGGCCTCGTTAATCAATTTTATAAACTATAGTTAAGCCTATTGCGAATTTATATAAATGTAAGTATAAACTTTTAAGAGGCCGAATTTTATATTAAGTTGTGTTTTATTTATTTTTCTACAATATTATAACATGAAGTTATTAATTTACTATACATTAGCAGCAAAATAAAAGTTTTACAACAACTATATTCAACGTAATTTTATTTCTTTAAACTTGAACAATGATATTTTTACCTTATTAAGCCGAAGTGATGTCTTATGATTTTTACCATTTAATAGAAAATTTTCATTATTAATTTTTAACTAACATGGTATGTATATGTTTTACTATAATTCCTACAAATTTCAAAACAAAAGAGATAACAAATTACAATTTGAATTTATTCAAATATAATTTATTTACAGAGATTTAGTTATAAACAGTGTAAATAGTACTACAGAACCATTAAACAATTTAGCTAATACATAGTTAAATTAAGTTAATTTTAACAATAAATGTAAGAAGATACTAACATTGAAAATCAAGAATTTAAGATAAACTAACAAAAATATACTTTACTATCAGCTTCTTTAATTATATAAGATTAGGTTTTTATTGGTTTCCTCTATAACAAAAAACTTCTTAACTACATTTCATAAAAAATAATGTAATAACTAAACTTAAAGAGTTTACGTTTTTTTTATGATTTCAGATAAAAACTAACATAATATGAGCTTTGTTAAACTGCATTACATTAGGTATGTATTTGCCTTCAACATACAAAAATGAGCAGTTATGTAAACATAAACCTTAAACAATATTGAGTCTTTTTCTAATGACTTTTAAGTTTTTTGTTTTTTAAATGAAATTAAAACATTTATTAAGATTTACAGAAAACTATAAAGACTAAAATTGTCATAAGATTTTCAATTGTTTTTTTTTTGTGGCTTTAAAATACAATAAAATTAAGTATGTTTACAAAATTTAGTCTTTTTATGTATATCTTTTCATTTCATATTTTTAATGTTTGATAAAAGATTGTAACATAAAAATTAATATTATAATCCTTCTTAATTGTATTCAAATTAATCATAATGATAGTATAATGTTTATTTAATATTTAGGACAAAAAAACTTTGGTAAAAGTTAAAACGACTTTGATAAGTACTTTATTTTAGTAAAAAACTGACTATCTTTGCAGGTTTTCTTTAAAAAAATAACACTAATTTTTTTAAGGATAGCTAAATTCATTGCACTAAATGATTAACTCAAACTAATAAAACTTTTGTCGATGCATAAAAATCGAGTAAAATACTTATACCGTTGTTACTTTATACAAATGCTTATTTCTTAAAGGAAAACTATAAAATTTTAATTGACTATGTCAAAGTAAATTATTGAAATGATTTGGCCCGTTTAAACCAGGGGTCGGCAGGAATGCAAGGTAAAATTAAAAAAGGAAAACTTTTGCGAGCCGAAGTCGTAGTTTTAGTTTTTACTTAACATAGGAGACCAAAAATATCTAGTGTAAGTTTAGAATTTCCGTAAATTTTTCATAAGATATTTTTTTTTCACTTTCTTCCTCCGAAAATTTAGATTAAGTTTTTTATTCGCACGGATAAAAACATGCTGGCGGGACGAAATTTTAACTTTCAAATTTGAGTTAGTTTATTTAGTACAATATGTTATTCTAAAAAAGTCCATGTTGATCTTTAAAGAAAATCTGTAAAAATAGTTAGGTTTTTACTATATTTTTTAAATAATGTGACTTATAAGAGTAATTTTAACCTTTACTTACATAAAGAAAAAGAAGGTTCTTCGTATTAAAATAATATATTCCGTTATGATTACGTAAAAACTCAAAGCAATAAAAAGGTCAATAATGCTAATTTTGAAATTAACCATCACCTATCAAATTTTAAAGATAAAAAACAAAAAGTAGCGATTATAAAAATATATATTTTTTTAATCTTTTTAGATTTGACTAAATTTAAATTTTTTACACTAGAAACCAAGAAAAAAAAACAGTTACAGTATTCAAACAAATTTAATATTTTTAGTTTTCTGTAACCATTAATGAATGTTTTAATTTGATTACATAAATATAAAAGTTTAGAAATCATTAGGTGAAATGTTTAACATACTTTAAAATTTATATTTTTGCTGATTATTTAATCATAATAGCTCTTATTTATTTAAATTGGTAAATATTTACAGAAATTACTCGTTTGTACACATTGAAGATAGCAAATACATATCGAATATAAAGTTGTTGAATATTTTTAGTATAATGAAAATTTAATTTTTTAGTCATCAAAAAGCAAAAAAGTAAATCGGTTAGTTTGTTTTAAGTACTAAATTGATTTATTGAATTTAGTAATTAGTTAGAATTCATTTTATAAGAGAAAAGCTATCAATTGCTTTATTTTGTACAACAAAAAAAAAAAGATAGTAAAGTACATTTAGTTAGCTTTATCTTACATTAAAGTTTTTAATTCTTAAATTAGTACTTTTATACTTTATGATATAGTATAAAATCAGTTTTAGAATGTATATATATAATTAATAATTTTACTGTGATAAAATTTACAGAGTAGTAAAATTAATTACTGTTAATAAGCTATGTTCAAATTATTTATAGTTCATAACTAATTTATATTGTTATAATGTTGAAAAGCAGAACTTTAAAAACTAAAAATAAATTAAGTACAAAACAATAACAAAAAAGTTAAATTAAGTTTAAATATCTTTATTGTTTTAAAACTTGTACAAGTTCGATTAGAATACACGCCTGAAGTTTTTTCCATATTAATTTTAATCAAAAGTTTATATAGTTGAATGTTCAAATCATACCAAAGCAACTCAGTTTAACTAACGTAAAAATACAATTAAAAAGCTGGTATTCAAAAAGATTGAAGTCATATTAATTTTATACTTTACACATGTTATAAGTTTTTTTTATTAATGTATTTTTTTGATAAAGTGAATTGTTTTTCTTAAAAATTAAAAGTAAATAAAACTATATAAGAAAGTAAAAATGATCTTATTTTAAAAAACTTTTTTTTACAGTATTCACTAAAACTCGGACTTTAAAAGTTTTTACAAACTATTACATATAATGACCACTACGGTTACAGATTAACTTATAATTTTATTGTGATTAAAAAATCTTTAATTAAAGCGTCGATGTTTTATAATTTTTTACCAGACTTTAAAATGCTAAAAAGTTTAAATGTCCAGTATGAGTCTTCATTTAAGACTTTGTCTACAAGCATTGTTGTAGTACTAATAATTTGGATTTTAAACAAAAAAGTTCTACCTGCATTCAAATCTTTAAAAAATCAAATTCATCTTTCAAACATTTCCAATACAAGTAGAGGACATTGGTGGCATGGACATTTAAAAGAAGTTTGTAGTTTTTAAATGCTATCTGAGAGAATTTGTACATTCTTATTCTTATCAATGAATTTAAACTCTATAATTAAAAAAATATGTGTTGGTAAAGTATTAAATTTAGTACAACGTACGGGCCCATGGTTGGCTGGGGATCATACGAGACGTGAAAAAATTTCCGGCAATGTTTAATTTTTGGATGGGTCGGTTTATATCAATGCACCAAGTCTACCACCCGGATATAAATAAGAAATTACTCAGGCTGTCAGGTAGTATTTATACCTATAAATTATTATGTAGTCGTAGTTTTAAAACAATTCATTACCGTTGTTAAGGACCAAAGTCCAACATTGTATACGACTATATGCGCCCTTGGGTTGGAGATGGACTGATAACTTCGAGTGGGGAAAAATGGAAGAAACACAGAAAGCTAATAACACCTGCTTTTCATTTTAATATTCTAAAACAGTTGGTTGAATTTTTTTAGATTCTAAAAATAAAAGTTAAAAACAAATGTGGTTACGGTTGTTCGCTTAAATTTATACTGAAATAACGTTTTATAAAAACTTGAAGTGTGTGAACAAACTTTAAACTCTCTTACATTATTTTAAGATAATTTTGAAGTATGTTTTTCAGCATGAAATAACCAACTGTCTTAAAAATATTTTAGTTCTTAGTCAATAATTTGACTTTATTCATGTTGTTTACAGGTACACTAAAATTTTCGGCGACTGCGCTGACGTGATGCTTGATAAGTTTGAGGAAATGACGTCAGAACCCATAGACGTTTCAGAACATTTAAGTCTGATGGCTTTAGATTCTATACTTAAGTGCGCTTATTCGAGCAAAACCGACTGTCAGATTAAAAGGTTTGTGAGTGAAAACCATAAATGTGTGTAAACCTAACATAGAACAAAATCTTATTTAAATTTATTTTATCCTTACTTTGTGATAAAATTGTTTCGTTAAACGACGCTAGTGATCTTTAAGTGTAAACTTAAATAGCAAAGATGATTTAGAAACCGTTTTAATATAGTTATAATTTTTTATCATAAAACTACTTGTGCACAGCAAATCAAAGGACAACGAATACTTATTTGCGGTTGGAAGTGTATCTCAATGTATAAGACGTAGATTCGAAAATCCTGTATATATGTTCAACATTTTGTTCAAGTTTACAAGTTTAGGGAGACAATTTTACAAAGATGTTGATGTATTGAATACTTACACGTCAAAAGTGAGTTAAATTAAGCGTCGAACTCAGCTTAAGATGTTCTCTTTTTTTAATGAAAAACTTGTAATGTGTTTTTGTTTATAATTTTAGTAGAAGTTGCTTTACAACGGGTGCACGAAGGTTAAAACGCTGTGTCAATTCAAATTCTAAAGTTTTAAGTTCGGATAATTTTAAGTGTAAATTATATCTTTAAATTAAACAAATGTTACCATCATATAAACTACTTTATTAAACCTTCTGGTACAATTTTAAATTTTTAAGATAATTTTTTTTAGGTGTAGCCAATCATATTTAAATACTTCAAAAATATGGTTTTAAGATATGCTTTTATAGATAAAAATTTGTACGTGTTCTTGAATTGTACTATATAAATGTGTATAATTTTATTTCGAAAATAAACTAAACAAGTCTAGTATAAAGTTAAATTTACAAAATTGAACCAAGTAGTAAAAGTTGCAGCTTGTAATTATTTTTCTAATACTGTTAGTTTTGTTAAGATTTTTTAAAACGATTAGAAAATTATCGACTAAATCTTTTAGCATTTTAAATAGATTTATCAATTTTTGTTAAATTGAAATCTGTAATAATTAAATGAAACTAATTCATTAAGTTATTTTTTCTTTAACTAATTTTTCATTTACTAGATAATTTATGAAAGAAAAAAGAAAAGAAGAAACAAATCTGTTTCAGAAGATGAAAATGAATTTGTTGATTTTCTTGACATGCTTCTTAAAACTCAGGTACATAAAACTTTAGTTTATAAAAACATTGTATACTAGTTTAGTACTTTAATTAGTATTAAGTTTTCACATATATTTAAACTTTTAATTGTACTTATTATGAATAATAGCTCACTCTTTTTTAGAATAACAAATATTAGTTAGTACTTTTTCGTAGGAAGAAAGTAATGGTTTAACTGATGAAGAAATTAGAGATGAAGTCGAAACTTTTTTGTTTGCTGGGCACGATACAACTGCATCTAGTTTGTTATTAAATAAAAAAAGCTAAATCAGACAGCTTGAAAATGACTGACTTTTAAAACTACAAGCTTTAAAGTACTTAACAATAAAAATACAGAAACGTCTACAAATGCAAATTAAAAAAAAAAAGTTCTGTATGTTGTTATCAAACATTTGAACACTTATCACGTATACAAACCGCGTGCATTGATTTTTTAATACAAACCTATGATATTTTGCATTAAATTTTTCTTTAGTATTGTGTTTATGTAATTTTTATTTCAAGCAACAGTTTATTAAACTTTGTATAGTAAGTAAGAAACATTTTGATTATATATTAACCTAGTGTTTACTATTAAACTACACGTAGACCTCAACTCTTTTATTTTATTCTAAATTTTAACAGGTTTAGGTTGGTTGTTTTACAATATTGCTAGTAATCCTGAAATTCAAGAAAGATGCAGAACAGAAGTGAATGAAGTAACGAAAGACAGTGGAGGAAAAATAAAAACGTTTTTTTGATATTAAGTTTCTAAAAATGTATTATAACTAAAAAACTAAATACTTAAGTCGTGTTTTTATTTATTAAAACTTTAAATTTTTACTAAACTTGTCAAGCAAGTAAATCATATATATATCAGAGTTTATATTTGTGAAAAAATAATGAACCTAATGCATTAAACACTGCGTGTTTTTTCAAACTCAAAAAAAAAAGTTTTAATTTGTTATATATAGCTATAAAGATGATATACTTATCTTATATAAAACACTTTTATTATATAAATATAAAAAAGAGCTTTTTAGTATTGTTTAATACCTTTATCGACTTCTCTAGTAAAAAATTGTAGGCCAACTACATAGCTCTAAAAAGTTATTTTTAAACTCAGCTAAATCAAAATTACTCCTTTACAGAGAGCATCTTGCTCAACTAACGTATATGACGATGTGTATAAAAGAAAGTCTTCGGCTTAACTCCACTGTGTACAACGTTGCGAAAAAAATAGATAGAGACATAGAATTTAGTTGTCCTTTTAAAAACACTAAAAATACGTTTCCGAAGGGTTCTGAAATTTGTACAAGTATCTATATTCAGCATCTAAGCCCACTTTTATGGAAGGAACCAAAAGTAGTTGTTTTTTTTTGTTTAAAACTACACCAGTAGAATGTATAAATTAGTTACTTTATCTACATTTTTAGATAACTTTTAACTGATTTAAGCCAAAATAGTTATGGTATATATTGTCTTATACAAAGGTTAGTTTTGTTTTAAAATATTTTTTATTGTTTAGTTACAAGTTGTTTTATATAGCTAGTTAAAAGACAGTGTTTTTGTGTAACAGTTAATACTTGTAACTTTGCAGTAGAATTATCAACTCATGTTAGGTAAAATATTTTTCAAATAGTGTAGTTCAGATAAATTAGTCCTGGACAAGACGTTAAAAGGTATCAAAGTGGTAAGCAACTCAATAACTGAAAGTTTCTTCATGCACCAGATCCTAGGACCAAATATTTAGAGCCTTTTATGTCGCTCAATTAAATAATACTCAAAATGTTAAATAAGAAAATAACTATTTATAAGTTTAATAATTTTATTGAACATAAGTGCTAACTAATGTATAACTGACTTTTCTTATGTAATTATTAAAATACAAATTATAAGAATCATGATAGTTTGTTTTTATACTTTTGATAATTTTTTCGTATAACGAAATATTAGAATAAATTCTTAGAATCTTTTTTTTATTTAAGAAATTGAAAAAATATTCAGTAAGACAAGAATTTTGTTTATTTTTGTAGATTTTTAGGAAAGTATTTTGTATTTTTATTATATAAGTATTAAAATATTTACAATTTTTTTTAACTATCTACTTTTAATCAAAAACTTGTTTATTAGACGTTTATTACTGAAATTTTTTACTTAAACTGAAAAAAGTTTAAACAACAATGACTTTAATTTAATATAGATACTTTTTTTTTTAATTATTTGGAAATTAAGTATGATTAAATAACTTTGTGTTAATACTAGAGAACTATTTATACATTTCTAATATCGAAACTATTTTTTATATTAAATTTAGTTTCATTAATTTAGATGTTTTTATTTTACATCATGACGATTCAAGTTTTGTAAACAGCATAAAAGAATTAACTCTATATACTAAATTTTCTAACAAAATTCACTTTGACTTGATACTTTTTGGATATTAAAAAAAATGCTTAAATAAGCTTTAAACACTTATTAACTATTTTTATTAGTCTAAATGCAAGTGTTAGAGTTTTCTCTTTACGTAAACTAAGCTTTAAACAATTAGTTATTTTTGTTTAGCTTTTTTTTTGCAGGTTTATGATCCTGAAAGGTTTTCAGCTGAAAATATTTCAAAAATTCCTCCTCACACTTTTATACCTTTTTCATCTGGACCTAGGTTTGTTTACATGATTACATTTTATGTTTTTTTGTCTTATAGAATAGTTATACAGAAACAGTAAACGTATGTTTAATGTTGACCAATGTAATTCTTACAAAGAGTTATAGAATCTAACCTAATTTTACCTTTCGTAATTACTAACTTTGCCGTTAATGATAAACTCTAGTTCGATAACATTATTTATCAGATTGTATTTTTCTTTTTTAAATTAATAGTTTCCAAAATAAATTGTGAAAAAACTATATCAAACAACAAGCGTTTCATGATAAGCATCGTTAAAATTATGTTTACGACATATATCAAAAGTATGTAGTAAAATGTTCTTTGGATGAACTAAACTTCAAATCATTGTAAAACTTTTATAAAAAAAACTAGCTGTTTTTATTTTTATAAGAGAAAACTGAATATTATTTGTCTTAACAAAAAATATTGCTCAATTTACTGAAATGTAAAGAGATTATTTAAATATTAATGTGCAAAATAAATGTTTTATTTACAACCGGGTTTCGGTGACAATAAATTTTGATCTCTTCAAGTAAAATAAAATACCAAACTGTATTTTGTATATGAGAAAAATAAAAATTATCTTATCAAAAATGTTGACCTAAATTTTTTATAAACTGACTGATTTTTTCTTCAATATACTTTTACGGTCGATACACAGAAACTGCATAGGACAAAACTTTGCTATGAATGAAATGAAAGTTGTAATGGGTCAAACTTTGAAAAGATTTAAACTTTCAATTGACCAAAATTCACCAGCTCCAATACCTTATCCAAAAATTGTTTTAAAAAGCTCAACTGGATTTGTTATTAAACTTGACAAACTGTAGAAAAACTTTTATACTAACTTTGACAAAAAATATTTTTATTTATTTTATATTTTTATAATATTTTCATTTATGTTTTATCGTTATGTTATTCTATTGTAAAAAATAGCTGTAGTTGTTTTCTGTTCTATATCAAAATTCTTTTTTTTTTGTTTCACGTTTTTTAATTGTTTTTAGTAGTTAAGTTTTAAACCGAAATCAGACAGTTTATATACGTTATATAACTCTTGAATGTCTTTCATAAATTTTAAGTCAAAATTATTTTGTTTAAACCTAGTTTTATTTAGTCATTTGAATAATTATTTCATAGAACTTTTAGTAGTCTTTACTCCAACATGCGAATAATGAATAAAGTGATAAAAAAAAATTACAACAAGGATATTTAAGTCTTATAGAATTACACTATCTTACAAACTATACAAGTATTCTAACAGCTAATTCTTGGTTTGCAGTTTTACAAAATACATTATTAATACTTCATAAAGCTTTTAAAACTTTTAATAAAAAGTTTTCTTAAACCATATTTTAGCTTAAAAATTTTTAGCACGGCTTGGTTTAAGTTTGTTTAGTAAGGTTTACTTTTTGTTTGCAGTTTTTGTTAAGAACCAACGAATATATCAAAACAAAACGGAATGTTTACATTATATTTATTTTTCAATTTATATAGGTAAAACAGATAAAGTGTTATGATAAAACTAGAACTAAAACAATCTCGTAAATTAAGATAAATTTATGTACCATAATTTAAAAACGACTATTACTAAACGTTGTAAAACAACATACTCTTACTTTTTACAAATCAATCTGAGTTTTAGATATCATTTTTCTTATACAAATAATATATTTTTTTAATTGAAAGTAGTTGTTAACAGTTAATCGTCGACTTTCATAAACACTAAACGTATTTAAATAATTCAAAAGTGATTTTTGTAAGCTTAAGTGTTTAATTTAGATTATTGGTTGAGCTTAAACCCATTATAAACTATATTTTAGACTATTTTTACATCAAACTTTTTCTTTACTATTTCATTTACATTATTCTTAAGACTACCCTTTTAGGTAAAGAATATTTTTATAAACTAGAGACAATAAGTTTAATGCAAATATATTTATGGTTAGAAACAATTTATGATTTATGTACTTGTTTATATTGTATTTCTAAAAGCCTTATGTAGTTTTCTTTGAAGTTTTCTAAAAATTGTTTAATTGAAATGAAAAAAGTACGAATGTGTAGGGTAGGTTTAACATGTTTAAATATGCTGATTGTTGATTTTTATTTGTCACAACCTTTCTTAAATTGTTTTTTATAACCTCTAACTTAATTGAAATTGATCTAACAGCTAAGTTAATTATACAACATAGAATTACATTGCAAAAGTCTAGTATAAGTATTGAATTTTACTATAAATATTCAAAAGTACCCAGTAATACACGTATTTTTTTCAACTACTTATTATTTATTCTGTTCTCTTAATGACATAAAGTTATTTTGTTTCATAGACGATATAATGTCAAATTGTAATTTTTGAAACGTAATACAAAGTAGTTACTGTTTTTTGTTATGAAGCTTGGTATCAATTTAAACATTATGATAGTAATTGGTATAAGTGATCTAGAGCAGTGCTTCTGAAATGGGGTTCCGCAGAACCCTAGGGTTCCGCGAAGCCTTTCGAAACTTAAAAAAGAACATCTATTTAATTAGTTTTTTATGTAAAATTAAAGTTAAGGGTTCCGCGGAAAAGTTGAACTTTGAAAAAGTTCCGCCACTAGAAAAAGGTTCAGAGGCACTGATCTAGAGAATGCCTAAATGAATAAAACAACCTGATCAAGATAATTTTGTTAGTATTAAAACTTAATCAAAATATATTTACTGATAAAAGGAAATTTCAAAGAAAAAATCTTGGGGTCTGTGTAATTTTAGATACTTTAACTTTTTTCAATTTAAACACAAAATTATATTTAAAAAATCATATAACAAGTAATACTGTGTTTGGATAATAAAATTTGCAGCACACTTGAAAGTATTTGTTATAGTAAAATTAAATTTCAATTGCTCTGCAAGTTGTTTTCAAGCTAAAAAAAAAATTCTCGGTTGGGTCTTACGTGGTCATTTTTGTTCTTCAACTAATAGTTAAGTGAAATGAAATTAAAAATCTTATTTGTTGATTTTACATTTAATTTATTTGTCATATAGTAGGAAGTATACAACATTCAGCCTGCGGTAAGATTCGGCACGCGATATAGTTGTTAATAAAAAAAAATTGTGCTAAACAAAGTACTTCAGGAAAAAAGTAGAAAATTTTATAATTATCATACAAAATTAATTTAGAGTAAGCAAAAAAATAGCTTAAAAGTTATATTGTTATGATTTAGTGTAAATACAAACTAAAATCTTTTTTGGTACAGACTTATAAAAGTTCAGCAGCCCTTAAAATTTTATATCGAACGAATCCGGCCTATTATGTACAAAAAGCTGCTAAGTTTTGCACACCTACTAAATAAAAAGCCTGACCGTATTTCAAAATATTAAAGAAATTATAGAACGGCAAAATTTTTTAGGAAAAAAAAAACAATAGTATTATTTCATAAAACGAAGCAAAATTACTATTACTTAATCAACATACTCTTATTGATATCCTGTCCTGGACAAGACATTAAAAGCTATCCATGGTGTTCGCCTCGATAACCAAAAGGTTCTTCGTGCACCAAGTCTTAGGACCCAACTATTTTGAGCGTCTTTTTTTTTTCGTTTAATAATCTACTATATCAAGCTTTTATAAGGAATACATTTGCTAATAAGTAGAAAAATAAAACATTTACAATAATGTATTTTATTAAACAATCTTGTTACTTTTATATAACAGTGTGAAAACAACTATAAAAGTTATTATTTTCAAACTTAAGTATATATCATTTAGAATTTGTGAAGAAGTCTAGTACTGTTGATTCGTTAATATTTGAAGACTAGCCTACGTGTGTCTTTTTAAGGAACCAACAAATTTCGTTTTGTTGTTTTTTTAACTATTGACGTATTTTTTCTACAAAAAAATATTGATCAGTTCAATAAATTTAACCAAGGTCTTTTTGTAAAAAACATTATCCGGCTGTATCCGGATCTTAGTTAAAACGGCCGGAACTTATCGTATGCAGTAATTCAACAACTAATACCTGACAACGAGTTCGAGTTAAACTTTAAATTAAAAAAAAAAAAAACTTTTATAACTACTTGTGTAACAAAACTAAATTATATGTTAAAATAACCAAAGAAATTTTTTTTATTGGCTATTTGAAGCGAATTTAGAAGCTTAAAATAGTTTAGTAACGATAATTTAGGTATTTGATCAACTATTTACAATTATTACGAACGTTAACCGTCTTTTTAGTTTAGTTTTTTTTTGTTTCTTGATATCATAACTTTGCAACTTATAACTGAAGTCACAATACAAAGGTTTTGTCACAAAGGCTTATTAATGTTACTTGTGACATTAACTCAACTTATATAAATTAAACGATAAAAAAGCAAGATGGAATGTAGTTTAAAATAAAGAATAAAAACAAAAACTATCATTTAAGTCACTTCTGATAAGATAACAAGTAAATGTATATTTAAAATTTAACTACTTACAGCTTTAAAGCGCGAGGTCTGAATATTATAACTCACGAACCAAATTCAACTCCTCAGAAAAAATGTTAAACACGTAACTCATATAAGTTTCATTACATTTACAGAAAAATTTTTAATCTACCAACTTTACTTTAACTGCACTAATTACTACTTTCTTGAGTAATTAACTTTCATTTCAATGTTATTATTGGTGGGACACCCCTATAAAAAATATTTTATCGTATTAAAAATTTACACTAATTGTTTTTAACAAAACTTAATTAAGTTTATGTAAATTTTTTGTCCATTAAATTTTTCTTTCATTATTTTTACAACAATTTTTAGATTTGTCACCAAAGTTAGTTTTGTTTACTTTATACTGAAAAAACATATTGGTTTTAACAAATTATTAAAAACCTGTAGGTCTTTTTTTTTTACAATTTGTCTCTACTTTTTATTTTTCGATTGTATGTTACATAAAAATCAAGTCTACGTACCATTGTCCTTATTATTGCTTGATGGATAGGTCTTTGCACACGTCAGGTCTTCTGACCATATTTTTATTCGATTTCGTTATCTAGTTCAATAAATTAAAAATAAACAAATATCGAAAACTTGACTGTATAAACTTTTTGTATAATGTTGTTTAAAAAAATCATATGACAGAAACAATTTTAACTAAACTGTTTGTAAGACAACTCTAAAAACCAAGTTGTTTGTTTTATAAAATAAAGCTTTAAATTAGAATGTTTAAAAGTTTTAAATTCATTGGAAAGTTTAGAGTTTTAGAACAATGATTTTTAATAAAATCTTTGTTTAACAAAATTTCTATAACAATGTTTCGTAAGACTTTAAAGTAAGTTTATTATTTTAGGTTACATTAAAATGTAGTTCTGTTGTGTTAATGTTTGAAATAAAGTTACATAACGTTTTAAAGTAGCTTTTCAAGTTATAATCAAATAAGTTTCAGTCATGAAACAGCTACTAATCCTATATGATATTTTATAAGCAAAATACAAAGCTTTACAAGTCATTGTAAGTTAAACTTTTGAACTTGTACTAGTAAATATACGTAAGGTTATATTTCAAAATCATCTTAAAAGCAGTTAAAGTTTATGTAAATACGTATTATTTTAATTTGGAAAACGCAGATCTTGTTTATTTTTATTCGTAAATATTTACTTTGAACTATTAAACTTTAGTTTGCAAACATTGATTGCAGATAAGCTGAATAAGAGACAACAATGTACATACTAGTATGTATAATTTGGTTTTGTTTTAATTTGCTCAATTGAATTTTGCTTTGTACATCCTCATATAGTTCCCGTTAAAGTAGTAAATATTAAACAAAAAAATTAAAAAAATATCTAAAAGTTGTAAGTCTTGTTTTTGAATAACATTGTTGACGCGAGTTAGATCAGTACTTTGTTGTTAAGGCTTAGCTAATGTTTAAAGTTTTATATTTTCATCTACAGATATAAAAAATATTTTGTTATGTCTAGAAATGCTAATTCAGATTTAAAGACTTAAAATCTATTTTTTGGAAACATTTTTGTTCAAAATGACTTTTTTTAAGAGTAGACTACAAACTTGTAGGTGGTATAGAAAAATATTGATATATTTTTTTTTACTATAACTAAGGAAACAGAAGTAAAAAAACTGAGTATGTTTTGTCCAATGAAAAACGAATAAATTGCTATATAGATAAAAAAAGTAACTATGAATTTGAGTTTTCGTATAAAAATTTTAGTTATTTTTTTTGGCATAAAAATTTAAAAAAACACATTTGTATAATAAGGCGGCCAGTATGCTTATAGATCAGTTTGATTTGCATATTTTCTAAGTCAGCAAAAAAAAATCGTGTAATTTACAACTTTAATAACTAAAACTTTATTTTTTGATAAAATATTAATATGTTTGGGTAAGGTAGGTTTGAGATAAGGGTATAAATAAAAAATAAAAAATAAAGCTTTTAAAAAGTTTGCTGACTCAGCAAATATTCAAATCAAACTGATCTTTAAGTACACTTTCCTTATCGAGCTAATATTCGAAATCAAAAAACTTTTGATTAAAAATAAGTTGAGATACAAAGTTAACTTTTTAATTTCCCTTAAGTATCTTTATGACTAAAAGATTAATTTAGTTGTTAACTTGTCTCGATTTCTAAAAATTAACAATTTTGTTTTAAACGAGACTATAAATAAAATTAAAAAAAATTTAACTATAAAAACATTTTTAAATGATATTTTTAAATCTTTTTTATATATTTTTTGTTAATTAAAGCAATATTAAAAACTCAAAGTCTTCTATATAAGTTGATGTAGCAAAAGATTCTAAGTATGTTTTAATTAAGATGTGTACTTTTGAAACAGGTTTGACTTAGTTTAATTTCAGAATGCTTGAAAACTTAAGTTTTCAGTTTGAATTCTCATTGAAGACTTTCTATACAAGTGTTATTGCTTTACTAACAGTTTTGACTTTAAATAAAGCAATTCTACCAGCGTACAAATGTTTCAAAAACCAAATTAAATTGTCTAAAATTTCCAACACGAAAACAGGACACTGGCTGTATGGACACTTAAAAGAAGTTTATATTTTTAAATAGTTTATAAAAAAAAATTTTTTTTTTTAATTCAAGACCCATTTTATTTCAAAATTTTCCTTCAGTACAATATACAAGAAAATGCCACGCTAGGAATCATACGGGACGTGAAAAAGTTTCCGGCTCTGTTTAATTTTTGGATCGGTCCGTTGTTGTCTATGCAACAGGTTTATCATCCGGACATAAACAAGATTCTGCTCAAACTACCAGGTTAATACTTTTTTGTTTTCTGATTTTAATTTTATTTTGCAAAACAGTTGTCATATTTTGTTATTAATCGTTATTCAACTTAGGACCCAAGTCAAATATAATATACGATTATTTTCGGGACTGGATCGGAGATGGGTTGGTGTTGTTAGATGGTGAGAAATGGAAAAAACACAGGAAACTCGTCACGCCCGCTTTCCATTTCAACGTATTAAAACAGTCAGTTTTTTTTTTTTGATAACAATTTTAAATGTTATTCTAAATAATATTTTTGTTCTACTATGTAGTTTATGCACTAAGTAGTTTTACAATAAGAAAATCAAACTTTTTTTTTGAAATAACAGCTTAAGAAACAGTGAATTACTAGAGGTCCATTTGTTTTAAAATGTTATTATACTTGTTTTTGCAGTAGTGTGTTAATAACAAAAGTCGTAAGTACTTGTTTCATTATTTCTTATGTGTTGTATTATATTTTCGCTTGTAGGTACACCAAAACGTTTGTGGACTGCGCTGAAGTGATGCTTGATAAATTTGAAGAAATGACGTCAGAACCAATAGACGTTTCAGAACATTTAAGTCTGATGACTTTAGACTCTATACTTAAATGCGCTTATTCAAGCCAAACTGATTGTCAATTAAAAAGGTTCAAAAAAAAGTTTATGTGAAATTGAAGTTTTAAAATTTTTTTACCAATTTTTCGAAAAAGTCTAACTTTACTTTTTGCGGATTCTATATTATAATTTAAAGTTATATTAAACTCAATGTATCAACTCTACATTACTTTTAACAAGTTTTTTAAAATTTTGTTTATACACATATTTGTTTGAAAGAATGTTATTTGAAAGAATAAACAAAAAAAGTTTCAATTTACATCGCTTAAACTATTTGTACTAAACAACTTAATGTGTAAACAGTATAAAAGACAACGAGTATTTGCAAGCAGTAGATAGTGTACTTGATTGTATAAGACAAAGAATGGACAGCCCTATTTACAAGTTCGATGTTTTGTATAACCTCTCACGTGTTGGTAAAAAGTACCATAAGGGTATTAAAGATCTACATACATATACAGCGAAAGTTAGTCTAAAAAATAAAACACTAACAGTTTTTTTTTATTTTAGCCAATTTGATATACATTAACACAACTGCTTATGTTTTAAATATCTTAAAAATTTATATAAATTAAGTTGAAGATGAGTTTATATTAAAATAACGGTTTAAGTTATATTTGTAATGTGAAACAAATAAATATAAAACTTTTTTTTAAAGATGCTGAACTTTGCTTTTAGGAACAAACTGAATACTGTGATTGAAACTGTTTACTTTATATTTAATAATAAAACATTTTATTTAAATGACATTACTTGAATACAAAGCAAACAGTTACAAAAACAAATATATATTTTGGAACAATGTTGTTTGTAAGCTTAATTCTTCAAGGATATTTAAAGTTATTTATTGCTTTTGTCACAAAGATAATTGAAGAAAGAAAAAAGAAAAGAAGTAACGAAGATTTCAATGAAAATGAGTTTGTTGATTTCCTTGACATGCTTCTTAAAACTCAGGTATTAAAAATTATTAAAAACTTTGTACTTAAAAATATTGTACTTTGTACCTACATTAACTTCATTGACAGTTCTTCCTTAACTTCAATTAAAGTTCTAAAATCTAGAAATTTAATAATAGACAGACATGAACTAAATAAGAAAAGATCAATGAAATTAACTCAATGAAGATTAAAAATGATTGTTTAAGTATAAAATGCTTAAAGAAATTTAAATGAAAACTTATTGCTGTTAAGTTAAAAGTTTTTTTTTCATAGGAAGAAAGTAATGGTTTAACTGATGAAGAAATAAGAGATGAAGTTGAAACTTTTTTGTTTGCTGGGCACGATACAACTGCAACAAGTCTGTAACTTTCTTGATGTTTTTCACAAAATACTTTTTAATGTTATAGATGCTCATCAACAACTTTGTAGTAGTTAAAAACACTTTTAAGATAACCAGTTTTATTTTAAATAAAGGCTGTTTAGTTCTGAATAGTTCAAGAAACGACTAAATTTGTATTATTAAGCGTAAAATTTAACTTGAATAAATATATGTGGTAACATAATAATGAAAAATATACATAATCTAAAGTATTAGTTATAAAAATTTTTCTTAGTAAAAGATTTTAACGAAACTAGTTCGCGTTAATATGTCAAAAACATTTTAAAAAGTAGTCAATATATAAAAAAATGAAAAATTTTTATATATTATAAATGGCAAAATTAAATGTATTTAGTATCTGGTGTATTGAGTACTTTTAAATTATCTGTTCATAAAAAGGTATATACCAACAAATCAACTCGTAAGAGCATATACTTATAATAAGTACTAATAAACATAACTTTACAATAGCTGAACAACTTTCACAATGAATTTAAATTTATATTTTATCAGTATTTGTATTGTTCGTTAAGTATAAAATAACTTAATTAAAATAATTACAATTTAATACTGAGTTTTTTTTACAGGTTTAGGATGGTTGTTCTACAACCTAGCAAAGCATCCTGAAATTCAAAACAGATGCAGAGAGGAACTTAATGAAGTTTTAATGGAGAGTGATGGAAAAATAAGAACGTAAGTTATTCGAACTCTATAAGTTTTATAAGAAAAAACACTAAATATAAGTTTTATGAGCAGTACATGTACATGGTAACCATAAGTGGCGTAAAGAACAACTTAACTTTTAATAGCTAGTTATACGTAAACCATTCCTAAAAAAATTTAAATTTTATTTTAAGATATCTTTTATGATGGTAACAAATTTAAATAATACTTTTTTTGTACTAACATATGTTTCTGTGTGTTAAAAAGTTAACACACTTAATCAGAGCTAACAGTGAACTTGTTTCGCTAGAATCTTTATTAGCAAACGCTTAAATATATATTTTTGAATAGATGTCTTTTATGTGAAATTTTACAGAGATCACCTCAGTAAACTCAAGTATTTAACAATGTGCATCAAAGAGAGTCTTCGACTCCACTCTACCGTGTATAACATTGGGAGAAAGTTGGACAGAGACCTGGAGTTCACTTGTCCTTTCAACAAAACCAAAAACACGTTTCCAAGTGGGTCTGAAATATGCGCGAGTATTTATGTGCAGCACCGTAACCCGGCTATATGGCAAGACCCCGAAGTAAACGTTTATGTGTTAAAAATACTACTCGATTAAATTTTCAAATTTTTTTGTTACATATAGTTGCTGAAGAAAACTAAAATGCTTTAGCTTTAAAAATATTAAGTTTTAGGGCGTTTTAAACTGCATTTATAACGTTGATTTTAATTATCAAATAATTTTAGTTTTTAATGTTAAAATCTGCAGTTGTAATTTTATGACTGTAGCTTTTTAACTTATCTTTTTATGAAACCTCGATTTTTTTTACGTTTTATGTAATATTCCCATAAAAGTAGAGTACTTAATGTTAGATTGTAAAACTTTTGCTTTGATAGTTGTATCTTAAATACTTATGTATGAAAAAATACGTTTTTTGCAGGTGTATGATCCAGAAAGGTTTTCTGCTGAAAATATTTCAAAAATTCCTCCTCATGCTTTTATACCATTTTCATCGGGACCTAGGTTTGATTATAAGCTGATTTTTTTTTTATATTTATTATTTATTTTATGATTAAATAAAAAATTAAAGTTGTTTTTTTAAAACACAACTAATAAACGTTTAATATAGGTTGACTTAACTCTAATTTTGTTACTGTGGTGTAAGCGAAAATTACTGATTTTATTATTACAAAGTTTTACGCGCTACTACAAAGATACAGAATAATTGTGTAGCATAAAAGTATTCAAGTATCATTATTGTAAAAGCATAAAGTGTAGACAGTTCTTGATAGGATATCACTTTAAAAAGTTGAAATCAAACTATAATATATATATATATACAATGAATGAAATTTACGCTCCAAAGAAGATCTACGGAAAACTGTTGGAACAAAATTTAATCTAATAAACACTATTTTACTTTAACCTTACTCTTTTTATTTTTTAATTACCCTTGTTGGTATATAACATGCTAAAAACTCTTATTAAAAAACGTTAAAATAAAATAAAATTATATATATAAACCTTAAAAATATGTTTTCATTTCCTATCAAAATAACTTACATGTTTACTTTTGTAGACAGGTGCATACTAACATTAAATCATCATTACTATGTCTTTCATCAAAAAATTCTCAAATATCTGCATTTCATTTATGTTATAAACTTTATCGAACAAATTTTATTTACAACTATACACGTTTATACACATTTTGATATAACTTCATATTGTTAGTGTTTCATATAAATGTAAATTATATTACCGTTTTGTAAACAAACACTTTTAAACTAAATCTAAAAGAATCGTCAAAACATTTTTTTATTAAATACAATATACTTTTACCTAATTGTAGTGTTCTATATTAGTTTTAAATGTACTAAATGTTGTTTTCATTATTACTTTTATTTTTAAACACAAGTTTGTATTTTTAACTTACTATCATAAAAATTAAACTTTCTAAATTATTATAAAAGCTAAATATCTCAACTTGATTTTATTATTGACGAAAAACTTGTACTTTGGAATATTTATACTATTAAATAACTGTACATAAAATATAACAACCAGTTTCCTATCAACAGAAACTGCGTCGGACAGAATTTCGCAATGAATGAAATAAAAGTTGTAATGGGTCAAACTTTAGAAAGGTTTAAACTTTCAATAGACAAGAATTCGCCAGAACCTAAATTTTCACCAAAAACAGTATTGAAAAGTTCCACTGGAATTTTCATCAAACTTGAAAAACTATAAAAACAAATCACAATGACTGTAACAACTTTACACTATTTTTTGTTTTACTTACGTTTCTTTCAATTGTAGAAAATTTTTGTACTATGTTCTAAAAAATTTATATCGTCATCTATTCTAAAACTGTTAAGTAGTTATAAAAACTTAATGTGATTAGAAGAGTTAATTTTAATTCTTATTTATTTTATGGCTAAGTTTTAAGAAAAAAACTTTTTGATCCAAAATTCTTACTTTTATCTTTTATTGTACCATTTTATGCGTGGTTTTTAAGTAATATCCAATTATAAAATTTAATGACTTCTGTTTAAAAGAATCGTCAAAAACATTTTCTAATTAAGTAAAATGTACTTTTACCTAGAACATGATATTTTATAAGCAATTTAAAAGCAGTTTCGCCTTTTTTAGTCGTATATTAAAAAAGTATAAATATGCTTAGAATCTTAATTTTTCAGACGATTGTTTTATTTTACTGTAACACTTGAAATTATTTTATGATAAACGTAGTTTTTTTTGTTCGTTAGTCTTAGCAAGTAATTTTTTACGGATTCTGAATTATTTTCATTTAGGTATGACCTAAAATATAGTAATTATAAAGTAAAAGAGTTTATTTTTTTTGTCGAAAAGTATTTACAAAATACTATTTTTAAAGCACACCTATTAGTTCGTTTATAAAATTTATAACAAAGTAAAAAACTTAAACAAAAAAAAACTGTTATTTACTGCTACTCAATGAAAAAATAGGATATATACTCAAAATTACTACTAAGTTTCTTTGTTACTTATAAGTAAAATATATTTCACTAATTATGTAAATTTTTGTTTAAATTCAAATAAGCATTTTTGTTGGTAATATTGTGTCATTCACGTGTTCAAATAAACTTTAACATGACAGTAATAATGTTTGGATAACCTTTTTTTTGTTTATTTTTAAGTTAAATATGTGTTTGTTATTTGTAATGCATGTTTGTTCATGAATTCTCATCATTACATAAATAATTTAGAAATCCGAATATGTCGTTTATTTAACCTTTTAGCTTATTCGAAATGCTAAAGTAAATTATGTAATATTTTTCTATTAACCTCTAAATAAAGTTTCAACGAAGTGCATTTTAACTTTTTTTTTTAATTATTTTAACGAATTTTATATAGTATCTAAACTATTAATGTTAAAGTAATTGACTATTTTAGCAACAAAAGCAAATGCTGGATATATGCGTGTACACTTGCTCTGTCGATCAGATCATATCCTGCTTATTAGATATGTCACGTCAAGTATTTCAAAAAGTTGAAGACAAAAGTGTAAATGATAGAAACATTGCATTATTAAACCATCTTTTTACTTTCATACACTGTCAAAACTCGGATACTGTTAGAAGTTTTACAATCTTAAAACGATTATTGCTACTTTACAGTTTTAGATTGATAGATTTAAAAAAAAGAAATAAAAATTAATCACTTTCAAACAGCATCAAATGGAAAAGCAGCATTTTAAACTATTTATTGATCAACATAGTAGTACTAAATCTCTGTTTACTTTAAAACGCTAAATATATAATTTTAAATTTAGAATGTACACTTAACTTCATTTTTCGTATGATGAGGATACAAAGATGTGTCGAAAACCTTTGTATAAAACAAAAATAAAAACAATTAGAAAATGAGCAACATTTTTATTCATCATAAGTTTGATATGGTGTTTGAACTTTTTATAAATTTTCAAGTACTTTTTTTGTTAGGCAACTTCAATAAAGTAGTTTTATTTTTGCAAATAGCCTTAGTTAATATAATAAAAACTACAAAGTTAAATAGATTGATCCGTTTATAAACAAAAATTTATAAATTTTTAAGAATAAACTAGAATATTGTTTTTTAAATAACACGTTTTTAGATCTATTGACATTTTGAATATAATTAAAAACAACAGCTAACTTTAAGTTATACCGTAAGAAAATAAAACAAAATCAAAAATTTTCTTCTATTGAATTGTAGTTATGTCATTGCTTTAATATCAAACCTATTTTGCAATCATTTTAAATTTGCACCATAAGTAGTTTATTTCGTACTCCTGTTACAACTGTTATGGTAAATTGTATAACATTCATTTTTATTAACGTCGTTGTTAAGTTTTTTCAAATTTTTACGAGCTATGTTTAATCAATGACGACTTATAAAGCTAATAATTGATAAGTTACATTTAAAGGTCAAGGCCTTAAAAGACTAAAAAAGTGTTTTAGATAGCTTAAATAATACTTAAATAAAGCACTATTTTGATAAAAAACCTGAAAGTACAACTCTTTTTATCTTTAAAAAATTACAATGAACCATAATTGCTGTTTTACTCATGTAAATATGTAAATAAATTAGTTTTCACTTTTAGTTTAGTTGCTGGTAAAAACTTATTTTTTTCTTTCAAATTTTTAGTGTGAGTATTTTTCTTTAGAATTTATACTTTGATTGTTAAGTTTTTCTTTTTTATCACATTATTATTTTAGTTTAAATGTGGTATACGACTCGATGACCGATAGTTCTTTTCATACACCCAGGTCCTAGGACCAAAGTGTTTTTTGAGTATCTTTAACTAGAGAAAGCACTATTTTTTAACAAACTTAAAACTACTTATTATACTTTAAAAACTTTAGTATATCTTGTGTAATTTAGTTTATAAATTTTGTTTACTTCATTATATTATGTTAAAATAAATTGTCAACTAAACTTTTATTTCTTAAAAAAATCAGTTTTTACTAGACTGTTTTTCTTATATACATTCAAACTAAATCTTGTAAAAATTAATTATTCTTATTTATTTTAGTCTGTTGTAATCTCAATTTTATAGCTCTTAAAATGCATTTTATAACTTTATAAATTAGGAATAGTTTCAAAAAGTTACTAATAAAATTTTGAAGTGTAATAGTTCTACTATATGAATTGCTTAAAGTATTTAAGACAAAATATAGTAACATTTTGATATTTGGTGGTTTATATTTGAAAAATTATTTCCATTGCAATATATTTTTCAACCGTTACTGAGTTTTACAAAATAGATATTTAAGTCTTACAGATACTAGTATTGTTGAGTATCTTAAATTTATCACATTAAAATCTCTTATTTTCTAAAAAAGTGTTTAAAGTATAACAAAAGTTTTAATATTAAGTGAAAAGTAACTATTAGTAAAGTTTTGTGAAGCTTTTATAATCTTTGAATTAAATAAAGTTTGAATCGTTTTTTAGTTACTTGTATCTTTAATGTTTATTACATATCTTAAACCTTATAGTAATTAAATTGTTGTTCAACTTGTTTTGTGTTATTAATTTTTTTAACACCTCTAACTAAAATTTAAAACGTCAATCAATATTCTAAGTTTAAAAACTATTAAATAAAAATTAAGTATTTCGATGTGTTTTTTGAATGGTTTATTACGTATGTACGTCATATTTATTACACTCCTCAATGTGAGACATTATGTTATGTGTGGATTTTAGTTTCATGACCTCAAATACTCTTGTATTTGACCTCCATCGCGAAAGTCATTCAATCTCAATCCGAGCATTTTTATTCTCTGTTTTTATTGCTTATAATTTTATTTATTATCTATTTATATTATTTATTATAATATCTAAACTTAAATATTTCCATGGTTTGCAAAGAAACGTGACAATAAGTTACATTACTGTACAACTTGTATTGTATTTTGTTAAATCTCATAGCATACATTTAAACAACTAAACAAAAATGTTTTAAGCAAAAGAAATTACTGAAACAGTTATTTACAAAACCTACGAGCATATTAACTGTTTTCATACATTTTTAGTCATTGCTACAAAACGCGCGAATTTTTAACTAACTTAAATTAAAACTCATTGAAATATGGTAAACACTATATCTATATACATTTAATAAAAACTTTGGGAAAAAAACTAAAAACAAACAATATTGGAATCTTTATGAAATTGGTCGGTGTGTCGGTACCTCAGCACCCTCAGATACTGCTTCTTGTGTTTGTAGGGCAGGTGCGGGAGATCGCCCGGCTTCCACGGCAGGTCCTGGTTGCCACGGAGACGGACCCGTTGCGAGGGGTACTTGTGCAGCAGTTGGGGAATGGAGTGGTACTGCCACGCCTTCCAGCGGTGAACCTGTTTGTCTTTCTCCATTTGATCCAACAACAACAAGCTGTTGAGATTTGTTTTCTTGGTAAAAAACTAAATTGAAACTTGATTTTCAAAGATATGTAGGTTTTATAATGTTTTTTTTAAGTTAAAAATATCTTAAACTAAAACAAAAGGTTAACTTTTTAAGAACAATAATAACTACAATTTGCGTTGTTTTGCTTTGTATAACTGACATACTCTGTGTTCAACAATTAACACAGTTCCACGGAGTGATGTGAAAATTGAGTACATACTAAAAAGAATAGAAGAAGAAAGAGGATAATGAAGAATACGCGTATTCTAGAAAATATAAGGTATAGTTATCAAATATTAATAACTAACAGTAGATACAATATGTGATAATTACTTACATTGTAAAATGAAGTAAATCAAAAAATGATTAGTTAGTTAATTTAAAATGTAGTATGTACTATAAAAAGATATATGTTAAATACTTTTTACAACTAAACTAAATTGATACAATTTTAATGAAAAATATACAACTTTTCATAGTACTATATTTTGAATTAAAAAATTAATGATTAATGACTAACATCATTTTACAATGTAAGTGATTAAAATATATTGATTCTACGATCAATTATTAATCTTTATTCTTTATAGCCTATACTTTAGTAAATAAATGTACTCTTCTTTTTCTTCTTTTCATCTTTGCAGTACTTTTTTTATTTTTGATAATATGTATTATAAGCAACTAGTCTAAAAGAGCGCAATTCGGTTATGAAAATAGTTCTCCATATGACAGAACAATTTTTTTATTTATTTAGGAATACAACAAAGTTTTTTATTAATAAAATAACAATGTTAGATTTTTTTTAAGTAGATAGATTAAAACTAGTTTTGTGTATGCTATAATTTATTTAAAAAATTCTTTTTCATTTAGCTAAAACATTTTTGAATTGCTTTGCTCTTAGTTATTAACTTATAAATTTACACAACCTGAGAAGTTTTGTTATTAAAAGAACTAAGTTTAATTTATTTTTTCATATCCGTAATGTTTTGTTTTAGCAAGTTTAGTTTAAAAAGTTCATGAATTCAAAACAAAACTTACAAAAGCTTTGCAATTTACTTCATGCTTACACTGCATAAATGTTAAGTAACATACTTTAGTTGAACAACATTCGCAGTACTATAACTTTTTTAATTCTATACAACTACTTTTTTATATTTTAATATATCTTATTGTAATAACCACGTTTTTGCAACACTAACTGTTCTTCTGAAATGGTCCTTACAGGCCTCATTTTCTTACCCCCATCCACAGTCGTCTCCGCCTCGTTGTAAAGACCCAGTATCTCGTCACAATACTTGCGGGGTCCTAGCCACAAAGGGGACTTTTCAGGTTGACAGTCGAAGGGTGGTATACTCTCTGCTATGAATCTGGGATCCGTATGGAACTCTTCATAATACCTGTCCCTTTTTTGAAAACTTTAATTCAGTGCCTTACTAAGAAATTTATATTTAAGTTTAGTTTTGAGTAGTACGTTTTGAAATATTTTAAATATTTATTGAACGAGAAAAAAAAGCGCTCAAAGTATTTGGTTATAAGACCTGGTGCATCAAAAAACCTTACGGTTATCGAGTCGCACAAAACGGATACCTTTTAACGTCTTGTCCAGGACAAGACGTAAATAAACAAATAAATTTACAATTAATAAATTAAGTTGAAAAGTAAATAAACACCGTACTCGACGTCAAAATTTTTACCTAATGATCAGATAAACAGTACCAAACAAAAAAACACTTTAAAAACAAAAAAAAAACTTTCAATTTACTAAAGTTTAAACTTTTATAAAAACACCACAAATCTTGAAAACGCTACTTATTTTCCTGTCCAGAAAACCACCTTAAAACCCACTAAACTCAAGCCACCCAAACACCAATATCACCAACTTGTTGGTCAGCGGCCTCTCCAGCTTCCCTTCCGGCTTCCGGTACGCGTTGTCGTACTCGGTCAGCCCTCCCTTCGCCACCCCCATCGCCTCCTCCTTGTGCATCCTCCGCTCCAGCATGATGTCGGACAGCGAGTACTCGGGTCGGGCGAGCGGCGGAAGGGCCGCTTCTGCGCCGTCCGACGTGATGTGAGGAGACTTCTTGCCGCCGGCCACCATTTCGGCGTATCCTGCAAATTGATTTTGTTGAAAAGTATCAGATGGGTCTTGTCTGTTGTTCAGCTTCCTTACGTAAAAAAAAAGTTAGATTTGAAGATACAGTTGGATTTAAAACCCTGAAAAGAACAAATAGACGCTTGTTTGTGTTACTTTTGTTGCTACTGTCTCTCGTAGATTTATCTTACTCGTTAAAGAGTTGTAATAGTTTAAAAAAATTAAAAAGTATATTTACTTATTTTAATCAAGTATACTAGTTCTACACAACCTTATTTATACTCTTATTCATGCAACCTACTTAGGTTATTTTGTAAAACTTAAAAAATAGCAAGTTATAAGCATTACACTTTGTTTAGATTTAGATTAACCCGATACAAAATTATAAGTGGTTTGGTTTTATAGTAAACCTGTGGATAATAAACATTGTCATGTTCAGTTGCATAAAACAACGAAAATAAGAAAAGTCTAAATAAACTAGACCCACGGTTGATTTTAATTGATCAAAAATGCAGCTTCGTAGACTTTCATGAAATTATAAGAATAAATATTTATAGAATCCCGACAAAAAAACGTATCTAACTTTTCCAGTGCAGATAACACAATTCAACTTACCAATAGGGTTTTTAGCAACGACAGTTTTCGGATTTTTGTTGTTGTAGTTCGGCGAACCGTGTAAAATTGTCTTTTTGTTTTGTCCCTTCATTTGGTTGCTGTAGTTCATTTTTTCACCGGGATGGCTGTAATGTCATACGTTATTTAATATAATGTTAAAAGAATTTTAAAAGAAAATCATAGTAAATATTTGTTATCTGTGCCAAGCTTATGAAATCAAGTTTCATACCTTTTTTTTTAAGTACCCATTTGAACTTATCTTCTGAACAATACTTTATAATGATTAACAACAAATTATGTAACGCAGTTAAAGTAAAGCCTATATTTTTTAAAATTTAGACCTAAACTTGAACTCTATCTAGAGCATACGAAACAATAAGCAAGCTAATTTCTACAATGACCTATTCTCCACAGTTTCACTAAAAAAATCAACTCACACTTCTCTCTGAACTGCCCTCGACTTCGCCGCCTCGGCCAGCGCCCTGTTCTTCGTGATGTTTTCCCTGGCCGACGGCGGCTTATTGACCAGGTGACCGGGCGTCCACTGGCTGCCGATCGCCCTGTCGTAAGGCGTCTTCTCGGTGGAGAACCTCCTCTGTACCACGTCCAGCTCGTGGGCGAACGCCACCGGCCGGTCCACTTTGGCGTACAGGTACCTCTGGTCGTTGCGCTTGTTGAAATCCATATTGCTGTTTGCTTTGAGACTTTTTTTTTGTTAAATTGTTCTCAAGTTGAAACGTTGTTATGACGTACTTAGTCAGACTTTTTTTTTGAATAATAAAAATGTGTGGTTGTTTCGTTTATATAACTCATGGGTCGGCAAACTGCGGCCCTCAAAGCCTAAATCTGTGGCCTGCAAGGTGCTTTTTAGCTTAAAGCATATTTTTTCTGTACCATAAAAACTAAAGGTTTTTTAATAATAACTTACAATTAGGTTCTTAATTTAATGAATACTTTAATAGTTTTTTATTATTGCTAACTTTATCATACTTTTAGTTTAAACTCGTCTTCAATTAATTTAAAATAACTGCGTCCCTCGAATACTTTTTTCTAAACAGTGCGATTCGCAAGAAATTATTTCTTGGAAAATTAGCCCGCAAGTTACAAAAGGCTGCCGACCCCTGATAAGACTCAAGGGTCGGCAACCTTTTATAAGTACGGGTCAATTTTGCTATAAAAAGTTGCTCGCAGCCTCATTATATGGTAAAAAGTTTTCCGCGAGCCGCAGATATTAATAAAATGTATTTTTGAAAAAATAAAACTGATCGTGTGATAAGATTTGCAATAATAAAGCATAAGTAACTACTAATTAACAATTTAATAGCCTCCCAATTGTAAGCTTTTACTAAGAAAAGTTTTTTTTTTTTTAAGTATAAATTTATTTGAAAAATACATTGCGGACTGGAGACTTTTGGTTTGAGTGTGGCAGTTTGGCGACCCCTTAGTTAAATTATAATTACTACTAAATGTTTTTAATTATTTAACTTTATAAGTTAATGAAATCTAAAGACTTAATCTTAAATAAAATTATAAAAAAAAGTAACTCTTTTGACTTGTATAAAAAAATATCATTACAAAACTGTTTAATATAAAGAACTAATGTAAGGGTTTAAATGGTGTACCTTGATAACATTTACAATTTATTAATTATGAAATGTCTTCTATTTAAAAGTTGTTACAGTCAATAACTGTTTTACGTTTATAGCAAAAAAATATTTTGTACAAACATATAGCAGAATGGTGCTCCTTCCTTTTTTTTTTGGTTTAAAATAACTCTTTTTCTAAAGCTTTAAGTTCTAGATTAAAATAAGCCTTTAAACAAAAGCTTTTGATATGCACAAGTTTGTTAGACTTGATTTTTTAGTAAAATCAAAATAATTTCATACATAAATAAGTTAAACTGGAAATACAATCACATAGCTGTAAATTTAATTATTCGAAAAATTTTTGCACACTAAAGTAATTTATTTGCGCACACACTTAATGAAACACTGATACGAGTTACAAAAAAGTGTTTCACAAAAATAAAAATAAGATTTTTATTAATATACTTTTTGATTTAAATATTGTTTTAAAAAAGTACAAACTTATTTATTTCACGGACTGTATGTTTTTGTTTTGCTTATATATAGAGCAACAACCTAATAACTTAAAGTTTAGTTAAAAGGCTAAAGAGTCTTATACTAGGTTAATTTTGTGCTACAGACATGCTAAAAGATTTTTTATAAATTTCTATTTCTATTTATAAATAAAACATTAATTTATTTTTTTTAATCATATTAAGTTAGATCGAAATATTTCTAATAAAAAGAGATTATTTTCAGTGTATGCTTAGTTAGGCTTCTCTTTATAGTTTTTTTTATGTATTTTAATTTACTTTTTCATATCAAGTCGAAAATTAAACAAAGTCAACATCATGAAAATTAATTTGTTTTCCAACATTCGATTTAGACTAAAATGTTTAAAAAAATCTTAATTTTATTTATACAGATACCAAAGTGGCCTTGAGTAGTTTGTTATTTTAATAGTTTTATGAACCTTTTATATGTAAAGATAACAGCTACAAGTTATAAAAAAAATCACAAAGTTGAAGGCCATTAGACATACTTGTAAGTAAATGTTTGTTCGTAGACAGTCATTGAACAAACAGCTAATCTTTCTCAAACTCACTCCATCAAGTTATTATATGTTGCTATGTTTTTTTTTTCGTTTTAAGTGGAAACTATTGAGTGTTTTATTGATGCGAAAAGATGTTTTGTTTACTATTACTTAGAGTAACGATAGAAAAATTTTCGCGTCATCGTTAATTTTAAAAATCAGGCGTGTTGAAATATAGTTGAAGTTTTGTTGCTGCAATTATATAAGAATTAGAACAATTGAAAAAAAAATTGTATTTAGAGGTTTTTTTAAACTGCTTTATACTTAACAGAATTGACAAGAGCTTATTATTTTTGCTTTTCCGGTACCTCTGATAGTAAAAATTTGGTAATTGTTAAAATATTTATTTTTAATAAAAGTATGTAGCTATTAAAGCGTAGGTTTCATCAAGTTTAAAGTATATTTATTTATAAATTATAATTCAATAACAAAATTTATACTTGTTTTATAATAATATCAAATTATACAGTACACTTCTTTTATTACACTAACACATGCTTCTGTTTGTTAACGGATTAACACACTTCAACGGAGCTCTGTAAAAAAATATGCTGTAAGGAAAGAATAAAAGCTAAAGAAGGTATATACATGTGTCCGTAAAAAATAAAAGTGTTTGCTATAGATTTAGTAGGTAAATGGTTAACAATAGATGAAATACTTAATGTTAAATCAAGCTGTTATAAAAATATATAATACTTGCATTGCAATTATTAAGTCTAAATTAAATAAATTAAAGTAAAAATACAAAATAAGATAACAAATCATAATATTAACTACTTACATGAAGATGAAGGAAGTACTAATTCTAAATATTTACTGGTACTAACTATTTAAAAAATATTTCTAATAATTACTTCACAATATATATCAACATAAAGACTAGTAGTTAATTTATACTACAAAGTTAGATAATATTTTCTATATGCTTGGAAAATGTAGTAGATCGCTTTAATTTAAAAAAGTAAAATGTAATCTATTGTGAATAAAAAGTAAAACAACAAGTATCAATTATTAAATTAATAGATTAAACAATAGTAAAGGCAATAAAAGCCACAGAAACTTGGTATAATGTATATTTTTATTTATTGAATGTTTATAATGATTAAATCTTAATAATAAAAAAATAAAGTTAGACAAGATTAGAAAGCAAATTTAATTTAAACTTAAAATAAAAGTTTTAAAAAAAATTAAAAGTTTAAAACAAAACGAAGCACAAAAATCAAACTTGTTATTAAGCTTTCAAAGCCCTGAGCAATAATTAAGTTTCAGCGCCATATAGAAAACCACCATGACTTAAACTACATATATGTTATAATATTAGTAAAATAATTAATTATTGTTTTAGAAAGAAGCAGTCGGGTATCTAAATTAAAGATCTTATACAGATGTTTTAAATATTTAATAATTAAACTATGTTATAAATTACGGGTTTGTGTTTAATATGAAAGTTAAAATGTAAAACTTAAAACAACAAGGTGGTTATCTGCTAAGTATAAACCTGCAGTAAAAAGACCTCTAGCCGTTCTATTGGGCGTAGTAGGTAAAAAAGCACGGTTTATCTGTGATTTTAATACAGGTTTTCAATTAAACTTCGAACTTAACACATAAAAATATGAAGAATTATAGTCAAAGAATAAAATGAGTATGTAAAATGTAGGAGAATAGAAAGTGACATGTGTGAAATAAATATATAAAAATGAATAGATAAAACTATATTTTACTTAGGATATATAATTATATTAATATATATTAAGTGAGTGTGTGTGTTTATGTAAAAGGTAAATAAAAAAAGGAAAGGTGAGAAAGCGCCAAAGTGTTCTCAGGAAGAAGAACCGTCGGTGGTGTACGTGTGTTAGTGTAATAAAAGAAGGATGTTGTATATTTTGTTTTTATTTATATTCCAGTGAACTTGTTTCTCTATTATCTTTTGTTAGCAAACGATTAAACTTATATTTTGAACAGTTATTTGTTGTATAATGTTTAAAATTTTTTAAAGGTAATTTAAAATGTGATATTATTTAACTTAAAAACTAAAACTTTATTACTTTTATCTGTAAAGCCGAAGATAAATCTTAATTTATTTTTTTTATTTATGATTTAAAATTATGTGGAAGTACAGTTATATTTTTATAATTTTTTTCTAAATCCAACAAACTGTTTTTAAAACTTGTAGCAACTTTATTTAAATGAAAAATATTTAAAAACTGTTACCTAAGTAGTTAATTATGACAAGCATTACCTAATTGTTGTTAATATATAGTGTTTAATTAACAATTTATAATTTTAAGCAAAAAAGTTCCTTATTATCTAAAATTTCTTTGTTTTTTTTTAATCGATTCAAAGCTTTAAGAAGTATCGCGTCTAAATAAATATTTAAGTTACAACAAAAGTTTGTTTTCATAAAAAAATACAGTAAATGTCTTATTTTTGTAGTATCTCAAAACTTTTTTAGCTATACTTTTTTAAGACTTACCTGTTATAGATATTTTAAGTCTGAGTTTTTAGACTGAGACTAAAGATTATGATATTTTTTGTTGAGTTTAAGTTTGTTTTAACTTGTATAAAATATTTAATATACTCATTTTATGAGATATATCTTCGTACAAAATATTTTTTTAAGTACTCATTAGGCAAATAAAATTCTTAATTAAACTAGCGAGTCATTTTTTTTTATTTATACAAGCAATTACTTTATAACCTCAAGTTTTTTTTTTGTACTAGAACATTGTCTAACTTGTGTAAAATTGCACAGTAACTATAGTTATTACTGTATTTCAAAAGGAGGAAGTTTAAATTTTCAAGCAAACAAAATTCAAATATAGTTTAGAAAGTTTTAGCATTACGCAGGTTAGGCAAAAGTCACGGTTAAGTATGAGATCAAACATGTAGTTTTACTTTGGCTTCTTTTAGCTTTAACTTCAAGTTGTTTTGTATTCAGATAAATTGTGTTTTTCGTAAATTAAGAGGTAACTAAAGAAGTTTTCTTATTGAAAAAATATTTCTGTTTTATTTTCTTTAACCTTGCAGTTAATTAAAGTGGTTCAAAATTTTTTTTTACAGGAAGTAGTGTTTGTTTCAGTAATATATAATAATTAAGTTTCTTATCATCGACCACAAATGATTTAATTATTCTAAATGTCGTTAAGTTTAAATAAAAGTATACTTTTTAGTTGTTGTTTTTTAACTATTAAAACTTCATTCAAAATAGTACAGCTCTAACATTTATCTGATTCTTAAAACAACTGTTTTACAATTAATACATCTTAAGTTGCATAAACGAATAAAACCTTTTGAAAATGATCCAAAGGAAACAGAACAGTGAAAATAAACCAGAAACGAACAATTTGACTGGTAAAAAACTGATTGGTTATCGTGGAAGCTGGTATGACGTAACGAATTTTGTGAGTCGTCATCCGGGAGGTGACGTCATCGAAAGATTTCTCGGTCAAGACGCAACTTCTGTTATTGAGACGTTTCACAAACGTGACGTCCTTAAATTCTGGAAACCAGGTCGGTCGTAATAAGTTCAAGGAATATTTTGATAAAAGTGTTTAATAAGTTTTTACTTTAACTTAAAGTTTTTGTTTTGAAAGACTGTTTAGAATAACAGTATCAAAGTAGTCCATAAACAACCAATTTTTATCATTTAGCTAGTTTTTATAAAAACACATACATACTTATTAAAAAAATTAAACTAAAATAAGTTATAGTAGTAGCTTTTTTATCCTTTATTTTCAATACTACAGCGTATTGCTTAAATAATTAAGATAGTAAATTACGACAAAATAAGCAAAGTTTGTTAAACACAGTAAAAAAGTTTGAAAAAGTCTCAGAAGCTGACATGTTCGAAAAAGAAATGCAAGAATTAGAACAATACCTCAAAACCAACCACTATTATGACAGTAGGTATGATTAAACTATTACACTATCCTTGCTGGTATTGCTATATGGTTGTACTTTTTTGAACCGAAACTGTTAGAAATATATTAAGTGAAGTTTTTTATGCTAGCCACTGAAATATTTCAACAGATCAAGTAAAAAATTTATTACTAATTTGTAATTTTTTAAATTGCGTGAAGGTTGACACAATTTTTTTTTCGCGCTAAACTGTTTAAAAATTGTCTTTTAAAATTGAATTTAAAAGCTTAAGTAACTGTCTTAAGCTGCACGAATCATATGTTGTAAATATTTATAAGCTAAATAGGTTATACAATACTACAGATTTGCATCAACCTACTAAACTACGCCTACACTACGTACTGAACTACGTACTTAAAGTTATTATAGCCATTTTTTCAATATACTATATACTTTTTTATTGAATTATTTAAAAAAAGTTTATCAATTTCCCATTCTAGTCAAAAAAGCAAAC
The DNA here is from genome assembly GCF_965202585.1 of Thalia democratica. Taxonomy (NCBI): domain Eukaryota; kingdom Metazoa; phylum Chordata; class Thaliacea; order Salpida; family Salpidae; genus Thalia; species Thalia democratica. Next base: position 38,361,186 of record NC_139167.1, on the reverse strand, counting down.
GTATTTTTTTTGTTGCTTTTAATTTTAAAAGTCTACAAAACGTTTTTGATAAAACTTTATGGACATTAGAATTCAATCTCTGACTTTTTATCTAATACTATATTCTACAACAGCGGATCATGGTACATGGGAAAATGCTTCATTCTGCTCGTCATATTCGTTTTCAACTTGCTGGCAAGTGTGCACGGGCTGACTGCCATCAACAGCTTCACTGTGCTCGCTTCCGGCTTCTTTCTGGCAGTCCTGTGGCAACAAAGCGGGTTCATGATGCACGATGCAATGCATTCAATGGTGAAATATATTTCCACAGCTACTATTTTGCAGAGTCTTGATATGCTATATTTTATCGATACAGCTATTTTTTTATTCAAAATACTAACGAAAATACTCTTTCAAATACGTCTTTGAAGATTTTTGAGCTATGATTAAATGTTCCTAACAAAATTACTACAACTAATTTGAATAAAAGTTTTTTAGTGCGAAAACTTCTACGATCTAAAAATTTAAACAGCTACTTAAAACAGATTACACGCCGAATTGCTTACGATGAGTACATCGGACTGATCTTCGGAACTTTCGTGTTTGGTATGAGCGCTCGATGGTGGAAAGATGAGCACATTGTTCATCATGCGCTAACTAACACAGTGGACGATCATGACGTAATAGACAAGCAAGCCGACGAAATGTGCTGGGCCCAGAATCAGATGTTGTTTCCAATAAGAATGAGCAGCAAGTTATCAAGAATGATGACTAAGGTTTTTAGTTCTTCAAACTTAAGTACATTTCAATTTTAAGTTTAATAAGGACGGGCTGGTATACTACTTTTTAGGATAAACAACAGTTTTGTTAAAGTTAATTAACACTTAAAATTGTAGATAAAACATGTGTTTGTGCACAGATTCAAACGTGGATTTTCTTTCCCTTCTGCGTGGTGTTGGGCCGAGTGGGCATCATCGTCGACTCGCTGCGAGAGGAGAAGCGGCTTGACGTCTGGCTCGCCTGGTTGCTGCACAACTGCTGGGTGGCGCTGTACTTGTACCACTTCGACTCGTGGCAGCAGAGAGCCGTAGTGTACTTTATCGGAGCGTTGGGGGAGGGCGTGCTGCACGTTCAGTTGCTCGTCAACCACTACACGAAAAGCTTCTACGAATATAAAGAGAGAAACGCAAACGTAAGAAGTTCTAATTGCTACACAATTTTTGTATTATTCTAAGTTTTATTTGTATTAAAATATATTTTTTTTTTAATTTTTACAACTTAACCGATGCAGAAAAACTTCCGCATGATGATCGAGTGCAACATGAACGTGTCCTGCCCTGTGTGGATGGACTGGTTTCACGGGGGCCTCAACTGGCATCACGAGCACCACTGCTTCCCCAGGTTGCCACGCAACAGGCTGCGGCAGGTTTCGCCCATGATAAAGCGAGTTTGCGACAAGCACGGGGTGAGGTACGAGTCGATGAGCTTCCTTCCCGCCGTCAAAAATTTGATCAGGCACATTCACGAGATGCAGATTCAGTTTAATAAACTCGACATTAGAAATTAAACGTTAAACTCAATTTTTTTTTTTTGGTTTGTATGTATATTAAGTAAAGGGAAGTTATCCCTACAAAATAGAAAGGGTAACTTAGAAAACACAATAATAATATCTTTTTTTAATATTAGGTTTTAAACTAGATGTTGTTATTTATAATCCCTTTTTTTGTCATTTTTGAGAAAAGGAAAACACATTGTTAGTATTTAAAACTAAAAAAAGTTTATTAGATTTTAAAACAAAAACTTTAGCTCAAGTTATACTTAAGCAAATTAAAATGTTTAGTTTTTGTATTTTAAATGTGTTTTGTTTTAAATGTTTCGTGTAAAATAAGTTTAAGTTATAAAATAGAATTTCTATAAAATTACAGAAAAAGGGAAAAGTAAGTTTTGATTTGAATGATATTAAAAATGATTTTTTTTTTATTGATAAGCGACTAGTAAAATTTCTTTAAAGAACGTTATTTAGTTTTTGTCGTTTGTTTTTTTTTTTTATTCTATAAAACTAATTTACAGTTTGTACTAAACTGATTAATAGTGAAACTAATGCCAGTAAACCTAAAGTATTTTTATTGAAGTAAAATACATCTTTAGAAATGAAAAAATAAATTTTCTTGTAATTTTCTTGAAATAAAAGGATAAAAAACTACTTTCAGAATTTTTTTTTGCAACAATGTAATAATGGTTAATTAATCATAACTTAAGTTAAAGTAAAAAAGAATTACGTATAATTAAACTTTTTAAGCTAGTTTACATATTATTGTAAGATTTTCATCAAACTGAAGTATTTGTAGAGAACCGCTAAGATCCAACCCGCGATCAATTTCCACCCGTACAATTCCCAATCGATCTAAGAATACTGTAGTAGTAGTGTAAGGCAAAACTCATATTTAAACACTTTTTTATTTTAAAATCAATATATAATATTTTAGATGATCTAAATGAAACATAAATAAATAAAAAATTGAAAACTAAGGCACTTTAAAAATTACGACAAAAAAATAGTAATCATACAGTAAATTATTTACGACTTAAAGTGAAAAAAAAAAGTTTTATTTGAACGAAAAAGAAGTTAAAAAATTATTGTAGATACTATACCATATGTTGTTGTAGTGTTTTGTACATAACATTTTAAAAAGAAATGTAACCTATACAACATGAAGCATGAAAGCATCAAAATTTGAATTTAAAGCAATACCTTTGGTTGCAAAATAATAAAAAAAGTGCAAACTACTTTTAGAAATTCTATAGTACAAAAAAATAACAGATTACAAATATAATTTAAGGAAAACCATTTTTTCAATATAATGTGTTTACTTCAGTAAAAACTGGCAAAAATTAACAAAATCTAAATTTTTCTCAAAATTAGAAATTTTCCTAATCATCATTTAATTAACAATATTAAAAAAATTATTTCTAACTAGATATCGGAATTACTACAAACAAAAAATATTTAAAAATAAAATATACGTTTTATTTTAGATAAGGTTTAAAGTTTAACTTTAATGTACTAAAAACACTCACAACCTAGAACTCTCAAAAAGCTTATAAAGCTAAAAAAAACTTCAATTAAGTACTCAATTCTTTTATTTCTTCCAAACAAGTGTTTTCAGACTTTAGAGTCCGTAGTTTTAGAAAACTTTTTTGCCTCACTCGAGTTACTTACAAGCGATGTTTCTCCACTTGCAGGCTTTCTTGACAAGGAAAAAGTGAGAATGCTCCACCAGTTTTCGTACGAAACGACGACCGAAAACAGCAAAACGTTCATCGCAACGTCAAACACCGAGTTCCTCAAGCTCACGCGCGTGTTTTCTTTGAGACCAACATACTCTCCTAAGAATCCAAACACGATGGTTGCGAGCGAGCACACAACAAAACTGACCACCGCCTGAGTGAGTGTCCTGACAACTTTCTTGCTCGTCTCAGAGCTTTGCGCTTTTTTGTTTTTTCTATAATCGCGCAGCGGTCGTGCTAGAAGCACAAACAGGTAAAGCTGAATCAAGGCACTGCCGCAAGATGCTAAGTAATACAAAACTTTTAAACTTTTCCTCCACGCTTCCATTTTAGGTTCGTTGTTCGCCACCATGAATTGCATGGTTTGGGGATCCATTCTGTACCTATTTGGAACAATGGATGTGCAGCCGATGGTAAGACCGCCTAGTGTGGTTAAAACGAGCGCAGTGGTACTCGTGACTTTCACAAATTGCGTGTTCGAACCCTCCAAAGGCGGCTGCCGGTACAGGTAGCGTTGTTTGAGCCAAGGGTACACGTATATCAGCGTTATTGATATGTAGAAGAATACATTTGCAGAGTCGGACAACCCCTCACAAATGCGGTCGTTTGGTGCAGTCGACAGCCACTCTACGAACAGTATTGAGTAAGTCAGAAGGATGCGTATTAACGGGAATATGGAACAAAACACAGAATATATTACCAGAGTCATCTTTTGTTTAGACTTTTTAGCTGTTTTGTGTTTGTACTTTGCATAGTTTAGAAGTGCAAAAAACATCCAGAGACAAAACAAAACATTGAATATGTTTATTGCTTGTACATCATAGCTGTAACTTATACTATTAGTTACATTCTTATCCATTTCAATTTGTGAAAAATTCCAAAAAATGTCTGGAATATTTTTGTTATTAAAGCTAGTTACTTCAGTGGTATTGGTGTTGGTGATCTGCAAAATATTCTGAATTTTATCATTAGTAGATTCTGTAGTAGCATTTTTAGTAACATACATTTTACTTTATTGGGTTTTATAGTCTGAAAAAATAATTTATAAGTTGACGAACGGCAGAAAGCTACAAATTTTAATTAAATAATTACTATTTTTAAATTTATTTTAGAAATATACTCTAAGTATTAATATATATGTAATACGAACAAGTACTTTAATACGTTTTTTTTTTAATTTTAGGTAGTACCTAAAATAACATGATCGGTTGTGCGTAAAAGAGTATGTCACCAAAAAAGAAATAAATAAAACTTTACTATTTATTAATACTCAACAGTTTCTTTGTTTTGCACAACACTTAATACTTTTTATTATAAAATAAACACTATTGTAGGTTAAACTTTAAACCAAAAAAAAAAGTTTAATTATTTAAAAAATTAAAAAACAAATAAAAATACGATTGTTTTAAATTATGAAAACAAAGTAAATAAAAACAACGAATGTTATCTTTTAAAAATACAGTTATTTTAAAATAGCTTGTAAAACACTATAAGCTTTTTTTATATAATTAGTTGCAGTCTCAAAATGTTTGCCTTAATACTGCTCGTATTCAATAGAACTGAAAGTTAGAGAAAAAATATTCATATTTTTACTATTAACTGCTTAATTATACTCTTAGTAATGATGTTAAAACTTTAACAGCTTTTAATTAAAACAATCCTATTAATTTGTTTATTTAATACAATTTAACAGTTTTTGTTCATTGTACATTGATTACTGTGATAAGTTACAAAAAAAAAGGAAAATAATTAAAAAGTCAAAGCTTAGAGCAACTGTTATAAACATAAAACTTAAATGGTAAGAATCTTGATACAAAATTAGATTATCTAGCATCGTTGTTGATATTTTTACTAACATTTTACTTGATAACATGTATAAGGTTCTTTAAAGATTAAGTAAACACTATTTTGATGCTTGAACAAAAGTTTTATACAGAAAAAAAACAAAATTCTTATTAACATCAACTTTAACTTTAAACGTGACTGTAATGACCAGCAGCGTTTTATAATTAATTTCACTGATTTATTATAAAAATTTATTGTAAGGCGGGCCAGAAATTTCTGCTTAATAAGCCGTAGTTTGTCGACCCCTACTTACTACATACATTTTTCTTCTAATAAATTTATTTTGGAGTTGTAATAAATAAATGCTAAAAATATACAAAGGCCTTTGCTGCTACTTTTTAGAACAAGAATCAAGGTAATTAATACACCTTGACATTTTAGCGATTTGTCTTAATAAAATTGTAAAGTTAGCCACAACAATACCATTAATTATACTCTATTTGATAATACTTATAAGTTAGTAAAAATATATTTCAAAATTAGTCTTGATAACTTTTACACTTATGTTTAACTTTTAAAGTTAGATAGCTTTTGTTTTACGCAAAATGGTTTAAAAAGGTAATGAAATTATTATGAAATGTTGTATTTTATTTAGGTGATTGAATCACTCTAAGAAATTAGTTGTAAAACTTTATAATATTTAACTTCAAAAAAAATCTGTGACTATAGTAAGTCGTAAAAGCAAATTTATAATTAGTTAGATACCAGTATTTTTTTTATTAAACTTCTATCTTAGTTATTTTTAGCTTATATTTGCTACAATCTCTCTTATTTTACTTTACTGAATGTTTTTAAACGAAATAAACTAAATTGAAGTGAAAACTGCTTTGGAATAATCTAATCTTGAAAATGGTAAAGAAACTAAACTACTAGAGACTATATCGATACAAAGTTTTAAATTTATATGTTCTACAGGTATTCTCTATCTCTAATACGAAGATTAGTATAAAAAATTTTAAATATATCAATGAAAAAAAAAGTTTTAATAACTATGTAACTTTTTAACAAAAATTATTTGGAATTAACATCTTTAATTATGTTTGATAAGCTATTATAAGATTACAGATTATTAGGATTAATATTTATGAGAAACTGTTAAAGTGTTAACATAAGTGCTAAAAATTTAATTAAGCAGCTAAATTTAATAAAAAACTATTAAAATTTTGCAAGTATACTTTTATTAATAACTGAAACATAAAATAATTCAGTAATTTTTTTTTATACAACTTTCTGGTTCTAAAGTACACAGCCTAAAGTTTTACTTAAAAATGTTTAGCTTTGAAATTCTGATTATAAAAAAAAGTTTAGAAAGGTGTATAAAGTCCCCCACTATTTTAGTCCATGCTAGCACGAATTAAAAACTCAATTAAATAGTATAAAAGTCACAATAAACTTTAATGATTTTATTTAACCTAATTAAAATTCATACAATTTTTCAAAAATTAAATTTTTAAGCTTACTTTTAAAGACATAAAAACTTTTTAAATTTAGAAATATGAAGCATTAACTTTAAAAATAAAATCATCGAATGAGATTCGTTGTCATATTCCGTAATAGATTAGAAACTGCTTAGTTATTTTAAATTCTAAGTAACATCAAAATATTTAAAACTCTTTACAAACTTTATGTAGTTTCTGATCTAATTTTTGTTTTACAGTGTTCTATGTTTTATAAATAAGGCAGAAAAATCCATTTGAAATAAAAAACAAAAAAAAAAATTGACGTTTAACGTACGAAAAACAGTGCTTGGTATTATTTTGAATATTAACTTTCTTCATAAATATGTGAGACTTTAAAACAATTCTTGAAGTACTTACTTAAAAATTTGATCAGGCACATTCACGAGATGCAGATACAGTTTAATAAACTCGACATTAGGAATTAAACACTGTTAATTCAAATCGTTTTTTTAAACGTTTTTTTGTTTTGGTTTGTATGTGTATAAAGTTAAGGGAAGTTATCTCTACAAACTAGAAAGAGTAACTTAGAAAACACAACAATTTCTATATTCAAAGTTAGCTGTTTAATTAGATTTTGATATTTTTAATCCTTATTTTTGTCATTTTTGATAAAAGGGATATCATTGTTAGTATTTACAACTAAAAAAAAGTTTATAATATTTTAAAACAAAACTTTTAGCTCAAGTTATACTAAAGCTAATTCAAATGTTTATTTTTTTTTATTTTAATGTATTGTAAAATGACTTTAAGTTACAAAATAGAACTTTCATAAAACTATAGGAAAGAGAGAAAACAGTTTTTCTTTTAAATAATATAAATTATAAATTTTACTTTTTTAAATTATTATGACTGTTAAATTTTCATTAAGAACGTTTTTAAGTTTCTGTCGTTTTTTTTGTATCTTTATAAAATTTGTTAAACTATTTTACAGTTTGTACTTAACTGATAAATGGTGAAACTAATGCCAGTAATCCTAAAGTATTTTTAATAAGGTAAGGTACGTCTTTAATAAAGAAGTTTATTTTTTAAGTTAGACTTGACTGATGTAGAAATTTCAGAGTTTTATTATTTTTGTAACAATGAAACAACGGTTAATAAATCTTAACTTAAGTTTAAATAAAAAAATCAGTTATAATTAAACTTTCAAGCTAGTTTACATATTATTGTAAAATTTTCATCAAGTACTTGTAGAGAAGTTCCAACCCGCGATCAATTAACAACTGATCTAAGAATACTATAGTAGTAATGTAAAGCAAAACTCATATTAAAATAACCTTTTATTTTAGAATCAATTGACATTCAATGTATCGTATTTTTAAATGATCTAAAAGAAACATAAGTAAAAATTAATTTGAAAACTAAGGCACTTTAAAAATTACGACGAATAAATGGTTGTCATACAATAAATCATTTACAAGTTAAAGTGAAGTAAAAATAAACTTTTATTTAAACAAAAAGAGAAGTTAAAAATTTATTGTAGATACTATACCATAGTGTTGTTGTAGTGTTTTGTACATAACATTTTATAAAAAAATGTAACCTATACAACATGAAGCATGAAAGCTTCAAATATTCAATTTAAAACAATACCTTTGGATGCAAAATAAATAAAACAAGTACAAACGACTTAAAGTAACTCTATAGTACAAAAAAATATAACAGATTACAAATACATTTAAGGGAAAATGATTTTTTGATAATGTATGTTTACTTCTGTAAAAACTGGCAAAAATTAACAAAATTAAACTTTTTTCTCAAAATAAAAAATTTTCCAAATCATAATCTAATTAACAATATTGAAAAATATTATTATATATCGGACGTTTAAACAGACAAAGAATTTTTTAAAAGTAAAAAAATTTTTTATTTTAAATAAGGTTTAGAGTTTAACTAAAAATTTTTAAAACACTCAAAACCTAGAACTCTCAAAAAGTTTCTAAAGCTAAAAATAACTTCATTTAAATACTCAATTCTTTTGTTTCTTCCAAACAGGTGTTTTCAGACTTTAGAGTCCGTAGTTTTAGAAAACTTTTTTGCCTCACTCGAGTTACTTACAAGCGATGTTTCTCCACTTGCAGGCTTTCTTGACAAGGAAAAAGTGAGAATGCTCCACCAGTTTTCGTACGAAACGACGACCGAAAACAGCAAAACGTTCAACGCAACGTCAAACACCGAGTTCCTCAAACTCACGCGCAGGTTTTTGTTGAGACCAACATACTCTCCTAAGAACCCAAGCACGATGGTTGCGAGCGAGCACACAACAAAACTGACCACCGCCTGAGTGAGCGTCCTGACAACTTTCTTGCTCGTCTCAGAGCTTTGCGCTTTTTTGTTTTTTTTGTAGTCGTGCAGCGGTCGCGCCAAAAGCACAAACAAGTAAAGCTGAATCAAGGCACTGCCGCCAGACGATAAGTAATACACAATTTTTAATTTTTTCCTCCACGCTTCCATTTTAGGTTCGTTCCTCGCCACCATGAACTGCATGGTTTGGGGATCCATTCTGTACCTGTTCGGGATAGTGGACGTGCAGGCGATGGAAATACCGCCTAGTGTGGTTAAAACGAGCGCAGCGGTGCTCGTGACTTTCACGAGTTGCGTGTTCAGACCCTCCAAAGGCGGCTGCCGGTACAGGTAGCGTTGTTTGAGCCAAGGGTACACGTATATCAGCGTTATTGATATGTAGAAGAATATATTTGCAGAGTCGGACAACCCCTCGCATAGGTGGTCGTCTGGTTCAGTCGACAGCCACTCTACGAACAGTATTGAGTAAGTCAGAAGGATACGTATCGATGGGAATATGGAACAAAACACAGAATATATCACCAGAGTCATACTTTGTTTAGACTTTTTAGCTGTTTTGTGTTTATACTTTGCAAAGTTTAGAAGTGCAAAAAACATCCAGAGACAAAACAAAACATTGAATATGTTTATTGCTTGTACATCATAGCTGTGACTTATACTGTTAGTTACATTCTTACCCATTTCATCTTGCGAAAAATTCAAAAAAAATTCTGGAAAATTTTTGTTATTACCACTAGTTACTTCAGTGGCATTGTTGTTGGTGATATTCAAAATATTCTGAATTTTATCGTTAGTAGCTTCTGTAGTAGTATTTTTAGTAACATACATTTTACTTTATTGGGTTTTATAGTCTGGAAATATATTTTATAAGTTGACAAACGGCAGAAAGCTACAAACTTTAATTAAATAATTACTATTTTGAAATTAAATATAAATATATTCCAAGAATTAATATATATATGTAATACAAACCAGTACTTTAAAACGTTTTTTTTTAATTTAAGGTACTACCTCAAATAACATGATCGGTTATTAGATTAGGTTATATTAGAGTATGTCACCAAAAAATAAATAAATAAAACTTTACTACTTATTAATACTCAACAGTTTATTTGTATTTTATAACACTTAATACTTTTTATTATAAAATAAACACGATAGTAGGTTGAACTTTAAATTTAAAAAAAAAGTGTTCTTATTAAAAAAATTAAAAAACAAATGAAAATACGATTGTTTTAAATTATGACAACAAAGTAAATAAAAACAACGAATGTTATCTTCTAAAAATATAGTTATTTTAATCTAGCTTTTAAAAGACTATAAGCTTTTTTTATATAATTACTTGCAGTCTCAAAATGTTTTCCTTAATACTGCAATAGAACTGAAAGTAAAAGAAAAAATATATTTATTTTTAGTATAAGCTGCTTAATTATACTCTTAGTAAATATGTTAAAACTTAACAGTTTTTAATTAAATCAATCCTATTAATTTGTTTATTTAATACAATTTAACAATTTTTGTTCATTGTACAAACATTACTGCGATAAACTACAATAAAAAAGGAAAATAATTAAAAATTCAAAGCTTAGAGCAACTGTTATAAATATAAAATTTAAATGGTAAAAATCTTGATACAAAATTAGATCCTCTAGCATCGTTATTGATATTTTTACTAAAATTTTACTTTTAAACATGTATAAGATTCTTTAAAGGTTAATTAAACACTATTTTGGTGCTTCAACAAAAATTTTTTATAAAAAAACTCCACTTCAACTTTAAACCACGCTGTAATGACCAGCAGCGTTTTATATAAAATTAACTTCGTTGATTTATTATAAAAAATTTATTCTAAGGTGGGCCAGAAATTTCTGCTTAACAAGCCGTAGTTTGTCGACCCCTGCTTACTACATACATTTTTCTTCTATTAAATTTGTTTTGAAGTTGTAATAAATAAATGCTAAAAATATACAAAGGCCTTTGCTGCTACTTTTTAGAACAAGAATCAAGGTATTTAATACACCTTGATATTTTAGCGATTTGTCTTAATATAACTTTAAAGTTAGCCACAACAATACCATTAATTATACTGTATTTGATAATTACTTATAAATTGGTAAAAATATTTTTTTAAATTAGTCTTGATAACTTTTACACTTATGTTTAACTTTAAAGTTAGATAGCTTTTGTTTTACGCAAGATGGTAAAAAAAGGTATTGAAATCATCATAAAGTTTTTGTATTTTATTAAAGTGATTGATTTACTCTAATAAATTAGTTGTAAAACTTTATAATATTTAACTAGGAAAAAAAATTCTGTGACTAAAGTAAGTCGTAAAAACAAATTTATAATTAGTTAGATACCAGGACTTTTTTTATTAAACTTCTATCTTAGTTATTTTTATCTTATATCTGCTACCATCTCTCTTTTTTTACTTTACTGAATGTTTAAAAAAAAATTAAATAGAAGAAAGTAATAAAGAATATAAAACTGCTTTGGAATAATTTAATCTTGAAAATAATAAAGAAAACTAAGCTACTAGAGACTATATCAATACAACGTTTTTAATTTATATGTTCTACAGGTATTCTTTATCTCGAATACGAAGATTAGCAATAAAATTTTTAATAATTTGAATGAAAAAAATAGCTTTGTTAACGTTGTAACTTTTAAACAGAAATTATTTGGAATTAACATTTTTGATTATGTTTGATAAGCTATTATAAGCTTATAGATTTATAGAATTGATGTTAATAAGAAACTGTTAAAGTGTTAACACAACTACAAATAATTTAATTAAGCAGCTAAAATTAATAAAAAACAATTAATGTTTTACAAGTGTTTTTTTTATTAATAACTGAAATATAAAATAACTCAGTAGATTTTCTTAATACAAGTTTCTGGTTAAAAAAGTACACAGCCTTAAGTTTTACTATACAATATTTAACTTTGAATTTTTGATGATAAAAAAAAACTTAGAAAGGTATACCATGCCCACCGGTCACCAACCTTATCAAAATAGTATTAGATTCTTGAATAATTCTAATGTTATTTATTTAATCTAATTAAATTTCATACAACTTTAATAGTTATTAACTTTGACCTTTGATTTAACTTTGGGACAGCCCAGTTCTAACCCCCGCACAATTCCCAACCGATAAAATCCGAGAACCGCTTACCGGCAAAGGGTAAGGAGTAACAGTGATAGTAAAAAATTAATAAAAAAAAGAACAAAAAATTATAAATAAAGAAAAAAGTATGGGTAACAATTATGCGTTTGTGGAAATTGTGCAGCCGGAAAATAATTGCAATAGTTGTCAGAGTATACATCTGAAGGCATAATGTTTTTTTTTACTACAAATAACTTATTTTCAATTTTTTCAAAGAGCAGAGATTTTCATTTACAAAAAAGTGAATTAATTTTAAACGTTTAAGTTCTTTCTTAACGTTATATGTTTTAAATTTTTAACTAGCTTTGAAAAAGTTAGATATTTTGTATTAAACAAGTTTTATAACTATTAAAACTTTTTAACCTTTTGCACAATCTGCTTAGAAATAAAAACAATAAAAGTATTTTTCGGTTTTAAATGAGGTATGTTTTGCAAAAAAAAAAAAAAGCTATCTTTTGTAATATAAAACGGTTTTTTGTTTTAATTATAAAGATCATATTGGAGTAGGGCATGTTTTGACACCTTTCTCGTTTCTTAAAAAACTAAAATAAACTTAACGAAAAAGCAATTGGTTAAACTTTAAAACATTTTATTAAAAAAATCATTTTTATATGTAAACTTTTTTGTATCAAAAAAAATTTAGCTAATATTCTTTTAAAAACAACGTTGAAAATAACATAGTTTTATAATTTTTTTGTTGAAAAAAATGTATAAATAAAATTAAAATTAAATATATACTAAAGCTGCACAATTTAAAATTGAATAATTTTCATTCAAAATTATATAATTAAAAGTGTTTTAAAAAGCTTGATTTAAATTATTCTACAACTCGAAGAGTTTCATTTTTACTTTTGAAACTTTTGAACATATCACATTTTGTTTCTATTTTTACAATATTATAAAAAGAAAAAAATCACAACTTTACAATTGATCTATTTCATCAAATTTTGTAACAATTGTTCACGTCTGCTATTATTTTGATTTCAAAAAAATTTTTTTTTGATTTAGATTAGATATGGAGCTAAAATATTAACGACCGGCCAGCAATGTTAACAAAATTTAAGTTGAATCCGTCCCATGAAAGGCAAAACTGCGGTTTACGACCAGTTATATCTGGTCCGTCAACTAAATATTGATAGTTACTCTAGATATTTTGAGATTTAAAGCATAAAAAAAGGTTTTAGGTTTAATTTACAAAAAATTTCCAACTTAAAGTAAAAAAATGTCACATTAAATTAGTATTTTGACGAAATATATTGTAAACTTGTCTAATTTAGAATTAGGTATATTGAAATGTTTCGGCCCGCCAAAGACTGAATTATTCCACATCAGGCCCGCCTACTTAAAACATTGCCCATTTTTATCTTAGAAGTTGAGTCGTGACTCCCTCGTGACTAGTAAACGATTTATTTTAGTCATCTTTTCGACTGTTTCCACATATGAACGCTTCAAATTTTACTTATTTTACCCTAATTGTTTAGACTAAAATATAATAAGACAAGTTAAATAGTTTAATTTTTTACTTAAATATAAGGTAATTATTTTTTTAAACACATATTAATGGCTATTTAAAAAAAAACTAAAGCTTTTGACATAGTTTTAGTTGCCATTATAATATCTTTATCTTTAGAGTTCTATAGAACTTTTAAAGCTTTTCTTATTTGAGTTTTTAAGTCGCTCAGCTTAATTTTATTTTTCAATACAAGCAAAACAATATAATATATTTTTTAAGATTTTAGAATATTTTAATCAATATGTCAAACAACAGGTTTTAAACTTACAACTTTTAATTTTTACAGCTTCATTACTAATGCATCATTAATTAGTTACAAACCCCTACTTTTGTTAACATTTATAGTCGGTCCTTTTTGAAACCACTATACCATTATTTACATAAAAAACCAACTCTATCATCAAAAATAGACTTTTGGATATTATTTTAGTGTTTTTGTAAAATACAAATTTCAGTTAACAGTATTGTTATATCGCTAAAGAAAATTTAGTTTTTTTAAAATAAATTAAATTTGGTACTCAAATATTAGTTTAAGGTGACTATTTATTCTTCTAAAGAATCGAAAATATAGAAATATTTTTAAAATATTTTCGGCTCGTAGAACTTTTATAAAAGCATTAAATAGTTTCATTTTTTTAACTTGTATTTTGAGTTAAAAATTACTTTTTGCCAAAATATTGTAATATAAGCAGGGTTATTTTAATAAGAAATATTTGTTCAAAACATGTTCAAATATTTAAAACGTTCGAAAAAAATTATTCTATGACTAATATTACAAAATTCTGATAGTTTTTCTACCTTAAATATTAAAAAACATATATTCTTATCAGCTTTAAATAGTCAGCTAAAGCTATTGGTAACTACGCTATATGATATAACGTCCAAATTTTCCATAATTCAAATTTTAACAACAGTATGAACAAATTTATAATATGCTTGAGTAACTACAGAAGATGCTAAATACACTTAATGTTACCACCAAAAATACTGACACAAGTAAACACATAAGAAATGAAAACCTTATAAATGATTGTAAGCCAATAAAACTTGGTAATTACCTAGCATGATGTCGCACCAATATTGAACTGAAATTTACAGCTCTATATTTACCATAATTTTAGGCTAAACTTGATATTTTGTAAATACAAGAAATTAAAAGTTATGGTCCTTGTCCTAGACAAGGCGTTAAAAGGTATCAAAGTGGTGTGCAACTCAATAACCGAATGATTTTTTTTTGTGCACCAGGTCCTAGGACCAAATTTTTTGAGAGTTTTTATTTTTGTTCAATAAACAGTACATAACTAGAATTAAACACATTTATTAAACTTAAGTGTTCAATTGCTTTTATTTCACAACATAAAGCGATTATACCAATACAATACTTTATATCAGTTATGAAAATATAAAACAAAATAAATTGAATATTTAAGTTTTATTAGTTTGTGTAAATAAATTTTATTTTTTCTACTTATATAGCTTTTTTAGATCAAAGTATTTTTTACACTAAAAGTATAAGTCTTAAAAAATTGATTTCTAGCTTAAAATTACAGTTACAAAAGACATTAAATTTAATGAATTTTCAGCTTGATATTGGTGCAACTTTATCCTATGTAGTTACTTAAAATTTATTATAATAAAAGCCATGAAATATTTTAAAACCTCTCTGAATTTTGTTTTTTTACAACACTATTAATAAAAAAAACATATTTATAAAAAACTACTAAAACAATAAATAACAATGGGTTTAAAAAGGGGTCAAGCGGTAATTGACTACAAAAAAGTTTTAGTTTAGAGAAAATAAAAAAACTAATTTTTTTTACTTACATAGTTAGGGAGAACTGCAATTCTTTTTTTCATAACTGGCTTTGTTTCTTTAGTATTTCACAAGTCATTCAAGGTCAAATGCAAAGAATTTTTGCAATTTTTCAATTTTTTTATTATATGGTAGAAAAAGATCAGTTTTACTCTTCTCTTTACAACAATAAAAGGTTATTAAAAGTCAAGAAAGTAAGTTACATCATGATTATTTCTACCTTCCCCTTTAAAATTAACATTAAACTAACGTTAAATAAAAACAAATAGCTATCTATTTTAACTAAGAAAAATCGTTGGTGACACCTTACTTGGAAAATAGTCACTTCAACACTTAAAACCACAAAGTGTGGGAAAATCATGAAGCTCAAATCCCCAAGCAAGTATCTGCCACACCATTAAAAACCCAATTGTGTGATCACTGCCACCATAATGAACTTTCAATTAGATGTGGCAAATTTTTCAATTTTTGTTTATTTTGAAACACAATGTTAATTTTTCAATAAAAGGCTTTGACCACTCTATAATTGCCTTTA
This sequence comes from Thalia democratica, assembly GCF_965202585.1. Classification (NCBI taxonomy): domain Eukaryota; kingdom Metazoa; phylum Chordata; class Thaliacea; order Salpida; family Salpidae; genus Thalia; species Thalia democratica. Next base: position 38,345,285 of record NC_139167.1, on the reverse strand, counting down.
CAATGTTATTTTTTAATTTTTAATTTAACTTCCTTTTTTTAGTTTTCCTAATCTTGGGCTAGTTTAGTTTAACTTAGGCCAGTTTCTGGTCTCTTTTGCTAGCTTTAAGAGTGGAAAACTTGAATTATAAATAGTATAAAAAAAATTAAACTTAATTTCTTAAAGAGATTGGTTTTTTTAATTAAGTTTTGTTGCAGAAAATTATTTCAATTACAAGATTAGGGATGTTTTTACAAATTGAAAATGGAAAAGTATTGATAATGGATAGAAGAGGATATTGTGATATGTGCCCTTGGATAAAGAAACTATTTTTATATACAAAAATATGAATAAGATGTAATATTTTTTAACAAAAATTAAACAATTTTAAATTTAATAAAATGAAAAGTACACAACAAACAAAAGTTAGACTAAAATGATATTTCATAAATTACATGAACAATTATTATTGACACAAGTTAACAATAAAATAGCTAATACGCTATTGTTTCCAACATCGATAAATTACTTAAACTTGAGACAACAAATCATCAAAATTATATAGCTTTTAAAAGTAATGGTTTTCATAAGTAATGCACTAATATGCCCAAACACAACTCACCACAACTATGCAAAATCCAACATTAAATGCTATTTTATTCATAATTATTTTCAGAATGTCAACTTCTTAAAATAATATAAAAGCGTTTTATTTTATCAGTAACTTGTTTAGTAATGAAAAATTTAAAGGGTGTTTACTTCATAAATATGTTTAGTTATATAAACTATAACTTTCTAAAGCTATAACATCAAAAATGCAATCTCCCTACAGAATATTTTTTTATTGTTTTAAAACTCATATAAACAATTTATGTTTTGGTTTTTATAAATTTTTTTAACTGTTCTATGGAGTTAAAATAAATAAAAAACTTTTAAACTTACAGGTAAATGTTTTTTTTTTCATAGGTTAAAAGAGTAAAAGTGTTTTAAAATTATTAGTTCGGGTACTACCTGAGGTTACTTAAATTTTGGTATATTTGTTAATTGTGTACATTATATAAAACATTTAACATTACTTAGTAAAATAAAATTGTTTTAGCTTAAATCAACCTATCATGCTTTTTTAATATATTGATTTGCAGTAAATTTAACAAAAAAATTACATTATTCTAATTTGCAGTAAACTGTTTTGTGTAATACTTTTGTGTTTGTGGTTTAGTTTGTTGTGAAAAGTTCAATGGAATCACCAATTGAAATTGAAGCCCCAAATGAAGTAGAATCAGATTATGATGATGACTCTACTAACAACGTTTATGATACAGATGGTAACGTTTTGAATAAAAGGTTAGAAAAGCTGTATATTTTACACAAACAAAACATATAAATGATCTACTCTAACTTTTTGGACCTAAAATAAAATCTGCAAAATAAGATAAACTTGTAAAAGCAGAGTGTGACTCCTCTTTGATTGCAATACACTTTTTTAAGTATAAATTTATAAGCTTTGATTTTAAATAGTTACCTCCACACTAGATTATTTAGTTTTTATATCATTTCTGAACCAAGATTATTTTAGACTAAAGTAGTTTGTTTATTTAACTGAGTCTTGCAGTATTTATAATTCTTTTGATTCGTTATGAGCTAGTTTTATCAATAACTAATTATTTAAATATTATAAGTGTTTATAAATTTTAGTGTTTGAATTTTGATTAAAACTTTATTTTAGTCTTGAAAAACCTGGAATTTGAACATTAAGGCAAAAAACTTGGAATTTTATATTTTTATGCAAAAATGTGGAAAACTTTTTATTTTGAATAATTTTTATGTTTCAAATAATGATATTTAACATAGGATAAAATATTACTGTTACATTAGTATTAACTTTTTTAAGTAACACATCTAGACAGGCATTACAGTATCTTTTTAGTAATTTTATACTAATAAAAACTATTTCTGTACCTAAAACTTAATTTTCTGTTAAATTAAAAAGAGACAAAAGAGTTGTTATTTAAAAAGCCTGGAAGTAAATAAGAAAACCCGGAAAAAAATTCCTAAAAATAACCACCTTTTTCATTACTATTTATCTGTGATGTAATTAAAAGTTGAATACAACTTATCAGAGTAGAAAGTGCTGATTCTGGTGCATGTATTCAATCTGATTCCTCGTATCTCCTGAACCCCTACAAAAAGTTAACAATGAAAGACTTAAACAAAAGTAAAGCTCAAAAATCAAATAAAAAGGTATATTTAGTTAGTATTTGTATATAATTTATGAGGTTTACATTTTTTTGAGCATACTTATAATTTTATTGGGGAGTTTTGTTATCTCTAATTTAAACAAATATATTGAATTAAGAATATAAATCATTAAAATAAACTAATTCTTTTTTTGCTCTAGTTGTAGTTCTGTAACTTTTTTTGTTACTGTTATAAAGAATTTAGTAGTAAAAATAAAATATTTACGTAAAAATTTTTAATGATTTTATACTGTGGTTTTGACTTTAATTTTAAATACTATAATTTATTAAGGCCATAGGGGGTCCAACACTTTTTTTTACAAAAAATAATTTTGGCTTCTATATGAAAGCTTCAAGTACAAACTACAAGCTAGTTTTTTTATAGAATTCAAAAATATCATTTAACTTTTAAGATAATTTTTTTTGTAAAAAGTTACTGATACAAATGTATGAACCCAAATTTATCTAGGTCAGTTTTCTTGGAAATTCAAAAAAATCACTAAAAATCTATCTCCTCCTTCATTTTTCAAGCAATCTTCTTCAAATTTTCAGGAAATATTAATTATATAAAAAAAAAAAGACGTTACTAATGAATTTATATAATTTATAAAAATAAAACCTTTATTACAAGAATTAAAAAAATTGTCTTTTTTAATATATTTTTGCAAAATAACTTTCAAAGTCCAAAATAAAGTTTTTTATTGTATAAAGATTAGACTGAAAGTTTGAAGAAGATTGCTTGAAAAATTTAGGAGGAGATTCTGATAGATTTTAAACAAAATAGTCTTTTTTTGCTGTTTTAGTTTTCCCTTCCTATAGAGAACCTATTATGCGCCCCAACTTTGACTGCTCATATCTCAAAAAATAATTCGATTTTTTTTAAATGATAAAAAGCATTTTGAAGCTTAGAAAAAACTCTATAAAATAAGATCAACTTGTAAAGTAACATGGCCCACCCCCTATGGCCTTAAAAGATATTACAAGTAAATTGATTGTGCAAAGTATATATTTTTAAATCAAATGTGTAAAAGTTACAAGGAAGGGGGAAGTATGAAATGGTTTTACAAAAAATGTTATTGTATCTGATATAAACCTTAATAAAGCTTAACAAGTGTCTGTTCTTTTTTTATACCCTTTTAAAATTTCTTTCAGTTTTTGAGCTACAGTCAGTTTTATAAAAAAGTTTATTCACAAATTTACAAAGACATTTTTTATTATCAACTTAAAAAAAAAAAAAAATAGATAATATATTTGTTTTGTGAGAATTGGTAAATAAAATGATCAAAAGACATTCTCAGTTTTTTTGCGTTCACTTATTACATTTAATAATGACAATAACAAAAAAAAGATTAAAAAAGTTTAGAAAAAAATTGCATAGATGATATTTAAACAAACAAAAATTTCAATTGTATAACTTTGAAAACGATTAATTTAAAACTGTAGGAGAAATTATTTTTATTTATGTATTTTTTTATTTTATCTTTTTAGTTTGCACTTTTTTTAGTACTCAATTCGACTGAACTATTTTTCAGTTCTTACATCTAAAACTTACATCAAATTACATTTAATCATAAAAAAGTTTATTAAGTAAAATAATTTGGATAAAGATCTTAAAAATAAGTTTAATTTAAAAACAACCCTATCATTTTAGAATTATTGCATTAAATTTTACAAAATTGCTTTTACTATCAATTTGTTTTTAGTGAATTTAATACTTTGATCTATCTAAATAGAATTTAAAGAATTAGTATACAGAAAAAGTTGTAGTAGCATGTTTAATACTTAGTGTACCAAATATCCTTAAAAAAAATTAGTTTAAATTAGATGAAAATTCAAAACATGAAAACTAACACTATAATATGCTATTACAGAAACCATTTGAAGATACCAAAAGATTTGGCTCTTACAATTCAACCATTCTTGCTAGTAGTGACATGAATATGCTGGCTAGTAGACTTTCAAGTCATTCTATGTTAAAAGCATCAGTTGGAGTAAAAAGAAGCTCAGTGAGTTGCTAAAATTTTTTGTAAAATGTTTTTAATAACTTTAGTTTTGTAAAACAAACAGCAATAGGACTTAGTTGTTTCAAAGCTTTTTATTATGCATTAGAGTTAAAGTACTTGTTTCTGTTTTAATTTATGAACATTATAAGTATATTTAAAGTGACAGATGTTTTGAAGCTTTAAAGTTTAAAGCTTGATCAAAGCTTATTTAAATAATTTAATTTATCATTTTGTTTGTTAGTAGCAAACATAATTTTTACTAGTCGACTGTAATGTTAACTATATCAATTTATTAGCTATTTAAAGTAACACATTTTATGACAATATAACAAAAATATATCTTTCCAGAATCGAGAAGTTACTTACAAGCAACTCACAGATCGAGTCACATCACTAGTAGAAGAAAACAACGCCAATTTAGAGACTTTAAGGTTGTAAAACGTATTTATTTATAGTGGAACATGAACATAAGTGGTAACAAAACTTTGTACTGTACTTTAAAAAGGTATTGCAGTTCATTAATGTATAAAATATTTTATGGCAATTTAAAAAGTTAAATATTTTATAACTTAAGTTATGTTTTTTTTATAACTTAAAAACCAAACTAGAAACTGGATTTTAATGAAATAACTGATTTTCTCTTTTTTAATTTAAAAATATCCAATATAAAAACCTATTGAGTTGTTCGACTTTGTACCCTTATAGGTATAAGTGTTAGCTTTTTTTTGAATGATCTATAAATTACACTTTTTTGATCTTCATAGTAAAATTAGTTTAAAAGTTTTTATTATTAGCATTGTAATAATTAATTTTTGCTTTATTATTATAACTGTTATTATTATTTGATTTATAAAAGGATAACTTTTTGTTTCATAATACGCGATATGTTTAATAGAATAGAATTCACATTTGAGAGTATTAAATTGAAATAGACATCGATTCTTCAAACTCGGTAATCTTTTTGTTGTGATCCTAATATATTTACGCATTTATTTATCAGTTACTAACCCTGAACAATACAATTTCTACTTAAACAAAGATAATTAGTAATCAATTTTTTGAAAATAAAAAAAATAGTAAACAGTGTAACAGAGTTACAAAAAACACAAGCATTTGTTTGTACTGAATAGTTAGCTACAGAGTTAAGGTGTTTTTTTATTTTTACTACAAGTTTTTGATCTAGCATAGTGCATTAATATAAAATACACTGTAACACAGGGTTTCCCAAACTTATTTTCATAATTGCTCACTAGGCAGATATTTAAAAAATAATCGCCCCATCGCTAGTTAATTGCTTATTTACTCTTTCTTACCCTTGCTAGTTGTTTCCCTCTAATAGCCGAAATTGCCCTGAAAATCCTGATGTAGCATTAAAAAACTTCAAATACTTAAATGCCCTTGTAGGAGTTTAAAGAGAAAAATTCTTTGATGCTTATAATTTTTTAATTATTAAAGCAGCCAATGAACTTCCATGATTTTGTAAAATTTTTAACACTTAGAGTATTTTTAACAGTGCTATTTTACTTTATGAGTATATGCGCTCTCTTCTAGTTAATTATGAAATTACTATCCAACTGTTAATTGAAGTATAGGATCAATAGTTGAAGCATTTTTAGAAGTTAAAACAAGTTTCCATCTTTTAAATCAAAACTACACAGAAGCTAAATAAAAAGTTATTTTTCAAACATTAACATAGAAAAGCAGTTATAAAAATGGCTAATGACATCTTTAATATGTAATAATATTAAATTATAATGTTGGTTACCAGCAAATAAAACTTATCTTGGTAGATATTCAAACTAGAATAACTAAATGTTCTACATTATAGTTTTATTAGTTATTTTATAACTTTTTTGTTTTGAAAGTTCTTTGAGCTGGTGCTTACTTAACCTTAAAATAAGTGTTGTGTACAAGTTTTCCATGAACTAAAGTTTAGTTTTAAGCAAAACAAATAGTGTGTGTCATTTTTATAAAACATTTAAAAACTACAACAATATATATTAAACTGATTTAGATAATTTAAACTGCTTCATTTTAACTAGTTATAAATTTGCACTTAGAAATAGGAAAAAAACAGCTTTTATTTAAATGAAATGCATAAATCTTAAAACAAGTTTGCAAAAAAAACGAGTACCCATCATAAAAACAGTATATAAAACATATACTTAATCCTTTTTCATTGTTTTTTGATATAAAAACTCTACTATTTTTGTCATAGACAGTGGCATTAAGATCTTCTTCTTTTTTTTTAACTGTATGAATAAGTTTTTATTTATATGACAAAATGTTACGTTTCATCAAAAAAATTTCTTTTTAACTTAACGTGTACAAAAAAGTAAAGAAAGTACACTTTTTTAGTGAGTTTTTTTATTCAAATTGTAGAAATAGAAAATTGGCATTAAGAATTTTGCCAAGCGTTTTTGTTTGAAAGTACTTACAGAGTTGACTAAATTTTGAAATAAAATAAAAAAATACAGTAATGAGTGATCTTCATAATTTAAAGTTTCATATGCAAGCCAACATTATTATTTTTAAGCACTTTGCGCCCTAAAAGTAACCTTGCCATTATTTTACAGTTTTTTAACACAGGGAAACAGAAGATAAGCTTGAATATTCAGAAGATCAGCTAGTTCAAAAGAACGAGGAAGTTTTCAACTTAAGTAAAATGCTTAAAGACGAGAAGCATAAAGTTAACTACTTTAAAAACCTCGAGGAAAGGTTTAAAATTTGTACTATTTTTTACATTTATGTTTCTGGTAAAGTTAGCTAATCTTGCAAACACTAAAAGCTACAAAATTATAAAACAGTACCACCAAAGTACTTTTTAAACCTCTAAAAAAATTAATACTTGCAATATTTTTTTTTTACTTTAAAAAGTTCCTAAAAGAGCTGAAAGGTATCAATGTAATATATAATTGATAAAGTGTTGAAAAAATTTTATTCATTCTTACCCCTGACTCAAACGAACTTTTTATTTTTTTTGACTTGTTTAGAAACATTAGTTTTATAAAGTATTATCGCTTTACTTCAAATCTTTTCGCAATACCTTCCTTTTCAATTGAAATTGAAATTACTTTTTCGGTTTTTACCTAATAACCTTATATTTAAATGGCTTATAAAAAGTTAATGAACTTTATTTTCAAACATTGTCGCATTAAACTATAAGCCAAAACTGAATGAAAAAATCAGAGTCAAACTTTCGAAAGAAAGTGTTTCACATTTCCTGCAAAATATAAAACCTACTTGAAAATCTGTTGGAAGTGTTCGACTCTTTAACTTAGTATACAGATATAGATTTTAAGAGCAATAAACCCCTAGTTACCTGTTTATTTAAAATGTTGTTAGAATAAACTGAAACTATTTAACTGAACAGGATGAGAATACTTGAGAACGACAAAAAGTTATCAGATGATAAAAACGTTCAGCTCGAAAAAGAAAATGAACAATTTTTAGAGACTCAAAACGATCTAAATGTAGAAAACAATTTGCTGAAAACTAGACTTGTGTAAGTTGAACAAAACTTGATTAATTGAAAAACCTGAAATATCTATATGCTTAATAACAGTAGTTTATAAGATGTAACGTTATAAGGCGTTAAATCCTGGAGATCCTGATAAGCTAAGCTTATCGGAATGTATACCACAAATGTTCTTGTGCTAAAACTTTATTTCAACTAACGGAGTGGAGTATTGTTTCTAAGATCAAACATGCATCCAACGGAGTAAGTAGAATTTGCCCAACTTGCAATACAGAAAGAGCAGTAATTGCAGCAGAAGATAAAGACCTACTTCTGAATAAGCGGCAAGATTTATCGAATATCTGTCCCCATAACCGACGATTCTACTTTAAATAACTCTGTCTATTTATGTACTAATTTATTTCACAAAACTCACATATACTTGCAAGTTTAATACTTCATGTTTTTAAGCTGTATAAATTATTGAACCATTTGTTAAAATTATTATGACGTAACATTTCTGCACAACTCAATTTAATTTTCATTTTTAACACTTGCCTATTCTTAGAGCTTTTTGAGGTTAGTGCCTACTTTTATTAAATTTGTTTTTTTTGTAGACAATTTTATAATTTTATGCTTTTATCCCAAACTTTGTTTTTAAACCATAAAGTCCATTTATAGTTACTACCTAGATAAATACTATACATAATTATACATGCTTTTTTCTGCTTTTTTTCTAATGTGTGTTAACATTTTATAGACTCCGTAGATCTGTTCTTAAATTTATTTGAGAGCAGTGAAACGCCGTTAGTTGAAATAAAGTTTTAGCACAAGAACATCTGTGGTATAACAGTAGTTTGTTAAATGTATTTTTAAAATGAGTTAATTTCTTCTGTAGCTTAATTAATTTTTATAGCGCCTTAGTTATTATTAAATTGTTTAAGCGTTAAATAGAAGTTGCATTAAATTTTTACTTTCGGCCTTTTATCCAATTTGAAAATGTAAAACAATGTTGTCGTTTATTGTCGTATTTTTGTAATGTACTTTTTATTAAATTTTTGTTTAATTTTGTTTCAGGTAAAATTTCTATCATTTTAAAATGTTTTTGTTTTAACAGTTTTGTCTTACAAACAACTTCAAGTCAGCTATGTATAATTCAACTGTAATTAAATATTTTAACCATACTTTTATGCTTTATGACGTAACAATTTTTAGCTATGTTTTTCAAAATTACTGTTTATAATTAAATTTGCACTATATTACTATCAGTTTTTAGCAAGTTTATTCTGATGAAGAGCTAAACGAAATTAATTAATAAACATTTTTTAAATGAGTGACTTATGTTTAAACTTTTTAATTAAACTTTGTGTTCACAAAGTATAACACTGCAACTTGCTAAAATTTATGATATATACATATATATATTTATATATATATCAATTCAATTTGTTAGATTGTTTTTGCATAAGTTAATTGAAGAAGTTATGTCTTTTACTTCAACTTGAAGGTTGTGCTAAAAATTAGTCTCATTTTAAATGGTTCTAACTAAAGGCATTAACTGTTTCTAAAAATATCTTCAGCCATTAGATTTAAAAGTACATCCTGTTTAAATAGTTTAAAGTATGGTGTTACAAATTATATAAACACAAAAAATAAGCACTGATGTTACAACAGGGAAGCCGTAGAGTCAGTAAAGACTTTGGAGCAAACTCAGAGCCTGAAGAAGGGGGAGGCAAAGAAAATGGTGGCAGTTGCCAATGCGAAGATTGTTGTGCTGAAGCAGCAACTTGATGCCAATGAAAAACATACAAGGGTTAGTCAAATTAGTTCTCTGCTTTTAATTTATGATAAAGTCAAGCTTGCTTTTTGAATTTTGTGTTCTTTAAAAATAACTATAAAAATTGTTGTTTTCCAACTATTACAAAACTTGTATAACATTTTTTAGAGTTTTCTACCTTTCACCATTGTTAAAATTATATTTTTTGATCGTCGGTTGGTTTTAATTGCTTATAACTGTTAACAAAGTATATAGAGCATACCTTTAATTGTAAGTAATGATAAAGTAGTTGATTTAAATGTTTGCTTAACTGTATCTATACTTTTGTGCTAATATTTTATTATACTATCGTTGCCATTTAGGAATTGGAGAAAAAAATTTGTTCCATGGAAAAAGTATTGGGCGAACAAAAAGAAGAAATTGAATCGAGTCACTCTGAATGTGAGGTTTGTTTCTTAAAAAATAAAGTTTTCAAGTAGCTTCACTTTGTTTCGTGGTATAAAACATTTTATATTAGCCGAAAAGTTTTGTATTTACTATAGCGGACTTCACAGTTGTTAATCTAAAACCTGCATGTTACAATGTTTTAGTTTAGATCGATGTGCCTAAGTAAAGTCATGTCGTTTCGTTCAACTAAAACTGCTATTGCCAAAACATGACTGAAATCCTAAAAAATTTGTTGTTTCATTTACTGAACAGTTTGTAAAACTAGTATCTATTTTGATTCTAAGGTTTAGAAGTACTCTAGTGTTATTAAGGAGTCAATAAATTAGTAATAAGTTATTCTTATGTTTAACAAGGAATTCGATGATTAATTATAAATTTATGTTTTAGGCCCTGCAAAAAGAACAGATGATCCAATTGGAAAAGTTTAAAGTAGCTCAACAGTACATAGAAGTTTGTTATAGTAATTCAATTACTTTTTATAAAGACATAAAAGAGTTTAAAATAAAATTAATTGAAACTGTTTTATACTATTATCTAAGCTTTATTTTAATGTACACAGTAAGTCACTGGGTAAAAATTATATACTTATAAGATAATTACTTTGTATTTCTTTTTACAAAAACTGTTTAAGAGTAATACATACAAAGCTGGTTTCAAGATTAAAAAACATAGACCCTTATTAAAAGCCAAAAGTATAAATTGAAAATACCTTTTATACGATATAAAAGTTTGAAAGAAAGATATTTTTTGTTTAGAAAAAAAGTTTCTAATACAAACGCAAAATGGGTAAACTTTTCATTATTTAAAAGCTTACTAAAGTTTTTTTTCTCCTTCTACTTTTATAAGTTTAAGACTTAAAGTTTCAAAAAATTACCTTTTATGATTTAAAAGAATTTTTTCATAAATGATTTTTTTAATTACGACGTATGTTATGTTATTTTTTGTATAAAAATACTATTTGATTTTTTTTTATTTGTTTATTTGTTACAAATTATAGACTGTAAAAAACTAAAAGTGCTTTAAGACTGTAGGAGAAAATATATTTTCAATGACATATTTCTTCACTGTTTTATTTTACTCCTTCCACAAGGATCAAATTAAGCTCTCCAAGCAACTTTGACCCGTAATATCTCGTTAACTACTTTATATTTATAGATAGCAATAATAATTCATAGGTTCATTTAACCACTACCCACAAAAAATACTAATTTGTTACTAAATTAACGCTTTTCTACGACCTTAGTATGGTTCAATTTTCTTACTAGTAGTTGTATTAAAGTTTAAGAAAGACAAACAAAAAAGTTAAGTTTAATTAAGCTTAAGAAATAACATTCTTTTTAATTTTTTTACTGTTGAAATTTATGAGCACATGTGTACCTTTTAAAAAATGATGATCAAATTTTTCCTAAGCTATATGTTATACCTTTAAAACCATTAAATGTTTTTTGTTAAACTTATGCTTTAATGCTTAATTATATCCTTTGTATTTAGTTACTGTTTTGCTATATTTTTTAACACACCAGTTAGAATTACAAGTTACAGTACCTAACTATGTATTTGTTACATTTATTTCGTTAAAATAATTTAATTTGTTCTTACATAAGTTTTAATAATAAGCAGTATCAAAATTTTTAGGATGTCCAATCTGAAAGCTCGGAAAATCTTCAAAAACTTGAAGAAGCTCAAAAGGAAAACGAGGTTTATTGTAACTTAAATATTCGCTAAATCTTAACATTACAAAAAATGTCTTTATTAAACTTACTATACTTAAAAGTTCAAACTGAGTTTCAGTTATTTTTTATTTTTATTAAAATATTTCGAATTAGTAACTTCGAATTAGAGTTGTTCATATTGAAACGTTTAAGTTTTAAAATCATCAGAAACTTGTATTCAAATAATGTATATAATAAAGAACATTTAGCTCAAGAAAAATTAAATTTGTTTTGCTTATTAACTTTTTATAGATTTAGCTTAAAAGCTTTATTGGATAAAATTATTCTGTTTGGCTTTACAGATCTGTGATATACTTTCAAAGTTACTGATATACTATTATTTTTTAAATAAGTTCTATTTAAAAAAAAATTTAAGGTTCTGAAGCGACAAGCGGAGGAAGATGCCAAAAACGAGATGGCGCTGATAGAAGAAAGACAGGAGTTGAAAGACAAGCTTAAGCTGTGCACTAATTTCCTGAAGGTTTAGTTAGCGTTAATGTAATTTAGTGTTATTATGTATAGTTTGTTTGTTGTATTATTTGTTTTTTATTTGTAGTACCAAATAGTATACAATTTATAATGTACATACAAACATAATTTTAAAATACTATTTCTTTAACGAGCCATGTTTTGAATTTACGTTATTTCAACAAAGTTCAAATTTTGCGAAATCAAGTAGAAACTTTACAAAGTTAAATTTTTTTTTATCATTGTATTGTTTTATTTTCAAAACATATTATTGTATAAATTTATAAACAATTAATGCAATATTACAGCTTAGTATTACATGGTGCTTTTTTAAATTCAAAACTTAATACGTTAGTAATGTTTTTGTAGTTATATATGTAGAAAGAAGTATTTTTGTGTGGTTAAGTTTACTGATTGGCAAAATTTTGTTTAAATTTTATAACCGCCACACGGCAGTAAGGAGCAAGTTTTAAGTTTCCATACTACATGATTTAACGAGTTTTGTATTGAATATAATTTATGTTAATAAAAAAATTGATAATGATCGAAAAGTTATAATAATTTATTTGACAGAGTATCACTCAAATGTAGTCTTTAATTTTTTGTTTATACTATAATTTGTAAAAACAGTTTACAATTTTTATTCAACTGTATTTCAACTCGTTATACTGATATAGTACTACTTTTGATTAAAATTACAAATATAACTTTAGTTAAATTGATTACAAAAGGCTATATTAAGCATTTAAATATTACTCTCTGGGATCTATAAATTAAAGAAATAAATAAACAGACTATTTTTTGTGTTACAAGCCTTTTTTACTTTATAAAATGTAAATTTATGGAAAAAATGTTTGACTTTGTGATTTTTTTTATACCTCTTGTTTCTTACTTACTAACAACGACAACCATCCTACTAGTAGATTTTTTAGCTCTTGTAATAAAATGCTTTAATTACTCTTGATAATCGCTCTACTTAAAAATTTTTATCTTTTGACCGGAATATGTTTAAAACAGATGCAAGAAAGCAAAATCGAAGATTACGAAAGCAAAATAAACGACCTCGTTGGAAACAAAAAAATATTCTCTGAAATACAAAGTACGCTTGGTTTAATTTCAAATTTTTTACAATTAATCTTATAGTTAGCAAACTATTTATTAAGCAGTACCCACTTGGCATATATCATTATCTGTATTTTATATATACTATTACCCACTTCAAAAAGTTTTCGATCGGCCTAACTTCAAGTAAACTTTACTTTTCATTCCAATAATTAGTTATTTTAGTCAAAACAATTTTTTTCCTTGATTTTAGTCAAAACAATTTTTTTCCTTGATTTTAGCTATAATTATCACCTTTTTACAAAATTAACTATATAGTTTAAAACAAATAAATAGGACACAGTAATCTATCCACTGCGGTGAAACTGAGTTATTGTTTTATCTCAAAAATAATAAATTATAACCTTTATTCAAACTTACCTCACTAGTTTTTATAACAACTTCAACTTCAAACAGTCGATCCGATCGACGGGCTGTCGGCGTCCGAGGCCCTCTCCGGCATCGGGTTGTGCCTGGCGAAGAGGGAGGCGCGCGTGGCGAGGATCGAGGAGGAGTGCAAGGACGCGCGGGAGGTGCGGCACCGGAACGAGCTGCTGGAGATCGAGGTGTGCAACCTGAAGCGCGAGTGCAAGAGCTCCCTGCTCAAGGTGTCGGAGATGGAGGCGCTGAACCTGGCCGTGCAGAAGAGCAACATGGAGCTCAATGAAAAAGTGTTTTTTTGTTAAATTATTAGTTTGTTTTTTTAAAGTAAATAGTAAATTTTATTTGCTGTTGAGAAGAAAAGTGAGTTGTTTGAAATCTGACTTGTATTTTTTTTAAACGTTAGTAAATATTTTTTTTTTTGTATTGTCATGCAGACCACGGAGCTAAGGCAGCAGAGTCACATGCTTCAGTTGGAAAATGAAAGTTTAGAGAGCAGATTGAACGAGAGAACAACTCAGCTCGTTCAGCATAAAGTTTGATGTTCTCTATTGTCTTTTTTGTCTAAAAGTATTGTAAATGCAACCCGTGAAAACAAAAATGTACTAATAAATTTATACACAAAAAGTTAAGTCTAAATAGAACCATCATTATGAAAGATAAACGTTGTGAAAGGCTTAATAATTATACAAAAAAAATATTCAAATAAAGACGAACTTAAATACCAATTTTTTGTATAAATTGAATCAGTAAAACCAATAAAAAATAAATTTCAGAATCAACTTTCATCTTCACTCATATATATTTTATAGCATTAAAGCTTGCAAATGTCGATACGGTTTATCATTATGTTATGAAGTAGTTTTATAAGTGTTATTTTAATTACTCAAATTATAAAAAGCTATAAATTGTTTTCAATACAGTTAAAGTTGTTATTTGTATGATGTACAAACAAAAACTTTGATGCTTCAAAAGATACACAAGGATGTTTAGATGTTAAAAGTCTGCGTAACTAAAATAATTAATTTTTATAGTTTTAGTCTTTAATTGTTTTTTTACTAACTTGATATACTATTAAATATAACAATATGGTTTAGGGAAGCACTCAAGCCATACAAGGTTACGAAGAAGAACTAAACAACAAATATTCACAAATTCATGCTCTCAACCAAGAAATCAACATTCTGGTAACTAAACTTTTTCTTTACAATTTGCTTTATTAAAACTTTATTTTAGGATTATAAGTTTTCGCTTGATTTTTTGTATGCCTGGTTTACTTTACTATGAAGTTTAAGATTGTTTAAATTGATACAGTTTATAATAAACATTTCATTTTCCTTATATCTTAGAAAAACGAAAAGGAAGATCTATCAGGAAAAATAACAAAGCTGGACTTTGAATTGCAGCAGCAACTGACAAATGCTGAAAACTGCAACCAAAAATTCATAACTTCCGAAGCTAAATACCGCAACAAGGTCGAAGAGTTGACTGTAGAGTTGGAAATAACCGCGAAAACCAACCTTGAACTGCAGAAAAAAGTTTCAATTTTTGTTTTGTTAAGAGTTGTTAAAAAAGATAATTCCTTTTATTAAGAGCAAAATTTAAACCAAGTATTTTCAGTGTGATAAGTTGTCTATTTTTACAGTTATGTTACTTTTGACTTAATTAACTTTTTTGTCTTAACTCCTTTGTAACATTAACCTCAACAACTTTACTAACTAATTTTATGTTATGTTGTTTTTTTTGTTGCTTGAATTGATCAAAGGAAAGGCTTTAACTGTAGCTCCATTTATTGATTAAAAACCAAAACTTTAACTCACCAATTTTTACCAAGCGACCACCAGAAATTTTACATTCCAGTATGATTTTAACATTATAGCTAAAATTGAAGATGTTTTAGTTTAAGTATTGAAAGCAAAATTGAACTGCAGGCGGAGGCGAACGCAAGCAACTACAGGAGCGACAACGATCAGCTCCACGTGAAGTGCAACAGGATGGGAGACGAGGTGGAAAAGTGCCTCGACGAGATCGAATCCCTGCAGAACGAGCTGTACAGCTGCAAGACGGAACACCTGCAAAAATGCAAGGAGCACGAGGAAACCGTGCAAAACCTCCAACAGCAAGTTGGTTGTTCGTTTTATGTTTAAGGGAAATGGGGAGTAAATGTATTTATTATTGTTATTATTAAAACATTAGCTTTTACATCAAAAGTTTAACTATTGGCTAAAGAATGTTAAAGCTTTTAAATTTTTATGATGGTATATTTTTGTAAAAAACTTCCGATACAAACCTATGGGTAAAAGTTTTTTCTCGTCAATTTTCTCCGAAATATGAAAAATATATTTCTTTTTTGTTGAACTAGAGACATAAAGTTTTTTGTAAATACTCTTTACGTAGTTTGAAAAGTTTTTAGATTTAGAATTTTTTAAATACTGAAATGCAAAAACTTAAAATAAGAAAAACAAAAAACGAGGGTTTTTATTTTAATAAAATGTCTTTCTGTAAAAGTTTAACTATTTGTAATGGACTTGCTGTAAAATTTAAAAAAAAGTATTAGAATAAACAAGAAACGATTTCTCTTTTTTTTGCCTTACATAAGAAACTTATTAATTTCATCAACTTTGATCCCTTATATTTCTTCTAACTTATATCTCTTTATTTCTGATAGCTTATATAGAAGTATATAAAATAAAATCAACTTGTAATATAACAAGGTCGACCCCCCATGCTCTAAAATGCTATTCTGTGTAAAAATATTCTTCTCTCCTTTTTTATATGTTTAATATAAAATGCATGCTTATTAGTATGTTTGTAAAGTACTAACTCAATTGATAAGAATAACATAATTGATATTCTAGTAAAATTTATACACTTAAAATATCTAAAAATTATAAGTTAAAAAACTTAAGTTATTATTGTTTTTAAATTTTGGAATGAATACTATTAGTTAGTTAGTTAGTTAAGCCTCACTAAATAAGTTTAATCTACTTAATTTTTTGAAAATATCTGTTTCTTTCAGAATGCAACCGAGTCGAAAAAAGTTGAGATGATGAAAAATGAGATGATGATGTGCAAAAACAAACTGGCAAGTCACGTACAGCACGTTGAAAGCGTACAAGAACAATTCCACAAAAACATCGAGGAAAAAAATAACAAGGTACCATTATTTATGTTTTTAAACTGGAAAATTATTCAAATTAACATAACATTACTATTCCCATGAAATTTATTTATAAAAACACTGAATTAGGTTACTGCAGATTTAATTTTTTTTTTATGAAGTAGTCTATTAAAATGTTTTTTAAAATTCTTAGTCTTCAAATATAAAAAAATCATTTTAAAATACTTATAATGATTACTTATAACAGTTTAGTAAACTACTTTTAGTTTATTGCTTTGAAAATCTTAACTTTTTCTATTTTTGTTTAAATATTATTATTATAAAGTTTAACAAACGAAAATTGTTGATAAATTATCGTAAGTTTATGTTTTTTTTAATTACTTCAATTTCAAAAAAACAGCATGGTAATCTTTATTAGATAAACCCTATGAGATCATTTAGTTTTGCAATTCTCACATACTTATCAAACTTATGTAAAATTTTTGTATTTCATTTATTATTTTACTTAATATTTTTTAGTTTGTGATATCCAAATATAAACCATTGTTGAACAAGTATTCCCGCGTTTAACAGATAAACGAACTTGAAACAAAGATGCAAATATGCACGAGTTCATTAGAAGAAGAGACAAACTGTAAAGTTCAATTGGAGCAGTCGTTAGATGAGCGGATAAAAGTTATCAAACAGCTCAACGATAGAGTGATCGCTCTTGAAGAAAACAAACAATCACTGGCGGTCGAGGTTACTTTAGTTCTTAAATATTATTTATTAATGGTACTTTACTTCGTTGGTAATATCTGATTTACGAATGGTTATTAAGTGCAAGAATTTTTATACAAAAAGTTAACCTTTGAGGTAGCTTAATCATATTTGTTTTGATTTTTGAAGTACTATGTAACACTACATATTTTTTAAATTTAATTGACTCATTATATATACCATTTATAACAATAAATTTCATCTTACCAACCGTTTATTTTGAGTTATTAACACTTTTTTTTGGTTCCTAACTACTAAAAATAAAAAATTGAATTTAAAGACCGCTTTATAGATTTTTGAAATGTCTTTATAAGTTTAATTTTTATAATGAGCTCAAAAAATCAAGTACAATAGAATAAACTATAACTAACATTATATTTTATGTTATGTTGAATGTTCTAAAACCTTTAATTTTTTTGGTCATTACCTCGTTTTCACTTTCTTCCTTTTAACATTTACATATTTAAAATAAAAAAATAAAAATAAAGTTACTTGCAGCTCACGATATTTATTCATTTGGTGCATGTATTATTTTTATTATCATTTTTCTACCGACTTTACTCGTTTATCTTAGATATTCTTAAGATAAGACATTTAGAAACATGTTACAGATATTTTCTATCAAACGTTTTACTTTCTGTCGTGTTTGTTTAGTCATTTTTAAACAAATAAAAATGTTGTAGTTTTATCAGTTCCGTTTATTTGCAACATTTTCTGTCTCCCGCCTAATATTATTCTGTTATAGATGTAGCCAAAATTTATTTTCGAAGCGTATTAAGAAAAAAATCACTTTACATAAATTGACACTAAATATAAACTGTAAGCAATAATTCATTAAACACATATAGATATTTTCTTATTAATGTGTTATGTTTATAGTGATTCAGCTCTAAAGTTCATATGTTTAAAATTCTGAGTAAAAATAAATAAATAAAGGAAATTGAATAACATAAAGTGTTGATATGATATTTTTTCATTAAAATATTTATTTTTGCTAAACAACTAATCTATTAAAATAGTGTATATATGTATTTATATATATATATTTATTCATTTATTGAAAAACTATAGAGATAGACTAAATTAAACTAAAATTACTAACACTTGTGTCTTAATTATCAGTATCAGAATATATTTTAATTATTTCTAAAAACAATTCCAAGAACAATTTTAAAATATAGTTATAATAAACTAAACATGATTTTAAACAAAGTAGCGAAAATAGTTTAATTTAAAACTGAAATAATAGTTATATATTTACTTTATTATTTGTTTCACTTCTAACCTTCTTACTTCTTCATCTTTATCTTAAAAGTTTTTAACTTAAAAGGTTTTTCTCGTTCATTCTAAAATATTTCGTTCCAAACTGACCAACTTTAAACAGCTGTCAGTTTTGCGTGAAAAACTCCAAAGCAGCAATGAAGCATCCAACAAGTATGTTGAGGAAAGCAGAAAAAGCGCGTTTGACATGCAGCAGAAACTTCATGATAAAAAGAAGCTCGTTGATCAACTTATAAACAAATTAGAGTTAGTTTAGAGACTTTGATATACCTTGACATCCTTCTATACAGTAATACAAAAGTTTATTTTAATGTTTTTAAACGTAGTAAAGTTAACATACTGTTTTATTTTAGTTGCTACTTAATCCTTTTATAAGTACTCTAATTATTTTCTCATTTATGCTCTAAAAATAATGCAGTAAGCATCAGTTGTATTTATGTATGAATATGATTGAAGTAGTTTAAATTTATATTGCTCAATAGTGTAAAATCTCAACAAATTTTTTGATATGTCAAATACAACATGTTGTTTAAATGCTGTTTGACATTTGGAGGTGTAGTTATCAAAAATAACAAACAGGGCCAGTGAGGGTCACGTGAAATCGCTGAGGCGTGAACTGTCCAATCATCAGGAGGAAATTTCGCACAACAAAGTGGAAACTTGCGAAAGCAACATGTACATTGAAAAGTTGGAGGCCGAAATACAAGAGACCAGAAAACAACTGCACCTTAAAATCGAAGAAAGTCTGTTTACTGATACTATGCACTTAAAATAAGGGTTAACGTTTGTAGTGAGCTAAAGTTTGCTTTAAAAGTTATTCAAATTTATTTCATACTTTTTTTCAATTGGATTTTTGAAATATTTTAACTACAAGGATTTTTTAGTCAATTTAATAATATCTAGGCGAACTTCTAAAAAATCAAGTAGTAAAATACGATAAAACCAAGAACGAGTTGAGCAGTCGATGCAAAAATTTGGAGGAAGATAAAAGAATACTGGACGGCGATCACCAGGTTAATTTTTCTTGTAAAAACTCGTTACAGCGGTTAGTTATAAGTAAACTCTTTTTTTAATATAGACCGTATCATGATTTTTTACCACTTCAAACAAAGTTTTACATACAGTTTTTAAATTCAACTTCATTGTTCATTTTTACACACAAAGCTTACATAGAGCCTCGCAAATGCATTAAGCATGTAGCGAACGCCAACATAATAGATAAAAACTCCGTGCAAACAACGCTTTTACACGCAGGAAATGCAGCGAAAGTACGAGCTTCTGTCCGAGCGCAGCCAGACTTCGGTGACGGTGCTGTCGGAACGAACAAACGAGCTCGCTTGCTTGCAAGACAGAAACAGGTACAAGTTTGTTGGTCAACGGCATCCCTTACACCGTGTGCGCTGATAAGAAAACACGACTTTTTGTTTGCTCTGCGTTGGCGCTCGCCCGTATATAAGGCGACTTGGTGTAGTTTGCATGTTGTGTATGAGTTTTGATTGCAAGGCATGCTGTTTTCTTTACAAAATAAGTTTTCAGTATCTACAAAGTGTTTGAAAAGTAAATATATAAAAATGATAAAACTCTAAGTAGGTAATTCAATATTTGATGTTGTGAATATGTTTACTTCTTGATATTTTTTTATAATGTAAAGAAAACAGCATGCTTCAATCTGTATAAACGGTGTTTTTTATTTTGTTTTCACATTAAGGAAAATCACGCAAACTTTGGAAGGCAAAAACAAGGAATTGTACGAGTTGAAAATGAAGCTCGACGAACAACAATACCAACTTCAAGTACGAAATGAAAAGGTTGATATTTGTGTTTTCTGTATTGCATTAGTTTTTTATAAAAACTTATAGCATACAATATATTGTCTCTAATAACTAATCTACTAAATTAATATTTGTTAAATCCTCGAAACTAACCTAAAGACAAACGTTTTATTTTAAGAGGCGCGTTATAAATTACTTTTATAAAAGTAATAAATAAGTTTGCATTAATAAATTTCTAAAGATGGAAACCTTGAACAACCAAGTTTTGGAATTCAAAGAAGGAAAAGAAAACTTGGTTAAAACACTCACGACCAAAATTGAACAAATGAAAGAAAGTTTTACCAGCAAGCTAGACAAAGTTTAATCAAAAGCTTTTACTAATATTTACTTTAAGCATTGTATAATTTATTAGAATAAAGTTTTACTTATTAAATTTTAAAGCATTATTTTTTTCATTTTTATACGTAAAATTTAAGAAAAATGTACAATGAAATTTATTTTTTTTGAATGCACAAAATAGTTGGTTAAAATTAATGCACTATGGTATGTGCCTTTGTTTAGCTCATAATAATATGACCAATAAAACGAATTGTGGTGTTTTACCTAAAACTAGTGTTTGCTTTCGAAAAGGTGGAAGGTGTGGAACTGGAGTTGAAGGAGACAAGAGAGCTGATGCGTGAGCAGCGAGTGCAGCTCGAAACTGAAGTGAAAAACGCCGTCCAGCTCAAGTGCGAGATCAGTGAGAAAGATCAGATCATAGAAGAATTAGAAGAAGTTTGTTTGCTAACTTTCTTGAACAACTTGGAATTCATTTATATGCAGTTTTGCTTTAGTGTTACTTTTTTTTTTTAAATCTATTTGTTATAGACGAAGAAAAACATGCTAGAAAAGGAGTCTGAGTTCTCTCAAAAGTTGGAAAATTCTAAAAAGAAAACAGTTGAGTCAGACGAACGCGTGAAAGTCAGTTTTTGTGTTCTATGCTCAACATTCGACAGTTTCTACTCACAACAGCTTGAATATATATTTTTTTTAGAATTGCAAACGCCAGCTAGACGTTCTGTACTCGCAGCTCAACCAAATAAAAATGGAGTCCGTGAAAATGTCCGCATCTTTGGAGGACAAGGTAAGAAAAGTGTTGTATGATTAAATTATCTCGAAAAATGCTACAGTGTCCATAGGTAGTGACGTGTTACTTATGTAATTATGGCGTCATCAGTAACACGGATACGTCCTATGCACACTCTGAGCGCAATCTTCAGAACACGTAGTTTTAAGCTACGGGTATAAAAGTTGCTTCTTTAGTTTGCAATGTTTTTTAATTGATAAACATTCTAAGTATTTAACGACCAAAAATAATTAAGAACGAGCAAATATACGTGCTCGAGGCGCAACTGGCCGAAACGAAGTCGAAGAAGCAAAAGTTGGAAAAGAAGTTGAAGGAGGAAATGAACTTGCGCAAAAAGGAACAGATGAAGTTGAAAGTGATGCAGCAAAGCGAGGTTGAAATCTAGTTTTATTTTTCTAAGTCTTAAAATTAATAAACAATCAATTACTTTTTTTCTTTACTTTTAGATGGGAGAAACGAAGGAGAACGAGTTGATGCAGGTAGCGTCCAATCAGAAGCTGCTGAGGCGGTGGAAGAAGAGCTCTTCTTCAGTTTACTCCGAGGACGTTTCTCCCTCCATCGAGAGCCTGCGGTCGGAGCTTCACGAGAAGAACTGCCAAGTCGATCAGGCCGTGTCTAAAATGAAAGCTCAGGTACGTTTTGTATGTATTCAATATATAATTTTTTGAGCTTTGTTGATGTACTGTTAAAAAATCGTACACACGTTTCAAAAATACTGTTGATAATCATCACATGGACATTTTAAACATTTTTTGACCAACAAAATAAATGTAATAATTCAACCGTGAATTCAATCAGGAAAACGCGGTTGTGGCGATGAAGGAGCATATCAAAAGATTGCAAGACGCCGTTGCAGAGAAGAGCTTGAGCGCCAGTTGCGGCCCATCGACTCCCATCGAAGATGATGATTGCTGGAGCACCGCGGATTCCAACTCGCCCGATCGCAACTCTCTGTACGAGAGGTTTGTTTCCAAGATTGTAATTATTGCTGGTTTGTGGATGAAATTTTACAACTAGTCTTTGTTTTTTCCAGAATATTCGCCCCGATCGAGTCTAATTCGGAAATGTACGAAACAACGATCGATGAAGAAGACGTTTAATTGTTGAGTTTTTATTTTACTTTTTTTTTTAAGCTTTGTGAAAGAGAAACATTATAATTGTTTTAAGCAGGAAAAGTATAGTTTGAACAAATAATTTGTCTCAAAAATGGCAAAATTAGTTGCTGCTCTACAAATCTACTTCACTGTGAATACACCGTCCACTGTGATTTGTTCGTGTCTACTTTTCTTAAATTAAAGTTAAGAATTATTCATGCTTGTGCATAATAAACTATAGCATTAGGTTTTGCAATATTTTTAACCTCATTCGTTGATTTCGTAAAAAATTTAAAGTATGTTTATTAACTTTGTGAATTTGTGTAAGTTATTATTTAAATCTCTAAAACTTTTTATGTTAGCTTTTTTATAGCACAGGGCTAAAATTGATTTTTTTAAGTACTTTGATTTTTATGTGTTAAGTTTTTTGAGCAAAAAATATTGTTTTTAATCAAAAATTGTTTTAAAGTATCAAAATAATCTGTTTAAAAATATCTAAATTATAAACAGCATAAAAAAAGTTAAAATATATTTTTCAAATAAGATAACATTAAATATAGTTCCTAGTAAACAAGATTAAATTAAATTGGCTTAGGTATTTTTATTTATGACCATAAATTACTAATAGTCTTAAAAAAATATTTCAGAACTCTTTTGTTTATTTGTCTAAAAACTTATTTAAAAGTTTTGAATAAGTATTTTTAATAAACAGAGCTGTTTCAGCTAACATACATTTATTTGATATTAAAAGATAAAGAATACTAATTATTATATAAACTAACAAAGCCTTTTTTACTAGGAATTTTTGCCAAAACAAACTGATTAAGTATCTTTTTTATTCAACGAAATATTTACTACAAACAATTAAAATTCCATCAAAATATAAATTATCCTGTTTGAAAGAATATCAAATTAATTTTAAATAAAAAATATTAACAAAATTTCAATGCATAAAATGAGAGATAGACTTGTCTATATTGTTGCTGTTATTTTTTTTTTTTTATGTTAAACTATATTCTATTTAGAAAACTCAAAAAACAATTTTTAGTTGATACGATTTAGAAAATTTACTTGATACGGAAATATTTCAACTAAATTTTAAATTTTGCTTTCATCGATTTTATTCAGATCAATATTCCATGAATTAAAAAAAAATAACGAATAATTTAACTTTGTAAAAAAGTAAATAGATTTAAGCTATTAAATATTCAAAAAAATAAATCTAATTCTAGGTCTATTGTTTATAAACGATACAAAACTTTCTTTACAAGCTTTCCTACTTTAAATCTTTTCTAAAATTAAAATGTTATTATATAAAGTTTCATTGAAATTAGTTTACCTAATTTATACAGATAAGAATATTGAAATTTTAAGCAAGCTTTACCCTAAATGATTTTGACAAATTCGCTTAGTTTTTTTTATTGTATGGTTTTCATTTTGAATTTTCTAATATTATTTGATTAAAAAAGATTTTTCAAAATATTTTTTGAATCTTAATTTTTCTACTCAATATGGAAATACTTTTCTTTAAAAATTATATATAAAGATCAGTCTAGTTTGCATATTTACTGAAACAGCAAACATTTAAGGCTGTTTTTTTTATTTATACCTTTGTCCCTAACCCACCTTACCAAAGCATATTAAAAATTAATTAAAAAAAAATAATAATTAAAGTTTAAAATAGTATGAAAAAAAGCTTTTTTGCTGAAACAACAAATATGCAAACCAAAATGACCTTCAAGTATGCTAGCCATTTTGACTGCTTCAATTTACAAAAAAAAACTATAATTACACATTTAGCTACTTTTTAAATTAATTTTGTTTGTATTCCTTAATTTTAAAATTCAAATTTGTTTTTAATCACCAACTTTTGTCAAAATAAAAAACTTAGTCTTTAAACGCGTGATAAGTCTTTATGAAGTCATTTTGAATAATAAACTTATTTGTTGTTAAAGTTACATAAGTTACAAAACTATATCAGATAAAGAACAACATCTTTATAAAAACTAGATAGCTTAATTAGCAAAAGTTTATTCAAAAAATTCCTACTAAGCTAAAATATTTCACCTATAAGGAGCATCAGAGCTTAAAAGTAACCATAAGTAGCATGAAGCATACAATTATATAGTAAGAACAAGTAATCAAATATGAGAAAATAATAAGCAGTTAGTTTGTCTTTTTTTTAATTAATTTAAGGAAACAAAATTGATCACAAAAATAATTTTTGAAACTGAACAAAAACCTGGGTAAAATACATTTGTCAAGTTTTTATGTTAGTTAAAGATACTATTGAGATACAAAAAGCTTAGAATAGTGAAAAAATACACTAATAAAGTAAGTACATCAATATGTAAATAGTTGATAAATTCGAAATAACAAGACTTAAAACAGTGGGACATGGCAGCTAATTATTTTCTTATGTTCAATCATTTAAATTTACTTGTTTCAGCAATGGCCATTCTTTCAAGGTTACAATAGAACAACTATCTGCTTTTTTTTGTACTGAGCTGGTGATTTTATGTAGCACTTGCCATAAAACTTTAGAAAGTCGAAGTTTTTAGGTTATTTAGACAGGGTTGTTGTTGTTTCAAAATACTGTGCTTGTGCTGTTACCATCTTGTTTTGAATTAGTCTCCGGTTGAACCAATGTAACTTTTGTTCTTTACATCCAGAGGTTTGTAAATACCTAAACGCTATTTAATGGGGAATTAAGTTTAGTTCTACAGTTACATATTATGTCCGTTTTACTCGTTCCTTCTAAAATATTTTTGTTGTAAAAGTTAATCATGTTTTTCATGCTGAGAAGCAGTTGTTTAACGTAGTATTTTTGTTAGGGAGTGCGCAAACTTTACTTTTTTTTCTATATTCCCTAACTTAAAAACTTTTAAAATAGGCTGTAATTCAGTTGAATTAGTTTTATTACATATTTCAAATTCGAAATTACTGTTCTAAAAACACTTTATTATTCCAAAACTTAACCATTCTTTAACAACTATAGCTCCTTAAAAAAATATTATTACTTTCTGTACTTGCACAAATATAAACTTAACAATCAAATTATCCTTTACTAATTACAATAAACGATATGTTTATTACAATTTGTAAGTATAATAAAACCAAAATATATGTTTTATTAACGACGATTATTTCGACAACAGCAATGTCAATCTCTTCAAATTACAATAAAATAGTTATAACAGTGATTGAATATTTTATATATTAGTTGTTATTGAGTAAAAAAAAAAAGTGATATTTAAATAGAATAGATTGCTTGCCTATTTATTGATGTTAGGAACTATTAAAGTTATAAAACTAAATAGAATTATACCGAAGTTAAAGCAATATGAACGTAGACTTATTGCAAATTTTTAAATATTATAAAATAATACAAATCAAAAGTTGTCAAAAAAATAAACATATTAAATGAAAATTTTAAAACGGAAGACTTATTGAAAAAAAAGAAATATAAAATATTAAAAACATCAAAAAACCTATATTTAAGAGTTAGTAAAAACAATAACTTTAAGATTTAAAAAATATTCTATTGCAAGTAACTTAGAAAACAAAACCAAAGTTATTAATATCTAATAGCAAATTTTTTTCTATATAAAACAGCTAAGTATTCTTTAAGATAAATAACAAAAAAAAGTAAAGTATAGTCAGACAAAGCAAAAAAATTTAAAACAAACTACAGGTGGTAATATATAATAATTAAAAACATTTATCTAAAACGTGCAATATTAACAAAAAGTAAAAGTAGGTCAAAGAAAAACATAAAAAGTTAGTCCTACACAAAAACAAAAAAGCTTATTTTTTACCTCTGTAATGAAAATGCATCCTTCTCTTATTTTAACACTTGACTGATATTCTTAAAAGAAATCAACAGACCCACAATAAAGATTTTACCGTATTTTGTCTACCCTTGTTCTGTAGCAAAATCGATTAAAGTAAAAATTAATAAACCAGAAAATATTTATTTAAAATCACTTAACAATTAACTACAAAATGATCATAAAATAGTTAGTAACGGAAAACGTACGGCCCATTGGCTTTTCTAGCTCGCCAACCTTAGGTATGATGCGTAGTTTTCATCTTGATAACAAACTTGTGCAAAGCAACTAACGTTAAGCTTTATTAAAACAAAATTGTATTTCAAAAGCGCTATTATTATGGCTTTTTGTACGGGATATACGGGAATGATATACAGGATGTACGGGAATACTTGAAAAATATTTTTTTTTATACACTTTTGCGTTAAAATAATTATTAATGTTTCCGGTCCGTAAAAATCTATATGAAAATATGACCCGTCGGCTAAAAACGTTTGTTATTTATTTTAAAGCAAGTGTCGGCAAAATGTGGTCCTTCAAGCCAAAATCTGCGGCCTGCGAGGTAATAATAGCTCAGAACATACTTTTTTTTTAATATTTAATAATAAAAAAATGAAGTAGAGCTTGGAATTTAGTTTTAATTAAATAACTACTCATTACTTAGTAGAATAATCCTTGAATATAACTACTCATTACTGGTACTCTAATATTGCTTACGCCTTACTGTATCAAATTTTTGGTTTTAAACAGTATTTCATGTTGACTACTACAAAATTTTAAATATTTGCGTCACGTAGAAGACGTTTTTAATACAATAGGGCTTGCGAGCAACTTTTTCAAGGTAAATTGGCCCACGACATATAGAAGGTTGACAACAAACCCTGTTACAAATGACAAAAATAAAACCGAAAAGTCTAGTTCATTTTTTAAGTTTTCTAATTTTTGAAAATCTTAAGTTAACTGTATCTGGATCCGGCCGTATGTTGCACTTTTAGATACGGATCCGGTCGGACCTAAATTTTAAAAAAATATCCGATTCATTAGAATTAGATCACTAGTTCTATTACAGCTAAAGCTAAAATTAGTATCACCTTAACTAGATATAAAATTCATTTACAATTAATATTAGTACTTTTTTTAACAGCTGCTTAGTCCTATATTATTAGTTTATATGTCAGTAAAACTAACTATTTTCCTAACTTTTTTAATTAAAGCCCTTTGAACTATTATAGGAATAATCTCTAAATTTTTCTATACAATTATATTAACATCTTATAAAAACACTAAAATGTACTGTACCATATGCTATTGTTAGTTATAGTGTATTATAAATTTTCATAAAGAGTTTTTAATCTTATTAAAGTTTGTTTTATTCTTTTTTAATGTAACTTGTTTATCTTAATTATATTGTATCAAATAGTTGAAAATTATTTAAGTATCTTTATATTTTAATAATTTATATGGTTTTAATAACTTGCACAGTCGTTTTTTAATTTTTTGAACAGTGTTGATCACTACAAATGAAAAAATTCGTATAAGCATGCTGTAAACTGCATTTTACGTTTGCATTGTAGTATGTAGTACAAACTAACTATTTTAGATTAAGTATTTTAGTTATTTTTTATGTCATAATCTTTATATTGTATATTTTTTATAAATAGTGACTTCAGCTCAATTCAATACGATTGTAGAAAAAATTGTTAAAACAAAAGTTATTCTGATTTTTTTTAATTTTTATGTGAAATATTGTATTTTAAAGCTTTTAAATTTAATTGCTGTATACATATAGTACTTTTCCTAGTGGTCAAACAAATTTTTAATTTCATTTGTTTTTTTTTTAATACTTGTAAGTATTTTTCCTTTAGTGTTTGGGAAACTACATTTAGACTTCAAAAATAATTTTATACATGCATAAGCTAAATAAATTAAAAAGTTTAAAAAAAATTAGAGTTATTGTTTTATATTTATTATATTATATATATCATAATTTAATTGAATGAAAAACTAAGAATACTGTACTTTTTAGACTTCTTTAGCTTTTACAACAGTTATGATATCTTGTACGGATATCAAAAAATCAAAATCAGTTTACTTATGGATTTTATTTTCGGTTAGTTATTTCAAGCTATTCTTTGGTTTATTGTTTTCTAAAAATTCAAAAATAAATGTTTTAGGCCTGTGTTTTCTTCTATTGTGATGCTAAAGAAGCCAATAACCGAATCGTTCCCAATTTGGGTTAGCTTGTTTTAGGTCTAACTACTATAAATTACAAGTTTTTCATTAAACAAATAAAATTGGCATTTTTTCTTCGCATAAATAAGATAAACAGCAAAGTTTTTAAAGAAAGTTTTTCACAAAAAAAGTTGTACTTACCTAAGGTTTGTATTACTTAAAATTAAAAAAAATTAAAATTTAATTAAATTGTTTAAATAAAATTGATTACGTTTTTAATTCTTTTTACTAAAACCTCTACTATAAAAAAAAAGCCATAAAAAAATATTTTCACTAGTAAATAATAAACCTCATTAAAAAATTGAAAACGAAGAACATCGTTTTCAATAAAATATGAAAATCTAATATAAGAAGGTTTAAATTCAAAGAAGCTACTTAAAATGTTAAACGTAGATTTAATATTCCTATGCTTATAATTTAAAAAACATTTTACAGTAACTATTAGTTGTAAATAATAATAGTTATATGAGATATCTGTTCAGGTGGTAGCAGCCAGCACCAGCACAAGAGTTGCAACCACGTGGGCAGAAAGAAACTTGGAGAAGAATTAGATAAGTATAACGTTGAAAAGAAAGGTAAACAATTGAAATAACAATATTTATACCATTTATAACTATTCTAAATTAGTTCTTACGTGTTATACCTATGTTGTATAGAATAGTTAGAGTTTTATTAAACTTATAAGTTGTTATAATTAGTAAGTTTTATGTTAACTAATTTAGCATCAACTTTTAGGTATCTTTTATCATATACTTTTAAATTTTACTAAGTACTTTTTAAACAAGGTAAAAAGAAATTCTAAGCTTTATGAAAGAAATAAGTTAAATAACAGTTGGTTAATCAAGAGCTTTAAAACGCTGAAAGGTAAAAGACTATAAAGCAGTAAAAAAATTGAGACAATTTCTGGTGAAACATACTTTTTATCATGTGACATAAGAAATTTACAAATACTCTTTTACAACTCTAGTTAAGTTTGTAAAATTGTACAGAAAAAATTTACGTTAAGTCGTTTCAGGAACACACGGCTTAACAGTCTCCACCAGTGGATGGGAGCAAAGCATATTTGCTGAAGATAAAGTCATTGGAGATGACAGAAGAAGCCACAAGTTGAGAGCAAAGTGCAAGTTTCCGTTCACGTACCGAGGACAGATTCACAACAACTGCGTTAGATCAAACAACGGACCGTGGTGCAACATCGACCCTAAAACCGTCGAAATAAAGATAAAGAAAA
This sequence comes from Thalia democratica, assembly GCF_965202585.1. Classification (NCBI taxonomy): domain Eukaryota; kingdom Metazoa; phylum Chordata; class Thaliacea; order Salpida; family Salpidae; genus Thalia; species Thalia democratica. The sequence continues at coordinate 38,315,277 of NC_139167.1, read as the reverse complement.
AGTGGGTGCTTGCTTCCAAGTTCAAAAAGTACGGCTTCAAAACGAGCAAGCTGGCTGTGTACTGGGATAGGTGTAAAGGTAAGATGGTTTTGCACTTAAACGTATTAAGTATGCAGAGAATACTTTAAACTTTTATAAGTATAGTTTGTATAAAAGGGATTTAGTTTCATTGCAGCTTTAAGTACGTACCATAAGTAACTAGTATGTATTTCAGTGTTTTTCGAATTGTGCACTTATGAACACTAGTGTGTATAGAAGTTATTTTGCTGTTTTTTAAAAAATTATAAGTACATACTATACTTTTTTAAAACTTTTAACTGTTTTTAAAAGTTATTTCTTGGTGGCTTTTGAGACTTAGCTTTTTTATGAAGACAACAAAGTTTTAATAGTAATTGTTTTAGTACAAATTAATAAGTATAATAAAAAGTATATACTTATTAGTCAAGTATGCAAATATTTTCAAAATTCTTGTTGTACACAACAGTTAAAGACTTTGATAACCAGTATTTTTCAACGTAACTACAACTCTTTTGGTTGAGACATTTTGGTTCTTATTTTAATTTTGACTTACAATTGTTTTTGCTTAACTGTTTTCTTAGCATTAAAACAAATTATTCAGTATAAAACGACTACTGAATATAATACTTTAAGTATGCATTATTCTAATTTTTAGAAGTAACATGGAATCATAAAGACAAAACATATTACTGGAATTTCGCTAGTAAAAAGAAAAACTTTTTTGCTGCAGTAAAAAAGTGCAAGCAACTAAAGGATGGCAACTGGAACCTGTCTAATTTCAATTACCAACACCCAACCAACGAATCATTGTTAGTTTAGCTTTAAGATTATGTTTTAAGCAAAGTATTTTTGTTACAGATTTTGTAACTTTTGTGGTAAGAGACCAGTTTTCAGGAAAGGAAGAATATAAGAAGTATTGTATTTGAGAAAAATATAGTTATAAGTTTTAAAACATTTAGAATGTTTTTGCTTTTAATGGTTTTGAAACTTATTGTATATATGTGATAGTTTAGATTGTTTAAATTAACAGAACAAACATTGTTCTAGATAGTTTTTCAAACATTTTTTTGCTCTTATGTTTGTATTATTATAGTATTTAGAAAGTTTTGGATATTACGAGTTTTGTAACGACTACGGTTGTACGTAACTTAAATTATAAAAAGTATATTTCTAAAAATAAATTAAAGATATTTTTTACTACTTTTAGATAAATGTTTTAAAAATGTATCCAAAAACAGATGTTATGTTAAACATTATCGTCTTTTTTAACCTACTGATACATCATAAAAGCGGGAACGGGAAAAATATGCACAAAACCACTTTTGCACGGAGGCTTAAATATGCACGAAGACAGTTTTGCACAAGGGTCATTTTTGGACGAGAGTAAAGTCAAACAAATAAAATAAGAATGAAACAAAAAGCTAAATTAATAAAAAATGAGTTACCGACCGAGGGTAAGTGTTAGGGTTAACAGTGATAGTAAAAATATAATAAACAATAAATTAAAAAAAGATTATAATATTAAATTTTCTACCCGTGCAAAATTTTCTTCTTGCAAAAATGACCCTTCGTGCTAAATTGTCTTTGTGCAAAATTGTCTTCTTTTAAAAGTGACCCTTCAAGCAAAAGTATCCCTTCATGCATATTTGATACCTACTCCATAAAAATAGTTACACATAAAAAAAGAAGTTAGATTTTCAACTGCATACAAAAAGCTTTATAAAACAGTTACTTTTTTAAAGAAAAATGTTTAATTTAAAATTTGTATGAACATAGAATGTTCAGAAACTCTTTTTTTTCTGGTAACAAAATAAAATCACACAACAACTTTATGAACAACCACCACAGGTCCATTACAAAAATTTTGAAGCCTTTTGAACCAACAGCACATTGGGTCAATGTACACAAGGGCGATAAGAACCTAATGAAGCGCACTTGTGCGGACACTCAGAACAGCGACCACTACCGACGTCGTAAATGCAAGAAGTTGAAGCGAAGTTTCGTATGCGAAAAGCAGAAGTAAAGTTTTGTCAAAAGATGTAGTGATCATACTCATTTGTTATACAAAAGCACTATTACTGATCGATATTTAAGTTTTATAGCAATAGCGTTTTTCAAAATAAATTTCTGCTGATCAAATTATTGTTCAAAACAATCGATCTTTTTTTTTGCTCGCTTGTCCTATAAATTAAAAAAAAGTTACGTAGCTTATTGTTATAGATGTCTCTTATTTTATTAAGTAAGTAAATAGGCTAAAAACATAATAAAAGGTAATGAAGTATGCTGGCTTTTAATATTAGTAAACAACACTATCAAAAACATGTATTTGCAATACTCTTTGTTTTTTCCTTAACCAATAAAAGTTTTATAAGTTTTCTTTATACCAGCAGCTTGCTTAATTTTTTCTTTGATTCTTTTAAGGCCTCGCTCACTTGAAGAAATATCAGACATCCGTTGATCGTCACCCTGAGTATTAATCAATTTTATTACATTCAAAGTAAATAAAAAAAATTCTTAAATATGATTATTACTATAACAGTACTTTACTTATTTCAGTTTATTTAATTTATAATTTAGATTAAAACAAAAACCTAAATACTGCTTTTAAGTTTTTTTTAACATGTGCATTCATGATTTAAAGTTAAAAAACACAAAAATGACGTTAAAATTAAAATTTTTCTTTATCATATATAATTGAAATAAGAAAAAACTTTCGTAAAAAAAAACTGAAGATTAGTCGCAGCAATTTAAAAGCAAATAAAACGCGTTTAGATAAGCTGCAAGAATTATCACCTCTAATTCTATAAACATTTTTATATCTTTATATTAGGTTTTAAGCAGTTTTGTAGCCTAAAGTAAGCTGTCGTTGCTTTTACAACTAAAAAAAAATTAATTTTTAATTCTGATGTTTCCCCTTTTAAAAATTATTACGCACACCACCTGATAGTCTTCGGCAGATTTGTAAGAAATCACCGCCTTGGCGTAAGACAAGCACGACTCCTCAAGTCTCCCCACGATCTCGTACGTGCACCCCAGGTTGTTAAGCAGCAGCGAGTAGACCCTCCACTTCCTGCAGCCATTCCCCAGTTTGCTCTCCATGACGTTTATGCCTTCGCGCAGAGTCGATTCCCTGCTGGCGTAATCTCCGCATCTGGTTTTTACAAAAAGTAAAGTGTTCCGTGCTTCAGTGGATTTTTATTATGTCGTATAAGTATTAGTTTGATATCAAAAAATTAAAGAAAAAAAAATAACATAATTTAAAACCAACTACTAAAACCTTCCTTCTGTGTATTCAATACAGTGGAGGCACTTCACCTCGCAGCTGGTCACAAATTCTTTTTCCACGAAATTTTCAGAAGTTTCTTTGATTTTGAATCTTATATCATGCATTATTGGAATAACGTGATAAAGAATAAGTGATTTTAAACTACTTTTACGGCCCAACAAGTTCTTGCAAGCATTTCTTATACCTACAAGTTTTTTTTTTAGGCATTGCTACAACTTTAGTTTTAGAATTCAAGAGTTAGAATCTACTCTAAATTGTAAAGTTAAATATCTATTTAGTAACAAGTACTACTAATAAACTTTTGTAATAAAGCTAGTAAAATAAAACCAGATATAGTTATCTTGTTTCTAAAAAAGCTAATAATAATAATAATGATAATTTATACTCAAAGATTAAGTATAGTAGTAAAAGTGTTTTATTATTTTTCTTAATGTCTTAGTTACTGAATTACTGCGACTTTTTTAAAAGTTTTGTTGGTTTACTTAATAACGTTTTTTTTTTAACCGATTTGATTGAGTATCTCAGTTTTATCTATATACAAATTATAATTATATATTATAGGAGTTAATTATATTACTTTAAAGATTAAACAGGATTATTGGTATCAAAAAGTTAAAAATCATTCTGCCTTTATCATTTATGATATAACTATCTAAATCCTTTACATATAAAATAGCTTAAACTTAGCGACAAAGTTATTTCAATTCGTGTTTAAAACCTTCACAGCACACAGTCAACCCTTCAACACACTTAACTCCATCACACTTCTTTTGATAATAGCTGCAAGCGATTTGAAAAAACAAAACGGCTTCAATTGACTTTTCTTTCAAATCCAGTCGCTTCGCGTACAACTCGACGTCTTCCGGTGTGGTGTTCGTGTTTTCGGTTAAGATCTGAAACACTTCATCGCGTATTCTCGCTGCCTTTTCCGAATGCTTCGACAGCAGAGCGCACTTGTAAAACTGAACTAGTTCTCTGGAGTAGATAAGGTCCCTGCCCATGGCCACTCTCTTGCTCATTGAAGCGTACGCCTTGTCGGGGTCGTTGTCTTTTAAATAGCCTTCTGTTTTGTCTGGTAAAAATAAATTTCACTTTACATACTTTTAGTTAAGTTTAAGGATTGATTTAAGATTTATAATAAAAAATCACATTAGAATAAATAGAATAAAAACTATTCGAAACTTCAGTACCTAAAGAAAATAACATATTTTGTAGTAAAAAATAATTAAGTTAAACAGTTTTGATAAAGTACTAAATACTTTAAAGTCAATTATATTTCAAAATGTATCCTGAACGAACTATTTGTTACTACCATACATAACTTATAATACTTGTATATTGTATATATTATAAATGCTAAATCAGTGTTAATTATTTTTCTTATGTAAGGTAGTTTTTTTTTAGGTTTCGGTAATATAATTCCTATTTTAGAAATAAAAAAGTAAGTTATTATTTGATAGTGTCTAAAACAATAAACAATAAAAAACTACCTACAAAATAAGTCATCGTAAACTTATTTTATTGATTTTTTAGTAAAATCAAAAACATTTAGTCTTTGGAAAAGCGTCTACATTAAACTATTTTGTTAAAAATAATTGTTCATATTTTTAGTGTTCGTAAACCTTGGTATTCAAAAATTTGCTCCAATGCGGAAGACCTTCCAAGAGAATGAACTGTAACTTGACTTATATTGTCTATTAAAAGAACATTTGTTTTAGTAAGAAACTAAATTCAAAAAATATCTACCTACAAAATAATGATAAACTGGTTAAATCTTTGATTATGCATTAAAAGCTTTTTAGTTGATTATAATATATTGTAAGCTGCTTTACATATAGCTTTAAAATATTTTATGAATATTAATTTGGCAGTTTTACACTGAACGTATTTTAAGCTTATTACAAAAGTTCTTTAATAGTTAGAAATATCTTTTTAGTTCAATTATTCTCAATTTTTTTTTTAAACGTTTCAAGTGATTATGAAAATTAAAAAAGGCTTTTCAGACTAACTTTTTTTACTGTCAGTAAAATTTTTAAAGCATGATTTGTGGTAAACTCAATGCTCATATCAAATATTAAAAATTTAGTTTTATAAGTTAGAAAAAGTAGCTTTAATTTTAATATTCAATTTAAAGTCAATACCAAGTAAAGTGATGTTTTAAGTCATTTACAAACCACAAGTGATTTTTCTACTAGAGGTTCCAAAGAAGTTACTTTTCGTATCATCATTAGAGTAGTCGGATTTCAACGTTAAATTACTTATTTCATTGATGACTTTTCTTACTGAGCTTTTCATTTCTAAATTTATTATAATAGTTTAGTCATATTGTATTTTATCTGTAAGTTTATTACTATTTTAGTTTTAGCAATAACTTTATTAATTTCTCAAAAGTTTGGTCCGTCAGACAGAGTTATATGGTCCATGGACGTAAATTAACCTAGAAAACAACTTTTGAAAAACAAATAAAATGAAGGTTTTTTATAACATTTATTTTGAAAGGTACTCCTAGTTTGATTTTGAGTACACTGTATTTAGTGCTCATTTAATGATTATACCATCCCTAAAGCTTTGTCTTAAACAATTTTTTTAGTTTTTGGTGAAACAACCTTTCAAAATTAAGCGGTCTGTTAAGAGTTTTTTAAACATGTTCGGCCCGCTTAAGTTTTTTTTTGGGAAATTTGACTCACCGACTACAAAAATTTCTTGCCCCTGGTTTTAAGCTTAGACTCTAAATTAAATAGACTGAACTTTAGTAATAACAAAAAAAATAGTGTAACTCAAGCTTTCGCTAATAGAACATTTTATTCTTTTTTCCATTGCATGAAAACACAAAGGTAATACGTTTATTAAAAACTTGCTTTTCATAAAGTTTTATAAAAAACTAGTAGTTTCACATTATCAAAATTTTTATCTTGACGTTACATTAAAGTTTTGTTTTATGTTGGTAAACTAACTATTTCCACTTTAGAAACAAAAAAATGTGTTAGTTTTTACACCGATTACTACTTAGGGTAATTCTAATCGTTCAGATGAAATATAAAATATATATCACAGTTATTAGCAGAATTAAACAAGACTTAACTTGATGTATTAAGGTTTTTTTTTTATAAATAAGATCTTTTTTTAAGACTAACAAAAAATGTATATATTATATTCTAACAAGGTTAAAGTATCTCTAAAAAACCGTTTGTAAGCAATTATAAACAATTTACTTGTCTAGCTTTTATTGAAACTTCTGATTTTTTGAGTAAAACTTTGCACTAGATTAAAAAAGAAATTTCTAGAGCTTTTTAGTATTCTCATACAAAGGCATATCTTCTGAAGCCATTTTTTTGTAATGTGTATGAAATCTGTAATCATTACAAATTTACGTCACATTAGATATAGACATAGTTATACATTTATTGTATATTTTTCTATGTATAGTAATAAAATTATTGTATGATCAATAAGTAAACATTGATAAATTTACATAATCAATGCTCGTTTGTGATTTGTTTAGGGCATCAAGTAGATAAAATAATCGAATGATTGTTTAAAACATTCTACAAATTTTAATTTCATTTTATAATCCACAGTTTTTGTTGTTTCTTATTATTTACGCTACATGTTTATTATAAAAACTCAATATAGTTAACTTTATCATATCAGTATTTTAAATGTTTAAAATAGCGCATTAATATTCTTTTCTCGTAATTAGCAAATTAAAATAAGGTGAAACTTACCTTTTTAATTTATAATAAGTTAATTAGCTTAATTTTCTTAGGTAAAATTACGAGAACCATGTTGAATAACATTTTAGGAAACACAGACAAACTAAAATACAAATTGTATAAATGAAAATTAACAACAACAGACTATTGATCTATGATGTTGTAAGATCTTTTTTGTGTTTTTTTCAGCTGGGAGATGTTTTGTTTAAGTGTAGTAATAAACTTTCAATACACTTACTTGTTTGTTCTTTCTATTTAAAAATCTTCTACTCATTCAAATATGATTCGTTCCATTTACTAACAAACCATTGTCCCTTTTTACCCAGGCAATAAAAAACTATGTCGAATGAGCATAAAACAAGCTAAGCTTTTTTTTTTTAATTAAAAACCTCTACCGAAATTCACTTTACGTTGTATTTTTAAATAGCTTTGATTTAATTTAAAACACGAATATCACGACTGTGCTTGCTCACTTTTTGTTTAAAAACGCTATAAACAAGGTGGGTCAACTTTGTTAGTCGACGCGTCAGATTTACAAAAAAAAATCTTTAAAACGAATTGCTATACTAAGTTAGAGCTATCTGCAAAGCGGAAGAATTCACCTAAAACTTGAAAGAAACACGACAAAACTTATAACAAAAGTAAACACTAATTGAAGCATGATTCAGTAAAAAATAATAAAACATTGATACTGTATTAATTCAATCTAATCGAAGTTCCAACAAAAAACTAGTTTTATTTTTATAAAAAATTGACCAGCTCAAGATTTCTAAAAATTAAAAACAATCTTGATTTAGCCTAAAAACGTGGTAACCCTGATAAAACTAGTTGAGTTTTTAGGCTTAAATAATGATGCTCATAAAAGGTGAGAGTGATTACTCAATTATTCTTTTTTGAATAAAAATATGGTATTATGTAACTAACTAACAGGGTTGCCAAAGACTTTTCGAAAATTTTCTGCAGGTTTTTGAAAGTAAAACTTTTTAGTCCATTTTTAGAATAAATATTATTTTACGGTAAAAAACTGTCTAAAATTATATAAAATATTGAAAAGATACTGTAATATTATTTTAAATGTGATTTTAATACAAAAAATTATACAACAAAAGGTATTGTATATGACAGGTTTTTCGTGTCTAATCTAGATTTTCATGCAAAACTTGTTTCAAGTCCAGATTTTTTTTAATTTCTCAGGTTCCAAATTTTGTTTTGCCTAAATTGTCAGATTACAGGCAACCCTGTAACAATGCAATTTAATTATTTTTATAAGATGATTAACAATAAGTAAATATTATAGAAGTAATTTTAATCGAAAGTAAGTAAATTAAAAAAATTATTGCAGTATATAAAACAGTATTAAAAATTTTGTTTACTATCCCTAAAAAAACTTTGAAATTATGTGCTACAATAAAGATAGTTGAGCTTAATCACCTTAAAATATTTTTTTAACATTTATTTGAAACAATTTTTATGATTCATAACTATGTGTATAAAAAAATGTTTTAAAACTATAAGTAATTAATTAAGGATAAAACTTATGAATTTCATTCTTATAAAAACATAAATATGTTAACAACGTCAACAATATATTATAAAAATAACGGTATACTATCAAAGTCCACCCGCGTTCAAAATCCACCCAGTCAAGTTCGAGAACCGCTTACCGATCGAGGGTAAAGGTTAGGGGTAACAGTGATAGTGAAAAGTAAATAAAAGAAAATTCAAAAAATATAAAATAAATTAGCAAATAAAGAAAACAAAAACTTGGGTGGATTTTGATAGCATACCAAACTAGCATTTAGTAAATAAACACATGTTGTTTATACTATACATGGTTAAGTAAACCATATGTTTTATAACTAAATCTAACTTTTGTTAAGAAGTTTTAAAACATCAGATTTTTTTCCTTCATCAAATTACTAATAATACAACCGCTACACCAAAAAAATATTTATCACATCATTTTAGGTTGAAAACTATAATAAATTCTAAATTGCAGAAAATAAATTATAATAAGTTACCAATTGGTAATTTTTATTGAAATCAGTAAAAAAACACTGCCTACGGTTTTTAGTCTAATTTAGGGTTCAGCAAATTACGGCCCGCCAAACATAAATACCTGGCCCGCAATACAGTTTCAGGCAAATTTAAGCATTTTAAAACAAAAAATTAAAAGTATGCTCTTAATTTAACTTTGGGTAAACAAAGTGTTTCCGTTATTTTTAACAATTAATTAAGTATCTTTTAAATACTTTCTTTAATATTTTCAGAATAATTGTTCAAATAAAACTGCGGATAATTTTTTTTTTCTCAGGCAACAAAAAACATTTTCCATTAAACCTTGGTACTTACTTATTTTATGCCGCAGACTCCTCCAGCACTAAATTATCTGAAATTTAAAGAAAAATTTACTTCAGAATTAATTGCTTTTTTCTTAAACCATTTCCGTAAAATTAGAAATGCACCAATTCTATTTGTAATTATTTGAAACTAAAAACTCAATTTATAAAATAGTTTTTTTTTTACAATATTAAGGTAGACATTACAGTTTTCTTCACTATAGATATTTAAAGATATTTAGGATAAAATAAGCTAGCAACATAGCATAATGAAGTTTTATTTTTTGAAAGTTTCAATAAAAGCATGATTTTTTTAGATACGACTTTTACAGAACAGTAATTTTTTTAATTAACATAGTTAGAAAATTTATGTTGAGGTTATACAAAATCTTGAGTAACTTAAATGTATGGTTACAAGTATAAATGTAAAAAATCACTAAACTTTAAAAATAAAATAAATATAATCAAAGTGTCCTCTTGAATAATTAAATTTGGTTAGATAGTATAAAAAGTGAACAATGTAAAATGTTATCATTATAAAACATTATTTAATTATTTGAAATATAGAAATTAAAAGAAATGTTAATAAAAACATAGTTTGACGCAAATAGCAGTGTTAATAATATCTGAACAAGTCAACAAAATTATTAGTTTTAGTTGCAACAGAATTTTAGAATGTCGAAAGCTAAAAGTAAACTAACACTTAGCATTTAAAAATAGATAAATGTTCGAACAAACTATAATATGATTAACGAAGTTAAGGAAAACTAGTAATTAGTTCTTCGTTTTATCCAAAAAGTTAAGTCACTACAACAGGTTGTCAGCACTGTAATGTTAAATCTGCACTGCTATCAAACTACCTCATCAATCTTGACCCACGTGTCATCATACGCAAATGCTTCCACCTTCAAAAACTCTTCCAGCCTGCTTATTTCTTTTGAAACTGTTTTTGAAAAACCTTCAACTCCACCAATGAGCTTTTCAAAGTAAACTTTGACGTCCTCGATTTTCGGCCTGTCGCTTTCCTCGGCCGAACCTTTCAGCACGGAGCACTTTTTGATTATTTTCCTCAAGCAGTTCATCGATTTCGCCTCTCGCGCGCTTTCCCCGCCGCTGTTTTTCAGCGAAACGATCTCTTCAAAAAGGTGCGCGTCAACCTCGAACGGATCTTCGCACAGTTGCCAAAACTGCGGAAACCTGCGATCGACTTTCACGACGGTGGCGAAAACGGCCGCGCCCAAGCCAAAAACGTCGTGGGACTTTTTCGGTAAATCCCCGGGATTTTCGCACCGGTCGCGCGGTGTGAAGAACCTCGTGTGTTGCGAAATTGCTTTTCGTTCTTCACCCTCCGGCCTGCTTTCCGTCTGCGTGGCGAGAGTGGCGCCGCCGAAGTCGCTCAAGCGCGCGTGGAAGCCGCGAGCGAGGAGGATGTTGGCGGGCTTCAGGTCGTTGTGCGTGATCCTCCTGCTGTTGCCGTCTTTCGCGTGCAGGTACTGCAGGGCGTTGGCGGTCTGTTAAAAAAATAAATAAGGGGTTTAGGTACAAAACTTTTACAAATACAAGAAATGAAAAATATATGAATGTTCAACTTGAATTGGTTCATTTGTTAAATCTGTTTAAACCATGCATATATAATACAAGAACTATACAGGTTTGACCTTTAAAGTTTTTAAGGTCAAATGCATTTTAATTTATGCATTTTAATTTCAAAAATAAGGGTAAACCTTTTACAATAAACTAGTAACGGCTCTAAATTTTGAAATGATTAAGCTATAAGATTTGATTTTCTTTACAAATTTTGTAAACAAAGTTTTAAAAACTTTTTAAACTAGGTTTTAAAAAACTGTTTAAATATCTTTAGATGTATAAGATTTTGTTTATTCTCTCATTTAATTATAAGCAAGTCATCTCTAATCATTATGAAATTTGAAACATATTAAGTTTGATTGCATCACGAATTGAAATATATTTTCAAAAATTTACAAGTCGAAGTAACATACAATGTCAAAAAAATTTATGATCAGATTTAGATATACATTGTATTGTATTTAAACATTATAATTACAAGTTTTAGCGAAATTTCAAAATTATTATACTGCATTTTTAGAACAGAAAACACATAAAAGTATTTACTTCATTGAAAATTCTCATTGTCAAAGTGGGACTTATTTTTTCATCTTTTTCTCGCAGCCTTTCGACAACTTGCTTCAAACTGCCATATTTGCAGTACTCCAGCACAACTAGCGTGCGGTCTTTCACGTGGAGCTGTTCTATTACGTTCAAAATAAATTGGCACCCTTGCTGGTTGGCTTTTTGGTGAATCTTAATTTCATCATTGAACCTTTGAAAAATTTATTCTACACTCGAGCCTGCTATTCAGTTGTTATTTAGAAACAATTAACTAGAATAAGTTAACATATTTTTTTTAAATTAGTCGCCTTTTATATAACACACTTTTTACAGTTGATGATTAAAATAAAAGCGAGGTTATTATCAAATATTTTTAGTAATGAATGCTGATAAAAAACTATGTGCTTTCAATGCAAACAAAATATCGATAAAACGTTTAATTTGTTAAGTAAATAAAACAGTAAACTTTTGTATAGCTTTTGATTACAAAATAAAGTAACTATAAGAGTAAAATAAGTAAAATGATGTATTTATAAACTTTTACTATGAAATTTTAAAATAGTTTAAGAACAAAATACTACGATTTGAAAAATATTTTGACAGTGTTTTAGAAACTTGTGAATACTTCACTCATTTAAAATTACTCCTTACTTAAGCTAATTTTTTACTATATCATAATGGTACTGTAAGTTTTATTGTTGAAAAAAAGAGGCTTCTACTTTGTAAAAGGAGAACAAATGTATAGTTTCCTTTAATAGTTTATTTGGTAAAACAAGTTTCGCTCAAAGAGCTTGTCAGTGCTTAAAATAAACTGAAAATTTCTTATTTAAGTACAATTATATTAAAAACAAATAAATTTAATAAATTCTACTTTTGAAAATTCAAGGCTAGTATACCAACTGTTTTGCAAAAGGTTTAATAAATTCAAACAGCTTAAAATGTGTAACATAGTTTGTCAAAAGAAAATTTTTGTAATCAAAACTTATAAGAGTATTTACTTTATAACAAATTAAAAACTTAAAAATATTAAATGAGCACTTTAATTTACATTTCTTAATATTTCGAACAATAAAATTTGTAAGTATTTTGATTGTTATTAAATCATAATAAACATATCTTAACTATATTTTTAAATTTTTTCAGGATTGCTAATCTTCCAGTCAAAAAACTGCCCTGAGTGACCAAAAACTGCCCTTAGTGATCTTAAACTATCCTGAGTTATCCTGAGTTTTTCTAATACATTAAAATAAAATTACTTTTCAAAACTAATAAAAGCTTCACCAAAATTGGTTATAAAAGAACAAAATATTGAAACTAAATCAATTAAGTTTCATCATAATTAAAAAAAGTATGTCCTGAGGTTTTTTTAAATTTTATCCTAATTTAATTATAAAACAACAAAACTATCCTGAGTCAGCCTGAGTTTTCTTTTAATTAAAATCATCCTGAGTTACCCTGAGATTTTCTAAAACTTTAAAATATACTGAGTTATTCTGAGTGTCCTGAGTGTGTGGCAGTTCTGTTTTATTAACTAAAAACTAACAGTTTACTTTCAAGTGTGTGTTGATCTGTTAAATTAATTTTAAAAATATAGTTGAAAGCTTAACTAGTTAAGATAACAGTTTAGAATTTACTATCTTCAATAATTACGCCTAAGCTTTTATCATTACACAACTTTACTTTCTGTTTACTTTATGAATTAGATACGGTTTGTAAACAAGTAAGTACTAAAATATGTACTTACTTTTCTTGAGAATTTTTAGGAACTTTTACTGCAACAAGTTTGTCTTTTTCATTAGTTTTCACAGCGATATAAACACTTCCAAAGCCACCTTTTCCAAGAAGCCCATTGTCTTTTTTAGTCACATAGAATACTTTTTGTTCAGTTTTTTCTTGAACTTCTTTTGAGTCTTTTTCAACTTGTTGAGATTTCAAAAAAAAAATGTTTTTGAATATTTTCTGTTTTAAAAATTTATTTTGATAATCTTAATAACAGAATCATAAAACACCATAAACTTTTTGTCTGAGTATAACATATGACACCAAGTCATAAAAATTAAAATATTAACATTTAACTCTTTTTTAAACCTTATTAGGAGTATTTTCTGTAGATACTGGTAAACTTGAATTCAAGGTGTCATTGAATCCTGTAATAGTTATTGTAGTTTCTTCTGTGTTGTTTACTGTAATAAAATCAATAATCTCTTTGTTTATTTTCAAATAGCAAGCTCTTTCTGATTCTTTTTTGTTTTTGCCCTCACCAGTTGCAGTGATGTTTCCAATGACACCATTGTACTTAATTTCCAAGGTGTACAAATATCGAAATGTCTGAAAATTATACTTTTCTAAAATATATTTTTTGTAATTTAAGCATTATTAAATTTAAAAAATAGACAAAAATACATACCAATTAATTGCTTTAAATTAAAAACTTAGTTTTGAGACTACAGTTGTTTTTTTAAACTATCTTGCAAAATTTTTCGTTAAATTTTCTAGTACAGAGTACTTCAGGAAGTTATTTGTTATCTAATTTTAAGCAACTTGGTCTGTTTTGATTTTCTCTTTAAAGGTTTGAACTATAAAACTTATTAAAAAGCTACAACAGTTAAAATATCTAAAATATTTCAAATTACATCAATAAAAATAACTTTTCTCGCAATGAGGTCGTCAGTTAATACAGTTTTATAAAAAATATAAAAGTTATGATATAAATGCTTAAATTTACGAACTATAATTAGAGGGTTGTGCAAAAAATCAAAGAATTATGTTAGTTTAAAAAATCTTTTTGAAATATAAAAAGCATAAAAGCATTACCATGTTGAAATTATGGCTAGTCAACAATTATACAATCTACAAAATTTTGCAATTTACTCACTAAATTTTAGGAATTTTAGGAAATTAAAACAAAATCAATAAACAAAACTGTTATTGAGCTGATTTTCAGGGTTGTGATCAACAGTTGAAAAATAGTATAATCTAAGCAATAACAAAACACTTAAATTGAAGCCTTTTTGAGGTTTAAAGTATCTATAGTAAAAATGAAAACATTAAAAAAGATAACTAATGAGTTTTATAAATTACTTTTATGTAGTAGTTGTTATAGCTAAAGATGAATAATGGGTGATTTTGAAAGTTGTTTCAAGTAAACATAGTAAAATTATTAAAAATGATTTTAAAATAAATTAATCAAAAGTACTTACAAATTAAGTTCTTGAAAACGTATCTGACAAAACACAAATAAACAGTAAACAGAGTTGCTCAAAATTTTTTGAAATTCTTTTACAGTTTTTTAAAAGTACAAAAACTGTTTGTCTCTCTATGGTATAAAATTAAATTTTAGATAAAAAACTGTCTTAAACAGTATAGATACATAGAAAAGATACAGTAATGAAATTAAAAGCGTGTTGTATAATAAATTCAATTCTAAATGCTGATACAATAAAAATTATTGTTTAAGATAGATTGTTCTATCCTAAACCAAATTTCTACATTATTATGAAAATGAACAACATTATTGTAATAAAACTACATTATTGTGATAGTGAGCTACATTTAACTAAGTATTTAATAGTTCAATTACCATTTAATTTCCCAACTACTTGCTTTTTATTACTAATTTTTTTATTAAATATAGTTCTTCTCTAAAATTAGAGTGTACAAAGGATGTTTTCTAACTTATCGCTACCTGCAAGTGATTTATTTTAGTATAAATAGTAATTAACTTAAAAAGGTTACCAAGCTTTGTCTTACAATTTTCATGCAACTTGATTATAATTTTAAACCAAAATAATTTTGATAAGTTAAGTATTATTCCCCTTAAATTCACATTTTAAAGAGCCTAAAATGCCTACTCAACGGGATATTGACTGTATTTATTTCAGTTTTAAACATTTTATTCAATACAATATTAGTTGTTATTTAACTTACTAAATAAAAAGTAACAATTGTACTTAAGTAAAGGTACATGCTAAGGTGTCACTCCGTGCTAAAGTAACGTGACTCAGTGCTAAAGCTTTTCTAACACCAACCCTTTAGTATAGCTAACTAATTGAACTCCAACTCATGAGCTGTAGATTTAAAAAGCATCTAATAATTAAGATACAGATATTTAACTGCATAAACAAAATTTAGCTGAAATTGATTGAAATGGTTATTGTGAGTTCTAATGTTTGTGTTTAGCTAATTACTTTTACAATTGGCAATACTATACTATCAATTTTTTAGCAATAAAAGCAGTTGTCAGAAAATGCTTAAACAGAAGTTATTTTTTTGCACAATTGTTCTATAAGTTTTAAAATAAAGCTTTTTCAAACGTGGGAATAATAAAAGTAATTTACTTATTTTGTTTACAGAGGCTATTTTTATCCCAATTTTTCCACAAAATAGATCTTGCATGTTTTTTTTGGGTTCTTTACCTCACCAAGATGAAGTAGCATGTTTTAGTTAATACAGTACTTAAATTTTTGTTTAAAAAAAAACCATTTTATAAACAAACATTATTTAGTTCTATTTTCCCTTTAAATCACTTTTTATTAAAAAAAGTCATATTATTTACATTTACGAACTAAGCCACCAGATATTTATAATCTTAAATTTATAAAGTTAGTAGCAGCTTTTGAGATAAAAGCATTGAAAATTAGAGAGTTCAATAGGTTTCTAGTGTAAGGAACAAACTAAAAAAGCAAACATAGAGTAATTAATGAACAACTTTATTCCTTCTACAGTTTTTGAGCAACACTTTTGTTCAGTACAAACATTAAAAAAATATATACCATTTGTAGGATACAGTTTTATTTTGTTTTTTATTCAAAAAATATGTTTTTCCTTTATAACGTTATTTTTTCAAAAACCTTTTATTACCAAGTTGTTTGTAATAGTAAAAAAACATTTAGTAAAAATTTAAACAAAAATGCTTAAAAATGAAAGAAGAGATAGACTTTTAGTAATTTTTATAAAACTCCGTATAATAGGACATTATAAATTTATATTTCAATTTTTTTTTTCAAAGCTTGTTATTAAAGTTCTTATAAATATGGCAAGCTTTGAGTTTTCAGCTAGAATTTTTTTTACACTTTGCAAATACCACAAAAAAACTCTGTGTGAAATTTTAGATAATTCAAAGCTCCAATTGAATTTATTTCAAAAGTACAAAAAAAGTACATATATATTTATATTAGTAAAAATATACCAAGTATAAATTTTAAAAAGCAAGAAACTATCAGTATATACTACAATTTGTTAATTACTCAACTTTCTTTTATGGTTAAATGTTTAGTTTTTATAATACTATTTTAATGTTAAATTGTTGTGATACTTTTACTAGAAAATTTATTTATTTGTTTTAAAAGCTATACTTAAATATTTAATGTAACGAGTTTTCATAAAACAATTTTTTATATAGATTTAGATTAATTTAAAGGCTTTTTTTTATTTACCGGGTTGTGTGATTCTCCAACTTTAATTGCAGTTGGAATTGTTTCTGGCAGACTCAACTTTACGTCTTTTAAGTTTTTTAGTTTTTGTTTTAGCTCATTAAATTGACTAGTAGCATTGTTATGAGCCGTTAAGCTGATGATTGTAGGCACAGACACTTTCATTTCGTTTTAATATTGTCTTAAAATCATACTGAAAAGAAGTAAACTTTCTATACAATAAAATTGTTAATTTAATCAGAGGTTTATTTGCTTTGAACATTAACCTGCTTTAGTAAGTTCAACTTAATATGATCTTTTTATAAGTACAGTAAAAAAAAAACATTTAAAAAAGTATTATTTTATTTAAAAAAAGTACTTTTGAATTACCTTATGAAAAAATAAAACCAAGTGTTTTATTAAAAAGTACTTTTTTTAATAAATTTTAACACAATACAAGATAATTATTTTTATTTAAAAAAGTTGGCTTTTTTACAAAACTATAAGTAAAACTGAGTGAGTGATATGAAGCATTATCTTTTTTAAAACATACAATAATATCTCTTAGTTGTCCAATGAACTTAATAAAGTACTGCTAAAACTTTTGAGCTAATAGTACAGTCACGTCTTGCAAAGCATTGTGTCCACTGCAAAAGTGCTAACTAAACAGAGGTAGCAAATTTAGATACTTTATTGGCTGTTTTCTAATAATGCAATTGATTGTATAAAGTTTCAGAAATTTTATTAAAAATCTACACCCTGCAATAGATTTCAAAATATTTAGTTAAAACTTTCTTGAATTATATAAAAAAATAAACATATTGTTAACTATACATACAATATATCTAAAATATAATATATTTTCTAATTATAATTTTTTGAATTCTTTAAGTATTCTAAAATGCGTAACTAAACAAGAGTGCAGCAAGTGCATAGATCTGGAGAGGTGACTGTATTATATTTATAGCCTAATACATTTATAAAAACTAAAAAGTTTGTAAAAGTGAATAAGTTATACTAAAGTAAACTAAATTGATAATCTTCTGAGAAGGGCTAATTTGAATAGGTGATAAAAACCAGTATGTGAAAACCTAGTTATCAGAAAAGACTCCAATAATATTTTTTTAATTCTGTGGAAGACCAGCAGATATAAGTTGAAGACACCTTATAATATTTAAAATGTATGAATCTACTAAAGAATTCTAACTAATAATTATTAGGTTTAGCTTTAAAACACAGTAAAGATCATGAAAACAAGTAAAAGTCTGACAACTTAAAATTTAAATCAGAAAACTAATACAAAAAAGTCCATTATATTTTTTAACATAAATATGGGTAAAAGTGTAGAGTTATGTAGCTGATTTTATCATAGATAACAACTTGGTATTTTAGAAAATTTTTCATTTTTTATAAATAAACTTAATGAATACTTTAAATAGGATTTATTTTTCGTAAACCATCTTAAAAGTTAAAACATAACATGGTTGTCGTTTAGTGTTCCCCTCTTAAGTTTGTAAGTACTAAACACCAGATTGATAAAATAATATTGCTCTCTTATTACTTGCAACAATTGGCATAATCAATCATCAAGTTCGTTCAGCTATGCAGGTCTTATAAAAACATCCCAAAAAATTTAACCTAGAGTTGACCACATATCAGTCAAGAGAAGTGGCTAGCATTCCTCACAAAATACAGGTATTTAATATTTAATTGGTAATCAGCTGTTTTATTTAAAATTTGTATAAAATGCTCTAAACTTTATAGATTAAGTAGATCAACATGTATTTATGTGCAACATGTGTCTGACTTAAAGTTTAAAGTTTTCCTCAAGTTATGTTTATTAATAAATTAGTATATATATAAAATATTGTGATCATGTGATGCTAAAATTTCATAAGTTATTTAATCTAAAGCCTGTTTATTTGGTAAAGGCTGGAATAGTTTGATAAAGTAATTTTTGTAAATTGATAGAAGCTTAGTAAAAATATTAGCTTACTATCATTTATATTTTCTCAGGTACAGAATCTTTGTTAAGCAAGCTCTACCTTTTTGCAACTTAGGGACTTTTTTGTACAAAAATTTAGTCTAAAAACTTTCGTGAAACTAAACATAAGCAGGACACATAAAAAGAAAAAGAGAAAAAAAAAACTCATATTCAAAAATTTTAGATAAAAAAAATATAAATAAATTCAGAAGAATTAAACTTATAAAGAACAAATTCAATTTGTTTATCTTATCTTATTTGTTTAAAATAAAAACCGAAACTACAAACAACTCCAATGTTTTTTTAAACGTTTTATCATATTTATACTGCATAATATCAGAAAGGTACTGCAAACTAAAAAAAACTTAAACACAGTTTTCATTATAAACAACAAAAATTTTGAAAAATTATTAAGTACTTTTAAGAATAGCACAAATAAAAAAGTAACCAATGCAAAAACAGTTGTTAATTCAGTATAATACAAAAAAATAACGGTCAATTAATTAAACAACTAAAGGCACTTTATCTTCAAACTCTTATTTTTTAGATAATTCTAGCTTATTTTAAAAAATTGAAATATTCACTAATCTAACTTAGTACTTGTCATTTAATATCCAAATTTTTATTAATTTTTATTTTTTTTTTTTTTCCGAAAGTTGATTTGTTTGGTCACCGTAACATTGGTTAAGTCTGGATTTTAGCATTTTTTCTCTAATTATTTTTAAGATTGTAGTTTAAGATTACTATTTAATAGTTCATTTAATGTCCAAATTTTTGTTTATTTTTTTATATTTTTGTTGGAAAGTAGATTTGTTTGGTTACATTAACATTGGTTTAATCGAGATTTTAGCATTTTCTGTCTGATTTTCATTATTTTTAAGATTATTGTTTAAAATTACTTTTTTGAATTAAGTTTAGAATACTTACAAACTTTTTTTTTCTGCTTACAAACTCTTTTTTATATATATTTTATTATTATTTTTTTTTTATTGCATGAAAATGTAAAAAGAATAGTTATAGATGTTTATATTTTAGCAGAAAATAAAGTATTTAAAAAGCAAGCTGAGATAACTATTTCAAGCAAATTTATTATAAAAAAATCTCTTTTTGAGCAAAGCAAAATTCTTCTTTTTTATGTTAACAAATTTTGTTTTCTTTCTATTGTTTCAGTTAAGACTTAGACAAGTTTTTCAAAGAGAAAAGAGTTTTTTTTTTTGATTTAATGGAAAGAAATTTGTTATTGTTAATATCATTGTTGTTAAAATAATTATTGTTTTTTTTACGTAATACGTATCTTCATATTTTTATTTTTAAAACTTAAATTCAGTTATTGTAAAAATTACTTCTTTAAAATTCTAAAAAAATTTAACAATGGTTTATTTAACTATTCAAATTTGAAATATTTTTATTTTTCAACTTAAATTATTAAGTAAAAAAAAAAACCTCTTTAGCACAAAATACTTTAAAATGATATATATATTCTATACTTTTTATTTAGTTTAAGCAAAATTTTTTTTATAGATTCAGCTTTATTTTACTTTGTTTGAATATTGCAGCTTTATTTTTATTTTTTTCAATGTTATAGCTTTATTTAATGTTACTTATTTTTTGATAAGTTAAAGTAAGTTGGTAGTAGAGTCGAAATTTTTAAACACACATAAAAAAAAGGAAAAGACTTAATATATATATATTTTTTTTTTCTCTTTTTTAAATCTAAAAGGGTAATTTATTTGCAAACTTCTGGATGAATTTTAAAATTAAAACTTCAGATATAAACTTAACCTTTTAACGTAAAGTTAGATACATATTTATGTGTATACAATGTTAGATATATGTGTCTGTAAAAATTCTTTAAATTTTTTGGAAAATTCTATTTTTATTTATTTTTTTTTAAGAAAAGTATTTAATGTTGTAAAGTTTAATAGTGTCATTTTTCATAGAGCTTTTCGTTTTAGAGTTTAAATTTTTCTTTTTTTTTTCATTTTTAGCTCATTATAAATTTGATTAAGTTTGGGTATGCAACTCGATGACCGAGAGGTCTTTTTGCTATCCAGGTCATTGAACCAAAACATTTTTGTGCAAAAATTTTTTTTTTTTTAATGCTTTTTGTTCAAAAGACTAATAACTAATAATGATAATAACTAGGTCAACTAAATTACTACAATGATTAATAACTTTTAATCTTGAAAGCTTATAGTTAACAATTGATGTTGTTAAACAAATGTTCCGCTATCGATAATCTTTTCACATAACTGGTAGCTACTTATGTCTTATTAATAAGTCTTTTCTTTAATGAAATTTAATGAACATTTAGGTATATGCTCTTTAAATCTTGTTTATATTGTCTGCCCAATATAATTTTTTACGCAATTAAATTCTAAGCAATTAACTTTGTATACGACACAGGTTTTATCCAAGTATATTGGGTTCTTGAGCTCCAATTTTAAAACTAGTTTTGAACAAGTAAAACTAAGGGTTCAATCTGCTTGTTAGGTGATTTTGTAAGATCTTGTACTTTCCTCTATAGTATATTATTTACTGAACAAAAAAAGCGCTCAGAAAATTTGGTCCAAGGGCCTGGTGTGCGAAAAACCATTCGGTTATCAAGTCATACACCAGTATATAGTTTAATATCATGTCCAGGACTAATAATAAATAATAATTGTGATATGTTACCCAGATAGGGTAGTTCAAAAACCTCAGAAAACTTCTTCAGTCACAACAACTTAGGTTTCCTACGATTTTCATTATGCAACTTTATATCCTCTCCAAAATTTTTTAATAGATAGCTAATTTTGACTAAGTATCTTTAATTTTTTCTGGATCAACACAAGAAAACAAATCACTTCATTTATTATTTATAAAGTAAGTTTTGCAAGAAATTAAAAATTTGTTTTTAAACAATGATAAAGTTTAATTGGGCATTCTTTTTTAAAGTTAAACACTTAATAAATACATATTTAAAGTTTTATGAACCCAATATTGTAATTAACTTCTAACTATTTAAAAAGTGAAGTTGAAAAAAATGAAGCATAGTTTATCAATAATTTTTTTAAAGTACGCTGATAACTAAAACATTACAAACAAGTAATACCTTAGTCCTTAGTCTTTTCAGACTTATAAGTATTACTATAACACAACAAGTCATAATTTAAATATTTTTATTGTCATAGATGTATACGACTAAAACAATATCATTTAGCATTAAAATTTTATTGCGACACACTGTAATCAGCTTTTTAAGTAACAAAATTTACTGTTTAAGCTTGAAGTCGATTTAAGTTGTAACATAGTACAAGCAAACAAAAACAAAGCTTTTTTGTAGTTTTAGTCAACCATTGCTAAAAAAGTTAAATACATAAAGTTTTTTTTTATTAAGAAAAGCTAAATTAGCTTTTAAATATTTCAAAGTATGTTACACTTTAGTTTTAGCAAAGGAACAAAAAAGTGTATAAGCTTCGTGCTTAGTTTTTCGAAAGTATTAAAACTATAAATTTAAAATGATTCATTGCGTTGCTTTTTTTTGTTAAACCGTTTGTTTAGTACTGTTGTTTCTGTTATATATGCTTTAAATCAAATGATCTCGTTAAAGCTGGTTTTCATTAACCTTCTGCTAAAGAGGACTGTAATTAATAAGCGCGTATTTAAAGACACTATAAACGTAATAAGTGTTCAAAAAACATCAGCTTGCAACTAAAACAACTATTTTAACTTTCTATTCACCTTTTTAAACAGTTTGCTCGACAAGTTTTAATTTAATGAAACGACACTGGTCTGTCACAACGCCTAACCAAAAGGCAGAGACATTTTTGAATAATTATGTTTTTGGCTGTAAGATTAACTGTTGAGCTGTGATTTAGACAAAGTTTATATTTTTAAATTCTTTGAGTCTTTTAGTTTTAATTTTCTTCTTGAGTTGTCAACTGCATTTACTGAACTCCAAATTTTTGCTTTATTTTTGAGTTGACCGTTACCACAATATTGAAAAAAAGAAACCTCAGTTATTAAAAAATAACTAATGCTTCTTTAAAATCTATTTATTAATCTAAAATTAAGAATTGGATTTTTAATAATTAGGAAACAACGAAAATTTTGTCACTACACAGAATTAAAAGCAAACGGTTATAGTTTTTTATCCGAATTATTTGTATATTACAGTTACTTTATATTGTGTTATCGACCTCTGAGAGCTACTTATTTTGATCAGAATTAAACTTCAGTAATTCTATAAGCACGTCTTTGTGAGTCATAAAATCGTTCATAATTATAGAATAGTAAGTTAGTTTCTTGTATCGTTTCTGTATATATAATTCTGTATATTGGTTGAGAATAGATAAATCAAGCTGTATAACAGCAAAGATTTCTTAGCAAAGGTTAAAAATAATTTATACCTTGTATTTGTTGTTAATTAATAGCTTTATTGTATTTAATTATTATTAGTACCATTTTTCTAAATCTATTATGAATTGTCTCAGGTTGAAGATGATTTATAAACTTACTAAAAAATCGTATAGTTTCAAATTATGTTTTTTTTAGCAGTTAAATTGTTGGTCAGGTAAAGTTATAATTTTAGATGCTCACTGCTCAACTACCATTTAAATTTTTTTGATATTTTTTATTATAATAGATAACTAAATGAAAAGTTTCGTCAGTTTTTTAGACCGGATAAAATTTAATTCAAATATATAAGTTCAAATCAACAGTAAAATAAAACTCTAAGATTTTGTAATACTCCGAACAATAGTACTTTGAAGTATAGATTAAGTGTTTTAGAACGAATAAAATTAATATTCACTTAACTCTGTTCGTTTTCAATGACTAACAAGCTCAAAAAATTTAGTTTTATTACGATTTACCCTTCAATGTTTTAATTAAAGTACATACTTTTTTATGATTAGTTAGCTGATACTTAATGTCAGAATATACAAAGCGTAAGAAAGAGTGGTTTAATTCATTTGTATACTATTTTCTCAAGAAATACTTATCGATAAAATTAGAAAAAATACTCTGTTATGTTGTAATTCAAGCCCTGCCGAAACTTTAACAAGTTTAAAATGTAATTTGTTTTCTTTAGTCAAAAACTATATGCAGAAAGAAAATCTATATAAAATTATCATATTACAAAACAACTAAAACTGTAAGAATTTTTTTTGATCCAATAATTTTCCTATTTACTTTAAAACTTGTTAAATTTATTATTTAGATGATTTTTTGTAACCTTAATAAGTTAATACACTGTTAGTTAAGGTGTAACTTGGTTACAAACACCTTTGTTTGATTTATTATTAATGAAATTAATCAAAAATAAATAAACAATTTTCCATGTTATATATAGTCATAAATTCTTTTAAAGTTTTGTTTTGGTGCTACTTTTAATTAAAAAGCTTTTACACAAATCACTCATTTTTTTAATTTTTGAAGTTTTTTTTTCAAATCTCATTTAGCACATCATCAAAATAGAGTTCCTAAAAACTGATAGAAGTATGGTATAGAATTTAGTTATGTATAAATTTTATTAAAAATCTAGCTGCAAACAGTTACATCATAAAGAGTTAAATGTAAAAATATGTGTAAAAGTGTAATTTAGATTTAAGTTATACTTTACTGGTTTGAAGTTATTTTTAATATAGAATTGTTCGAATGAAAAAGTTAAGATTGTAAAATTTTACTGGACACTTAATTAAAAAGTACATTACAAAAAACGACAACTATAGAAATACTAAAAACACATTATCGATACAGTTTTAAGTTATAATAATTTAATGTCTTGTCCTGGACAAGACGTTAAAAAGTATCCAAAAGGTGTGTAATATGTTAATTATTTTTTTTTTGTGCATTAGGTTCTAGGACCAAAATTTTTTTGCTTGTTTTTTATTGCTTTTATAAGATTTAATATATATATCTAAAGGTCTTTGATAAAAAGAAATAATTTTCTTTGTAATTAAAACCTGATTAAATAAAATCTCGAAAACTTATGATAAGGAACCGTTGTGAAAATTTACATAAAACTTTTATAACTGGACTAACAATATTTATAAAATTAATATTGTTCAAGCTCACATCTCAAATATTTTTTTTTAGCAAACGACAAAAACAGCGCTCAATTTATTTGGTCCTAGGACCTTGTGTACGAAAGATACTTTCGGTATTCGAGTCGTACACCGCTTAGATACCTTTTAACGTCTTATCTAAGACAATAATAAATTAAAAAAAAAAACGGTTTAATTAATATTTGACAAAATGTGATTTAAAAAAAAATACCTTAAAAAGTATAATTTTAATAAATTTTTGATTTTAAACCTATTTAAAAAGTACCAAACTTTTTTTATGTACTCTCGAACATATAAGAACTGTTTGTATGACTAAAATAATAACTTGGGCAACTTTCAAAATTATAAATGTTTGCCTAATATTAGGTTATTACTTAGCCAACTAGTTGCAAGTTCATTATTTCCCTATACGCAACTACTTTTAAATAACATTATTTCTAAATAACTACTTTATTTATTTGTCCAGTCGAATAAGACTTAAATACTGTTACTGATTTTATTGCAGTTTCTATTAAGTTTGTCCTAAAATAATAAAAAAGTTTGTTATTAAAATTAGAAGCACCAAAATGTGACAAAAATCAGCTATCTCTCCTATAAAACTTAATTTCACAAAAGTAGTTAGTTACAAATAAGAATAAATACTGATTTAATGTGTAAAAACTAATTAGACAAACAGATTTAGAGCTTTTATTATAGTGTTTAATGATTTTGATAAAACTAGATAAAAAAGCTTTAAGCAACTTTTATTTTTTGTTATTAAACTAAACTGTTTTTGAACAAGTCTTAATGTACTTATTTTCCATGAAATTTATAAATTAAATAGTAAAGATTTAAAGAATTTTAACTATCAAATAAATATTGTTTCTTCTATGAGTTAAGTATGGCCTAGTATCGCAAATAATTAAAATAATGTATCATGTATAATGTATGGTAAAAAAATTATACTTCAGAAAAAAATAATGAAAACGTTTATAGTTGCAAGGGGTAGAGTTTGAGACTGATGTTTTTTTACCATAAAAAAAAATATACATCAATACTACTAATATTTTGTAAAGATCATGCTTTCAAAATCTGGCAAGTGAAATAAGTTGTGTATAGTTTCACATATTCCATTACTGATTAAAATTTACTAATTTATAACTAATAAGCTAATTAAAAAATCTGAAAATAAGTAATGTTTAATAAGCTTAAAAAAGCTAAATACTATTTTGAAAACTATAAAAAAGTTGGAAGTAAAAGATGATGTCAAATGTTAGTTTATGTTAGTGTACCCTGTTAAATCCTGTTGAGTGGTATAGTAAACCCTTTTAGCTTATTCTTGTAAAACATTTATGAATTTATAACTTTTTGTATCAGTACACAGTGGGCTGACAAGCAGAATATGATTTAAAAAAATATTAAACTAAGTAACATCAAATATTAAATAGAGGTGTGTTTATTATTTTCAAAACTGCTTTTGTTAGTTTTCTTCTTGAAGTACCTCAAAAGTTTGTAAATTTAAATTAAAAAAAAATTCTGTTCCTAAATTTTAGAGTTACTTTTTAAAATTACCATTTTTTGGTTCCTAAAATAGCAATTTTAAAATTCCTGTAGGGTCCTTAATAGGGACCACTGAGGTTTGTATAACTAAAACAGCCTTTATAAACCTCACTTATAATTTTTCTTAGACTAAAGCACATATAATAAAAAAGATACAAAATTCAGAAATCCTGTTATTAGCAATAAGACTTTTTTAAAGATTTTTGCAACCAGTAATTTGAAGACTTTGGCTGAATAAAAGTTCCTATTTAGAATTGCACTATAAATGACTACCAATTATTTCATAAAGAATAATTGGTATTTAAAACTATAAGAAATATTCCCAAACTAAAAAGTTGACAACATATTTTAAAACATAACATAACTTTGTCTAAAATGTTTTATTTTTAAAAATACAACTACCATTAACATTCCTCCAAGTAAATGACTCAATTGTTCTTATAAAATTACTATAAATAAACTACTTAAATGTTAGCTTAAAAGTGTTCCATGCACATAAACAATATATTTCAATTTATCTCAGGGTTCGTGCACATCAGGCTAAATCAGTTTTTTTATTTGAAATTTTTGAGAATCTCTGTTTTTCTTAGATCAGATGCTTGAAAATTTTTGATTAAAAAAAATTGAGAAATATTTTTAAGATCAATTTGAGATGTGAATTAATTCTAAATAAAGATTTAGTTATTTAAGACAAAATCAGTCAGTATTTGTAAAAATGAATGCTTTAAACATTTTATTGAATCTCTAAAAATATTTTAACAATCTTTCTTATTTTGTTTTGAGTAGGTTATATACGTCATAATCGTGAAAACTCGTAAAAAAAATAGTTTAAACATTAAAGTTTAGTTCAATTACTTAGTTGTTTGTTTTAATTTATTTACATCATTTATGTTTTTCAGAGCTTAGTTGGTTGAACTGTTTCAATTTCTAATTCAAAGGCTTAATACCAAATACTTTTTAGCAGTTAATTCATGTATTTTATTGTTTGTTTAAAGTTGTAAGAGATATTCAGAACACTAAAACTTAGCTTTAAGATATAAGTACTAAGTTATGTGGGAGTACAAATTTTAGGTACAATTCATTTTTATTTTTAAAAACAAAGTATTAATTTTTTTTTTAATTTAAACTTTTTAAATCTGATATGACATCAACAATCACTGTATTTATTTAGAGTTTAGGATTTGTAATTACGTATCAATTTTAAGTAGGAGTCAAAATACTATAATAAACATTTTTTACTTATTTTAATACTCGTGTAAGCGTTTCATTTTAAATTTTAATAAAACACAACAATGCACATTGTTTTATTATAAATTTTCTGATTTTCTGGTTATGTTTTTACATAGTGCTTAATTAAATTGAACAATTGTTTTTAGTAATATATATTAAATTTTTACACTAGTAATAGATTAGATATAACATTTATTTTAAAACTTATCACTAAATTTGTTATGTTAAGGGCATAGGGGGGGTCAGTCAACTTTTTCACAATTTAGTCTTATCTTATTGAGTTGTGACTAAGCTATGAGTTGCTTTGTGCAGATTCAAAACTCAAAATACTTATGAGATAAAGCTGGTTGGAGTTGGTCACTACAATAGTACTAATCAAAACCCCCAATACCTAAATAGATTTCTAAAGGGGATTTTCCATTACTTTGAAAAAATGTCAGGTTATATCGGTCTCACTCAGGCTAAATGAAAAAAAAGTTCGCGCACGAACCGTGTTATCTTAAGATTAACATTTAATTTTGTTGTGAGTTTTCATTAGAAAAAATTAGTGAGCTGATTCAAAACTTTTATTGTCTACAAAATATTTTCATGTCATAAAAATAAAAAGCAAAAACTTAACTAAGCGTATATAAAACATTTATAGTACATAAAATGTGTAAAACTAAAAATTATCTACATACAAAACTAAGTTTTAATTAATAGCCATCTGTAATTAGTTATAAATTAATGCAAAATATTTATAAACTCTATCATCCAAAATAGTTAATATAAATCTTGTATTGAATTGAAATAAGAGTCTAAGAAAATAGTAAGGTTAAATTTTATTTTTTACTCTTTTATTACATGAATAGGTTTGTAGTGTTAAAAACAACATATTATTTATTATTCTCTAAGATTATTTTCTACAATTTGATGACCTTTTACAGTTTTTGAATTGATAAATTGTTATAATTGTTTAAAACATGGATGATCAAAACCACTTCAATAATCAGCAGCCCCCGACAAGCATGATGAACCAGGTTGATTTATTTGTCGTTTACATTGTGTGAATTTCAACATTAAACTTGATTAATCTAATTTTATTAGTTTACCTCATGCTCTAAATTTTTACTTATAAAATAGCATTTTTAAAATTTGAAATTAATGTTTACATGACAATTCAAATACTAAAAAATTTGTTAAAATGGTCATAATTCAAAAAGTATCATATATAGAAAATAAGGTGATTATTTAAACTTAATCACTTTCTACAGAGCCCACTTGAAGCATATATATATATCAGGGTAGCCCAAAAACCAGGAATTTCAAACACAAATCACTAACAAAACCTGAAAAAACCTGGAATTTTAAACAATTTTTACATGCTAAGTATCAAAGTTTCGGTTTGACATAAAAAATCTATCATATAGATAAAGTTTTTTTGTCATCATCAATAGTTTTTTATGAAAAAACAGAATTAAAGTAGCTTTAAAGTATATTTTCAATGCTGTATACCATTTAACACAGTTTTTTACTTAAACATAATTTCAAATTTGAAATAGACCAAAAAATATGTACTTTCAAAAACCTGGAAGAAATTTCTCAAAAATCAGTGGCCACCTTGATATATATATATAGATATAATTAGTTCTTATGTAGGTCTAACTAAACCAAAAAACTTTTTTTTTGTTTTTGGTAAAAAAAGTTATATAAATGAATTTTTACAAGTTACTTAAAATCATTATATTTAAAACTCATTTTAGTTAAATCTCAAAAAATATTTGAAAAAAAAAGTCTGTAGGTTTTAGTTAGACCTACATACAATTTTTTATATTTTTTAAGTAATTAATTGTTTTTGGTTTTAAGCCCTTAAAATTTTTTTAAAAGAATTTGAATAGTATAAATTTGAATAATATTGTACCCAAAATTTATTATTAGATATTTAGTTGTTGAGTCTAAGCATATAGTTCTAACAAAAAAGCTAGTTTATAAGTATTTAAAATAATGGAGCTTGTATGTTATATTTTATGCATACATTACAAAAGCTTAGTTTAAAAAATAAAGTAACATGATATTTTTGTTGACTAGCATTGCGTATGTTTTAAGCTATTACTTTTTGAATTTTGGTAAGTTTTGTTGTCTTTTGATTTTTTACTTGAACAAATTTACTCAGTAATGCTTTTCAAATTTTCATAAAACTAACATTAAAATGTATATATTATTGTTTAAATAACATTAGTAGATATTTTTTTAAACAATTAGGGACAAAACACCACCAAATTCTTAATTAAAAACCCAGTTACTAGTAACAACACTGTTTAATTAAATAATAAAAAAACTAAGATTTTATAAAATCAGTTTTATGTAAAATTAAGGTGCCTCAAAAGTATATTTTTTTATTTTGAAACTTTTCAATAAAGGCATAGTTAAGGCCATATAATATCAAGGCATTTAATTTGCAAAATTAACATTGACCAAAATATAAGTCGATATGAATGTTAAATTATAAACCACTACTAGTCATTTTCATAGAACATTGAAAATTTGTTTAAGCTTAAAGATATTGAAAGTTTGAAAAACTTAAGGCATCTTTATTGAGTTGAGAGACTTTTTCTGTAAGTAATTATTTATCGGTATTTTAACATTAAACCTTGGTTTTAAAAAGATTTTAAGATTAAAGTTTTTTTATTTAAGTTCCTTTGATTGTTATATTTAAAAAAGGAAACTATTTTATACAAAACTATAAAAATTCATAAATGAGAATTATAAAATAGAAGTTATTAAATTTCAAAAAGACTTTTTTTAGAGTTCTAGAAGATGGTATATTTATAAAACAATAGCTTTATTTTTTTCTTTTTCATTACACTTCCAAATATTTTTGAACTCACAAACTATAATTCCTTATATCTCTAACAATGCTTTGCATATTGTGAAGCTAAAAAACTGATAGCAGAGAAAAAGATCTCAAACTTTGACAACTTTAAAAAAGCAACAAATGTTTTTATCACATTTAGCTATTAAAAAACTAGTAGCATATGTTTTACTTATAATTTATACTATAACAAGGGTATGAAAAACATAATGTCATTTATTTATTATATATAATTTTATCAGACTTGTTTGGTAACTTGGTTTTTCAACAAAATCTAAAACAATAAATCTCAAAATTAAGTCCATATAAAATGATGATATGTGTAAAAAAGATTACACAAAAATAAATACAGTTTAAATTTGAATATTAATAGCATGGAGGAGGTTACCAACACGATCAGATGGGGGATTTCCCTCCTCAGCAACCCGCAGTGGAACAGGAAGGAAGAGGAGGGCAAAATATCAGTGATGTGCTGCAGCAGATCATGACCATTACTGATCAGAGTCTAGATGAGGCGCAAGCTAGGTTTTTGAACATATAAATCTAGCATAATGTGTCGAGCTGTATTGCTGAGCTTTTAGGACTTACTTGTGATTAAATTTGCTTATACTTTCCTCATTTTTGTACAAGCATTGATTTTTAGTTATTTATAAAATCATGTTTTTGATATATAATATTTTTTAGTTCTGTTTTTGTAACAATAATTTAAAGTCGTTCAAAGTAAACTTTCTTTAAACTTGTTTTGTTTATGGTGTAAGAATTATTAAAAGCGACTTGGCTCATGTAAAAGTTAGAATAAAATAATTAAGCTAAGCTTAAAACTTTTGTAAACATTTTTTTTAAATAATTAATTTTTTTAATAAAAAACTAAATTATTTGGTTACATGACGAACCAAATTCTTAAAAAATGTTTAAGGGGCCACATCTCAAAAAGTAATATGTATTTAAAAATACTAAAAACTCTTGTAGTTCTTATTTATAAGATTCTGATAGAAAAAAAAATCAATAGAGAATTTTTAAAGATACTTGAAATTACTTTAATTTAGAATTTATTTTAGATATATCTCAAAAATTCTTTTAAATTAAAAAAAAAAGTGCTTGTAAATTAGGCAGATTGTTTATAACTTATAATACTATGATGGTAAAATTTAATTGTTTTATTTAACATTTATTGAAAGAGATATGTACAATAACACAGAAAAAAAAAATCTCGAATTTGAATTATTGTTCACCCTTTTTGTTTTACTTTGTGTATAATTTCTAGTTTAACTATATTAATTTTTAATTTTAATGAACTAAGTTATATTTTTTTAAAGTTACACCAAACTAATCGTTTTATAAATACTTAATTAAAACGCTTAAAAATGATTAGGAAACATGCTTTGAACGTGCATCGAATGAAGGGAGCTTTGTTTCAAGTTCTCTGTGAAATAAAAGAAAAAGCTGGTTAGCGGATACTTAATATCTACTCTCTTGGTTAAACAAATATTTTTTGTGAAATCAGGCTCGACTTCATGAACTTTTTAAAATTAAGTTTTTATTGTATATAGTTATGTATGTAGTTTATTGTAAGTCAATGTTTCAGTGTTGAACATGAGATCGGCACCGGAGGACGAGCCGCCAGATCCGCAACAACTCAGACTTGACAGAATGTTGGAATCCGAAGTATGATTGTATTTATTTTTTAATTTTTAATATATATGTAGAAACTAAGTTTTTAATTTGTAAAAGTTAATGCTGCTGCTAACGTTCAACAGAGTAGTCTACATTATAATTAGCTAGAACTCATTTTTTTATACACAAATCATAGTTTGGTTAGTTTTTGTTAACTATTTTTTAGTACTCTTAATGTTAAAGTAAAAAACATAACATGCAAAATTTATTGTCTTCAAATGTTAAATTCAAATTTGAATATTTAATTTTTTATAAGAATAACTTAAGTTTTGAAATTAGTTAAAATTGATTCTAAAAATAAAAAGGTTTCTAAAGGTTAAAAACAGTTACTTTTAATTAAGATGATATTTGCCTTCTCGTATCAGACATGTTTTAATGCTTATAATTAAAACTTTGATATTTTATTACAGTTCATAGATACATTAAAATAAGGTTAAAAAGTAAGTAGAAACGATTTTTTAAAAACTGTCCTTTATTTTAACAGTTTTGTATGGTTGTGCACATATTTCATAAAATTTACTTTTATCAATAAGCAAATTGATTTTTTTCCCTAAAATCATTTCAACGATTGTATTGTATTGTAATTTATGTTAAATGCCCGGGTTTTAATTATTTCAAATTCTTTTTTTTTTTTTTTTGTTAAAAATTGAAAGTTGTTAGCTTTAATAAATGAAAAAAATGTGTAAAAGTAACCAATAGCTAAGATTGACTAGATGTGTGTACCTACTGAAAGCTATATAGTTTGTTATGTTTTATGATTTAAGGAGTTAGCTATATGTGAACATTGCCTATGAGACATAGTGAAATGTTATAAACTCAAGCATATACCAATTGTACTCTGTTACTATTTTACATGTACATAAAACAAGAAGAAAGTATGCCAGATTACTTTCTGGTGATTAAACTTTTTAAATGAATCGGAACAAGTCCCTTTCTGAAAGCAAGAAATAAGTTATGAATATTTCTTTTTTTTGAAAAATATTTAATAAATTTTTATTTTAATAGGGAGTAGCAGGACCAGAGGGAACCGGATCAGCGGCAGCCATCGCAGCTGCGGCTTCAACCGGCAACGACTCGGCCGAACATTCGGATTACAGAGCCAAGCTGGCTCAAATAAGACACATCTACCATCAGGAGCTCGAGAAGTACAATCAGGTATGTTGAGTTATGTAAATATTGTTTTTACGTGTTCTTTAAATTTGAACGTTAGAATTAAGTTTTAAGCGTCTAATACAAACGTGTGATTTGTACTATATTAGATTTTATGTTTGTACCAAAACTTTTATAAAAACGACCTGGTTTGCTGTCTTGCACTTTTGTTTGTATAAATTTTTTAGGATGATTACTTTCATTAGATTACAGGCAAACTGTATAAAATTTTCAAAGCTGTTTTTGTTTCTTACTTTACCACCAATTTGCACGCAAGTTTGTAATGAAGGCGTGCAACGAGTTCACCTGCCACGTGATGAACCTGCTGAAGGAGCAGTCGAGGACGAGGCCGATCAGCCAGAAGGAAATCGAGAGGATGATCGCCATCATCAGGAAGAAGTTCAACAACATACAGTTGCAACTGAAGCAGTCCACCTGCGAGGCCGTCATGATCCTCAGAAGCCGTTTTCTCGATGCGAGGTTTGTATTTTTTAAATTGTATCAGTGTTTGGTTGATGCGTTTTTTATTTCACAAACGTAGCTGTTGTGAAGTAACTGAATTTTTATGTATTTTGTTCTACTACAATTAGTTTGGAAATAAAACTTTTAATCAATTTATTGGTGGTGCAGGTGTAAATGTTGTTTTATTATATAATGTGTCATAAGTAAATTCAAAATAGTTTTCAACTTAAATGCTTATAAGTTTTCTTAAAAACAACATTATAAAAGTTGTTAAAATAACTAAATTTAGTAAAGTGAAAAATTGCACATTTTAAATGTTAACCGTAGTAATTTTAATTAGACTGTATTTTTGTGCATTTTTATCTTAAAGTATATATATTTTTAATTCAATCAATTCAATATTTTACGTATATCTATATTATTCAAAACATAAGAAAACTCTATTTAAAAAGTTCAAACTTCTTGTATTCCTAAATAATTAAAAACTACTTTTTTTAAACATTATACCGTATTACTTGTGTTTTTTCGTTAACACTTGATAACTTCGAGTCCACAACTGTATGCGTTGTCTTGAAAAATTATTTGTCAGTGTGTGATAATCAGCATTTTTTCAAATATGTATATATTTGTTTGCACAGGAGGAAACGTCGAAACTTCAGCAAGCAGGCTACTGAGGTTTTGAACGAATATTTCTACTCGCACCTGAGCAACCCCTACCCATCAGAGGAAGCTAAGGAGGAGTTGGCCAGAAAGTGCACAATCACAGTGTCACAGGTAACTTTATGTAATATTTATCTTGCAGGAGTTTCTTAGAGCATTTCAAAATGTTTAAATACAATGAAAAGTTTTTTTTTCTACTAATTGGACTTGTAAACTATTTAAGGTTGCTTCCTAAAGTAGGTTCCTTTTTAAATGTATGAAAATCTAAAAAATCAATTTTTATGCAAATTAATACTAGTTTCGTTTAAAAACTAAAAAAACAAATTAAGGTTAGTCATTGAATACTATTTACAGTTGTGTATATAGTTTTTAAAAATAATTTAATTTATATTAGAAAAAAAAGTTTTATATAGTTGGTTCGTTTAAAAAATGCTAAGTCATGCAATGGCAACGTACTTTTGATATATTAGGTTATTTCAAAAATATTACTCATTTAACAGTGCTTACATAAAATAAGATGTAATCTTTTCTTAGTTTGGCAGCATTACAAAGTAAATTTTAATAACTAAGTTTATATAAGAAGAGATTAAAAACTATACAACTAGTTTCGTCTTTTTAATTCGAGCTATGGTTATTACTAGAGACTTTAATTCATGACCTGCTGTAAATACCTTAATGTAATCAATTATTAAATTAAATTTAAATTTTCTGTTTATTTCTTATAAGCTCTAAGGATAGTTTCTCTACTGTTAATAAAAATTGAACTATATTTGTATACAATTTATGAGTGCCTACTTGTTATTTTAATTATTTAAGATGCAAAATGTGTATGTAAGTATAAGGTTAATGCAACAAAAGTTTAATTTATGTTTGTTTGAAAGTGTTTATAAAATTGTTTTTATACAGAAACTATAAACAAAATTTACCTTAACCTGTTTTAAATAATCAGAAAGTATTGTTCTAGACGAAATAATAATTCAAACAGAATAATAAGCAGTTTCTATGTTTTGCTTTAATTTTTATATTGATTATTTTATTGATTGATACGCCGTGATTCTTCTCTCTTGCCATATTGCTGTGATGTGAGTTTTATATTGTAGCTGTGTGACTTTTCATTTGTTTCTTTTATAACTAGGGTTTTGCAAATAGTTTTGTTTGGTTTTGAGAGTATTAAATTGAATTTATTTGTTAGTTGTTGAGTTTTTCAGGTTTACTTTAATAGTAAAAAACAAAAACACCTTAAAATTTGTCATAATCAGGTATTTTTTTAACATTCCAATTTTAAACAAATAAATGTTTTTATTTTAGTACAATCATAAACATATTGAGTAGAAAAAGTCGTTGTTATATCTTACTATGTTCTATGTTCTACGTATTCAGATTTTACTATGAGTATTTATGCATTCATTCATGTGAGCAGCTTTACGCTAAAACTTTGAAGCAAGAGAAATTTGCCTGTCATTCAAAAGACCGCACAAGTAGAATCGTTCATCCGTATCAACCAATGACGTGCGAGCATTCTCATCCAGTTTTAACCGGCTGTGAAATTTGTCAGCTTATTTTTATCTTGAAATTTGTTGCAAGTATTGCACATTAGTAGAAGGGATGTTAGTGAAAGTTGCGATAGCTTTTATTAATCTTACGAATTTTTTTTGGTTTTACTGATGCTGAGTGTTTTAATTATGTCGATTTATAATTTCGCTGTAGAATTTGGTACAAGTATGTTAAAACAAAAGTGCCTTAAAGTTTAAAATTAAAATAAATGTAAGATGTAGCACTGAAAAAGTTTTTGCCTATTTTGCATTTTGTTTAAGATTATAAAATTGTTTGAAAAACATTACTGCATAAAACTTGTGATTGTTAAATTGTATGGTTAAATTTATATTGTAGTAAATTAAGACTTACTTAGTATTATAACTTCTCCATTTATTTTTTCCGTGTGTTTAATGAGGTATTAACAGCCTACTAAGATGTACAGATTTGTCATTTTTAAACTTTGTATTAGTTAATTTTTCAATTTATTGTTTATAGTTAAATAAACAACTAAATTATAATGTTATCTAAAAGTTGACTTTTTGTGTTTTTTTTAATTAAAAAGTTTTTGAAAATGCTTTTTTGAAAAATATCAGCTATGAAAAGCTCAGAAAGAAAATTAATGAATAAAAAAAAGCTGGCTGAAAACAATTGCTGTACATTGTAGGAAATTCTGTCGTAAAAGCACCACACATGAGGTCAACTTTGTTTGTGTATTACAAATAAATTAAGCTTCCAGTGTAGCCGTTTTGGCCATCAATCACGAGCGCAGGTGTAAATGTGTAAACTTTTTATCAAAATGATGATAAATAGCATCACTTTAGCAAAACGCCCCCGGCTGTGCTTGCTTCGTTTTTATCAAATAACTTGTTTGAACGTTTCGTTTGAACTTTTGTGGGATTGTTTGTAAACTTGCAATGTATTTGCTTCAGTGTTAGTTAGTATAGTAACAATGACATTATTTTAACTTCTAGAAGTGCTTTTTAATTCATTAAATTTATTTACAACATGTTGCAATACATATACTTCAGTGTTAGTATAGTAAACACTGTAGGAGCTAGCTTACATGTTGTTTTAACAATTTAAAAATACTTTTCTCGATCGTTGAGGTAAAAACCAACTCACAGGTTTCTAATTGGTTCGGCAACAAGCGAATCAGGTACAAGAAAAACATCGGCAAGTTTCAGGAAGAGGCGAACTTGTACGCCGCCAAAACTGCACAGGCCGCCGTATCCGCCGGTAAGTTGTTTTCACAAAACTTTCATTCTACGTTCTCAAGCTAAAATTTTCACTATCAAATAATTACTGTGTTTCAAGCATATAATGTTTGGGTTTTATTCTAAAATTTATTTGCAGTACAAGAATCTAAGAAATGCGAAATAGATTCAATAGATCAGAAGTTGAACTCTCCCCAGGACAACCCGCAAACACCGACATCTGCTCACAGTTAGATATAAAAATATACAATATTAAGTTTAATTAACAAATAGTTAACAAGTATGCTTTACGTTTATCTCATTACGACATTCAAAATGCACAAATTTGTTCAAGTTTTTGAGCACAAAACTGTGTGTTTAACTGAAGGAAGAATTTCATCTGCACATATTTTATTGTACATGAACAAGTTGTTACTTCAACAGGTTATTCATCACCGGCCTCCCAACACGGTTACGGCCAGCAGGCCAACCAGGAAATATACCTGGGCATCCAGCAAGACGCTAACCAGTACCCGCCCCAGGTAGCAATTCGTTTATTAACCATTGAATATTAGTTTGTTTTTAGATCCTGTGTTTTGCAATGAAGTAAAATAAAAGCAGCTGTTTTTTTTACTGTCAAAAACAAACTTGTCAGGTTTTGCAACAATAAAAATCATTTTTTTTATTTATTTTAGTATATCAATTTAAAAATATCGATTTTGTGCCTTGAAAAGCTTTGCTATTTCCTTAAGTTTAGCTCTATAAGTAAGAATAAACACTTTAAGCTTATTTATTTTTAATACCTTATTCTACATGATAAGGGTAAAATGTTGAAAATAAAAGTAGATTAAATGAGCATGCCAGTTTTGAGTTATAAATGACAAGATTTTTTTTTTCAAATTGATAAAACGTGCTAAATCGAGAGAAAATCAGTTAAAGAGTAGCAAAATTTAAATCAAGCAAAATAGTCTTGTAACTGAGCATAAATTACAAAAAATAATTAAGGCAGTTCAGCATTTTACTATAAAAGGCATGCGACTCGTTATTGATCTTGCACCCTTATGTTGGTTGTCATAGTAACATATGTCGGGTGTCATTTGTACGGGTAATCTTCCGTTCAAGTTTCTGCAACAGTTGACCTCTGCTCGCCTCTCATCCGAAACATTCAATAAATCGTGTTTTTGTGAATATTTTCGCTCCTTTTATTTTCGAATCACCGTTTTCTGTTACATCATTACTATTGTACATGTACTTGTTTAACATTAATAATGTACTTCGGTTACATTGTTAGTATACTGGCATAAATCCATGCAGAAGAGTTTCTGTTTTGAAATTAATTATTGATAAAGAAAAAGTTTCAAGTTTAATGCAATGCAGTATAAATGCGTTCATAAAATGATTTTTAAATTTAATTTTGTCATGTAGTCCTTCTAGTAGTAGCGTCAGGTAGTATGTGAATATAAGAAAATAAGATTTTTATACTATGGTACATATTCTAAAAATAATATAAGACTAAATAAAGTCAATAACAATTAGGATAATTTTTGTCATGGGTTGAACTTTCATTACTCTAGTATATATCAAAAAATATGCGTGATTTAAAAAATGAAGTTAAATAGATTTGTAGAATTTTTTCTAATTGTTTTATTTTTAAACAGGGTAATATGCAGCAATATGGAGACAATGGAAGAATGCAATTCCCACAACAAGTATTTTTTAAATAATTATTTCTCAGTAACAAGTTTTTATTAATTGGTTTTTGTATAGCTAAATGCACCCAAACAATAATGTTCGATTACTTGACAGAACTCAATGTTTCCTGGGCAACCGAACCAAGGGGGTCCCAACCCTGGCCCCGTCAACTGTTCACCGCAGCAACCGGGACAAGGAAGCCATGACACCATGTCGCCGCAGCAATGACGTCATCAATTACGTACGCAACCGTCGTTTTTAACTTGAATGTCCATTTACTAATTAACATCAGCTGTTTGTTACGTCACAGTTGTAAATATCCAGTTTTATTTCGATGTCGTCCAACTTGGTTTTTCATCATGTTTTTTTTTTCATAGCACAAAGTTTGACAGTTCATTTAAAATCGAGTTTGATGGAAAACGTAAATCATGTTTCTCTTTCCGATGTGAGTCTTTTGGTGCATAAAACGAGTTGGCAGTTATTTTTTTTACAAAGTTGTTAACAAAAGCGCAGTCATTTCAAACCCTCTGGTGCTGTTTGTACTCTTACTTATAAGAACACTAATAAACTATCAAGTTGAACTTGTGTTCGCGTTTGAAATTTAAGCCCAAAGTATATCTCAAAATTATAATATAATAAAACTCTATATGTTATTGTTTTCATTTACAAGCCGTTCTAAAGTGTTAAATATTTTTATGGTGGTTTAAAGCAAAGAAAAGTAATTTAGTGTTTGAACTGCAACAGGTAGAATAATATGATTAGCTAATGAACTATATTAATTAAAAGTACTTCTTTAAAAGAAATTCTTATTCAGATGTCTGTCACTTGTTCAATCAAGGGACGACTATTCAAATTCGGACAACTCAAATTATTCAAAAAAATTTAAAGGGCCTCAAGAAGTAGTATGCATGAAAAAAACGCTTTTGTAGGTCTAGTTAAAACCTACAAGCACTTTTTTTATTCAAAAATATTTGTATTTTTGAAGATATAGCTAAAAAAGTATTAAAATATAGTAATCTTCATTAATTAATCAAATTTTTTTTAACAAACATTTTTTTACAAAAAAAAAAGAAGATACTAATTAGACCTAAAAAAGCGACTTCTGTTTTTTTAAATATATAATACTTATGGAGTAAATTTTTAAGAATTTGAATTTTCATGTAATCTTTTTCAAGGAACAATACTTAAAACCACTAGACCATTAGAAATCGTAGTGAATAAGAAAATAATGTAAGTATGTAGATTTCCTCAATGAACTAAAATGAATTTTGGTTCTTTGCAGAAATAATAACTGAATTTTAAGTTAAACTGCTAATATTAACCAATTGATTTGTTTCATTTATATATTCTTTTCATAACTGATGCTTAAAAGTACAAGTTTAAGAAATCACAAAAATAAAAACATCCATATTAAGTTTATAATTCTTGAAGCTTAGCATATGTTCTATTTAAATATGTAACCGAGAGTTTCGATTTAAAGCTAAACCTGGTATAAAAAACCAACCTAAACAATTCCTTGTAAAACTATCGTTGATTAACTTTTACATTACTTAAAATAGAACTACTTGTGATACCTTATTTTCAACATAGTATCCTTGCTTTTTTTCAATTAAAAGTGAAATTAACCTGCTTTAATTGGTCATCGTTTATACAATAGGTTTCTATCGTATTTTTTTAAATGGGCGTTGAAAATATTTAAACAAAACATTCTTTTTAATTTAGTCTAAGGTAGTATTTTATAAAGTAGGTTTTTGTAGCATGTAGTAAACCAATTTTAAAAAACTGAAATTAAAAGTGACATAAATTTAGCTTCAGAAGTAATATATTACTTTAGTTGATGAAAACTGAAATATCTTTACTTAAATTTAACACATAATTCAAGACCCACTCTACTGATAAATAGCTTTCATTT
The DNA here is from genome assembly GCF_965202585.1 of Thalia democratica. Classification (NCBI taxonomy): domain Eukaryota; kingdom Metazoa; phylum Chordata; class Thaliacea; order Salpida; family Salpidae; genus Thalia; species Thalia democratica. The sequence goes on along the minus strand of NC_139167.1, from coordinate 38,274,448 downwards.
CATAAATATATTTTACTTTTAGGCAGTTTATTTTATTCTACTTATAGACACAAATAGTAAAGAAACATCTGTAATTAAATGAGTTATTCAGAAACGATGTAAGTATAATAATATTTTTATTCAATCAGTATACATATTAGTACGAAGACAATTGTTAGTCGTATTTTCTAGCTATGTTATATCTGCATATTTTATTAAGATATTAACTATTTTAATTGAATATAACAAATGGAGTCTGTAATTAAACTACGATTAGTTATTAAAAAACTTATTTAGATAAGTTAAGCAAAGCAATTCTGAAACAGATATTACTAATACAAATGAATTAAAATAAAAAGTTATAGGTAAAAAACACGTTTTAGAAAATAAACTTTTACTTTGAATAAATACAGCAATAAAAACCGTAAAAATAGATACATTTCTAATAAGTTGTGCTGCTGTTGAAACTATAGTAATGCTGTTTCAGAAAGTTAAAACCAATGAAGTTAAAAAAAATATTTGTAATGAACTTTAGAATTTGCACAGAAGATAACTCTAAAACCATTTTTTATAATGCAAAATAACAAACAAAGAAAGGTAAACAAATTTTGTAGAAAATAATTGGTTTCATAATATAACAGATGAATAATTTGTTATAGAATGCGATTTTTAGTAAGATCATTTACACTTACTATTAACATTTGACAATTTAAATACTAGTCATCCTGAGTTACACTACTTAAAAATTTTCAACCGCATTAAACTGTTGTTTAAACTTGCTGAAAAAAAAACATTTTGTAAATAAGATGTAAATGTTGAAATGCTTTAGTAGAGGAATAAAGGCGTTTATACTAATTTCAAAATATTTTAAGTTAATAGACATAAAGCAAAAATTTTTGAAATGCAGAAGTAATTCTAAATTTAAGTTAACAAAAGTTATTTAGATGCCACACTTACAAGACTAGTAATAGTTTGACTGCAAAGCCTTTGATGCTCAAGTAGCAAAACGTGAAGTTTTTTAATCTCTACTTTTTGTTAACAATATTTCGGATGAAAGACTTATACATGATTTTACTAACATTAACATACACAAGTACATGAGTTTTTATTTCTTTGTCTTAAAAATAACTATTTTCTGCAAACTTAAGAAGCTAATTAAAATTTCTACTCAACTTTTATAAAATAATAATAGTTAGTCTTCACCTAAATATTTTTATCTACCCTTGAGTATACGTTTTAAGTTTCTTAAAATAAAAAACTCTTTTAAGTAATAACTTAGTAGTATCTAAACATAAAATTTTGGTTTTTACATGTAGCATGTAAGGCTATTTTTTATTTGAACATTTTTAGCATTGTAAAATTAGTTTCTAAAAAGTCTAAATCTGTTAATGTTCCGGTTGTTTATAAATTAAAATTTACAAAAGTGCATATTAAGTACAAAATCTTATTACTTGTAATATCGACCTGGATAGAATAGTTTTTGTAAATAAGGTTTAACAGTAGTGATAGAACAGAATATAGATAAGGGATCAATAAAAAGTATAACTCCATCTAGGATAACAACCCAGGATACATATCGTTTTAAGAATCTGTATACCAGGTACAAAGTGATTATTGAACGACGTATCAATAAATAAGTAAAATGGAATACTTTCATGGAGCTGCCAGCCATAGACTACATTTCGTTGGTTCTATAACTGGAACTCGCTTAAAACAAGTAAATATTTTTTTGTATAATCTCAAATCTGTTGTAAAAATCAAAAGAAATTAAAAAAAATTGAGCTTACTTTCAAAAAGTTGTGTATGAAGAACACTTAATTTTATACTACTATTTTTTGTTTGTGGTAGTTTAATTGATTTTTTTCATGTTCTTTACTGGTTGAATTTTAATTGATCTTTAGTAGGGATTAGCAGTATTTTATGCATTTCATACAAAATTTACTAGAAAAAGTCTAACTTCTTTAAAAAAAATTTAAACGTTTTAACTTAACGGTTATGAAGTAAGCATTAATGTTTACGGAAAAGCAAAGTTAGAGCTTACTTGTAAATACTTATTTGAAAAATGTTTAGTTTTGGTTGTAGTGCGCAAGTTGTTTACAAGTCAAAAATTTTTGTAAGTCGGATACTTCTGAAAGACAGAACAAATTTAAACTAGTAATTAGAAAAATTTCTTAATTATTAGTTGAAACCTTAAGATTATTTTATACTCTATGTTATCTAAATTATTTAATTTTATAGCTCAAATAAAAGTAAATAGTTTTATCAGATTATAAAACTGGTGTAATTACATTACATTAGAATAATAATCTTAAGTTATTATCTGTGCATAATAATTTTAGATATACATTATAAACAGTTCATTTATAAAAAATAAAATTTAACTATACTTACGCTAAGTAGTTTATTTTACTACAAGTTCTAATTTTAAGTAGCTAAAAACAGCATATCCAATTATTTATAAGTATAACTGTAAACCATTCCAACTGTTACTTAAATCGGTATTATTCTTTTCATCTTTACAAAACAAATTTTCTAAAATTAACTTAAACATTTCAGTTTTATCTTATACATAGTTAATCTAAAAACAATGTACAAATGTAAACATAATGAAAACAGTGAAAAAAGTCATTTATAAACAACCTAATAGTAAAATCGTTGTAGTTGTGGTTTTTGTTAAACTAGTATTTTTATTATTTTTTTAATACTTTACTAAATGTATGCAAAATTTGACTGTAGTATGGTTAACAAATTTAATGCAATGCAGTAAAATTAAAAAATGAAATTTTAATAGGTTTGAAATAACATTACAAATTTGTTTAATAAATAATTTTAATTTTCAACCCTACTTTATAAAATAAAATATTTTTTAAGCTAATTGTAATAAAAACTCTAGACACCAACTTCAACTATAAGCTCTACAGCTAATGATTTATTATTGAAACTAAAGTTTTACGCGTACTGCTTCATGCTATTTTTGTTTTTAACTTAGTGCAATCACACTTGGAAACTAATTTTTTTAAATTTCTTTTATCTATAGCATTTGTAAAAGAATAAAAACACTTACCTTAACATGTGGAAACGAATTCTGTTAGTAATCGCTGTAAGTTATAAAATTTGTTTGTTTACGCTTGTTAATTTAGTTTAGATATTTTTTAATTTTCATTTTAAAGTAACTTTAATAATAAAGTAAAAACTTTTAATAACGAAAATAGATTTACTATTTAATGTAAAACAATGTTTGAACAGATACTTTTTCAACGTGGGTTTTCTTTTATAGACGATGAAGAAGAACTCACAAATGGAGGTTTGTATAAAAACTTTTGATTTTTTACGTTATTGATTACTTTTTATCAAAATTTGTCTATATTTTAAAGTATACTCTTTTTGTGAATAAAAGTTTGTTAAACTACTAAAAGCAACTAAAAACTACTAAAAACAAAGTAAACTAAGAGTTTAGGTTGCTTTTTCATATAGAAACATTTTAAAGTTTATAAAAATTGCTTTAAGGATACAGTACATTAACAAAAAAGTAATTTAACAAAGTACTATTAAAAACTTACTATGCTAACGTTTGATAAACACACAACATTTTGTAGTTATGAGAAAGCTATCAGTTAAGAACGGAGACGGGGAAGAATGTAATTTCAAAAACTGGGGATGCCTTGAAGACCGTCCGGATCATTATGTTACTTGCACCAAGGATTATTACTCGAAAAATAGAGTTGGCGATTCGGTGAACAAGACTGCTTGGTTTCCGTATTGTCCAATGAATGTAACTGGAAAGTGGACTTATTGTCTAGGTCGGTTTAAATGCACTAGCTCACTGTAGGTAAAAACAAACTTTTAGTAGTAAAGTATTTTAAATGCATCAAAAAATATATACTCTAAATGCCATAAAGACAGTTTATGTAAACAAAAAGCAGAATATAAAATGCTAAATATTTAAAAGATATTGTTATTTACTTAATAACTAATTTTAACATATGTTGTATAGAGGCAATAATCATCGTACATAACACACAAGAACTTTAAAAAGTTTAATTTTTAGTTTCTATTGTATCAAAGTATACAATCAGCACTTATAGTCATTCGTACAAAATCTTTAGAAAAATTGAAGATTAAAGTATTTACTTAGTTGCTCCACTCTACAACTTTGCTTCTTTCACATTATATACATTTTATTAAAATGATTTAAATGTTTTTAATAATTTTTTTTTTGAATGTTTACAGATTATCTCTGGGAGTATCAGTTTGACGATCTTTATTTTTCGAAAGAAAACGGAAAGCTTTACTACTTTAACTACTACAATTACGGAACAACCTACAATGACGCTAGGAAAAAGTGTAGAGAACGCGGATCACACTGGGACGTTGCAAACTTTAAGACAAATTTTGAATCGAATCTCGAAACAATACACGAGGATGAAAATTATTCTGAATCAATAAAAAACTTGAGGTAAATCTAAATACTAGAAACGAAGAGTATTCAAGTTATTTACTTGTACCACAAAAGCTAAAGAAATTATCTAAAATGTAGAATAATAAAGCTGCTTGTTTTTTAAATCAAACAAATTGTACGTAAATTTATTAATTTATTAACTATAGATATTGTTTTATTAAAAGCAGTACTTATTAAGTTTTATTTATAAAGGTATTTACAATATATCTTTTTTAACGCTCTTTTTAACACAACTTATAAAACTATGTTTATAAGTATGACAATGCTTACCAAAAATCTATACCTTAAACAGGGGTGTTTTGTATGCGTTAGCAGGAACAAGCGAAAGTAAACTTAATTTCTGGGTGAGAAACGACCAAAGTTTCTTTCACCTGAGCGTCGACGATATGAACAAAAACATTCACTACAACATGAACAACTGTTTGGTATTTGACTACAATACAAGCAAAATAAAGTACACCAGTTGCGGTGACAAAAAGACTTTTGTTTGCGAGATAAACTTAATGGACATTCCTAACTACAAGCTTTATGAATAATTTATTAAGAATTGTACCATAAAATAAGTTCGTGTTGAAACATTGTTTTGTACCTTTTATTTCTACCTACCATTTTATTAATGTAGAACATTTTAGTGTTTATTTATGTGTTTTTTTACTAAATAGATTTATTTATGCTCGCCTAATATAGTACTTAAAACAGTTAGATAGTAAATGTTCAATGTTAAATGTTTGTATCTCAATAAAATAAGTTTTCCTTGGTGCGTAACTACACATACAATAAATAAAAATTTGTTGTTTACATTATTTAAAAAATACAGCGATTAATGAAAAAGGGTATTTAAATTATGATATCTAATCAAAATAACTTTTTATTAACTTTTTTTTATATTTTCAAATATTTTAAAGTAATCTAATTTTGTAAGGAAGCTTATTAGTTCTACCAAAATAAAAACCTTTAGAGATTCCCGTAAGTTTGAATGTACTTATACTAGTATGTTAAGTAATGTTTAAGTTTACTTCACAAAGTTAAGTACTACCACTTGGTTTTAATTTTTGCATGTTTTTATTTTGTTTTTCCTTTTAATTTGTAAACTAGTTTAGCAATAACAAATGTGTTAGCAAAACAGTACACGTTTAAATTTAAACACAGGCTTCTTAGTAACTAGTGTTTCAAGTTTTATAACACTTGAGAATATTTTCATGACAATAACTTTACTAAGATTATAATAAATGTGTTTGAAAAGCTTAAAAAGGATCTCGTAGGCAGCATTTTTCAAGCTAGTCAAAAAGGTAAGCCGAAATGATCTGCTTTAATAACTAAAAAACATTGGATAAAAAGTTAACAATATGAATTATACCACTACAACATTTCAACATTAGGCTTTTTTGTTTCTACACTCTTTAGACAAGTTTGTCCAATCATTATTTGTTGCTTCTTTTGCTGAAGTTCCCTTCGGTATGAAATACTCATACTTTTAACATTTAGCATCCAAAGCGATCAGAAATGAGTTCTGATAGGCTAAAATGTTTAGAACTTCATTTATGTGAAAATTTCAGGTTTAATAATGTTTGTGAATGGTAAAACTTTATGCGTTTCTTCGGTATTGATTTCATAAGTATAAACTATTAACTTTTATAAATATGGAATATTATATCATCTATTTTTTGTCAGAAACTTTTATACAATATTTAAAAAAAGAGCAATAAAAAAAACGTACAAAACTTAAAAGTAAACAATCTGGCTGGTCCTATCGAGTCATAAATTAAAGAAGGTTTTATTAGAATTTGATCACTAAGCTTTTAGAAACTCAGTTGAACCATTTTGCTTTAAAATTATATTTTGACTCAACATTTAGTTTTTATATCTTTTTATTTTATAATTTATTGTAATTTATATCTTATCCCAATTTTAAAAAACATAGTCTAAAGTAAAGCTTAATAATAAGCAAATAATCTTTTATAATTTTATTTACATTTCTTTAATTCTTCCAAGTCAATTACTATTAAAATGCTAATCAAGAAAATTCCACTAATATTTTAGATTTAAATGAATTTTAGTTTTAACTACTTAGTTTTGTAATCCTTTTAAGATTAAGTTTAGGGAACAAAAAAAAAATAAGTAAAGATAATTAATTTAATAAAGTTTCATACAGTTTAATATTTATTATCAAAGTTTCACATTGAAAACAGTTAATAACTTGTTGATAACCAGTCAAGATATAATGCAAATAAACTTTTTTTAAGCTAGAACAAAAAATGTATTATAATATTAGTAAATCTTTTATGTAATGTTTTTGTTTTAGAATGTTTATAAGAACTTATGTGTTTTATTAGTAAAATTTTAAACAGGCTACTTTTATTAGGTATGAAAATAATTTGTTTAACATGTCTCTGTGGTTTAAGCGTTGTCGTTTTAAGCACAATATATTTATTTATATATAATTTGTCCTATAAAGTAAATTAAAGATTAAAAACGATTTATGTAGGTTTTACTAGTTATTTATTTTCCAAACTCCCTTTTTAAAGTAAACAAACCTTAGCTCTCATATAAATTACCTAATAAAGTTATGTATCAAAGTTTTAAGAAATGTTTATATTTTAAAAGTTATTGATGGTTTGTTCATAATTTATTTTAAGTTTTATGTGAATTGTTTAACTTAAAATTATAACTTAAAAGAGCAATTTTTTATTCTGTAGTTATTGCATAGTTATTTTTCAGTTACTAACTTTTTTTAAGTTATTTGGTTATCTAAGTACTTATTAGATATGCTTAATTAGATATAACTTAACGCAGGACAAATCACATTTCGTTAAAAAAATAAATAAACTGTACTTGTTAAAATAAGTTCCTTTTTTTTCCATAACAAAATTATTATAATCAAGTAAAAAAGTTATTTTTAGTTTAAAAAAAAAATTTTTTTTTAATACCTACGAAAAATAGTATTAAGTCTTTGAAAAAAACAACATACAACTATATTTGAAAATAAAAAATGTATAACTATATCAAGAAACTTTTAATCACTTATTTATTAAATTAAATCTGACAACGTTTATCTATGTTAAAATAGGAACACTATCAAAGTATGGTGTTTTTACTACGAGTAATATAAAAAAATACTATTTGTTGACACAAAAATCTTTTTTTTTTTGCTAGTCAATATAATAAATAAAAGTTACTAACCTTTAATAAAACTAAGGATTTTAAACGAGCAAAAAATATTAACAGAATCTTAATAAAGTTAATAGGTATTTCATTATTATATTCAAACTTAGAACTGTATAACTTAATAAAAAATTTTGGACCCCAAGATATGCCTAAAGATTTCTGAAAATAGAACTATATTATTTAATAATTAAAAACTTATATTAATTGCATTTACGTGTTTACATTTATGAAAGTTTTTTTTGAAGAATTAGAAACTAATTGTCAACAACGTTTGATATACAAGCTTTTTTTTTAAGATTTGATAAAATACCTTAAAATGTTTACATTAGATATAAGGGATATAATTTAAACACCTTATTTTTTGATAACGCCTTATAGTTTTTAATAACTTAAAGATATAAATGTTTATTCTTTTTATAGACTTAACGCACTACACGATCATGAACACCAGTATCGTTTGTCAATTTTAAACATTGTTGCATAACATAATTTTTTGTTTAGTAAAACAAATTTGATTAACTTTAATTGAAAAAAAAATCCATATTAACAACTACGATAAAGTTTCAATGCTCTACTGACAAAAGTCATTAGGAAAGAGTAAGGAGAAAAGAAAACCTTATAAAGTTGCTACGCTTCGTTCTACTTGATCAGTTATGAATATTATAGCAAGTTTTAGTAACGTTGCTTGAACAAGTACATTACGTTTTTAATTAAAAGTTTGTAAATAAAATTGACAGACAAGATTTTTTTTTTGTTTTCTAGCAATTTTTTGTTTAATCACGACAAAAGTAAATACTAGGTACTTTGTTTTTTTAACATAATTTTGTTTAGAAGTTTTTAAAAGGGGTTATTTAGTTTTTAATAAAAGTTTATTTATATTCTTTAAACGTAGACTTGAAAATTTACAGACTTTACCTTTTGTAAAACAGTTATAATTAGTTTTCAAATATATACCTAAAGCTCTAGAAAAACCTTGATAGATAATTGTAAGGTATAAAACAGCAACACTTATGATGGCAACTTCGTTCGAATCAATTTTCGGATTTAGCTATGAGGACGTGATGAATTTTGATCCTTTTCAAACAACCTTTCACACGCTCTACTTCGTTGTGCTCGTCAGTTTGCTTGCAACCATTCTTCTTATGTTCATAATTGCCTACACTCTTGCAGCTTGCGAACCAGTTAACAAGGTGGCACCAAAAAATGCAAGCAAAAGGGGAATAGTTAATGAAGATTTCCAATGAAAAAAAAAAGACTTTTGAAAGTTTATTTTATAACTTCTTATATAACTTTTTTATATGTAAAGCTTATACTTAGATTATTTAGGCTTTTGAAGTAAAACGGTTTCTTTTTTGCTTAAGCTGCTTTTAAGATTAAATATGCTACCATAAACTTTTTTGGGTTAGAACAAAATATTAAGTTTATTGTTTTACGAAGTTCGTAAATACGCAGTATAGATTTCCGCTAATTATGCACTTAAGATTTTAAATTAAAAAAAAACTGAGTTGAAAAAGTTTTTAATTATTTTCAGTTGTAGATTTATAAGTGTTCAACACTCTTAATAAGCATTTGGACTTTAAAATTATATGCCTGTTAATATTGTATTAAATCATTTCTTATAATCGTTAAGAAAACTTAAAAACAACACTTATCATTATTAAGCTTAGTCTTTCAAAAAACTAAAAAATTAAAAAAATTTACTAAAGCTTTATTTCTAGCATTTTAAACAAAACAAACTTTTTACAAAAACTTTTCTGTTACTTTAGTTTACAAATACAGTAAACCCATTAAAAATATTTAAAAAAAACTAACAAGCTTTTAAAATTTAAGAAGTACACTTATAAAGAGGTATGTAGATCATTATTGCTTTTTCACAGTTAAACTTTTTCAACAACATTTTTGCTATGACCATTCTAATTTTAGCATAGTTGTATTCGACAATAAACTAATTATGTTCTTCGTGAGTTCAAAACCAATACAAGTTTATCTTGTTATGCTAAGTGTACTATCAAAGAACAAACAGCTTAAGTATTAAATAAGTATATGTGTATAAAAAAAATTGATATATTTAAATATATTTAAGTTTGTAAAAAATAGTAGAGTTACTACTTATACATACTATTAGCTTGAATAAAATTTTATTTGAATCATTAATGTATTTTAATACTGTAACAATAAATCTAAACATGTCTACAATTTAAACAAAACAATGTTAGAGCAGCAAAAACTATTGCAGTGGTTCTATTTTTGAAGTGCGTGTATTAAATATAAACTACCTACTGATCTAAGTTAAACTAAAAATTTTAAAGACATTTCAGAGTTTATAAAAGTAAAACCACGCTTGTTAATTTTTTTTTATCTGATCTTTTTAATGTGAAAATACTTTTGAATAAAGTTTTTGGTCCAATTATAGTTCCAAAAAAAACTAATCTTATAAAATAAGCGATCAAAGAGGCCACAAAGATTTACTTTATTTAGATTAGTAATAATCAAATTAAATATGTTTTTCGACTTTTTCTTATGTCTTTATTTAAATTGTATTTTAATTTCATCACTAAATTTAACTAAACTTATAAGAAAGATAATTTCGTTATATTAGTAGCTATAAAAAGTTCAAATTAGCTTGGACGGCTAAAAATACTCAAAATATTGAAATATTGGTAGGATAAATTCAATAATTTGATCTGGCTTTATCAATTGCTTTAAAAAAATGGTTAAATAACAGTATACAACAAAACAGCTATCAAAATATTATGACGTAATAACTTAAAGCTCTGTGTTTTATAAAACTTTGTTACTTAGTGTTTAAATGTTGCTGAAGATCATAGAAGACACAATTTAACATAAACTCAAATTCGAAACTAAAAATGTCTTTACAGATAACTTTTGATTAAAACTTGTAGAATTTACGTGTACAGTCACAGTTACTATATAATTTTTACAGTATATCTTTTTACAAAGTATATTTACTTTTTACATAGCTATGGTTTTATTTTATAACAAATATTTGCAACAGTGTTTGTTTCAAACTTCTACAAATAAAAGCAAATATATTTCATTTTCGCTTTATACGTCTTAAAACTTGGATTTAACAGCAAAATCTATCCATAATTTTTTTTTGGTTTGACGGTATTTTATTATAGATGTTCTTGTCTTAAGGATACACAACTGAATAGGCTATAACGAAAGTATTTCACTATTAAATAAAAAGCTATGCTTTGTATTTTAATATGAAAATAAATCTACCTAATCTTTTAAAAATCCAAACGTAAAGTTTAAACAAAAAAACCAACACTGAAAGTTCTCTTATTAGCTTGTTATGGAAGTTATTTGTACACCTATTTTGTTAAAACACTTAAGTTTTAAGAAGAAACATGAAACTAATTAAACTTGCTAAATCTTTACTTATTAAAAGTATAAAACTTACTTGTTGCTGCTTTCCAAACAACCTTTAAACTTTGAAATTATAAACTTTAAAACATGATGTAAACATTTGTTTTCATTATACAGTACAGCATAGAAAAACTCTTTTAAGTTGATGAAATGCTCACAAGTTAACATTAAAACATTATTCTTTTCACTTATAACATTCTTTATTGACTTAAGTTAACATTTGAGCTAGTCTTATATGATACTTTAAACTTATACGCTTTTTGCTAGATAGCTCAAGATATTTTGTCTCTTATCAGTATGACAGTTCTTAAAACATTTTGAAACAAGCAACTTTCTGCTTGTTGTAGCTGTTTCTTTGTGAGGTTTGTCTATATAAAAAACTAATCATCATCCATTAAGAAAGCATTATTAAAGCTTCGTTTTTTTCTTTTATTTTTACAATTTATTTTGGATTGACGATCCATTGGAGCTTGATTCTCCAATCCAAGGTTTAGACTCGAACTTTCGTTTCAAAAAATAAAATATCGCCATCACTTGCTCTACGAAACGGACTTAAGTTAACCTTTTAAACGAAGCACTTGCCCTTCCGAAGGTACTTTTGCTTAATTTGACCTTTCTAGGTTTTGGTCGGAACTTGGGTAGCTTGAGACGAGGTACGCCTTTCCCTGCAGCTGGGGACAGACAATCAATTCTTTTGTGATCTCTTCTTCCGTTATGAATGGTCTTACAGGTCCAGCTACCTGCTCAAGAACCTCCCAAAACTTCAAACTATTTTAGTTTGTACTTTTTAGCTAAGCTGCTGGTAAACCTTTAAAATTTAGCTCAAGACACATTTTTTGCCCGGTCCTGAAAATTTCTTAGATTTTTGTTTATTGAAGACTTGACCATGATTCGAAATAGAAATTCTATATAACAACAAACTTTTTATCTCTTCTTAATTTTATGCGTACTTATTTAAAACTAACGCATCCGATCATGTGTAATCGCCACGCAAAAGGCAACACTTTTTAACAACTTCTTTAAAAACTTTTTTTACTGCTTTTAATAATAACTTTCAACTATTATTTTTAAAACCAAGTGCCTCTTCTCTGAATTAAACTTTTGGTAGTAGGCGTTTAGTTGTTTTTTGTTCTTTCCTTATAACTTTAATTTAACTTTTGTGATAGTTATAACTTTTTCAAATAGAAAAAAAAACTTTTGACACAGAAAACTCAAGTATTTTGAGGAACTTTGATTTTTAACTAAAGGTTGTATAACTGGTTATAGTATTAAAACATAAGCAAACAGTTACAGTACATTTTATCGTCTACATAGTAAAGGATTTATTGGTGCTAAGTCCTTTATTTTGCTTCAACTTTTCTAGATTTCTATTTAGAAGTTTCCTCAGACATAGTTTTATTAAACAAGCTTACCTAGCTCATTACAGATTTTTGTGGACTTTTTCATATTTGTTTATCATTCAAATGATTTGATCTAATAGGGAATTTTATTCATTGTTTAGTTTTTATTGGATGTACTTTTTAAACACATTATTAATGCCAAAAAGTTTTGACAAACTTGTACTAACGACAATATACATGTTTATGAAGCTTATAAAAGACTAGCACGGTAAAATAAAAGTTTAAAGTGTATGTGAAAGTTACATTTTAAAAAATTTAAACTTTCACTTAGCTTTTAGGTTATTTAATGTACTCAAAATATATCTAATTCATGAGAGTGATATACTATTTATCATTTGAATGTTATCTTACATTCTTTTTTTTTATAAAGCTCTGTTTAGTTAACAAAAAAAAAGTCTTACTAAGGTATACTAAATTTGGTTTATATGTTTTTAGCTAAAACTTACACTACAGTGTAAAAGAAGAAAATATAATATACAGTTTTTTTAAAGCTTGAGTTAAAAATAAAAATTTTTGTGTGTTTCAATATTTTTCGGACTAACAAAAAAACTCTTTGAGTAACTAAATGTAGCTTTATCAAATTCTTATAAAAACAATTAAGAATAGCATTTGTTAAACTGCTTAAAAAAAAGTTTTTTATCAATAGATTGTCAACATAATTTTTCTTAAACTACTTGTTATTAACTACAGCTGTTTAAAAAAACCAAGAGTAAGAAATTTATTGTTGACTATAATTTATATGGATCTAAAAAAAAACTATACATACTTTATTTTTGGTCAATTTAGTTTTGGTTTCTCTTATACTTTTATCAACTACATTAAATGGATAACCATACAAACCAAAAACATTCCTGATGTTATCCAAATAACTTTATATTCTAGTATCAGCACAAATTTTAAAGGCAAAGGACCTACTTGTCAAGGAATTTCGGTTTACGGTAAACAAACATTTGTAGATAGTTGTACGTTCGTCGCTAGCAAAAAAACATCTAAAAAAGGTAATGCAGTGTTAATTCCTTCTTCAGACGTGAATTACAAAGGTGGATGAATGCTTAAGATACAAATGTAAAACAATGCGTTCACGTGTGCAATGAAAACTTCGTCAACGTATGTAAAAGTTTTAATACGTTTAAGTAGGCTCTGAAAAAGTTTAAGCTTCACATTAACTCATAAAATAGCTAACACTGGTCAAAAAGAACTAACCATCGCCAGACCATCATTTTGTATACACATAACATTAACAAATCTAAATTAACACTTCTAATAGACATATTTGTTGTAGTGAGACAAACATTCTTGGGAATTTGAATTTAAATTTTACAATTACTCCAAGCAGATAGTAATGGTTTCCTCAAGAGGTACATTCGTGATTTGTCTTTTAATACCAAAGGAACACACTTTGTTGGGTAAAACATTTTCGTTACCAAGATTATCAACGAAGCTAAAGGAATATTTTATATACTAACTATACTTAAAAAAAAGATATGAAAAAGTTAGCTGTTTGAAATTGTAGCTCATCAATCATACCTAGAATAGGTTTAATCAGATAAGTAAATTTTCTAAAGTCTGCATTAATAGCTTTGAAGGTATCTTAAAGGAATGCGATAAACTATAAAAATTTGAATCGGATCTGTCAAGTTTTTCTTGTAAAAGCGATTTATGGTATTTTATTTCTCTAAAGTTGAAAGGCTAAAAAGTTAAAGACACTAAGCAAAAAAAAAATACTTTTTTGAAAAGTTAGAAAAGACAATATGAAAAACCTATAAAGTATTGAAACCTTTTTTTAATAATATTCGATATGCTTAAACATGAAAATAACTTTTTATCGACTAATTAATCAACATTAAACATACGTACGTGATTCTTTTGAAATATAGATTACTTTATTTGAATTTCATTTCGAGCAAACATTTTGTTTACATTAAAACTACTTTTCAAAAGTTTATCTACTTCTGTTTTACTGGTTTTATATAAAGTTACAAAATCATTTTTACTACAAGGGCCGATTTTCCTAGAAAAGATTGCTTGCTATATCCGCATTGCTCAGCTAAAAGTCTTCTGTGCATTTCTTTATAAGAAATTTCAGTGATAATTAGGAAAAACGTTTTAAACCAAATACGTGTTCAGATATTTAGTACTAAAGCAATAAATAAAAAGTTTAAAACCTAAATTTATTTTTTAATAAGATCATTTTTTTTTTATTGTATAAAATAGTATGTTTTTAGCTAAAAACTATACCGCGGACCGTCAATTTTTGCTTTGAGGGTCTCAGTTTGCCGACCCCTGCACTAATAAAAAACAATCGTAGAAATTAATTCCAATCAGTTTTGTTATAAACTTATTTAACAAAATTCCAATAGTTGAAGTTTTTTATTAGAAAAATCAAACTATTTCTCTGATTGCTTTCTACTCAAATTTTATAATATTATAGGGCTACATAAGTATTTACAAAAATGAGACTTACATAAATGAAATAAATTATACATTCATATTAAGCTTTTAACATTTAGTTATTAACTAAAAAAGATTAAAAAAACAAGATGCTGTTAATTTAAGGAGATTGTTTACGTTAAAATATTTTAGTGTTGCAACAGTACAAATACATAAGATGGTTGCTGTTTATTTTATTGATTAAAACTGTTTAAATAATTAGTTGGTGTCTCATCTTTTTTGGTTGATATTGGTGGATTTTAATGCAATATTTCAGGTTAGTCGAACATGATTTTCTTGAAGTAGTTAACCCAGCTGCTCAAAAAACTTTTTGGTGCTTTTTCTACTGGTTTGACTAATTTTTTATCGTCCCAATAATCTCCAGTAGGAAGTGTATCACTTAGTTTTTCCTGTTGGTCTGTGTTTTTTAAGACTAATTAGCTTTCTTAGACTATTTTTTCAATAAGCTAAATTTATGTGTATTTAATAAAGGAGTGAAACATTGTTTTGTTGATAATAAACTGTAAAAATAAAATATAGATATATAACACTACTTGAAGCCATTTAAGGCGAAAAATTTAAATTGTTTGATTTAAAACAAGTTACAATATAATATCTAATTAAGGCTAGATTGGTACATTGATTAAAACAAATCAGTGTTTAAAAACTAAAAGTTTTATCATTTTAAAGTTACTCAGCTTATACTTAGCTTTTCGGAATTCGTTACTATCTAAGTCAAATGAGCTAACTAATTTCGGATGAAGACATAAATTTGTTCAAATTGCCCAGTCTGTATACTTCCAGGACTTTGTTCATATGCATGCCACTCTGAGAAGTTCTTAGTAGCTCGTTCGTCGCATATCTGTTTATCAAAAAAAAAGGTTATCAATAAATACCAGAGAAGGAAAATGTAATTAACAAAATATAAAACAAATAAAGTTAACAAAATAAGAGCTTTAAACTTGCCTTTTACTCGTCAAACAACCTTCAGACTTGGAGATTCTCAAATTTGGAAACTTTTTGCCTGATATTTTTACTTTATCATCCAAAAGACAGCTTGGAAAGGCACTTTTCAATTGGTTGCGCGTCCAAGTGCTTATGTTAAATGTTTTTTCTGTGCACTTTCTAAATTTCCTAATTGTGTTAAGGGAGAATTTCGCTGTCTGTCTTTTTACCGCTACTTTTTTGTCGTTTTCAGGCTGAGTTTTCTGTTTTTTGGTAGCAATTGTGTCATCCAGCTCTTTTTCAAAATATAACACTTTACTGGTATTAGCAGTTTCTTTAAAAGGCTTCTCAACATAAAATATTTGATCGTCCTCTTTTAAGAACGCTTCGTTAAAAGTTCGTTTTGTTGCCTTCTTTTTTACAACCTCTCTTTGGATTGACGAACCACTGGAGCTTGATTCGCCAATCCAAGGGTTGGGCTCGAATTTTCTTTTAAACGAAGCACTTGCCCTTCCAAAGGGACTTTCGCTCAAGTTGACCTTTCTAGGTTTTGGTCGGAACTTGGGTAGCTTGAGACGAGGTACGCTCTTCCCTGCAGCTGGGAACAGACAATCAATTCTTTTGTGATTGTACCTCGCCTCATCTTCCGTTATAAACGGTCTTACAGGTTCGGCTACCTGCTCAAGAACCTCCTAAAACTTCAAACTATTTTAGTTTGTACTTTTTAGCTAAGCTGCTGGTAAACCTTTAAAATTTAGCTCAAGACACATTTTTTGCTCGATCCTGAAAGTTTCTTAGATTTTTGTTTATTGAAGGCTTGACCATGATTCGAAAAAGCAATTTTATATAACAACAAACTTTTTATTTCTTCTTTATTTTATGCGTACTTATTTAAAACTAACGCATCCGATCATGTGTAATCGCCACGCAAAAGTCAACACTTTTTAACAACTTCTTTAAAAATTTTTTTACTGTTTTTAATAATAACTTTCAACTATTATCTTTAAAACCAAGTGGCTTTTCTCTGAATTAAACTTTTGGTAGTAGGCGTTTAAATGTTTTTAGTTCTTTCCTTATAACTTTATTTTAACTTTTGTGATAGTTATAACTTTTTCAAATAGAAAAATAAACTTTTGACACAGAAAATTCAAGTATTTTGAGGAACTTTGATTTTTAACTAAAAGGTTGTATAACTGGTTATAGTATTAAAACATAAGCAAACAGTTACAGTACATTTTATCGTCTACATAGTAAAGGATTTATTGGTGCTAAGTCCTTTATTTTGCTTCAATTTTTCTAGATTTCTATTTAGAAGTTTTCTCAGACATAATTTTATTAAACAAGCTTACCTAGCTCATTACAGATTTTTGTGGACTTTTTCATATTTGTTTATCATTCCAATGATTTGATCTAATAGGAAATTTTATTCATTGTTTAGTTTTTATTGGATGTACTTTTTAAACACATTACTAATGTCAAAAAGTTTTGACAAACTTGTGTTAACGATAATACAGATGTTTATGAAGCTTATAAAAGACTAGCACGGTACAATAAAAATTTAAAGTGTATGTGAAAGTTACATTTTAAAGTATTTAAACTTTCACTTAGCTTTTAGGTTATTTAATGTACTCAAAATAAATCTAATTCATGAGAGTGATATACTATTTATCATTTCAATGTTATCTTACATTCTTTTTTTTATAAAGCTCTGTTTAGTTAACAAAAAAAAAAGTCTTACTAAGGTATACTAAATTTGGTTTATATGATTTTAGCTAAAACTTACACTACAGTGTAAAAGAAGAAAATATAATATACAGTTTTTTTAAAGCTTGAGTTAAAAATAAAAATTTTTGTGTGTTTCAATATTTTTCGGACTACCAAAAAAACTCTTTGAGTAACTAAATGTAGCTTTATCAAATTCTTATAAAAACAGTTAAGAATAGCATTTGTTAAACTGCTTAAAAAAAGGTTTTTTATCAATAGATTTTCAACATAATTTTTCTTAAACTACTTGTTATTAAAACAGCTGTTTAAAAAAACCAAGAGTAAAAAAATTATTGTTGACTATAATTTATATGGATCTAAAAAAAAACTATACATACTTCATTTTTGGTCAATTTAGTTTTGGTTTCTCTTATACTTTTATCAACTACATTAAATGGATAACCATACAAACCAAAAACATTCCTGATGTTATCCAAATAACTTTATATTCTAGTATCAGCACAAATTTTAAAGGCAAGGGACCTACTTGTCAAGGAATTTCGGTTTACGGTAAACAAACATTTGTAGATAGTTGTACGTTCGTCGCTAGCAAAAAAAAAAAACATCTAAAAAAGGTAATGAAGTGTTAATTCCTTCTTCAGGCGTGAATTACGAAGGTGGATGAATGCTTAAGATACAAATGTAAAACAATGCTGTTCACATGCGCAATGAAAACTTCGTCAACGTATGTAAAAGTTTTAATACGTTTAAGTAGGCTCTGAAAAAGTTTAAGCTTCACAATAACTCATAAAATAGCTAACACTGGTCAAAAAGAACTACCCATAGCCAGACAATCATTTTGTATACACGTAACATTAACAAATCTAAGTTAACACTTCTAATAGACATATTTGTTGTAGTACGACAAACGTTCTTGGGAATTTGAATTTTAATTATACAATTGCTCCAAGCAGATAGTAATGGTTTCCTCAAGAGGCACCTTTGTGATTTGTCCTTTAATACCAAAGCAACAGACTTTGTTGGGTAAAAAATGTTCGTTACCTAGATTATCAACAAAGCTAAAGGAGTATTTTATACACTAAAAATACTTAAAAATAAAGAGATGAAAAAAATTAGCTGTTTGAAATTGTAGCTCATTAATTATACCTAGAATAGGTTTAGTCGGACAACTCGCTTTGTGTTTCTTTGGAAGCTTATAAAGTTTAGGACACTTAATGACCTGTTGCTTTTTTTCAATTCAGCAACGTACTTTGATAGAAAACACTTTGTAAGCCAAGTTTTTTTTTTTGAAGTCTTGTTCAACTTTTGTTTCGGAGTCAAAGTTTCTACACACATCCTAGTTGTAGGAATTTTGTATTGTCATCTAGCGTAGTTTTCATTTTGTTCAAGTAGCTTGTATTTTTAGGTGACAAAAATGACGTGACTCTGTCTGCTTTTAGTACAATGGTTTTAGGTTTTGATTAAAGCAATTTTAAGTTAAATTGTATTCTTTGAACTTTTTAAAATATGCATTAATAGATTTGAAAGTATTAAAGGAATGCGATAAACTATAAAAATTTGAATCGGATATGTCAAGTTTTTCTTGTAAAAGCGATTTATAGTATTTTAATTCTCCGGCTAAAAAGTTGAAGGGACTAAGCAAAAAAAAACTGTTCTTTAGAAGTAAGAAAAGACAATATGAAAAACTTAATAAGTATTGAAACCGTTTTTTTCTATTATTCGACATGCTTTAATATAAAGATAACTTTTTATCGACTTTCTAATCAACATTACGCATTTGTGACTCTTTTGCAAAATATATTACTTTATTCGATTTTAATTTCGAATTAAAATTTTGTTTACATTAAAAGCTACTACTTTTCAAATATTTAAATACTTCTTTTTTTAATTGTTTTTCTACTTACAAAGTCAGTTTTATTACACGGGCAGATTTTCCTAGAAAAGAATACTTGCTCATTTAATGTCCAGCTAAAAATCTTCTGTGGGCTGCAATTCTTTATAAGAAACCACAGTGGTAATTAGGAAAAAAATTTCTAAACCAAATACGTGTTCTAATGTTCAGTACTAAAGCAATAACTAAAAAGCCTAAATTTATTTTTTTTCAAAATCTTTTTTTTTATTGTATAAATTAATATGTTTTTAGCTAAAAATTATACCGCGGACCGCCAATTTTTGCTTTGAGGATCTCCGTTTGCCGACCCCTGCACTAATAAAAACAATCTTAGAAATTAATTCCAATCAGTTTTGTTTTAATAAACTTATTTAACAAAATTCCAATGGTTGAGTTTTTTAAATTTTAATTATATTCATCAAATTATTTCTCTGATTGATTTCTACTTGATTATAACATATTATAGAGCTACATAAAAATTTACAAAAATGAGACTTAAATAAACGAAATAAGTTATACATTCAAGTAAAGCTTTTGACTTTTAATTAAAGTAAAAAAGATAAACAAAACTAGAAGCTGATAATTTAATGAGACTGTTTATGTGAAAGTATTTTAGTAATTGCATCAGTACAAATACATAAGATGGTTGCTGTTTATTTTATTGATTGAAACTGTTTAAATAATTAATTGGTGTCTCGTCTTTTTTGGTTGATATTGGTGTGTTTTTAATGCAATATTTCAGGTTAGTCGAACATGATTTTCTTGAAGTAGTTAACCCAGCTGCTCAAAAAACTTTGTGGTGCTTTATCTACTGATTTAACTACTTTTTTATCGTCCCAAAAATCTCCAGTGGGAAGTGTATCACTTAGTTTTTCCTGTTCGTCTGTGTTTTTTAAGACTAATTAAATTTCTTAGACATTTTTTCAATAGGCTAAATTTATGTATATTTAATAAAGGAGTGAAACATTGTTTTGTTGATAATAAACTGTAAAAGTAAAAAATAGAACATATATAAATCTACTTAAAGCTTATTAAGTCGAAAACTTTGATTTGTTTGATTAAAAATAATTTAAGGCTAGATTGGTATATTGGTTAAAACAATTCAGTGTGTAAAAAATGAAAGTTTTATCATTTTAAAGTTACTCAGCTTATACTTAGCTTTTCGGAATTCGTTACTATCTAAGTCAAATGAGCTAACTAATTTCGGATGAAGACATAAATTTGTTCAAATTGCCCAGTCTGTATACTTCCAGGACTTTGTTCATATGCATGCCACTCTGAGAAGTTCTTAGTAGCTCGTTCGTCGCATATCTGTTTATAAAAAAAAAAGGTTATCAATAAATACCAGAGAAGGAAAATGTAATTAACAAAATATAAAACAAATAAAGTTAACAAAAAACTTTAAACTTGCCTTTTGCTCGTCAAACAACCTTCAGATTTGGAGATTCTCAAATTTGGAAACTTTTTGCCTGATATTTTCACTTTATCATCCAAAAGACAGCTTGGAAAAGCACTTTTTAATTGGTTGCGCGTCCAAGTGCTTATGTTAAATGTTTCTACTGTGCACTTTCTAAATTTCCTAATTGTGTCAAGAGAGTATTTTGCTGTCTGTCTTTTTACCGCTACTTTTTTGTCGTTTTGAGACTGAGTCTTCTGCTTTTTGGTAGCAATTGTGTCATCCAGCTCTTTTTCAAAATATAACACTCTACTGGTATTAGCAGTTTCTTTAAAAGGCTTCTCAACATAAAGTATTTGATCGTCCTCTTTTAAGAACTTTTCGTTAAAAGTTCGTTTTGTTGCCTTCTTTTTTACGACCTCTCTTTGGATTGACGAACCACTGGAGCTTGATTCGCCAATCCAAGGGTTGGGCTCGAATTTTCTTTTAAACGAAGCACTTGCCCTTCCAAAGGGACTTTGGCTTAAGTTGACCTTTCTGGGTTTCGGTCGGAACTTGGGTAGCTTGAGACGAGGTACGCTGTTCCCTGCAGCTGGGAACAGACAATCAATTCTTTTGTGATTGTACCTCGCCTCGTCTTCCGTTATGAACGGTCTTACAGGTTCGGCTACCTGCTCAAGAACCTCCCAAAACCTAGCCTGCTGTTCCATTGTGCTAACACTCCCCAACTGCTGACATACCTTTAAGATTTTGCTTAAGACGCATTTTTTTCCGGATCCTGTAAGTTGATTAGACTTTTTCTTAATCGAAGGCTTTACCATGGTTGCTTTTAAAAATATAGACTGATATATAACAAGAAACTAATTTTCAACTTGAAGGGTTAAATTTGAAGGAAATTTCCTGCTGACAAAAAATCAAGTTTTATTGAAAAGTTATTTTCTTTAGACTTTCAAAAAAACTGTGTAGGAGATAGTTATGCAACTTTAAGACTTTTTAAAGATGCAAACTTACTGAATCGAATTGTCACACTTGAAAGTTGTATACTTAACTTTAAAATTTATTAGCTAATCGCTTAAATAAAGCTGATCTTCTCTGTATAAATTTATTTTAAAATAAAAGTTTTATTTTTTTTAAGTTGATTTTTGTAAGATCATGACGTTCACATCTTTTATTTATTTCGAATTTTTTATGTAAGAAATTTTTGTTACTTAACTCTTACTACGAAGTATGAATAGTATGTTGTTGGTAAACGCTATACAGACAAATTAACTAGCTATTTACTATTTAAAACAAATAAAAATATTTTTTACTGTTTTGTACAAAACATGTTTCATTTCACAGTTAAAGTCTGGTAAAAAAGATGTCTTATCAGCCTGAAACATAAAATAAAACAGGTTTCTACGTCACCTCTATGAAAAATTAAATAATTTTTGGCTATAAAGAAAACTCACTTATTTTTAAATTATTTCTTTAGTATAGATAGAATTTAAATATTTGTCTTTGCTTTAAAACATTGTTATAATCCTTCAGAATGGGATCGCATAAAGCCATAAAACCGAGGTCAAAAACAAAAATTCCAACTTTCAATATTTCCGACATAATATTACAATATTGCTTATGAAAAGCTTTAGGAAACAGACTGTCAAAATGTGATAAGTCAAAATTATAACTTTCTTAAAGCTTTAGTTTAATTAAACTTTTTCAAAGGAAATGCGGCTAGTTTATACAATTTTTTTTTTCAACAACTACACTCCTTACTTTTCTGATACTAAATTATACCAACTTCTATATGTATAAACTTGTTTATTAAAAAAAAGATAATTTCCAATGTACTTGGGCTATTTTGTTCTCTGCTCAATTTTATGTTAGCTCAGTTGAACAATATACAATTAAAATAGATCTAATGACCTATCTTAAGAAAGGCATTTTTGTGTGTTAATGTTTAAGTTTTCTAGCTTTCAAATTGTATTTGTTAATTTACTTTTATCTTATTTTAGAATAAATCTACTTTGGGTATTTTAAGTCAAAAAGTTTAAACAAATCTAAAACAAAAGTCATTTTAAAGATTAGTACAATGACCTTTTAAGTTTTTCTTAGCAGATTACTTCTATTTATCTTTACTATAATTAGTTGTAAAGAAAGCTACAAAATTACACATTCTGTAAAATACTATTAAAGTTGTATACTCTTCTTTACTAGTATAGCTTTTATTTATTTATTTTTTATTTTCTGTGAACAAAATAAATAAAACTAAGTTTACTAACTGAGGTTATACCCGGTATTTTTACATAAACAGTTCGATAAATCTAATCAACTAAAATATACTTGAATTAAACTTTTCCTCAACATTTTTTGGAGAGAAACCGTAAAACAAATACAAACTTTTTTTTTTCTGACTTTACATTTTTAAAATACATTTTAACTTCCCATATCAAGCTTTTACAGTCTTAGTTTTGGAAACGAAATAAACTTTTGTTCAATGCTTTCTTTTGTTTTTATATATATAAATACAGATACTAATAAAGACTCTAGATTTTTATTAATCTTAATTAAATATTTAGTGGTTCATCTGTAGTTTATTTTTATTATTTTAAACAGTTTTTTTGGTTAAAACTACAAAAATAGAGTTTGTAATATTATCTTATCTATTTTTTATACACAGTGAAACCTATAAGTAACATATTTTAACAAATTTTTATTTATTTTTTATTTAAGAGCTTCTAACATCGCAAGATATGAATCAGTTAAAAAAAAGCTCATACTATCTTTAGGATATGATACAAAATATGTTGTATAGTGAAACTTTCATCCACCATATCTATAGTTTGTTTATATTACCATATATGCAATAGCTTTTTATAATGTCAACGTTAAACCTGTGTTAAATAGTATAAAGCTTATGATAAATTTTTCATAACATTTCTCAAGTAATAAAAGTATACCTTTAGTTGACTTGTGATACTTTATTCAGATATCATCAAATAATTTTGACAAAAAAAAAAGCTTTATGGTTTTTAAAACATAGTAAATGACTAACATTTATGTTTATCATACACTTTTTCTTATTGTTTATAAATAATGCAACGTCTTAGTTAGTTATTGTGCAAACCAAATTAGTAAAAAAATATTGCGACAATATCAAATATTGTATATAAAAAACACAGACAAAACTGCACAAAGACTTAGTACAAAATGACTCCAAAATATAAAGTGTAATGAAAATAAAAATTGTATATAAATGCATAGACTTTTTTGATAGACTGTTTTCACAGAATTTTTTTTTTCAAAGACTTTTATTATTTGTAAAATTAATTTCTTAAATGCCTTTAAACTTGAGTGACAACAGAACTTTAATTACGTTTTAAAACACAAATAGAATGTAGTATCAAAGAAAATATCTTAAAACTAAGAATGTACACTGTGTATAATAAATTGAATACAGCAGCAATGAAAAATGCTGTAAATGTATAACTTAACAGTTTTATATATTTCAAAATTAATTAAAATTTTCTTTCATCAGTTTTGTAGCCGACAACCCTGAAAAAATTAAAATACTTTGTTTGCTTTACAACGTTTTGTTTAGAAATAAACATACTTTTATGTCTTGTTAACTACTTTTAATAAAAAATTTAAGTGTCATAGATACAACAAATTTACGTATAACTATATTTTATAAGATGTTTGTAATCAAACAATGATAAATTTGAACAATCCATTTTTTGAAACCTTTTAAATTCTACTATTGGTCAGAAACTTTCTTAAATACTCTAAAAAAGCAACTTATAAGTGCCACCTTCAATTTTTCTATTACCATTACAATAAAACTAAAAGATGATTTGAATGTAAAGTTTAAAAAATGTATTTTTAAAAATCAAGTCATTGTCTTAATCAGACATAGTTTATTTGGAAATTTTCAACATTTTAAAAAAGATTTATAACAAAGACTAATAATAATAAAAAGTTTAAGTTAAGGCTAGTATTGATATTAAAAAGTAATTTTATTAAAAAAAAAGTGATAACAATACATATTTTTTGTTAAACATATTAAATTAGTTAGTAAATTAGTTAACATATAAAAGAAACCTATTTATTCTTTCAAAAATTTATTTTGCAATCTAAGTTTCGGTCAAAGACCTCGTCAGTGCTTAAATAAATCTTACAATAGATTTATTTAAGCACTGACGAGGTCTTTGACCGAAACTTAGTTTGCAAAATAAATTTTTGAAAGAATAAATATATTACTTCTCCTCCAGCAGTTGAGATATCTCTATTTGTTTTCTTAAAACCAAACATATAATATAAAAGAAACCTTTATATTTTTTCAAAACTTTGAAAACTATTTGAAGCAGTTTAAGCTAAAAAATTTTTGAAAAAAATTCTCATGTTAAAATATTCTTACTTTTTAAAACTATCTAAAGCATAGATTAATCAATAAAACCACTAACTTGCCGAATTATTCAATTTGGCTGTATGCGCTCTCAGCAGACCCATAGATTTTGCATTTTTGCTTATTTCGCTCTTGCTTATTTTCGCACTTTTAACTGAACTGGGCTTCTTTTTCGTTGTTTTAATTTGTTTAACTTTGGTTTTTTGAGACCTGTCAGTTTCTGGTGCAATCCAGGGTTTTGGGTTCTTATACCCTGGTTCTGGGTACTTGTCTGGTGGTGGTAACGCTGAAAAAGTACAATGTATGACATTTGTTTTTTTATTTAATACTTAACAATTTAAAACTAAAAAATAATTTTTAAAATTTTTTCACTGTAAATAAGAATAAATTTTTACTTAAATATCTTTTACAAGAAAAATTGCCACGAATTACTGTACAAGTAAGTTACTGCTTTTATATACTGTTTGTTGATAAGTATTATTACTTGAAATTAGTTGTTGAAGAATCCTAGCCTTAGTTTTATTAAAATATATGAAAACTTTAATTACATAAAAAAAAGATAGACCACGCCGGGACTCGAACCCGGAATCTTCTGATTAGGAGTCAGACGCCTTATCCATTAGGCCACGCAGTCAGATGTGTGCGAGCAATTGTTCGCGTATATAAACTTCAAAATAACCGCTTAAACTTTCATGCGCTCAATTTCAGAGTTTTATTTAAGCTTCTTTGTATTTGATAATCAAGTTAACTAATTTAATGGTTTTGAAGTTATGATAACTTAGCATAATTTACGGCATTCACTTAAAATAATATAACTAGTTAATAGAAGTTATTACTAGTGTAGGTTTATGTTAAAAAATATCTTTAGGTACAAACTTTTGCTTTGTTAATTGTAAAAAAAATATTCTGAACATGTTTTACTTAATTTTATATAGTTATTAAATGAATAAAAGAATAAAACATTGTTTAAACTTAATTAAAAAAAACTTCTTATTTTGGTTATTGCTTTTAAGTACTATTCATTTTATCAGTAGAAAATAACACTGTTGCAATACAAAACTAAACTTAAAGAAATCTTTAATAAATAACAAAGTTTAAAAATTAAGCTTTTAAATTTTAATTACTCAAACATCATACAACAACCTTTTTTGTAATTTGTACATTCTTATCTACTTTTGTATATAATCATATTATGCTTAATACGAACTATATTTTGGCTTCTTTTTAATTTTTCAAACCATGCTTTTATAACAGTTTAGTACTATCTTTATATAAAGAAAATTAAATACAACTTTAGTTTAGATAGTTTTAACATGCAATAACTCAATTTTAGTAATCAAAGAAGTAAATACTTTTTTTTAAATTCAACTTTTTTTAATACTCAACACTATAAAACTGTAAGGAAGCAAATACAAGAAACACAATAAACTCACTAAAGTTTTGTTTCTTTTTTTGTTCAAGCCATTGCTTAAAACATTCTTCACTTTTTTGTTTCTTTTCTAGCTCAAGTTCTTTCTGCTTTTCTTCTTTTTCTTTTATCTAATGGAACAACCAGTAAAATATAAGTTATAATTAAAATTTTCATTGAATAAACAATGAAAAAAATATTGGTTATGGAAAAATTAATAAAACAAAGCTTAAAATATATAACGAGGACAATGGTGAGGCTATGAGAAACTAAAGAAATATTTGTACTTTTAAATCAATGAGAAAAATTAAGTTGAGTAAGCTAAAGGTTCAGCATAAACTTTAAAAAAATCACAGTTATGATTTGCATTTACTTCAAACTTTATTAACTCATTTGAAAAAGTAAAGCAATACTAATCAATAATTAAGTATATTAAACGACACAAGACTTTTATAATTCCTATGCAAAACGAAAAAAAAGCTTTAAAATTAGTAAGTTTAAGCCAATTCAAAAAACTAAAACAATTAAATTAAACTATTTTTGAACGTTCTCTTATAATTACACATTTCTAACGGTCTTTTAAAAATATATTGTGATGGGTTAGCTATATACGCCTAGTATAAATAGTATATTTATATTCAACCTGAAATATTTTGTTGAAAAAAAAAGTTCTGTCATGAAAACAGTTTCTTTAGCTTAAGTTTTGATATGATAACTGTAATAAAGAAGCATTATAAAATACACAGCAATAAATAATCAGTGTATGTACTTTTGTTAGAAATAAAAATCAGACTTACAATGTAAGATGTTAACTATAACGACTAACTGTAAAAAATTCTTTTTTTTTACAAAAAGTACTTTTTAAGTCACCAAATAAAAGTGCAAAAAAAATTTAAACACACATAAAACTGGTTTACTGTGCAGAGCAGTGGTCTGCTCTGAAAATTACTTAGGATGCAAGAAACTCATGTGAGGGTGCACGAAATACACTTGACAGTCTGGAGTTTACGACGAAGAGCAGAAAAAAAGGGTGTTTGGAATATTTTTTGGGAGTTTTGGGCTTGGGGCTCACAAACTTTAAAAATTTTCAGTGTGAACAGATTTAAATTACTGTGAAAACCTTTGAAATAGTGTATACGCTTGTATTTTGCTTACATAAGTTACTTATTTGGTAATGATATATTTGGTTGGTCAATCAGAATATTAAACTTGTAATTGTTTATCTTTTGTTATTATAAAAGTTTAAAAGCAGCTTACCTTTTTAGGAAAAGAAAAAAATACTGCTAAAAAGTGAGTAAATATGAAAGTTACATAAAAAAGCTAATAAATAATAAAAAAGACTAAGTTTTTTCCGTTAAGCAAAGCATATAAAATTATCCAAGGTAAAGCATACTTATAAAAACTAAAAAAAATCCTCTACTTGAAAAAAAGACCCTTCAATCAGTTTGCAAAATCTAAGTTCTCCTGACTTTGTGGCAACCATGAAAAATATAGTACAGTAACCTCTCGCTTATTTACGCACATTGTGTCCACAGAAAAAGTGCGTAAAGATATGAGAGATCGTAAAGATACGAGAGACACCAAATATACTTACTATAATGGCTGTTTTTTGAGATTGCTTTTAGTTAAAATCATACTTGGGTCTTTCCCACTTTTAACAATTTGTTTATTTTATTTATAAATTTGAAAACAAATGATTAAACTATACATAAATTTTAAAAAAATGTATCTTAATTTATTTAAAATAATAAACTTGTAGAAAAATTTTACTAATTTTTATAATAAGTAGATTTTATCTTTATGTAAATGTAACATTTAATTATATCCTACTTAGCAAATTAAATTTATTATTAAGTATTTATTTACAATTAAGAAATGGTGTGGTGTCTATATTAAAATTTGTGTTGCTTTATTTTATTATAGGGCTAGAGTGCTGTACTATTTATTTGTGTTTTATATGTCATTATTTCATTACGCTTTCATTATTCTTTGAGAATTTTAGTTTAATCTCTTACTGTTAACATTATATCTGATATACTGAGGTATAATAAAATAATTATCAATTAGTCAAGGAACATAAGTTTACAAAGTCTAAGGATATAGAGAGCTGAGATAGCATTTAAAAACATTTTTCTAAAAAAACAATACAATAAACCTAATTTGTGCAATATTAAAAATAACTAAAATTTTTATTTTTTGAATTTTTAGAATTTTAAAATGCGTAACTAAACGAGAGTGCGTAACGTCATGAGTGCGTAAAGATGCGAGCGGTTACTGTAAATAAGTTATTAAATTAATATTCATTATTTTTTTGCTGTTTAGCTTCTAGATTATACTTCAATAGTTCATGCCAATTATTCTTATATGTTTAAAAACTGCCCATAGGTAGCTATTTAAAAACGTCTACAATTAAAATAAAAGTAAACTTTCCTTAATAGTATAAAACAGTATTTCTTAAAGTGTGCACAGTAAAATACATAAAAGTTTTTCTACTGTGCATAAAGTTTTAACTCTTAGTAAGTGTTTTCAAAATAAGTAAGTAGCATGTCTTAATTTCTTAATAGCTAATGTTTAAATAGTTTCTTTACGTTTTTAGTAAATTACTCACGTATAAAAACTAAATAAATTGTGAAAATGTTAGTTTTGGTAGGAAATAAATATCTATTGTGGTTTTTAGTTCTTTGGTAAATTTCTGTACATGTTTTACAAACTTCGAGAAGCACTGGTATACATTTCATACTTAAGAGTGTAAAATATTAAATAATTTCTTAATAAAGTTCTAGGATTTTTAAATAAAAAAATCATTACTTAACCAACTTTAAGTTAACACTAAACATGTATACACGTATGCACAATTTTATACAATGTATTTTTGTAGTCATTAAGAAAAGTACAACTTAAATTAACATGTTGACAACAAAAATAGTACAATTAATCATTGCTTGACTGGTAAAATTAAACTGTTTATTAACAAGAAACTTAATTTAAAAGCAAAAAATTACAATCTATTTGAAAATATTTTTTTTAATCTATCAAAAGTAGTTGGAACTGATAGTATTATTAATGACGTAGCATGTTTCTTGTTTATTGGACCGCCATCAACGTTCCAGTGCAAGATACTTGTCTTTTTATTTTGTCGCTGTAAGTTCATGTTGAGTTTTTCTTCACCCACTCTTTTGTGTTTGTGAGAATATTAGAAAGTTTTGAAGTCATAAAACAAGTGTTTTCAAATAACTCGAGTTCAGATGAATAAACATATTTGGAGATCAGATTGTTCAGTTTTGTTTGTGCTTGTTTTTGTTGAAAGAATATTATACACTTTTAAGTTAATACAGAGCATTACTAAGAGTTTTAAACATTTATAAACTATTTTATACTTTTTATAAATAATGACAAACATTTTGAAATTTTACTTTTCAAAACTTTTAGAGCTTACAGAGAACTTTTCCAATTTTTCTGTTATAAAAATGTTAATCTATAATGTGTTAAATTACTTTTTAAACCGACAGCATTAATATCATATTTTTTATCAGGTAAATGGAGAAAATTTAACAGCTGTTTATCTAAATAAAATGAAAAATATTCTTTTTATACCTAATCATATATTGTTGAATAAGCTAATGTATATAAATTTGCTAATAAAAAATATTTCTTACTTATGATCCTTTAAAACTGTAACTATTTTTTTTTAAATTTAATACATTTAAATAAAATAAAATATCTTTTTGTTAGCTTAAAGTATACTGAGTTATTTTCTACTGGTAAGCTGATAAAAGATGAAAAACTTATATAGTTAAATAGATGTACAAAATATTTAAAAATTCAGTTTTCCTACCTGTAAAAGTATCAAATAATTTAATCAAACTATAAATGATAATTGAAAACCGCTCAGTCTGAATTTCAATTCAGTTTTGGAATCCGTATCTTGGCAAGATACATTTAATGTTATATCAAAACAAATTCTAATTACAATAGAACACAAACAAAATTATTTCAAAGTTTCTCCAATTGTTTGTTTTATCTGAAGTTCATTAACAAATTTTCAACAAAAATTATATAAATGTTACTAAAAAAGTTTGTCAATAAATTCAACCATTTTAAGTTTAACTCTGACAATTATAAGCAAGAAAATGCATACACAGCAGCATATATTGGTATTATTTTTGCCGTGAAAAGTTACCAACTAAATTCCAATTATAAATGTGCTGGATACTGTTAAAGTAGAAAACTGATTAGCTTAAAAGCAGAGAAAGCTAAAAGTTAAATACGAACCAAACAATATATATACGAATAAGAAAAACCGAAACACTTTTTGAGGCTGTGTTCTAATAAAGCTAATAAAGAATGTTGGACAAAATTCACTAATTGGTAGTGCTAAAGTATTATAAATATATTCTTAAAAATGTTTTCAAGGGGCCACATCTTAAAAGTACTTTGAATTAAAAAAATATATAAAAAATCTTGTAGGTCTAGTTAATAAGATTATGATAGAAAAAAAAATAATTACTACAAAAAAAAATATTTAGTCATGTCTCAAAAAATATTTAAAATTCTTATAAAATTAAAAATGCGCATATAAATCTAATTAAGTATACTCTTATGATAATTTTTTTTTGATTTTTAACATTGATCAAAAGAGTTGATCATGCCAATTTGACCACCAGACCACAAGTTTCGGTAGACTGAGACCGGTTTCGTCCTTATTAGGACATATCAGTCAGTCACAACCGAAAAACTGACTGATGAGTCCTAATAAGGACGAAACCGGTCTCAGTCTACCGAAACTTGTGGTCTGATGATCGAATTGGCATAATCAACCCTTTTGTTAAATTTGAGCTTGTCTCATGGCAAACGAAAGTCCGGACTTCTGTTCTGCAGACTTTCGCCGATGTTTTTTGTTGATTTATCAAAAGAGTTATGAACAATAGCACAGAATTATCAAAATTTCAGTTGTCTAAATATGAACGGCCGTGCACCCCATAAACTTTGTACTGCATAGATGAGCACGGATAATTAGAATGACTTGCGTGACAAAAATCAAAAAAGCAAGTAAAAAGTGTTAAAAAGCAAACATAAAGTGCAAACAAAACTGACAGCATCTTCTTGCATCTTCTTCTTCGCTCTGTACTGCTTCATCCACTTGTTGTACTCAACCTCCGCCTTGGCTCTCACCTCCTTCTTCTTGATCTCAACCGCCTTCTCTTCCTTCCTCGTCTTGCTCCCCTCCTTCTTCAGTGATTTTCTCAGCTGTGGAGTGAGTTGCTCGATTAGTCGGTACTGACCATACGTGAATGTACAGTTTTAAAAATAAAAAGTCTAGCATTGCTTTTATAAGGATTTTATCAACCTTTCCCATAATGTTGTTACAAACTTTTTTTGATCGGGATAAAAACTTTTATCTTGAATATTTAATAAGTTGTAATAAATTTTAAAGCAGCCTTAATTTACTCAGTATACTGGATCAACATGGATTATTCTTTAAGCTTTTAAAACACCATTTTCAAAGTACTCGTACCTAAATAAACAAAATAATAAAAAAATAATAGTAACTTAATGGTAAAACAACTTCTCGAAAGTTTATATTTAAGGCACTTTTGATTTGACAACTGCAAATTAATAATGTTTCATTATAGCTTATTTTATTACATTTTTGTTTTAATATCATTTTGGTATTTGTAACTATAATTATTTTAAATATCTGCAGCCTGCGAGCAACTTTTTTATGGGAAATTCAATAGCTACTTATGCCAACCCCTGGGCTAACGGATAAAAAAATTAATTTCGATCTTAGTAAATGACATGTCCCCAATAATCCCTAAAAATAAGTCTAAAGATAAACACTAAACTATACTTAATTAAAGCATTTGAATACCTAGGAATACTTATACATGTTAATATACAATTAGATTATACTACAAATTATACATACAAAAATACAACAAGGTTTCCCAAAGTGTGCGATAAGTAGTACGGTGACAAAAAAATGGTTTGTTAACTAGTAAAGGGTTGGTATCTAAAAAAAAGGGTAATCAATTTTTTAAATTTTTGCGAAGTGGACTACTATGAAACTAAGTTTGGGTAACCGTGATCTATAAGAACATTTCAAGTATTAAAAGTTAGAAGAATAGCAATGTTTCTTAACTGAGAAAACTATATAATACATACTTCGTCTTAACTTAGAATACATTACTCAAATATAGTCTACACACCTAACAACGATACAAGTTAAATAAAATCAGTTGGAAAAACATATACCATTCAATATGTAACCGCTGTAATATAGCTAAGAAGTTTTACCTTGAGATATTAGTCAAATATTTGAATAATAGACGAATCTAACTTATCTTGAAATAATTTTTAAACTGGTAAACGATAAAATAGCAGTTATTTTTGAGAATTTCATGGATATTAAGAAAATATTGTTATTTAAAAATATAACAAAAATGACAAACAAAATATTACAACACTCTTTTTATTTTTCTTTACCAATCAATGAATGAAGAAAAAAAAGTTCCTTTAATAAACTTTCTTGTTTAATGTGAAAAACTATAACAATTTTGTCGTTATCTTAAAATTTAAATGAAAAATATGCAAATAAGTAAAGTATCTTTTTGGTTATCAACTTGACTTCAAAAATTTATTTATAAAAATAATATTTTCAGCTTTTATCTATATACCCCTATGTTAACTTTTGTAAAAAATGGCCTTAAACTTCTTTGGTACACTTACTTTTTAATTAATCAAAAAAATTAAATTGTTTAAATTTATTTCAGTAGTCATTGTTAAATTGTTTGATAAAAACAAATAAATTAAGCTTTTCAAAAAGTATGCTTACTGGTTTGTGTATTTAGATAAAGTTAGGTTATTACTTCAGTATAACCATTAATTACTAACATTAATAAAAAAAAATTGCTCAGTAAGTTTAAAAATAATACAGACTGACTTATTATTAAATACTTATTGCATATAAAAAATTTTGCAACAGATTATGACATTTACTACTATACCTTTTAACTTTTATAGACTAGTTTTTTTTATAAATTAAACCATCTTAATTAAGTTAAATGTGCTTTAAAAATTATCAAACAGCTTTATCGATAAAAAATACTATAAATGTTGAATAAAACTTTTTTTATTTTGTTTACATAAATGTTGCATTAGTTTGCGCTTCAAATTACATTTTTTATCACTTGTTATGAGAGCCCAGTCATATGAACAGTTTATGAAAAAAAACTTATAATTAGTTTACAAGCTATTATTGCATGACAAAAGTTGTAGTTTAAAAAAGAAACTATTAAAAACAAATTACAATTGAAGAAAAAAAGTTGTTTTTTATATTCAAAAAGAAAAACAAGTACAAGAAGTTTAGAAACTAGATAGAGTTTTTATAATACTTTTGGCTTTATCATGTTAAGCTTAGCTTTGAAAAACAGTAGATGTAGACAAAAACGTTTTTTACTTAAGACTTACTTTTTTGTTATATTAGGAGTATTTTTTTTTTCAATTTATAACTATTAATATCTAAGAAACTTAGATTTAAACATAAATTAACTCAAATAATGAATTAATGTCAGCAAACTGAAAAAATATTTAAGCACTTATTGGTCACTTATATATTTTCTTTTAACTTAATAAAGACTTTAAACAAGTTACATAGCAAGATTAATCTAATTTGGAGCATTTCTTTGATAGACTTATACTGTGACAAAATTTAACTTATTTGATTAAAAAAATTGAAAAAATATATAATAAGTTTTAAATTAATCTAAAATATTTATTTCTATTTCTAAAGTTTTTTTAAAACTAAAACAAATCGTTAATTAATTTTTAAACTTTTAAAATATGTTTCAAACCATAGATAATTCAAATTTTACAACATTTACAAAAAAACGAAAGCAAAAGTTTTTCAAATAATTTCTTAAATATTACGAATAGAGCTCATTAACAGACTATAAAACATCATATATAAGATTATTAAGATTTATTTGTTCGCAGTCTAGTATATAGCTAGAACGTATATAGTGTATTATACAAAGTCTGATCAAACTTATTGGTAGCTATTTTTTAGTTTGTAAACGAAACAACTCATTTATAACGGAAATTGTAGAACCGTTTTTCAACAAAATGTTAGTCATTTGTTTTGAAATTATTTTTATTGAAATATGTATGATATTTTTCATAATTCAAAAAACTTTGGAATTTGAATTTATTGTAACACTGACAACACAACTGTATATCGAACTACGTTTAAAATATTTTAGTATTCTTTAAGCACTTTTAATTAATTACACTCACGAAAAACAAAATTTTAACTACGAATTAAACTTTGATATCCAAAAGGTCACTTTACTGCTTAAAAAATTTTAAAGTTAAGTTCTTCACTACAAAAATTATATTAATTTCTAAAACTTTTACTTTGATATAGTAGTGTTTATTATATTTAATTTACTTCAATATATAAACACAATTGAATTAATCTAAATTTATTAATTACTTAAATCTTCCAACATCATTTATACCTTAAATATACTTTTATATGCGATTCTTAATTTCTTTAAAATATATGCGTTATATACAGGTCTAGTAATTGTACATAATTGAATACTCTAATATAAGACCTGCTAAAAAAACTTTATTTTTTATTGTGGACTAAAAACACAAAAAGATCTTGCAAAGTGTTTGTAAACTAACTTTACTTTACTCGGTAGTTGATCACATTTAGTATCTATTTCAATATGCATGCTAAGTTAAAGGTGACTAAAAACAAGTTAAGTAAAATACAAGTTAAGCATATAGTCTACCTAATTAGTATATTTCCCAACTGTATTTAAAAATTTTAGCATACTAACTAGACAAAATATAGTCCTTTTATTATACAAACAAAACAACAGTATAACCAATTTTATTTATTATATACAACAATCATTTTTTTTAAATACATTGTTATGATTTTTCACAATTTTACTAACTTTTGCTATAAACACTCTAGACTAGGCTATATTTTTAGTCGGCGGAAACTATGTGGAAGAATATAGTCTCGAGGGCCTGAGAATTTCAATTCAATTCACTAAAATTGCAAAAATTTTCAATTTATTTCGACAAAACAATAATTATATGTGACCTTTTTTTTACTATATCTAAGTATAAGTCTGGTAAACTGTGACTAAGAATTTTTGTGCTATTCATTTCAAACCCAGAACATTAAAATTATGGTTTGGCAGGCCAGATTTACATGGAACCGGCTATTTTCAATCCGCAGGCCATACCTACCCCTACTCTAGAAGATTTTATGTTTTGGTTACACTTGATGAGCTTTTAATAGAATAAAACATTTTTTGTGTATGAAATCATTAGTAAAAAACTACATAAAAAAAATACAACAAATGGATTTGAAACATTGTACAGTTTACAAAACAAACTTTTTATCATTTTACTTTCGTTTTACATTAACCGAGTTAAAATTTTAAAGTTAGAAAACTAATTTTATATTTGAAACTAAAGAAAATAAAGAAATTATAATCTTTTTACAGGTTATACTCAAGGAATTAGATAGGTATAGCATAAATTAAGTATTTGTAAGTAAATGTACTTTATTGATTTTCTTTTATTAAGCACAACAGCTGAACGGACTATAAAAATAGGATTTAAAAACATAGAATTTTTCATGACTACATACTATATTGTAGACATGCAAAGTTTAAAACTACTTTTAAAAAGTTAAACTTAGGTATATTAGTCGAAAATTCTTACAGAACTTAGCATACTAATCTACCAGGAACTTACTAAAAATTACATTCACTAAACTAAACAAGAAACACAGGAAGCCAAGTAGTAAAGGTTTACATTCTTACTGTAGTATGAGCAACTCGAGCGATGACGAGCCTGGACCTTTAGCAGTGTTGGAATCAACTCGCGCAGCTAAAGACAAAGTTGTGTTGAAAAAAGCCTCTTCCATCACGTGCTACACTTGCAGAAACTTGAAAGGCCGCCGCTATTTGGTGACCAACCAGTGCAGTGTGTGGAAAAGGCTGATGATCTTCAGGCGGAAAAAAGTTTTTGAACTGACATTTGTTGACAGAAGAACGTTACACTGCCACAAGAAAGGTTACTCTAAGCAGTATGATCTGAGTTCAAACGATGACGTTTATTTGCCTGTAGACAGCTTGCTGACATATCGTTACACCCCACTGACAAGGAACAACCTAAGAATTAGCATAGAGCTTCCTAGAAATTATAAGGTTCTGTCTAAATTTGGTGAGGGAGCATTTGGTGATATCTTTAAAGTGTACAGCAAGAGTGAACAAAGCATCCGTGCTGTGAAAATGTTAAACAAAGAAAGAATGAGAAGCAGTCCACATGCCAGTGAACAGAAAAACTACCTTGAAAAGGAATTTTTTATTCTAAAAACGTTAGATCACAAGAACATAATTGAAGTTTACTTTTTCCACGTCAAAACAGAATGCTTCGAGCTGGAGTCTTGTCACGGCCAGTCTCTGCACCAGCACATCAGAAAAGGCACGAGGTTCACTGAAAGCGACATCAAAAGAACTTTCAAGCAGATTTTCGACGCCCTCGGCTACTTGCACGCGAGCGGCATAACGCACCGGGACGTTAAACCGGAGAACTTGCTGTTCCGGCGCGAAGACCTCGGCGTCGTCAAGCTCATCGACTTCGGGTTGGCGGCGAGAAAAACCGACAAGCTGGTGGAAGTGTGCGGCACTTCCTACTACATGGCACCGGAACTCGCTCAAAAGTACTTGACGGAAAGCGGGGGCGAGTACACTTGTTCGGTGGACGCTTGGGCCGCGGCGGTTTGCTTGTTCGAGACCGCGACTCGCGGAAAGCTGCCTTTCGGTGACAACATAAAGTGTAAAGGTTTCGCTTACGGGCCCAGGGACGAAAAGGCGTATTTGGAAGATGTGATCGAGTGCGATCCACAGTTGCAACTTCTGAATGTTTTGATGGAGGACAAAGAAGTGAAGAGTTTCCGCTCACTCTGCGCGCTGCTGGAAGAAATTTTTCAGTTTGACTTCAAAAGACGGCCGAGCTGCTTTACAATTTTGAAAATGAAGTGGTTTAGAAAAGCTTGAAATTTGCAGGTGTATTTTAATATTTTAAGACATATCTCAATGACTTTAATTTATACTTTATTAAGTGTAATTAAAAATGTGACATGTTTTAAAAGAAACTATGACATTAACTTTTTAAAAAAATGTTTTTATGATTTATCAAAAAATGTATTAAATGAAACTTTTACTTATATTTTTAAAAACAAGATTAAATATTTATAATAAATTAGTTTGTTTAGTTTCTTTTTTCTAAATTCAAACAGAATAATATTTTCAGGCCAAAACAGAAAATACTTTTTAAATATCATAAAATCCTACTTAAGATTTACATCAAACTGTACTTTTGTTGAACATTCTATCCAGTTTGATAAGAAGTTTAAACAAATATTTGTGCTTCATGTTCAACACTAGTGTAGTTATTAGTTTTTTTATTTTTATTAAAAAAATATATACTTTAATTTAATTGTTAAATTAATACTTGTATGTGCTGCCAAATAAAGCTTTAAAAGTATGTCATTTTACTATGAGACTTTTGGTAATTTTTTATTTGCTTTTGTAAACTCTTTTTTTTCAAACAGCCATATAAAATTATCTTTGAGATATTTCAATAAATTAGATCAGGTCTAATTTTATAAACATAAAAAATCGTTTGATTTTCGATTTCAAAACTTAACAGACCTAATTAATCTTCCATGTCTTTGTAATAAAACTAAACTATAAAGGTATTGATTTACAGAAATGTATATACAAAACAAAGATAAACTAACCGCATCGTTCTTGTTATCAAGCCACTTTTCGTGTTCAGCCAGCCGACATTTTCTCACATGCTCCTTGTGCATCTCGTCTATCTTCTTCTTCTGAAGTTTCTGTTTGTCTGCTTGCTTCTGTTATTGTCGTATCAACTTTATTATATTGAAACCCACAAAGATCTTATGTTGAGTAAAACTCGTATGAAATATGATAACAAAATTGTGTCTCAACAAACTTAATTTAACTTAACAGTTATTACAAATATGTACATACTTTTATAATTAAATAACTTCACTTACACTAAACAAGTCTTTTATACAGATAGGGAATTCTTATACAAATGAAAAGTCAAACAAGTTGAAAAATTTTAGAATTTGATTTACACTAGATAATTAAATCTATAATAACAAACAAAAAACTAATGAACTCTTACAACAATAATAAAATCATTTTAGTAAGACAATTTCAAAAAAATCAAAACAACTTTACTTATTTGAAACCACTCACTGGCCTAAACGCTTTAAATGATATGTTATTGAAAAAATGAGAAACTTAATACAAAACTTTGAAATTTAATTATTTAAATCAAACTAAGATGTTCACAGTATACTCTACACCTTGCTGATTATTATTTATGTAAATATTCATACTTCATGAATTTAGGTTACTCATTTTATTTAACAAACGTTAAACTTATTTTTTAAACTGTCTAGTTACTGTATATTTTTTAAATTCATTTAACACTTGAAAAAGAAACTTTGTGTAGTTTGGAAAACGTTTGTGAAATGAAAATAAAAAGAAAATGAGTTTAAATTAATATATTCTTAGTTGCAACTGGTATGTAAATACTTGCAAAAACCTTCCTATAACAGTATTTATGTAAAATATATTACTGTACTGTCAGTCTTGAGAGCATAGAAGGGCAATCTATTTTTTTTACATGTTGACTTTATTTTAGAGATCTTTAACTTAAATATCAGTTGCATTTTACACTTTTTTGGAACTAAAATTAATTTTTAAGATATTAGGGTACGAAGTCAGAGAGTACAGTTGGTTCCTTATGGAAGGGTCAAGTTTAAATGGCAAAAATAAACTATTTCATTAAAAACAAACACCATCCTGCACTTTTCAACCAATTGTTCATAAAATTGTTCAGTCTAATTTCAATTTAATAATAAGTATTCCGTTGTATATATATATTTTAGTTTGGAGTAAAAATATAACTTTTTTTAAAAACATAAAAACAACTAGTTTTTTTTTCTGTTAGTCATAAAATTCATTCTTTATTAATTTTTTATATTATGAATCTTTCTTACAATGCAAGGGGCATTTCTAAAAAATTTGTGATTAACTATTTTAAAATTTAGATAAAAATATTTTTTTTATGATTAATATTTTTCGAAAAAGTTGACTATGAAAAACTTACAAGCTACATATGTACCAAAGTTTTTTTTTACAAAAATGACTACATTTCAAAATTAGTTTAATTATTAATATTCTACAAATCTAACTTAAAGTTTATGCTTTAAGCTTTTATGTTTAAGTCAAACATTTTTATTCAAAAACCTTTATCCTCCCTATGCCCTAAAGGCCATAGGGGAGGTAATGACTTTTTTCACAATTTGATCTTATTTTGTTGAATTATAACTAAGCTACAAGCTGCTTTTTACAGGTTTTAAAGTTCAAAATAGTTTTTGAGATAGAACCAGTCTAAATCGGAGACTACAATAGGTTCCTTATGGAAGGCACCAACTAAAAAGATGAAAAAAATCCTATTCTCTAGAAGTCTATCTCCAATTTTTTTTGATAATTACCTCAAACTTTTAGCAAATTTTCCTTGCAATATTTAGACAATAATGTCGCAACAAAATTAAAAAGAATTAAAATCCAAAAAAAATAACAAGAATTAACAAACTTACCATTGTTTATTTTTATAATATTTGTATTTTACAATATTTTTTTTTTTTTGACAAAATTTTCAAACATTGTAAGGAACATTTCCTGAAAGTTTGAGGTAATTATCTAAAAAAACGTAGGAAGGGATATTTTTTATAGTTATTTGCCGTTTTAGTTTGCACCTCCCATAATGAAATTATGGTAGTCTCTGACTTATACTGGCTATATCTCAAAAATTCTTTTGAATTTCAAAAATATGTAAAAAGCAACTTGTAGCTTAGTTAAAACTCAGCAAAATATGACCAAGTTGTGATAAAAGTGATTGACCCCCTTATGGCTTTTATACCTTTTTAAGGTTATAACTTAAAAGTTTGGTTAACAAGTAAAATAACTAATCAAAATTGATAAACAACAACTGAACTAGTCTAAAACAATTTGATTTGTCTAAAAAGGGATTTGTTGATAAACATTTAATATTATTGCTGTTAAGTGACACACGCTTATTATCAAAGTAAAGAAAATATTGTTTAAAAAAGCTAACATAGACTTGACAACAATTTTTCTATAACTCATTTTTACTTTCATTTAAGAATTCATGAATGTCTAGAACTTTTACTTTTTAGTGTGATAATTTATTAACATTAGCTTGCTATACAATATTTGATCATTAGGAATAAAAATAGTTAACTTTTCTCTGGTAAAATAAAATAAAAGTTCTTTACCGAAGTGGAGGATATCATCTACTAAGAGTAATATTTAGTAAGGTGGTAAAAAGTTAAATAGGTAAATAACTAGTACAGAAGGTTATTATTTCTAATTTTCTGCCAAGGGGGTGATTATGAAAACGAGTTAAAAAAAACCTGGGCTCAAGACTTCAAATTTTAAGATATGTTTTATGTACCATATAAAGTATTTTTTGTAGATAAATTAAAAAAAAAATGTTTGTTATTATTTATATTTTATAATTACAAACTTTTTTTTTCTCGACTTTTAATTAAAACTTTTTAAATATATAAAAAAAATTG
Organism: Thalia democratica; assembly: GCF_965202585.1. NCBI lineage: Eukaryota > Metazoa > Chordata > Thaliacea > Salpida > Salpidae > Thalia > Thalia democratica. Next base: position 38,233,130 of record NC_139167.1, on the reverse strand, counting down.
TACAAGTTTATAAAGATTAGATGGAAAGTTTGAAAACAATTTCTTAAAAACTCAGGAGAAGGTATAACTTAAGTATGAGAATATTGTATTGCTGTTTTAGTTTTCTCAACTATTTTAGATATATTTTATTATACTTTTAGGGCAAGGAGAGGTAAAACACTATTTTGAAATTTAATTTTATTTTTAAAATAATAAATCAAACTACTAGTTACTTTTTACCACTTGTAAAAATTCGAAGTAATTTTTAAAATATAAGCAATCAAAGTTAGAGCGTTTAATAGGTTTTTTATGGAAAGTGCTAATTAAAAGGGCAAAAACTGACTATTTTACTAAAAATCTATCTCCTCCTTCAGTCTAAAGCAATTGCTTTGAAACTTTCTTAGAGTAATCTTAAATAAATTTAGAACAACTTATAGTGAACAAATTCCTTAACTTTTGTATAATTAGTTTTAATAAAAAAAAAACAAAAGAAAGATTCTTATTTAAATAATGGTCATTAATTTGTTTATATTTTTTAATCCGCTTCCTACAAATTGTTTGTACTATTGTAAATTTTCTGAAAATTAAAATTAAGTTGTTTGAAAAATAATAGAGAGTATAGGTTTTTAGTTACTTTTTTTAATTCCGAGAAAATTGGCCGATTGTATCAGATTTTTATTTACAAAACTAGTTGTATCTCAAAACTTAGTTGATTTTTTATTGTTTTATAAAAAATATCTTGTAGTAAGCTTTGAGATAGGAGCCAATGTTAATTATTGTAACTTTAATGTTGGACTCCCCTTATGCCACTATTATGTGTCTTTTTTACATTGCAAATAGAACACTTAAAACTTGATGAAAAAATCAAGACTAAACAAAAATTTAGCATAAAACATTAAAAGGGTATCTCAGTTTAAACAAGAAAAATAACTATATTTAGCAACTACTGACCAATATACGTTCAAATTAGTCTACTTGATCAAACAAATATATCTTTTATTGCCTTATTTGATGTTTAAAATATGAAAAGTCTTAAATTATTCATTCAAGATAAAGAACTTAATACTGAGGTGATTTACTACTATTTCTTAAGATAGATACAAAAAAATTATCTTATATCTATGTTATTACTTAATTGAAGCAATAAATTTTTGAATTACAAATTGTCAAATTAAGAAATTAAATTAATCGATTTTTTCTTTAACAATCACCACTTAAAGGAGTTAAAGAGAAAATGCAGTGGAATTCAAGTTAAACTCAATATCAAAAGCATCATTTAAAACTGAATTATAATAACATTTAGAAGTTTAAAATATAATTTATTTAGTTTGTTGAGTATTTTCAAAATTTAGTTTCAGTATAACAACTAGACAAATATAACACCATATAATCAAATACTTTTTGATTTTCTTTTTCTTTTGCAACTTTCATCTTATTCATCATCCATTTTTCATATGAAGTCAGGTTTGAGTCGTTCAGCTGTGTTTCAACCATACCTTCATTTTCACTTTTTTCATCAAAAGTTTCCTCGTTTGTAGTTTCTGTCGCTTTTTGATTTACATTTTCGATTCTTGTTGAACACAAAGGTTGCTTCCTAAAATTAGAAAAAAACAAATTAAGTAAAAAAAGTATTTTTTATAACATAAACAGAAGTATTAAAAACATGGTTGTTGTTGAAAATTAAAAAAAAAACTGCTTACTTTGCTTAATAATCAACAATGATTATCCACATGAAGACAAATTAAAAAATAAAAGCCTTTTTTGACTTAAATAGAATAAAAAGCAACAATTTAATAGTTAATACACTTACAAACAGTTTTTAACAAATAATGTATAAAATTAAGTTTCCATCACAAAATAACAAAATGTTACATATAACTTTCTATAAGAATACAACAATAGTATTTTTTTTTGTTAAGTGTGTTTAATGAAAAATAATTCAATCTGTAATCTTTTATAAAATCTTTGTTATTTATATCAATCAAAAAATTCAACACTAATAGAAATAAAACAACAATAATAGATAAAGTCTTTTGAGTCATTAAAATGTTGTAAAACTTAAAATTAAATACTAATTTATTTATCTTTTTTTTGCAAAACTTTGTATGCATCAAATACCTATACTAATATAATTTTTTACTTCAAAAACTAGTATTAGAAAAATATATAATTAAAACCGAAAAAAAGGTCTATGTACCTTGGGTATAGATAGATAGGTGTTATATTAGTTTAATAAAATATAATTCTTTATTTGATATTTTAAAACCTTTTTCTAATTCAGCACTTTACATCTTACAATTTACTAGAAAGGTTTCAACCTTGAAAATAATTTTAGAGTTAAATTTAAAAAAACGAATTAAAGAATTTGTTAAAATTTCAATTGATAACTATATTTAAAAACATACTTCTTCAGTTTTGTCTGTGCCTTATTCTTACTAGCTAATGTTGAATTGAATGTGGAGTTAAGAATTTCATCAAAAGCATTTGTATCATTCTCATCATCAGAATACAGCTTGCACTCATACTCTGACAGATTTAATTCATCAAGCACATCTCCCTTTCCTTTATCCATACTAGTGTTTAATTTCTATAATCAAATAAACTATTAGGCACTATAGAGTTTATAAACATTTATGTATTGTTTATGAATATAAAGAAGTTTAATCTACATACCTTGAAATAGTTAATAAAAAATTAAAACATTATATAAGGCAAGATTAAAGTTATTAAAAATCTTAAAAATATAAGGATCTGAATTATCTCTTAGCAGGGGTAGCAGTCAAATTTGCACAAGGGGACAAAATTGCAGAAAGATAATTGCACAAAGGGTTACTTTGCACAAGCTGACAATTTTGCACGGAGAAATTTTTGCACAGGTTGATTTTTTTTTTCTTTTAAATTTTTTTTTTGACTTTATTTTTTTTTACTTTCACTGTTACCCCTAACCCTTGATTGGTAACTTAAATATTTTTTTTTAATTTTTTTTAATTTATTTTTACTATCACTATTACCCCTAACCCTTACCCTTGGTCAGTAGCTTTTTTTTCTAATTATTTTTATTTTCTTTTTCTTTTTTAATAAAAAATTTTATTAGTTGCTTTTTTATTTTTTTTACTACCACTGTTACCTCTAACCCTTACCCTCGGTCAGTAACTTTTTTTTTTTTTATTTATTAATTTATCTTTTAGTTTTTTTTACTCTTGTGCAAAATTGTAAAATGTGCAAAATTTACTCTTGATGCAAAATTGTCTTCGTGCATTTTTGTGCCCTCATGCAAATTTTTCTTTGTGAAAAAGTTAATGAGATATTGTTTTGAAATATCTTTGTACAATTTTGTTCTCGTGCAATTTAATCCCCTTGTGCACTTTAGTAACCTCGTGCAATTTTGACCTGTTCCCCTTAGCAGACCTCACCTGTTACAGTTTTTGAAAGCTGTTTGTTCAATTAATTTTTTTTATTTTGTATATTAACTTATTTGCTCTAACAAACTAACATTGCTAAGCAAAGACTTTAACATATTAAATAAACTTGTACTTAATGTTAAAACACAAGAATAACACATTTTATCAAGTTATTAATTTTAGCAAATTCTTTTCGGTCTAAGATAGGGGTGGGCAACGTAAGACCCGCGGGCCGGATCCGGCCCTGGAGTCAAAATGAACGGCCCCCAAACCTTTTTAAATTTAAATGGAACCCGCCCCGCAAGTGGATGATCTGGCCAGCTAGGCATTTTCAAAATTTATTTGAAATCCTACAAGCCAATGTAATTATTACAAAATGTCTACAAAACCTTTTTTAAATTATTTTCACAGAATAAACTGTAAGACTTTAACCTGAAAACGTTTTCAAAATGGCTTTAAATTTTTGTAGTTATAAAAACACTCTTTTGTTATATTACCTTGTTCTGTTTTAAGTCAGTTAAATTAATTCTTTCTCAAATTATGCAAAAAAATTGTTAGCTGAACTAACTTTGATGATCTTACATATCATAATGATTTTCATAAAAAATGACATGTAAAAAATTGATGTCTTTCCCAGATGTGTACTGAGTTGTTCTTATAAATGTTAAGAAAAGTAGTTTTTAATAACATTGACACCTACTTTAAGTTAAACTGCTCAACTTTACATTTTAGTAGAATATTTTAAGTTGAGACTACAGTTTGCACTCTTTTCTGCTATTGATATTTTAATTAAGGATTTTTTATTATTTAAATGATTAAGTTTAATGATGACCAACTGATGACAATATTTCAAAACAATATCTCATTAACTTTAAGTATGATTTGTTTAGGAAATTTATTTGTGTATGTTTGTAACAACAGCTTACAATCTAACAAAATTTTGAATTAATCATTATAATTTTTTTTTAAATAAAAGATAGTAGTTTAATATTGTAATGTTAATTAACTTCTGAATAATATTATTAATGTAGCTTTGAGCCAGGGATTACCAAAATTATATAATTTCGAATAGTTGAAATTTTTTAATGTTTTATTTTGAAATCTTAGGCTCGAGTAAGTAAATTGTTGTTTTTATAAAGCTAATTAGTATTAATTTGGTCCAGAGTTTTAATAAATATAGAATTATGAGTACTTTAACAAAAATTAACTTAGAATTTTATACTTGAGAACCTTGGTAATTAATAAATTGATTCAAAATTTTAAAATACCAGATCAATTAGCATCCAGCCGGATCCAAGTCTTTTGAAATTAGTTCTATTTGGATATGAAACCTTGTCTAAAATTAGTATTTAGCCGGATCCTGTTAAATTTTTAAATAAAGATCCGGATCTAATAAAGAATCCAACTGAATCCGGTAGATCACTTAGTCAAAACGCTCCAGCCCGCTGAAGACTGATTTTTTTTGGATCTGGCCTGTCAATTATTTACGTTGCCCACCCCTAGTCTAAAACAAATTTGCATATTAGTTTTTACAGTTTAAATAAAAAGTAGAAAAAAATACTAGTATCTATTTTTTTAGATGTTTTCAATAAGAGTTACAAAATGTATAAGTAAAACAGTTTAATTTGTATTAAATTTTCATATTAATGTATTCACATTATGTTTTTTTTTCTAATATATAACTTTTCTTTGACTACTTTATTTTTGAAACTATGAATTAGTAGCTGATTGTTAATCTTCATTGAATTTAGCTATTGCACATAGAGACTTTTGAATTATAGTTTAGTTGTAGTGTGAACCTTGACTAAAGTTTGGTAATTCAGCTTAAAGGCTTTTTGCACAGACTTTTACCAGTAGTTTTTAGAACTATGATTGAAGTGAGTCGAGTGTTTGTCAAATAATCTGACACAAATGATTTTACAATTTATCGTTAGAAAATTAAAATTGCAGTTTTTAAGAGTAGTAGGTAAAAATGCATGTAAATAAGGTTCAAAATTTGCAAAATACTTGTTTTAAAAAATTAAATAAAATGTTATTTACATCTTCAAGGATTAACTGCTGAATAAATTAAAATTAATAGAAACATGAATAATATTTTAATTTATCCAGTATTAGTTACATAAACTTAAATATTTAAAGTTAAAACTATGTAAGCTTAAGTTTAACTTGTAAATTGTTTAGCAAATTTAGTAAACTTTAAGTTTTTTTCTGTTTGAAATTTTATAATTTGAAACTATTTGCATATAAAGTATAAACTCATAAAGATTTTCACACATTTATTGTACAAAAAATATACTAGTAAACAGTAAACACTTTAGTATAAATTAAAAATGAAAACAAAGCAATAAATTTGCGAATGTTTTTAATTTTTTATACTATTTGTAATTATTTATTTTAAGTCAATGTGCTCACATAACTTATTGCTTAAATAAAATGGTAAAAACCAAAAGCTTTTATGCTTGACTAAATTAAACAATTACTAAAAACTTATTTAGTTAGTTCAAGAATAAATAAAGTTTTTTTTGAATATGTTCATAAAATTTTAACAAGCTCATCAGAGGTGTTTAGATATTAGCACATGTTTAAATTTAAATCGAACTGATTGTTTACTACTATAATTCTAGACGAGCATAAAGTTATTGTTATAGGAATATTTATTAATTTTTCAAAAAACATAAAACTTTAATGTCAATTATTTTCCTTATCTTAAAAGCTATCTAAAAAATTTTTTTTTTATTATAGAGAACTCACCTTTGCTTTTAAGTTAAAAAAAAAATTATTTAATTTGGGGTTGGAATTATTTCATGGGGTCCCTCCAAAAATAAAGGTTTTTTTTCGTTTTTTTTCATAAAAATGGTATTAGAACCAAAAATAAATATTTTTTTTTAATTTTTTTTTTGATTTCCCTTAGTTTGCATGTTATTAAAACTCTTAAATAGTTATTTTATAAATAATGTTAATATCTTTTAAAATTTGGCCCAAAATCAAAATGTAGTATATTACACTATCATTTGCCTTGGCCATTTCCTAGATAAAAAATTGATAAAAGGAAAAAAAAAGTTAATAAGAATGTGAATTACATCAAACTAAATTAAAATAAAATAATTTAATTAAATTTGTTGTATATTCACATTCTTATTAACTTTTTTTTTCCTTTTATCAATTTTTTATCTAGGAAATGGCCAAGGCAAATGATAGTGTAATATACTACATTTTGATTTTGGGCCAAATCGTAAAAGATATTAACATTATTTATAAAATAACTATTTAAGAGTTTTAATAACATGCAAACTAAGGGAAATCAAAAAAAAAATTAAAAAAAAATATTTATTTTTGGTTCTAATACCATTTGATAAAAAAAAACGAAAAAAAACCTTTATTTTTGGAGGGACCCCATGAAATAATTCCAACCCCAAATTAAATAATTTTTTTTTTTAATTAAAGGCAAAGGTGCGTTCTTTATAATAATAAAAAATTTTTTAGATAGCTTTTAAGATAAGGAAAATAATTGACATTAAAGTTTTATGTTTTTTGAAAAATTAATAAATTTTCCTATAACAATAACTTTATGCTCGTTAATTCTAGTTGGTAGTAGTAACTTTTATGGTACTTATACATATATCAAGGTTTGAAAACATTTTTATTTTTCCCTGTCTACTATATAATAATAAAAAATATGTATTGTTCCGAAATAATATCTTTTAAAATCATGTACTTTGTTAAAGTTCATTGCTTTGAATGCAATTAAAATTTACAACATTAATTAAGCTCGAATTTTGAATTTATATTATATAGGTCTTTTAATGGCTAAATTAGGTTAGAATCTAGGATAGGGGTAAATGTGGTCAACGTACGGCTTCCGCGGGCCGGGTCAGGCTTGTCAGTTAAGGTTTCAGGACTGCAATTTTCTTGGCTTAAAAAGTCTTTAGAAACTAAATATAGTTTAAGCTTTTTTATAACTAACATTTTTAAACTTGCTTTTAATTTTATTTTTACAGAAACAGCTGCTAACTGTTCTAACTAAGTACTTATTTCCTTGCATATCAAATTTTGTAATTATATCGTTTTTTTTAACTACGCATTCTAAAAAAAATTGTTGTACTAAATCTCTTCATCGTTTAAAGTTTGCCAAATTATGTGTTACTGAATACAAAAATTACTAAATTAAACGCTTACTTGTACAATTCATTCAAGATCTATGGCAAATGTTTGTTTTTTTGCATGGATATTTTCGAAATAATTTTTGAAGATGTCCTGCACAACACATTAAGAGGTGTCTGTGGTGTAGGACTCAATAACCGAAAGGTTTTTCGTGCACCAGGTCATAGGACCAAACGTTTTGAGTCGTTCAATTAACCATAATAAATCATAAAGTATACATAAGATAGTTACTACAGCCTTGAAATGGAGGTTTAATATAAACTTTATAAACCATTCAGTGATTTTAAGTCTATTTCAAAACTAAAGTTTCGCAGTGGTCTTACTATCAATGCTCTTCACTCAAAATAAACTTTCAAAATCACTTCATATGGCTGCATATATAAATTTAAAACTAAAAAACTAATTGGGCGTGCTAATTGTTGTTAAAGAAAATTAATTAGTTTGCTTTTGGTAATTGATATAAGTAAAAGAGACTAGTAGGTCACGTAAACAAAATTAATTTCATTGTAAAAACTTAAAGTATAAAAACTTTAATGGAAAACAAAATTTAGAACAACAATAAAAAATTGGTAAAAACATAAAATAAGTACAACAGCCATTGCAAATTATATAAAGATTATGTTTTTTCCAGTTTTTAAGTAGATATTTTGCTGGATGTCTACATGTGTTCATGAATTCGTTTCTTCTTTTGATACAGTTCTTTTTTCATCTAGAATTGCTAGGGTCTCTTTTAAACAAATTTTTCAGGTGTCTATTTCTTGTCTGGGTTTTCGGATTTGTTTGATTATTCTCAAAGTATTTCATGTTTTTGGTTTTTCTTTCAATCTGTGAATTTATTTAGATAGTTCAATTGAGTTCTTATATTTTAGATGGTCTTCTGATCTGGGTCAATCTTAAATGTTGTTTTATGCAATGCGATTATTTTTTTGATTTCGTTTCTGTTAGTCCTACATACACTTTGTTGTCGTTTTTAGCCTCTACTTTTGCCTCGTATATGGCATTTTCTTTTCTTCACTCATTATTTTTTAATGGACATTCGTGGTTTTTTTCTGCAATTTCACTTTTTTGAACTATTTTTATCTTTACATGCTGCGAAAAAAGATATACAATAGTTTTGTCTAGTCTAAGTTTATTTCATTTTTTTTTATTTGATGATCTTAAATAAGTTTTAGCGAACTTTACAATATAAAAACAATTCAATTATATTAGCTACAGTTTTTATTAAGAACTTTATTCGTGAAGTAATCTAAAGTGCCGAAAGTATTAATTTTAATGATTTTTTGCATACTTTTCTTTTAGCCTTAAAGAGTCTCAAGTGCATTGTGCGAAGATTAAAAAATTGCTTGATGAATTTATAAAAGTTTAAATTAAGCTGTTATTAGTTAATTAACTTTTTAAGATAGTTATTACATAAAAGATTTAAAATTTACGTGAGAACGGTATACATTTATCTTTTTATATAAACTTTTTTGTTTAGTTATGAGTTTCCAATAATATTTAAAAAAAAACGTAATTAGCTAATAAATTAAAATTCGTTTTTTTAAATATTAGTAGTTAATATATATCCTGCCTCTATTTTTTTAGTTTAGTTCGTCAACTTAAGAGTATTGTTTATTAAAAAATTTCTTAAAAGCAATCAAAAAATTTGTAAAAAAGCTTTTTTTTAAACTAAACATTAACTGTGTATTATACACTTTGTTGTGTAATAAACAAAAAAGTTACAACATTTCATATAACTACATTTTAAAAGTAATATGCATTACTAAATGACTTCTGAAAACACTTATGTAACAAAGTTTTCTTAAAATATATTAGTAAAATTTACTTGGAAAATTTTAAGAACAAGCGTTGTCGGAGCTACTTCAAAGTACTATTTCATTTTGTTATTATTACGACATATACTGTAAGAAAAGCATGATTATTGAGTATAGATAAAATTATATAGTATTAAAAAAAATGGTATAAAGAGAATAAAGTTGGAAAATAAATAAATTAACTAAACTAGTTTAAAAACTTTTACTTTTTTGATTTCATTTAAACATAAAAGTTAACCCAGCTTGCATGCTTTCAAATCAGTTAGGCTTTAATGTTTAAGTTAAATAAATAATAAATAGCAATTTTCAAATAATCGTTTTACATAAGTGTGGCGTAATTTAAGATATATAAAAAACAACAAAACGTTTTATTTTAGAAAACGCAGTTTTATGTTACTGTTATGTCTACTTGATAAGAAATAAAATCATGATGTAACTTGCAAATCAAATACATATAAAATCGGCGTAACCAGTTTCTTTTAAAAATTCAGTCTTATGCTATTTATACATGGTCTAACTTTTAAATTAATTTGTTTTCAGTAAACTTTTTTTTATAAATGATGGATTTGTTATGATCTAAAATAATTAAACTATTTTTGGTCTTTGATATATTTTTGTTATTGATTTATACAAAGTAAAAACTAATGTCTTGTTTTTGAGTACATAAACTGTTCGATAAATTATATAATAAACATGTTCGAAGTTTAGAACCTTTTGGTGTTTTTTTTTCCTAAGTTGATAAAGTAAAACATTAAACATAATTAACTTTGGTTTTAAAATAATTAATTTTATATCGAAAACACTAAGAAGTTATACAAGTTAAAAATTAATAGCAAACTTTGTAATTTTTTGTACTTTATTTTTGTCTTAAAAAAAATCAAAAACACAAATCATAACAAGTGTAATAAGTTTAGATAACCTTAAATAAAGATTTGAAAGATTTTTAAAGAAAATTAAGTTTCAAATTTTAAATAGATTAAGTACGTCCATTAATGCTGACAATTTTAACATTAAGTCAATTTAAAAGGTAACAAATAAGTAAACGAGTGACTAAAACAATCCCTTTTTATGTTAGGTAAAAATATAATGTAACCTAAGGGCTTTTTGTTTGTTTTTGGATTTCTTTGACTATAAATCATAATATTTAACTATAAATACCATAGAAACGACTATAATGAACAAGATAGTTAAATTACACATGCATAGAATTTTGAAACTTTTATCAAAAGTTATTGTCTAACTTTTTAATACAAATTTGATGTGTTTATACTTTAACGATAGATGTATGAAAATATTGAAAAAATTCCTAACATAATAATCTATTAATATTGATTAAAACCAAAGTATTAATAAACTTCAAAAACAAAAACAATTAGATACATAAACCGATGATTATAAAATTCAATACATCATCATCTTTTTTTTTCTACATATATATATATTTTTGTATGAAATAAGATTTTAATAAGAAATATAAAATTGTACATAGTTTTTAAAGTTATATCCAAAAAAGTAACTGAAAAAGAATCTAAAATTTCTTTTTAACAAATTAACAAATGCATAAAATTTCATAAAACCGTTTATAAATAGATATTTACTAAAAAGTTCACCTTTTTATGTCTAACAAACTGTTAAAATCAACCTCATATAAACTACCTAAAAAAATTTTTGCTAAAGCTTTAAAGACATTTACTTTGAAATATACCTGTTTTTAGTATAGAATGGATATAGCAATTAATACATTGGTTCAGATTTGAAAATATATACTCTGGTGACTTTGATAAAGTTAGGATAAGTTTATAAAAAAACCAAGATATGCTTCAAACGTTCATCAACTTGAGTCTTTGAGGATACTGTTTGATTTGGTACTTTTTAAGGTATTGAAATTCATACTACAAGTTGAAAAAAAAAATTAGTAACTGAGAGACCACTTTAGAAGTTATTTAGTTTTGTTGTAGTATCATTTCAATGTTTTTTATCAAAGCCTTAACTTTAAAGATTGTTAGAGGAAACTTTTGAGGGAAAATTTATTTTAAACAAAGGTTGTAATTAGCAAGTTGAAGCAGTGATTGTTTTCTATTTTTATCACAGTATTTTTGGAGCAAGTTCTTCTAACATTGTTGTTATCTTGAAACAGTACCATTAGAATTTTTTTTTGACGCTGAACTTCTTCGTAAATGAATGTTGTTCGGTTTTTCTATGCTTTCTGATTTTTCTTCTTTCAACAAAGGTCTTTTGTGCATCATTCGAGGAACGGCAGCTTTTTTAGAGTCGCTTTCCACTTTCGGCTTTTTGTTGAGCTGAGGATACAGTCGCAACAAGGCTTTGTTTTTTTCCTGCAACTTCCTGTATTCTTCGCCAATGTGAACTGAGTATGACAGCTGCTCCTCCTATGATTATTTTGACATATAATTTCATATTAGCAAAAACTAGCTAAGTTTTACTTAAATTGTAATAATATGGTTTGATATTTGTATTAAAAAGTAAAAATTCAACTACAAATACAATTGCAATTAATTTCTTGAGATTATTATGTTTTAAAACTAAAAATAAAGTCAGTAAACATCTGAATAAGCAAAACAGGTTTTCTAAACGCTTAAAGTTAAAAACCAATAAAAAAGTTGCGAAGCCAAGCGCTGATTGATATGACAAAACATGATGAAAATCGGTAAAGTAATACGGTAATTGTTAAAAAAGTAGCTCAACAAGAATGTGCTCACCCCGAGGCTACTTATCACAACTAATAAACGTATGGCGTGTATTTTTTTTCATATTCACTTGCTTCAACACACACATCAGTTAACAGTTTTTGTTTTAAAACATGGTAAAAATTTATTATCAAATTAACAACTCAAGTAAATTACAATTGTTTAAATTTTTTTTAACTCACAAGGAAATGTTGCTCGTCCTCAGCCGTCTCCCCTCTCACCTGCACCCAGCTCGTCCACTCGAACGCCGGTTTCTCGGTGCCCTCGTCCACTATCGAGTGCTTGACCAGGTAGCAGCCGGGGTAGGCGTCCAGGAATATGTTGGGTGACTGGACCTGGTACACCGTCCCGATACCTCCGATGGGCCCTTTGGAGCTGGCCTCGTCCTGCACTTGAAACTTGCGAAGCTGCTCGGGGTTGCCGAAATCCAACAGGTTGAACTTGCCTGTTGTATTAATGAGTGTTTGTATTTACATTATTTATAGGAAAATGTCTACTAAAATTAATTCCTTGAATCTCTTAATGATGATATTCTAAGTTTTAAAGTAATTTTATATTAAACATCGTGTTAAATTTGTTGTATTTACTGCATATTATGTTACCGATTTGAAAATAAAAATAAATATTTTAATATAGTTTAAGAACTATTAAAGGTTTAAATTTAAAGTTCACTATTCACCATTCATACATCTTTAGAGAAAAAAAAGTGCTAAGATGCATTTAGAGATTAAATGAAGCAACAGCCTGAAAAAATTAATTAGTTAATATTAATACTGTTAGCTGCGCATAATAAAAAGCATTTCGATTAATTATCTACTTGAATCAAATTGTTATTTTAAGTAATGTTATACATGTTTAGCATTGCTAGTTTGTTATGGAAGTATATAACTTGAATCTTTTTTTCCATAATGAGGTTTGATTGTTTGTGTGTCACAAAATAGAGAAATAGCTTTAAAAGACGTATGAAACTGATCAAACTTTGTTAAAACTACTAGCTTACGTTTTTTTATTGGATTCGCTCTAAAAACCTGTTTTCAGTATTGTCAATCACTAAAAACAATTTAGTTTAAATCAAAATCAGTTTTTGATTATTATAGTCTTAATTTTCTTATTTTACATGCTGAAAATGTTTTTTTCTCAAGTTAGATTTAGTTGCTACAAAGCAAATTTAACCTTCCTTAGACATTCTTGACCGTGCCGTAAAGTCTTCCCCGTATTCTATATAAAATAGTTTTCCTTAATTATAATTTGTTTCACGAAGTAACGTTGTAGAGATTTATGATTATAAAAAGTTTTTCATTAAAAAAATTAGCTGTAATCTTAAATTTAAATTTATAGTAAATTGTGGTGTAGGCTTTTATGGTTCTAAAACTTTTTAAAATACAAATATACTTTAACTCATAAAAAAAAAAGTGTCAAAATAAACCGATCACCATTAGTTTACTAAAATAATAACTTTCTGTTATTAAAATTTATTGAAAGTCTTTGCTAGATCTAACCTAATACTAGCTGTTAGACAGCATAAAGCTAAAACTATCTAATTTATGACATATTTACTAAAAACAAACTTATATTTTTTTTTTAGTTTTAATTACTTTACTAAAATTACTAATCTTTAGTTTTACGCGCTTAAAATGACATAGTAAAGAATAACTTTACCTTTATTGTTAACAAACCTATAAACAAAGTAATAAACACGTTTTGATAGTAAATAAAAACTCTAACAACACTTAGTTTTTAACAGAAACAGTTCAAAGCAAACTCTTGATTTTCAATAATTCTTTGCTACTAACACATATGATAAATTTAACAACTATTAAAATTTAGTTTTTGTAAGTTCTTGTTTTATTCAATCCAACAGCAAAAGCTAAACTCGAACTACTTTCGGAAGTTTCATTACAATAAAAGTTTGAGTTATTTTTTAAGTTTAACTATGATTTTATGCATTTAAGTTGTTAATTATCTATTCAGATTTGGTAATATAAAAAATTAAACTACATGATAAAATTCACTAAGAACAAATGTAAAATTATCTTTTTTATAAACATATTTTTTTTAGTCTAAAGTTTGAATTTATTAAGAAAATTATTTCATTAAAATAATCTTTAATTTGTAACACTTTTATATAAAATAAATCTTTTAATTTTTTTCGTCATTAGAAAGAACATAATTCATTGTACTAAAAGCCAACGACGACTCTATCAAACATCGTAAGCTCTTTGAAACACTACCAAAGTTGAAATATTAAAAACTAACTGTACTGAAACTTTCCGAGAGAGTCCCAGTAGACGCCTTTTAAAATTTTGGCAGCCACCTTCGCCTCCATGATGGCCCGGTGTGTGGTCATTATCCTGGTGCGGTAGGTGTAAGATTGGTTGGAAGGTTGCAGGAGGCGTATCGTGAAGTTCGTGTAGAAGTGTGGTGCGTTAGCTGTAATGATGAAATACTTCTTTTAAGATAAGTGAAAAGTGCAGACAGAAAAATATTTTTTTTTAAAGTCGTTAAACCACAAAAACCCTTTCAAAAAATAGTTTATATCTATACAATAATAACACTACTGAATGTAAGAATGTTTTAAAACAAAATAGTTGATTATTTAAATTTTAATGCTATTTAAGTCTTTTTAGCTAAGAATATTTATAGAGTTTACTTTTTGAATTTATTAAATATTTTATTACCTGTTAAACTTAAACAATATAATAAATAAAGGTTAATTATTAGTTCATCATTAAGGTGATTAAATAAAAGTTAAAACCCTTTTTTGTTAGTTAAACTTTTTAACTAGTAAAACTGTTTTTTGTTATTGTAATGAAAGACATTATATTATTAAAAGTTCTTAGAATTTTTTTTTTTAAACTGTCATGCATCAATATAAGCATGCTAATTAATAATGAAAGTAAAATAATTTTAGTCTGAAAGTAAAAAAGTAAGAAAATTTTTTACTTAAAGTCTGATAAATATATGAAAATAAACTTTTGACATTTAAAGCGTTTTTAAATGACATGGTTTTATCCTTACCTTTTCTCTTATTCGTACTTTCTGTGTTTAAAATTTAAGTAAGTATATATTTTCAACCTTATACAGGCATTCAGTTTTGAGGTAAAATTTTATTTGTGAGTCAAAATAATTGAAAAAAAAAATAAAAAACAGTGAATATGCTTAATTAAATGCTTGCAAGAAAAATTGTCAACTGCATAGAAAAATTGAGTCTGCAAATTACTCAAAGCTGCCTATTGAATTTTTTTTATTAGTTGCTTGCTATTAACCTCTCCGCATTCCAGGTCTAATTAATATTGGATCAGTAACAAACTGGACAAAGTTAACATCTTGCAGGCATTGCTTCACATACACTGCAGTTGTGTGGTGGTCTTCGTAAACATCAAGTTGCCGTATTAAATCCTAGAAAAATACATTGTATTTTTATTTATACGCGAGTCTTTATTCAGTAAACTTTCATAAAACAGTATCATTAAGCGTTAGTATGTGAAAATCTTTAAAAAAGTTTCTTATGAACATTTTACAAAATTTTTTATTAGGTACAACAAAAAATTATGTAATAACAAATTGACATGTAAAATAATGCCGAGCATGTATTTATTTTCCTAGAAGTAGTAAACTAAACAACAAATACAATTCTACAAAATGATGATAAACTTAAAGTGTAAACCAGTTTGTAATGCAGTTTATTTTCTTGAACGAATGCAGTTGATCGCAATGTGAAAGTACCTTTTCTCTGCTCCTGAATCGCTTGACAGGACCTCATTAACTTGTTGCATGCTTCTTTCGCCTCGTCAAGATCGTAGTAAATTTTGTAGTACCTAAAAGTAGTAGAACAGTTAATTAATGTTTTATAACACTTACTAAATGTTTATAACCTTTATTGTTCAAAAATATTATTGTAATCTTTAGTTTAACACAAACTTTACAAGAAAAACTGAATGAAAACCACAAAAAACAACTCAAAACAACTGACATAGTTTTCGTGCTATTCAAGGTTATCATAGTAGATTACTGGCGGTTTTACACAGTTTATATACATATCACTATTTAAGCTAAGTAACCAAGAAATATTTAGTTGTATGGTAGCCTTACAAAGTAGTAGGAAGACTTTTTTATAGTTTAGTTTGAAAATTTGAGTTCATTAAACAACCACTACCAGATTTTTTAGATGTATAAAAGCATTCATTAAGCTGTCTAACATAGAAATATTTATAGTATATATACTTTTTGATAATTTATATTTGAAATAAAAAACTATGATTTGTGTTCTAAATTCTAGAGATATTCTTTTTAAGTTTGTTTTTGAAATACTTTTATCACAAATCCAATACTTTTATACTAAACCAAATATTTTATGACCACAATTTACAAATTTAATTCAATAATCTTTCAATAATAGCTTTTAGCTTTTTACGTCTTCTTTAGTTTAAGCTTCAGAAAATTTAATATGAAAATCAATTAATTTATTTACATTTTAATTAAAATCTAGTCATGAAAACCTTTCAAAACAGTTTGCACTTTGCAACCAACCTTATAAACAATTTTTAAACGTACAACAAAAAAATTTGAAAACTTTGATGTGCTGACAGCATAATATTTTTTAAGCTGTTTAAAAATGTACAAAACAAGTTTAAAGTTAAATCAAAAAGAAAAAAAAACAGTAACAACCAAACATGAAACACATTACCTATCGTCAGTGTCCCTCCGTGTGTGGTTTACAGTCATGTGTTCAAATTTGTGATATTTTGGCACGCAAGTGTCCAATTCATCATTGTCTTGATCTGCCTGAATATCTTTAGACATGTGGGCTGTTACTATTTCAGGTGAAGTTACCACAATTTCGTTTACCTATGTGTATATTTCTAGCGTGAATTAATGGTAAACAGTTTTCAAAACGGAGTAAAAAAATTGTTTTTGGTTTTAAAATTGGTTTTAGTATAACTTATATACGTTAAAGTTTTTATAAAAACAAAATGTTTTAAAAGTGAAAGCTTATAATTTTTGATATTGTATAAAAAAAAACGTTTTTTAACTTACAAGCAAAGAGAACTTTAATAATTAACTAGATTTATTATGAAGACTTACACAAAGCTATACTAATTTAAACTCGAGTAAGAGAAAGACAGTAACTTAACTGACATCCAAATCGACGAACTTCGATGTCGACATTTCGAAAACGTGGTTTCTGATGTCAATGACTATTTTGGTCCATAACAGATGTGGCTGGTACTTCACAAGCTGGTACTTGACATCGGACAGTCCTGATGTGTCTGAATAAGCGTCTGTCGGTTGCTTATCTTTATCCTCTGAATCTCCTTTTTTTCTGAATGTTTTTGCTTTGATATATCATTTTATGTTAAAACATGTCATATAGAAGTGCTGTTGCATGGTTATTTTGCAATAACTATTCTCTAGTTTGCATAGTTATTTGCAAACTAGAGAATATGGTAGTAATCTAAGAAAGAGTTTCCTAAGTGTTAAGTAGCTTTACTGTTCACGCTGATATCAAAATGTATAAGTACATTTTTCGCACTATAAAAACAACAATTAACACTTTAATTTATTTCCAATGAACTTAAAATTAAAAACATAAAATAGACTTTAGCTTATTCATAAAAGATTAAAATGATTCCTATATGTATTATTGATTTTAGGATGATTTAATTACTAAAGAGTTTCAAGAATACTTTTAAATTGATTGTTTAATTTAATCTTGGTATTTAATTATATTGGTATACACCATAACTACTATATATAATTGTTACATGTGTACACAGTAACTCAGGAGTATCTATTTTCATGTTTTTAATTTTTTATTATATGCATATTCTAAAACTCATAAAAACCTAAGGAGCTTATATGTAACTCGAATAAAAGTATTTGATAGTTTTATAAGAATAACTTATTAAAAATATGAGCATTTGAATTCTTTAGTTGTTTTTCAAAATATAAATGGAAAAGTCAAGTTCATGCTTAGTTGTATAGTGTGCTTTAAGATTTAATTTTAAACTTTATAAAGAGCGTTCTTAAATTTTCAGAAAATCTTATCAATCTTTTGTTAACTGTACAACTTTAGTGTATATGCTATACTATATTTTTTGTTAAAACATCAATTACTAAACTACTTGATATTAAAGTTAAATGCAACTACTGTATTTGTTCCAACATTTCTAGAAATAAACTAAAATAAATTGCAGGTATCAACAAAAATATAACATTAAACAATTGAAGGAATACAGTTAAATTAATCAAACTATCTAAAAATACAAACAAATTCGGATTTTTAGATCTCGAAGGTGGTACTTTTTTCTGCTTTGTTTTCCAGCTCCCGTTTCCAGTTTCGGGTGAAAACCACCAGGGGTGCTCGTGCTTAATCATCTTGAACCTGCCGATTGTAGCGTTCACCCCAACGATTGTTCGACCTGCTAGCTCGATTCTGAAAATCAGAAGCCAAGTAAGTAACATAGCTAAGAGTTGTTTAATTAAAAAGTTTAACATAATAAATCAACAGTATGCCTGAATGTAAGCCTTAAAAATTGGTACAAAATAAGATATAAAACTTTTTAAATTTCTTTAAAAGTAATAGTTTTTTATATTTTAACTTTAACTAGTGTTGTCTCTATCTCTGATTAAAATAAAACAGTATTTTAAACTTTTCATTTTTATGTTTTTTACCTTTAATTTTATTTTATTTTTTGTCAAAGAGTATTGTTCTAAACACTAACCTTTTTTCCATGTCATTATCTTCTCCGCCCCACCCCCAAAACCTGTTAGAATGTCCATTGACGAGTTGGTACGTTTCAGTCTTCATTGCCGTCACTCCACCGTAGATAGTTCCGTAATTAGAAGAATAATTAAATTTGTCGATAGCTGTTATACGATAAAAATATTAGCTAACAACTTTCGTCAAAATATTCATTCTTACATGTAATCTATTAAAAAAAAAACTGCAATAGTCATCTTTGTGCTACCACGTAAACTTTCATGTACCGATAGATAAGCTCAAGGTAGAATAAATTTCTGATTATACCACATGGATGATCAAACCACACTATCTCGGTAGACTGAGACCTAGGTTTCGTTTTTATCGAAACTCGTCAGTCAATCACAACCGGAGAGTTTTTTTTGTAGATTTACGACTGCAGTCTTCTTCGGTTGCGACTGATAAGTCTACTGAAATATTATGGCATGGTGACCAAAATGGCATGATCAAACCTTTACATATAGTTAGCTGACTGTTTTTGTTCATTTAACTTTGCAAAGGCATAACATTTTGAACTAAAAATCAACAAGCTTGAAGCTCACTAACTGTTGTTATAATCTAAAAAATTCTTAATTTATTTTCATGTACTTTCTGTTACGTTTAAGTATTTAACACTGAAATATTCAAATCTTACACGGGCTCATGTGCTTGGGGTCGTCCTCGCACATGTACACGTTCCTGTCGTTCTCCACCAGCATGTCCACGTCGTGAAACACGAAGCAGTCGAACTTCCTGCTACCCTCTTGCGGATGCCCGTACCTCCTGTAGTTGGTGGTGATCTCCTTGAACGCCGCGTTCATTATCTGCGCCTTGTTGAAGCTTCCGTCGTCGAACTGCTCGGCCACGAAGATGCAGTACATCACTTTCTGCCTCTGGCGTGGATGAGTAGTGCGTTATTTGTTTGGTTTTTTTTATATATATAAGAGAAGTATTTTTTGTACCAAAACAAAAGTTTGCGGCTCCGGATATACTTTCAGTTAATTTATACTTTTTTAAAATGATGTGAGAAGAGAGAAATTTTTGTCAAAAAAAAAATTGTGCTCTTAGTTTAAAAAATAAAGAAACTACTAGTGCTTCTTTTTCGTTTTATTTACAACATTTGTGGTTTAAAATAGTATGTATTTTTGACAACTATTATTATTTCAATAGTTGCAGCCCGCAGACAAATTATTTTAAGACATTACGGTTCGCTAGCAACTTATTTCTAGGAAATTTTGCTATAAGAGGTAGTTGGCCCCTGGTTTATGCGATATGCTTAAAATTACAACTGTAGTATGTCCATGTAAAATAAAAGTTTTGAAAGTCAGACCACAAGCTCTCAGTGGACTGAGAGCTAGGTTTCGTTTTTATCAGCTTCAGTCACAGTCGAAGAGTGTTGCTTGTAGATTATTTACCAAGTTATTAAACTATTGTTAAATAAAACTAGATTACTTACCAAGTTTTTGAAGCTTTAAAGTTGTTTTTTTTTTCAATATTATTTTCAATAACTTTACAACCAACAAAAGTTATATGATTTTTAAGCAAAAAGATCTTTGAGTTTGTCACATTTCGAGTATTTTTGTAGGGTTTTGAAATATGTTATCTGAATTTGTAGTTTACAAATATTTTTACTTTAATGTACCTGAAACTACGGTTATACGCTTAATTAGTCTATACAAGTTAAGCCCTTTTTTTTCTGATTAAAATTCATTTACAGAAGAAAAAGTTTATTTATAATGACTTCTTAGTGGTATAAATTATATTTAAATACCATTTGGTAAGCTTTAAGCTTAATTATTTAACGGTTTTTTTTGTGAAATAGCTTTAAATATGTAAAATTTAACAATATGTTGCTAACTACAATTACATTATTTTTAATGATCTGTCGCCAATTCACAAGTTTTTAGCAAAACTAATGTTTAATTATTATTTTTCCATAATTTATTAACTTAAGTTTTAAACCCAAAGTATTTTTTAGTATTGTATTTTGTATAAAAACTGGTAAGTAAATGATAAAAAACTTAACTTAAAAAAAGTTTCAACTTAGTTTTATTAGCACTTCCATCGTTACTTACATTCAACATCATTTACCAAGCAAATAAGCTTTATATAAACACTTTTTAAGGCTTAAAACTGCAATTATGAATAACCAAAGAGACATAAATTATTTAAACAAACTTCAACAGAATAAAAACATCGAAGTCTTTATGAAAAGAGTAGCGTGAAATGCTGCAGGATATGAAATTAGCTTTTATGTATTATCACCTGTCATCTAACTAAACTTATCTTTCAAAACCTTGTTTAAACAGCTTATAAAATGTCAAATAAGTTTACGTTTGTGTTTTATAAAAAAAGTAGTACATTCATTATTTAATTAAGGAACCAATTTTAAAAGTATTTGAATGTTAAATGTATATTTAAAAGAGCAGGTTAAGATGTTAATTAGTTTATAATTAGTTTTGTAAATTACTTATATAAATTCTTAATATAATATTAAAAAAAAATTATAAAAGTGTTGATCTGTAGCAAATTATTAAAACCAAAATGACTGTTCAGATATCAACATTCAATTAATTAAACAAATTCATAAAATACTTTTCAACCGCACAAATAAAACTCAAAAAAAAAACTGCAAATTTAGCACGTGTCCAGGGAACAACTAACGCACTTTGAAAAACGTGAAAACAAAAAACAGTTTTAAAATCCGCAAAAAGTTACACTACACACATGCAGTGTTTTCAAGAGCATGTTTCAGTAAGAAAAACTTAAAAATAAAATGTTTTCACTGAAGAATATTTATAAGTTCACATTAGACGTTCGAACAAGCAGCAAAGTTGTAAATGAAAACGAGCTAACTTGCAGTATGGGGTGAAGATGCTTGGTCAGCATGAGCAGGTGCTCGTACCGGTTCTTGTACGGAATGACGATTGCGACCTTCTGCACGGCGTGGCATTCCGGCACGTAGCAACCGTTGATAAGGGAACTCCCCGAATTGTAAACCGCTTCTTCCAGAGAAACTTTGCTTTTTGAGTCCACATCTAACTGTCCCACTGTAAATGTGTATGCTTCGATTAGCTTTTAAAAAAATAGTAACAACAGTACTAGAAAATTCAAATGTATTTTACAATGTTAATTTTTTCAAAAGCGTTGTATACTGAGCTAGATCGTTATCAACACACAATATTCACTTAATTTCCTTTAAAGTTTAGCTTTTTGAAACTAAAAATAAATATAAGTATACTTTTAATTTTTTGAAAATTTGTTTGCTCTCAAAGTTTTAAAACGTTCTTAAGTATAAATAGCACAAGTTTATATTTAAAAAAATTTACTACTTATTGTTTCTAAATTGACAATAGTATTTTAAACTAAAAGTCTGAACTTATATATCTATATCAAAAAAAAAACTATCAGTAAAATAAGCAAAACAAACTTAATTCTTTATTGTTATTGTCACAAATACTAGACATACGGATTTTATCTTCACTAGAAACATCGTTGGGATTTTTATTAAAAAACTTTTGTATTCTTCGTTCGTTCAATGCCTGAATAACATAATCACTACATTATTACAATATATTTTTTATTGAAAAAAAAAAGCTCAAAAAGTTTGGTCTAAGGACTTGGTGTACGAAAAAACCTTTCGGTTATCGAGTCGTACACTACAGTACAATATAACTAAGTTGTAAATAGTATTACAGTTATTTGTTTACTTTTTATTAGGAATTATATTTAAATTACAAATGTATGAAAAACTAAAGGTAAAATTATTTGCTTAAACTGCAATAAAAAAGTCTAAAAATTGTTATTGTGTTTTGATAATGACACAAAGAATAAATAATACAACAATTTTAATAAAAAAAAAAATAAAAGAAATAAATAAAAAAAACTTATTTATTTTGAAGCTTTAATACTAGTTGTTTAGTTTTTGCTAATAAAGTAGTTAAATAAATTTAAGTTTTTTAAACACTATACAATATAAAGCTGTATTTGGTATAAAAATCTTTTTCCAATAAACATTATAAATAAGACAAACACCAGAGTTGATTTATCTTATGGTTTATAATTTTTTTGCCAGTATTACGGTTGTGTTTATATTAGAACGACAGTTAAATTAATCAAACACGAAGTAAAAACGTGTCTATCAAGATATTTTAATTAGTATTTATAAGAAGTGTTAACGAACTTACATGTTTTTGCTACTGAATGTTAGTCTAAATAAACAATTGCTTTAAAAACATAGAATGATTTCCAATTGATAAATAAGTAGAATCTAAACTAATTCAATCAACTTTTTAAATGAGTTTCCTTTAATTTACTTAAATATCTTGGAGAAATATATTTATTGCAAAAAAAATAAATTACAACAGTTATCATAATAAATTTAGTATGAAAGTGCTCGTATAGCAATTGAAAACATTGAAAACTTTTTTTCAATAAAATTTTTTGTATTGGCTTTTAAGTCTTTTGTTAATTTTACAACAAGTATTTAAAAATCACTTCACTAACAAGCGCAATGTTCTTATCATCACCAGCATCAAGTTTGTCGTCATCTGCTCTTCCAACGTTTTCAGAATATTCCACTTCAGTCACTTCCCTGATCCTGATTTCTTCGGGAGCCTGGAAGTTTTCAACAATCTGGTCGTTTTCAAACCAGAACTTTTCCCGCGCGTTTCTGGCGTGCCTCTTGGACAGCTGTCCTGACAGGACCAGCATGCAGGCAACCGTCACCACTATGGACGTCCAAGTGAACGTGATGATCAGCTGTTTCTGTGAAAATAATTGAAGTGTGTTAGTTGATGAAAATAATAGTTTAATGTGGTTATTTGTAAACGTTGACTATCTCTAGTTTTTAAGGTTGCTAGCTAAAAAAGTAACTTTTAAACTTGACTTCTACTAGGTAGTAAAATTAGATATTTAAATGTTTAAATTAAAATTGTAATAGTAAACATTTGAAAAACAGTTAACTTTGTTTAAGACATAAAACTTAACTTTATAAACAGATGTCATGCTTTTTATGACTTATTAAGTTCATAAACTTTATAACTTTTATATTTAAAAAATTAAAAATAGAGCCTTTTCAAAAACAAATCTAAGCAACACAAAAAAAGGTATTTTTTAAGATTTACTTCATATTAGGTTTTTCAATTGTAATTATACTAGAAAAATAACTTACAGCTTTTCTGAAACATATTTTCATCATGGTGAGTTTTTAATTAGAAACTATTTGATAATGGCTAGTGTACTTGGTATGCTAATTTGTTAGCAAGTTAACGTTGCCTATAAAACATTTAATCACGTTAAAAAAAAAGTAAGTTATAAAACAATTTTACAGTGTTAAATCTAAAACTATTGCTTTGTATGTTTTAAAAGAACTAAAACGCAATTCAAAAGTATTTAAAACCTTTATAACAGTAAATTATAAAACGTCAGTAAATAACCCTCAAATTTTTTGTAAGTACAAAAAAATAAACATGTTATTAGGGGTTTGTTAATGGAAAATCGAAGTTTAACTTTAATTTATGAAGCATTTGCAGAAATTATTTGTAAAGCTAAAAATTTGTTTGAAAACGTAAAATGTATTGAAGAATTTAATACTCTTTTATCTTTTTAATTTATCACAATAGCTTTTATCTAAAACTTTTATCTATCTCGATAACCGAAAAGTTATTTGTGCTCCAGGTCCAAAGACCAAATATTTTGAGCGTCTTTTTTTTGTCGTTTAGTAAACTATATATTATTAAACCTATTAAAAAAATGTTTACCCAAGCTAGTCTAAATCCAAACGCCAAAAAGTTTAAGCAAAAACAAAAAAATAAATTGAAACTTAATCAACTCAAACTTAAGCTATCTTATAAAACAACACTTGCAAAAAATATCAAGATTCATCATAGAAGCAAATTAATTATTTTAAAGCTGTTGTTTTCAAACACGTGCTGCTACCATTCGCCTCAAGGCACGCAGACAGAGAGATGAAAAAAAAAAATTAATAGCTGTCTTTTACCAGCTTTTTTATGATATAATTTTCAAGAGTTTTCAAATGATCCCAAAAAAGTAGTTAGCATATTTTTTACTAGGCTATAAAAGTTGATCAAATTAAATACTGTTACAAAATAAAAGTTCAAAAAAATATATAGCGTTTGATAAAGTTTAATATTTAAACCGGTGTTTATTCCAATGTGTTGCACATCTACTAAACACAAAAACTCAAATGCATTTTTATTTTTTTACAAGTTGTCACTGACTTGTTTGTATTAAAAAACAATCAGTAAAGTAGAACAATTTACGAATTTAAGGTTATTTTTTAAAGTTTTAAAAAACTATGTAAAGCATAGAAAAATTTGAGAAAACTTGCTCAAATTTATTTAAAATACTTTTAACTAGTGCTATTTAGATAATTATTCAAATGTTTAGATGGGTGGTAAAAAACAAATTTTATGTAAAAAATTTTTAGTAATTCTAAAAAAGCGATATGTAACACATTGAAGAAACTATTGGTTTAAAAAAGCTTGTTCTATAAGTTATTTGTCGTTTTCTTTTTTTGAATATTAGTTTTCTAAAATTTATTAAAGTATTATAAAGTTTTTACATTATCCATTTTTAATGTCTTTTGTTTGTTTATAAGTTATCGCAAATTTATTTTACTTTACATATTTTTTTTATTATTAGATCTTTAAATCAGAATAATTTAAAATCAAAATGAACTCTTAAAAATTCTTTTCAACTTTATATTTTTTGAAGATCTAACTGCAAAACTAGCTTTTAAAAATAGTTTAATTGATAGAAATAAGTCTATAAATTTCATTATAACTAATATTTAAGCTACATCTAAGTATATAAATTAGAGTTATACTTCTACTTGGTTTGTTAAAAACTGTCAATCTTAAAACTTAGATTTAAAAAAAAACTCTAAATGTTTTGTTAACGTTTTATTAGTTAGACCAAAATGTTAATTTTTTCTTTTTATTAGTTATCAGCTTATTGTTTTTCACAAATGTTAAAAATTTGAGTAAAACTTTTTACTTCAAGTTTCTTGTTTACTAAGATATGTTTTTAATTTGAATTTTCAACTGTATATAGCTTTCAAACTCGAGTTCAATATAATAGTCAAACTTGGAGCTTGAAATTTTGAATAAAAACTCATACGCAAGCTTTAATTCAGTAATCGTGTTGTGTTTTTTAGTTTTATTTCTAATTAATTGAAAATAAGATTTTTGCATTAGTACATTGCTACCAAGCGAATACAATTTTTGACACCGTAGTGCAAAAAATGTTTTGTATCTTTTTCTATTGAAACTAAGTAGTGTTAACCTTTTATACTAAACTAATACAATTTTTTAAAATTTCAAAAATTCTAACTTGAATAAGATTTCTAATAGTATTTTTTTGTTCTTATTTTTGTTCAGAAAGATGTTTTAACTTTGGTTTTTGTATTTATAAGTTGTTTGAAACTGTTCTATGCAACAAACAATCAAATATTTAAAAAAAAAACTTATTAAAAGACTTTTTTACTTAAAAGTATATAGATTAATTATACGTACTTATTAAAGTTTATATCATATATTTTTTTACAAAGTTGTTAACTTTTACTGTTTAAACAGCAAAAATTCTTCCAGACTTTACTTTTTTATTCGGCCAACCTTAAAATACTTTATGAGGTATTGTTTTAGAAGTTAGGTATTGTAAAAAGAAATGAAATGATTTGAAATACATACTTTTTTAATATTTAACCTAATAAAGTAGGAAGTTCATACTTTGTTTTTTTTTCTTTATTGAAAATTGACAAAGTTAAAATAAGTTGAATTTTTTACTTTTTAAAGTTTTTAATAGTATCAAATTTTATTTTAATAATTTTTAGTTTCTAATTTTTTTTTTTTAAACGTAGAATTTTTTAAAACAAACTTAGAGTATAATAAAAACAACTTTATTAATTCGGATAGATAATAATACTTTTTTGTTAGATCTAAAATGATTTTAATAATGATTGTATGTTTTTATTTTGTGCTTACTTATTTAGATAAATTATATAAATTATCTTACGAGTACTGTGATAAGTCAAAAAAAAGTATTTTGTTTCTTTCAGTCTCTATTGTTACTTCAAAGTTCTGCCAAGAAAAAGATGCTTTCGAGTTTTTTTAAAGTTTTTTTATTATTTTTTCTGAACACTTGTTAGTAACTTAAAAATCGAGCCCACTATCTTGCTAAAGGTAAAATTTGCTGAGAAATTCATCTATTTCATTAGCAAAAAATCCCCAAGAAATTCACAGTATTCAGCAGCATGATAACTTTTCACGGATACATCAAATATGTTTTCTGTGTTCTATTTGATTTATAAACTTTACTAACAGATAAAGAGTAAGTTTATTTAACATCAATTCAACAGAAATTAATATTGGTAAAGGGTTTTTAAAAGTAGTTTAAAAGTACTTTCTAAAAGCTTATCTGTTAAAAAAATACTTTGGACCATTGTGGTTTTAAAATTAGATAGTTTTAAAAAAATGTATGTGGTCTTCAACCTTTTCAAAAGATGTGCACAGTTAGTTACCAGAACACAAACTGTGTGAACACAAGACTGCAAAAAGTATAAACTATGATTAGAAATCACAACTATCATTATTTTTCGAGTATCTTATTACACAAATAACGTGTTTAGAACTGTTAAATCAATCAGTAATTCGATTTTATGAGAAGAAAAAGACAAAAAGTATTTATTAAAGAATATTTTTGAAACTTTCAAAACTTTCTGTGCACAGTTAAAAATTTATATGCTAAGTAGTGTGAACAAGTTCACACCCTTGAGAACACTGGTCTAGTGCATAAAACACTGTGTATCATAATAAAATCTTAAGTGTAAAACTGTACTTTTTTTTATACTATACTAAAAAATAAATTAATTTTAGTTTTGCAAAATTAAAAGAATACAACCATAAAACTAACATCAAAGTTTACTCTTAAATAAAACTACATAATACTTCCAAGCTTTTATTAGAACATTTTTTAATTTCATTCCTCAACATAGGATTTTATCAAATAAAATTCCGATGCAGGCCGTATGTTTCCCATTCCTGTTTTATAGCAAATTTTATTGAACTAATTGTTATTTAGCCCAAAATTGTTTAGCTATTCTCGTTTAGTTGTTAGCTAAAACATCATCATAGATTTGTACAACGTACGGCTTATTGACTGGTCCTGGCCCGCTGATCAAAAACCTTTAGTGTGCGACAACATTTTAGCTTAAAGACAATTCAATTAAACAACACCATTGAGCTTGTGGTAAAAAAAAAGTATTAATAATTTGTTATTTTAATTAGTACCTATTCAATACTTATTTCAACACAATTTTGCGTTTAAAAAATTAAAATGATCATTATGAAATTTTCAAATTACCTATCTCACAAAAAAACATTTTCTAAAATGTCATAACTGCAAAATACTTTGGTGGCAAACTTGCACCGACTAGAAATCTTTCTCACTCCTAATGTAGGTAATAAACAAATAAAAAGTTAAACTCAAAGTGTAAAAAACTTAAAAATTTTCAAAAACTTGTTTTTATAACCGATGGATCTCAATTGAAAAAATATCCTGATTCTAATTTTTGGGTTCGGTAGACCATTAATTAAAGCCTTATTAAAGTAAGTTAATTTGATATTAAGTAGACATTAACCTTTTGAAAAAAATTACATATATTTATGTTTAATATATATATTTTTTTAAAGATGATTTTTTTTTTGTAATTTACAGCTTTTTACAAAACTTGAGCAAATTTTTGCACTTAACTTAGAAACTGCAATTAGTTTAATTCAAAATGTTTGCTGTAACAAAAGTGGTTGAAAAAAATATGCTTATAAACTTTTTTTATTATTATCAAACGACAAAAAAGTGCTAAGAAATTTTAATATAAAGACCTAGTGTACGAAAAAGCAATTTGGTTGTTGAGACGTACACCACCAACACAATTTAATGTCTTGTCCAGGATTTTGAAATTACTGTTAAAATTAATACTACAGGTTTGTAAAATGACTTGTAAATTTTTTCAATTCTTAATTTATACTTTTTGGAAATGGTAAAAAAAAGACTTAAAAGTAATTTCAAAATGAGTTTTTAAAACTATCACAACCGAACGTTGAGTGTGTGGTAACTTACAGCAGTCAATGAATATAAACTCAATTAAAATTTCTATTTTGATTGTTTATATTTTCTTGTCATCAAAAAATTCAATAACCGGTTGACTAAGTTTTTCAAATCACTTGCTACAGCTTACTCATAACTTTATATTTGACAATGTTTATTGAACAACAAAAATAGCGCTCAAAATAGTTTGTCCTACGACCTGGTGCACGAAAAAACCTTTCGGTTTTTGAGTCATACACTACTTGAGTATAGTTTAACGTCTTGTCCAGGACATTGTTAACAACAGATTCAATTTAAAAGCATTTACTTAGTTTGTTGTTCATCAAACTAAAATTAAGTAAGCCCGGTCCTTTAGCGACCTCTGCTTACTATACTTCAATCCTTTAAAAATTTTAATGTTTATTTAATGAAAATTAGTATTGGACCCCTTATTGCCTAGCTAATTATATTAACCTACTTCTTACTCTTAAATTATTATTGAAAAAAAATTTAAGAACGAAATTTTGAAGTAAAAGAAATTATTGTGTTTTGCAATTAAGTTGTTATTTTTTTGCAGTTATTATTTTAAAATAGGTTTAGTTTAGGTTAATTTGCACAAATTGTTGAAAACAAAAGATAAATATGTGAATTTAGTCAGCTTGGACATAAGTTGGAGAATAAGGTTACTAAAAAGTATAAGTTTGTAAAACATCTTTTATTTTCTAATAAACTAAACTGAAGCTCTTAATTAAGTAGTAAATATAACGTTTTTTTTTTTTTTCAAACAATCTTTTTTTTTTGAGTGTACAAATGTTTTATGGTAACATTTAAAAGTGATCTGTTGAGTCTGAAAAAATATAAGAATTAAAAAGTAATATACTTCATTGAACGAAAAAAAAGACGCTCAAGTTATTTGGTCCTAGGACCTAGTTCACGAAAAAAGCTTTCGGTTATCGAGAGTCACACACCACGGATACCTTTCAACGTCTTGTCCAGGACATGTAATACTGAAAAACTAATATCCAAATATAAAGTAAACTTGTTTAACTTATGCTAGGTTGTTAATTTGATAAACTGTATGTGTACACGAATTTATTTAAAGTTATATAACACAGGTATAGTTATTAAAAAAAAGTTTTAAAAAACAGACAGTGTTTATATGTTTAGTATAATATTTTAGACTTAAGACAAATTACTTTATCAAAAGTGACTAAACAAACTAATACTACTGAAAATTTAAAAAGAAAGTATTATTTACAACTTACTTGTTATATTAAGTGTTAAGTAAGTCATTTTAAACAGCTAACCTTGAATATTTACATTTAAACTTAGCACTAAAGTTTTAAGTCCTTCTAAGTAATAAAAGTAAGGTGTAGCTTTTCAAACACAAATATTAAAAATGAGCTTAAGGATATATTGGAGTTCGACCTCTAGTTGTGGGTTACATGACAATTAAAATTCGGACAACTTAAATTCCGACAATTCAAATTCTTAAAAAATATTCAAAAGACTATATTCAATTAGTAATAAAAATTAAAAAAAATACATATGTAGATTTTATTAATCTACAAGCAATTTTTTTTCTTTTTTTCAAAATCTTAAATACTTTTCGAGATATTTTAAAATTACTAAAATTAACTATGGTTTTTACTTTATTTTAGCCATATCTCAAAAAATATTTAATTTTTTGCAAAAAGAAAAAAACGGCTTGTAGATATTAATATGACCTACATATGTATTTTCTATAGTTGAAAAATATACATTACTTTTTTTGTAGCCCTTTCAATTCTTTTTTAAGAATTTGAATAGTCGGAATTTAATTGTCCGAGTTTAAATAGTCCGTGCACCCCTAGTTATGACTTTACATGACAAGCTAGTAGGTTAACTGGAGGTAAAGAAGGTTTTTAATGTTATATTAGCTTGTTGTAAGTTTGAAAAAAAAACGAGGCTAACATTTTACCCGTCTAAATTTTTAATTTATATTTGATCGGTTCTGAGGTGCTCAAGAATAACATTTTGGAATATTAATTATTTATGACATTTAGTTGATAGTGTAATATTGTGCTATTGATTTTTTTATGTTGTTTAATTCATATTACTGAGTTAACTTTGAATTTAAGTCTACTTTTTTGACAACACCTTAAAAATTTCTTTGATTTATTTTTTACTAAACAGTGCAAACATATCATCTTCCTATTTAGTTTTTACTATATTTTGTAGGTTTAAGAATAATATGTAAAAGTAATGCGTTTTAAGTTGTTCTGGTACTAGTTAGATGATTGTATTTTTAATTTGTAGTTTTATTTATTAAGGTAGTTTTCGAATGTATAAACAGTTAGTAGTTTAAGTAGTTGGTAAAGAAAAACTAAGAATTCAAATTTTTTTTTTTAATCTCTTAAAAAGGCTTTGATGTTGTTGTTAACCTTTCGATAACTACCTAGGATGATGTCGCACCAATATCAACGTGAAAAATAGCTTCATTTTGATATTGAAAAGCTGTAAATCTAAACTAAACCTTAATCTTAATATGTGCGAATAACAAAATAAACACATCGATAGGAAATTTATGAAGTACGCATCAGATTACGTACGCAAACCGCGTAAGGTACGCACTAAATTTTTATTTAATATTAAAAATCTTAAAAGTTTTATTTTATGTATGTAAATAAAATTTTATTTACTACAAAGTTTAAAATAATGCACGCACACTTATATTTATATTTAGCGGTGTTTTCAGAATATTTATTAAATACAAAATTACTATAATTAGTTATAGATTGAAATGAAGTTTAGAGCAAAGATGGAATACTGCAATTTCTGCTGACCTTTCCACTACTTTCGATAGTTCAACTACATGCAAGACTTTATGATGACATAAATGAAAAATTCTCACTGTGGAAGTTTGTATTTATTTTTAATTTAAGTTACGATAATAAAACAAAGTTGGTAACTTTGCTAACATAAACAGAATATATTATACTATTTACATAAAAATAACTTATCTATTATTTAAGTAAATAAACTTAAACAACTAAAATAAACAAACTTGCTATATAAACCGTTTTATTAATAAATGAAAAATATTCCTTACTAATACTAGAACTTTGTAAACTAGATAAAGTTTTTTAATTATTTTTTAGGTTAATAAACACATGGATTAATGCTTTTCAAAGTTCTATCGTTTTAACTGTAAAAAGAAATAAATTGTAAAGAAGTAATCAAAAAGAAAAGTAGGAAATTGTAGTACAATACACTTATATTATGACATTAGCGGGGATAAAAAAACAAAATCACTACATTATTAACTTACCTATAACTAGTAATTTTTTAAGCCTTAAAAATTATACTTAATAAATAAATTACAATTTTAATGATTATATGAAATATTATCAGTAAACGGCTTGATAACCGAAAGGTTTTTTCGTACACCAGGTCCTTAGACCAAACTTTTTGAGCGCTTTTTTATCGTTCAATAAACAATGAATGTATCAAAAAATTAAAACTACTACAACATAACAAAAAATCCAAAGAAAATAATCGACTTCCTTTAAAATTAAATCGTTTTTTGGTTATTCATGCTTAGTAATACAAAATGAATTGTTAAAGTTTTTTTAGACTCGGTAACTGAAAGGTTCGTTTGTACACCAGGTTCATAGACCAAACTTTTTGAACACTTTTTTTTATCGTTAAATAAACAATAGTATTATTTAAATGGCTATAATATTTTTCACCTAAACATTTTTGCTTTACTTATCATAAAAAAACTTTAGTTATCTTGTTGTATTGTCTATACAAATGTATGCACGCATCTAATTTTTACCTAGAATTGATATTCTTACCTTTAAAGTTGGCTTATAAATGAAAATTAAATCAATAAAAAAAACATCACTTAAATCTTTCTATTATATTAATATGTATTTTTTAATCTTAACTTAAGATAACTTATAGATGTGGTAAAGGCAGCAGAGAAGAAAGGTGCCAGTACGGCACTTCTGAGAGAAAAGGAGGTTTATTTGCACGTAAGTAATCAGTTCGAGAAAGTTTCAAACAGTATCTTACAATTATATCTTGTTATCTCCGCTAATGTCATAAAATAAGTGTGTCATACTGCAATTTCCTATTTTTCATTTTGATTACTTCTTTACACTTTTTTCAACTAAAATTAACAAGCAAAAGAGCATTTTTATTCAACTTAGGTTATACAGCTCGTTGGTACTTTTTTACTACGTTGAAAGTTCATTTAACGTTCTTTAGATAAAAAATATTTACTTTTAAAACTTTTTGCAATATATTAATACTATATGCTGTTTCCTTCAATACTACGTAGTACGTACTAAATATTTTGTTTTTGAATAAAAATAAAACGGTACTTTATAGGTGTATGTACTTATATTTTTGATAAGTTTGCTACTTAAGAATTTTTTTTTCACTACTGCAAAGGTATGTAAACTTCCTACTAAGTTCATTATATAATTAATATTAAATCTTTTTAAAACAAGCTGTTTATGTAGTACAAGATTTTATTTTTATGGATATTTTTGGATTTTTTCTGATTTTTTAATGGGGATACAAAAAGTCTTATAGCTTTTGTAAGAAAACACTTTCTAGTAGTATATAACTTTTTTAACAAATAAAATTTTTAAACAGGGGTATGTATAAATATATCTATAAAGAAGAATTCTACCTAAAGTTGTTTTTATTTAGTGGGTGACTAATTGTACTTATAGAGCTTTTGAATTATCATTGAAAGTAAAACAAAAGTAAGAAACTGCTTTATTGACGATTAAATAAAATAAACCTATACATAAGTTTAAAGTATAGTTGTAAAATGAATCACAAACAAAATTGTTTTAACTTTTGAAGAACAAATATAACCTATACTTTTAATAAAGATTATAGTATAAGAACTTGTCAACTGTTGATGTTTCTTATTATTTTTATCAATCATTTAAAAAATATATGTACATAAAAAAATTTTTAGTTATTAAACTACTTCTACTGACTTGCTGGTGAGGTCTGAAACTCAACTATCTACATCAGGACTTTCCGAAATGGTTCATACTGCTACCTTGGGGGACACCTTAGCAAGAGCAACAAGGTGTAAACTAGAACCGGAAGAGTTGAGGGGCCATAAAGGGGGGTTTTAAAAGAAATAAAAAAACTTACACTAGATTCTCTTGAGTTTATATTGATGTGGAAAAAAGGTGGTTTCAGGCGCAACTTACGGGGATTTTAAACATACATTGCATGTTCTGGAGTTTAAATAAGGGACGATAACTTTTTTAATTTTTTAGAAAATTGGTGTTTATTGAAATGAGTTTGGGAAACCCTGATTTACAACAACCTGAAATTTTTGTATATCTTATTACTTACCTAGTTTTTGTATTTTAGGAAAAAGTAAAACGCGTAACAAATTTTAAATTTCTAAATAGATAATGTTTATTTATATTGTTTCAGTAGTTTAACTTTTATTTATTTAGTGTGGTTGAAACACAAACAGGCAACCTTGAATGGTTTGAAATTAATAAAAAAAACAACTTTGCTAGTTTGACTTCGAAAGTTTTATTTTAAAATTGATTTATTTAGCACTACCTTAAGTCTTTTTTTGTATTTTAAACAGTGTGCACTAGTTCACAAACGAATGCATACTAGTGAAAGCAGAAAAGTGTGCACACAGTAGATTTTTGAAAAATCTCGAAAGGGGCGTTCACAATTTAATTTATACAGAAGAGGCGTTGTGAAAAAAAAGAGAAGTCTTGATCTACAAAAATGTTTTATTAGTTTAGTTCAAAAACATACTAAAACGATAAATAATGTATATTTTTAATAAAAAACTTAAACTTACAGTCAGTTTTTAAAATTCGAAAATAATTATAACTCTTCTTATTCATTTATAATAAAGCAGCAGTAAAGTATAATCCAATTCGTCAAGTTTTAAAAGTTGTCAATGAGCTACAAAACGCTTTTTAAATAACAATAGAAAATTTATCAAGGAAACTGTAAATTTATTCTAAAAGAATACATATTCAGTTTTTCTAAAAGTTCTTACACAAAAAAAACATAGTTTCTCAAAAAAAGCAAAACGCTATAAAATTAATAAAATTTTTATAAAAAATCTTAAAAAACTGCTACTTTTCAAACTATTATTTTTTAATTAAAATAAAGAGGTTAGCTAGTATACTATAAATGCAAAGCTTCTTTCCTTAAGATGCCAAAAATAAT
Source organism: Thalia democratica (assembly GCF_965202585.1). Lineage (NCBI taxonomy): Eukaryota > Metazoa > Chordata > Thaliacea > Salpida > Salpidae > Thalia > Thalia democratica. The sequence goes on along the minus strand of NC_139167.1, from coordinate 38,197,996 downwards.
TTCAAAAATATACATAAATAGTAAACAGCTTTTGGAACTTGAAATATAACGGTATTATATGCTTAATAAAACGAAAAATCATTGATTCAGTGAAAAACAAACCAACTATATTAATGTGTGTGCTTTATTTTATCTCGAAGGAATCTTAATTATAATATCAGATAAAACAAAACTCATAAACAAAATGAATGAACTTATAACACAGTTCCTGCCTTATTCAAACTATTTCTTATAATTTAAATTGTCACAATTGTTATATATACATAAGAAAGTTTACTTAGCATTTAGAAATAAAAAAACTCATATATGTTTCAAGCAAAGAAGTTTTCAGCCATTTGAATTAAAATTTACATTTATCACAAACAAGCAAAAAAAAAACATGCTTCATTTTTAAACATCGCACGTTAAAATACATTTTATTTAACTAAAGCCCTTTTAAATAAGCTCAATGAAAAAACTATTTTTTAAATAAAAATTCATTCTATATACTACAATGTAAATACACTAAGTATAAACTATATAAAATATGGGTAGATGTCAAATATGCGCAAAGAGACACTTTTAAACGAAGGGTCACTTTTCAACAAAAGCTTATTTTTGCACCAAGAAAGTTTAGCACGGCGTCACTTTTGCACAAAAACACTTTTTAATGGTTGAAATTTTATTTACTTCTTATTTTTATTTTTTATTTAAATCTTTATTCTTACTATTTCCCTTACCCATGGTCTGTATTTTTATATATATTTTTTTTTTGTTTTTCTTTTAATTTTTTCTTACATTTTTTTTACTATCACTGTTACCCCTAACCCTTAACCTTGGTCGATAATTTTTGTTTAATTTTTATTGATTACAATTAGTTTTGTTTTATTTTTTCAATTTCGTGCAAAAATGACCCTTTGTGCCAAAGTTACTTCACTTGCAAAGGTGACCTTTCGTGCAAAAGTGTCTTCGTGGATGTTTGACCTGTTCCCACAAAATATATTTATTTCAGAATACTTGCGCACGGTACTAAGCTGCGCACACAAAGCTTAAACTACCTGAAACAATATTATTTTCAAATTTTTAATATGAAATTTTTGATTAAAAATCATAAAAAAGTTTAAAATTAATGAAAAAAAAAATTATTTTATTAGTTTAAATAGAAAACCGATTTATTTGTGCATGTATCGCTCCTGATATGTACTACTTTTTCATCTTTATTTTTATAATAATGATTAAAATTTTTCATAGTTTTTTTTAATTAGTTAATTTCTAATATATTTTTATTGATATTGTGTATTGAACTAATTTTATTCAAAGTATAATTTTAGCTTAATTTTTAGTAGGCCTTTTTTAAAACAAACCATTTTAGTTCTTGAAGTTAATACAATGCTTTTTATAAGCTCAGAATTTTAATTGTTATACAACAACTTATATAACTGCTATTTTTGATTTTAACAACACATAGAAAATACAGTATTTTGTTTACTTATTTGTTACACATATTTAATATATACATCAAAACTATTTGTATGCATTTTGCTTATAGCTTGTTGCACTTATAGTTATTAAACTTTGCATTTACACCATTTGTATTGTGTTATTTACAGTTGTATAGTTTGAAAAGCTTAGCAGTGAAGTAGTTGATACAGAAGTTGTATAAGCATTAATAAAATCAAACCAAGAAATAAAGCTTGTGAGTGTATGACACTTGTAAGAATTTTAAATTAAATATTTCAATATAAATTCAAATCTATGTGGTTTATGATTAATAGCATTGAATTTATTTTTTTATTTATAGGTAATTCAAAACTAAACTATTGTACATCAAAGGAACTAGCATTCCTCAGGTCAGTTGTGGATAAATCAATTAATAAGAAGATATTCCCAAAAAATATTGGGAAAGGTAAAGTTATTTTAATTTGATAGCATTTATTTACTTAAGCTTTGTTTTTTTATCATAATAATTAAACAGTTGTTAGTTACAAAAAAAATCTATTTACTTTACTTTTATAACCTTTTTTTAAAGTTAAGTAATAAATTTAAACTGTGTGTTAAAATATTTATACAACATACAATACAACAATATCTAATCTATCTTGTTTATTTTTTTCTATTTCTTTAGAAATTTTATTGAAATTACCAAATTTTATTTTTCTTTTTAATTAAAACAAAATAATTTATGTAAAATATTTTACTAATTACTAAAAATTTTCAATTACATTAGAATAAAAACAAAAAATATATAAACTTTTAAAAACAACTTAATTTCTTAGCTTTGTTGTTTGTTTCTCTATTGTTTTATTTTTTACTTAATAAATTACTGATTAACGTTTATAATATCTCTAAATAGACATCGTCTGATTTTTAAAAGTAATATTTTAAAAAAACTAAAGTGTATAAGCTTTTCATGAGTTCAGACACTTAAGTTATTAAGAAAAGTAAAATTAAGTATTTACTAGGAGCTGCCTAAGTAATAAATTGTTAAGCGAAAAGAGCAAGAAATGTAAAAAGCCATTTTCGCACGAGTTGCTGTTATATAACACTTGAAATTTTCACCACACAAAAACTAACTGCTACGCAGCGTAAGAGAGAGAAAGTAGCAACTATTTTCAAATATATAAAAAAAGGTTGGGAAAAAAGCACAGTCTAGCAATTTTATTTCGCGTATGCTTTAGTCATGTAAGCATGTTTTTATTTTTTTTTAAATATTCACAAAAAATAAATTTTAGACAAAAGGAAATACTTTTTAGAATTTATTATAACAGCTACTTTTGAATTACTCAAGTATAAGCAGCCAGTGTATTGTGGAAAATTTTTGCTGTTATGTAACATGCGCACAGTCGAAGTCTCATTTTTTCGTTATGTAAGAGCTTAGTTGGCGAAACTTGAGTTTTTGAGCTTTATTTTTTGTTAACTCATATAAGGTACCAAAGTTTCAAAGAATGTTTATTTTTTATTAGCTAAATTAAGCTACTACTTTTATTTTTATTAATTTTTTTTTTCTTATACTCATTCTTATTTGTTTTAAATTTTGATAAAAAAATAGTTCAAGGTATAAAATTTCTTGTTACTTTTGTTCATAATTTTTAAAAATTTAAACATGTTTGTAATTAATTATCTACATTTATTTTCTGTATATTTACTTCATAGAAGTTTCAAAAAAAATCTTTGAAAGCTTTTTTAATTATTTCTTTTTGTTGAAAATTTTTTTATCTTTTACTAAACAAGACTACATATTCAACAAATACTAACTATTAGTTTATATAAAAATAGATAAAATATTATAATCTGTACTTTTCATTATAAAAAAAAATTACACACAAAATTATTTTTTATGCAATTTTCAAAACATTTAATCAACCTATTTTAGTTTTTTAAGTAGCTCAAACAAAATATTAAGTAAATTTTTGATTTTTTAAAATGAATTACGTAATGCTGAAAAATACTTATTTTTATACATGTTTGCAGTGAAAAGCTCTTATATAACTCGAAATTATTAATAACTCAGAAGCAATGTAATTACATAAAAATTAGCTAACTGTTTGAAATTATAACAGGTTTCAGTTACTTTTTAAGAAGTTTACAATTTTTTGTTTATTTGGTTTAGAGCTATTAAGTTACGTTGGGTCAAAAATTGTTTGCATTGCAAAACGAAGGCCCTTTACATAATATATTTCAAGGTTGCTTTTTTTATTACAAACTTTTATTTTATAAAATTTTTAAAACCAGTTTTTTGCTAAAGAAATATCTACACCTATTAAAATAAAAAAGTATAAGAATGAATTTAAAAAGTTTTTTTAAATATATTAAAAAAAAAAGTACATTACATAAAACTTTTGCAAAAAACATTAAATTATACTGACTAAATAAATAAAAACAGACGTCAATTATTGGTGTTTCTTATATTCATTTTTAAGTTGATCTATTTGTCTTTTATATGAGACAATAGTACTTAAAACACTTCACGAAAACAAGTTTCAATGTCAGAACAAAGATTTTTACTGCTGAACATAAAATTACTTTTAAAACACTTCTTAAATTGTGTGCAATCATTATGGTACATTGTAACTAACAAAAATAAAAATAAAATACATAACATGATTCAGAACTTAGATTAAGAATGTAAAAATAAGGTTGTTAAGGATTTTAGTTAAGATTGTTAAGTTAAAGGTTTTAGTAATTGTTGTTAAAGTTGTTAAGTAACTTTTTTTTGAATTAAAGTTATTAGTAATTGTCGTTTAAGTAAAAGGTTGAGTAAAAAATGAGCTTAAACTCTAGTTTTTTAAAACACAGAGATAGGTAAACCAGTTTAGTGTCAATGATTGTACTAAGTTGCATATTAGTAAAACCCAAGTACAATTTAAAGTTTTGTTCTCATCATTTATTGCAGGAGACAGGACAAAAAGACAGCGTTCTTAGCAATCAGGTTGGTAAAAAGCACTAATTATTTTGTACGTGTGTTTTAAAAGGCACTTTGAACTGTGCTTTGTAGGAAAATGTATTTTTCTGTTTTTTTTTATATTAGAAGTTGTAGTAGATTATTTTAGTTTCCAAATTGTAGTTACACAGTTTCTAAAATAGAATATGACTACAGTATTACTCCTAAGGAAACTTAACGCGAAACCTTTTAATATTTTGCAGTTAGCCAACCTTTTACAGTTAAAACTGTTTTGTTTTAAGTGATGTTTATCACAGTCATGTTTAATCTCTAATGTTTAACTATATTTTGAAGAATAAACCAACTTTATACTTTGAAAATCAATAATCAGCTGTTACGTAAAAGAAAAACAAAACACAAGTTACTACCTACTCGTCTTATATAAGACAAGTTTCAAACAATTTTGTGGTACTTGAAAAAAAAATTAAAATAAGTATCATCTTTAATTTATAGTTTACATTAAATATTTCAACAAACACACATTAATAGAAAAAAAAGAAGCTTTTATTATACATTTAATAACCTCTATCTATAATTTATACACCAGTAAACTAAAAACTTTTAATTTATCATTTTTTGAGTCTAGTTTCTTAATAAGTGTCTACACTGTTATCGCTATTCAACTAAATAAGCCGTATACAGTCAGGTATTTTAAAGTAACAGTTAAAACTGGCAGCTACCGCGGTAACAGGCTGCTCAGTTAATCAGTGTATAAGCAATGTGCGGCTAAAACTACCACGAGCCTCACAAAAAATAATTTTGTTCCCCACCAGTCAGCAGCAGCAGCGAACGCCACTGCAGAGAAAGAGAAACTTCACAGAGTCGCGCAGGGTTCCGAGCAATGAACCCCAGCTTCAACGGAGGGCTAGCGTCAAATGGTACCCAGTTTCAACCGCAGCACCACAACTTGCAGCAGCAGCCATCGTTCAACTTTCCCAACCCTACCAACGTGCTCAAGAGCGGGTTCAACGGGTCGGCCAACTACAACATCGGAAACATCCTGTCGAGCAACCTCGTGAGTTAATATTTGTTGTTTGTTTTTACAGGATTCTATTTTTGAAATGCATCTGACGTTTGCGAGAAGTTTCCTTGATATGCTAAGGCCTTTTTTTCAACAAGTACCTGACTTCTTACAGTTTTTCAGTGATATTTGTTTTATAAATGAGTGATTTTTTAACTTGAAAAAAAAATTTAGATTAAATAAAAAACATATAAAATCGTGAAGTTTTAATTTTCAAAATAAGTATGAAGTATTTTTAATATCTGTAAGCTTTTGCATATCTCTAAAATTGCTATTTTTTAAATTAAAACTAAGTAGAAGATCGGAGTAAATATAATTCTCTTATTCTACACTTTTATACAACTCTAACGTTTGTTATATAAAAAGAAAGTTTTAATGCTTTTTCTGTAGAAAACTTATCTCAAAAAATCTTAGTCTTAAACTGCTCATGAAAAATAATCTAACACAGATAAGTTTACTTAAGAAGAGTGAACTTATTTTAGAAAACAAAAAAAAAAACATAACTGCTTAATATCATCAACGTTGTGTAGTTGTCCAACTCGTTGTTACAATTCACTTCTTCATAATTTACTTCTCCAACAGCAGCCCTACCCACGTTGCCCGACGACTATGCGTAAGAGCAGACATTTTGTACCGAACGAGTGCAAAGATGAGTACTATTGGCACAAGAGATTGAAGAACAACGAAGCGGCAAGGAAGTTCGTTTCGTTCTTTAAATTATTTAGATTGTTTTGAAATGATTTCAATTTAGTTCACATGAACTTTTTGAACGTCTGTACAACTTTTTGAAACAACTGGTTTTAACTACATATAAATCTACCGTTTTCAATTAAAATGTTTAAAAATTTTTCCTTTGCTCATTGGGATCAGTATCATTGAAATAATTAAGCATAATTGGTTTTTTTAGTTTTTTATCACATATATGCAAGTTTTTAAACAAAAAATGTAGTTTTAAATAAGTATTGAAATAAACAAAAAACACATTTAACTTTAGAGATAACATAATCTTTTTTTTATTTGATTTTATAATGTTTTCAAAATTCTTTATAGTGTGTTTTGTTTATACATAATAAAAATACACTAAGGCAAAATTGTATACGTAGAACAGCCAAAAATAAAAAATAAAGGTCACACGAACCTAATTCTGAGGTCACTTAAAATTCATCGACAAACACTGTGGCTTGATTAAAATCATTTGTACAATGGAAACCTTGAAGTTTTAAGATTAAATTTACATACAGTTCAGTATACCATCTTAGAATAAAAGTATAGTTTTTCAAAATTATAGAGAAGTAGGCCTAATCCAAGTAAAATGCTAAGAATTTTCAATAACTAAGACTTGAAAAATGAAAACATCATAAGTTAATGATCTAATAACAATTCTTTTGTGACAAAAAACTCTTGAACTTTCGTTTTGTTACATTTTAAAGACTTTAGTTTTTTTAAATAATAAGATTTTTATGTTTTTTTAGTAAGTATTTGATTAAAATTAAGGAAAAGTTTCAATTTTGTACAGTTAAGCTTTAAAAATCTTTAATTACTAATTTGTAATTTATTTATTGGCATGTGGGATTCTATCTTTTTATAAACTTAATTTCTTGGAAAAGTAATTATGTAATTATTGTTTTTTAGTTTATGGAAAACACTTTATAAGTTATACTTTTTAAGATCTTATATAACCAAATTAAACTACTTAGTTTAAAGCAAAACTTAAACTAACTGTTGTTTTAATTTGTTCGAATGAAATAATTCGCTTGGAGAAGTGTTGTATGAGCGTAACACTAAATATCGTTATAGAACTTATTGTTATGGCATTCGTGTTAAACTACAACTGAGGTTGGCCTGTTATCTCCGTCTGTTATGTAACCGTTTTGAAAGTTGCTTTTTCTCTTCGCCCATCTTCTCTCGATTTTATTCATTTGCAGATAGTATTTTGATTGAGTGCCCGACTACTGCGTTTTGAATAATTCATACACACGCGAATAAACAGTATTTCAACCAACACAGGCACTTATTTTTTTATTAGTCTTGCATGAATTGTAACCACGTTGAGTATATTTACTGTTTTCAAGCCTCGTATACCGAATCAATCGATATGTTAACACGTTTTGTAATGGCCAAAAAAAAAAAAAAAATTGCTTTACATATTTTGCTGTAAAGTTTGCGTTACATAAGATAAATAAATTCGGGAAAAAATTTTTAAATAAAAATTAAACTTAAACTTTTTTTTTATGCTTTACCTAACTATTTTCTATACAGATCTCGACAAAAACGAAGAACAATTGACTCAGTTTTGGAAGAAAAAGTTTTGATCTTACTTCATGAAAATCAACAACTAAGACAAGAGTTGTATGCTCTTAAGGTAAATAATGTTTTTACAAATAAATACAATAAGACCAAAAAGACTTTTTTTAAATTTGTAGTCTTTTTTTATTTCGAATATTATTCCAAACATGTTTAAAAAAAATCAAAATATCTGACCAAGTATACTATTGTTTCAAGTTGATTTTATTACAACAATCTGTAGAGTTTGAAAAGTTCTTCTTTAAGCTTAAAAGTTTTTTGTTTTTTGTAGTTACTTATGTCTTTTAACTTTTTGAAATTGCGTAAAGCTCTGAACCATCTGACATGGCGGCGGCGATGAAAACCAGACTCGTTCAGTAAGAACCAGTTGCTGCTACTCGCCCGTTGCGTAACGCACTCTGCTGACTTTTTTCTCGGTTGTTTTTCCGTACAACCACGTAGTATGTAGTCTATTACAAAGTTGGCAAATAAAATAAAAGTACTTTCACCGTAGTTCTGCTAAACTTTTTGTTTAAATTTCTTCAACTCAGGTGCTTTATGAAAGTTTATACTTTTTACCTTATTTTTCGCGCTTTATATTTGTTTAGCCAAAAATTATAAACTCATTTTTTGAAACTAAGTATTGTTTAAGTTTTCTTAAGAAAAAATTGATTTTTTTTTTATTTACAATAACCGATGTTATAACTTAAACGTACTAAAGGTCAATGTTTATTGCCTAGCTTAAATTAAATTGTCAAGAAAATATTTTCTTATAAACAATGATTTTCTTTTTTATTATGAAAAAGAATGTGATGCTATTAAAATTAACTTATATATGTATTTAACTAGTTTTAGGCGTCGTACTTTTACAAAAAATAACCAATAATTATTCATTACAAGTGGTTGACTTTTGAAACCTATAAGTTTTCTTTTTAAGTTTGTCCATCGTTCTCAAAAATATTTTGAGTAACTGCTGATTAGATGCTACAAATAGTTTTCAAAAACTAAACTTTAAATTAATTTAGTAAGCGGTAAACTGCATTCAAGTGGTTTACGACTCAATAATTGAAAGGCTTTTTTTACTACAACCAGGTTCTTGGACAAAATTTTATTTTTTTGTTCATTTAAAAGTATTAATAATTTTACTATTGATACATCTTAAAGATTAAACTACTATTGATACATCTATCAAGGTCGGAATTTTTTCCCACCGAAACCAGGTAACAAACAGAATAGTTAATTCCCACTTTTATTGTTTATCAATTATGCTATTTATTTTACAACAAATTGAGCATTATTTTTAGTTGATACAAACTATGTACTATTATTAATAACTATATACTATTGATACATCTAAACAATTGACAAATAAGTCAAGTATATTCATATTGTAAAATACAGTTAAGTACTTAAATGATTAAAAATAAATCAATTTATTTTAAACAAGCTGCAACTTAACTTTACTTTATTTTAGGTAAAGTACGGATTGATACCACCAACAAGCGAAAATGGAGATCAGGTAATTGACTAGTTTTATTTAAAACATTTTTATTAATATTTCAATTTAACACAATAATCTAGCAGCACAGTTGTTCTTGAATTAGCTGTTAGTTGTGAAAATAGTATACTATTAGAAAATATATGCTCACTTAACCATAAATAGTTTTTTGAATTATCTAACTGTTCAAAGTATATATTTAATCGTTTGCTAACAAAAGATCCTAGTGAAACAAGTTCACTGGAATATAAATAAAAACAAATTATACAGTAATCTTCCTTTATTGTACCAACATAAACCCAGTTGAAATGTGTTGATTCTTTGAACTATCAAAATACTTTCTTTTTGTGTTGTTTATTCTTTATGTTATGCATTATAAATAGTTTTTGAATTTTTTAGTACCAACGAAATAGTATAAATTGTTTTAGAACCTCACATAATTCATGCCTATTTTTAAAATGTTTTTAATTTCCTATAAAGTTTATGGCACATGTGCATAGAAGACTGCTCTGTCATAAAATATTTGAAATGATAGAAAAGTTGTATAACTAACTAATAGCGTCTTTAACAACTCATTGGTATTACTGCTTGTTTAAAATGACTAATTTCACTTAAAACAAATATCTAGAAGTTGTAATTACACCCACTATTTTATAATTAACAAAAACTATTTTTTTGAAAAAAAAGTTCCTTTAGTAGACTAAAATGTAAAAGTTGATTTGTAAAATTAATAAAAAGAAATAAAAAATCTTGTTTTTTAACTAACAATTAAAGTTACTGATTTGTTTCTTGTTATTAGAATACAGTTTTTTATGATGTTAAAATTGAAAAAGCTTAGAATAAGCTACTTATTTGTAAAAAAATCATGTACTAATTATATATGAACTTTCTATAAAGAAATATGTATGTATTAAGACAAACTACGTTTTTACAAATACAATTGTATCACTGCTCTGTTAGACAGAACAGCTCATCAGTTTGTTTGTTATAATAGTATATCAAAACATAAATCAAAATGTACGTGAAATTAAGCAAAAAAAATTAAGGATCGTTAGGTCACTAAAAAAATCATTAAAAAATATAAGACACACTAAGTTTGCACAAACATTTAAAAATATTTTAAATAAAAACTTGAAAAATTTTTACAGTTCAACTCTCAAAACTTGAAAAATTTTGAGAGTTTTGACAAAATTTATATTTGAGGTTCTAAATTGAACTAAAAAAGTTCTCAACTTATTTAAAAATAAGAAGACAAATATACAAGATTATTTATTCATGATTTTGTTTTGGAATATTATTTTACTTTTAAGTTCTAAATATATATCGAAAGCGTAGTTTCATATTAACTCTGTCAATGTACATAAATATCAAACAATGTACGTAAATATCAATGTATAAATTAGTATTCAAAAACAAAAGTTTTAGCAAGCTGTTAAAAACGTGAAAATACGGTTATCAATTTAAATTAAATTTGTGAAAAAGCATAGAAAACAAACAAGTGGCGTTGCAAAATTTTGATAAATTTGTATAAGTTATACCACTAGTTAAAAATTGCGCTAAGGCGCGGGTTTTCTGCAAGAAGTGTGTATTTGAAAAGCTTGTGCCTTTCTGTTTGCTTTTCAATTGGCTAGACTGAAGTGAAGTTAACAGTTGAAATGAGTTCAAGTCGCTGCGCATCACTGCTTTTAATATTTGCTGTCTGCCGTTTAAAACTTGAATCTTGTGTATTTGCTGTAGATCTAAATTACGCAAAACCCAGTTTAATTTAAGTATTCTTTAATAAAGTAAATTTTTATTTGATAAATTAAACGTTTTTAGGTTTTTTTACACAAAAAGTACTGTTGCATGACTTTAAGTAAGTAAAATTGTTGTTAAAAAAACTGTACTCTATAGCTAGCTTAAAGTAATTAACTTTTTTAAAACATTTTTTAATTTTTTTCTTGCGACAAATTCCTACTAAACACTTGTTTTTTATATTTAATAGAAATGAAATTCATAAGCTGCTACTTAGCATTTTAATTGCAGTTTTATATAAGTGTTATTTAGCCTCATCTTATAAACAAAATCTAGAATTGTGTCTCCAAACTGATAACTGCAATTATCATCATTCCCATTGTTTTCAAATTCTGAGTAGTAGTTTTCATTACTCTTTGGTTTTTTAAGTGAAAACCTAAAAAAACAAACAAACAGGTTTTTAGTAAAAACTTCATTATTTTTTTAGGTATATCTCTTTTTCTGTGTAATTATTATTATTATAAACATCCTGTATTCAACGTATAATTCACGTTGAATACAGGATGTTTACTATAATCTTAAATTATTAAATATTAGTTCATTCTGCTTATTGGTGGAAATGACAAAATGCAAAACTCACGTCTCATCTTCACTCTGTGTTCTGTTCTTTTTGCGTGACGTGCTTGCTTCGGTTGCAAAGTTGTAAGAGTGCTTTGCTAACTTACTTGATTGTATATTGAAGTACCATGGCAGAAGGTATAATATTTAGCAAAATTTTTGCTTGCCTGCATAAAAAACCAGGTTGATAAATAGGTACTTGACATTGAAAGTGTTATTTATATGGGTTTTTTTTACCGATCAATCTTATACTTTTCAAACTAAGTTTATACTAAAAATTACAATACATTTTGAATTTTGTCCTATAAAGTTCAGCTTTACAAACTAGTTTTTTTTTATAAACAACAAAAAAAAGCTATTTCAATGTATTTTTTTTTTCTAACCTACATAGTTTTAAACTAGTTAAGTAGAAAAAAATAAAAAGTATATTTAGCTGCAATAGAGATTTGCATTATAGTATAGTGTTTTATTTAAGTAAAAAAATAAGTGTGCATATTATTATACCTTTAAATTAGGGTATAAAACAAAAACCGGTTTCACACAACTAAATTCAGGCAGACCCTTATCCAAAAATTAATAATAAAATCTAAGCTGTATGAAGTAACTTAAAGATTGTTCTGTCATCTTTAAAACAGAATTTAAGGAACATTCTTTCAAAGAGCTTAAAGATAAAATAAGCCTCAAAGTAGTTGATAATTAAAAACGAAATAACTTTTTTTAACTTAAACTATGTGAAGATTAATAGCTTTAATGAGAGTTGATCTACTGAATTGGAATTCTTGTGTTATTTTGTGATCCGTTTTGTGTAAGCCTTGAACAATTAAGTATATCTGTATATTAGAACATAATTTAAGTTCTAACATTGATTTTAAATACCTAGAGTTTTTTTTTAATAAAAATTGATGAGAACACTCACAGCTAGACCTCATAGTCATTGAGTAACACTCTATTAACTTATATCAACTCTTTTAAGCTTTACGAAAGTTCAACAACAAACAAGGTGAACTTTAATAACTAAATACAGTAATCACTCTTTTAAAACCAATTGTTGTCAATACTAACCTTAAAAATCACAGTTAACCTACCATGAGCAACACATTATTTTTTCTATTAGATTTCGATCTTCAAGATCATTCATACTTTTCTTTCTACAAGAGCAACCAAGCAACAGGATTATATTTTAAAGTAAAACAAAAAGACTTCACTTGCACTTTTTCGACAATACAGACTTCTTTATAACGTTCTTATCATGTTGTTGTAATAAATGCCTTTAAAAAAGTTGATAGCTTTAAACAAATTTTGGGGCATTCATATAAACTAGTCCGAATTTTGTGAAACCATTGAATTTAAAGGTGTTCAAAATCAGTGTATCGATGGAGGTTATGATCTTAGAGAAACTTTTATTTTATACACTACTGTTTCTCTTTTTATGTTGGTTCATGGAAAATTAATTTTTAATGATGCTAAAATTTAATTAAAACAACTTGGTAATTATAAACTACATCTAAGTTGAAAGACTAATATTAAACGTATTAAACTGACGTAGTTGTGTGTCTAAGACAAGTGTTTGTTTTTTATAGCAATTCGGGGAATGTTTTGAAATATAGAAAAATAGTTAAATGCAAAACTTCATTTTTTTAATATGTAGTACAAAAATTTATTTAAACAAAATGAAAAAGCAATTGAAAAAATATTGTAATTAGAAGCTTAATACAATAAATGTAAACTATATATCATTTGTTTTTTTTAGTTTTGAAGCAAAATTTAATATCTTATGCGCTAAAATAAAGTATTTGTAACATATAAAATAGTAAAAACTATTTGTTCACTACACTAAAAAGCTTTGAATAATTGTAACTATTATAGCTATCCTTTTTCAAATTTAATTAGTTTAACGATTGTTATACTAAACAAAAAATATTTTACGTAAGACTAGTTGTTGTATTTTACTTAGCAATTATTCTTTGTGTAAACAGTCTTCATCATCTTCAACAACTGATTCGATCATTGATTCATCAGGAAACTTGAAAAAGACGGGAAATTCAATTGCACTCACCAACAAACTCATATCACAAGCGCTTGCAAGTTTGTTTATTTGAAATATTTACTTAACATTTTTAACAACCAAAAACTGTTTATGCTACTCGAAAGGTCTTTCTAGGAATGCACTGATTTTTTTTTTAATTAGTTGTATGATTATGTAAAGCGTTTTTGGAAAATCTACTTTATTGCAGTTGTTATGTAGGACCATAGTATTTATACTATTTATTAAACTTTTGACTAATGCATTAAAAAAGCATTTAAAAACTTTTTAATTTTAATGACTGATATACTAGATTAAGCAACAATTTTAGGTAAAAACTAACCTTTTTCTAAAAGTGACCACCAAATCTTTTGTGCAAAATAGTTTATCAAAACTTGTGATTTACAAATGGTTTCTAATCTGGTAACTTTTATCTGCTTAAACTGCAAACATTACGTCGAACCGCATTCCATTGTGCTTGTAGTGAAGCAAGCCTTTGCAACGACCAATAAAACTGTTTCATTTTTGTTTAACAGACCTTAGTTCGTAGTGCGAAACCATTTACAAGTTTAAACTTATGCAGGTTTCGATTTAAAAAACAACCAACAAGTGTACTAGGTGTATTGAAAATTTTAATGTTAGAAAGAAAATTTTTAATACTTTTTCTTTTACTTTTTAAAAATGTTACTGCGTTTATTTAAAATTATATACAGCTGTTTTAGTTAATTCAAGTCATCAAATATTTTAGCAGGCATATCTAGTTTTACTAAAATAACTTCAAACAAAAAATTAAGGATAAACAATGAAAAAAATTATTCACGTAAATGAAAATTAAAACAAATTGATAGTTTGAAAATGAAACAAACTTAACTCGTTATAAGTTTTTACAATACTTAGCTTTGCTTTAAGTTTCACAGTGATCGTTAAACTATTAATTGAGTAGTTTTATAGTATTTGTTTCAAAAAATATTCATATTTTAAAATTTAAAAAACTGAAAAAAAGTTTAACTTCATAATATGACTATAAATGACTTATATTAAGCTTGAAAATTCCATTAGTTCTCAAGTAAACTAAACTGTAAACATAAGAACTCAGCATGCCACGGTCGGTTACTTTTTCTTTGTCTCACAACAGAGAGCGACGAGAAAAGAATCGGTCTGCGACAGTCTCTGCTCGAAACGATCAACTCCCAGCTGAGCAAGGAGAACGACACGGGCAAGCACAAGCTCCTCAGCCACCACCAGAACCTGGGCCTGGGCGGTCTGGAGGCTACGGCCTCGGACACCCTGCACGCCTTCACCTCCAAAATTGCCACCAACGGAAACAAGAACGGCAACGTCAACGGGCCCGGATCCTCCCAGTCCAATTCTTCGTCCAACTACACGCAGGTTGGTCTCGTCCTAAAGGTTGAAACTAAATAAATGCACTTTTTTTTACCCTGGTTTCTTTGAGTAAGCTTTTATGCGTAAGGTTAATTGCTTATTTAAAAAGAATTTGGAAACAAGTAATTTGCGAAAAATTTGAACAATTAAAAAAAAGAATAACAAAAAGTGCTAGAGCTAACAATTAGTTGTTCCAGGAGCTACTACAAAACCTCGCATCCGGGGCATACGTGCTGACTTCGCTGAAGCCAGGCACGGAGGACATGGCCTGCTTGCCGGCAGCCATCAAGGGCGCGTCCAACAACTTGCGACTGCAGAACGACCAGCAGGTGGTGGTGCCGCTCAGGATTCCAATCTGCTCAACGCAGATCGACACCAACGGGTTCCAGAAGCATCAGCAGCAAGTTCAGAAGCAGCAAGGTGCGTTTTTGTTGTAACAAACTGTGTTTGAAGTTTAAAAACATTTTACACAAAAAGTTGTTGTATGAATATTTTTGTTAACTAAACTTTAAGAAACTAAACGGTCTTTCTTGTATGTCAAAATTTTTTCAGGAGAAGTATGCACGACCGACGAGAAGGCGATGGAGGCGGCCAACACGCTCGCCAACCTGCTCAAGAGGAGCGGATCCACCCACTCATCCTGCTCCATGGAACACTCGATTCCCTCCACGCCGCCCTCCCCCAACATCCAGCAGCAGCTCAGCATGACCACCGCGCAGATTGCCGCCGTCGTCGCCAACCACCAGCAGCAGCAGATTCACATTGTCCAGCAGCAGAAGTCGCCGCAGCAGCTGACCGTCCAGCAGCAGCGGATCAGCGCCATCCAGCACCTCCAGCAGCAGCGGAGGAGCGCTCCGATGAGCATCGACGACAGCAGTTACGTCATAAGCGGGAAGAACGGCAAGGTGAACGGGAGCGGCCAGAAGAGGTCGCTGTCGTGCCACTCGGAGCCGCTGCCGCAGTCGCCGGGCAGCGCCAGCAACAGCTCCGTGGACAAAAACGGCGCGAACAAGAGCCTTCCGCACAAGCTCAGGTGGAAGGACGGAAAAACGGGCTAACGCCCGGCGACACGGGTCACACACCAAGTGTTTTGTACAGGGACTCTGCTAAAATTTATTATTATTGGTGACTTTTTGTTTGTTGTTGAAAAGATCGTTTATTTTGAACCAATACTCTCTTTGCGTATGAATTTGAAAAAACACCACGAACCACGCAGTTTCCAGTTGGTTCGTGCACATTCCTTAGACAATAGATTCAAAATAGCCGATTACTTTATAAGTTAACAAAAGCCTTGAACACCCGTGTGAACAACAACAACAATACAGAAATCCGTTGGCAATCCATTCATCTCATGGCCCTTTTAACACCAATTCTTGCTTTTTTTGTATATATATCTGCATGATAAAACAATTTAGTGTTTTTTTTTACTAAGTTTGACGATGAAGGGTTTGGTCCAACCGAGCTAGCTGAAAAAGCTGACTTATTTTCAAAACTTTACTTTTAAAAAAACTTTTTTAGTAAAAGTTCAAAGCTTATTCAGTTAGCTCGGAGCAACACAGATACACATGCACACACACTAACACTGCGGAATAAGAGCAGACATTAAACCACACATGTACAGTCAAACAAACACTAAAAAATTCATAAAAACTACATTTGGTCGGTCTAAATTTTTAAATGAGCGTGTTTGAATATTTGTGAGCATGGTGTGTGCGCGTGTGAGTAAAATTTTTTTTGGGTAAAAACTCTGACCCTTTGTGCTTAAAGTATTTTGTAAGTAAAAAAGAACTTATGAACATGTTCAAGTATTTTAACGCTTTTATTTTGTATTTTTGTTGTTTTCTAAAACTGATTTCAGCTAGAGTAACTTAATCTCTAGCCCCTTGTACATATTCTTACTTTTTACGGTTAAGCCAACAACTACTGATTGTTTCTTTCCATACTTTGCTACGACCAGGGCTAAGAGACATGTTGTTCATTTTGTTTTATTTTCGCTTTAATTTCGTATAGAAAGGTATTGGTATGCTTACGAGACTAATGATAAGAATGTGTTGTTTTGCGAGGATGCCTTTTTTGAGTTGTAAGTTTAAATGAAGTAAGTTTTTAATATGATCGAAAGATTTGTAATTGGTAACTTGATAGTTATACTGCAGAGGGATTTTTTGTATATAGTCGTTTTTCGTTGATAAAAAAAGAAGACAAGCTTAAATATTTTTCACTTTGAAGTTACAAAAGTAAAATACAGATAAAAATATTTTTTATAATAATTTCTAATTAACTATGTTTCATAAACATAAAAAAATTTAAAAAAAACTGCTTAACGTAAAATCGTTCAAATTTTAATATAAAATGTTACGTTACTACTTTATTTTTCTTATTACGTAACTTTAGTATCGTTGTACTTGTTTTTTTTTACTTTTTTCGTTGTACCTTTTGATATGTGTCGAAAGTTATTACTGTCACATAATCCATAAATTGGGACATACTTTTCAATTAGTTAATATTACATGAATAAGTGTGTGTGTCGTGTTTGTGTGTATTTGTGTTGTCTTTTCCAACTTGCGCGAGGGTTGTTATTTGATCTTTAGTACTTTATCTACATTGTATATGTGTTTTTTTTTCTGTCCCTTCGACCACTGTCCCTTTTCCTTCCTTCTCTCCAGACTTTTCGAGCCCGAGAACTTCCCTATTAAAATGTTGCCCGGTGTCGCTTCGCAGGGGAAGTTTTCAGAAAACGGTGACAGAACGAGTCTATCAACACTCTCGCGGAGCTCAGAGCAAGCATCTCTCAGGATGGCCGGAGTGTAAGTTGTAAAAATATGATCGGTAAGTGATAATTGTTGTTGTTCGATAAAACATTTACTTATATACAGTTCATGCTTTTGTGTTGTTGTTACACCTGTTAGCTGTGATTTTAAAACTACTTC
Organism: Thalia democratica; assembly: GCF_965202585.1. Lineage (NCBI taxonomy): Eukaryota > Metazoa > Chordata > Thaliacea > Salpida > Salpidae > Thalia > Thalia democratica. Next base: position 38,180,089 of record NC_139167.1, on the reverse strand, counting down.
GTTGTATAGATCTCTACGATCGCTCGGTTAGTTTTAACTTTGCCTTGTCGCCTCCCCAACCCTCACACAATGATCGCAACTAAAAAAACAGAAGAGCTAGGCTCACCATGGCCGACCAAGCGAAGTTCTATCGGATGTTTTTCTGTCTTTTTAGATGCTATCGACGTTTTTGAATAAGTAAAAAATAAAGTGGACAGCTTTGGATCTGACCAGAGGTGCTTGGCTCGTCCAAAACCGGTTAGATTCCAAAGAACACGAAACTTCACTTGTTGCTTTGATCTAAAAAGTTCCCATGGAAAGAGGCAGAGTAAAAACTAATGGATTTGTAACTGAGAATCAAAACTATGTGTGTATATCATACAAACAAACTTAACTTTTACATAATTAGTATTAATGACTTTGTTGTTTTTATTTTTATTTTGCAAGTGACACAACAGTTATTGCTTGCCCGTTGTAAAAACGACGCAGAAAAATAACTTTAACTTGGTTTTAATAGCGGTGAATAATCTAACTGTTAAAACGTAGCTCTCGTTACATTCTTTAGGTGACCATTTAATTGGCAAAATTTAATTAAGTTTTTTTTTTAAACCATAAAAGTTAGGAGAGAAGGTGGAAAGGAATAGTGTAGGGCCGTGTACATATATTTTTTTTCTTTTTTACTTATTTTTATCTTCGTAGTTGATGTTCGCTTTCCGTCGTAAATTTCTTATCGTCACCAGCTAATGGCAGCGCGTCCGTTTCTTCTTTTGGGATTACCTTTTTTGAGGTTTTCCCAAGCATAGGAAACGGACGCCTGTCGAATAAAACTTTTTAATGTGGTAAAAGAGTTTTTTGTATAAACTTAACAGACGAGGTAATTTTTAAGCGTAGTTAAATGCAAAGATTAAATGGTTTAATGTAAAGAACCTTAGGTGAGAAAGCAAGATAGTTTCGATTAAGAGTAGAGATGTCCGAAAATAATTATAAGGATTTTTTTGTTTTAAAATTTATAAATCTCTGTGTCACCTGAAGAAAAAGAATTAGGAGAGGTACGCTACGCATTTATAAGCACTTTGTAATTAATCTATCAAGTTAGTGTTTCCACAGTCTAACTTTTGCCGTTTAAATAAATTTTTATTTTTATCAAGCAGCTTTTTAATTTTATCAAAATGAAAAAAAACTATAAAGAAACCATTTAATTGATTAGACCATAATTTGCTGTTTATTGAAGTTTGTAAATATAAATTAAATTTTTAGTTCAAAAATACAAATACAATGTGGAAAGACTAACTTTTAATCATAAAATATTTACATTACTATTTTGTTTTCCTAACACTTGCACTTTATTAATATTCCCTTTAAAGTATTTTAAACTAGTATTAATGTTAATAATTAAAACTATAAAAACTGTTGTAACTTGTTTTGCTTTTAAAGTATTATAAAGTCACGTTATGCTTTAAAGCTGTACTAAAACTGTAAACTTAAAAAGTGTTAGGAACAAAACAGAAAATTGATGTTGATAATTAATTCAATATTGAAAACAGGTAAAGCGGCCCAGACTTGCCATTTTTAAGAATTTAAAACGATGCAAAACTATTTAGAATTGGGAAAAGCTCAGTTGTTTAGAAAAATGAATAAGAGTAAACATTTAAAACGCTAAACTAAGAAAAAGATTAAGTTAAGGGGTATTTAAAAACAAAACATTGCAGTCTGGGCTTGCTAAACCTTAATACCGTAATAAAAAAAAACTTGAGAAAGTGGAGTTTAGTAGTTTAGCAGGTGACCAAGGTTACTAGAATGAAGAAAATACTAGAATAAAGGAGATACTGAGCCGTGTGTAATTTGTGAAGATGAGAGGGTACTAAAATAAGCTTTCAACCAAAAAAGACAAAGTTTTAGTGGAGCGAATAGTGTCAGGTTCGTTTTTAGTGCCTTAATTACTATGTTTTGCATGTAGCTAATTTAGATGTTTTGCTTTTACGCTTTAGATTAAAGTATTAAAAAAGATTTTTATCAAATTATATTTTAGTTTTTAATAGCCTTACTTGATTGAAGTATATAATGTTATTCTAGTTTAAGTTAAGACTTTTAGGCTCTTTTATTGGCTTCTGCTCTTTAAAGAGCCTATATACAGAAATAAGTTTTAAGGGTTTTGTGTGTAAAATAATTTTATTTTTTTACACAAAAAAAATAAACAGGTGTTTGTATTTATGAAAGAAAACAAGGAAACCAACCCGTATATAATCAAGACTTTTTTCAAGTAGGTTTTTAAGAACTGATAATTTTGTAATAATATTTGTAATAAAATTTGTTGTTAAAACAAGCTTAGTTTTAAAGCCATCTTTATTAACTTAGTTTATTTTTAAATTTTGGGTAGCCTCAAGCTTGGTCACAAACGCCGAGGTATGTTCAATACTTTACTCTCTAGTTAAAGAACTGCGTTTCTTTAATTTAATATAACACTAAGTTTATATAAAGCGTGAGCAAGTGTATGCCCGCATTGCATGTGTGTTCAGTCAACCGTGTAGATAATTCATACCGGCATTTTCAAATGCTCATGCATAAACAGTTGCGGCAAGCTAACTTGAGCTGAAGTCTTACAAGACACATTGCCTTCTTGAAGCTTTTAGTTTTCAACAGAGATAAATAGTTCCCTTGAAGCTCGTTACCTGACTTTTCTTTAAACTTAAACGCGTAAAACTTACAATGACTTATGTAGTTTTACTTTTAACAACTGCGTTGATACTTAAAGTGTTGAGTAGTGTGGTGTTGTTGTTTATCTTTTCCAAAGACCATGTAAAAAGTCACTCAGTTTATATGGTTTACTAAACTTTTTGTTTAAAAGTTTTTTTTATTAAATACTTGAAGTTTAGTTTAAGGTTTAACTTTTTTTTAAGTTAGAATGTAAAACTTCTAATATAAAAAGCAGTTTAACAGATGTAACAATTAACTTTTAATTAACTTAACAAAAACCAAAATAAATTATGATATACTATAATAAAAAAAGTTGCTAATTGAACAAAATTCAAACAAATAATTTCAGTGGCAGTTTTTTATGTTATTAAAGCGAACATAATAATTAAACTTTATGTCAATAAATTTTTTAAACACAATTTTGTAATGTTTTACTAGATAATAATTTAAAAACTTTAGCGAACAATAATAATCTGGCTTACAAACAAGAAAAAAAAAATTAGTTTCTTTCATATATCTACACTAATTTGATGCATGTTATATAGATAAAACTAGATGAGTCTTTGTGTTTAAGTTTAAGTAAACTTTAAGCTGTTAGATATTTTTTTTCCAGTAGTGAAAAACTGAAAATCTAACTAGTTGTATTAGTTGAAAAACAAACCGTTATAAAAAACGCAGTAGACCGAATATCGCTTTTTTTTTAATTACTTAAAACGTTTAAAACAGGCAATAACATCACTGCAAAGTGTTTTATTTTCTATGAATATCTTAAAATGTTACTAAGCAAAAACTACTTATTTAGTTTTAATAAAACAAGAACTTACTCTTCTTTTAATTAGATGTTTTTATTTCAGTTATTAGGAAATAATAAATGAAAACTTTTTTTTAGTTTAAAACTTCTAAGCATTTTTTATTAGTTTAAATAGGGTGAAATGTATTAATTAAAAAAATGTACTTTTAATTACACTTTAAGCTAAAATCAACCTCTTACTTTTAGAAATTTTTGTACTGTTTAACGTATTTATTTTGTTATATGACTTATTTTTCGAAAACTAATAAAAAGTTCTAAACTTCTAGAGGAGAAATTATATTTGTTAAATTATTTCAAGATATTTTAAAGCAGACTCAGTTTCGGTCAAAGACCTTTCCAATGCTTGTTTAAAAAACCTTATTCAAATAGATTCTACTTCAATAAGATTTTTAAAATCAGCACTGAAGAGGTCTTTGACCGAAACTTTGAGATATCTTGAAAGAATTTAAAAAGTATTTATTTTGTTTCAAAAGTAAAACAGTAACAAAATTTTAATAAGTTGTACTAGTATTTTGTTAATTTAAAATGTATAATTTTGATTTTAGCTAAACTATATAATTTTTCACTACAACTTCTTTTTTTTAAATACAACTATTTATACTCGCTTTTACATTTTATATAATAACAATACGTTATTTTCAAAGTTTAAATTAAATATTGATGTTAAGAAAATTACATGAATGAAGAAAATGAAAAAGTTTTTTATGAATAGAATTTTAAACTATATGGTCAATTCTTTATATATTCTAAAAAATACGTTTTTTAACCATGATAGTATAAATAACTAGCTAAAGGTTTAAAGTTGTAGCTAAAGCCTTAATTATCAGATCTATTTCAATGGAACAACTATTTATACTTTCTTGTTTTTATAGCAAATTTAAAGTGTGCATTGATTTTATGTTGAATCAAATACAAAGCTAAGTGTAACTTGTTAGTTATCATTTGTTATCTTAATTTTTTAACTTAATCTATATTTAAATTTTAGTTTTAAAAATAAAATTTACATTTAAAAATTTTCAGATAACATGAAGGACTACTGGAAAAAACTCTATGGATAAACTCAACAATTTTTATGAGATCAAGTTAGTGTATTTATTTACATTTTATTCAAACTTTGTTATAATGTTTTAAAGTTAATTTTTTTTATAGATTATTTGATTTTAACAAAACATAAAACTAATATGATTTAAGCTAAAAGTTTAAATGGAGTCATTGTAACAGAAATTAATTTAGTCGAATAAAAATTTATTTTACCAATACTTATGATACTTTTCCTAAAGTTTTGCTTTCACTTAAACTATACATGAAGTTTTAATAAAAGAAAAACTTGATTGAAAAAAACAGCTTACATAAAGGCTTTTTGAAAAAACGAGAAAAGTTACCTCAGTAAGCAATCATTACGTAAACTCTCAAATACAAGTTGCTTTACATAAGATTCGACGTACAGTGCTGTTTTGCAATGGAATTTTTGCTTTAACCTTATAAAAATTAATTTTACTTTACGTAACTATTATAAATGACGGTTAGTTTCTAAAATTTGTACGACTAAATTTAATTGGGTTATTTTATAGGTGTCGGTGTTTTAAATAGAAATGTATATAGAAATAAGAGTTTAATAATAACTATTGAAAGACTGTGTTAAAGTTATCTGTAATAATTCAAAAAAATACATTTTTAACTAAACAACACAGATAAGATTTATCAAAATGAAGCGTTTTCTAATCTTTTAACTGCTTTAAACTCAGTTTTTGTATGAATTTAAGTTTAATACTGATAATCTTAATTATGTGTTTTTTTTAATGCAGGAAAACAACTCAATCTAAGTTGTGTCTGAGGTTGTCAAAAGTTCTGAAACTGAAAACATGTTTTATAAGGTTAGTTATCTTACTTGTAGATTTGATTGAGTGTTTCACTATTTTAAAACCTCAAAAATAATTGTTTCTATTTGTACGTCCTTTAAGTCTAAAATAAAGAATACTTTTAGCGTTTTAATAAATTGAGTTATGTAACTTGTAAATGTTTTTCCAAAAGTTTTTATCCGTCAAGTGTCAGTAGAGGGTTTGAACTCGTTGTTACATAAGCCTTTAAGTTTGTGCCTAAGAAATTTTTAACAGGTCAAGCTTTTTTTACCCATACGTTTAGTAAAAATTGCATTAGTTTGATTTTAATTTATCAAAACTACATCTTAGACATTGTATTACCGTATAACACAAAAGTTTTTAGAATTTTATCACATCAGCATAAGAATAAAGAGCTAAATACAAGTATTTTTTACTCAATTTTTTAATAATTATTTTTAAACTAAACAGTCTATTATAATTTTGTAAACTGAGACATTTATAAACTTAAATTTATATTTTTCTCAATGTTAAATTTTTAACTTCTTGTAATTTAAAATAGAAAACTTAATTTTTTTTTGAATAACATATACTTTTGCACTTCTTTATAATTAAGACTGGGTAGTAAAAAACAAATAAACATAAGTATTAATATACTTATTTAAGTTTTTAATAGATTTTTTTACTAATATAGTGATTGACTAAAAACTTTGTAAACTTTTTAGCTTAAAGTTTTTATTAACATACTATTATTTTATAGTGCTTTAATTATGAAATAAACACAAAATAATTTATTATGTATAAATTTATTGATACACTGTTTCACCACAAAATATAATATTTAGTTTGTTATTTTACTTGTAAATTTGATCAAATATTTTACTATTTTAAAACATAAAAATAGTTATTTCTCGTTGTACATCCTTTTACAATTTAGAAATGGAATTTTGTGTGACTAAATAATTAAAATAGAATATTTATTTCTAGTTGTACATCGTTTTACAATTTAGATAAAGAATTTTGCGTGATAAAATATTTATTTTTCAAACTAAAACTTTCTAATTTTTGGAGATAGTCGAATTTCAGTGTTACATAATGATGAAATATGATTCAAACCTCTACTGTCACCAAACGGATAAAATTTTAAATTATTTTTAGAATTTTAAATTACTCTTACTATATGTCTATTTTTTGAAGTCAAGTAAAAAACGAGTTGATTTTACTGCTAGAATGTGCATTTAAAGTGCACTATAATATTATAAAATAGCCTGTAGTTTACTATATAAAATATATAAAATTACTATAATCTCGATTGGAATTTTTAATTGATATACTTAAAGTATTTTTGAAAACTATTTAATAAGAGCTTCTTTTTAATCTAAATTGTAAGTTTATAAGACAATCTATTCTAGTTGTAAGCTTGTGTTTATAAAAATTTACTTAAAAGATATAAAAAAATAATTATACTTTTTTTCATTCTAGACTATTAAACTAAATAAAAGGCTAACAAGGGTTTAAACAAGACATTAGAGTTAAAAATTGAGTTTTTTTTTATGATTTATTTGATTTTATTACTTTTTGAAAACTGACCACAGGTAAAGACAAGCTTTTGCACGACTATTAAAATGCATGAAAAAGTACAAACCTTGTTTACATGACTTCTAATTATATACTAAAATATGTTTAGAGCAAATTTAAGAAAACAACGAAAATCCGAAGGAAAAAAAGATGTGGCGTTTCTTGGAAAAAAGCTTTTCAGGTAAAGCTCTAATAAATAAAATTGTAAAGACTAACTTCTGATACATTCTTAAATTATTACTATTAAAGATAACTGAAATTTAGATGATAATTCACAATTTTTCGTTTTCAGCTTACTTTAAGTTAAAAGTTTAAAGCCTACTTACAAATATAGTTTTCAGCTTGCTGTAAGTTTCAGGAAAAAAGTTCTTTTTCGTAATAAGTAGTTTTCAAATTTTGAAAATTTTTACACTATTGATCAACTTATACATGGCTAAATATGAGACAAAAACACTTTTTAATAGTTATTCAATCTTTTTTTTCAAGTTTGTTTAAGACTGAACAGGTCTTGTTGAACTAAGGCGCTTGTAAAACATTCAAATACTGAGTTTTCAACTAGAAAACTAGTTTTCGTTTAGCAAATATTAAGAATAACTTGTGATAAAATTTTAGCTGATTCAAAAAAGTTTTTATAGGGCTTTTTTCGATTTTCGGATAACTATTGTAAGCTGCATTGGATACAAAAAATGCAACCTTAAAAGATTTCAATTACTCACAATATGTATGACATAAAGTTTCATTTCAACTCATTTAATCTCTTATTTTAAGCTAATTTGTTCCTTGCCCACCTAAGGTTGAACACATTTTAAGATTTTTCTCTAATACCATGCAAGTCAAATTTAATTTTAATTTGCCAATGAACAAAGTAAAAAAACTAAATTATTAACACATATACATTGTTTATTTTTATTTTAGTTTATGAACAACTTTAATGAAAACTATTTTTGTAAAGAAATAAATTGGGAAATTGTATTTTATTAAATGCATTATAAGAAAACAAACAATATAGTAAGTATATTTGCTTGGTTGGTGTCACTTTTGCAAGAGGGGACACTTTCGCACTGCGAATCTTTTGCACGAGCGTCACTTTAGCACGAGGGGACGCTTTAGCACAGGTTGAAAAAAAAATATTTTATTTTTATTAACTTTACTTTTTTTATTTTTTTTAACTACTATTACCCCTAACCCTTACCCTCAGTCGGTATTTTTTTTGAATTTAGTGTGTTTTTTATAGCTTTTTTTATTTTCCTGTTTTTTTTATATATTAATAATATCTTTTAGGTAAATTATTTTTTTATCTCTGTTACCCCTAACCCTTACCGTTTTTGGTAGCTTTTTTTTTGATTTTTATTAGTTTATTTTTATTATTTTTTTTCTATTTTTTTTTTTATTATATTCCTATCACTGTAACCACTAACCCTTGTCCTCAGTTGGTTACGTTTTTATTTTTTATTAATTAGTATTTTTATTTTTACTTCTTGTTTTTTTTTACAATTTGTTTTTCTTTTCATTTTTCATATTTACCCTCCGTGCAATAGTGACGACGTGCAAAATTGTCCACTAGTGCAAAAGTGACGCTCGTGCAAAAGTTACCCGTTCCCATATTTGCTACCTCTCATTTAGTTACTTTCTCTCGTTCAGTTACTTATTTTTGCAGTGGAAACAATGTGCGTAGATTCGCGAAAGATGAATATAATATTAATTAAGTCGAAATGTGAACTTAGTATACTATACATGAACTTTAAAACTTATTCTAATAAAAAATCAAGCTTAGCATATTTCAATCTATTTAAACAAGTTTTAGTGTCTATTTAATGACTAAATTTTGAAAATTATTTTTTTTATTTTACAGGATTGCAACTTTACCTGGAAACCTAGAAAAACCTTAAAAAGCCTGGAATCTAACAATTTAGACGAAATAACTGGAAAAACCTGGAATTTCGAACAATAATCACATGTTAAGTAGTAAAATTTCGATTTGACTCAAAAAATCTATCATATTTATATTTTTGTCATCATCAAATTTTTTTTTACTTAAAAAACATATTTAAAGTAGCTTTACAGTATCTTTTCAATGTTTTTATACTATTAAAAACAGTTTCTTACCTTTAACTTAACTCTAAACTATAAATAGACCCAAAAATGTGTACTTTTAAAAACCTGGAAAATTTTTTGAAAAAACGAGTGGCAACCCTGAAATAACTAGTAAAGGGTTGATATATAACAAATAAGTATGGACAATTATTATTTTTTAGTTTTTGCCTAAGAGGCTATTGTGAGTTTGGGAAACCCTGCTTTATACAGGGTTGTCACTTTACCTGGAAAAAACTGGAATTTTAACAATTTTCACATGTTCAGTAGTAAAATTTTGATTCGACTCAAAAAATCTATCATATAAATAAAAAGGTTTTGTTATCATAAATTTTTTTTTTAATAAAAAACATTTTTAAAGTAGCTCTACAGTCTATTTTCAATGTTTGGATACTATTTAACACAGTTTCTTACCTTAAACTTAAATTTAAACTAAAAATAGCTTCAAAAATGTGTACTTTTAAAAACCTGGAAAAAATTTGGAAAACCTGGAAAAATTTTTGAAAAAACAAGTGCCAACCCTGACCTTAGCTAAACTATAACATTCTTTTAAACTAAAGCTGTAACCTAAGTTTGCACATGACTAAAACTAAAGACTCTAGAACTATTATCTTATATGCTTAGAGTTTAATTTTAACCTCATACAACTTATCTTAGCGACGCTTTTATTTTTTTTAGGAATAAGGTAGAGTATTCAAAAGTAAACTCTTAACTGTTATACACAGAAAATATAGCAGCATAATTTCTTAACAATTTTACAAAAACGAATTAGGTTAATTTTTTTATAAATACTATTATTCCACACTCAGTTTTTTATAACTATAAGTAACCAACTTTGGTTATAAAATTTAAGTCAGTAGTAGGAGCGAAATATGTTCGTTAGAAATGTTATGGTCTAGAATAAAACATACAAGTAATTAACCTTTTAAAGACAAACATTTTTTTGTAGTTTCTGTTCGTATATCTCCACTTAACTTGATTTATACTAAAATATAATTTTGACTAAGAGTAGTTTTGTCAACTAACTACGTAATTTCAAATTTTAAGTTAGAATAGCTAACTAATTCTTTTATTTTAAAACTAAGTCCTAATAAAGATTTATTTTTAACGTACTTGCATAAAGCAGAACTTTTTTAGCTAATTAAATTATCTACAAAAGTTCTCAGACAAACCTTTGACAATTGTTGGGTTTATTTTTATGGAATCACAATTTGTTTTTTGCTTGTTATGCAAGTTTAACTCTTTGATCAAAACTAATAGTTTAAACCAAGTGCTGCTATATATTAGAAAAAAAATAATGATAAACTAAAATTTTTTCTGGGAAAGGGAAGCTTACTGTTTTTAGTATTACTAATGTTAAAGTTAATGTTAAACAAGGTTAAGCTTGCAATGCAAATTGACACAATGAGAAAACTATTTAGCTGTTTAAAACAGTAAACTTTTTTTTCTATTCCTTTTTTTATCAACATTAACAATTCTTGATTGTCATCTGGTTTAAAATTAAATTATAAAACTTAAAAACGATAACACCGACAAATTTTTCAGATAACGACGTCTTGCATGCACAACAACGAGCCCATCGTTGATTGCATTTAGAAGAATCGTTTTTCATTGTACACAGAAAGAACAAATACCTGAATATGAACTCTTGTATGACTTGCAAACTGCAAATTTTCAACTATTTTTAAACTCTACTAAATCTTTGTCTATTCTTAAAACTCGATATCAAAGGTCACTTATTAAAGTGGGAACGGGGCGGGATTTTAAAAGTTTTATTAAAACGCTTGTATATAGCTTTAGAAACGGTTAACAAAAAACCTGCTTTTGAATTTTTAACTTTTTTAAGCAGAATCTCTACTACTTTACAATATCTAGAAATTAAAACACTGAAAACTATTTTGTAAAAATGCTTGTACTCGTGTAAAATATATTCAAGTCATCACTCTAACAGTTGTTTTTTTTAAGATAATGTTTACAAATTCAGAAATCTTATAATCTGTAGCTATATATACGAATCACCTAAGTATTAATTGGTTATTCAAGTATTTGATTGTTTATCTATTTGATAAGTTTGTATAAAATGTTGTAAAGCTTTTTATTTTGCTACACAAAATAACTATTCTAATTTTTTTCGTTTTAAATATAAATATGATTTCTTTATAAAAAATCCGAACTTAAACTATTAAGTAAACTAAACTATCTTCGTGATTAAAACTGTGAGTCACCGATAACACAATAACAAATCATTAAAATATTAAGCACTATTAAGAGATTTTCTAAAATATCAAAGAAGTTTGTAGGCATCTTTTATCATAAATATATTTTTATACAGTTGAAGATAATCATATTGCAAATAAAGATCTCAAGCTTGACTTCGAGAGTATTAAACTTTTATACTTTAAGAATTAATAATAGATTGTCATGGACATAGCCTTAGAAAACTACAGTATATTTAGTAAAAACTTTTCACCCTAATTATAAATTTAATTCCTAAGTAAATTTAAAAAACGATTAAAAATATGACAAATTGCTGTTGCTAATAATAAAGATGCAATTATTTTAAGTCTAGGTATACTTAATCACATTAAAAAATTTGTTAGTGACTGTAATCAGAAAAATTAAGAAAAGTAAACTAAAATTGTGCTTGATTTTTTCTAAAACTAAACAAAGTTAAAAATACTAATCTTGAAACAGTAAGGTAAATAAGTATTATTATGTACATGTATGAACACAATTTCTTTATAAAGTTATTAGACGTTATACTTTATGAATTTAGGTGTTTAAAACTAATATATTTCACTATTTCCGACTATCGTAATCGTCAGTTGCTAGAAATTTTTGCAAAATTAAATATGCGTAAAAGCTGATGTTAAGGCAAAAGGAATTTTACTTAGTGGGTTATATAATAGTTTATACTTAAAAAACATATCAAAGAACTAAATGTTATTAAAAACAACCTTATGATCTACAAAAAAAATATTACTCCGAAACTGTGTACGAATTTACTCTAAGTAAGAATAGAACCAACCTTTTAAAACTATCTCTATTACTAAAACATAAAAAAATACCTTTTTTAGGTGAGTTTATTTATTTACAATCATTTCTAATGTATAGCCACGATGACCACACAAAATTAAATACAAAAAACAATGAAAATTTACTATATAGAGAGCTTAGTTACTTAGCATTTCAAAATCAGTTAGTAGTTTTCATCATCTTTGAATACTTTTAACTTCGATAGAAACTTAAATTTTAAAGCTAAATTAAGACTTTTACATAAAATTAAACAAAGATTGAAATCTAAGTTATAAATTTATATTTGAAAAACTTAAGTAGACTTTAAACTAAGCTCATAAAAAGAGAACTTAAATTATTGAAATGGTTGATGAATAACTATTTCATTAAAAGATATTACATATATAGATACGTAATGGGCTATGTTAAACTTTACATTTTATGAAAACAGAAAACAATTTAAGATTAATTAAATACAAATCAATTAAATACAAATCAATATTTTATTGGAAAAAGTTTTTGAAAAATTAAATTTGTGTTCTCCTTGGTAAAACTAAAGTTGAAAACTCTTAATGTTTAAATTATTACTAATCGTAAACTATTAACCGTCATATTCTATAAGCTCCTATGTAAATGCTAGTTGTTATTTAACTTTATGAAAATACAATTTGCATCAAAAAGCTATGGTTTATTACTTTAAAGAGAACTTTCCACATTTAACATACACGTTCGAATTTAAAAAATTTGACAACTTTGCTTTAAAAGCATAAGTTCAGGCCTTATTTTCGTTTTATTAAAAAAAAAAAATAAATGAATTTTGTTTTAGCTCGAATATCTTGCTTAACTACATCCGCTTCGCTTAATCTTTTTCTAAGGATCAAAGTATAACAAGTTCGAAGTATGTAAGATTGTTACATGTTGAATAGTTTTATTTAAATGTGTTAATAACGGTTTTTTTTTATCGTATAAATAATTTTTAAACAAAATGAACTTAATAAACTTATTTTTATTTAAGAAAAATCCTACAGCTTTGATTGAGATATAGTTTTTACTTTTTCAAGACATAAAATAAAACAGTTAATTAGAATGTATAAGAGAAAAGAAAACTTTACAAGTAAAAGAAAGTTAAAACCTTTTTTAAATACTAAGTCAATATCAAAATTATTACATTTTTTACCATGAGATAATTTTCATATTGAAATAACATGGTATATTTTCGATTTCATTTAAGTCTGCTGTTATTTGAGTTTACAAAGGTAATTATTTTCTTATACTAGTAAAAATACTTGACTTGTGGATTTATCAACTTAATTTTAAAATGAAAAGGTTTATCATAAAATAAGATTTTTACTTTTAAGTAAATCTTTAAGTTTTGTTTTTTTTTTATACAGTACAGTGCATCAATTGTTTGAAAAAATAAGTAGTCTATAGATTATTTTAAAACGCTATGACTTAAAGTCATTTTCTATATTATTAGTTCATAAGTACGTATTATTTCATAAGACATATTACGTTTTTAGATTAACTAACTAAACTTAATCTTTAGGCTTTTTTTTAATCTAATTAAAAGTACTTATAGACTTATTTTATGGAAAATATAATGTTTTAAGCAGTAAGATAGTGTCAATTTTTATATTAGTAATCTTACTGTACTTATTATCTCTTTTTTGTAATGTAAACCTTAAAATACCATAATAAAACAGTTGAACTTGCCCAAGACTGAACTAAGCAATTAAGATAAAAGAGAAACTAATGAGTTAAATTTCGTTTTTTACAGCTATAAAGACTGCAATAAAAGTTTAGGCTCTGAACTTTGTTACAAGTGCATTTTTTATGCATAATTAGAAATACTTCTTTTTGTGTAGTTTACTAGCTTTAATTTTTGTTATAACAACTCAATTATTATTCAGAAGCTTCAGTAGATACTTGACAAATTAAGTATACAGTTTTTAGAATGAGTTTGACAATCTAAGTAAAGAACTTTTTGTTGTTGTTCAATATTTTGTTTTATTTTTTTTATATACTTCTATTCGTTTGTACAGCAATAATTTAATCTAACACTGTAGATAATATTTATGTTGAAACCTGAAAACTTTCTTGAGCAGTTTGTTTTTACACTTTAGTTGTGTCTGATTAGAATTTCCCCTCCATTTACCTTTCATTTCCATCAATACTGTTTGTTATATATTTAAAAGTTAAAACACAGCAATACGACAGTCTTGTTTATAATGTTTTTTTAAACATTTAAATTTACCAAAGACTTTATAGTAATTCTTAAGTTATAGCTGCTCGTTTACTAATAACAGACTGTTTTATAATAGTTATAGTAATAAAAATTAGGCTTTACAATCAGTTAGTTAATGGTTTATGTTACTGTTTTTTAGCGCTGCCGACTTAAAAGTTTTAATGTTTTAGCATTCTTATTTTCGTTGTTATAAACATTTTGTAAAAATGAAATATTATTATATCATTTTCAGTTTACGACTATCTGATAAATAAATTAGTCCTTACTTACAGTACTGAATCCCTAACAAGTTTTCGAAAAGTTTTTAAAAAGAATAAAGTAAAACATTTTTCTTAGTTTTCTTAACTTAAATTACTTGTTTGATTACTTAAAGATGAACAGAAAATTTATACAAATGCATATTCAGTATGTTTTTAGTCATCTGTTATTTAACATGTTTTTGTATAACAAAAATTTAATAAAGCTTCTTTTTTATAAATCTTATCTATTTAAAAACTATGGTTGTTAAGGATTAAAGAAAGTACATTAAAATCCAACTCTTTAAAAACAACATAACATTTAGTACAAAAAAAATTCCAATTATTTTTTCAATATATTTCTGATTATTAAGCATTAACATTTGTAACTACTTGTGTATTCTTCAGTTGTTAATAACAACATTTGTGATCATCATACCTAAGAAATTGGTGCTCAAAATGTATCCCTTTTTATTGAAGATTTAATTATATCTATTAATTAAACTAATTTTTTATAGTTTTTTTAAGATTAATGTAATTTTTTGAAGAAGATTAGTAAAATTTTATGTCTGAATTTATCTTTTGGTACATTAAAGACTAAGAATAATAAACTAGTTTAAAAGTAAAGTAAGATAATGATTGAGCATGTAAGAAAAATAATCAAAGTTTTTTTTCTAGTTTAGTAGTGTGAATAGCAAATCCTACCAAAAGTGTTAAACTTTAGTTCTTGTTCAACTAGTTAACTCTATCTATATTTTGCTTCCTATTTTTTGTTCAGCTTTAGTTTTATCTTATTATTAACTTTATTAAGTCTATTAAACTTTAGTAATTAATTTTACAAAAAATTACTATTTGTCTTAGGGGAAGCATATCAAAGAAAGTTATATTTAATAATTAGTGCTTCTACCGTTTCAATAAATACTAAAAAAGAATCAATTTATGAATAAAACTTTTACTGTTATAGAATAAACTTGATGCGATTTTTTTAGGTTTTCCGTATGAAGAAAGTTTATTTTTTGGTAGACTTAATGCTATTCTTTTAATTGAACGTTTTTTTGATGTCTCGAAAATTCTTTTTTTATTTCTAAAAAAATCCAGAATCGAAGAATAAAAAAAAATAATAAACTTGTTAGGTAAACATTTACTATTTCGATTTTTTCGTGTAAATTGTGCTGGTCTGGTATTTTCTATTATTAACTTAACTATCTCTGTTTATTTGATACTTAATTTTTAGAGTATAGTATTTAAGCCTTAAGTATTTCTATAATTTGTTTGTTTATTCTATTATCTTAAACAACAATTATTTGAATAGCAGTTTTAATCAAATAATAGATCTTTTATTTGAAGTAAAAACAAACTTCATTTTCAATTTATAAACAAAGTTAAAAACCACAAATTTCAAAAGTATTTCTTAAACTTTTTAAATTGGTAATATTTTTAGGATTAAAAAAAAACTGCTAATCCATTGTAAGGACAGTGTCCCCACCTTTGATAAGCAAATATTCTTTCGAGTATTCACTATCATATTAAAATGTGACACCTTCTAGTCTTGAAAGGTGTGTTACATAAGTACTTAATTACAGTATAGGAAGTTTCCGCGCAAATAGAAATTTTCCCCGAAATAAAAGCAAATTTTCTTGAATAATTTTTGCATATAAACACGAGTTTTGCTGAATGAGGGCTTTTTTCGTGTTATTTGAGTCTGTAGGCGGCTTTTCGACATCCAAGTCAAAGTTTCCGGGCTTTTGACGCTTTAGAAGTCAAAATTACAAATTTCTAAGAAACAAAGTCATTGTGTCTTTTTCCTTCACTACGTTGTCTGCCTCATTCTTTGATTTCGAAGTTGTTTTCCTGATAGTCACATCACCTTTAAATCGTTCAAGTTCAAATAACTTAGCAGTTTCCTAACTATATTCGGAACGTTTTATGTCAATTCTTGTCCGAGTCTAATTCATAGTGAGTGTTCATTTACTTCTAGTTGTTGTCAAAGTTAGTGGTTTTCTTGTAGTTTTATATAGCCGCTATAAAAATAGTAATTACTTGTTTTTTACGTTTTTATTTGTTTTGAAAGTAGTTGTAACATACTTTTTATTTTTTGTTTTCAGTTTTAAAAAGTAGTAATGAATTTTCGTGTGTATTGTACTTGTTTAAACTTTGCTGTAACGTAACTATTTTGTCTTAGTTACTATTTTTAATCAAAAAATAGAAATAAATATTTTGTTTGTGTTTTACTTGTTCTGAAATTAATTGTAACATATACTTTGTTCAAGTTAAAATCAGTTTTTAACTAGGTTGGAAACTAACTTTATTAGTTTTCGAGTTTTCTTATACTATTAAAGTTTTTAAGTACTTACTCTTAAGGTATTTTGATTTATATGGATTTTGCCGCAAAGACCTTATAACAATTTATTATAAGCCGATTCATCAACTTTTGAACTAAATAGTATTCATACAATTACTTAATTTTTAGAAGCGCATTAATAATATCATAACATTTAACTTTTGCTCATCTAACTTAACATGACCTTTACCCCTCATACCCATATTAGACCTGAAGGTTATAATGACACTAGACCAGTTATAATTGTATTAGGTCAGATGGTTATACCATCGTCACCGTTAGAAGTAGTACTTTCTAAGTATCAAATGAAAAAACAGCTTTAGTCACATTTTTGGGTCTTATGTAACCCATAGTCCTTCGAACATGTCATTACTTGCTTTAATCCATTTAGAGCCATTGGGATCATTTAAAAAAGTTACTAAAAGAAGAGTGACATTTTCATTATATTTGCAAAATAAGGTTAGCATTTAGCATATAATAGTAAAATGGGATTCGCAAGCTGCAGTCCGCCAAACAAAAAGTTTTCTCTTGTGCTTTTCCAGTTGAAAAACAAATAGTAAACTAGATTGAAGTTCAAATTTTTAACAAATAAATAAAAAGGTACTAATATGCTAATTAAGGTATTCTGATTTAAAAAAAACAATAACATGTGAACAAGGTGGTTAATTTTTTCATGAACAATTACTAAAAGAATTGTCAATGAGACACACACAAAACTATAAAGTTTTGTAATTTTTAACAAGAAATTGTTTTAACATTTGAACTTTTAAGAACTTATTTTAACATTTGGCTTTGGTTGTAACAATAATTTTATTTTGTATACATGTTGTCCACTGGGTTCTAATCATGCAACATTCAACTCAGAAAGTAAGATTTACATTCAGTATATTCAGTTTGTTTACATTCAGTACATTTTTCAATGTATGATTTTCGAAAACTATATTTTTTAATTCACATAGTGCTGCAGTTCATGCAGCTCCATAGTTAAGCTTTTTAACAATTTTTTTGTATGGAACATATGAATATGATTAAAACGCATTTGACACAGGTCGAGCTTGCAGCTCCAACTTACCGAATATTTGAAAACTAGTTGTAAAACCTAAAAAACAAACAGTTTTATCATTAGATTCAATGCAAACAAGCAAAAATTCTGAATTTAATGTAAAATTTCGTTTTTCTTCTTTTTTTTTGACTAGGTGAAACAACAGCTCCAGTGTGCCACCCCACGCGACACCCCTGTTTGTGACTGAAACGCTGCCTATTTTATGTTTATTTCATTAAACAGTAAATAAATAAAAATTAAACTATTTTTATATCATTTAAAGTAAGAATTTTCAGAACGCTGTTGTTCGCAAAGATTTCTTCTTTTTAACGTAGTTTACAGAGAAATATTTTCAGTAAATCTAGCCGCCTCTTCAAAAACACTGCCAACTTCTGTAGTGGTGCATTGTTAACTTCATTACATTTAAAACGGTAAAACTTAATGTTATGGAACTTTAAGAATGTCATAGGCTTTTGTTTATTAATTTTTTTTTTGAACTAGTGGACTACTTCTGCAAAGGTTTGCAATCGAATCAAGTAGGACTTTTGCCTAACATCTAAATTACTTTGCTCTCTTTTCCAAGTCTGACTTGTTTGTATTTAATATTCTAATTTTAACTTTATAAAGACAAAACTTTTAGGAATTTTTTATAGTTATGAATGCCCATGTATTTCTCATTTGTTTACTCTTGCTTTAGTCTTAAAGTCATTAAAAACGGTTTGAACCTTGTTATTTATATTGAACTAAACTGTTAGAAGTAGTTTTCGTACATTTGTGCTAATATTTTACTCGTACATTATACTTTGTCAAAGAAGCATAAGCTTATAGTTTTGTCATAAGGTACAATTAGTTCCTTGGAAGTGTGAATTTTATTAGTGTCTGATATTCATTTCTTTTGGAACGTAGATCCCTTCCGTACTACAGCATCTACTGTAAGGATTCCTTTAATAAGTAAAACTATATTTTTCAAAACGTTCCATAACAAGTAATACATTTTACATAAAAACCATTAATACAGATGTATTATAAACATTAAAATCGTAACTTAATTGCATACACACAAAGTCGTGAAGAAATAAAGTATGACTGAAAAAAATTAAAACTGTAGAAAATACCTATTTTGCCCGTTTAGTAGACGTGTTTACTATAAGCTGTTCACAAAGCATCTATCTCTTAATCAAAACGAAACTAATTCATATATTATATCTACAGGAGTATTTTCTAAAGCTTTATGTAGTGAGCTAGACATTGTTTTAAGCCAATAATTGTACAAAAACTACAATACCAAAATGGGAAAGGGCCAAGTATGTACGTTGTCACTTTTACACGACTGATACTTTTCCAAAAATGACACATTTGCATTCTGCGGTACACGAAAATTAAAACTTTGACACTTCTAATTCCGATAATTCTTATTTTAAAAGACCTTAATTTTTTAAATTTATCTACCATCATCATTGTATTAATTAGAGCTATATAAAAAATTACATTTATATATTTATATAGAAAGCTATTGTTTAAGATATGACTTAAAAAAGTTTTAAAACTTACATATATATGGCTATTTTTAGTAATTCCGAATTTTTAATTTTATTTTACAAACATATAAATATAGCAAATGTTAATAAACTATTAGTTATACTTACATGACTTTTTTATAACAAATTCTAGATATGAGGCCTTAGAAGGTTTTATAAAAAACTGAATAGTTTTAATTTTTACACGAGTTGTCACTTTTGCACGGGTTATTTTTTGCATGAATTGTCACTTTTGCACTTCGTGACTTTTGCATGAATTGTCACTTTTGCGTAGGTCTTAGTTTCGCACATGTCATCACTTTTTTAAGGCACCATTTTTGCAGTTTTGAATTATGTGTAACTAAAAAATACTAATTTAAAAAAACTTATTTATAAGTATAAAAAATTTGAAATTTTATTGATATCGCTTTAGTTAAATTAGGTTCAAAATAAAAATTAATTACGTTCAAGGAACATATTTTAAACTACGTATATAACTTGTCTTTTAATTCTATTAAATGTTTGTTATACATTTTTTGTTTTTTATCAGGTCCGAATGTTCATACTGTGTTATTAGCTGTAAAACGCAACGTACTTTTCATCAGAAGGTATGAAAGCATTTGAATTTTCAAAAAAGTTTAACTGCTGATATTTAAAATAATAATAGTATTGTAGTTTTTAGAATATTTTAGTTGGATTATATATCAAAAAACTTAAACGATACTTCAGTATTAAAAATTCTTCATGTCTTAAGGGTGTACTGATGTTTTATATCTTGAAATATAGTAGTACTTTTAAAGACATACTCTTACAACTATAATAGTTTTTTTTTTAATTTTAAGTATACACTATTATATGGTAAAACAGTGTAAATATATACGAATTCAGCTTATTTATGTTTCGACCAATAAAGTAAAAAGGTCTATCTTAAAACTAGAAACCCCGAAGTTTTTCCCACTTATAAATAATCTTATAAAAGTTTGTACTATACATAAAATGAAACAATATTCAAGTAAAAGTTTACAACTATTAGATATATTGAATTTAAATTAAACTGTGGTTCTATCACTAATGGCTACACTTTTATACATTTGTGCTTAAAATATTAGTTTTTTTTTCTTCAATTTTACCAAAGTAAAGCAGTCTGCAAAAGTCAATGTCTAAAGAATTCGATTCGTAGTAAACATAAATATATCTTGCCGGCTAGATAAATTACCTAGCCGTAGCATAAGTTGACTCTTTTAATGGTTTGTATATTTTAAACTAATATGGTATTATTGAATAACAGTTTTTACTTTTTTTTTTAAACAAACTTATATTGAAAAAATGAATATCTTAAACAAGAAATCACGTATTTATGAACTATATTAGACAATTATGTTTAATTTTCTGAGTAAACATTAAAACACTTATTGAAAGAGTTTTTTCTAAAAATAAGCTAATAATTTAAAAGTCACATACAGAATTGAAAACTCGTCCTTTACGTAAATTTTTTTTTTTCTTTGACTATTTTGTATTTTTTACTGTGTATTTCAAATAAATAGTTTTTGTTTGAAATTATTCTATAAGTAAAAAACGTTTATATAGTTAACTTTATTACTTTAATTAAACTTAATAATAGCTTCGAAATATACTTCCGTGTTTCTGCTTGAAGATTTT
Source organism: Thalia democratica (assembly GCF_965202585.1). Classification (NCBI taxonomy): domain Eukaryota; kingdom Metazoa; phylum Chordata; class Thaliacea; order Salpida; family Salpidae; genus Thalia; species Thalia democratica. Next base: position 38,159,043 of record NC_139167.1, on the reverse strand, counting down.
ATAAAACAATTTGTTATTAGATTAGTTATCAATTAACTTGTTAACGCTTCAACACGTTATTGTTTGTATAACTTTGTTTAATTTTGCAATTTATAGTACAAAATTTGATGAAGTAAAGTTTAATCAAGTTATTTCAGAATAAAATTTTTGTAAATAAGTTAAATTTTACAGCAATTAGTAATATACTACAAGCGTTAGAATTAAATGTTTTGAACTTTTTTGTTTAACAGTATTTAAAAAACATTTTTGTTGCTAGTTTTCAGTTTATTGAGTTGTTTTAATACTTCATTTTTTAGATTTCAATAACTTGTTTGTTCTTCTATGTAAAAAATAAAAAATAAATTAATAATTGTTTACAATATTAAAACGATTAAAGACATATTTTAAAGGCAGATACTATAAATTAAGCAGTAAACAGTAAAAAATAGATTAATATTTTTTTACAATAGTAAAACGATTAAAGACAGATATTAAACGATTAAAGACAGATAAAAGATAGATTTTGTCAAATAAGTAATATTTTCAAGTAGTTGAATTACAAACAGTATTCATAAAGAAACTAAATCATTAAACAATGGTTTTGTAAAAAAAAATTTGTTTTTTTTACTATCAGTTTAAGTCAGTCAATATGTTAGTTTTTGTTACTATAAACACTTAGTAAGTTACATGTTTAAAGTATAGCTTTAATAAGAGCTTTTTTGTAAAATGTAAAACTGTTTTAACCTTTTAAAATATGTAAAGTTTTGCAACTAAATAAAGCTATGATATCTTTATTCACCTGAATGTTATTTGTTAAGGTTATTTTTACACTTTACTTATATCTTTTAGTTTACTACCTTTTGTTAGCAGTTTCGTTTGCAATGTTTAACATTGCTTTATTAAAACTATTAAAGTAAGTCAATTTTCTTTTTAAAATAACTTTGCGGTGACGAGTAGTTGAAATAATTAGGTTAGTGACTGTCCTCTAACTGTTTAAAATGTACAACTACTTAAGAATGAAAATAAAAACTTGCTAGCAATGATGTAATTAGGAAGTTTAAGTTTTCTTTTTTCTTAATTAGGTTGTATTAGGTAAATTTTTTCAGTAACATAATTTGTATAATAGTTTATTGAACTTTATAATTCAAAGCTTTTTTACAAGTTAGGTTTTAAATATTAATAAAAATTTAGATAGTAAAGGTTCATGATCTGTTTTTATTGTAAAAGCTATAAAAAAAACTTTGTGCTCTTATTATTCAAAAAAAAGAAACAGTTCCTAATTTGTTTTTTGATTACTTGCTGTACAAGTTTTATTAAAAGATTTTTAAAGAACCTTTTTTAGGTAGTTTTGCTATATTAATTATTGTTTTAATAAACGAGAGTCTTAAAAAGTAATTCAATTTTGAAAAATCATCAAGTATAACATTATCAAGTTTTTTTTTTATTCAGAAGTTTGATAGGTGATGCAAAAATTTTTTCAAACAACTGAAAGCTAGAAACGAAAAAACTGAATCACGAATCAAAAAGTAAAAACTTTGTGCTTGTGTTTGAGATTAAAGTGTTTGAAATTAAGTTAATTCTAGTAACTTTTATAAAGCTAGTAATTATTTTTTAAAGATTGTTGCCAAATAACTTACCACAGTTATACAGCTACTAAAACTTAGTAGTAACGTTTGCATCATGCTGTTTATTTTACTTTAAAAAAAAGTACCATCATGTTTTCTCATAATATAGTACAAAGATGTGAATATAAAATCTAGGTCTATAAAACAGTTTTCTAATCGTCAGATCATCTAACCCTAAACGTTTTTACTCAGTTTTTTGAACTCTTTTTTTTTGTTTACATGAAGTTAAGAATGTTCCAATACTTTGATTTAGGTTCTACACTTATTGGACTTTCACCTGCTAAGAAGGCAAAAACTATTTTAGTCTAAAATTATTTTCTTTTAAATAACAAAATCTAAGTTTTGTGTTCTTTTGTTACATTAATGATGAAAACATTAACTTCAAAGTAGAAAACATAGAAAAAACTTAAAAAAATTCTTTATAGAAGTAAAAAGCAAGATTCATTCGAATTTAGTTATAAAAAATTTAATAAACATTTTTTCGAGCTTACTTTAAGCTTAAAATTTGTAGAAATAAAAACTTTAGTAACTAACTTACAAAATACTCAGTGGTAAAACTTAACTGTTTTTAGAAACTATAGGCCAACATAAACGCTTAATAAGGGGAGGACAACGTTTTTTTTGGCGGTCTAGATGTAGAAAAGTTTACTTTTTGGCGAATCGGAGCATTTCAGTTTCTTAAAATTCACGAAAATTACTCAATAATCCAGTTTATTTCGACAAAAAAACATAATTAATACGACTTTTTTTTATACTAGTGTAAGTTTTAAACCTCACGTAAGTCGTACCAACTTTTTTTTTGCTTTTCATTAAAACCTCAGGAAATATAGTTTAAAATTTGATATTTGGTTTAGCTGACCAGATTTAAATGCTCGCGGGCCGCAGTTTTACTTTTCATGGTCCAAATGTATCATTGGCGATTCGGATCTGGCCCGCGGGCCGTACGTTGCCCACTCTAGTTGTTATTTGTTGTTATTATTACCTAATACCTAGTATTGTAAGGCTTATTATAAAAGCTAAAATAGAGTAAAAGCATAAAATATATTTTTGTAAGCTTACTTTTAAAATTTTGTTACTGAATCTTTTGACTTAAATAATAAAAAATGTTTCTATACAGTTTAACGACTGAAACTTCAAAAAAAAGTTTACAAAGATCGTATAGTTATAGCAACTTTTTTTTAGTCGTTTGTTTATGTAAAATTGATTTTGAAACCATATAAAAAATATTAGTTTTTAACTTTTAACGTGTCATAGTTTTTTTTTTATAAAAGTAATCAGTAGGCAGAACTTTTCTAACATTTAATAGGAAACGCCTACCTTAAAAACTTAAACTATAATCTTAGTCACACTATAGTCGAGCTTTACTTCTTATCAATTTTTGTTGATAATAAGTAATTTGTTTTATTATTGTGATAGTAGCACAAATGTGTGAAAAGTTATACTTAAACAGCTTTTTGTATAGTTTGCTTTAGTTTTCAAAAATACTTATACTTATAACTATTTTTAATAACAAAACTAGACATGTGAAAAATAAGCTGTAGCCTTTTTTATAAAGATAATACAAAAAAGATGAGGTTTTAAAAGTGATAGATAAATACGGTTTTCTGCTCATTATTAAGTGTACAACTACAAAGATAAAGTTGTAACCGACTCAGTTATTTTTTTCAGAGTAAAAAAAACAATTATTTTTATGTCTTTTAGCTATTTTTCACTTATATTAAGTGTAAATATAATAAACATGTAATAGTTTAGATATTGGTTGATCAAAAATTTAGAAAAAAAAGTTTTTAATTTAAAGAGTTGAAAACACAAGTAGAAAATTGTAAAAAGTAAAACGTTTTAAAAAACTGCAACAAATTTATAAAGAAAAACTTATTAAAGCTTTGTTTTATTAGTAATTACGTTATATTATATGAATCATCTCCACAATTTGTTACTAATCAAAAGTTACTAATGTAAACTATCATGAACCTATTTGTCTAAAAATTTTTATATCAAATATTTTTTTTTTCAGTAAATCTAATTATAAAAATTTCAATGAAATGGTTAGTATCATAAAAAAATAAATAAACTCACTGAGTCATAATAAGTATCAACATCTTTTGCAATTTATATTGCTATTTTTATAACTAGGCAAATTTATTTCCTTTTATGTATAATTTTTTTAAGTGTAGGAAAACTATTATAAATTAATTTGTTTATTTATCAAATAAATATTTTCAAAAGAGAAAAATCTCTTAAAATTGTGTATTTCACAACTTTAAAAATTAAAAACATGAAATTAGTCATGATTTTATGTTTTATTTGTTCAAGTGAGTTTACAAATTACTTGAGAAACAATTAATACAGAAAAGTGTTGTAGTTGCTTTAAACTAAACTAAAACTTTTTTTTGGCTTAAATATTTTATGTTTTTATTGATTTATTCTTTTTTATCTTATACGTTTTGTCAGTTTAAGCTTTTTTAAAAGTTTGAAATTACAGGTTTGATATTAGTTTTATAAAATGAGAGTAAAAATAAAAACAACCGTTTATAACCGTTTACTTTTTTTTTAAGCAAGTAGTGGTTTTTTTTTTATGATGGAGATTTATTTTATAATCTTTGCGCCAGTTACTGTTTCAACTTTTACAATTTCTATAATTTTGTTTGAAACAGTTTGCAAGCTCGTACTACAACTGAAATTTATCTCAATCAAAACTACGCCAACGGAATAAAAGAAAAGGAGCACGAAAACGCGTGTGTTCAATGATTAACCGAAGCAATCGCAAAATTTAAAAGGGACATGTGTATAACAGAGAAGAGAGAATGACGGCAAGAAAAGTAGGAAAGCCACGGGCTGCTTCATTGTGCTTTTATAGAAAGCTCTGTTGTTGCGTCGGCATGTTAGAGCCTCTTTCTTTTGCGAACCGCAGCTCTGTCTATGTCGAGCTCAGTGCGAAAATATAAAGCTCAGTTGTTCGTACACATGTATGCAAAGCTTTTTTTTGCAGCTTTATTATGTTTAAGTTTTTGTTATCAGAAGTTAGTAGAGTGGTTACAACTTAGACAGTTTGCTTTCATTAGCAAGTTGAAAGTGTTTTTTTTTCTCAATTGTGTTCTAAATAATTTATGCACTTATTTCTTCTTTTTTCCATAACAGATAAAACATATGATTGTGGTTTATAATGGCCTTCTTTTAATTTTTTTGTCTACTCTCGGTAAATAGTTCTTAGTTGATTATTTAAAATATACAAGTAGTTTTTTTGAATAACCATATATGATACATGTTAAGTAAGTATTTATTGTGAATAGGAAAGTATTAACCTTTAATTTTTAGAAAATTCTAATTACTTGTTAAATGCGTTATTTGTAATATAATTTTTTCGTCAACAAAACTAATAAAAAAGATTTTGTTTTATTACACTAAGCTTACTGCAACTAAGTTTCCTTATTTACAAAAATGTTGAAACTTTGCGGAAGTTAAAGAAAGTATGACAGTAATGAAGAAGTTTAGTAATTTATAACAATTACCTTTTAGTAGTCTAAAAAAAATTAAAAAAAAAAAATTGTATAAATTAAAAAACTCATAGTTATTAAGTTATATATTGTTATATCTGCGCATGTTCAGTAGCTAATTACTTTTAACTTGTTTATTTTTATAAATATATTAAAAGTACAGGAATTCAAACCTTTTTTATTGTTTTATAAATTTTTGTGAAACAATTTCTATTAAAACAAAGGTATAATATAAAACTATCGAAAATTAGATAAAAAAAAGTATGGCAAGTAGTTTTAAACAAGATTCTATTTTTTCACACTTTTCATGCGCAGATGAAAAAACTTAAGAGCTAAGTAAATAAACAGCTAATGTTATGTTAGTTAGATAAAAATTTTGTTGAATAACAAACATACAAACTTTCACAATTAGAAAACTTTTTTTGTTTTTACACGGTTGTACCAGACAATTTTACACCAAATAAGTATTGAATTAACTTTTTTTTTATGGTTTATACCAAAATAACCTGTTAAATGAAGTTTTTAACATTCTTTATTAACAAGTATTGCTTTTATAATTTTAAGTATAGTTTACGTACACGAAAGTTGTTTCATCATCTATTTCTATAGTATCTAATAACCAACTTAAGTACCATCAGGTCAATAACATAGCATGTTTAATGATTTTTGACTGGTATCTAGAAAATAATGAAAAGAGAAAAAGTGAAAAAGATAATTTTGTCCATAGCTTGCATTTGGATCTTAGCTACATTGCTTGCTCAGTACTCAAAAGACGTTGAAGTAAAGCATGCAACAACCCAACACGTAGCTGATAAGAAAGAACTAATTAAGTTAGTTCCATTTTATAAATATTAGCAGATAAAATACTTTAATACTATATAAGTACAAATTTATAATTTTCTTTTTGCTTTTAATTGTACACAAAAAGTATTACTTAACTTTAATAACAAGTATTTACTTTTTTTTATCAGCTAAAACAGCAGTAAACAATAATCAAAAAATAATTAAAAAACAACTATCCTGTAAGTATAAGTAAAACTTTTTACCAGAAATCTGACGGTTCATCATTAGTTTTTACAGACATTATTGATAAATCGTACAAAACATTTAAAAAAACCAAAATTTACATTTTATGAGTGTCTAGTATGAAAACTATTTTTATAGACTATAATCATTTTATTGATTAAGCCTTTTGTTACTATTTTTTTCTCAGCTAGTTATGAAGTTTCCCAGACATTTCGAACTAGTACATGTTTCTCAACAAGTTTAATAAAATCTACCGTTTTTTTTTTAACTACTTTAAGCTAATCTTGAAAAAATATCCTAATTTTACCTTCAAAACAGATTTTTTTCTTTGAATTAAAGTTTAAGTTTTAATTAATACGCTAAAACCAGTTCTCTGATTGATGATTATCTTTAAACATCTGTAATTTTTATAAAATTTAACTTTCAACATTTATTGCTTTCAATTGTTTTAACTTTAAAAACTTAATTTTAGATATCTACAAACGCTAGTTTTGTAACTATTGTCAATTACTTCCGCTGTAAGTAAGCTTCTTCTCCTTTTTAACAGTTCAATTAATAAGTCTTTATTGATAAAATAATAAAAATTAGTATTCAAAAATTGTAAGTTTAATTTCACTGTAGTAAGTACTACAGTAAAAATAAAAGTTTTTGTTGAGTTAAACAGTTTTTATAGAATTATTTGCTGAAACAAAAACAAATCCTGGCTATCATTTTTACGTGAAACACTGCTTTTAGATAAACTTGGGAGTTATTTTTTGTTTTAATATTTTTATTTAACCTGTATTTGTTGGCTGATTTAGTTTTTTAGTTGTTTACTGCAAACACGTATGAGCTTTAAAAGTATACGAAATATTTATTTTTCGGGAGCACTTGTGTTTCTTTATTTATTAGTTGTAAATATTTTAAACTGTTAATTGTATTCTATAAATAGCTTTAAAAAGTTTTAAATGTAAAATCATTAATTGTAAAAAGCTTAAACATTTTTATACGGAGAAGAAGTAAAACCATCGACTTATTATTGTTTTTGCTAACTAAAAATGCATTTACAATATATACTGTTTTTCTTTATTTTACTTTTATTCCTTGAAAGTACAAACCCTCTAAACATAAATCTAAAGTCAAATTTTTCACCTAAGTGGAAAACTTGACCGTATAATTCTCTTTTATTAATTTGAACAATAATACTTATTTAAAGATTAAAAGTACTCTTTATTTTATATTGAATACAAAAATCAAAATAGATTTAAGCACTAACACCATGACAAGCCTAAACCTTTTTATAGTTTAATTTGTTCTTGTAAACTTTAAATTTAAACGTACTAGATAGATTTACCATGTGAAAAATTTTATAGCTCGCTTAATGTTTTTGCATGTAAATATTTACCGTATAAGTTTACAAGCACTTGTAAAAAACTGTTGTCCTTGTTAATGTTTTTTTGGCAACGGTGATATTTGTAGGTCAAATGTTTTCAATTTTGTATTTTTATGTGATTTATAGGGTACTGTAAAAGCTTTGACCTTTTTAATTGTAAAGAGCTTTTATGAAAGAGTAAACTTAAGTTCAGATTGGAAGCTTAAATTACGTTTTAATAGTGTTTGTAATGTTTTCAAGTTAACAAGATACATAAAAATGTTTAAAGTAACAAATTGTTTAAACTAAGTAGCACTTTTACATTGTAAATATTGATTAAAAAAATTTTGACTCAAAACAGTAACATGTTTGTACGAAAATAAAACCGAAAGCTTTAGAAATCATTGTAAAGAATCTATAAACGCTGATGGCTGCACTATCACGTTTGATTATATTAACCTGTAAAACAGTTTTTTTTTAACCTTTTTTTTGTAATAGAACTTAACACAAAAACATTTTTTCTCAGATGGAAAAAATGGAAAACTGACGATTACTCTGAATCTGTAAAGGTAGTTTTTTGTTTCTAAAACTTGTTTTATATCCAATATTAAAGTTATAAACCTATTTTGTATTTAATATAATTAAGAAGGTTTTCAAACAGGTTATGGCAAAAACTGTAAGTATAATTAGTTCTTGTTTGCAGTCCTTTTGTTCTTTTGTTTATAAGTGTTTAACTTATCTCTGTATAATAAAAGACTCAAAGCGATGATATGAACTTATTGGTATTTTTTTAATTTTAAGACCTGAATAAAATACCTTTGGTAATTTTCTAATTTGTTCAATGATATAAAAATTTTCTTATAAAGTTTATTAGAAATAAAATGATTGTTTATACTTTTTCATTGCATTTTTAAAAGTTTTATTATATCAGTATACTCTACGTTATGATAAATAAATTTAATTATATTTTAACTTATAAAAATATAATTAAAAACAAGTATAATATGACACATCATAAGTAGTTTACTGTAGAAATGAAAAAAAAAAGATTTAAAAGTTAAACCGAGCATGATTTGTAATACTGTTTGTAGTTCCATGAGTTCTTAAACGAAGTTTGAAATAACTTAAAGCATGTTACAAAAACTCAACAAAAAGTAGAGTTAAATAAGTTAAGTATCGAAAGCAAAAGTTCACCGTTCTCAAGAGTCTATAAACTTCTTACTTTCAGATTTTACACAACTTGCATACTCCATTCATTAAAAAATGATTTGAAACAATAAGAAATCTAGTTTTAAAAACAGTATATATACAGATAGAAAGTTTAAAAAAAGCATTTATTAATTAAAAAATCTTTTCAACTACCTTGCTCAAATTTATATTTAGTTTGAGAATTTTTTTTTAATTAATCTGTGAAAATACCCACTTTATGATAATAGTTTTAAAGAGTTGTAGTCTGTACAAGTGTTTCTAAAATTATATTTATAAATAAAGTCTAAAAAACATATGTTAAATCAACTTATTTTTAAAACAAAGTAATGAAATAGTATATCTCGATAACCGAAAGGTTTTTTCGTCCACTAGGTCCTAGAGCCAAATACTTTGAGCGCTCCTTTTTGTCGTTCAATAAACAATACATCTGTTAAAACATAACAATTTTTGCATTCGTTTCAAACTTGATTATTAATGCCCTTCAAATAAAGTAACAGTAATAATATAATTTCATTTATAAAATGTTTTATGTTTAATTTAACTAAGTTTTATCTGGTTTATTTTTAGTAAAAGGTCTAATTTAAATAGTAAACTTTAACATATATAGAGTTGGAATGAGTACAGAAAAAGTGTCCAACAAAAATACTCCTATTAATTGAGTTATAAGAGTGGTTACAATAAATTTTAGACATTAGTAAAACTACACGAAAGTAATCAAAATTTAAAGCCAATTATCTTTGTTAAATTAAACACTTTAAACTCCTTGATAAGAATTTTATGTCTAATTAATTTCAATACTTACGTCTGATCAATAAAAGTTAATTAAACAGAATTTTATAAAAAAGGGAACATTCTTGGTGCTTTTACAGTTAGTTCCTTTTAACATATATAACATTTTTGTTTGAAGCAAAAAATTATGCATAAAGCTGTTATTATACCATTGTAAGTCATTTAGCTGTAACCCTGTAAAAAAAAATACCATTTTTTATAGATTTTATTCAGTTTTTATTTTTAAAGTGTTTTAGAAGTTTAGAATTTTCACTTTATGAACATAAAAAGTTAGATTTTCCTATTAATACATGTCGATGTTTATTTTAATGTATCTTTACTTTAGATTCTTAGATACTTTAGGTTAGTAACTTTTTCTTTATTTAACTAATTTAACATTTTACACAAGTTCTCAATTATTTTAATATATTAATTTATTAATATTTTAATAATCACAAAAATTTGCAACTTCTTAAGCTTTGTACTTATATCCGATTTTTTAAATAACTCTAATAAGTTTTATAATAAGGAGCTTGATATTTTTTCTTTGCAGAATGAAAAAGTTCGTGCCCGCATGTCACAAGTGTTCCACCACAGGCCAGACGGGATACCCAACATCGATTGCGAGAGCTTTATATCGAAAAATGAAGATTCTGTTTTGCAATCTAAACTTTTGCTTATGGAGTTCAACTCCCAAGTATGACTTTTTTCTTATTTTCTGCTACTTCTGAGTTTTTAGTAAAATTTTTATCTAAAAATTTTTGTATGTAAAGCTTTTGTCTTTAACTTTTAATTTGGTAACTTTTCTACGTATTCTACATACATATTTTTATAGAAAACTAACCTTTTTTAACTTAATATGTTTTATTTTATTCCCCACCACTGTTACAAAACTTTGTATGAAACACATGAAAGTTTTATTTGAATATTAATAAACAAAATAAAAAAGTCTGAAAAATGAATAATGTTTTTCTCTATACAAGTTTATATTCTTTTATTATTAGTAAGTGTGTAAAGAACATATGTTTTTTAATTTTAGTTTTCAATTAATAAATCAGGTATTTTTTAGAACATCTATTTTTTTTTTCTTTCTTATTTAAACATCATACAAAGCTATTTTAATCATATGACAATGAAAAACCACAATTCAACTGTAATAAAAATTATTGTCCTTAGTTAAAACAAACAATTAAATCTCATCTAAAACTGTATAGTACACAAAAAAATATTTAAAGTTAACTTTACATCCTTCTTGTTTCAATTATTCAGTCGTTTTGTTCAGCATAGGTTTTAAATTTAACTTCGCGAAGTTGTAAATAGTTTGTCAAGGTTAATAAATCTTCAAAGGTATATATTAGTTATGCTTATTACTTCTTTTATTATAACCACAAATATAAACACAAACCTTATAAATAAAAATAAAACTTTAAACAAAAAGTTTATTTTTGTTCAATAATACTTGTATTGAAAGTGTTGTTTTTTGCTTATCTTATTAACATTGTTAAAAAGAGGAACCAATCCGAGATTTGGTTTTCCTTAGAATCTAGAGTATTTAGCTATGAACTAAAATAGATAAGAGATTATTTAAATTTAGATATACTTTCTATTTTCGTTTTAGTTCCTGTGTAAAATGCTTTAATCTTTTCTAGGAAGCAAAATCAAATTAATTAACGGCGCCAATTAACATTAGCAAAAACTACTTCGGTAAAGATTTAAATGCGCTTTTTAAAAAGTAAAATAGTTTAAAGTTTCATGCAAAAACTTTAATTAGTTATTTTTCTAAGTGGTTGCGTATTAATCTAATTGTAGAAGTACCGCGGATGTGCGCTGAACAGTAAAAGCAATAAAAGCTAACGAATGATTTATAATGGTTGTTGTTTATAATAAATATGTTTTTAATTTGTTACAGCAATCTTAACTAGAAAAAAAATTGTTTTGCTAAACTTTAGTATTTATTTAATGGTTTATTACTACTGTAGTGAAAAAAAAATAAATTTGTAAATTACACTTTAGGTTCACAAATATAAATTTTGTTTAACATATTAAATAGGTCTTGGACAAGACGTAAAAAGGTATTCGTGGTGTGTGACTCGATAACCGAAAGGTTTTTTGTTCACCAGGTCCTAGGACCAAATGTCTTTAGCGTCTTTTTTTTGGTCGTTAATAAACTATAGCTTATATAAAATTAAAATTTGTTTTTACAAAAAACAAAATAAAATGAAAAATACAAAACTAATACTAGCAAAATGCGAGTAAGTTTTACAAATTAAATAAATTAAAAAAAAAATAAACAGCTAGTACTACCATTACGGAAAAAAAATCTATACCCTTACAACTTGCAGGCATACAAACCGAAGCGTTTAAAATTTGACAACTTTGAAGAAGAATTGTTAAACAGAGCTTCTAATTGTGAAGATTTTCGGAAATGGAGAAACTACATAAATATACCCCTGAGCGAAGAAGAAATAAAATTTCCAATTGCGTACATTATAACCATTCACAAGTTTGTTTCTGAGATAACTTCGTAGCTCGTTTAAATTTACGATGAGCAAATATCATAGAAAGTATTATTTAGTTTTGTTTTTGTTTGAATAAATTTTAGGTTACAAAGTTACTAATAAGAGTATTTGTATTGTCTAATTCATTTCCTGCACCTTTCAAAGTGCATAAAATATTCTACTAATTGCAAACAACCAATAGGAAGGTGAGACAGTTCGAGCTTCTCCTTCGCGCCATCTACCGACCGAACAACATCTACTGCGTTCACGTCGACAGAAAATCGCCCCAAAAGTTCAAGGGCGACGTCGCCACGATCGTCCGGTGCCTCCCCAACGTGTTCGTGGCTTCGGACGCCGTCGAGCTCATATACACGCACTACAGCAGGGTGGAGGCGGATCTGGTTTGCATGAGGCAGCTGATAGAAAGGTTCGTGTGTTTTTTCAACTGCTCGTTGGCATTAGCGTTTTTCAACTTATTGTCGGGAGCGTTCGTTTGTTTTGATTTCTGTTTTGTTAGCTTCACGGTGGACGCGTGTGAATTGCGTACGAAAAGTTTTGCGTTTTAATCCATGTCGGTTCGAGGAACAATGAACGCATGGTGTGCTTTTAATTGACGCCTGAATACACTAAACTATCCGGTTGTTTTCCAATTAAAGGCGATGCGAAAAAGTAGGAAGTTTTAAGCAGGCATTTTAACAAAAAGTCGTGTGTAAATTTTTACGTGCGGTAACTTTTTCTTATCATGATATGAGTTTAAACATTTGTACTGAAAATTCCAGACAATAAATTAGATTAAGTTATTTTTTCAGAGAATTTTAGACAAAGTTAAAAATATGAATAACAAACAGATTTTAATCAATTAAACTGAAAAGTTTGTGTTTAATTCACCAGAAAAAAATATCTTAAATTTACGAACCATTTTGCAATGCCAACAGTTTTAATATAAATTTTAGAGCTGAATATCGTGAAATAAAGCAAATAAATCAAGTATAAAGTTATTAAAAAAATTACTATAAAGTAGAAAAAAAAAATCTATGTACTTAATTGTTTTTATTGTCTACAGTAAAAAAATGAGTAAACAATTGACACATTGCTAGTTAGTGACATTTTAAATGGATACTTAAAAATGTTTGAAAACCATAAAACGTTATGTAATGTATCATAAAACGTTTTTTTTTAAATTAAAACTATACATTTAAAAGCTCTATAAAACTTTAAACTTTAAGTTAAAACATTAACTTCTTCATAAGCAATTTTTGAAAAAAAGTACTCAAATAAGCACTAACAAGCTTACTATGTACTTAATGTTGCAAAACGTTGATAAAAAAAAATAGTTTTCCACAAAGTTAATATAGTATGCACGTTGCAATTATGATAACAGCTAAAACTTACAGTTTTACCGTAAACAATTATTACAATACTTCCATTTGAAATTTTAACAATTTTATCGCTGTATTAAATCAGTTCGTATGATAAACGAGCTTTTAATTAATACTTTGAAAGTTTTCAATTACTTCTTTTAAATAATCGCTCTATAGTTGATCAAATCGAAATACGCTTTGAATTAAGTAAAATCTTTTTTCTTCTGTGACAGTTAGCTTTTAAATATTTATATCTATTAAATAAAAATGAAATAGATTTCAAAGTTTTGATGAATTCCATTTATTTATCACACAACAACCTTATTCAGGAGAAATCAAGTAAAATGGAAATATGTTATAAATCTTTGTGGTCAAGATTTTCCTCTCAAAACAAATTACGACATTGTTAAAAGTTTGCAAATGCTTAATGGAATGAACAACCTAGAAACTGTGACAATGCCAGGACACAAAAGTAGAAGGTACATAAGTTTTATTATTACTTAATGTTATTTATTCTTTTTTTTTTAATAACAGTATTGTGTAATGTATTTTTTACTAACAATAACAGTTTAAAAAAACTAAAACACACGGAAACAGTCGATTTTCTTTTAAAGAACATTATTTTTTTAAGTAGACCTTAAATATGTTCTTTATAAACTTTTTTGTTTAAATGTAAACCAAGTAAGTTAAGTTATTATAAGTACAGCTGCTATACTCAAAAGTTATACTTAGTCTTTAAACACAACTACTTTTTTATTAACTGTTTTTATGCACATTAATGCAAAAATTAAAAATTAAACTTGGTTTTATAATTTTTTGAAAAACTTTAAAATGCTTTCTGTATTTTTTTTTAAGTATAAACTTAAGGTTGTAACTTATGTGACTTTTCATTTTCATGAACTTTTCTTTTAGCACAACTTCACTTTTTAGTACTTGTTACAAAATACTTTACGAAATAAATACGTGTGAATTGAACAGATGTAACAAAAGTTTAGTTCGTCACTTTAATCAGTTCAATAAACTTTTTTTCATGTTGTGTTCTAGGTACAAGTTCAAGTACAAAGTGCCGGCAAACAAGGGTTACATGGAAAAGACGGACGAAGAGAAAGCTGATAACCCCCTCGGAATCAAAATGTTCGCCGGATCCGCCTACTACGTATTCACGTATGAAGCCGTCGACTTCATCGTAAACGGTTTGCTTTTCAAACTAGAACTATTTTAGCAAACAAACAGAGTGTTAGCTCTTTTCACCCTTCAATCTTTACTTAACAGTTAATTTTAACACGATTTTATAGTCGTGTTTTTGATCGCTTTTTTTTTTAATTCGGTTTTCATTAGTATTGTATAGTTAGGGAACAAATTTTTGTGTAGCTTTAGTAATAAGTTATGACATAAGGCAAAAGAAAATAAATCTAAGTTTTGGTCGATACACAGCTGTTTGAAATACTGTAATTTTTTTGATATAAAAGTTTTGTTAAAAATGCTAAACATTGTGGTTTTTTTTTTTGGAAAGTCTAAACTTTAAACTAAATTTTAACTTTCAATCATTGATTGTCTTCTTTATTGTGGAGCTTTATTAATTTCTTACAAAAATACCCTTTTTTTAATTGAACATGAGTAACAAAAATATAAAATTTCCAGACGGCAGAGTGAAGGAGTTTATGAAGTGGAACGAGGACACTTACTCGCCCGACGAGCACATCTGGGCCTCCCTCCAGCGATGGTACCCCGTCTTACCCGGAAGCTACCCGCCCCACCCCAAGTACGACCGCAACGAACTAGTGTCCATCCCCAGGCTGGTCAAGTGGGCCGGTCTCGACGACGGGGAATCACCCGCGTACCCGAAATGCGAGGGGAGATACATGAGGGGTTGGCGATTTTATATTTTTGTATTGTAAGTGTAAGTCAACTTTTTTTTTTTGATCTGCTTCTTTTCATTGAGGAATATTTTCAAGTTTTGTTTGATCATTTTGCTTTAGTTTTTTTAAGTTTGCAAACTGCATCGAATTTTTTTAAGTACTCAGGAGGGTGCGTCAGTATTAACATTTTAATAAATATGTCTAAGCTGTTTTTTTTTCTATTAAACACGGTGCTGATTTTTCACTGCAGCACACCTGCCAGTGCTGTTTGATTTTGTTGCTTCACTTTTCTCACTGTCAAACTGATTTTTTCACGTCCAGGTGTGTGCGTGTACGGGGTCGGGGACTTGAGCTGGATGCTGACGCAGGGCCACCTGTTCGCCAACAAGTTCGACGTGGACACCGACGTGTTCGCCGTCGCCTGCCTGGACGAGTGGGTGTTCAACAGGACCAAGCTGCAGGTCGTCGGAAGGTGAAAGCTCACATGTTTGTTTCGACGTTTTGTTTGTTGCCGATTAGACGGTTAAAAATTGTGGCAATTTAGGTACTGCTCTGACTAGGTGCAACACGTTGTTTCAAAATTTTTTTTTGTTTTGGTTTGAATATTTTAGCAAATTAAAATAAATCTAAACTCTTTGTCGTAGCATAAAATGCTCTTGTAGGATCAATGTTCTTTTTTATTATAAATTCAACAGACCTCAGTATAATTTTGTTAATATCTATAAATAAACAATCAGAAAGTTTGTATTTTGAAAAGTTTATTTTATATATTTTCAAAACATGCAAATGTTTTGATTTTTTTTTTCATCGTCAATTTGCATTACATATTTACTTAGCTAATTCTTTTATAAAGTAGTTTTTGCACCTAGTTATTTTTTTCATCTTGTAATTTTTTGATGCTGTACTTTTATGTGTACTCAGTTTTTTTTTAATATTATTTTACTTTAACGCTTTCCAACATACACAACAAGCTTTTCCGTTAAAAACATACCTAAAGTGCATTTCAATCATTTTCTTCCTTTTAAAAATTAGCAGTGCAAATAATCTAAAAAACGGGTTCAACAATGATTTTATGCTACACTGTTTTTTTGTACCTTTAGAGCTGTGTGTTGCAAAGTTTCGACTTGAGTTTTGTGTTTTTAGTTTCGCTAAAAACAATGCTCTTTAAAGGTTTAAAGTTTACTCAGGTATTATCAAACAAATTTAGACTTTTTGTATGCAGCTGTTAGTATGAATATTTAATGTGAAGCGGCTGAAGCTATCTCCTATAATTAGCATTTTTCTTGCTTGTTAGTTTGGTATTTTATTTTTCTTAAATATTTTAACACGTCCATTGGGATACTTTTAACTATTGCCTATTTATTTAGAACAGCTATTTGTTCTTTTTAATTCTAAACGTACTTCTTTTTTATTATGCTTTTATTGCCTTATTAAACTTACGTTTGTTTTAAAATACACAGTTCACCACCTTAATTTTTCATCTATTTTACAATACACTACTAATTTGCAAACCACAACTTAGTAATATATTTCATTTTTGATGTTTTTACTAAACTTTATTTAAGTATTTTTTTTTATTTATTTTTTTTTCAATAAATGTTATTAAAAAAGTTTTAACTTCTAGAGCAGAAAGTTTTATCATAATAAAAAAACAAATGTCTACCATGATGTTAGAAGCAATATTTATATTTTTACTTATTCAACTTTATTTTGTCCAATTACTTTTATTTACTTTTCTCTTTCTAATCTTGTTAGGTAACTGGCCAAACTTTTTTTTTATTGAAGATAGATAGACATAAAAATGTCTGAAATTTTTTTAGAACGTTTAAACTTTATAACATATAAAAAACAGGTTAAATTGTTTTTTTAAATAACAATGGTTTAATACAAAATAAATAAGCTTGTTAACACTTTTAAAATAAAGTTTGCTAACTACTGTAATCAAAATGATTTTCATGAAAAACAGTTTGTAGACTATATTATTCACGCTTAACTTTGTTACACAACTAACCTCCACTTTATGTTTCATGCTGTTAGTATGTTATATGTTGATAAAAAGATGTGTTAGAAAATAACTATTTTCTATAAAACGTACTAAAATTATTTTTAGAACAAAATCAACATGTAAATGTTTTTATTAGCTATAAAGCTGTATTCAAACTATAGCGTCTTTTTAAATTGTAATCTAAACTTTATCCATTTAATAGAATATAATGTTATTTAAATTAGGTTTGTTTTATTGAACGTAGGTTATTAAATTTAAAATGTTCTTTTTTAGCTAGACATTATGTTTAGAGAACTAAAATAATTATTAATGTAAAAGTTCAGTATAAAAGTTAAACGTTGTTTCTATAGTACACCAAAAGATAATAATCAACCTCATTGATTTTAGTTGGATAAACAAAAAAGTAACTTTTTAAAAAGTCAATCTTTCTTAAGCTCAAATATACTATGTAACTAAAATTTTTAATGAAATGTTACTATATTTTATAATTAAACTCTACTTAGATTTATTTCGTTTTCTTCAAGTGTTGTTATTGTCAAGATAAAAACAATTAACTTAAGATTAAAAGAGGTTAAAAAAAACATTTTATAAATTTCGTACATACTTAAACGAATTAGTTTAAAATTTTCCGAATAATTTTTGTAAATATATTTTGTATGTTTTATGAAATACAATTATAAGTCAGAAAAACAGTAAACAGGTTTAACTATAAATGATTAAAAGAATCTTAAATATCTCACTTGATTTAAAAAATAATGATTAAAATTAGGTATGTTTAACATTAAACAGATAACAGATAATTTTTGTTTAAAGAAACTTAAAATAAAATTATAAATAGAAACTATACAAAAAAAATTCTATCTTTTTTATTGAAAAGTGGTGTACGATTCAATAACTGAAAGGTTTTTGTGTACACCAGATTCTAAGACAAAACTTTTTGAGAGTTTTTATTTTATAGTGCAATAAACAATTTACAATAGTAGATTAAAAAAGTCTAAAACTTTTATCTTATAATTTTATTTTTTGAAAAACTTGTCATTTCTTTTTTATAAAAAGTAACAAAAATCATATTAATATAAAAAGTATATAAAAAAACAATAAATACTGCAAAAAACTAAACATAAAACAGTTTGTAATTTTATATTAAAAAAAAAATTTAAGAATTTTAATTAAAAAACAATTATTTTTGATTACTATTGAAAGTTAAAAATATATACCGATAAAAGATCTTTTATGATACACTATATCATTTATAACTTTATTCACATGCCTCTGATTAGCAAATAAATAATTAAAAAACAAACAAACACTTCCAAAATCTTATATTTCTTAAAGTAACACATAAGTTTATATCTTAGTCTGTACAACAATTTCAATTTTCTAATGTATTTTTTCAAAAACAAAGCAATAAGTTCATGTAAAAAAGTATACTAACAAAAAGTTTTCTTTCTTATTGTGTTTTTTATAAAGTATTTCATGAATATTTAATTTTTACTAATAACTTCTATTTTCAACGTTAAAAATACTTCCAAGTGGAATTATCAGTATTTTTTAGTTCTTCAATTTTATGTATTAGCTGAAGCCAGATGTTTATTTGCTTATAAATTCTTAGTTTTAACCAGAGGTCGACAGGCATTTGGTGATATGGTCGCGGGCCAAGTTTCGTAAATAAAAATATTCGCGGGCGACAGTCGTATTTTCAGTTTTCCTCTTAATACCATTACCGAAATAATTATTGTAATTTTTAAATTTTCTTCAAACTTTAGTCATGACCTTTTTTTCTTGATCTTCACTTCAAACCTCACAATATCTAGTGTAAGTCTCGAAAATTTTCTTTCCCGGGCCACCCTTGCATACTCGCAAAATGCAGGTTATACCTTTCACGGGTCACATCCCATTTGAATAAAGAGCTGATTTTAATAACGTTATTGCGCCGTTGTCATTAAAAACTCTATCATAAAGTGTTTGTTCAAGTGAACGTTAGTAATCATTCAAAGTAAACTTATATTTGTGAAACATTATAAATATTTTTCAGCGTTTCTTTTATCCTTAAGAAAAGATTTTGATATTTACTTTGTTTTACTAAGGTTCGTTTTTTATTCCTTCCAGTAGATAAATAAAAACCATTGTGAATGTAAACAAACTACACAAAAGAATAGAGTTAGTTGTTTTAGTCAACAAAGTATGGCATATTCACACAGTATAAGGTGCTAAATTTTTTACGTCTTAAGGACTTCAAGTGTTTAAAGTGTTTACTTTTGTTATATTTGTTAACTTTATAAGGGTAACAGTTAAGACCTTTTAAAAACAAAGTTTAAAGTTTAAGTGTTTTTAAATTAACAACTTTGTACTAAATAGTTTTTAAGAAAAGTCTTAACTGGTAAAGTTTTATTTAAAGTCTTTAAAATTAACCAATGTGGTATTTTTTAAACATAGATTAAACTATGAACGAATTTTTAAAGTATATTTTCAGTATGAGTTGATGGTACTACTATATAAGTATAAGCTCTGACTTTGAAATTGTTTTATCTACGTCGTAGAATATGTAGTAAACAACTACATCCAAATTACCCCTTTTTTTATTTAGTCTAATGCATGTAGGATTTTTATAAGTTCAATTAAGACTATTAAAAAAAACTATATTCAAAACAAGATAGTCTTTTAAGTTTCGTAAAAAACTAATTTTTAAACTCAATCAATGTAAGTTTTTTGATTACAGAAATTTTAAGTAAAATATTTATAGAATGTAGATCAGCTTAAAAACGTTACTAACAATATAACTTTTAATCAAAAAGTATTGAATTATTTCAAAACAGCAAAACTTTATGTATATATATATATATATATATATAAACTATACACTGTAACTGTATTAAATGTATAAAATGCGAAATCATCACAATATTAAAATACAAACCATGTTTTCGTTAAATGTTTTAGTTTGAAAACTATGAATACTAGTATAGTTAAAACAGTTTTATGCAAACACTCAGTTTTTTCATTTTTGATGTTAACTTTAGAAGTTATTTATTGCGAGTTAGCTAAATAGGTACACTTTAAAGACTTAGTATTTGTTTACAATCTTTACCTAAACAACTATTAATTAATCACAAGGATTTTGTGTTAAAATAAAACATCACTACGTTTTGTTAGTACTATGGTTTAGTACAAGTTTAAATTTTTTGAAGTTTGTATTCTCTTTTCAAAAAAAAAGAAGAATACAAAAATTAGCCATATGCTTCATGAAAACTTAATTTAGTTAAAACTTTACTAGTCTGTTTCTGAATTTATTTAACTTAAATGTTTTCTTTTTGTAGATTTTACAAGAGTTTTTGTAAATTTTAAATTTTTATACAATTTTACAATAATTTTAAAATTATCTAGATACTGATCGAAAATTATTACATCGGTTTGAAGGCTACTTAAAATACTATTGAAGTTATTTTTTAATTTTTTAAAAAGTTAAGTGTAAATAGTGGTAAAGTAGTTTGAAGATTGCGAAGCACTAAAATTATGCATTTAAAAAGTGTTTAGAATAAATTTAAATTTATTTACAAAGTTTACAAAACTTACGTAATCTAAATTACATTGAATTTCAGCTCAGATGGTAGATTTCATCGTAAGAAACATATTTATAGACAATTTTGCAGCAACCTTTTAAGCTGCTATACCGTTTTTATTGTCTCAATTATGTTTCCTGAGCTCTACTCTTACAACTTTATTAGCAATGTCTTACTTCGAACCATTAACAATATAAAAAAAAACGGAGAAAAATGATAAACACAATCGGTAATTAGAAGGGTCTCTAAGTTTATTAAACTATCTAAGAAAACGTTCCATTTAAATAGAAAATCAAGGTACCAAAAACAACTTCTGCATAAAAACTTTACGAAGTGCTTAAAAGATAAACTCTTTTTCTTAAATGAATTATGATTTCTCACAACAAAAAGTAAGTTATAAATCCAATAAAACTAGAAATTTTCATATAAAAACCAAATTTCAGCAAACTATAAATCTTCAATCAAAATTTAAAACTTGGATCTACTTTTCTCATTTACTACCTTAGTAGTTCTATCTAAAATATTTTACGAACAGTTTAATTTTTAAAACAATCGTTTAAACACTTTTCTATTGCACAAAACAAACGCCAGTAATTTTCGTAATTTATTCGCGCTTAATGTTTCCGCTTTTTTCGTCTTTTTCCCGGAAAGGAATTGGGCAGGGAGTTTTTTCTGACCTTCATTTCGTCTTTCAAGTTGAGGCCGAAGTGGACGTCGGTGGCCGGGCCCCACAGCTCGTTTTTGTTCAAGAATAAAGCTTGGCCTTTAAAAGTTTTGTTTACTTTAGAATAAAGTCTTATAATTTAGAATTGAAATAATTGTGTTTTATTATTGTTGAAACAGCTCCCCCTACCGGAAAGAAGGAGGGGGAGAAATTAATTTACTAACTTTAGTCCCATAATTTTTACTCAACGCGCTAACCCACGAGCTCCTGCGCTTCCTTGGCCAGCTGGCGCGAGTCTTCGAAGGTGTTGAGCGCGAACAGGGCGAACCTCTCCTCGGAGATCAGCGCCTGCATCAGCCGCATCTCGACCAGGAGGGCGGTGGGATGGAAGGTGAAGAACTCCGCGCTGCTGAAGTGCTTCTTGATGCTCACCATGTTCTCGCAAAAACCCCCTTCGCCGAAAAATTTCTCCTTCAGGCCGTCTTCGGCCGATCCGATGTACACCTTTGGTTTCAAAAGGTTTTGAGATGAGCATGTTTGCCTGAGGTTCACTTGATATTGTTATATTAAGCAATTTTGTTGCCTTTCATCGAAAAAAGTGTTACAGAACACCTTTTTAAACTTTTATGAGTTAAGAAGTAAATTTATTTTAGTGCTAAAAAAAATCTGCATTTATATTAAGCTCGCTGTTAAATCAATATTTTTCAAAGTTTCACTGTGAAACAACTTAAGACGCTTTTAAATTTTCCAACAAAAACTCTACTTGGCTTTTAAATCCTTTTTCTCCGGGCTGGCTCGGCTCCGAGGTGCTGTGCACGACCAGCATGTACATCACGTTTTCGCTGGCGTCCGGGGAAAACCCGCGGTCGATCGGCTCGCACAGCTTTCTTATGAGCAGCCTCACCATCGGAGATATCCAGCTGCAATAGAGTTGGTTTACACAAGCAATAGTTGCACAAAATTCATATTATTCTCAAGTTTATGTTATCTGCTTCATATGACTGACCTTAGCTCTTGAGGAAGCTGTTCCCCTTCGAGTTGCGTCGATTGGTTAGGTTCCGAGTTGTTAAAACTCCATTTTTTCCACACGTAATGCGGCTCGTTGCGCATGCGCACGGGAAGCTGAGACTCGTTTCCTTCTCCTTCTTTCCGGTAGGGGGAGCTGTTTCAACAAAAACTTACAAAAACAGCTAAAGGAACATAACTTAAAACAAACTGTTTTTGTTTAGCAGACTAGAGTCTTCCATGCAAGCCATGTTCAGAAACACTATAAAGATATCCGAAAGTATATTCGTGTTGCAAACTAACTGCTTGTGATACAAAAACGAAGGGCAGAAGTCGCCGAGGTTGTTATCGGGGTTGACAGACTCGATTGATTGCCTCTGGCTCCACAGCACCGTCTGCATGTGCGCTTTCCGCACGCTGCCCTTGATGAAGTGGGCTGGTAAAGAGTAGAAGTCAAAGTCATCAGCTGCCCCGCACGCCGTGTTCCATCTGTGAGGTGACAATAACTGTCTTAAAAACTATTTCATGTCAGAATGTAGTATTTTGTCATTCTTCACGTTTTTCTGCTCTAACTGATGAAAGCAATTAGTAAAGAAAACGATTTAATTTTGAGTAGAAAAAATACTGAGTCTTTAAAACTTTTTACAGAATAAAATAAACCAATTAGGCTTGTATAAAGTAAATATTAATATTAATGAAACATTTTCAAATTCAGAGTTTTTTACTCAAATCAGTGTTTTGTGCATAATGCAATGATCACCAACTAAAAAACTCTAAGATATAATAGAATAAACAAAGATTTAAGCTGATTTTCGTTAAATTGTTAAAATTTTGTTGTTAAAGTATAGGCAATTATTATTATTTCTGTAAACCTTAAATATTATTAATAAAAAACTTTACAAACACGAAGGTTCACTGTGAAAAATTTTTAAATAAAAAGTGTACTTTTATTATTTCTAATTATATTGAATTAAAGAGTGATCTTTCAAAAAGTTGTTGACAAATGTATTTGCGCAAATAATGTGCAACTAACGCGTCTTGGAGTGGTTACTTATATAAATGCTGCTTACTTATATGTTAAGATTGGCTTAGTATAGTGACACATCCTAATGAAAAATACTTAAATTCACAAGTACAATATATCTTAATCACATATTTATCTAAATATCACTATTTCATAGGTGAGTATGAATATGGTAACAT
Source organism: Thalia democratica (assembly GCF_965202585.1). Taxonomy (NCBI): domain Eukaryota; kingdom Metazoa; phylum Chordata; class Thaliacea; order Salpida; family Salpidae; genus Thalia; species Thalia democratica. The sequence continues at coordinate 38,135,436 of NC_139167.1, read as the reverse complement.
AAAGATATCTAAATAACTTACTTTACATGATTTAAAAGGTCACTTTTAATATGTAGGTAAAATATCTTTGAATTCTAACTAGCTTACAAAATACTTTAACAACAATTCGTATATCTGTTGACCACTAAAAAAATAAATAAAAACTGTCAAATGCTTGTGCATTAAAACTTTTAAAACAACAATGAAAGCAAAAATTAGAAGTAATAAAGAATAAGACAGTTTTCCATATTTGTTAAACATTAGTGGCGATCTAAACCGACTAAAACTTTTGCAGAAACTCCTAATTTTAGCAGAAAAACTCAATCAAAGCTCTTGTTTTCAAAAATTTATAGCTTGCTTATTGTGACGTACAGTTAGCTTATAAATTTTAAAAACTGGCGGAATTAGATATTTCAACTATTTTGTTCTTTTACATGAATGGCCTAACGTTACAAATGGGTTTCGAAAAAAAATAAGTAGTCTGCCGCTCTACTTTCAAAATAAAAAGTAGTTTAAGGGTACCAACTCTATCTGTTTCAAGTCTATAACAGCATTCTTACAAGTCCAAAAAGCGACTTTTATTTTCACCATTTATCAAACAAAACTCAAACAACCTGATCTCATACTTCTTCTGCAGCAGCTTCACCGCTATGCTCTTCGGCGCCGACTTCTTCAGCACTTGCAAGATGTCCCCCTCGTTTCTCGCTGACATCACCGCCCTCCTCAGAAATATCTTCTCCAGCTCCTCCGCCTCGTCCTCGTTCCAACCCTCCACCTGCTCCTTGTCCACCAAGAACGACAGCTTCTTGCACCCAAGGAACTCCTCCAATTTTTTTTGGCCCGCGTCTCCGCTCAGAAGTCTGAAATATGTTTTTTTTTTTTGGTTTGAGCAGTTGAAATGAAGTTGCTTAGAAGATCTGGTTGTTATTAAACTTTGAAAAGATTGTATAGTGCACGATAAAAATTAATTAAAAATTTCATTTTTTCTTAAAGAATCTGTACTATTTTTTGTCTCACGTTGAGCTTTTATACAGAAAAGAATCGTAAAACTATTAAATGCAACTTTAGAGAATTTAAAGTTTATTCAACATTGGTAAAACACGTTAAGAGGATTTTACAGATTATTAATTGACGAACTAAAAAGTTCAATAGTTAATAAAAATTTACTTATACATACTTAAAAAAGACTTCCTATAGTACTAAATACACACTTCCTAACCTAATTACCCTTTGCTAATTAAAATAGTTGCTAAAAAACTAAAGTCTAAATGAACCTCAACAAATCGTTATTCATCAATAGCCAACACAAACAAATTTTATTGGTTGATATATCAGGTCATTTTTCATCTTGCAACTAACCTTATATCAAAACTCATTGGCTCGTTTTTATTTACATCTTCATCCTTTTCAGTTTTATTTTCTTTACTTTTGTCAGTACTTTCAGCGTTTTCTTTATCGTTTCTAATATTGTTTTTAATTACATTTTGGTTTTTACTTTGGTTTTTTAAATTGTTTTTCGAGGCTTAGAAACCACTATTTTGAATAGTTTGCCTAATACGTACTTTTTTTAACACACTTTTTTGTCTAAAAGTATTTTTGTTTATTGTCGTTCATTTGTATAGCAAAAGATTATTTTATGTCTAAAGAACATGCAAAGTATTTTTTTTAAACGTTTTAAAAACTGCATTCATGGTAATTTTAGAATACTTATTAATTAAAATTCAATAAAATAAACTAAAATGACGTTAGCCCTTACAAGTTTAAAATGTCGTCACATTTCTTCAAGACTGCTTTCATTATAATCTTTTGATCAACTTTTTTTCTATTGTATATTTCTAATATGTCAAGAAGTTCAGTGAATTCGTTTTTCTTTTCATTTTCTTCCTATAGAGTTTACAACTATCTTATCAGCTAAAAGTGAAACAATACTAATTAGCTTGTTTGAGATAAAGTGTAAGCACTAGTATTAGACTTTCTAGGCAGTGTATACAAAACAAATTGAATATTAAATAGGCTATAAGTAATTTTTGATAAAATATAATTAACGTAACTATTAAAACTTATAGATTTATTCCAATTCCCACCCGCGCACAACCCCTACCCGATCAAACCCGAGAACCACTTACCGACTAAGGGTTAGGGGTCACAGTGATAGAAAAGTAAATAAAAAGTTCATAAAAAACAAAAAATAATAAAGTAAAAATAAATATTTAAAGAAAATAAAAACTCTTTTTGGTGAAAAGTGTGCGGGTAGGAATTGATGGTGGGTGGGAATTGTAAGTGTACAAGATTTATACATAATAACCCTTTAGGTCAAAATGCACTACTTATTTTAAGTATTAGATGGAAATTTCTTTTCTGAATCTTTTTTAGTTTAATTTCAATCAAAATACATTAGCATGTTTTAATTTTTTTTTATAAAAATATTCTGCTAAAATTAAAAGAAGGTTTATATGTAATTTTTTTTATTTTTTGAGTCATTTGTATAGCACACATTTTATATTTAAGTTAAGCTCTGTAACTGATTGATTAACCAAAACTGACTAACATTTTTTGTAGACTAAGATATTTTAGTAAATCGTTTTTGATGAAATTAAGTTTAAGAAATAAAAATTATAACTTAACATAGAACACTGTCGATAAACACTAAGTAATGTTTTAATTGTATTACTGTTTCCAGCTGCGTATTGTGATAACAAGAGTATCTTAACCTTTTTTTTATATCTTTATATACAAACATGTTTTTAACTTTGTTGGCTGAGAGCAGCTTAGAAACATTTGTAACCAAATAATTTAAAGTAAAGAAAATTTACGTAACTCAGATAGCAATGGCAGTTTAGATTCTTTAAAGACCAGTCACTTTGTTTGAACTAATTATCAAAAAAAGGCAACTACTTGAGTTTGAAACTTTTGAAATAAAAATTGTTTACATTTTCTTCTTCTTCATCATCGTCAGTGTCTTCTTCCGTCTCTTCCTCTTCAAAATTTCCCTCGTTTTCAACGCAGTACTGCACTCTAACGGCTAAATTTTTACAAACTTCCTTTAAATTGCCAAAAATTTCTGTGAGGGTTTGCGCCTTCGCTGCTACAACGTTTGATTCAGTTGTTATGTTTAAGTTTTTAGAACTAAACTTCTTCTTTTTTAATTTTTTATTGCTTTGTTTTTTCCAAATTTTAAAAGCTTTTCTTTTGCTTTTCATTTTTAAAGCTTATAAAGATATTTTTCATGTTAAAAACTTTTAACTAAAAGAAATTTTGAAAGTTAGTGTTTCGAATACATTTTATAAATTTATATAAATTACATACAAAAATTTCGAACCATTAGTTAAAAAGACTTTTTAGTAAATACTTTTATGTTGTTGCTCTAAAATAGTTTCAAATAAATAATAAAGCGCTATTTCAACTAGTATAACCTATTGATCAGTTTTTAATTAGTTTTCATTATAAACATTTTATCCTTTTTCAACGTTCTTTAGTTTATAAGTACTGACTAAACCTTACCACTACTACTGTTTTAAATGCATAAAAGTGCATATTTGTATGAACTAACGTTACTAAGTTTGTTGTTTTACTTGCTGAAATTAATAGAAATCAATACATAACTTAAAACACGCTAATGTTAGTTTGTTATCGTTTAAAAGTTTTAATTCTAGTTTGTACGAGCGATGTAAAACTTAAACCACATTACCTTCAGTACCCGGATTTTTTGAGCTGACGTTAGGACATGTTTGATTTACTGATGAAAATCTAACAAGACTAGTTCGACTTTCATATTCCATAGCCTGATTTCATCGATCTTTAAACAAGAACTTAAAAAAAGACATAAAAAAAAACTAAATTCTTCAATTTTTGCAAATCAACTTCGGATAAAAGATGACATCATAATCAAGTACTTAATTTCAATTTCAACTTTTTTTGTTTTTATGCTCTGCTGCTACGTTTTATATCTGGTTTTTAATGTAAATATATACTTTTGGTTCAAAATCAGGGGTCAGCAAACTGCCAAACGGCCAAATGAGACCCTCCAATCAAAATTTGTGGCCCACGACGTGCTTATTAGAAGCAAGTTCAACAACTAATGCAGGAGAAGCAAGTTCAAGCATACGAGTATGTTTTTTTTTATGCTTGTAAGTGCTTCTTTTGTAAGTGTGAAATGTTTTTTTATTTTTAATTCAATACACGTCATATTTATCAGTTTTTTTATTTTTTGATAAAACTTCGCAAAAAAACTGTGGCGTGCGAAGAACTTTTTCCAGTAATCTTAGTACGTTCTTTTTAAAAAGCTGCCGACATCTATTCTAAATAAAACAAATACAGTTCTAACTAAAAACTAAAGGAGATAGATATACGATAAATAACAAGTCCTGTCGTTTGAAACATTTTATTAAATTCCTACATTACAAATCTCGTAATATCTAATGTCTGTAGAGTCTTAAGTTTTTGTAAGGTTTTAAGGTTCCATAATTTATTTTTTTCAACTAGAAACTAAAACGGTGTATTTTTAAAATAAAAAACTTAGCAGCAGTTTTAAACTTAAATGGTTGTAAGGTGATAAATTTGTGAGATTTCCTTTTTAACAATAAGACAATAAGACTTTAACACTTTAATAAGACAATAAGACTTTAACATTTTAATAAGACAATAAGACTTTAACAATAAGTTTCACCATACATTGCTAGTCTGTTTTATATTTAATTTTAAAATGCATTAAAGTAGATACATGGCACATGTTAAAAACCAAAACAAAAAAAAACTAAAAGTTATATGAAGCAAAACAAAACATATTTAAGTAAACTTGTACCTTTGTGTTTTATAGTATAGCAAAACTTGGTATCATGTAAAAAGCTACTAATATATGGATGATAATATTGACCATACAACAGATAGTTAAACTTTGACTTTACAAACGTTACTTAGTGAACTATAAAATCTAAAAAAAAAGTGGATAGACACATAATGTTCTTAAATTAGGGCTTATAATGAAAACTTAATTAATTGTACTTAAAATAACTAAGTACAGGCTATTAAGAAAAAAAATTAACATCAAGGTGTATTCACTTTGTACATATATAGAGCCAATGCTTTGTTGAACTATTAGTATATTAAAGCTAATTAAACAAATTTTGTGTTAATAGAAGTTTTATTTTCATAATTTACAATTCTTCAAGCATATTAAATATTTTGATAAATACAAAAACTAGCTAAAGGTTGTAGTTTATAAAAAGAAAGTAAAGTTTTGTAAGTTTTAAAAACAGTAGTTTTAATTAACATAATAAATAATGCATTTTAATTTCCATTAGTGCACCACAATTCAAATTCTAAAACTTTAGAGGGCCACAATTCATAATTAATATATTTTATATTAATATTTAAAAATGAATAAACAATTTGTACGTTAGGTATAACCAGTACCTAAAATTCATTTTTTACTTTTTCCAAAATTTTAAATATTTTTGAGATATGTCTAAAATATGTTTTAAAACGTAGTACTTTTTGAAATTCTCTTTGATTTAACTTGTTTTTTCTTTTTCATAACCTTATTAATTAGACCAACATACGTTTTTTTTTCAAATATAATTACTTTTCAATAAATATTGAATTGTCATGTAATCAATTTCCATATATTTTTCCTATTAATCATTAAAGAGTATACTAATTAGAGTAATAATATTTGACAATGTTTGTATATATAATTTTTTCTCACATATTGAAAACTAATTTAGGAAACAAAGTATAAAAATATTACTATTTTGAAATAATATATTAAATTACCTTTAAAAAGTAATTAAACATAATAAAAAATGTTATAAAGTTAAGCAAAAAAAATTTTTAGTTCCATAACTTATAATTTGTTCATCAAATAAACAAAGTTCTATAAGACTTTTTTTTTAATTAACTGTTCTTTTTGTATTCTGTAAAACTTTTAACCCAGCAAACCTTTACTTATTATAAGTTTGTCTATTTAAAATACAGTTCTTTTAAGAAAATTATGACTTGCAAGCTTCTTTCACTAAACAATATAAAGCTGGAATAATATAAAAGAAAATATTTTAAACAACTTTCCTCTAGTTTTAAACAGAAACAAATCACAATAGTAGTTTTATAACTGTGCCTCAAAACAGGGATTTTCAAGTGAACAAGTATTTAAATTTTTTCTTTTGTTGTTATGCCGACTAAACAAACATTGAAACAAAAGTCTCATTCTGAAAACTTGAGCTGTGTAGTAATTTCACAGTTTGAAGCCTCATTACGACAATGTTTGTTTTGAGTATGAGAACTTTACTTTGGTGAGTAAAATTTTTCGCTTATAACCCGTTATGAAATAAATTACTTAATAAAATTGATCAAAGGTAAGTAAACTGTTTAGTAAACTAATTAAATGGTTAAAACTCTCAAAAAAATATATACTTGTTTAAAAAAAATACTTATTTTGTTATTTTTCTTAACCTTTTTTATATAATTGAAAAAAAATCTTTGTTTATAATAAACTAAAAATGATTAGCTCAAGTTGTTCAAAGTTTGTGTTTAGAAATTTAAACACAAAATCATGTTAAAATGTTTTTTGTTATTTCAGAATTTTCTATATATAGCTATTTTACTTCAAAAAGTATATATTGCAATTGGCATGCCTGGAGGACGATTTGAGAAATATAAACATTATAAAATTGTTACCTTTATTTCAATACTTAACGAAAAAAATATATGTTTCAAAAAGTGTTATATATATATTTTTTTTTAAGTCTGATATTTTGAAAAAAATACTTATTCATGTTAAGCTTACTTGCTTCATAAAAACCTGGTAAAATTTATATAAATATCTGTTTTTAATTAAAGAACAGATATTTAATAACTTTAAACCAACAGCTTGAAATTAATTTAGGCATATGTAATTTTATATAAAATTTTGTTTTTTAATTCAGGGTTTCTGATTATTTCAAGTAGTACAGTACAGACCTATTCTAATGAAACTTACTAGTTACTAACACAAAATAACTTTTAAAATGAAGCTCATTTATGGTTTTCTATACGTTTACTTTACAATTACATTAAACTTTTTTTTTTTAATTAAGTAAAAAAAAATTGTTTTCGTAAAAATTGAAAGTAGCTGAAGTTTTTAAAACTATTTTTTAAAACTGCAGTATAAAGTTAAATACAATAGAGTTCGAAATCATTTAAATTCTACTTAAGTTTAGTTTTGAAAAAAATATAAATAACTAAATTAGTTTTTGTTTATTTCATTTTTAAGGATTTATTTACCTAAGTAAATAAAACATAATTCCATTCAATATTTGATTGTTATTGTAAGTTTATTGGACACGATAAAAAATCAACGCTTAAATATGTATGTCAAAGGACCTGTTCTATAAAAAGATCTTTTTACAATTTTATGTCATCAAGCTACATATCAAATACTTCTTTTTGTGTGTTATAAAAAAAAACCAAAAATAACAATTTTTAGCATCAAAAGTTTCTTGTTTTACAAAAATATAAAATATAAGAAGAACAAGAAACATGTTAAATGAAACTAAACACAATATGACATCTTACTCAGAATTAGCTTATCATAAAACTAAAAAATAAATGGTATTTTAGTTTTTCAATAAATGTTTTTAGAACAATTACTGAGACTTAAGAAATGTTGTAGAAATTTACATGTTTAAAAAAAATATTTAACTTTACTTTTTACTCTAATTAAATTACAATTAACTAAATGGTTATTAAAATTTAGTTTTGCTTCCTTTTTTTTTTTTTTTCTGATCTTTTCTTTTTACTAAAACAGTTTTAAATCAACAGTTAATGTATCTAAAAATATTTATTAAATTTTATTAAAACTAACAATATTTTTTTTTTTAACTTAAATATGTAATTTAGAATGGACTTAACTTTTTAAATACAATTAAGGACTTTGTTCATTCTAAACTTATTGTTAATTTGGTTTTATACTTTGCCTAAATACAATTAAAATTACTTCACATAAGTCAGAATGGTAATGATTAATCTAGTTTTTAACCTTCGAAACTTTTAAGGATTTGTAGCCACAGTTTTTAATATTTTTTCTTGTGTTTATTATATGCTAAAGACTTTTGTTAGTTTTTAGGCTACTTTTAGCATGTATGTTTGCAAACTTTTGTATTTACTAAGTTGTTCATAACTTTTGGAAAACGTTAAAAAATACCAAATTTAGCAACAATAGTTTTGACTAACTAGCTTTTTTATTTGATTCATTTCATAGTTGTTTTAAACTTATGTTGAAAAATTAATTCTTTACTTTTATAAAAACTATGGATTTTTAGTAACTAGCTAATGTTTCTAAACTTTACTCCAATACCTTTTTTAATATAAGCTCCTTTTTCTCAACCTTGGTACTTTTTTTCAAATTAATTTTTTGTAACTTTAGTAAAGTTAAATGTACTAAATACTTAAACTCAAAATATATATATATATCAAAAAAAATACCGACAACGGTCATTTACCCAGTATGGCTTTAGTTTCAAACCAGGTTTATGAGAATTAAAACGTTTTAAGATTAAGCAATCCTGTTTATTCTATTTATTTAAAATAATTGATACGCATTACGATCATAATATTAAAAGACAAGTTTTACATTTAGAGACACTTTGAGAGCCCTCTCTATATGGGAACTATGCTACCAAACGTAATCAACACACTTTTTATTTTACAAGATGTTATTTTGATTCAATTAGCAGGTCTACACTGTTATTTAGAAAAAGTATATTTTATTCAATCTTTTGTAACAAAATGGAACCTAACTAAGATTTGTACTTTGATGTTTTGAAATTATTTTATAGCAAATTGATAACAAAATTATTAGATAACTTTGTTAAAACAGTTTATACACAAACAAAGATTATCAGAGCTTATTATATGACTTTGTTTCAACTTTCCACAAGTTACTTTTTAAAATATAAATTACTAAAATTATTAAAACTGAGGTTGTAAAAATTACTAGTTTATAAATTATAGTTACATAAAATTTATAGTTTTATAATTAAACTTTGAGTAAAATAACGATATTAATATTTAAACAGATCCAATTTAAAGTTTAAGTATAATAAGTAACGATAGTTGCACAGATTATGTAAAACAATTAAAGGTAAAAGCGTAAATATAACTACTTTTATATGTTTAAAAACTACATGTTGAAATTTAAAAACGACATTACAAAATAAACCCTTATACTCTTTTATTGTGTTAAAATTGGATATTGGTATTTAAAATTTTATTCTCTCCAAAATATTCAAAAATGTTTTCAGTCAACTAAATTCTAAAGTTTAAAGAATTTAGTACTGAAAGTAAATTAAATGTTTAGGTTGTTATTTTTTTTTACTTTTTTTAAACTAACAATAGAAACAGCACCTTTGCAAACTGTATTTTGTAGTCTACTTCGTATGCTAAGTAGTTAAAATATAATTTTTTGAACAATAATAGAAAAGCGCTCAAACAGTTTGGTCTAAGGATCTGGTGTACGAAGGAACTTTTTGGTTTTTGAGTCATACATTATATTCATAAGTATAAATAAAACAACTTTGACTTCTTAAAAAAAACTTTACAGTAAATATTACTCCTACAAGGCTTCAATTTCTAATTTATAGCAATTACAAAGTTTTAAATATTGAAATAATATTCTCGTTTTTATGTTTAAATTCAATTCTTTGACTCAAGTACAACCTTTGTTTTTACTCACGGGGACGCCATTCTAACTAAGGATATCGGTATACTTAAGTGGTTTTTACTATTAATCATGATTATGTAGGGACTTATTAAATACTATCTTATAAATACTAGATACTACTTAAGTCTATTGTATACAATTTATACACCACAGTTAAGCAAATGTTTAAATTCTAAAAACGAACTACAAAAAACTATTATAAAAAATATGTTTCAACAATATAAACTGCTTTTATAACTCTATTGGAAATAATTAAAACCTATTAATGAATCTTGAAAATGAAATACTTGAAAAACTTTAAACAATGCGAACTAGAAACTAAAAAATATAAACTTTAATTATAAACATTTTAAAAACTAAAATGTTTTTCAATTAAAAACTTTTATACTTAAACAATATTAAACAATAAACATACAGTTAAAAAACAGTTCTCGAAGAACAAGTCTATCAGTCAGATGATTTAACAACTTTAATAAATAATAACTGAATTTAGAAAAATTTGTATGATAATTTCGTTAGTAACATTTCTGGCTTACTAACTCTACATTACTAGACATTAGAAAGGCAATGTGATAGTTTGCATGAACCTAAAACTCAAATCATGTTTGTTTAAGTTTCAATCTCGTAGATCGGTCGGTGTGCAAAACTTGTTTAAACTTATTTTGACTGCATTCGAACAGTTGCTTTCATAAACCTTAATCTGCATAGACTTAAAATAATACAAAACATCTTGTTTTTATAAATAAAACACATCCAAAAATTTGTACCACGAGTTGTCAAGAATTTTGAAGAAATTTTTATTGTTGTTTTGCTATAAGCTATGTCTAAAGATATTTTTTAGTTTATAGGCTACTTTTTGCAAGTGTTTTGAATATTTTTATACTAAGTACATTAAAGATAAGTTAAGGAAGAAAGTTTAAAAAGATATAAATGTATAACATAAATTTTTATGTTTTGATTTTTTTATAACTAATGTTTTTACTAAATTAACGTTAATTTTTTTCTTTAATAGTGGCTTTAAGTTTATACTAGTAAAGATTTTTTTTGAAATATTACGGATAATAACGTCTAACCACGATACTTCCTTATTATCTATCTCAGTTCTCAATACTTTTTCTTCAAACTTAGACAGTTACAATTTTGGTGAATATAAAGTTTTTAAGACATCTAAACTGGAAAAAGAATAAAGTAATAATCAATGGCATTCATACACGGTATGGCTTATTTTTCAATAAAGCTTTAATAAGTTGAATTTAAACAGTTCTGTTACTAATACCTATTTGCCTTAGATTGTAATGCATTAAAATCTAAATTTGAAAACACACGTTTAAGACTTTTCTACTATAGTAAATGTTGTACCCAATGCCAGCAGCACCTTTTTTTATATATTCGGCTCTTATTTTGTTATAAGTAAGCAAACTTGTTATTTTTATACCTTTTTTATGAAAGCAAACTTTTTTAAAAGCATTTTGAAACTTTTGCAAGAAAGATGACCGTTATTAAGGTTCAAGTATTGATGTTTTGAACTTATAAAGTATTTTAAAAAAATTGAAAACTTATGCAGTTGTCTTACTATATGATACTATGTTATACTATGTCATACAACTACCTTTACAAGCATAACTTAACTTTGAAACTGAATCTGGTTAATTTTTAGTATAGTTGTTTTGTCTGCACTATAATTATAAGTTAGAGCATTTAATACTAATTAGCTTTAACTACTATAATTTCTTTCATATGATTGAAAATGACTTTTTGAAATAAATACTTTTTACTCTCTGTTTTTGTTTTAAATTATTTTTAAAATCGTTTTAAGTCAACCAAGTTCTACAATTTAAAATATTTAAGACTATTTACATTTTATTACCTTTTTATTTTCTAATATTTGATAGTTCGTTTACAATAGTTTTAAATTAATAACGTGAATTATTACTTTTGCAAACTGTATTTTGTAGCTTACGCTTCTCAAGCAAATGTTATACAAACTTTTGTTTCACAAATGCAGTAAGAACTTGTGTTCAAAGGTTGTACTTGATATAAAAATTATACGGCAAATATTACTTTTAAAAAACTTAAAATTTACCTTTATTTTAAATAGTCCTAGTTTTTTTTTTTTTGGTCAAATTTTTGTTAATTTTTCTTGCTATTATAAATAAATAAACTTGTTTAATTTTAAATCAAATACAACCTAGGTTATGTTTATTTAAGTTTCAACAATCCTTCAAACAGTGTTTTGAAAACTTTAACCTATACAGACTTATTGCTTAATCGCTACGTGACACCCGCTTATGTTCAAACAAAACGTTTATTTGCCTTTGAAGTTTTTGTTAAAATAAACTGTGTTGCAAAACAAAATCATACATTGGTTGCATTAACCTACGCAATCAAACAAATAGAGTCACAAAAAACTTGATTGTGTAAGAAGTAAGTGAGCATATAAAAGAAGGCAAGAATTTTTTTCAATGATTTATATGGTCTAAACTAGGTCGTTCTGTTCTTTAAGAGTTATTCGTATAATATTTTGTTTTTCATTTATAGTTGTTTGTAATTGAATTACTAAATTTAACGCTATTTAGGCTTTTTTAGAATGAAGTACGTAGTTTTAGGAGTTATACTACTTGCTAACTTGTTACAAACAAATTCAGCTTCTTTATCAATAACAACAAACAAAGAAAATTTACAAAAGCATTTTGGTTAGCTTTTTTCCAAAGTTAGTTTTCTAAAAAAAGTCTTTGTGGAAAATAATTTAAAAACTTAATAGTTTTTATTTATAGTTTCCGCACACATTTAAGCAGCATATTCATTATTAAAGTGTTTTAAACTTTTTTTTTTTAATTTTATGAAACTTTTTTTAATCACATTCCTTAATAACTACAGATTACAGCAAAAGAATAAGATACGTCGAATTTATTGATGGAGATTTGGTAACAATTTACTTTACTTGTTCTAAACCAAATGAACCTGCTTTAAAGTAAAAAGAACATTTTTTAGTCTTTAAAGTTTATTGTAATATAATAAAAATTTAGAGACTATTACATTTTGAATAAAGTTTTATTTAAAAATCATTTATTGTATTTGTATTTGTATTTTTACGTTATAAACTAGTTTTTTAAAGAAATCAAATTAAGGGGTTACTTAAATAGTTGTAAATTTACCAAACCCCCTAACGAAAACACTACCCGTCGCCGCTGACTTCTATAAAATCTTTTACAACCAGGTTGTAAACTTTTAACTATTTTGATAGAAACAACAATAGCTTTAAACACATTTAATTTTTAAAGAAACAAATATATTTAGATTATAAACTTTGAAGTATTTATCTTGTTTTTACATTTTATTATCAACAAAACAATGTTTCACTCATACATTGGTATAAGTTTTGAATTATTAAGTTTAAAAAAATATAGTACAGAGTGAAACTAAATCAAAACTAAATCATTTCTATCATTTTTACAATGCTTTGTTGAATTTTAGAACTCGCTTACTTAAAACCATGCAGCAAAAAGCACAATTTCTAAGTATTTTAAGTAATTTAAACTGTAGTTGTTTGCTATTTAGTTATTCCTTTAGTAATTGCAAACTTAAACAGCTTATGCAACAAAATGAATTTATTATGCTTTTTAAAAGACGAGTTAAAATTAAAGCTTAGTTAGGATTTAAGACAGTTTTTCAACGAGCTTATAAGTAAAAGCTGCTTATTTTTTCTTATAACAATTTATAGAAGACGGTGAAAAAATCACTGCTTAAGATTACGGTAACATGACCTGGTGTATGGAAAAATCTTTTGGTTATTAAACTACACACAACTTATTTAATGCAACTACTTAGAGAACTTTTAAGTCATAAAATATATTTTTAGTTAACAAATACGAATGGGTTTTGATACTTAGGTTTAACTTCATGCTTTTGTAGCTTTTTTTTTCAAAGCATAGTTTCTAAGTTTCTAAAATATTTCTGACGATTTTTAAAATACTAAGTTTATCTAATGCTATATTTTCTATTTTAAATAGTATAACGTTTTTGATACCAATAATTTCCAACAACAGACTTAAAACAATCAACTTATCAAGAGATGAAGAAATTTCTATTTTTGAAACTTACATCTATGAGGTACAAGCAACTCCAAAGCAGAATCGTAATGAAAAAGAACTGTGCTCCGTTTCAATATTCGGTGACTTTTCAGATGCTTTCATTTACACTCTTTACCCGACTAACTGTATTGGAAACATAGAAGGAGAAGTTGTGGGGGATCAAATAACAACATGTTCTTTGTTATCAAAGTAAGGTGTTAAAAAATACTAGATTAAACTTTTAAAGCTTTTACTTTACAATTTTTTTTTTGTTTAAGTAAAGATTACTGCGAATCAATAAGTTTTAAATAGAAAATTTTGTAGCTAGCTGTTTTTTTAGGCAAAGAGTTTCTATAAGTTAATCTTACATGAATCTAGCGGTATTGAATCTTACATTTTCTGCATTTTATTTTTCAAGACTATATATGAGTTTAAGACTAAATGAAAGAATTTAAGTATTAACAAACGCTGAAATTACAAAAATTTGAACTAAGGTACTTTAAATTGTTTTAATGTTATATTTGAATTTATGATACTAATAAATTTAAACAGTACCCTTTCTTTATTGCACTAACACACAGAAACATGTGTTGGTTAATAAAGAAAGAGTACTGCTTAAAATTGAATTATTTGTTAGCAAGCTCTTAAATTTATATATTGAACAGTAATTTAAATTTATATTATATAAAGTTTATACTGATTGTGATAATCAGGTTTGGGAACTATAGATTTAAAAATTTGTATTAAATAATTTTCAAAAAACTACGTTTTTAGATTGATATACAAACACTGAAAGCCTTGTAGCGAATAAAGTACTATACATATATATTAACTAAGCGTATTTAAGCTTAAAAAGTGCTTGATACTTATACTGCAAAATTTCTACCATGCAACTTCATATATGCAATTTAAACTGTTTCATAAAGCTTTGAATACAAACTAGCTTTTTTAACAGTAAAAGGCTACCTGATTGGAATTACTACAACTGGGCTAGTTCATGGAGTTACTTGCAAGTTCTTGATAGTGATTTAATACGTTAGTGAGCTGTATTTAATATTTTTTAAAGACCATTGTTATTTTTTTTCCAGACTATCTTAGTTTTTACTGTAGAAAATAATTATACGTTTAAGCGAAGCCTCTTATTATATTTTTTTAGAATTTTTAGTTTTACAAGTTCAAATAAGAATAGAACAGCAACTGTTTTTAGTTTTTACTACTCAAACATTCTAAAAAAAAATTATTATTTTTCACCCTTGATTTTATACTAAATTTTAAGTTCTTTATAAAAAAAACTAATGTTAAAGCATTATTCTTAACCGGCGATTAGTATTAAAAACACCACTTTTAAACTAAAAATAAAAAAATAGTAAAGGTTATCTTTTAATTCAACTTTAACACTAAAATAACTTAAAAACTGTCATAAATGCATATTTTTAAAACATTTTCTAAAAATAAGATGGTATACGCATAATTATATTTGATTATACAAGTATTTTCAAACATATAAAAATCTTTTTTTATAAAAATAATCCCAATATACTTCAAATTTACATGCAAAGTAAACTGAAATATATTTCAATCTAATTAAACTTTAAATGAGTTGTTTTTTTAATTTTGTATCTTATAAACTTTCAACATTTAATTTTACTTTGAAGTTTTTTTACATAACAGTTATTAATTTATTTTATTTTTTCTTGTGATTTAAAGCTATTAAAATAATTGATACACTGAATTAAATAAAGTTTATAAAGCTTTAAATTAACTTACCTTTTATGAAGATACTTTTTAATGGTAGCAAATAGTAAGCCTTGCAACTTTTCCTTTTATACTTTTTTTAACCTAAAAACCTACAGCCCTGTTCGACATTGCTCCTTTTCTCACTCATCGCATGCAAGAAAGCTACTCAGTTTTAGAAGTGGTTCCGAACGACATGGGAATAACTGCGATACAAGCAGCTATGAGCACGAACGACTTATGTTACAAAATTGAAATGCTTCAAAACAATGACGCTTGGAAGGTTGGCATGATTTTTTTTAAATACAAACGTTTACTTAATATTTATATAATATTATTTAGATATATATTGAGTATAACATAAAAAAATACAATTATTACCATAAATATAGTCTATTAATAAAAGTTCATTGTTATTTATCATGTTATTACAACAAATTAGCCTTTTTTAGTAGTCTCAATTTTTTTCTTAAAAGCGTTTCAAATACAATGTCGTTCTTTTATCAATAAGTATTAGAAATAAATTATTAAACTTTTAAAATTAAAAAAAAGACTTTTTTGTAAAAATAAATAGAGTTTTCTAACTATTAAAAGTCTCGTACCTTTAAATGGTGCATTTAAAGACCAAATATTATAACTTCCTAGCATATATTCAAATATATTAATATTTTGAGTAATCTAGCACTTTTTCCTTGTTTATTACTATTTTTAGAGTAAATTGTTTAGTTGTTTCTCTACTTCTAGTTTTCTTTATTTAAATTGAAACTAAAAATAAGTTCTTTTTTATAATTACTAGACTAAAGTCGTGTATAAAAATTTTTAACTACTTTTGCAAGCATTTTTTTAAGTATATCAAATCTTAAAATCTAAACAGGTAATGTACGAAGGTAACGAAAATACATACAAAATTAAAAACCTTAGAACAAACAGTTCTGAAACTTACAGAGCGATGATTAGAAATTGTGCTGATGTGAAAACATATAAGCAAAAAATTTGGAGTAATCCTTCAGAAAAAGTTGTAGTTAAATTATGAGAACAAGCATAAAAGTTGATGTTATACACATAAGCACAATTTCAATGTTTTACCTAAAACGTTATTTATCTTCAGCTTTGTTTTGTATAAGAATGTGCTCGAGTAGAGTTTTTTTTTATGTTGTCTGGCGTTCTAGAAAGACAACTTTAGTTTTATAGTCATTTTTATAGTTTAAACTTTGATTTTTTCATCAAAATAATGATTTTTTTTCTTAAAAGTATTTTTTTTATATAACTAATTTATTTTTTTGAGTTAAAATAATTGTTTTAGTTGTATATTTTTTCACCTGCATTTTAAACAAAAATGTTTCTTAAAAGTTGTAAATTAATGTTCACTTTTTTTGTGTTTAAAGCTTCTATGAATACAGTATTTTCTAAAGCAAAAATAATGATTTCACATTTTAGTGTACAAGTTCTATTATCATTTTATTTCATCTATATAACTGTTTAGAGAGTAAATTGTTTTTAAAAGAAGAAAATATAAGACAATTTATTTTAAATATTACTCTAAATAATTATTTTGGCTCACGCATGTTTTTTCTATGTAATGAAGTGTGCACAATTATTATGAATTTAAAAAATCATAGCTTTTTCAATTATTTTTATTCAACTAACAAAAACCCTTTTTCAAAATAAACACTATTTATTATCTTTGAAATCCACTAAAGCATTATTTAAACTTAAACACTTACTTTTTCTTGTAGCTGTCAGTTTATCGAAAAAAGACCTTTAACGTTTATAGATTTAATCATGTAAAATAAAAGCACTAGGAGGTTATGAAGAGAAAAATAGTTAAAACATTAGAACAATTAATTTTCAAAGTTCTTTGCACTTCGATTATATAATTTAAAATTTAGGCTTGTTAAAACATAGAAACTGTTGTTATAATTACTTTGTTGTGTATAGCAAACCAAAAAAAATTGGATTATGAAAGTTAAATTGTACAAAAAATAAAGTACTGAGCAAGAAACTTAATTTAAATAAAAATTAAGAAAAGCTAAAAAAATTGTTTAATATCATAATTTAGATCTTAATCTATTTTTACTGATTTTAAAACATATTTAGTTTGAGCTTAAAGCTAAGTTTCTGACTATCTATGTTTTTTAAATATTATTCAAAAAATAAAATCTTATTGTCACTAAATGAAATTAATAAAGAGTTATATTAAGTTTAGAGTAAATTCAGTTACTTAATTCATACAATACTTTCTCGTTGTTTTGTTTATTTTAGAAATGACGTTAACAGTGAAAATAGTATGTCACAGCATAATGTATATGTTTTTAGTATGTGTTTTTTTTTTAAACTATGTTAATGAAAAAAAAATTGTATGTTAGTATGGATATTTATATAGTTAAGTAAAAAATTTAACTGAATTGTTTTTTATCTTAATAAGTTTTTAAACATTAAAAGTTGTTACAACTAAAAAGTATGGAAGATAATGTTGTATACTAAAGCTTGAAAAGTACAGTAGTATATCAACGTATAAAATTATATGTACACAAAAAAAGA
This sequence comes from Thalia democratica, assembly GCF_965202585.1. Classification (NCBI taxonomy): domain Eukaryota; kingdom Metazoa; phylum Chordata; class Thaliacea; order Salpida; family Salpidae; genus Thalia; species Thalia democratica. The sequence goes on along the minus strand of NC_139167.1, from coordinate 38,117,418 downwards.
CATCACAATACCTTTAACGCAGTTAGCTTATTCTAAAATAAAAGTATGAGGCTAAAAAAATTAAAGTTTAATTTTTTTTAATCAAATGTTTTTCATTTAGTAGTTGTAGCTAGTAAAGTTTTTTAACTCAATAAAAATTTAAAGAACGTTCTATTTAAAAAATTAAACTATAAAAGCTTTATTCTACCTTTTCTAAGTACTTTTCTAAAGTAATATAAGTATAAGGGTAAGTATGTATAACAAAAACTAAAAATCTAGAATAAACTTTTTAAAGATCGAAATCATAACAGTTCCTATTCTTGAAAATTTTAATTTATTTACTGAAAAAAAAACAACTATAGCTAAAAAACTATACTTTATCTGTGTTTTTTTAATGTACATAAAATAAATATTTTAATATTTAAAAAAAGTAATTTTCAATTTTAAAAACAAAAAACAAAGTTAGCTCAAAACTTCCTACAACTGTATTACATTAAAGACGGGTTAAATTTCAATTTTATTGCCTGCTTTTGTACAATGAACTTTACCTTATATATTTAGAGTATTTTAATTTTGTTGTTAAAATTTGTTTTTCGTTATTCAACAACTTAAAATTCTGTTTTCTCTTAAATTCTAAGTGCATAAAAAAGTACTCATTATATTTAGAATTAACCAAGTAAACGTTTTAAAGTACCTTAATGATTTATTCATCGAACTCTAAAAATTATAATTACTGTTATTTAGCTAAAATCTAATTAGATTATATGTCGTTAAGAAAACACATATATAACATTTAAAGTTAAAAGAAATAACTAACTAAAAACTGATTAAAAAATAACAAACTAAGTTTTTTTTTTTTTTAATTACTAGTTTTTCTAAACTTCTAGTTAGATTTTTACTTATTTTCCGCATCTTATTATTAAGAAGTGATGCTAAAAATATAAAATGTTTACCTAAGTAGATTTTTCTAAGCTAAATCTTTAAAGAAACTAAAGAAAATATGTATTACTTGACTTAATTCAGACAGCTCTTAATGCAATTAAAGGCAAAATTTAGGTATGAAAAAAATATTGTATGTATCTATACATCCGTTTTTAATTATTAAACAAGTGTAGTAAACTTGAAAAACTACTGATAGCTTTTTGTTAAATATTTTTAATTTGTAAATTACATTTTAATGAAAAGTTTTACTTTTTTTTTTTGCCTCACCTGTTTTATCAATATATTATTTTTACAGTTTTTTGCACTGATAACTACAAAATGCACTGAAGTTTTCGATATAAATAAAGTTTAGTTTAAAGAGAACAAACTTACAAAAGTAAATTAAGAATGAATGGTTTTAAAGTAGTCTGCCTTTTTCATATTAGAAATTGGACAGCTTTGAATAATTTTATTTATGTACAATAAAATTAGTTAAAAAACTGTAGAAAAAATCTTTCTCAAATCTTAAAAAAAAACAATTTATTCTATTTCAATAAATACTGAAATGTTTTAATAAAACAAAAGATCTCTGAACCTGTTGGTTTTGTTATTTTAAAGACTCGAGACAGCTTTTTTTCTATGGTTTTTTTAAACCAATTTTGTTGTAGGTAAAAATTAATTAAATAATAAAAATAAAAAATTTATACTTTGCTTCTAGCATAACTAAGTTTTAACTGTGATAAAACTAAGTATTAAAAAATCTAACGTACGTTTTTCAAAGTTTTCTCAACAACTTTTCTATACATTAAACTCTCAGCCTAAAAAGTTTTTGTGATGTTTGAGTATTAAGCCTGCTTTCAGCTGCTTTCTTTAGCATAAGTATATCTTAAAAGGCATTTTTACAACTAGCTACCTATTTTAAGTACTCGTACTTAGAAATTATAATTACTTATATTGTCTAAATTATCAACAGATAACATTTAAACCGTCAGAAAAAAGAAAAAAAATTCAAAAACAACTTGCAAGTAAGCAACGTCAAAAGCTACTATTTTTGTGGTCTTTCATTATACTTTTAATTTCCTGCATATTTGTAATGTCATTGATGTATTTGTCTTTCAGCAAAACTTCACAATCTTTATTGACAATATACCCGCTCCTTTCATCTTTGAGTAGGCAAGGTTGACTGAAAAGTGTTAAACATTGTTTAAAAGTAAGCAAAAACAAAAAAAAGATAAGATTTTTTTAGTCCAAGACGTACTTTTGATTTAAGTAACATTACAACAATTTTTGATATATTGATTAACAATTAAATAGTTTGATTTCCATTTACATGATGATTAAAGAAATTCTACTTTTTCAAATGTTTAAATACATACTCTTCTCCAGCTAATAGCATTTACGGGTTTTAAAGTTTTGCTGAAATTTATAAAAGGTTTCCTGTTTTTGTGTTTAAAAATTAAACTTTATGCTTCATACAACCATTACAAATAATACAAATAATTATTATATTTAATATATACTAAACATTTATTCTTTCATATGACGACAAGCCTTTTTTAATAAAATATTAACAAGTCTTTGAATTTTTTTTTATTCTATACTTGTTATTCTGATAAAACTTTAAAACTTGTGTTAGACTGACAAGAACACTTGACATTCAATAAAATTTAATACAACTTGATTTAATTTAAGTTGTATTGAAAATTTGAAATATTTCTAAATTACGTTTTTCACGTGCAATGTATACTTTACTGTTCCAAGACAAACTTTACCCTTTTTACGTCAAATAATAGCTATTATCTACTAATTTTTAATAAAACGTACCTTATTTTTTGGTAATTAATATATTTTAGAATAAATGTTTATGTTATAAGTCTATTATCTGTACTGATATAAAGCTTTTCTTTATTTGATTACATTCGTTAAGCAAAATATAATACTTTTTTTTTTCTTTTTTTTTATCTCTTCTCATTTACGAGATTCAGAGCGTACCTTATACGTGCACGTAGCTTTAAAACTATTACTATATCGATTACTATAGTTGAAGATGAAAGTAAAGCTATTCTACAACATGCTATGACACAAACCCCTTACATTTCTTCATGGTCTTCCCTACCGTTCCTCCAAACTTTTAAATCTTCCCCGTTCGACTCCTTGCTCTTTGTTTCGTTTTCCTTTGTGATTTTTAAACAGTTTAAGTAAAATTTTGCAAAACTAACTACTTTATATCTTAAAGTTTACTGACAAAAGTTCTCCTTAATTCCATGTTGATTTAGATATTTAACTTCAGTAGTGTAAAAAAAGAAATTTAGGACAAAATATTTTTGTAAATTCTGGTTGAGTCGAAAGTGAATTAAACAAAGAGTTTATCTTAGAATTAAAGTTTTTTTTTTCAATTTTAACATATATTAAAATTTTCAATCAAAGTTTTAGTTGATACCAAATGTTTGTCTAATCTTGATAACATTTTTCTTTTTTACATCTAAGTTTTTTTTTAATTTTGTAAAAAACCTCCAAATGACTTTTACTATTGGCTTATTGATAAAAATAAAGCTTTAGAATCAAAGCTATAACTGTTACAGGTTGTTTTCTTTTATTTTATTGCTTGGATTAAGTTTAACAAACAATAAATCGAATCACTGCTAAGCTTCAACTTTATACAAAAACAACAGTCCAACAGTAAAACTACAACTACCAAGTTACCCACCAGATTGATGCACTTGCTCTGCTCGCTGCAAGGCGGTGCCTCGCTGCCGCTGCTCTTGTCCATCTTCACGAATATCTTGGGCACCGGCACGCTCTCCCTGCACGCGTTGCAAACCCCGAGCTTTTTGTGACACACGAAGTAGGAGAGCGCGGCGAGCAGAACGACCGAGACGACGGATATCAGGACGACCACCGCTTTCTTGAAGTCCAGACCCTTGCTTTCCAGCTCGCCCTCTCCAAGTGACGTTTCGTTTGCGTCTGAAGATCAGTTGTGTCGTTTTTATTATGCACGTTTTAAAACTATCAAGAATTTTTGTCAAGGGTAGTTATCTTTTTAGGTGTGAGAGTTTGTAGTTGTCTGTGAAGCGTACTTAAAAACCTCCTTCGTCTTTGAAGTTGTTAGTAATATTTAACCCTAAAAGTTTTTTAAATATTTAACAAATAAACTATCACAAAAACTAAAAACTTTAATTGATTTTTTTTGTTAAAAGATGCTCTCAAACAAGTTTAACTAACTAAAACTGCTTTAAATAAGTAATTATGTTGTTTTTAATTTTCAAATTAAAATTTTTTTTATGCTAATAAAAGTTTACAGATATTAGTAGTAAAATTTATCCTATCAAAAAAGCACGCATGCATTTTTGTTAATGGTTCAAATATGAAAAAATACAGAAACTAACTCGATACTATTTAGTAAACAGACAATGGCTCCTTATTTTGTTTTTGAAAGTTAAGATTTATTTTTGTAATAACTTTTTGAAACAGTCCTACCTGTAGTGAAGTTGACGTGTACCGTCAAAACATCTGAGGCGTTGCTCCAAATTTTTCTTCCAAACTCTTCCAAGTCCTTACAGTTTCTCATGAACGCTCTGTATTTCACAGTCTGCTCTCTTTCCACGTCGTGAACAACGTAAGTGTGCTTTTTTTCACCCTCATATATCGCCTGGAGATTAAAAATGGCAAATTTCAACAAAAAGGTACCTAATTTGTACGTTTATAAAAATGCTAAAAGAAAAAATACTGCTGAAATTAAAATTATTTCTCTGAATTCGTTTAAAGCAGGGTTTCCCAAAGTGGGCCAAATAGCCCCCTTGGGGGCCATAACAGATACTCAGGGGGCCATGAGCAGCAAAGGGTCCAAAGAGGGGGGGGGGGGGGCATAAGCAATAAAGGAGCTAAAGGGAGGCCATGAGATCATAATCTGAAACTTACACAAGATATTCTGGAGTTGTTGATGAAGAGCAAAAAAAAAAAAGGTTTTAAGTATTTTTAATGGTAGTTTTTAAGTAATCTTGGTGTAAGGGAGCCATAGCTTTTTGAATTTTTTTAAAGGGGGTCATTTGAAAAAAGTTAAAAAGTTTGGGAACCCCTGGTTTAAAGTATTTACAGTTTAGCCATCACATAGCAACTCTAAAATCTTCAATTAAATTTTTAAGAACAGCTTTAAAATACTTGATAAAAGAAGATAAACACAAGTTATAGAATGTTATAAGCTTTTAACTTTGGATATTTTTAAAACCTTCTAATAACAAAACAATGTTGTTTCCAAACCTCCCAAACATCGTTTTCCTTCCGTTCTATTTTGCAGCAAAGTTGTTGCGCGTAGTAGGCAGCGTGCACAGTTGGGTGTCCGAGGTCGTTGAAATCAACTTCCAATGAATGTTTGTTTTTCTTCGATTTCAGTCTCAAGAAAGGAGGTCTCACAAGGAACACTGTAAACAGAAGTTTTGTTATCATGTTCAACAAAGTTTAATAATAGAAAAGTTTAAACGATTCCTTTTAACTGTTGTTTATTCAGACTAAAGTACATACTTTGTTTATTTTCATTCATCTACAGTTGGTTGTTACACATCTTTTTTTTAATTATCTTCATTTACTTTAAATAAAACTAAAAGTGTTAAAATTTAAACTAAAACAACTTTATTAAAATCACAAGTTTACAAAAAAAATACTGCTAGCTAAAGTAGTAAAACTTAAGTTACGAGTTTGGTGTTACTTATCCGTTCTATTTCTAATTTCTAAGAACAAAATGAAAACTAAAATAAGTGCTTAGTTTATTTACTGAATACTAACTGAAATACTCTTCATCGTATATATAAACGTAAGTCCAGGCTGGGGAGAATTCAACTTCATAAGTGTCATACTCCGGAAACTCGTACCTAAGTTTAAATTAGATAAAAGCTAGATGTTTAAAACAAATTTTTAACATAAAATTTTTTTATTGAGATACTTCTAACTACCTTCACTGGTTAATTGAAAACTTTTAAAACTACTAACGTTAAACTCTTAACACTGTTAAATGCGTAAATTGCAAAGACACCAACCCTCCAAGTAAGGTACAGGTGCGATTTGTGTTTGTCATGGTCTTGTTTTCAAACTCGAACACTTGATAGAATTTTCCAGTGCAGTTGGTTGGGTAGAGCGTGAAAATGAAGGGCCACGAAAAATCGTCGATGAAGGAGACGGAGCAGAGGTTTCTGTCCTGGGGATTTTCCAGAGGGATCTGGTCGTCGGTGTAGTAGTACGCGCTTGCAGTGGGCTTCATCTTGTCTTCCCATACTTTTCTTGTTTCCAACCTATGGTGTGTGGAAAAAAGTTTTATACCATAGAAAAAGGTGGTATGTGTTTATCATTTGACTATAAAACTTTAAAAGTCAATTCTTAATGGTTGTCAATGTTACAAAATTCTTTTTTTTTATTCTTGTTTGGATTTTTAGAAATTGTTAGTTTTGTACTAATTATACTTTAACTTGTGTTATCTTGAAACTATTTAAGTCCAATTTAACTATATTGCTTAATTATGTAAAACTATAAGTAATTATATCTCTTTATTTTAATTGTAGTACATACTTTTAAATTTATAACTTTAACAAAATTAAATGATATCTTTCATGAGTTTTTAAAATTGTTTCTAAATATGACTTTTCAAGTTTACATTTTGTACATTTTTTTATTTTTGAGTTTTTTTGATGGTTTTGCATTTACGATTATAACTATTATGTTCTCAATTTTATCTTAAATACAAACGAAGAAACTAAACTTCCAGTTTTTAAAGATTTCTACTCAATAATAATATAAATAAACTTTTAGATAAAAATTCTTTTGATTTATATGCTTATTTTCTTGTTTAAGTTGAATAAAACGTTTTTCTGTAGTCTTTTGAAACAACTATTATATGCAGCAAAACTTACAATCAGTTTAAAGTACAATAAAAACATGTTATGCAATATACTGTAATTGGTTTGTAAGTTAAAATATCTGAAAAAGTTATTAGTACAGAAACCTTACTATAAGAAAAAAAATAGTAAAAGTTTATTGCTCTTTTAAAAATGTATAACTATAAAAAATATATCTTAAATTATACTAAATGAACGTCTCAAATTGTCATTTTATTTGTCTTAGATAACTGTTTTAAGTAAGGTAGACATTAGAAGTATTTTTTTGAAATGTTTTTGATTTTGAGCTAATTTTATTATGTTTAATATCAACAACTTGCATCATTTTAGATCTATTTTGCATTTTTCTAATTTAGAGCTTTTAGAAACGGTTCTTTTGCCTAAAAATAATTTGAACAATTGTAAACTACATAGCAATAAATACTCATAAAAAAGGAAAACAATTTAAAGATATACAAAACGACTAACGAATTCACATTATTTAAAAACTAAAAAGTATGTTACGTAAAAAAGAAAAGAGCTTAAAAAATTTGTAAAGATAAACTTAAGAGAATTTTTACACTTGAATAGATATACAACAACATAGGATTTTCTTAAATACATTGAAATAGACTAAAATTTTAAGTTAAGTCCTAGTTGTTTATTGATAATTAATTTAAGATAAAAATAGTGAGTAATTTATACTTAACTTAGCTTACTTTATTTTGCTAAACTGAGAATGTCTTGTTAAAATTAGGCAATGGAATTTGGTTTAATCTAATTGGCCTCAAAAAATAATAAACTATAAAAATCGTACAAAACTCGTGATAGTGGCAACCTAAATGTATAAATGAACTCACACGACTTTTTCTATATAATTTTTTAAGAAGTTCTTTATGTTACTAAAGAAAGTTATATTGTGTTAAAAAGTAGTTTAAAAAATATAAAACTTTGAAAGGAATGACAAAAAAAAATTCAAGCAAAATACTTTTTTAGTCAAATACTTTACTTTTTTACAGACGTTATAACATCAAAAAAAAAGTTTAGCGTTTTGTTTGTGTAGATCAAAAACTAAATTTTGAAACTAACATTAATAGTGGTTCGTCGGGTTCAGAGCAAGTATAGAATATATCAAATATGTCCCCATCACTGTACTGTATGTACTTGATTCTGTGGTTGTAGTCTGCAAAAACCAAAAACTTTAGACTGTCAGAAACTGCTTTAATTAATAAAACAAGTTTTTTTCTTACATATAAAAATACAAAGTTTTTTTTTGTTTTTGTAGAAATGATTTTAAAAAATAGTTAGAAGATCATGTTTAGCTCTTTAAAACTAAACTAGATTTTTTTTTTCTGAAAAGTAAAAAAATTTTACAAATTTACTAACAAAATATACTTACCAAAAGTTTTGTTTTCAAGTAGAGTTGTTTTGTAAGAAAGAATTGAAACCGGCATTAACAAAAACATCAGGTATAAAAGTTTCATTCTACCAGATTTTTAACTATTACTAAAAATTGCAAGCTAAATTTAGTAAAAAAATTTAATGCTTAAAACAAACAGCAATGCAAATAATTCATAAAACCCTTTAAAAGCTTTAAATTTTACCGTAAAAAAAATAGTCCTCTACATACAAATCAGCTTTCGATATTTTAGAGCTTAGTTCCTCTCATTTTAGCCTAAATAGTAAATTATAATTCGTGCGGCCAAAGATACAAGCATTTTTCAAATTAAGGTCATCAGTCAGAAGATCGAGCGAGCTTGACCTCAATCTCAAACGAACACTTGTTTTTCTACAATGAAATTCTTTGTGCTAGCGTAACTTTCCCCGAAGCGAACAAAATTTCGTATTCTACTACAACAAGAGAGGCTCGCATGTTTTATGCAATTGCTGCAGGTTAATAAGTACATTTTGTTTTGCAAACTAGCTTGCACAAGCTATAAGGCTTTTTAAGTCAAAGCGTGTAATTCTAATATTGTTTTACAGGTTTTGATTAAGTGACCTAAAACAAGATTTTGTTGTAAACTATGGTAAAGCTTGATTATAGAACTTTCTTAAGCGGTACTGTAAATTTATTTACTCCTAGAAAAGTTTAAACTAGGTTCGTTTTGGAATAAGAAAACAATCTAAACTGGCATAGCAAAGTAATAACAACTAAATTATGTAGTTATAACTTATGCATTTATACTTTGAAAAAAATTAAAATTAAAATTTTAGTTTCAAACTGAAACATTCTGGTTGAATTACACGATTAGAAAACAAGAAACTTTCAAGTTCATGACTACAATTGTGACACGTCGGATTGAGGCACATCGGATCGGCTTGTTAGTAAACAAAATAACGTTTTACTGCGCTGTTCTCCATTAAATCAAGCAGCCTCAATTTTGTATAAACATGTACGAATTTAGCAACGACAAAAAAAAACTTTTCAAATGTTAGACAATTTTAGTTTTGTTTTTTAATTTTTTATTCAGTTATTTTCTTCAAAAATTGTTTCCACATAAACTTTCTATAATGCACGACGTGATGTGAATATTTAAATAAAACCATTCTAGTAAGAATTAGCTATTATTTTTGTAAATTTTGAAAATTTAGATTTATATATAGCACTTATATTGCCATAATGTATTACTTATATTATGTAAGCTACAGTGTTTATATTGAAAATTTAAAGTTTTGTAAATAATTATATAGTAATTTTAACTTCTTTTTTAATAATTTTATTGTTTTTAGTTTTTTTACAAAAATTAAGTTATCATTAGATTTATTTAGTATTAGTTGTTTAATAAAAAGCAAAAAAATAGTAGTGTTAAAGAAATAATTCAAAATATTGTACAAGCTCTATTTATCATATTACAATTTTAAAAACTCAAACGTTATTATAAGATACAAAGTGCTTAATCTTTTGCTTAGTTTTGTGTATAAATAACTTTATGATTTACTTAATAGTTTACGTTTACTTCATAAAAAGTTTGAACTTATAACATTTTTTATACTCTTTTAGCTGATTGTGTATTTACACATTAACGTTTAGTAAACTTCTTTTTGTCGATGGTGTAATGCTTTTTTTAATGATCTACCAAAGGAAAATTAAGCACTAAATTGTAAAGCAAACTTTTCCAGCTGTTCGAGATCAGTCACATGAGCTAGAGAAAGAACTTGCAGCGTCTGAAGGAAAACCAAAAAAGACTTTGGTACGCTGACTTTGACATTTTAATCAATGTTTTTTGAAATTTCCTGTTTGAAAGTCGTGACCAATTTAAAACGGTCCGTGAAATTTTTGCTTTAATAAAATGCGAAGCGCTAGACTTGTATGCAAGCTGACATACAATAAAGCCCTGAAGTTTAAAATGCTCAAAACTGCTATGTAAAAACTGTGCGTCAGTTTTTACATAAACCCTATGCGATTAATATTATCTGTAAATTTTGACACTTCGTTGTTTACGTAAAATCTTTATTTTAAAAACGTGTAAAGTTTCAATTTCTTATGGAAATTGACTTTTAATTGAGTGAATCAGCCTTTAGTAAGCTTAAAGTCAAAACGTTTGATTGTTGCTTATATAACTTTTTTTTAATAAAGCTTTTCTTTGCTAACGTTAGCATTTTTGAAACTTACCTTATTTTAAAGTTTATTAATTATAACTAAAATAGCCATAAACTCTTTATTAGTGCAAGATTCCAGTTCATTGTTAAACTATTTTTTATTTTAGTTTTAGAAATCAAACGTTTAGTTTTTATCAATCTTCAATCTAGTGTTTTTTTAATTCGATCAAAGTTATTACTTAAAAACTACTCTGTTTTATCAAAATTATATTGAAAATACATTTAAATTTCAAGTAAACAAAAGGTTTGAAGTAAAACCAATAATACTATAGAACATCAAGTTTAAAAGTTAGTTGTTAAAATTTTCACTGAAATACGTACTATAAGTTTTAAAAACTAAACAAATATAAAACTTCAAATCATTTAAAACATCAAAGCCAAGCTTGAGTAAAAAATGGCAGTTTTGAGAATGTTCTCAATAAAACAAAACTTCTAAGAACTCTGCCGGCTTTTCTTTGTAATTTTTAAAAAACTGGGATTTAAAAAAAGTTAAATTTTACGAAATATTTTATTATTTTACTTTTTGTAGTTAGTTTTATTTAAAGTTTATAAACATAAATTTAACATTTAGATTAAAAGTATATCTTTTTAGCATTTGTTTTATCATATTTTTGAAAAACTGAAGCATTTATTTTTTTAAAGTTAGCAAATGTTATATATTTTTAATTAGGTTTTTACAACAAGTGTTATATAATTTTATAAAAAGTATCTACACATTAACTAAGTGTTTTTTTACAATTTCTGCTTTTTAATAAACACAACAGAAATATGAAATTAAAGTACTTTTAAAAAGTCAGTATAAATTTGTTTAGCAATCGTTTATTAAAAGTTAATTACTTAAATTGACTGTTACTCTAAGTGGATTATCACAACTATCAAAGTAGTATAACTATGCATATGTTTTAATATTATATTTATTTAAATAAAAAAGATGAAGATCCTGTTAAGACGAAACATTGTATTTTAATTTTTTTTAAGAATTAGTTTTATATTTTAGATACTATCTCAAAAATTTTACAATTAATTACAAATGATTAATTAACTTTTTTCAAAGTAATTGTAACCTAAATAACTTAATAAATAACTTGAATATTTGCGTATAACGGTGTATAATTCAATTTATTAAGTTTACTAAACTTATAACAAACGATAAACAGCTTAACAAAATATGAATTATATCTTTACAAAGACTATGTATGTAAAATTAAAATATACACTTCTTATTTTAAAGCTACTACAAATCTAAAAAGATTTATCTAATGATTTAAACAATTATTGAAAATAATTATAAGAGGCTTGAATATATTCTCACTCCTACTTTAAATATAAACTTGAGTTTAGAAACAATTTCTTTTTAATTGTTATGTAATTTTATGTTATAATAGAAATAGCTATGTTGCAGTTTTGTACTAAAATGACAAAATCATACATGTAAAAAAACTAGACTTACGATATAAAAGTTAGTTTTTTTGTTGCTAAAATGTTAGGTATGTGAACTTGTTTTTTATTATAACTTTTGTTTGAAAAAACTGAAACAACTTTTTGTTATTGATGATTAAGGTTGTGAAAACTCACTTTTTATTTAAAAATTAAAACTAAATATTTAATGTACAAACTGCAATAGTCTTGATGACTTAAATTTCTTAATGCTTATCAATTAAAGCGCTTACTAATGTCCTTTTAGTTAACGTACATAAAGGATTTTGATAAAATTAAGTATTTTTAAAGCTTAAGTACTGCTGAAATTATATATTAGTTATCTTAATTAAAGTTAATGCATAAAACTGAAAGTTGGTATTATTAAAAAGTTAGTTGCGCTTGATTTTTTAACTTAATTCCTACATAGGTAGGTTGAACTATAACTAAATTTTTAAGCAAAAAAATTAAAACTATAACTTAAGTCATTTAAAAATTGAATATATTCTGTCTAAAGTTGTTAAAAAAATATTTGTTTATTGATTCGAAATTTTATTTTAAAACCCTTTGTATACCTATGTTATCACGTTTTAAGATGTAGCTTGCATTATTTTCAAACGAAAAAATATATAGTACTAAATAAAGTTATTTTCAAAGTTTATGACTATATAATACATCTAAAGTGTAGTGTTTTTGTTCTAAACAGCTTATAGAGTTGTCTAAAACTTACTTAAAAGGCTTTATTGAAAAACTACCACAAAACATTCTATAGTAAATACGGTTTTACGTCAAAACAGTTAAAGTTTTCAATTAATTTGTCATCGAACCTAAATAAAAACATTTATTTTAACTAATTTCTTAGACAAAACTATGCAACCATACTTTATTCTAATTCGTATCACAACAGTATTCAAAGACAATTACTTTCTTAGAGTATAACTTGTACCTATATTAGTTTTACTTTTGACACTTAAAGGTTTTGTTTAGCTATGTTATTTTACTTCTATAATACCTAACTAAAATAATATCAATGTTTTTATTATTTTGTATAACAACATCATTACATATTTTTGACAATTTTATCTAAAAACTAAAGTTAAGCGTTCAAATTTTCCCAACAACTTTCGTTACTTTTTAAACTTGGGTAAAATTCCGACTTCTTAAAAACAACTGCTTATATCTAAATCACAGCTGACTAAATTAGCATCTCATCAAAGTCTCATCCTACTTCTGCTTTTTTACAAACCAACAGTCATTTTACTATCAACTCAACTTTTAAAAATTCAACTCACTCTCGCACACTATGCTGCGTCGATGGAAACACAAAAAACTAATCCAGAACGCAATTAAACAGTTGTCAACGTCAGTCTCGCTCCCGCCAGCATGTGTTCTCAATACCTCCGACCTCGCGCTTCATATACAAGAGATCGCGTAGCCGCGGGCTCATATTTCCTTCTTCGCGCGCTCCTCTCCAGCGACTTTGACTTTCATGCTGTGACTACTCGCGCCGCGACTCTCATCTGCTACTTGAATTCGTAAACATCTTCGCTCGCCCACCGCTGTTTCCTCTCTGCGTGCTTTGAAATTTTTCTGAGCTATCACGAAAAATTTCAAGCGATTGGCTTTTTAAGTAGCCAGCAGCTTTGCAACTCGCGAACTGTTTAAAACTTTATCCGTCACGTTTCAGAGTCTTTAGGTAAGAACGGATTAAGAACCGTCGTTAGTTTTGTTAAGCTAATCAGGTTTCTACTGTTTTAAAACTTGTTAAATTTTGATAGATAAAGTAGAGGCGTGCTTCTTAGATAACCAAAAAATGTGTTTCAGTGAACTTTTACTAGCTCATTTTTATTAAACACTTTTGGTTGACAAACGGCCTGTCTTAATTAAGTATACTCTAGCAATCATGAAATAAACTAAAGTTACGTCTAAGTTTGATAGTCTTATAAATATCTTAATGCATTAAGTTTTTACCTGAAATTTTTGTTCACTTAAAATTATAAATAATAAAAAAAGATAAAAAATACTTTATAATGATTTTAGCTACTTTTACGTGGAAGTAGTTTTAAAGTTTTGTCTTAATTTGTAATTTGAACAATTTACTTTTAAAGAGAAAAATACTACAGCTTAAATAGTTTGATAACAAATTAACACAAATAGAACTACATAACAAAAACAAATGGAAACAATTATTTTTACATGGGGTTTTTTAATAGAAATAAGCAATTAAGTTTAAAACCACATAAACCTTTTTATTAATCTGTTGTTTCAATGTATAGTTTTAAATTTATTTTGTATTAGATTTTTTAATATAATAAATAGTTTTGTAATTTAATTTTTGATTTCCTATAGTACAAAAAAACTTCTCAATTGAATAGAAAAAAAAATATTTATCTCAGTCCAAAGATAAGTTTAATTTCTTTAACTGGCCAACTATTTTTTATCGTCTTTTTATTAATTTGTAAGGTAAATCTTAAGTATAAAACAGTACCGTTTAGTCATAGTTGATTTAACGAGAATAAAATTTGATTACATGAAGATTCAAAATTGAACAGTTTAAGTTCAGACAATTCAATTTCATAAAAAAAAAGGCAACGACTCAGAAAGTAATATAGACTTGAAAAAAAACGGGTTAAGGTCTAATTAATACAATGAGAATAGTAATAAAAATAAAATTTATTATTAGAGAGTTTAAAAACAATTAAAAACGTTTATAGTCGAAAACGTATTTTAGCCATATCTTAATAAGTATTCAAAATTTTGCAAAACAAATAAAAAAGGTTTGTAGGTATTAATTAAGCATAGAACAGCTTTTTCAAAAAAAATATTCGAGTTGTGGTCTTTTTAACCTTTTTTTAATAAAATTAGAGTAATCATGAACCCAGAAAACTTATTTGAAAATAAAAACTTGATGTTTTAATTAACTTTAGTTTATTAATGTCAGTAATATATCATGCAAATGAAAATATTTAGTATTTAAAAGCAAGGTAAAAAAAGCTCCAGGTTTGATTTTTTGCTTTCATATGACTTGCTAATAATAAAATATGTAATCATCAGATCTATGCAATTTTTTTATCAATAGTTAAAGTTATATTAGGTTCCTTTTATTATAAATCAACGTTGATGATAGTAAAATCGTATGCTTGAACAAATGTTCAAATATACTTATAAGAAAGATTAGATTTTTGTTAGCTTTAAGTTATCTTATCATTACTTAATTTTAGCATTTTTATTAAAAATAATTACTTAAACCAACAAAATTTTCATTAATATAATTATGCATTTACATTAAGAAATGTCACACAACACAAAATAGTTTGGTATTTTATTTATAGGTTGAAATAAATCACAATTCTATTTTTTAGACAAATACCTGTAAAATTATTATCAGTCTATAGCTTATATCAAAACACAAACACTTTTTTTTAATTGTTATAACATTGTATTTATTATAGTTTTTTGTCGGGTAATTTTATCACACTTTACTTTTCAATTAAGACTGTAGAAAACCGCTTTTTATAAACTAAATAACATGCTTAAGACACCAAATACACGTTTAAACCTCTTTAGTGTATTGTGCAACAACTTGTCTGTCAACATTTTTAAAAATATCATTGACAAAAATTAAGGCTGTGCGGTTCCCTTTTCAATTAATCTCAATAGTTTCAGTTGCACAAAAAAACTATGGTCGTATTACTGTGGACACCGTGAAATTAAATCCACATATTTCCGGCACAAACTTGTGTTTGTTTAATGTAAGCAGAATTTTTCTTGATTAGCATGTAATAATGCGGACACAGTGCGTCTACTGTTTGAGAAAAATAACATCTATAGCTGTTGGAAAGCTTAAAAGTTGTAAGTTTTTAGAAACATTCAAAAAGTAAAGACTAAAATTTCACATTTAGGTATAAATCGTTTTTACATTTTGGTAGCTTTAAGAAATTGTTTTTTATTTATTAACCCGTTCCGATTTATACTTTACATAAGTAATACACTAGTGATTCTTAAAATGTTCAAAAACTTTGCCTAGTTAATTACTGAAAAACAAACTGTTTGTACACTTGACAACTTGTTAAATACTTATATAAATAATACATACAATAAATAAATTTTAAAGACTAGTTTTGTTTTATATTATCAATAACTAGTGGTTATTAATCAACTAAAGTTGTTTAAAAATTAAGTGTGTAACAATCTTAAATTCTTTCATAGTTTGAAACTTGATCATTTTAAGTATTTTTTAAAACTAGCTGTTGAAAACAGATTTAGATGTATTACACACTAAATTTTAAATATATGCTTAGTAAAATAATTTCCATGCACACTACTATGCACAGGTGCATACTTTAATAGATAAACTTTTGCTGGTATGCTATCAAAATCCACCCGCGTTTAAAATCCAACCGATCAAAATCCATCCGATTTTTTTTTAGTTTATTTTTTGTACTTTTTGCATTTTTTTTATTTAGTTTTTATTTATTTTTCACTATCACTGTTACCCCTAACCCTTACCCTCGATCGGTAAGCGGTTCTCGAATTTGATCGGGTGGATTTCGAACGGGTGGATTTTGAACGCGGTTGGATTTTGAACATGTCCCCTTTTTGCTACAGTATTTTAGCAAAAAAACAAATATATACATTTATTGTTTTGCATATATTTACATAATGTATATTTAATGTACATAAAACTGATCTTTTAATGTACACAGCATTTCCAGCGTTTAGTATGAGATCATCTACAAGCCTTCTTCTATCAAAATAAAAAGTACTTATTATTAGTGCTGTACAAGGTAAAAGTTTTTCTTGTTTACTTAATTTATAATTGGCGCTTATGGAAACATAAGAGCCTCTATTATAATCTACGGACTTTACAAAGCAAGTACTTATATAATGTATATATCATATGTTTTTTTGGTTTATTATATGTATCTTTTTTCACAACTATGAATTAAAAGTCAGAAAACATTAGTTTTGTTTGTTTTATATATATCTTAAACAACTTTATTTAAGTTAAAAACATAAATATGAAACTATTTATAAGTGCATTCAAAAAGCTTACTCAAAAAAATAGGCATCTCTTTTAAAAAAGTAGTGAGATTTAATTTAGCTAAAAAGATCTTGGTGTACAACTTTTGTCAAAAAAATTTATTCAAGTATAATTTAACTTTTAAAAAAACTTCAAGTCTTTCCTTTCGCTCATAAATAATAGACCTTAAAAATGGTAAACTTGTATAATAATACATATTTTTTTAAATTTAATTTATACTATGCCAATCAACTTTCATCAATACAACAAAGTATAATTATTTATACACGCATTAACAAATCTCATTTAGTTTTTCTTTTATGTTTTTACTTATACAAAAACAATGCAAAACAAATTATGTAAGTTACAAATTAATATTATGACTTATGAATGTTTCAATGATTTTCAAACTGCTATATATATATATATTTTGCAGCTGTTAGTCAAGATTTTTATTCATCATTTAAAGATTCAAAGTTTTTCCTGATAAATATTTTTTTATTTAGCTTTAACAATACATATATAAGTCATTGAATATTTATCAGTATATAAATAGAATATTCTAGTGTTTTTTTAACGTACTAATATACTTTAACTATGACTACTTAAAATAAACACAGAGTTTTTAACTTAAAAAAACTAATTCGCGATTAATGAGAGTAGACAAGTAAAATAGTTATAAGCACAAAAACAAGCATATTTATGAATATAAGAAATTTATATTAAGTTATAATATAGTATAATACAACCGAAACAAGTTCGTCAATTAACCAAATAAGAACATATTATAATATAAGTGTTTTTAATTACTTAATTCCGGTTTAATTTTTAAAATTATTCTAGTTTAACAAAGGGAATTAAACTATTGCTACAACGATTGTGTTACTCTCACTAATTACTTATTGTTTCTTTTTTATATGAAAAACAGTGTTTTTGTTTTTATATTATGCACTCTGCAGTGCATTTAGTCAGTTTTGAAATTCTTAAGTTTTAATTTATGCTTTTATTATTTTAAAGTTATTTTCAAAGTATTAAAAATCTTTTATAGTAATATTCATTATAGATATCTAAATATTTAATTTAAATGTGAAATGATTATCAATGCTTTTAAATGTAATAATGAGTATATATTATGTTTTTTTTATTTCGTTTTTATATTAATAACAAGTTTGTGATTTTTAAATTGCTTAAAGCTTGCAAACTTAAATATTTTTAGAAGTACAAGCAAACATTAAAACACAAAATAACATTGCTAAAGATTGAAATCTTACCTATATTAATTTGTTAAAAACTTAAAGCTTTACGACTTAAAATTGGTTCTTAAATTATAATTCTAAAATAAAATATTTCCCAATAATAGATTTGTTTATTTTCTATTTAAGTTTATTGGATTACTTTAAGCGATTATGTTTTTAATTGTCTATTAGGCTCCAAAAATTTTCAATTATAAAACTGTACATTTCCACAAAAGCACCTAAAGTAGCTAATCCGTTTACATTTTGATTTTTGATTTTCTTTAAAGACCACATGGCATAGTGTTAGTCATATAAGCATTTCCTACAAAAAAAAAATTGAAAGTGAATGTTAATTTATAGTCTGTTCAAAAAAAACTATTTCTCAACAGCTTACATAAATCAGTATTTTTAGTCCATCTCAGTATTGTTATCGTTATTAAGGTTGTTATTAAAAACACGTATTGTCATTTATTATAATTATTGTAAGTTTATTGTCATACGAAGGACCCAGGCATCAAAACCTAGGCCACTTATACAGAAAGACATACAACAAAAAGACAAAAATAAACCAAAATTGTACATTAAATATGAATGAAAAAAAAAAACTGAGTTTAACTAATTAAAGTTTAAAAATTAACATAAAAACACCAAAAATTATAACACAAAATTTATAATTCCGGTGCTTCTGAAAAGAGAACAACAATATCCTGCTTCAACTTCACCCGAACAGATGGTTTCACTCCAAAACTGGTTTCACTTTCATTCGAACGACTGGCTTCACATTATTTGAACAACTGGTTCAGCTTTCATTTGAGTAACCGGCTTAACTTTTATCCATACAACTTGTTTCACTTTTATTCGTGAATTTAAAATTTTAAATTTGCAATTTAAAAAAGAACATTTATTACTAGAGTAAACAAAAAACCTGAGGAAACATTGCACTTTATTTTTTTTTTTACTAAGCTCCTAATCAACCAGTGTTTAAATATCATTTTAAGATTTTTTTTTTAATTACATCTACTTTTCACCTTATATAAGTGATTCAATAGTTTTTTATAATCTGTAAATGTTTTTACCGAAAATAAAATTAAAATAAGTTTTGATGATGCTTACAAAAACAACTGACGTGTCAGTAAGATTCTTACTATTTAGGAAAAATGAGTACATTGTCATCAACTTGTTTGTCACCGTTTTGAAAACAATCTAACTTGATAAGATTTAATCACAGCTTTAAAGCTGTTTTGTGATTTTTCAAGGATTTGATGTGTTTAAGGTAAATATGTTACATATAAACCTTTATTGTATTATTTAAGTATAAAAACTTTTTATTTCAATAATCACATGTAGATATACCAACTAGCTAGTGCATCTTATAAGTAGTATTTAAAAATATTATGAATAAAAATAAATTATTTCATTACGAAACAAGTGCATATAGTACAATATATAAAAGTTAAGTTAAATATATACGTTGAAGTTTTAAAACAATAATAGCTAACTTTTTTTACTTTTGTTAGAAAAATACTTTTTTTTTCATTAGTACAGCTTAGAACTTAATTAAACAAGTAGAACACTTTTTCTGTGTTTTTAGCAAACAGGTTGTTAGCAGTTTTCAATATTTGCTCGAGCCGGATCAGTTTAAAGTATTGACATGTTTATAATCAAAAGCAAAATAATTGTCGTGTGTGAAACAGAAACTGCTTACGAAAGTTATACAAATCTTTGCTCATATGTACCGGTGTGTTAAGAAACTTTGTTCAAAAGTTCAACTTTATGAGTTATGTAACTTTATTTTTATAAAGCCACTTAATAAAAGTCAAATCACAAAAACCACTTTAAGTGAAAAACATTGGCAAAGCTTTAAATTTACCATATTTTCTATTGTTGAAACGTTTTAAAAAAAATTGTTAAGATTTTGAAAAAAAATAAATACAAAAGACCAATTTTCACCATAATTCAACAAAAGTTAAAGTTCTTTCTTTACGGTTTTTAGTTAAAATTCTAACAAACTAAAAAACTACAGTAATTTTAAAGCATAAGATTCTGTTTTTGCTAAGACTTTTTAAAATAAATTGTTAAACTTTAAAATAATTTACTTTATCATCAGATTGTAAATAAAGTAATGAAAATAGTTAGAAAAACTTTCTACAATTCTTTTAACTTCATTGGGATTTTTAATTATCTACATTATTAATGCCGTAATAAAAAATATCTTTTTTAGTACCTTGTAAATTTGTATTATTATTTAGAATCTATTGGTGTAAGGTATAGGTAAGGTAACTTATTTTAATCTTTAGATTATACACTAATAAATGTTTTTTTGAGAAAACTAAAAATGTCTTACATAACTATATTTTTTAATTTAATACTTTAGTACCTGCTTAAAGAACTATTGACAAAAGTTATACAAACTTTAATGATTTAAAGTCACTACTAAAGGCACTTTAAAAGACAAATAATAAAGTTAGCTCCTTGGACTTAACGTACTAAAAATTGTAATTTCTATACACTTTTGTTTTAGTGTTGCAAAGAAGTGAAATTGTGTTTTGACACAGCTTGTTTATCTATTTTCATTGTAATTGCTTTACAGAAAAATTGGCGAAAGTCTGCAGAGCAGAAGCCTGGACTTTCGTTAGCCGTGAGACAAGCTCAAGTTTAGCAAAGGGTTGATCATGTCAATTTGATCATCAGACCACAAGCTTTCGGTAGACTAAGACCGGTCTCAGTCTACCGAAAGCTTGTGGTCTGATGATCGAATTGACATGATCAACCCTTTGTTAAAATTGCTTAAAATTAAATACTTCTTAAATAAATCTCCAAGCAAATACGTGTCTTAGATGTTTGCGTTTTTTGTAAAATTTTGTTAATGAAACCGTATGGCTAATTATCACTAAGAACATAAGAAGGTAACTTTATAAAACATATTGTTTAATCTAGTTTCAAATTTCAAAGATTTCAGCTTTAACTGTAAAATTTTGTGATACAACAATTATATAGACTTTAGTTAAAATTTTCTTTAAAAATTTATACATACTGTAATACTTATTTAATGACTTTGTTAAATATAGAACACATTTGTCTGTTTAAATTTTTCGAGAGAAAAATAATTTATTTAATTATAGTATTATAAAAGTAAGGTAGCATTGTCTTGGAATAAATATAGAAAGTATAAAAACTTTTTATATACCATGCAATAAATCCTTTTTTAAATAAACCTAAACATCAGTTTTAACAATCTTTCCTCTGTTTCAACCAAATTTGCGGAGATTTTAAGTGCCTTTTTGTTCTTTTCACATTATTACATAAATCCACATTTTATTAACACTTAACTATCAACAGTTCAAGCCGCAATACACAAGGCCGGTGTTTTAATCTTGTTTGAATTCATTACTTTGTTGGTAAACCAGTAATATTGCTCCAAACAATTTGTTACATTATTTTCAATGATTTATGTAAAAGCGTTTGCATTTTGATCTATAAATTTAAATTTGTTTCAAATTTTTTTGTGAAATTTCTATTCAATTCACAAAAAGTAAAATGTGCCTTTTAAACTATAGATGAATTGCGTATATATTGCTTTTCTAGCTTTTTTTTTCAAAAGTAACACTTATTCTATAAAGATAATTTATTATATAAAAAAGTTATAACTTTATTTTGGAACAGATCTTTTATTCTATAAAGATAACTTAATATATAAAAATATAATTTTTGTTCCAAAATAAAGTTATAATTTTTTTTAATTTTCATCAACTGACTAATTTTAGAATTAATTACTTAATGCTTTGACGATCTCTTTGAGCAAAACCTACTTTGCTGAACAAATGTTTGATAAAATAAAAATATAAGAAAATTGCTTTAACTAAACAGTATTTACCAAGATTTTTACGACGAAGTTCAACAAAAGTATTCTGAAAATTAAAATTTAAAACTCTAAAAATTGTTTTAAAAACTTTAAAAGCTTACACGTTTATCTTATATTAAAATCTATCAACTATCTAATAAAAAAACACTTTTTTAGCATTATACAGTGGGTTTATTTTTAAAAATTGAAGCAAGAAAAGAATTGTACGGATTAGTTATATGCAGACAGAATGTTAAGTTTTAGCTGTTTTGTAAAGATTAAAGTATAAATGCTTTTTGTTTTCAGCAGACCTGTCTCCGAGAATTGGTTCTCTACCTTTCGCAACTGCAAAATAATTCAAAATTAGCAATGAGAATAAAAAGGCTTTAAATACTTTATACAAAATAAAATAATCGATTGTAAACAAATTCTTATGTTAAGACTGCAAGACTTGTAATTATACAATTGAAAAACTGACTTGTTTATTAACCTAGACAAAAGCTTCAATGGTAAAGCTAATAAATAAAGTCAGCAAACCTTTGAAAATAACAATTCTTACTAAAACAGTTAGTTTGCAAACCTACTTTGCTAGAGTCTCGGAGAACCGTTCACGCTGCTTAGCATGATGAGAAAGAAGCAGAGGCTGAAGCGTGAGCGCTGACTGACTTTCCTTTCAACACAATTGGTTCATCGCACGGTTCCGGTGCTGGGGCCGGGAGTGGGTCTACAACTGGTGCTGGTGCCGGAAGTGGGTCTACTGTATAAACTGGTTCCGGGCATGGGTCAATTACCGGTGCTGGCGGCGGTGGTGGAACGTATGGTGGGACAAATGGTTTCGGGTCAATTTTTGGTTCCTTTGGTACGTACGGGATGAACGGCTTTGGGTCGTATTTCGGCATTTTTGGCACGTACGGGATGAACGGGGTCTTTTGGACGACGCTGACGCACGGTTGGGCGACTCGGCCTCGTCTTCGGCAACATCTGGTCCTCTTGATGACTCGCGGTCTTCTGTATGGCATGTATCCGCCGCACGGTTGGTATGATCGTCGTCTGTATCCGCATGGTTGGTAGACAGCACCGTATCCTTTGGCGCCGTATGAGTCTCCTCCTGTGTTTTATACGCAATCATGTGTGTAACACTAGAACCTTTTAAATATTTAGGTTTAGTTTTTATAGCTTATTTACTCAGTTGAAATTTTAGTGCTTGAGAAACGTCATTTTGTTTTAGTGTCAGCAAGACACAAACATATTGCTAGCGAAACCTTAAAGTTTTAATCTTTACTAGTAAAACTCCTCATGTTAAACACTTTTTGATTTATTCCATTTTTAAAAAATTTAATGTTTTGAGCAAGACAGTAATGAAATATATGAATAATCTAATTATGTGCTGGTATTCTTTTAAATCTAACCGTAGTTGTTGTACGGGAGAACTCCGGCTTCAATGAATCCTACGAGAAGGATCAAAAGGGCAACACACTTCATCTTATCTATTTCTTTGAAACTAGACAATGTAGTTAGATGATAATCTGTATAATCGTACGGTTTATATACTAAACTATTTAAAAAAGGAAAGTAAGTAAGGGACTTCAGCCGACTTTAATATCTTTTAAATAACATTTTAAAATATTTTATTGTTTGTTTGTGGTATTAGTAAGTTCAAAAATCTAAATATAAACTGCAAGCGGTTCTCAACAGCTGAAGTTGTGGTAAAACAAATGCAGTTTTTTGCACAGAATCACTACAATTGGTCGAAATCTCATTATAAAGTACGATGAAACACAATAATAGTACTTTAATCTTTTCATAGGTGTATCTGTTGTTGAATATGCGGTTTACAAAGCAATAGCACGATAAGCATCGAGGTTTTAATAAGCCCGTAAAATTTGTTTACAAATATTGCAAAACGCTGAAAACATAAGTGGTATGTGGTCTTCAAAAGCCTTTAGGGTAGCTGTTGAAAAACTTATGCACACACATGTTTGCACTGGTCACAATGGTGATTGAAAATAAAAGCTAACAAATTAAGTTGTTCACAAAGTTTATTTTTAATATTTATTCAACGTATATAACTTTCACGTACTTCGAGTGCTCTTGTGCAAGGCTTTTTAAAATTAAGCTACGTGTCTTTTGCAAATGTGCTATTGGTTGCTACAACTAATCTCGTGAAAAGTTTTAGTATTAAAAGTTTACTTGGATGCAAAACTTTAAAATTTATTTAGCTGCTTATTTTTATATCTAAATTTTACATAACTAGAACATTGCTACTTTTTATAATGAAAAGTTATTTTCTGTCTCAAAAAAATCTATTAAAGCTTTAAAAAGCATAAAATTTTAAAAATAAGTAGTTTGAAAAATTATAAAACAAAATAGTTTTTTTTTACACGTTTAAAGTATGGTAGTTTTGTATGTATACTCTATCTGTTGGTGTTGTATAACATGTAAAAAACAAGTTATAGATAAAAGTTATTTATGATTATTTATGATTATTTATGATTATAAAAACGTTCAAATAACGTTTTTTTAAGAACTCCAATAATTTTGCTGTATATGTTTTAAGTAATCCATTTAATAAAGCTTTTGTACTTAAAATTTCTTAAAATTTTAACTTTACTTTATTCAAGTTTTCAACTATTAAAAACTAAAATATAAATATTTATAAAACAATTGCATTTTTAAACTAAATTCTAAGTAGCTCATAAACTTTTTGTTATTAAGAATTTTTGAAATCTTTATACTTTTTTAACTATGAGACAACTTATAAAGTAAAAATTAACTACTAAACTTAAAAATATATACAAATCATCATTAATTGAGTGTAACATATATTTTCTTATAAAGTAGTATAGTATAGTAAAGTATAATGGTGTTTTATTTTCAAAGATTCCGTTTTTAACTTAACAAATGATAGCGAACTTTTTGTTTGTGTTTTTTGATTTATATATTTTTATAAATTTTAAGCTTTCTAGAAAAATAGAACATTATCCAGTTTTAATTTTTGTTGTTATTCTCACTACGATTTCAAACTTTTTATAAACAACTTAAAAACTGATTGCAGATTTATAAATATTAATCTTAAAGTAAGAATATTCGTAAATTAAATTTTATATAAATATTTCTATTTAAAATTTTCTGTAGTCCTTTAAATTATAATAATTAACATACCAATTTAAACTTTTAAGTCTTTTTTATTTTATATAGAGCTTTTTTACGTTTCTCAAAACGTTCTCTTATATTTTTACTTGTATTTTTTTTCAATTTTTTTTTGAGACTAAAAATATTAGACGTTTTATCACTTGATACTGCGAGTTTTTACTTTTTAAAACTACTCTAGTAAACTACATAGTAAAGCTAATGCATATTGAATGTTCAATATAAACCAAACATAAACTATTTATTGAAAACACATTTTCTGTATTTTACTAATTCATAGACGTCATTAAAATACAGTTTGGTATCCAATTGTAAATTACTTTTAAAGCAGAGCTGTTATAAACGAAGCTTATCTAAATCTAGCGGACTAAAAACTTAAAAAAATTTTGACGATGTTTTATAAAGACTGGACGCCTCACAACCTAAGTGTAAGAAACCATAGCATTTAAAATCACAAGATTTATAAAAAAGACTCAGGTTATACCAATTATGATCTAAGATAGGGGTGGGCAACGTACGGCCCGCGGGCCGGATCGGGCCCGCAGAGTGAAAATGACCGGCCCCCAAACCTTTTTTAATTTTAAATGGAATCCGGCCCGCGGACAACATTGATCCGGCCCGCAAGTAGATGATCCGGCCCGCTAAGCATTTTCAAAATTTATATAAAATCCGGCCAGCCAATTTAATTATCACAAAACTTGTACAAAACGTTTTTTGAACTATTTCATTAAACAAAACTGTAAGACTTTGACCCTGAAAACGTTTGTTAAAATGGCTTATTATTTTATGGTGATAAAACACTACTTTGTTATAGTATCTTGTTCTGTTTTAAGTCAGTTGAAGTAATCCTTTCTCAAATTATACAAAAGCAATTGTTTGCTGAATTAACTTTGATGATCATACCTACCATAATGTTTTCATAAAAAATAGACGTGTAAAAAATTGCTGTTTTTTCCAGATAAGTATTGAGTTGTTTTTTAAATATTTAAAAAAGTAAAAAAAAATATCCTTTAAACATCGACAACTTTTTTAAGTCAAACTGCTCAAGTTTAAATTTTTGTCAAATGTTTTAAGTTTAGACTACAATTTGAACTTTTTCTGTTATTGTTTTTTCATTAAGGACTTTTTTATTAAATATATGGTTAAGTTTAGTGATGACCATTTGATGAAAATAGTTTCACTTGATAATAAGTTTGGTCGTCGTTTTGCAGACTTTTAACAATTAAGTTAAGAATTTGACATTATTTCATCACCGTCGACGTTTGACACCGAAAATGTACTTAGTAATATTGTTAGAACTGTTAAACTTCAATGTGGCAGTACACAAAAAGAAAAGTTCAACACTGAAAAATTGACAGATTTATAACTTACTTAACAAGTTAAAATTTGTTAATTTAAAAAAGATGACAATGAAGTTATTTGTTATATTTTGGTCTACATATTTTTGCAAACAAATATTCTTAACCATGTATATAAACAAAAGTAAGCTGCGTTCAAATCTTACTGATACCAATTTGCAGTTATTACTGAGAATATCTACTTCAAATAAACTTCCAGATTTTAAACAACTTGTTAAAATATTTTATGATCCATAAATGTCTCATTGACTTCTTTTTAGTGTAATTATTCTTGCTAAATTCTTTAAACTTAACATTTAAAGTATAATGTGACAGTTTTATCATTGCGAAATCAATCTTAATCTAAAAGTCTATTAAACTAAAATATTTGTTATGCTAAAAATACATATTAATTTATTTTTTGTTTCAATATTTCGTTATTTTATGTTAGTACTCTTATTAAAGTATTTCAGGTGCACTGTTTGATAATAATATTTTTAAAGTACATAACTTAGTTAAATTTCGCAGGTTAATTATAACTATTTGATATTTTGAAAGTAAACGTGTTAAAATTTCAAGCCAAAGTAATTTTTTATCTAGGCTTAACTGTTTTTTAAATAATTTAATAAGAAAATTTGAAACCAAACATATAATTTTTGTTGCTTTTATAAGATTTTTAGATACATTTTATGTATAATTGATCGAGCCAAAGTTTGTCAACTTCTAAAGATGACCATGGAACTAGTTGTGTTGTTCGATACTTCATACATTTGAAAACAAACATTTCCGACCACAAGCATTAACAAGGGTAAGCTAACTTCAAACCTAATCGGTATTTCAGTGCACTTGCAGATATTCCAAAACTCTCATGCAACTAGATTTAAACAACTCTAATACATGATCAACCTTAAGTGTTTCATCGTGATCTTTTATTTATTTTTTTTGCTTTTATGGTAAAAGTGTTTATTATATCAGAATTATTTCTGTTTTTTTTTATACATGCAAAAAATGTATTGAATCTTCTTTAGCTTAATTAAATTAAATAATAGTAGTTTAATATTGTATTGTTTAATATTTTTTGAACAAATATTATTAATATAAACTCCAGATAAGGATTTCCAAAATTACTTCATTTCAAATAGTTAGCAATTTTTTTATGTTTTAGCTTGAAATGTTAGGCTCGAGTAACTTTTAGTAACCAAATTATAATTTTTTTATAACTAACTAGTATTAATTCTGTCCAGCGTTATAATATATATAGAATTATGAATACTTAACTAAATTTAACATAAAATTTCATACTTGACAACCTTGGTAATTAATATATTGATTCAAAATTCTAAAATACCCGGTCAATAAGCATCTAACCGGATTCAAATCTTTTTGAAATTAGTTTCCATTCGGATCTAGATCTTTGTCTAAAATTAGTATTTAGGCGGATCCGGATAATATGTTTAAAATGGGATCCGGATCTAAAAAAAGGATCCAGCTGAATCCAAAAGATCACTAACTTGAAATGATCCGGCCCGCTGAGGACTATATTTTTCTGGATCCGGCCCGTCAAATATTTACGTTGCCCACCCCTAATCTAAGATAAGTATCTATATAGATATGAAGTTATACGAATAATAGTACTTTTAAAAGTTTAGATAGTTTTGGAAATATCAATGTACGTTCTTAACTAATAGCTTTTAAGACACTGTGTAGTCTGTATAAATATTAGGTTTTGATGGAATTTTTTAAAACAAATAACTTAAACATTTTTGTTTTACGATATTGGTACTTAAATTTTGTTTCTAGTTCTATTTTATTTATAAACACTTTTTTAGCTACTGTAAAAAAGATTAATTCACAGTTTTACAAAAAGAAACATATATGTTTTAGAAAATCTCTTTCACCCTGAATTAAAACTTATTAATTGTTTAAAACTATGTCTTAGTACACTTTTTTAAACTCTTGCTTAAACTAAACAAAATAACTGAAATTGTGGGATCAGGCATTTAGAACATAATTTTAATGATTAAAACATTCCGCTTTCTTTATTTAAATGTATTCCGACTTAAGAAATAAAACTAATTTTCATGAAACTTAACTTTTGATACTTAAACAAAATTTTAAGTATTTAAAGAAAGATTTTTTTTCCAAAATGATAATAAAAAGCTAATTGCTTTAAGCGCTGCTTCTAAAATAAGCTTTTGGTCTGTAAAGTCTTTAACTTCTAGGACGGTATCTTTCTATATATATTTTAATACTAAAAACTAGTTTATTATGTATTTGAAATATTTTTAAATCAAAAACACTATTTTAAAAATCTGGTAAGTATTGTTAAAATTGTGCGGTTGACAACGAAAACAGTTTGTATACACATCTGTAACATAGTTTCTAATATTTTTTAAAACACCTAAGACAAAAGAACACCTTTTTTATAATAAATCACATAATTTTTTTTTTATTGTTTTTTAACTTATGAAATAAAGTGTTTGCCAACATGTTTTGCAAAATTTTATTATATCGATAATCATAAGTAAGAGTTCTGGTCTAACAAAAATCTTTGAAAAATTTAATATAAATAAATTAGTTTACTTAATTTTATGACTCTTTTAGTTTATTCGTAATACTAATTTACTTATATCAAATTTAGCTATTAACTTTAAATGTTTTTTTTTAAATATTAATAAGTATTACTTCAGATTCTATGCCTTCTCACAAATGTCTGCTAAGTGTTTTACTTTGAGAAAATCGTAGTAATCATCTTCGTCAGCTACTTTCTCTTCGATTTTTATCGTGCTCTCTTCAGCTATACTTGCCGTAGAAACGCTCCTCGTCATATTTTTGGTTCTCTTGTTTCGCTTCCATTTGCTCAAACGCACGGAAACCAAACCGATCAAAGGCAACAAAAGCACTGCACCTCCACAAAAAGAATAAAAAACCGCTGGGCGTTTTTGCGCCGATGGCAACTGGGAACTTCCGGAAGCCGAAGAATTTTCGCCGAGAAGCGGAGATCCTTCAAAGTCTTACTGATCATACCAATAATCTTCCATGCAAATGTAACTTCCTAGTTTCGGAGCGCATCGATCTCTTGAAACTTACAGTTTCGAATCGCTTGGAAGCAACATAAGTCTGTTATAATCCATCCAAACTTCTGGACGGCATTTAGAATCTGGAAACATTTCCTCATCGATTGGTCTTGCCATTAACTCATCTTCTACTTCTTCCAAAGTAACTTTGTATGTACTCTGAAAGCCTGTCAATGTGATTCTTGTCATTTACAACTGCCAAAACTAATCCCTCGTGCAAGCATTGGCCTTATGCTTGAGCTACATCCAATGGATGATCAAGGTTGTAAAAAAAGTACATTATCAATTTCTAAACTTTCGCCATCGCTTTCGTCATTGGCTACTGTCGTCACAACGTTTTCGTCGTACTGAAATTTTTTGCCATGTTACCTGTATTTATTTTTTTTATGAAACATTTAAAAATCTCGACTTATAGTTTTGTGTTGAAAAAATTAGGTTGTTAAAACTTCATAAACTTTCTTAATTTTATTTTAAAGCTGGTACAAAAGAGTTTTAATTTAAGCGTGTATTACAAAATAAAAGCAATATTATATACACATATATATATATATATAGAAAATAATGTGGTTAAATAAACTCAAACACTTTCCACTGAGCCCACTTGAAGGGATTTTAAATAGTTTATTAAGAAAATTAGAATTTATTTCAAACCGTACTAGCTGATGATTAAAGCATTTAACTTTTGAAACATACGTTCTGGTTTTTTTAAATCTAATTTTCTTAATAAACTATTTAAATGCCTTTAAAGTGGCTCAGTGGAATATTTTAAATTTAACCACATTATTTTCTATATATATATATAGATATAGTCTACATATTAATTATATACAGTCTATATCTTAACTACAATAAAAACCAATACTGTGATTTTATTATATGTTTGAAAAACAGGTCACACTCCTTAAAATAAGTTTCGTTTTTTTTTTTGCAAATATAGTGTATATAAATATCATTTTTAGTTTGCAACAAATTTTATCCAGTGATCAAACTAAAACTTAATTTATTTTTAAATGATTATAACTAAAATTAAGTTTTTTTTCTATCAAAACATTTCTTCATAATAACTATCAGGAATTACAAAAATTTGAACTTATTTACTAACCTTTACTCATTTGTATGCTTCTTAAGGAAAGTGAAAAATAATCTGTTAAAAGAGCACGATATTTGAAATGTGTGTAAATGTCTATTTTCTAACATCTTTTTAGAATAAAAGATATTAAAAGATGAGAAACTATTTTTCAAAGTATTGACCAACATTGTAAATTTTAAAATAAATAATATCTAAGTTTTAAAGTTATATTTGCGTATCTTAGGCGTAATAGTTCTCTAAAGGTACTTCATTCACTTAGTTTTTATACGTTGTACGTTTGTAATTACTTCAAGTTAAAATTTGTTTTATGAAAGCAATTCTTTATATCCATTCAATTACATTAATATGTTAACTTAGTTGACAATTTGTTACTTTTTATTTTAAAAAATATACAAAAACAAACAAACTACACAGTTTGCTGTACAATTTATATTAAAAGCTGCTTTAAACTTAATAAATAATTTATAACCTTTTTATTTTATATGCACTAAACTATGTTTAAAAGCTTGAAACTAACTTGTTGACTGCTGTTTTAAAGCTATAAATAATAAACTTAATCTAAGGTTTGTGGTTTTATTCTTATCTAAAACGTTTTAAACAATATTTGTACTATAAAAATCTAAGACCTAACATGTGATCATATCATTATTTTGATCTAATTAGCTTTTGTTTATTTTAATTATATTTTATTAAATAAAAATTAATATATATTTTTGACTTGTTGAACTTCATTGATCAAAAACTAAACTAACTTAATTTTTATTAAACGCTTAATTTCATTCATTTTAACTGTTGTTTACTGAAAAACTTTGCTTATCATTATTAATATTTCAAATAGTTTTTTTTTTATCGAATTTTGAATACTCTTAAAAACTGATATGGTACATAGAATTTTTTTTTTGATAAAAAACTTGTTTCAAAAGTAAAGTTTTTTTCATAAATTATAAAGAAAAACACTACTAATATTAATAAACAATTGAAACATATTAAGCAGCTCAACATGCAAATACTTTGAACTAACAAAGTTTCGACACAAATTCTTTTTTTTTTTTTAATTTTATTTGCCACGAAGCTAAAGTTTGATTAAAAAACCAAAAGTATTAATATTGTATTTCCAATAGTTTAAAACGTTTATAACATTAAAACCACAGTTTAGAAACAAACTAGAAAATTTTGTTTAACAAAGTAAAACTGTGAGAATAAAATCATAATACTTAAACAAAATAAGGTAAAAATTTAAATAGACATTCAATATGAAAAGTTTTTAAAGTTATTAAGTGTTAAAGAAACAAACTTTAACACATACACATATTTTACTTTTTTTTTTTTAATTCTGTTTTCTTTATACTTTTCAATAAGCAGCGTTATCTAAGACGCAAAACATTTTCAAACTTTAATTGTTTTGGAATATAACAGTTGTTTAGTTTACTTTTTGGGACAAAGCTGTTGATATTTTGCATTGTTTTGCTTTTTTCATATGCAAAGTTGACGAAATAAAATATTTCACCATTGTTATGACTAACAACTTCTATTCTTTTTACAATTTAATCTTGTACTAAGTTATTACTTTTTATTTTTATCAATGTTATAAAGGATTATTGTACGTCATACATAATATTTTTCAATACTATCATACTTTACTATTTAGCAACATTCCGTTGGTATATTCAAAGTATCAATAGTAAACGTTTTTATTATCTGAAGTAGTTCATCTTAAAAATAAGTCTTTTTAGCCGAAGTATTTACGTTCTTTTTTTTTACCCTTTCCATTAATACCATGTATCATATTATAGCTATTTAATAAGGTACAAAAGTTTTTGGACTCACGTTTTTAAAATTTTGTTGTCAACTAATGATTGTAAAATTATTCTAGACAAAAACTTTTCAAAAGTTGACTTTTTTGCACAAACTTTTAGATTAAAAAAGATAATCATAAAAAATTGAACTAATTTTAACTATAAAGCTTAATTTTTATTTTTCGAGTTAGGAAAATACTTACAAACATTGTTTTTTTTTAATCTTTTTTTTTTGTGTGAAATATTATTTTTAGAGTTTTTAATTATTAGTAAAATTATTGGCAATTTTTTATGTTTTCGACAAATAGATTGTTTGTTATACTGTTTATTGTACGATAAAAAAGCGCTCGAAAAATTTAGACTAAAGACCTGGTGTAAAAAAAAACCTTTTGGTTATCGAGTTAATTTTACTCATGATTTTTTCATGAATTTAGATTAATTAGAGTTAAGCTTATAAATCATGCAACAAAGAAAAAATTTTAGACTACTTCCAAAAACATCAAACCTTTAAAAGTAAATTTAATTTCGTTCTTTTTTTGTTTTTTAAAGAAACAGCTAGTTTTTAGTGATTAGTTTACAAATAATAGTTACAATAATTTGTATTTAAAGTTTTTTTTTTAATGGTTTATAAATTTTATTAAAAAAGCTTACCATCAATTGTTGTTTATATTGCTATTTATTAAGTTTAAAAAATATAACCCTTAAAGCAACTAAAAATTTTACTTTAATTTATATAAGCGACTACGTATAAAATTTTGAATAGCATAAATAGAAGAAATAGAAGAAAAAAAATTGATAAAGAAAGCAAAACTTAGTTTTTGAAAACTAAGTATAAAACTAGTACTATGAAAACATAAGATATGTTACATATAAGAATACTTTTACAGTTACTAACACACATTTTCCAAATTGTTTTAAAGTAGCTCTTCAAAATAAAAGAAGAAGTTCTTTATTTTCAAAAAATTTCCTTTTATGCAGCTTTCGATTAACTTAATTAAGTAATTAAAAAACTTTAAATGCGAGAACTTATTGTTTTTATGTACTATATATCAAAGTCGCTTACAAAAAGTCTAATGTGTTTTAAAAATATATTTTTGTATTTGAATACTAAACTAAAAATTTTGTTGTTTCTTATTTGTCTCCAATGCTGTTATATTATATAATGCCTCATGGTTATAAAAAAATAAATTATACGTGTATAAACCAGAAAGTCATAGTATTTTAAACACTATTTTATTTAAGTAAATTCTGTCAACAAAACGAAACTGTATCTTCTTTCTACAAGTTGAACAAGCGGGTATATAAAACGTTTAAACCAATTTATATTGAAAGTTTTGTGATTTTTTGTTCTAACGACTGATTATGTGGCTTAGTACTTCAAAATTTAAATAAAATTTTGTCACCTTGGAAAAAAAATATTTGTTATTGAATATATTTAACAAAATAAAAAGTTTATTTATTAGTGTTTCTAGCAGTATTTTTTCGCTAAAAATTTTTACGTTTAATATATTAAATATATTTTTTTTTACTCAAAGTCTTTCTAATTTTTAAAAGTATTTTAAAAAAAATATTAATGTTACATTGCTTTCAAGAGTATTTTTTGCTCAGAAATTTATCTTTTGTAAATTTATTGCAATATGTTTCGTTATTTGGTATACAAATTAAAAAAATTAAAACTTTATAAAAATAATGTTTTTTTAACCGTGTAGGAGAAGCTTGATTTATTTTTTTTTTGAATCAAACTCGATATGTTTAATGTTTTAAAATAATAACCAAGTAAAAAAAAATTATCAAAATAATAAAAGCTTATTTCAGTTGTTTACCGAAGTACATCGTACTATTTTTTAACAAGCTGTTTAACGTCTAATTTTTAAAAATATCGTTCATGTATCATCTTCAATATTTTTTATTACAGCTGAATACTTATACAAGCGTTACAGTTTTCAAAATAGTGGCAGGTTAACAAACTGCAAAAAAAAGAATCTACGATTTATTTAAATAGTGTTTTAGTCAAGTATCAAAGTTGTTCTTCAACTGATACTTGAAATACATCAACCAATAGTAATTGAAAAAGTGTTTCGAAAACGCAACGTCGAAACGAAATCAAATGACATTTTAAATACCCAAACCACTGTTTTAAATCTTCAACGAAATCGTTTCGGCAAACAACATAAGCTGTTGCAATCTAATTGGCTTACTGTACTGCATTATAAAAAACAAGGCCATTTATCTGATGATTTATTTTTAACAACATGCATACAAAAGCTCTTAAACACCGCAATCTGACTTTTTATAAACACTTTATGGTGCTTTAGAGTTCAGTAGAGTTGTGAAGTACTCTTGATTTTTTGTTTTATAGATTTAATGTTATTTTGTGGCTAATTTGTTTAACTTACAAAAGTGAATGCATTCTTTTTGTCATACTTTCGCTCAAGTGCATGTTAAAAGTATTGCACTTTCAAATTACTTGTTTACTGCTAACATCACGTGCTATTTTTCTTTAATCTATTTTCTTAAAAATGTCTTTTTTAATTTTTAGCGTTTATCCAAAATAATATCAAACAAAACTTTACAAGCTTTAAGAAAAGTTGCTCAAGAGAAACTAGCTTATAAACTATAGAGATTTGTAAAATAAAATTCTAAATTTTGTTGTTTTTATAACTTTTCCAGTAGTTTTAAATAATTTTATTAGGTAAAGATTTAATAGGTTTTATTGGTACTTACGTTGAAATAACACAACAATTTTATTTAGAACAAACTAATATCTACACCAGTGATTCTCACATTTTTAAAGGATGCATTAAGTAAATCACAAAAAAAAATATCTGTGCACATTTTGGAATTAAATAAGCATTTATATGCTTAACCTTTATTTTCGCATTTGTTACTAGAAGATGTAAAAATACTTGTTAAATTATTTTTTAAATAGCTTTTGAAAACAAAACAAGATAATGAATTTACCTATTTTCTAAAGTATTTTTAGTATTAATCAGAACTTCTGTTAGAGTAAACTAATTTCTGTGCAAACTATTACGCAAATTTTCGTTTGGTTTCTAATTAGTAAGAGAAGCATTGGTCTACGCTGGTTAAACAAAAATTGAAAACAGTTATTTTACTTATCAGTGATTCTAACTAACGGCCCGTAGGCTGAACTCGGCCGAACTAGTAAGTTTAACCAGGCGAAGACTGTTAGTGTTTTTATGAGTGAAAATCACTTAAGTAAAATAACATTTTTCATCTTACAAACAAAATTAAAAAATAATTTTTAAAGTAATCCGCAGTCCTAACTTTATAAAAATTTTGATATAACTTGATGGTGGGTGGGTGTTAGAATGGCAACACTTTAGCACGGGTCGTCAATTCACTACAGTGCGTCACTTTTGCTAGGAGGGTCACTTTCGCACGGTGTCACAAAAGCACAGTGGGTCACTTTTTCACGGCTTAATTTTAGCACGGTGTGTCACTTTAGCATAGTGGGTCATTTTAGCACGGTGGGTCAATTTTGCACGGAGCCTAATTCTTCACGAACTAAAGCTTTTCAATAGGATGACTTATGAAACTTTTTATTCAACTGATAAGAAATATATGTTAATACTCTAAATTTGTAGGAATTATAAACTTGAACTAGTTTTTTTTTGCCTTTTTGTTTTTTATGGAAAACTTAGTTTTATACTTTTTAGTACTTTGTAGTCGTTATAGTATTAAAGTTTTTAACTTTATCTAATGTCAAACCTAAAAATATTCTAATTTGTTACTTAATTATCATATAAATTTTAAACTAAAAAAATAATACAATAAGATAGGTAAAACTAGTAAGTACGATAGTATATTTTATTTCAATTCAAAGAAATTTTTTTTAAACTTTGTAAAAACTCTCAAGGATACAGAATAGCAAAGTTGTCTAAAACTAATTAAAGTCTGCTTTATTACTTATTGATTTTGTAATTAAAGTATAATGTTTCTTAATTCTTTATACAATATTCTAATGGTAATATAATGATTTTAACATTCTAAATTTTTCATTTACATTTTTTAAGATAGAAATTTTGTAAAACTTATAAAAGCTTTCAATTATTAGCCAATTTATTTAAATTAATCCTTATAAATTTGATTAAATTCAACAAAAAACTTGAAAATGTTATACTTCATTTTTTGAAACAACTATATTTTTACAAATTTTAAATTTAATTTCATACAACATAAACTTAATTTAGATTAGATGTAGTCTGTGTTTTTCAACGTAAAAATAAACTTTTAAACTTATATTTGTAAGAAACTTAATAAAAAAACGTGTTTATTGATAGAAATTTTGCACAATAATCATTCTTATTGTTTATATTATACTATTAATTATATAATAAAAAAAATCTTAATTTTTTTTTTATGAAATTGAATTTTGAACACAGCGTTTTTGAGCTAAAAAATGCGTATCATACTGGTAGTTTGTACCTATGAAGTGCGTACCTAGTTGGCAGGTTGCTGTACAAAGTTGAGTTATATTGTATTCTTTAAACTAAACGAATCTAATGCGTGGTAACTTTTAATTTTTCAATTTAGTTTTTAAACACGTGTTTTATATACTACAGAATTCTAAATATTTATAATTAAAGCTGTATCATTGAAAAATTTTCAAATGAAGGTTTAGAAATGTTTGGTTTGTTCAAAATAAAGCTCAGTCAAAAAAAAATCCTTAAAAAAGGCGCTTCAACCAAAAATAGAAAAGAAAGAAATGGTTAAAAAATGAAGCCGTGCTAAAGTGACGCCATACAAAAGTGACCCTCCATGCAAAAGTGATCCACTATGCAAAATTGACGCACCGTGTTAAAATGACGCCATGCAAAAGTGACACACCGTGCCAAAGTGACCCACTGTGCTAAAGTGACGCATTAGGCTGAAATGACGCCGTGCTATTCTGACCCGCTCCCATAATTCGATGTTTAAAAAAACAAAATGCATGTCTTAAATACAAATGAACCTTTAGAAGCTTTTTTAAAGTAATTTGACGTGTAAAGGATTTTATTTTTCCACATAAAACTAGTAAAGAAGTTACCCAATCCTGTTTTAGATGCTAGATGTGGGTGATAATTAATCATCTGTAATTTCTTAAAGTTAACCTTCTTTTTAAAACCCAAGTCTTTACGAATTTACGTAAATATTTTTAAATGTAACTTGCGCATTTCAAGACATGATAAAGATGAGTAGTGGCGTGAAGATTTAAACAATTTTTTTTTGGCTCTGTAAATTTTTACACTTAAAGTAAAAAATTTAAATACTACACTATGAATACGAAACATAAGGTAAATAAGTTAGGGTAACTTAACTATATAAACATCCAAAATTATATGTTTTCAAACGGTAATTAAAGTGCTTCCGTTTATTTTGCTACCTTAAAACAGAACTTCGCAAACTACGGCCCGCGATGTACATTTCTTCTTAAAAATATACTTCAATAGAACAACAAAGTAAAAGGTTTTGTAGTAAAAACTTACGTTTAGACACTTATTTTGATAGTTAGTAATGAATTTTGATTTATATTTCAAATAAATAAATAAACCATAAATAATGGTCAAATATAGTACTTTTTCTGATTACTAAAACTGCTTAAAGTATTTTAGGCCCGTAGAAGATTTTATCTATACATTCCGGCACATGAGAATTTCATTATATAAAATTAGGGTCCATTAGTTTTAAAATGTTACCAACCCTTTCTTAGAAGCAAAGACTTTAATAACCAAATAAAAAAATTAACAAAATCATATTTCTCACTTTTAATCAAGATGGTTTAATTTGACTTTTTGTTTAAACTAAATGTGTAAGAGAATACAACAGTAAATCTTATTTTAGTAGCTTCTCATGGCATATTCATAGTCTTATGTTATCATTTTAAATAATTTTAGAACGTCATAGGTATTAAAGTTAAATAAAATAAGTTTCTTTGACCGAAATTTAGTTTGCACAATAAAGTCTTGAAAGAATAAATATAAAGTAAGTGTTTATTCAATTTATAAAATATTTTAAGAAGTTAAATGAAACTTTTTGTTTTGATTTTCGTATTGTTTTTCTAGTTATAAAAGTGAATAGATTATCAAACAATATTTTTGTGTACCTATTATTCTACCTGATGTGCTTCAGGAGTTGTATCATCAGATAGCTAAATTAAGTAAAGGACTTAAGAAAACAAACTTTTTTTTTTGTATCTACAATTTTTTAATAGTTACTTTTAAATATTAGCATTTTGCTTAATATACTTTTTATAGCTCAAATGAAGTTTCAATATCTTTAAATCTGATTTTACTGTTTTCAAAGCTTCGAAATAAAGTTCAAAACTTTTTGTCAAAAAAATGAAAAAAAATTCAACGATTGACCTTATTTTAGTTATTCAGTTGCACAAAGATAAATAATTGTACATTTTTGACGTATATATTGTTTGTTTTTTTAAATCTTCCGTATCTTAAACAACAAAGGTGTTAAAAGCTTAAACTAAATTGTAAATAAGTTTTTTAAGTCTAAATTGTAAAAAATCTAGTAATCAAAGTAATCTAGTAACAAAAGTTTTGTTAGTAAGCTTTTATCTTAAATGTTGTTGTAGCAAAGAAAAAATCGTATTAACGTGTATATTCACAAATCTTTTGTTCATTATGTCAATATTAAAATTTGTAGACTTTAGAACAAATAAGTTTAGTCTACTACCTTTCAACTGGATCTTAAGTTTAAGATCTTGTCCTTTTTTCGGTTTTGTAAGTAGAGATGTTTTTAAACATTTCGTTGCAAACAATTTTATCTAAAATAGTTTATAAAATACTTTTATTTTCTAAATACAAAACTTAATTATGTAAAATAAAATATCTTATTTGGTAAACGTTCCTTATCTGATAAAAAAAGTAAAAAATTGATCTGCCTGATTTATTATAAATAATATAAGTAGTATAAGGAACATATACTATAAAATTTCA
The DNA here is from genome assembly GCF_965202585.1 of Thalia democratica. Classification (NCBI taxonomy): domain Eukaryota; kingdom Metazoa; phylum Chordata; class Thaliacea; order Salpida; family Salpidae; genus Thalia; species Thalia democratica. The sequence goes on along the minus strand of NC_139167.1, from coordinate 38,078,139 downwards.
AGTTCAATCGATAAACTATTTATCAATTAAAAAATACTGTTTGCTTAATAAGCCACTTTTTTAATTACATATTAATTAGTAAAATAATCTCGTAAAGCTTTTTTCAAAATGTTGTCTATACCCACGTAACGAATACTACTCCTACTTTTAATATATTAAAAACTTTTTTTTAATATTTTTACATTATTCTACTACCTACAATAGAATATATACTCAAATGTTTTTAGGTAATATATCTGAAAAATACACAAAAAAATCTATAAGCACCTTAAGCTTATATAAGTTCTAACAGTTGTGCGTAAATTTAGACGTAAAGTTTTTTACGTTGTAAAACTTGGCCTAAAAATTATTCAACATTTTGGTGTAGAGCAAGTATAAATTTTGAAAATATTATTTTTTTAAATAAATTTTTTTCAAAAGCATATAAACTAGGGCTATCTTACAGATAGTTGCTACAAACTTAAACATTGTTGTTATAAAGTATATAAAATTTTATGTCAGAAAATAAAAAATATATGTAGTTTTATTTTCAGAAAAGAAGTCAAAAGTTTGATTTTAATAAAATCAAAAATTATTACCAAAGTTTAAAAAATTTAATTTAGAATAAATTAGAATACTTGATACTGAGAAAATGTTTGCATTAGAACAATTTCAAAACACATAATACTATACTTTTTTTCATTAATTTACTTATAACTTTTTTTTGTTTATAGCACTTAAATGCTTTATTTAATCTACTATTTCATTATACTGACAAGGTCGTAACTTTTTTTGGCACCGAAATCTGGTAATGATTAAAATTTTAATTTGCATTAATATTTTTGTTTAGCACTAAAAATCAAAATTACTTTCTTATATTTGGCATTGTAAATAAAATTAACAAATTATTAGTACTTTAATAGTACTAAACTTAGATTCTTTATTATTCTTATTTCAATTTTATTTTATTGTTTTTTTTTTTAAACTAATCAAATATAATATCTTGTTCGATCTAACACACATACTTTTTAATAAAATTGATTAACATACTTTCATTCTAAAGAAATCAGAACAATAATTGTTATAAATTAAATTGCCAATAAGACAAATTCTATACGTTTTATATTTTCTTAGTTTTACTTACCAGGTCATTATTACTTGAAAAATAAAAACAAAATTTCACCAATAAAACAACGTCCAGCAAAAAATGTTCATTTTTACGTGCTTTATTTATTCTAGGCCAATCAGAAAACACAACGTACAAAGCTTGTACCATGTGTATTGGAAACAAGTTGCATATTGAATCAGATAAGAGCCCTTCAGCAGCCAGCGTTTGTTATCCTTGCAATCTGCGGTTTCGGTTTTGAGAGTCGGAGCGACCACAGTTTGCAATTTGCTTCTATTTTAAGCTTCAAGAATCTATTTGCTGCAGCTAAGCACACACGAACGGTTCGTGAGATTGGTGCTTTGGATCGTGGCGTGCATGAAATCAAACAGTTTTAAATAAGGAAAGTCACAGCTAAACAAACAAAACGCACACATGGTTGTTTGTTTCTTTTAAACGGTTTAGTATATAAGCCGTAGGATTATACAGATTATCATCTAACTACATTGTCTAGTTTCAAAGAAATAGATAAGATGAAGTGTGTTGCCCTTTTGATCCTTCTCGTAGGATTCATTGAAGCCGGAGTTCTCCCGTATAACAAATACGGTTAGATTTTTACAAATTCTGTATGAATAATTGAATCATCAGTACTATTTAGTGTTCTTTTATGTTAATGTAAATCTTAAATTATTTAGTATGTAACAAAAATCGTGCATATTTTTTCTATTTAGCAAATTATGGCAAATATTGTCAAAACTTCACTATTAGTTATTATTAAAACTTTTTGGTAGTATAATAAAAACAATTTTTTCCTGCCTTAAACTATTTAGCTTTTTTTTTGTATTAGTAGGTCATAACTTTCTAACTAGTTGTTTTGGGGCTAGGTACAAAGATATTTAAAGTATACAAATGCTTAAATTAAAATTTATTTTATGAGGCTTTCAAAATTCAAAACAGAGTTTTGTTATAACTTACTAAATGTCTAAATCGTTCTATAGATCTAAGAAAGTCAATTATTTATTCAAACTAATCATATGAATTCAAAACTTTAAAAATTAAAAGAATTTGAGCTAAAATTTGCAATTACGATTGATAAAGTAAAATTAGTTTATTGTTTATGAAAAATTCAATTATAGATAATAACAATTAATAGCAACTAAAACTAGGATTAAACTAAAAGTTATCTTTATGAGATTTAAAAGTACGTAAATTAAGTATCTTTTAAATAACTAATTGAATTTTAGACAGAGTAAAGGCATGGTAGTTTAAATTATAAATTTTTATTTAGTTTAACTTGAAATTTTAATTACACCTATTTTTAGTACAAAAAACAATAATAAAATGTATGTAAAATTGTTTTTTTAAACGGTTATAATAATTCACACTTTTTTGTTGTTTTGTTTTTATTCATAATTTTAAAACTAGAAAAAAAATGTTAGACATTTTTTTTTTCATTTTCAAGTGTTTCATAAAAGTTTTTTAGATCTAAGTAAGGGATTGGTAAAAAAATCTTTTTTTGTTCATTATTAAACTTTTGTTGCACCCTTATCAAAAGTTTAAGTAAACTTTTCTCGTTTAATAAATTTTACACAGCTTTTTGTTTATGCACATATAATTTCTGCGTCTACTTACTTACACTTAAATTATAACTCGACTTAATAAATAATTAATAGCCCTAGTTGCTCAAATAAATGTAGCAATAAAAGTATATTTTCAACAGGAGGAGACTCATACGGCGCCAAAGGATACGGTGCTGTCTACCAACCATGCGGATACAGACGACGATCATACCAACCATGCGGAGGATACATGCCATACAGAAGACCGCGAGTCATCAAGAGGACCAGATGTTGCCGAAGACGAGGCCGAGTCGCCCAACCGTGCGTCAGCGTCGTCCAAAAGACCCCGTTCATCCCGTACGTGCCAAAGATGCCGAAGTACGACCCAAAGCCGTTCATCCCGTACGTACCAAAGGAACCAAAAATTGACCCAAAACCATTTGTCCCACCATACGTGCCACCACCGCCGCCAGCACCAATCGTAAAACCGCTCCCATCCCCGGAACCGGTAATTGACCCATGCCCGGTTGTGGACCCACTCCCGGCACCAGCACCGATCGTAGACCCACTCCCAGCCCCAGCACCGGTCATCGAAGACCCATGCCCGGAACCAGTTTACACAGTAGACCCACTCCCGGCCCCGGCACCAGTTGTAGACCCACTCCCGGCCCCGGCACCGGAACCGTGTGACGAAGTAGTGGTGAAAGCACCAGCATGCTTCAGCTCGTCATCCCACGTCAAGTCATCTTCATCAGCATGCGCATCAGCCCACGCTTCAGCCTCAGCCACTTTCACCACCTGCTAAGCGGCCGACGAGCTTCCGAGAGCCAAGTTAGTTGATAAGATCTTTTTTTATTAGAATGTGTTTTCATTGTAATTTCGAAACCAGTTTAATGTTTCAAATGCTTAACTTCTAATTATAGCAATTTTAAATATTTTTACAGTTTATAAATTATTAATGTACACATTTTTTTTATGATATAAAAAAAATTACTTGTAATATTGTATCTTAAGTTCTTTATAATTAATATTCAAACACAAAATATGTTATTCAATTCAATATTTTTTTCTAAAATTAATTTGTATAATAATAGTTATAATGTTATATTTTTTAAAAAGTACTAAATACTTAATATTTTTTATAACTTCAATGTAGTAGTATTTAACGTATGTTTTCTTTAAACAAATCTTTTATTTTAGATACTAGAACAAAGTTCTTAAATCAATGCTCTTGGACAGAAAAAAAGACGCAAAAGTGTTTAACTCTACCTAGAGTCTTCAACTAACTAATATTTATTGAAGACTTTGATGTTTTTTTAAGTATAGATTTCTGTTAAAATGTCGACTTAGACATTCTAAAAGTTATTTTTACAAGAGAAAAATTGATTAAATGTGTTGAAGCAAAATTTATTCTAAACATTGCTTTTTATGTTCTTTAAATTTTATCTATTTCCTTACGACACCTAAAACAAAACTTGTTAGTGTTTAAATACTTCTCAATCGATTTCATCGCATTTAAGTATTTGAATAAAAATTGAAGCTTTTGCAAAAACCTACTTGTTTTTTATAAATATTGTATAAAAACTAAAAATAGACATTAGTCAAAAGTTGTTAATATTATAATAAGTTTTTTAAACTCATAAGGTTTGTAAATTTAAACTATACTACTATAATATTAGATACAATTTTTTTACCCCTTTTTGGAAAGTTTTAAAGTTACCCCTTTTTTGAAGGTAATTACCAAATTTACTCCCAATATACAAAAAAATATTTAATTTTGAAGAAAAAAAAATTTTGAACTTTAAGCTCATTAAATATAAAAAATCGTAAGATTTAAAGTGTTTGTTTAAATTAAAAAGATTTATAGTTAAACACTAGCTTATCAATTGAAACGAATATTAATAAACAATAAATTACGTAACTAGTAATTAAAAAAAGTTTACCCCTAAAACAAGGGAATTTACCCTAGGTTAAGAATCGCTGATTTAAACTCTTTTATAGCAGTTTAGAGTATATATTAGTTAGAAACCATGAAAAAATGGAATTTAACAACTATTTTAAATTTTTTAATAAATTTATTCAAATTAATACTAACATTTTTAAGTATTACTTACTATAAAAGTTGCAATCTGTATATATATTTTTTTTGTAAAGAAATGTAAATTAAAAAAGTAATTCTTTTTTATATTTTAGATTGAACATGTTTTGTGGATATTTTCTAACTTTACATAAACTTTACAAATTTCAAACTTGGCTTCTTAGCTTTACATTAGATAATTAATTAAATCTTAATCAATGCATCAGACATATTTAAATTCTAATTTTTTATTAACATACGTTTTTTGTTCAAATTAAGATAATCTCAAACTTAAGAAACAAAAACACTTCATATAAAACAACTTCAATAAATTCAATTAAGATAGTTTGTTAAACTAGGAGGTGAATTCTGTCTTATTATATTATTTTGACTCTTCTTTAGACAAAACTTTGAAATAATTTAACAATTTAAACATCTGTTTTGTAATCTAAAACAACGAATTGTGACTATATCTGAAAATTTTGAAAAAGTTATGTGTAAAAAAAGATTCATTACTTTTGTTTTTTTTACATTAATAACTTTAAAAATTTTCAAGCAGCTATTAAGACTCTTGATAAAGTTTGATTTTGTTTTTTATCAAAAGTTTATCTTTGCTATCAAAGAAATTACTACAAGAATTTTTTTAAGTAGTTTGAAAATTAAATTATATTATAAGTAAAATAGTATATAAAATAAATTTTATTTAACGAAAAATGCTTTTTAATTTAAAAAACGCATAAAGAATTATCTATTAAAAACATAAAAACAAAAATGCATAAAATGCTTCGGCAAAACATAAACTTGAACTACAAAACAAATTTACATGGAAGCATTCCATTGGCCCGTTAAAAACACAAGTGCAGGGTGATTGGCCGTCTTTGTCATCGTCCGAAAGTCATCATCGTTATGACGTCACAAGTGCGACGGGAAAGTGCTACCGATTGATGCACGAGCGTCACTTGTTCAAAGCACCGAGCGACAACGTTGCCTCATGTAAAAGAACAAACCAAGAAAAACATGCATGTGACACGGGGCAGATGTGCAAACCAATTCACCTCAAGTGCGTGCATGCAAACACGGGAAACTTCGTATATAAGCGGGCGAGTTTCAAGGAAGGACATCCAAAAGCATCGCATTGATCTAAAACAGATTGATATCAGATACTACCATGAAGTTTGTCATCGTACTCGCTCTCCTTGTCGGACTTATCGAAGCCCGAAGCATCGTGTTCGAACGTGGTGAGTTGACTGTTGTTGAAAAATTAAGTTTGCATTACCTGTTTGCCAAGTAAAATGTTGCGGTACCGAAAATCTGTGTCTTACTCTTATGTTGCAACTATAAGTAGTGTTATATGAAAGTGATGTTATGACATTTGTAGCCGGCGGCTTGAAAGTTTATGATAAAACTCTTAAAGGTATTATGGTAGTGCTTTAGTTGTTTTAAAGTTAACTAATATCGTAACAGTTCTTTGATAAGTTTGAAAGCTAAGATTAGCTTTTTAAAAAACAACAAAAATATATTAATAAAATTTAAAAAGTTAAGTTTAAGATATCTAAAAGTTAAAAAAAATACTTATTTACAGTGATATTACACTAAAAAAGTTTATTTAAAATTATTAAAGTTAAATAGGTAGTAGAATTTTAAGTATCTAAAAACCTAATTATTAGCTTTTAAAATTTCATCAAAGTTTACAATAAAATCTTAATAAACAAAAATCATCGGCGAAAGTCTGCAGAACAGAAGTCCGGACTTTCGTTTGCCGTGAGACAAGCTTAAGTTTAACAAAAGGGTTGATCATGCCAATTCGATCATCAGACCACAAGTCTGATATTAATAGTTTCTTAATGTGTTAAACTTTATTTTGAAGACTTTTTTTTCGGATAAAAAAGATATATTTAAAACTTACAAAATATCCTATATTCAAAATTTGACAATTTAAACAAATCAATTAGCACCTAAAACCAGTAAGTTTAAAACAAGATTTACATAAAAAACTTAAAAAATTACTAATCAACCTCAACAAGTTGACCAAAGTAACTTTCTAGAAAAATAATATTATCTTAAAACAGTTGTTTCACACGTTTTATAAAGGTAACTAACAATAACAATTAAGTCACATGGTGCATAATGCAAGCAACATATGTAAAAAAAAAAATTTTCAAACATCAAACAGAAAGGTCAACTCCTTGCACTCAGCGCAGCACCAGTCTCAGGATTCCGTTCTCAGGATACAAGCAACCAATCAGACGACGATCGTACGCTCCGTGCGGATTCAGCCCGTACTACAGAAGGCCGCGAGTGATCAGAAGAAGAACCTGCTGCCGAAGAAGCAGATCGGGAGTGCCGTGCGTCAGCGTGATCAAGAAGGTGCCGTTCATGCCGTACGTCCCAAAGGTCCCAATTGTACCAAAGATCCCGTTCGTGCCAGTCGTCCCACCGTGCCCGCCACCAGCACCGTTCGTTACCACCACCCCGTGCCCGCCACCGCCACCAACAACCACCACCCCGTGCCCGCCACCGCCACCAACAACCACCACTCCATGCCCAGAAACCCTCCCGCCACCGCCACCGCCGCCAGCAACCCCGTGCCCACCACCACCACCGTGCCCGGAACCAGAAGTGTTCATTCCAGAGCCGTGTCCAGTCCCAGAACCAGAAGTGTTCATTCCAGAACCGTGCCCAGAACCAGAAGTATTCATTCCAGAGCCGTGCCCGGTTCCAGAAGTAGTCCCAGAACCTTGTGAACCGGAAGTGTTCGTTGAACCGTGTGTCCAAGCAAGCGCATCGGCCTCAGCTTCAGCTTGCGTTTCAGCCAGAGCTGAACCGTGCGTCGTTGAAGTGCCGCCGTGCTACTCTGGAGCCGAAAGCTTCGTTGTTAGTTTTTGACTTTTTTATCGAATTTATGACCCAACAAAACCGAGCTTAACTTGGGTCATCTCTAATGATTCTAAAACTACTTAACAACTAGAGCAAAAGAATAAATACATAACTAAAGCTTTTTTTTCGCCGTAAAAACTTATTTAAATCTAAAAAAACAACTTTTTATAATTTAAAACCAGACAAACATTGTTTGATAAAAAGATTATACTAAAAAAGCTAACTTATTAAACAGGTCAAGGGTGCCTCAGCCTCAGCAAGCGCATCAGCCAGCGCATCGGCATCATCGGAAGGATGCTACAGAGAAGCTTTCTCATCTGCAGAAGGAGACGCCGTTGCCGGTGCCGTCGCCTGCGCATAAGCTCATCAGCTTCACAGCAGTGTAAAAGAGGTTTAATGTTGTTTTTTTATTTTAACCATATAGTTTTTATCTTACAATTTTTTTTATTTTACCAAGTTGTTGTTTTACTAAAATATCATGATATCAAAAAGCAACACACTCAGTTTTGTTAATATAAAAAACAAACTTGTTTTGCAGGACTTCTTTTACATTGCCAACCGCCAACCTATGTAATCCCAAATGGCGTATGAAACAAACAAACAGCAAGATGCAACTTTTACCTTTCCGCAAAAAAAATATAGAAATTTATCCCTTGCTGATCTACACTAATGTTTTGTATAGTACATAATTGTTTTTATCTTTATTTTACTATTCGACTTCTTGAATAAACTTGTATTTTTTTTGCATCATGCTAAAAAACAGTTGTCTTTTTTGTTTTTAAATATAAGAAGTTATAACTATTCTATTTAGTAAATTGTATGACTTTATATAAATTCCTTATTTAATAACTTTTTTGGTGAAAAATTATTTAAAAGTCTAGAATATCTATTTTTTTTATAAGTAACTATTTCAAGAAATTAATAATATTTAAAACATTTATAAATGAATTTAGGAAGCTATAAAAACTAAATCTATTTTCAAAACTTAATGTAAGTAAAACAAGTATTACGAAAAACTTTCATACGATGAGATTTTACTCACTAATGTAACATTTTAACACTGCACAAACTACTCTAACTTAATTCTAGAATTACATTCATTCTTGTATCAGTTAAATGTATGTAACAGATTTTAACATGCTAAGTTAATTTAAAATCAAATGGCGTTTCAAATGTTTTAAACTTTACTCTTTGTAAAAAGATTCTTCCACTTCAAAGTTTCTGAAACCACGTTTGTTATGCTATATTTCAGTTAACATCAGAACTTGGAGCCTGAAGTGCAAAAGTTTTGAATCGTTGTAAAATACCACCCATAAAAATCAATTATGAAAAATTGATGCTTTGAAAACTTGGCATCCTGTAAATTATAAGAACACAGAATTTAATATAATTGTGCACAATAATTTGTTTTCTTTAGCACTTACGTTAGTTTAAATTGAAAAAAAAAATTATTAACAAGCAACTTCAGTGTTAATTATTATTTTGACGTTAATATCAGACTGTTTAAAAATGTTTTTTTTTTTTTTGTAGGGAATCGACATCTTATTTGTATATTTTAGCCCGACAGGAAAAAAAAATTCCCGGCCTGTTAGCTCAAACTAAGCTAAAACTACTTTGAAAAAAACTTTGATTTTTTTTTTAATCTAATATGTTTTTAAAGAGATTTATATCATAGGCTTAAAGATTAATAGTTTAGTTCATCTTTGTCTAAGAATTTTTTTCAGCTTTTTAATATTTCGGTGACTGGAGAAATTTATTTTTTTTAATCTGGCCCGTTACTTATGAAAGACTGCTGAAAAGCAAAATCGCGCTGAACTTGACATATAGATTAAAACTTTTTTTGCGAAAAAACCACAAAATTTTTCAGGTAAAACCATTGATTAAAATTAGTGAAGTTTAAAAAAAAAAATTTAACGAAACATTTTTTTACTAAAAGTAGTTTACAAAAAGGTTTTTCTTTTCAAATCGACTTTTATCTTTTAAAAACATCAAAAACTTATCTATGCAAAAATCCTTCAAACCGTTTTGCACCAACTGGCATAACTTCTGGTAATGACAGAATTTTTTTTTTAAAGCTGTAAATTCACTTTTGGTTTTCTTGCTACTAACTTTCAAAAAAAACTTAATCATTTCAGTTTGTAAACTTAATTAACAACTTGTTAACTTTGCATAACAAGTTGTTAATAACAACTTTACAATCAATTAACTTATTTTAACACTTTACACAAAAGTAGCTAGTGTAAATAAAAAACTAAAGTTTTAAGTTAGATAATTAATTCTAAAAGGTAATATTATAAACAACTCTTATTAAATGGACTGAAAAACAACAAAAAGTATTTATAGTTAAAATAAAGTGTTTATATTTAAACTTTATTTGTTTCATTTATTTTCGAACTCTAAGTATTATTGTCTAAAATATTAAGTTTTTACCTATACTTTATAGTTTTTTTTTTATATAAATTCTTCAGTCTAATACATTTTACTAAAAATATTATTATAGATGTCTAGTGAAGTTTAGATACACTCATTCTAAAAAACAGTCAATACAAACATATCTTTATATACGTTTATGGTTTTCAAAAACTAACTTAACAATACTTTATTCATTTTATTTATATAGATGTCTTATACAATTTAAATTAGATATCTGAACAAAAACTAAGTAAAAATGTTTCTAAACTTTTTATTAATTACTTGATACCTTTAAAAAATAAGTAAAAAGCTTAGTTTGTTTTGTCCAGTTAAAAACTTTTAGAAGTTTTACATAAAAGATGATTAATAAAAATAAAGACTTACTTAACTTTTTCTGATTAGGTTCAAACTTTCTACGCACAATATAAAAAACAATACTAAACATATATATTTGCTAACTACTACTTTTTTCATTTGTGTCACTGGTTTAAAAGTAATAGCAACAAAATAATTCTTCCACTTATTCATTAGTATCATATCTTGTTACCAGTTTATGTTTTTTCCCTAGTTTTCTATTTTTTTTTCTTGGTATACATACATTTAGTCTTAAAGAAAATAATAAAATATTCTACCGTTTTTTAAGAATAAATTTACAAATTTTACAATTAAAGCATTATATAATTAAGCTGTCTAAATACAGTTCACATAATGGTAGGTTAAAAAAGTTTTTTTAAGCCAAATATAGTTGTTTACTTGTTTAAACATTTTGTATTTTTACTTTAATATTTAATATACTATTTAAAGATATGCTTTTAAAAGTCTTAAGATTCTTTCAATCTGTAGAAGTTAAAGTAATAGTTGCTTAGCAAGTTGGATTAGATAAAACTCAATTAGTTTTAACAAGGTAAAGCTCTTAAATAAATAGTTTTCATAGTTTAAGTTTTTGTAAATTATTAGGATATTAATGTCTAGTTTCATTCTCCCTATCATTAAGTTGAGAACTTTATTGTGATCTATAAAGTAAAAAGCACACAATGTCTAGTTTCAAAAATTAGTTTAAAAATCATAAATTTAAGATTAAGGAAGCTTTGAAACCAACCGCTCTTCTTTATGTAAAATTTCACATATCAAAAATGTATGTTACATATGACACATTTACATTTTTTAAAGCTGCTTGTGCAACTATAAGGTAATTTTATCATAAACTTTTTTAATGAAATTCAATATGTTATAAGTTGGGCCACTTAAATCCATCTGGTTCACAAAATTACTATAGCATGGCAGTTTTAAGATGATACATAACATGTTTATCAAGTATTCAGAAATTTTTATTTCAAGCCGTCCTTCTACTCTACTACAGTTTATTTTGGTATGAATTTAATTTAACGTTTAATAATACTTTACAAGGTAGATAAAGATGGTGAAAAATAATTTCAGTTTTAGAGTAATTAAAATTTCATATTCTATACTCTATATCTTTTGTCTACAAAATAACAGTAGTAATATATTTTTTACGATGACCGATTTAAAGTATGTATTTTTTCGCAAAAAAAAAACATCAATATGATTTTTTTTAATGTTTTGTCTTAGTTTTGCTTTAAAGTACTAGTACTTTGAAAGTTTAACTATCAAAGTTTTTCGACTTAAAATAAGTCGGAAAGTATTTTTAAAGGTCAGTCTGAGCCAGGGTTTCCCAAACCATCTGCAACTTAAACGTCCACTTTGGGAAACCCTGGCCTGAGCTAAGCTGAAAAATGCTGAAATAAGCTGTGTCAGCATTTTATTTATTAATTTATACCCTTATCCCTAATCCACCTTACCTAAACATATTGAAAACTAATTAAAAAATAAGGTTTCGATAACTAACATTAAAAATCATAAAAAAATGTTTTTTTGTATTTGCTGGTTTAGTTTTTTTTCAGCCAGAGTCAGGTTGATCTTTAAGTGGGTAGGTGTCAGAAAAGCACAGCGTCATTTTACCACAGAGTGACACTTTAGCACGGCGTCACTTTAGCAAGGAGTGATATTTTTGCATGGAATGATTTTAAGTCTTTTTAAATGTTCATTTGTTTTTTGATTATTAAGTTAACAAAAAATATATGTGAAAACTATTTCTATTAAAAGTATAGCCTAAAAAACTATAAATAAAGTTTTTACTAGGAGCACTTGAAATTGAGCTGTTTCTTAAAGTTTTAAAACAAATAAAAAAGCTTTAGGGGTAGAAAAATTGTTTAATTAAGTTAATTTACCCTTATAGAAGTCTATATATAATTTATATAACACATAGATAAGCATAAAAAAGTTTCGAGATGCGTGTCTGTAGAAATAAGAGGAACTTAAAATCTTTTTGTATTATTATGTTCAAAGCTATATGTATTTTAAAAATTAAATAAGTAAGTTTTTAACCTTTGCATATCTCACCTTTTATTTAAAATCTACGCTTAAAGATTTTAAAGAGCTCGTATATATTGCTAGCTTTATAAAAACAGCTTTATGTCAAAGACATTAAAATAAAAGTATCTTGATGTTTTTATTTAAAATTGTATAGTAAAATAAGTTTATAAATTTTGTAAATTTGCTTTTTTTTTTTTTTGATTAAAGCTTAAAATTTTAACTGAAATAAAACTTGTTGTTTTTTAGTTTACATGTTGAACAGTTCATATTAGTTTTTTTTAACATGTTATTAACAAATGTTATTAAAACAAAACAAAAAATTAGAAAATAACCTCTATGCTAAAGTGTCACTCTGTGCTAAACTGACGACGTGCTTTTCTGACCAGTTCCCCTTTAAGTATAGTAGCCCTAAAAAAGTAACAATAGCACATTTTTTCTCGTTTTTTTTTTAAATGTAGTAACTATTAGAAATATGAACAACTTTTTTCTAGTGAATAGCTTTATTAAAAACTTAACAACACGAAATTCATAATAAACAACTTTTAAAAAAAACTTCAGCATGATAAGACATAAACTATCTGAGAAAGAAAATATTCGCTGTTGCAATTGATAACATTGCCAAATTTATAAACTTATCAAAAAAAAATCATTAACACAAATGAATATAATGTACTAATTTGAGGTATAAAGTTTTCAATATCAAAAGAACTAATAAGTTGTGAAATAGTCTCTAGTAATTTTGAATCTTTGTACTCACTGTCAAATCCTCTTATGACAATAAGTATTAGAACTCAGATGCCAAACTTTATGAATTTTATTTAGTTATAGTGGTACACAAATTCATTTTTGTTATTTTAGAATCATTTAGGACTGTACAAAAAGGTTTAAGCAACTTTGAAATTATAAAAAAAAAACCTGATAAGGGTTCTTGTGTTGTAACTTAAAATTTTTAAGATATTTTAACAAATTTGAAAACTTATTAAACGTTCGCGCCAAATTTTAAATATTAATATTTATATTTATTCTTTTTATTACACGGCAAGATTGAATTTTCGTACCAAAATAAATCGATTAAACATAAACTAATTGATCAAGTTACGAATAAATAGTTAGTAGAGTAGATTTTCAACTTTGAAAACTCTATAACTTTCCTTAAGTACAGTAAAAAAATTGATCTTTAATAACAGTTTATCGTTTACCGAAAATTTTTTGGTCAAATTCTAGAGTTCAGGTGTAAAGAAATTTTACACACAGCTGTTTTGGGGGTCGAGTTTAGTTTTATATACAATGGTAAAATATACAATTAGGAAGATGAGATGGCTTCAACTACATGGATCAATTTAGGCCAAATTCTTTTTTGGTTACCGAAAAAATGATCTATTTTTGAACTGCAAAACACATCTTGTGTTTCTTCGATGCGTAAAAGAAACTTTTATCATGTTAAAAAAAAAGCTGTCGTTTTTCTTAGTTACTTAAAAAAACTTCATGTCAAAAACCTTACTTTTACAAAACAAGATAAACAATATTTTTTAGATGTTTGTGACGAGCCATCAGTCAATGGTAAACTTTGTTTGGTCAAGTCAAACAGAAGTAAAGAGTTTTATCATGTATTGATCATATTTTATTTTCTTTGATATCTTGAAGGCGAATTGAAAATACTTTAATACACTTTCTATTCTAAGTGTCAAGTGCAAGCAGTTCAACAGCGTTAAGTTGATTTACTTTGAAAGTGTCAAGTTTATATAAAACTTCCTTACTACTGCAATATTTCTGAGAGGTTCTTTTGGAAAACTTTCCAAGAAACAAAACACATATTTTCAGTACGCTTAACAACAATTTTGTACACTAATCAGTTTTTAATTGGAATTAACAAAAAAAATTATCAAATCGAAAAAAATCAATATTTATATTAAGTAGCTTTATAGTAATCGTTTTTATAAGTGTTTTAAAAGTCTTACTTAATTATTTTAGTTGTTTATCGTTGATTCGCTTTGATGTGGTTTGAAATATATTAATTTTTAAAAGTAAACAGTGGTGTTATTCTAGCACAAGTTCTTGGTTAATATAAAGCTGAAATCGTACAGTTGATTATTACGCTTACCTAAGGTATAAAATTTTTCTAATGTTTTGATTTGAATATAGTTTAGTTTTGTTTATTCTTACATTGAACTATTTATTATAGTTTGTACATAGTGTGCTATATCATATTTTTAGTTTGTAAAAAAAAAAAAATGTTGGGCTTTAAACAAAAGAGCAAAGTGTAAATTCAAGCAGAGTTAACTAAATACTATCGTTGCTTTTCAAGCGCTTGTTTGTTTTAACCTTGTCTTTTAATTGGTTAAAAACTGTAACTACAATTTTCCAGATTTCCATGAGGAAGCTGCCACAGACTTATTCGAGCATAAAATTCAAAGTTAAAACAATCAAATTCTCATTAATATTCAGAAATAGTCTTTACTTCTGAAACTCTGGCATCCTTAATTCATTTTATAACATAGGTATAGAACATTAAAAAATAAAACTTTTTTAGTATAAAAGTAACTTCTATTTCTTAGTAAGCTTTCAAATAAAAAATATTTCTTCGAAAACAAAAACTTTAGAATTAAGGTTAAAAGTTAGTTCTAATTAAAAGTAACAAATAAAATCATTATAAATTATCACTAGAAATATAAAAGATAAGTTTTAGCTTTTCAGTACAGATTTTACTTTTGATAATTAATAAAAACTTTAATAATGACAAGTTATCATCGCATATTTATTTATTATGACAAAAAAGAAGTTTACAATGTTTTTCTGTTACAATAAATGGTTTTAATCATATGCTTTTATTTTTAACTCAATTTTTTGAAATGTGATGATTATTTTCTTAACCTTGCTTCAAATATTTAATATTTTGAATAGCAAGTTTGAAATAGTCCATTTTGTTACAATAAGTAAATTTGCAGAAAGCTGAGTAGTGTGTCTTTCTAATACCTGCATCATTTAAATGTGAGTTTCTGTTAATGATATTTTATTGATTTTGTTAATAGCAAAGTATATATTTTTACAATTTGTTGTAAATTCCATATTGACATAAATTAGTAGTTGAGATATGTATCACTTATGAATTAATATAAGTTTTGTTTAGACTCTTTATACTGTATAAAAATTTACACTGAAATCATTGTATGTTCAGTAGTAACTGCAACTAACATAACTATTCAATACATAAATGATATGTATTATAGTGACTTTCATCACTAGTTTTCATTTGAGTTGATGATCTTCTAAATCCTTTAAATCTCCAGTATATTTTAAATATCATAATCAGCTCTTAGTTTTTACATTTCTTTGATTACCTTCTCAATATTTTTTTTAACTGTTCAATATTAAAAGTTTGTTGATCATAAATTGTTTTATAAAGTGAAATAATTTTCCTTTCTACATTGTAAAATCTATGACATAATCTTTTTAGTTTAGTTTACTGTGAAATATCCCAAGTTTCCAAAAGTATTCATGTTGTTCTGAAGTAAATAACTTTTTCACTTCAGAAATTGGTAATTACTTATGATGATGTTGCTCCAATACCAAGCTGAAATTATATTATGTTCGAAATTTTTTTAACCATAATCTAACTAAAAATTTATATTTTATATATACATAAGTGAAATTTAACCTATTAATCATTGAATCTACTAAAAACAAGAACTTTATTGTTTGTATTTTACACTGCAAAGCAAATACAAAATAATTTTATATGTTATACTTACATTGTAATAAATATTTAATTTCAAACAAAGAATCTTTTCAACTAAGACTTAGGCTTAGAACAACTTAGAACAACTTAGGCTAAACTTATCGTTAAAAAACACATAAAATGCAATATAGTTTCAGCTTATTATTGGTGCAACATTATGCTAGTTAATTACCTAGAAATTTTACATCTTAATCTGTAATTGAAATCATTTAGGTAAATTAAAATAGTTTGTAATTCAAAATGTTTTAACCAGCTCTATGCATCTGTATGTGTTTACTTTTTGAAACAATATGCATAGTATTTCATATGATAGTAGTTCAGACCAGGGTTGCCAAAAAATCTTAAATCCTGGAAGTTGACAATTAAGGCCTAAAAAATCTTTAGAAAAGAAAATTTAGAATATTAAAAAAATCACCAAATGTTGAAAAAAACCTGGAATTTAAGTCCATATTCACATAAGAAGTTACAAAATTTTGTTTTGTAAAAATAAATCTATTATCATAAAAATATTTTTTTTGTAAAAGTAGAAATATTTCTTTAAAGAAATACATAACAAGTAGCTTGATAACATTGTTTTACTATACAAGATAGTTTTTAAAATTATAATTTAGTTTTAAATTAAAAATGGACCAGAAAACTTAATTTTATTTAAACCTGGTAGAAATTAAAAATAAACTTATGGCAACCCTGTTCAGATATTAAAAATTTCTAACAATAAGTTATTGTATACCCTAGATTGTAAAGCTTTTCTTAGAAATCATTTGGTTGAAAATTCTCTACAATATGTAATTATCTACAATTTGAATAATGCACATAATAAATATATGTAATCTTCAGATACTATGATATTTGATTGCATGTATCCCATTTAATGTTTAGTAAATTGTACATTGCTTAGAACCATTGTTCGGTAGTCAACTAGTCTAGATGCCAACTAATAAAGTTTAAAATGAAATGAATAGTTCTAAAATAATATAATTTAGCTCCTCACCTTTTTAGTTTCACATAATTATATTTGGTATTGACAGCCAGTTTAATATTTTGGTTATAATTAGTAAACAATTTTGTTGCTTTTTAATATTTACATGGGTTTATAATTTAAATTCATGTTTTAACATGTTATTGCTTTATTAAAAATTAATAGTTACATAAAACCTGCTATACCAACCTAACAAATTCTAGGAAATTATGATATCCAAACTTAACATTTAACTAAATGTTGATGTTAGTTCATTAGAAAAAAAGAACTACAATACTACTACTTTTTATATATGTTAATTTTTGTTTAATTCCTATTTCTATTTAAGTAAACTAAAAATTTTGAATTCCAAGGAAAATAAAAAAAGGAATAAAAAAGTTTTATTCCAAGGAAAATTCAAAAAGTTAATTGAATAATAATTTTTAAAACTTAAGTTTTATTATCAAATCAGTTTTAAAGTATATAAGAAAAAATAAAATATAAGTGTCAAGCGGATAAATATGCAGGAATCTCCTAATATATCTTAAACAATTTAATAAAGACTAAAGTAACTAGTTTGAATTGACAAATAAGTATTCAAGTATTTTTATCAAAAAGTACCCAAATTAGAAATAGTTAATCAATTTTGCCCACTTTCAGCTTCAGTAAGTAAGTCCAACTTTTATTATGATTCAAAGATTAATAACCACATGCTCAGTCTACTCAGTATAATTCAGACTGGTTTAAAATAAAATAAAGGCGTAACCATTTCCTGTTAACTTAATATTTTGTTACTATTTTAAAAATTGATTCAGTTTGAATATTACTAATTTGAAAATTAGACATGTTAACATTTATTTTATTTATACAGTTCAGATTTACTTGCATCTTGGACTGAGTTTTTTGCCATTAAGAATGTAAACACCTTCATTAGTTATGTCTTTCATTTTAAGCTTTTATATCTATAATTTTTATTAAAAATGTTAGAAAAAAACTTCCAGTCAAGAACTTCTTTTAAAGGCCCATTAACAAATGAATGAAGTTTTTTCTCATAGTTCATTATTAAGTATAATGAAAGCATAAATAACTCCTAGAAACTTTTTTTTTAACAGTAAAATGATTAATATACTTCTATTTTCTTAATATTTTGGTTTTGATCACTTATTATTTTCAAGTGTTTTTTTTAAATTAAAATTTCATTTAATATATGCTGTCCATTATGCCATTATTTAAATATTTATGCTTATAATTTGTGTTTGAAATAACATTGAATATTAGTTATTCTTAAGAAATTTCCATAACCACAAAAGTTAAAAATTCCTAGTTTAAATATCTATACATATATTGAATATAATTTAGTTTAGTATTATTCAAATTAATACAATATTATTTGATATCACAAATAATTATATACTTAGCACATCAAGAATTTAAATAGTTAACAAACAAAAAAAAATATTATAAAATCTACCTTTCTGAGTTTTAATTCATAAATTCTATCTTGAATATATTATCTATACCAAGTAAACCTTGATAAATTGTTAAATATAAGATTAAGCATTAATTTGACTGTATTTGCTCATTGTTCACCAACTCATCACCAACTGCAGACTTAAGTTAATTTTTGAAGTATGGACAAAACAGGCGTAAGACTTGCTAAAGTAACCCGTGTAGTTGGCCGTACCGGAAGCCAAGGTCAGTGTACCCAAGTGAGGGTAGAATTTCTTGATGAGTCCGCACGTTCCATTATCAGAAACGTCAAGGGACCAGTGAGAGAAGGAGACATCTTGACCCTTCTTGAATCTGAGAGAGAAGCCAGAAGGCTTAGGTAGATGGCATGTTTGCCACCCCTTGCAGTCCATTCAGTGTCAAGTACCAATCTGGAAGCTTACAGATACTAGGATTGTATCACAACTATGTCACAATTGATGAATTTATCTACACTAGAAGAACTTACAATAGACATTTTTTATTAATTTTTATTGATTGATTGTTCTAATTGTTGTTTCACTTTTGTATTGTACTTTTATTTGTTGTGATATTAGGTTATTAAAAATTTAGTAGCTAATAAATAAATTTAAAACAGATTTGAGGTAAAATATGGGTATTTCTCAAGACTCTTGGCACAAGCGCAGGAAAACCGGTGGACGCCGTCCCCAGCCACACAAGAAAAGGAAGTTCGAATTGGGAAGGCCAGCTGCCAACACCAAAATTGGACCTCTCCGTGTTCACCATGTCAGAACCAGAGGAGGTAATTCTTAGTTTAATTTTGACTTACAAAAGTATATAGACAGTTTATAGTTTCAAAAGCTGATAAGTTATATTTAAATTAAGTAAAAAAATATTGTTATATTGAAAATCAAATAAAAAATATTTTAGCAATTGCTTTTCTAATTTAGGTAAAAAATTTCAATTAGTAGTACTTGATTAATTTTATAAGAATAATAATATTTAGCACATATTTAATTTTCTAATATTTTCGATATTTTCTAGGAAACCGCAAATTCAGAGGTCTCCGTATGGACACTGGTAACTTCTCATGGGGAAGTGAAGCCTTCACTAGAAAAACCCGTATCCTTGATGTCAAATACAATGCTTCTAACAATGAGTTGCTCAGGACCAAGACTCTTGTAAAGAATGCCATCATTGAGGTTGGTATTATTTGAAAATGTATTTAGTTGATTTTATGAGTTAGGTAGACATGAGTTTTCAGTAGTGACATATTACATTTTTAAAGTGCTACTTAGTTCATAAACTAAATAAGTTTATTTTGAGAATTAAATCCTTTTCATCCTAATATTTATTTTAACAATCTTTTTTTTAATCTATTATATTTTAACAATTTATTTTAACCATTATTTTAAATTTCTACCCTTTCTATATTTGAACTTAATTTATAAATTATGTTACAACATATCTATACTAGAGTAATTTTTTAAACTAAAGTCTTATAAAAACCTGGAATTTTGAGCTGAAGTCAATAAAACATCTATGATTTTTGAAATATTTTTTTTTCTATTATTTTTAAATTATTATAAACATTTGAACTACCATTACTAACCAATTGTTTCAGTACATTAAATTCATTTTTTAACCTTAATTTTATAAAAAAACAAACTTTTGAAACTATGTAAGAAATTCCCAAAAAATCAGTAACCACCCTGCTGTTTGCCCAATTATAAGTCTTTTAGCTTTCATTCTTGATTAAATAGCCATTAAATCAGATATAAACTTACTAAAGAGATAGTTGATTACTCCTGCTTTTTTATTTACTCCATTAGCTTCAGGGAATGATGTGTTTAGATTTACTGAGTTTCCAATAAACCTGGAATCAAATTAGGCAAATAAAACTAGAATTAGGAAAGAATGAAAAAAACTCATAAACGTTTCAAACAATTTTAATATTTAAACGTTGAAATTTTGATAAATGCAAAAAATAAAACATTTTTTTTTGTTTTCATTCATGATTTTATAAACTTGAAAACACCTAAGTAGCATCACAGTATCTTTTCAATATCATAAATGTGATTTCAATACCTTAAATTAAAACCAAGAAAACTTGAAAACCAGGTAAAGGTTCGAAATAAATATCAAAAGTACTTAAGCAAACTTGTGATTGATGTATATCTGTATTTGTATATAATAAGTTTTTCATAGAAAAATATATTGTTTTATAAAAATTTTATTAAAGATATATTAAATGTGGCATATTTTTAGATGTAAATAACTTTTTTTTATTGGTATATTTATCAAGATTAGGTTCAAAATGTTGTATATGTATTTATATTTTTTATAGTCAGACTTGTTCGTAGCACTAATAAGAAATTTAATTAGAGGAATGTGTTAATGCTTGTTTTTTTCAATGCATCAAATATAATCAGTTTAAATAATTAGTTAAATGTTTATTATATATATATTACTTGAATATATTCAACTTTGTTCTAAATCTAAAAGAAAAAAAAGCTCAATTCACATATTTATATAACACAATTTTTCTCAATTTAAGTTGGGCGTCATTTCGAGTCTAAACAATTAATTTATGTTTAGGTTGACTCAGCTCCTTTCCGCATGCAATACGAGGCACATTACGGAGTCAAGCTTCCAAGCAAGAAGGGAAGCAAAAAGGAGGGTGGCGATGCCGAGCCCAAAGTTGTGTCAAAGAAGACACAGAAGAAATACGATGAACGTCAAAAAACAAAAGATGTTGAACAAGCCCTCGCTGATCAATTTCTTCAAGGTAATAATATTATATATGCTAGTTTTTATATTCCTTAAAAGGTAGAAATCTATAGTTTTATCTCCTTTTACTTGCTGATTCTAAGATTGTTTCTGACTTCCCATGTTTATGAAAAATGTAATTATTATGTTCCATATATTTATTATTAAGATTTAATTTTTATCCTTATCAACTTGATGTATCATTTCTTGAATCACACTACTATCCATACTAGATTGTTTCATATTCTAGCTAGATAGTTCTATGCACTGCTTACGTTTTCATTTAAAATAGTTGACTATCCACACGTGGAAAATAAGTTGGCCGAAAATTATTAAAGCTTTAATAAAAATAAACTATTCAATAACAATATCTAATTGCAGGTAAACTCCTCGCATGCATCTCATCCAGACCCGGACAGGTAGGTAGATGTGACGGTTACATTCTTGAAGGAAAAGAACTCGAGTTCTACCAGAAGAAGATCAAGGCTCGCAAGGGCAAATAAACATATTGTTTTTTTAATCTAGTCAATAAACTTATTGTAGAAAATGTATTTTGTTGTCGAATGATAAATTGCAGTGTGCTATAGTAACTTTATTAACCTATAAGTAGTTTCTCTGAATATCGAACAAAGCAATCCATAGTTGTTAACATTAAGGTACATTTATTATTTTAATATTTATTAACATTAAATATTTTGAGAAAAGTATTTGTTAAAATTCTTAACTATTTAGTAATCTTGACATCCTTAAGTTAAGAAGGAGTTTAAATCACTAGACTACAGTTATTTTAGTACAGTTTGGTATTAATTTTAAAAGATAATAACATACTTTTTGACGAAAAAGTGCTTGAAAACAATCAATAAGCTTAATTGGCTATAAATAAGATTTGTCCATAGAGTTATGTTTTATTTAACAGGTTACTACTTTAAGCGGAATCGTTAATCATTTTACACTAATTCAAAAGTCTTGAGATTGTGTCATGCAAGTAACTATTGTCAACACATTTACCATTAATTATTTATCGTGAGGAATATGCTAGAATATAAACACATTCAGGGTCGTACTTGAAGAAATATTCTACTTAAGAGAGAATTATGAATTAGCCTGGAGTATTTTTCATATAAGCAATAATTTGCTACTCATATAAAATAGTCGAAAGCTAAACTTCACTGAAATTGGTTATTAGCATGTTTTAAGTAACTAATTAAGTATTCTTTAAGAAAAAAACAATAGTTAATATATGCCAATCATCATTGAGGAAATTGTTCTTAAGATTGAAAAACTTGCCGCAGCTTAACTTGGTGAAACTAAAGAAGTTTTTGCTGGTTAAAGCGGTAACAATTTTCTGACCCCTATTTTGAGTTAAAATGTCCATACTTGTAAAAATCATTAATTTAAATCAATTCTCAAATTTTTCCATCAAACTCCTTAAAACAAATTATTTCTGTTATAATATATCTGCATTCTTCTCTTCGGTTCCTAGTGTATTTAATATAACAGTACTAAAATCTCATGCTTTATAAAGAGTCAA
The DNA here is from genome assembly GCF_965202585.1 of Thalia democratica. Classification (NCBI taxonomy): domain Eukaryota; kingdom Metazoa; phylum Chordata; class Thaliacea; order Salpida; family Salpidae; genus Thalia; species Thalia democratica. The sequence goes on along the minus strand of NC_139167.1, from coordinate 38,055,293 downwards.
CACAAAAATTAGTTATAACTTAAATAAAAGCGTGTTTACTAGTAAACAACCAATTTTTTTTTAATTTGGTTGAAAAGTTTCTTAGTGTTGCTGTTGGAATCTGCATTATTTGAAATCTAAAAGTCCCAAGGTCTCCAAAGATTCTAGCAGTTGACATGTTAAGGGTAGTGAAATTTTGATTCGACACTAAAAATCGATCTTTTAGAACTAGTATTGTAATACTAATTGATACAGTCTTTCACCTTTTTAAATATATTTCATTCTAAAAATAGACCCACAAACTTGTTCCTTGGGCAACCCTGTATTCAACTTAGCGAAATAAACTCTTTGAATTGGTCTTATTATCGGAACCGTTATTTTATAACCAGAAAGGATATAATTTGGATGTCAATCACACAGTATAGGATTTAACGTTAAATTCAGAGGGTATATTGCTCGTTTGAGTTGAATTATTGTCAATGTTTTCTGAAGTGACCACTCCAAAATCATTATAAAAAATAATAAGTCTACTCTTTTAAGTAGTTATTTAATATGTGCTTAAAGCCCATTTACTGTAGTTTTTTTTATAAACAATTTTTTCGAGGCGGGCAAGAGTAAAAACTCCATACACCTTTTTAAATTTCTTTGTTTGGAAATATATTTTAATTTAAAATAGATACTGAATGTGTTAGTTCGTTTACCAGTTCTGTTTATATTTGTAGTGTAATCAGCACTATCAACATATTATTTTTTACGCTGTTAACAAGTCTGAAAGATTTAAAATGGATTTCTAAAGATATCAATCGTGCGTGGTGTGCTGTATGCTGCGCACAAGTTATATATTTCGCTAAATCTTGTGTGATATGTCATTTAAAATTGTTATAATGTTCTTTCTTACAATTATAGCACAACAAAGTATTTTAAAAACAAAATAAACATTATTTTAGACTTTTCAAGTTTAACGTATGACATACAGTTTTTGTTCTTATGTTAAACATATCTTTTATTATCTTAATAATTTTCTTACATATAAAAAGAAAAGGAAACTAAGAGCAAGCACGCGGCCTTGCCTTAAAAGCTACTTAGAACTTCCAAACAACGATTTATTTTAACAGCCTATTGTAAAAATATTGTTTATATTATTATCAAATAACCCAACAAGCACTACAAGCTGTTTTGACCTTTTTTTTTACTTACCAGATGTTTTTTTTTGAAGTCCTTAAAGTAAGTAGACACTTTTTTTTCTGGGATAGATGAACTAAAATGATGTTTTTTGATATTATAGCTTGACCAAAATCAAATTGTGTTTTAGTTTTAAATGTTCTATCAACTAAGTTTTCAAATGAGTATTACAACAAACACAAGTCTAGGTTCGTCCTATTTCCTTAAATAGGATTTTTTTTGGTAACTTGTAATGTTTTTTCGTTGTGATTTGTTTTGTACTACTTTTTGTATTTTAGACCTGGTATTTTCAGTAAGACTCAATCTTCGTATCCATAGTAGCAACAAAGAAGGTATGTACGTCTTAGTCATATCAGAAAGTATACTGTCAGTACTGATTTTTTTGTCATTAGATAAGTAGTTTTGTGCATTCCTATACTTTTTGATAACTAGAACGAACTTTGCTTTATTTATAACCCAAAGCAAGGTCGGCAAACTGCGACATGCCAAGTAAAGTTTTTCGTTTGCGACATATTTTTAACTAAAAAACAAAAATTTCTGCACCATAAAGTTAAGCTTTTTTATAGTAAAAAACTAAAAAGCGTGCCTTTTTATGTTGTGAATAAGCTGCGGCTTACTTTATATCTGATTCTTTAAACATTTTATCTTGTTTAAATATTTTTTAGAAAAAAGGTTTATATAAATGCTTCTGCCTGTAAAGGACGCTTTTATTTCAACTTGGTTTGCGAAAAACTCTTTTTAGTAATTTTGCCCGTTCGTCATCAAAGACTTTGGACCCTTGGTTTAAAGACAACTTAATGTATTAAGTGGTTTGTTGAACAAAAACGAAAAATTGCATATAATTTTTAGGTTCTAGGACCTAGATACGCAAAGAGACCTCTCGGTCATCGAGTTGCATACCCAACTTAATCGAAATTATAATGAGCTAAAAATGAAATAAAACAAAAAAAATCTTTCCAGTCAAAATTTAAACTCTAAAACGAAAAAATCTATGAAAAATGAAACTATTGAATTATTGTAATCGAATAATAAGTAATTAAGATAATTATAATCCATTAAGATTTATTGTAAGAACAGAACAAAGTCATAATTTATAAATCTATTTGTTAAAATAATAGAGCTCTCCTATAAATTTTGTCGTGCAACACTGTAGAAGACATTTTTCTAATATTTATTCTGGTAAAAGACTCTTTAGTTATATATTTAATTAAAGCATTGATAAGTTCTGCATAATTTCTGTTTTAATATTTTTTTGTTTTGGATTGTGATTTTTCCGGCTGCTTTGTTCCGCCTTAAAAACAAAGTTGCAACTACACTTTATAACAAAAAGTATAGTGACCTGAACCACTGACATTGATACTGTGAAAAAATTTTGCAAGTGTAATAAACTGTAATGAACATCGTTTTGTATTTTAAATTTAAACTGGTGCTACTTTTTGTTTTCAGTGTGCTAAAATTTTGTTAAAAAAAATCTTTGATTTAAAATCGTTTAACAAAACATAAAAAGTAAATTGTGATGCTAGTCTTTGTTTGATACCACGATCTTAATAATATCTTGAAGTTTAAGAAAATGATGGAAACTTGTTTATGTATTTATATGGCTTACATTTTAGCCTAGAAACTTTAACAAAACTGTTGTTAGCCGGATCTTTGTGTTGATTAAACATAAGGTAGTTTATGTTTTTTCAGTAAATTTTATCTATTTTTTTTAATAACTTTAAAAGTACTGTTTTTGTTCTTCAACAAAAGTTTTTTTTTTGTATCAACTATCAACTTTATATAGGCGATATCTATGTTAGTCGACTATGTTGAAGTCCGGTTTTAGCAATTTAAAGTTAGTGATTAACTTTTTTTAAAACTGCTGTTGTGCTTTGAAAAGATTTATTCTAAGACCAAATAATAAATCTTTAAAAGTATGTAAAAAAGATTTTGATAAACTACAGCGGCTTCAATGTATGTTAAAATACGTTTACTTTATAAATTTGCTATCTATAGTTATAACTTATAAGTAAATAATTTAGCTATAAAGTAAAACATTAAAGCATTTACAATTAATTTAAGAACTATTAATATTTAAATAGTTTTTTTGATATTGTTCGAAGTTATCAGCCTAAAAGCATGTTAGAGTTTTGAAGTGCAAATGTTTTGTGTTTTTTTTTTGTTTTATATATTAAAATTATGAAAAAGGTGCTCAAATAAACGCTGCAAAAGTTGTGAACTCAAATATAACCTAACTAACTTACATTTTTTTTGGGATTATTCAAGAATATTCTGTAACAGTTCTGTTCTTTTTTAAGTAAACTTTCATTGACAGTTGGATCTAAAACATGAAGAAAATCACTAGGCTTTTAAACAAACAAAAATAAAATACTATTGGTACAATAGTTGGTGCATAATGCTTCTTCTGCTAAAATGTAAAAAAAAACTCTTTCAAACATAGACATCAGTTATAAAGTTTTATTAATTATTATGTTTATATAATCCCAACCTACTTGTGAACACTAAGTTTATTTTTTGCTGTACAATCTGATCATTTACTATAACATTAACCTAGAATACGGTATAAATAACAGTATTTAATTGGACTAATTTAGTTTAATTTTAGGTTAAAATGATTTGAAAAATTAAAATAAAAAAATAATGTTTGTAGCTTGACAGTTTCAAAAATTCGACATGCTATAGAAAAGAGAATATTTTTAATTAATGTCCAAAGTTTCTTGTGATTATTGTATGGTCGTCAGTACAAGAATTTGTTCAAAAGTTATAATTAAGTATATTCTACCGTACATCATTCTTAAGTTTTTGAAACAAACTAAATAAACTGTAAGGCTAAAAACATAAATAAACTAAAAATCAAACTAGATGATTTAAGAAAAGTTCTAAGTTAATAAGTTAATTTTGTTTCAAAGTACACTATAGTATGTATGCAGTATTTTAAGTAGTATAAATAACACTATATATGGGATATTTAAGTTTTTTTTTTGTACACGATATTTTATTATTGTTTTTTGAACGAAAAAAAAAGTGCTCAAAAATTTGGTCCAGGGACCTGTTTTACGAAAATACCTCTCGGTTATCGAGTCATTAAAAGAAAATTAAACCAATAAAATGTATAGCAAAAAAAGAGCTGAACTAGACTTTTTATTTACATCTAGTTATCTTAAAATTGTGGTACACAAAATCTTTCCCGTAAATTAGCAAAAAACAATGAAAGTTTTAATACACTTTTCTATAAATATGTAAGCAAAAAGTATGATTAGAAATTAAAATTATCAATGACATAAATGAATTTGAAAGCACATACAGTAAAAAACCTTAAAGCACCAAAATACTATGATAAAGTTTTTTTATTGGAGTTATCTAATTTTCAAAATATCTCTCAATTGCAGGTTATAACTTAATTCTACTCAGTTTGTTTTAAAATGAACTAATAACAAAGGTTTTTACCGACAACTGTTTTTAACAAAAATTTTAATAGAGTTAGAATGTTCTTTTAAAATTTTAAGATTATTAAATCAATAATTTATTCTCTAAGAGCTAGCTTATAATTTATGCACTTAGATCTTTCTACTTTACTTAAGTTGTGTAAGTTATTTCTTTTTATATATTAGAACCAATCAACGTAACTCGATACAAAAACATTTTAAATCTAATAAAAAATTACAAAACTAAATAGATAAATATATATATATATATATATATATATAGTTACAAAGCTTTTTAAAAATAAAACCTTTAACCAGCTATAAGTTTTTATTTATTAAATAAAATCGTGGTTTAAAAATGTCAAACTCTTCTTGACCTTATATAAGTTTATTTACTTTTATAAAATATGTGTTTAAGAACGCATATTTAAGTAAAAAAATTTAACGGATACAATTCTTTTTTAAAATGAAATCTGCAAATTAAGTTTTGAATAAAAAACCTCTATAGTATAAAACAGTATTTATTTATAATATCAAAAATTAGTTTTGACAGTTTTGAGCTTACTACATTGCAAAGAGTGAACTCACGTTATTAAATAGATCAAAACCATTTGCTTTGAAAAAAAAATTAGAACAAAACTCATTCTCAAGGTAAGGACTGAATGTTCTCAATCTCTTACTTCTTACTTTAAAACCACGTTATTTTTTAAATAAGTCTCGCAAAAAAGTTAGATAAAAATTTTTACTCAGTTTTAAACTTATAAATTATTTTAAGTTTTATTTAAACAAAGTGCAAAAAAAAGTGTAAATGTTTTGTTTGTAATTGATGAATTCACGATTAATATTTGAAGATTTATTAAACAAAAAAACATATTTAAAGAAAATAAATTTTAATATCTATACAACCTAAAAACTCAATGTACAACCCCAACTAAGAATAACATTTGTTCTCTTATCTAGCTATAACATACTTAAACTATTTTAGTAAGAACAAAGTGCTGTTTTTCCATTTCAAATTTGCAGCTAGCTAAGCTTAGTATAACTAGAAACATAGGGCTGGAAGTTTTAAATTTAAAACAGTATACTAGCTTGGAAATTTACCCTGACATATGTAGAAATTACTACTTTTAAAGTAGGAAAGCTCTTATTTCAGAAAATCAATGCGAGTGTGCCATTGTGCGAAACCAAAGTTTTCCCATTTTATATAGTAAGCTATTTTTAGTATTTAAAATTGTTATTTCTAACATTCGAAACAAGTTTTAAAGATTTGTATTCAAGCAAAAGTACAATGCATTTACAAACTCAAAAAAGAAAAACAACTTGAAACATTTTTACTCTTTTATTTTTGAACAAATGTAGAAATTGTGTACATCAAAAGCTTTTTGAAGATGATATCTGGTAGAAACTGGAGCACAACAAGATTAATGCAAAAGATTAAATTATTAATGTGACCCCCTGAGAGTATTCTATTTTTTAACTTGTGTCATTCCTTTGTGTATGTTTCGTAACTCGGAAAACTTTTTAGATTATAGTTTTACCACTCTTAGAAACGTATCTTTTTAAACAAAAGTGTTATTAGCTGTAATTTTTGTTTTTATGTTAAATGTGATTTAATGTGAAGTTATTAAAAAAAACTTTAGTTATAAAAATATACTTTCTAATAACTCTAGAACTTATAACAGTAATAACGGTTTTTAGTTTCTGTTACATAAAAAGTATGAAAAATATGTTTGAAACAAATTCTACAGAAAGTATCAACAACATACAACGAAATTTTACTTTAAATGCTTGCTTGTTTGAATACACTCTAATTGTTTTATAAGCCAAGTGCAAACGACGGTAATCAAACAAGCAAGTGTTAAAACTGCTCATAAAAGTGCAAAAAAAAAGCATATAAAATATTAATATATAAAACCGCTGATGAAAAAATTTGCACGGCAAATCGCAACAAGGTTTTCGCATCAAAAAAGTGAAAGACAGAAATTTTTCTATTAGGTCACAGGCGAGATACAAGCAAAAAGTGTGACCGAGAAAAGGTCAGATAATCGATCCCCGCATTGAATCAAACAAAGAGTCGGATTCACCGATATTTGTGGAATGTTTTCCTTCGAACTTTCGTTGAATTTTGTTTTCGTTACAACTGTGACCTATCGATTAAGCGGGTAGGAATATAAAAATATTCAGTCCACACCGCGTTCAACGACAGTTGCGGATAGTTGCTGTTAGAAATTCGTTGTTTTTGTGTAATCACATCAGGACTATTGTTGAAAATTTATAAAAGAGAATCTAACAGCTGTTTTTTTCATTGTTTAAGAGAAAATAAGCTGGAAAAATTTTGATAGATGCAACTTTTTTTCTTTTAAATTAGAAACGTATCTATTTTTTTATTTGCTAAAAGAAAAATAGTTACCATAAACTGTTTTACAAAGTTTGCTTTAACATAGTTTAGTTTGTTTTGTAGTAGCTAAGTTAAACCCTAAATAGTTTAAAACAGTTTTATTACATAATATTAAAACGAAGTTAATTAAAAAAACTTAGTTGTTTATGTAAACATGTTTAGTTATGTTTTTTGGGTATACTTTTATTAGCTTTCATTAAAATAAATAAAGAAAGATCTTTTTGTAAACACAACACATACTTAAGTTTAAAGTGTAAAACAGCGAATAAAAAAATTATCAGTTTTTGTTTGTAATAAAAGCTAAAAGTTTTATTAAATACCAAACTCTATATACTTTTATACTTAGTTTATAACCAGTCAGTTATTTTTCAAATAAATGAAATTCCTATATTTTAAGCTTTTGTATAAATTTTAGTCAACTAATTAATTAATTATTTATCAAATTACTTTAATATTAGTTTAGTTATTTTGTATCACATGTAATTAAACTTACACTAACTTAAAAAAAAATTAGGTATCAAAAAAGGATACATAAATCATTAAAAAATTTGAAGTAGATTAAAATTAATTATTCAAAGTAGTAATACAATCACATAAAAAAGTTCTATAATTGCTTAAATGTATATTACAAGTCGGAGAGAAAGCTTTAAAACTTTTATTTTGTTTTGCTATAGGCCTTCTATTTCTGTTAATTTTTCTAATAATTAGTTAAACGATATTCTATTAAAACAGCGCAAAAGTTTCTGAAATATTTAAAAGAATAAACACTTAGTTGTAGTTTACGTACTTATTTTTTATGTGTGTTTGTTGTTGAAAATTGTTGAAGATTTAAATGTCAAAAAACTTTTATTACAAGCAGTTAAAATGCTAAAGTAGTGTTTGCATATACATTTGAATACGAAAACACTCAGATGCAAGTAAAAGAAAAAAACATTCAAGTCTTACATTTAAACGTTATTGAAGCTTATAACGAAGTTTCGAAATGTTCATAAACAAGTTTAGATTGACAATAGAGTCATTGGGATTATATGCAAGGCGCATATGCAGATGATGTTGCATATGTCACTTTTACACAGATCTTTTTCCTTCCTGTCTCACGTCTCACTAGTGGTACTTAATATTGATGCCATCGATTTCCATTTTCTTTTCAGTTCATTTGTGTAACTTTTACGTGTTTCGGAAAAAAGACGGTGCTTTTTGTTTTTCTTATTGAAGTCAGGCAGTCTACAAGCTTTGTGAATTTTATGTTTCTATGGTAAAAAAAGAATTTTGAAAGTAGAAGTTTGTAAAAGACAGTTTTGTTTTTAGAAAATTAAAAAACCAATAAAACTCAAGTAGAAAATTAATAAAAATAAGTTAAATTGCTGGTATATTTTGTTAAAAGTCATCTCACTATTTTTAATTTTAACACATGTCTTTCAATGTTTTAGTCTAATTGATTCCTTTTTTTACGGAATATCTAAACTTTGTCTTTTTAGTTTTTCATTTGTATAATTAGTTAGTTATGTCGTATTTTGTACTATAGTTGTTTAATCTATGTTTTTGCTATTTTATATAAGTTATTTTTTTGTTTGTATTGTCAACCTGTTTCGTTTGCTCTTTTCGAAACTCAAAACGAAGTTTAATTAAACCTTTGATATTTTTACAAACATTGTTTTTCAAACACATTTAAAAATTTTAAAACTAATATTTAAAATTGCTTATGTTAAAACGTATATAGGAGCGAATTTAATAATTTTTTTTAAAATAGATAAGTGTATAAGTCTATGATGGTAAAATTAATTCTTTATCATGGTTTTATTAATATATAAATACAATAATGGTTGTTAAATTTATTTAAAAAAATATTAAAAAGGTAACGAGTGAGTTTATAAAATTATACATAAAAAATAAATAGTTTAATATGTAGCTTTATAAATAAATAAAAAAACATAATATGTTTTGATTTAAAAAATAAAAAATAAAGAGATCTCAACTACTCGAGGAGAAATAATGAATTTATTCTTTCAAGACTTTATTTTACAAACTAAGTTTCGGTCAAAGACCTCTTCAGTGCTTAAACAAATCTTATTCAAATAAAATTCTAAAAACATTTCAGTTAACTCTATTGTTGGACGGAATTTTTTGTATTTAAATACCACTTGCAACTTAAAAAAAAATCACTTTCAGTTTGTTTTGATATAAAACTTATTGCTTTTCGAATCAAGGTGATTCTTTATCAAAAGTTTAATGAATTGTAAAAATTTTTAAAGATTGATTTAAAATTTAAACATTTTTATAGCTTTGTACAACTACGTCATGGTTAGTTTAAATTTTAAATCAATCTTTAAAATTTTTTACAATTCGTTAAACATTTGATAAAAAATCACGTTAATTCGAAAAGCTTTAAGTTAAAAAAAAAAAAACTGTAAATGAAAAATATAGTCTTATTAAGTTGCATGTGGTATTTAAATTTTAGTTAGTATTTTAATAAGAATTTAATATTTCTTATTGCTCAGAAAAACGTAAAAGAAAATCTTTAAGTCTTTATATAACCTTTATTGTTCATTGTTAATACCTTATAACTCTAAAAAGCAGTAAAAAACTTAGTTCATTGGTTTTGTTATGTACATATAATGCTTTAATTACAATAGCGTTTATTTTGCTGTTTAATGTATATTTGTAGTTACTTATGCAAAGAGTTGCTAATGCTGAGATACAATTTAGAGAAATAATAAAACAAAAATTTGATAGTATTATATTTATAAAAGCGTTAGAATTAATAGAAAGTTGTGGCTACAAAATTTATTATAAACCAAATCTTTATTGGATCATACTAAAAAACTGTTTTCATTAAAAAACCTGTATATTTTAAAATTTATCAAAATTGTAATTTTTAAAGAATAGTAATTATTTACATTTAGTAATTTCTATTAACTCTAGAGTTTAATTTTCATTCTTGTTACTAAATTTATTTGCATAACAGTTTTATTTTCAAACAGATTTGTGTAAAAATAAAAACTTTTAAAGTCATACTTTTTTACTAAGTGTATATAATATTATCTTTATTACTTTGAGAGCAAAACTTTGTTTTTATTTAACAAAAACACATTATATTGTATATAAAACAAAAATAAGTACTTATTATTGTATTTCTTATGTAAGTTTGAAAGTTTTTAGTGTAAACTTTATTTTTACTTTATTTACCAGTTTGTACAGCTTAAATGAAAAGTTTTGATTAATCGTGTGGTGATAAAAAAAAATTGCAATGTACTAACATTCAGCTTTTAATATTTTATTTGCTTTTAAATATTTATAATTGTATAGTATATAGCTTGTAGTTAAAAAAACGGTTATATTTATTAATATATGCACACTCGTTCATAATTTCAGTGGTTATTTTAAAAATCGAATACTTATTAAAATAAAAAGGTTTTGTATGTTTTGTAAAAAAAAAAGAGTGCTTTTGTTCTTTGATTTTTTATATAAAAAGTTATACAGTATGCAAAAAATATTACGAGAACTTGTGTTCTGACTAATTCTAATTTAATCAACTTACCGATATACCCTAACAAGTATTTTAGGTATCAGATCGCATAAGATTCTACTCATAAGCATTGAACTTTTAAAAATCAAATGTCAAACGCCGTTAGGTAGTTTATCAATACTTTCATAGTTAGTCAGCGTTTACACACAAAAGCTTTTAAAAATTAAATTTGGAAAATCACTAAGACGGTGGCAGCTAAAGCAATTGCAATCAACGGGGAAGGCTTTAGGAGTGAACGCGCTTCAAGTTTAGATAAAAGACCACATTGAGCTTGACTTCGGTAGCAATGAACTGTTGGTGAAGTTTATTAATTATTTATCACTGGTTTCCACATAAAACATGCCGTAGTAACATTTGTTCTCTTTGATAAGCTTTTCACTCAGTTGTTCATTTGTAAAGTTGGAATAATTCGGTTCAAGTTTGTTCAAAAGTAGTTTCCAGTTACATAACGAGCAAAAAATTTTTAACTAGAAAAAAATTTATAGAACAAAATGATTCCTAGTAGTTGAATATATACTTGTATCAATAATAAAAAACAAAATTCACCAGCTAATTTTTTTTTATGCTCGTTTCAAATTACAAAAAGTTTATCAAACGAAAAACAAACTACAGTAAAGCTGTTGTTTACATGATGTAGATATAACTTTTTTTTTAAAATTAGCTCGAAAAAAAAAACATTGTTGTACAAAACTTGTTTATAAATTATTTACTTTTGCAAACTAAAAAGTTCTTTTTAGAATTTGTGTCATTTTGAACTCAGTTTTAATAAAAAAGTGTTTTTTATATGAAAAGAGGTATTCTATTTTTATTTTCTATTCATTAAATAAAGTAATGTTTTATTTTAGTGTTGGTACGACCTAATATTTTCTGAGATGAAAACTTTAATATTACTTCTTTAAGTATTAGTTTTGTTTACATTCGTTCTAAAACGCATACAGTTGTACATATACATAGCTATAAATAAAACCATGTAGAAAAACACAAAGTCAATGATTAAAAAAAAAAAACATGTAGTACAACTAGTTTATTCAATTTATTCATAAAAGTTGTTTGTAGTTTATACTTGCACCTTATTTCCCTGATATTTCGATAGTTCCTCGCTGTATAGTTTTTGCCAGTTTTAAAGCTTTGACTATGATTCCTGCATTTTTCGCTTTATGTTGTTCTTTACAATCTCCTTTTTTATGTTTTGCTTTTTTCTGTTTTTTTGTTGTTATATAACTTACGTTCGAAGTAGTTTTTATTTAATTGAGATGTTTGATACTGCTAAACAATTTAATGTATGCTTTTTAAAGTTGTTTAATTTAAAATTTTGTAGATTTTAAAAGTGTTTTTGTTTTGATTATTTTAATGCAGCTCTACATTAGTTTTTCCGATTACGTATTTTGATATAGACTTATAGAGTATTGTTCTAAAAAAGTAGTAGTTAATTTCTTCAAAGAACTTTATTCCTATTTTGTCGGTAATATAAGTAAAAAACTTGGTAGTTGTAAATAGTTATTTTTAAACTTTTTGTAAATATACCAATACAAAATTTTTACAATATTTTTAGTTACTGGTTAGATAGAATTTTTTGGTCTACTGTCTAAAACTTTATACGCAATTTTTACTGATTAAATTTTGTTTGTTTGCTAAAAACTACATAGAAAGAAAATGTTGATGACTGTTAAGTCTTTGCTTTTTTTTCTACATTTTATTAGTTTTGTTGCTTAGAAGCTTATTGTGCTAAAACTATCTAAAGAAACACCAACTGTATAAATTAATACATACATAATTAAAAAAACCTCTAATACCTTTTTTATAATATTATTTTTTTTAAGCACGGCACGATAACACTTATATGCAATATATATATATAGTTTCAAATAAAAAATACTACAAATATGACTTGTAACAAGTATGCTTGAAAATAAAACAGGTGATTAAAATGTAAGTTTTCTAAACATTTAAAAATTAAGTTCAGCCTTTCTTTTATATAAAAATATCTTTTTTAAACACACAAGAAATCTAAAGTTTTATAATCACTTAAAAAAATTAAAAAAACTAGCTAACACTTAATTGGTTGAAAAATTAGTCAACAGCCTAAAAACTTAAACATGAGCATCGAGTCGCAAAACAGTAAACTAAAGTTCTTGAAACGACACCCAAGAGTGAAGAGTCAAGACTCTCAAACGAGTAGGAAACCGCCAAATATTTTCATGAACTACTTCAGAAACCTCAGCTCCGAATCCGATGAATCCCAGGTTCAGACAATAAATTTATTAGGAATATTTTTTTTGTAATGTTTTTTATCAAATAGAGCTATCTATACTTTTTATAAAATAGATAACTTAAGTGCTTTTGGAGTTGCCTTTTTCTTTTAATCACAATTAAATTGCATTTTAACTAACTGTTACTTTAAAAAAGGGTTATAAATATTTAGTTTTTATTTATTTTATAAAAAGTCCAAAAAATAAATTTTTAAAATTAGTCAAAGCAAACAAAAAAAAAACTACATTTGGGTTATTGGATTAGTAAGTAATAAGGATAACCAAAAGATTCTTCATGCACTAGGTCCTAGAATCAAATATTTTGAGCGTCTTTTTTTGTCGTTCAATATTTTAATATAGTATTTACTTTATAAATTCAGGTAAGTTTATCCTACTTGGTTATTATACTTTAATTTACTTATGTTTATCTTTTAGCAAGGTTTAATTTGGTTTATTATTTTACTTAAAAATAATACTTATTACATTTTATAATAAAAATTAAGTGTCAAATTTTATTTTGTTGGAAGTTCAAATACAATTTTTTTCTTAATGATAAAGTTAAAATAGTGCAAATTAAAAATCAAATATAAACATAAATATTATAGTTTGTTTTTTAAATATTTTTTAGAAAGAATAATTATTTTATAGTGCTTGTTTAAAAGAAGCTTAAAATTACTACAAGCAATAATATTAATTAACAATATTGGGTTTAACAAAGTTGGTATCGTAGTTTTTGACAACATATTTAATTATATAAATAAGTCAGTTTTTTGTTAAGTTTTATACACAAAAATATCCAAAGAAAAAAATGATTTTTAATCTTTTTAGAGTATGATAATGTACAACGACTTATATTTAAAAATAGTGGATATATTACTACAACTACTTTTGTTTTAATAATAGTAGGTGAGATAAATATAGTATTAAACAATACTTCTAAGTAAAATGAAGAATTTAATATTAATATATCAATTGTTTACAAAAAACTCTAAAATATATGAGATTATGGCTTTCATTTAAATCCTAACGTTAGTATAAACACTTTAGGAAAAAAGCTACTTGACTTTGTAAAACACTCAAACAAACAACAGTTTAGTTACAATCACACTTGTCACTCACTTGAGTTATAAGACTTGTTATTTTTGAAAATTGTTTTCATCAAAAAATATTAAAAATTTAAATTTTCCCCACACTGCAGCACATTTTATTTGTTATCATTTCAAAATATTTCAGGCGGCTGTTGTAAAAACCAAAGAGAGGCGGGAGACTTACCCGAACGACAGTTTGAGGGAGCGGGAGCCGATCACCAGGCAGAAGCGAAGAACAAAAATTTCAGCGGACCGGGCGAAGCGCAGAATGAGCTACCAGGACCAACATCTTGCCAGTTGGTTGATCGAAATATAAAACTTTGTAATCTTTTAAAACCTGTTAAGTGGATAACGTTGTTATCAAAATAAAGAAACAACTTAAAAATCTGTAGGTACAACTCAATCAGTTTCATTAAAAAGAAAATTAAAATTGTTAATATTTGTGCTTATAGTAACTAATTTTTTATTTAATGCTATGATTGAAAAGCAAGTTATAATGTATTGCTTGTATATGAAACAAATTTTATTTATTGATAACTTTTACAAGAAAATACTAAATTAGCTTTTTTTGAAAACTATTTTTAGAATAAAACTACAAGTTGATATTTGAAATATACTTTTTATGTAAACTTTTGATTAGTCGTTACTTAAAATAGTTTCAAAGAGACTTTTAAACTTATGTCGAGTAAAAAACCAATTAAATATAATAATATAAAATTATATCTTGTGCAAACTGAATTTAGACTGATTTATTGTAGCTGCTAATGAAAAATATGGTGATAATGGTACGAATAAATTTATTTACATTTTACAACCGTGTATATTGATAACTGTCAAATATTTTTTAGTTGTAAAGAATAACTTTGTGTCCCTACACAATTTTTTTTATTACATAATAAAAAATTCTACGCTTATTTTGTAAAATAGTATAATAAATTAAAAGCTTTTTTAAGTAGCAATGTTATATTTTAAATGGGAAAGTTCATAAATTTAATTCAAACTAATGCCTAAACTGAATAAACTGTTTCTACATTGTGCCAACTCAGATTCTCTCTAAAAATATGCTGCTGCCAAGAAGAAAATTAGTTTCTCACTTATTTTATTCATTTTGATTTTGCAACGGAAAAAGTTATTCAAAACAAACAGATATTTATTTAGTTTCCAAGCAAATTTTTTTAAGCTGTTTTATATAGTATGTGCTGTCAAACTTACTCACTTGCTAATAATAAAGATAATAAAGTAAAAGTATAACTATCAAAAATTTTCCGCTTAAAACAAACTTTTAAAAATAAAGCAAAAAAGTTTAAAGTCGATTTATTTATTTTTGTAAACTTTGTTACTAAAAGCAGTGCATACGTAAAATCAACTAGTTAAAACCGTTAGATATATGGTTTTAACTCAACCTTTGAAAACATCCGTAAAAGAGTTTTTATAATACTAATATTAGTCAGAACACAACTTTTTTTTGCCATAGTTAACTTGATATTTTTTGCATGTCAAAATGTAGATAATACACAAAAAACAAACTTTTTAAGTAAAACAAACTTAGCTTTTTTATTATTTCATATAAATATTGTACCACCTACACTCAATTTATTAATTTTTTTTTAAACAAATATGTTTCACTATCTATCGTCAGAGTTTTTTTAGTAGAATAATAGTTGAATAACTAATGATTTATACTCATATAGATACAAAAATAGTTAACGAAACTTACATGACAAATTTAATAATTGAGCATAAATATTTAAACAAAAAGATAATAAACACTATTTTAACTAAAAAGAGTGAAAAATAATTTTAATTCTTGTCTAAAAAGAATTAAAATTTATCAAAATCCTTAGCATACACATTTTGTAAACTGTTTATTGTATTTTTTTAGATATAGATCATTAGTTATTAAATTTGTATTCACCTAATAAAAATTTGAAAGCAAGTAGTGAAAAGAATGAAACAAGAATAAAATAAAAATTGGGTATAGTTGGTGTAATGTTTATATTATACAAAACAAGCTAATTACTCAACAGATAATTTTATACAATAAAATACCTTTACATATACTAGTTGATTCTAAATTATTAAAAAAAAAAATCGATAAACCAACTTGGTTTTGTAAGTTAATTGATCTTTATCAAATTTACTAAAGAGTAATTGTTTTGAACACGTTTTGCATTCTTGACGAAGTTTAAAACTAACGATAGTATTTTTTTAGTTTTTCACATATACAAAAATTTTTAATGTAACCCCGCAAGTTTTTTTTTAAACTTAAGAGTTTTTTTAGTTTTTTTAGTATTATTGTGATTAGGTTAATTTATATTCGATGTACTTTTGTTAGAATCTTCTAGGAATGTTTATCTATACATTTTAATAAGAAAAACGGTTTGTTGTTTAACTAATAATATAGTTAAACTGTTAAGATAAAGAGTATGAAGTAAAAATTTCGATATAGCACTTAAGATAAAAAATCAATCAAACTAACGACTATTTCAAATTAAAACTATTAATAACTTTATGAACTATTAAGTAAAAGCTAGCAAAATAGCTCTAACTTTAATTTTCTTTAATAAGCAAATATTAAACTGTTTTTTTTATAACGTGTATTGAGTTTAATTAAAAAAAGTTCATTAGTATTTTTTTAGTTTTCCAACAACTTTTTCTTCATTCCATAAAATCATAAAACTAAACTTTTATTTACTTGATTTGCTTTAGCTACCTTAACTGTGTATAATATTACAGATAGGTACAACCAAATGCCTTTGTTTGTGAGAAGAATGTTGCTGTGGAAACGGCAAGTCACCCTGGATCCAAAAATTTTGTATGAAAATGGTGAACCAGGTTTAAAAAATTACTTATTGTTGAAGTTGTATGACTTTAAACTTATACCGTATAACCGATTATATATTACAAGCGTGTTTCTAGTAAATAAAGCTGAAGTATTCCATTGTTGTTCAAACGATGTAATGGTTTGACAGCAGTTTGATTTTTTTTTTAATTTCAAAATAATGTTTAAAAAATAATGTTTAAAAGTAAAGGAAAATTGTCTAGGAAATTTTAACCGACTAATTAAGTTTATCGGTAAGTTTTAATATTTTTACAAAACTAAATCAGGTAGATATTAAAAATAAACAGAGTTATGATGTGTAGATATTTTAAGTTTGCGAAAAAAATTGTATCAAATGCTTTTAGTTTGAACTAAAATGTTACAGTTTTTTCTGGCCATGTATATATTTTGAAAAAAAAAGAAATTTCTAAAACTTATTTTATAAAACTTATTAAAAGTAAAAACATATACTAGATTTTAGTATTTCGTTAAAAAAGTCTTTATCTAATGTTGCTAAAGTTTAAGCTATATTTTATCTTTTTTATAAATACCTTATTTTTTTAAAATTGTTATTTAAACTAATATGTAAAAAAAAACTTTAAGACACCATAAAAGTTGTGTTTAAAATAAAAATATTTTATAATTTGTTTAAAAGAAGTTAAATCATTACTGTTATTCTAAATTTTAAAGTTTAGAGCTTAAATTATAAATTTAGTTTTTCAGTTTTATAAAACATAAAATGTTATAAAATTTTTGTTTAAAATTCAATAATTTAAGCCCTACTTCAAAATTAAAAGTTTTGAAAATTTATATCAATGTTTCAAATCTTTAATTCAAATTTTATACTTGGATACTGATAACGCCCTTTATGTTTTAAAACTAACCATCATTATAAACACGTTTTCATTGCAAAACGAAAAAATCTGTCCGCTAGTGTACGCTGTAGACTTTTATGTGTAATTCGAAACACATGTTATAGCTTTAATATAGAGTTTTCATTGTGAATTATTGATTGTATGACCGACAGATAAAAACCAAGTCTATAATTACAACATACATTATGATGTTTTTTGTATTTTGTTTGAATTTTTGACATTTCGTTTGAAAAAAATAGCTTTTAATTGTTTTGATATAGTTATCAAATATATGCATTTATAAAATTATTATAAGTAAAGGGTAACTTATAGTTGTTAGAAGCTGTAATATACTTTTACATCGAACAGTCTTGAATTAATTTAGAACAGAAAACTGTAACTTGTAGCACTTTCGAAAAAAAATTATAGAAAAATTCAAGTAATCGTGCATTTTATACGTCACTGAAAGTTTGTTTTATGACGTAATTTCGTTAAGTTGCCGTCTAATTTTAAGCAACACGTTTGTTTCTGTTCATACTTCCTGTAAAACATAAACTAAAAATAAGTTTTATTATTAGTTTCATTGAAATGGAAGTCTCAAAAAAATCAGAAATCCTGCAGTTTTAGGTACAAATATTTTTTTAATTTTAACAAATGTAGTTTTTCTAACAACTTTTCTTAAAAAAACAGTTATTAATTTCTTCTTTCAATCGGAGCAATTATACAGAAACTCATTAACAGCAATCTAAGTATAATTAAGAAGAAAAAGTTAACTAGAAGACGTGAACTACTTAACTTTAAGTTTTGATATGTTTGTAAAAAGAATATATAAACGCTTCTTACTCAAGTGTAAGCACCATTCAACCGTAAAGTATGCTTGCTAGATTGCAGTTTGATAAATTTTGTTCTAAATAAAAGTTTTACAAGTAAAGCAACCGGCAGTTTAAACTTTGTTATTTTTCAGCTGTTAATTAAAAAATTTTCGTTTACTTCCTAGAATTAAAAAAATATTAATAGTGAAAGTTTGTTTCAAAACGTAGTAAAAATAGACTGTACGACCTAAACTAAGACATTTGATTTTTTAAGAATGAATTAAAAAATAAAGTCTAATATTAAACTTTATCTATAAAAAAAAAAAATAGTTCAGAGTTGTAACATTGATTAAAAATATATTTTACCATATGAAAGTTTAAGTACGTTATTGAAAACTTTATATAGAAGTTATAAAGTTGAGTTGCTAATCTTTTTTTGAAAAGTTAATGTTGTATTATTAAGTGCTAAAAAAAGATTTCTTAAATTTTTTATTTTATTTGCTATGGAACAGTTTAATGTTTAGAAAAACTCATAGATGTTTATTTGGTAAAAGTTTTGATGTTTTTAAAAGTTTTTTTAGAGTGGGAATACCTAGAATAATAACCAATTAAAAAAAAAACTATAATTTCACCAACAAGCTTTTAACGTTTTTACATAAAGAATTCAAACTATTTTGAGTTTTTAAGATAAATTTCAAAAAAAAAAAGTTAAAACTCATAAGTTCTGTAACTTTAAAACTTTTAAAGAATAATGAAAACACCCTTATATACAGAAATCTTATAAGTATGAGATTGATTAAAAAGCTGTAAAAATGTACATCATGTAATGCTTAGTTTTGTTGTAAAATTAATAATTAAGCTCTGTTAAATAGCCTCTGGGTTGTTTTTTGTTTTGTACTAATATTTCAGCCTTAATATATATTTTATCAAAACTAGTTAGAGTTGTTTTATACAAATTTTTTATATTAAAAATGGACTTGCTAGCTTGTTCAATAAAAGTAAAAGAAAAAATAAAGTGAACAATTAAAAATAAATCAAATTCTTGAAATTTTAATTGTCATTAAAACTTTTTTTCTCAATTAAATGATTAAAAAAAGTAGTATATTTAAGGAGATTAAAATGTCTTTAATATTTTCATTAACAACAAATAATTAATTTAAGGACAACTAGCAAACATATAAGCAACAAAAAACAAACATTATTAACTTTAATTTTCAAAACTTCAATAAAAAGTTTTTGGTAAAAAATGACACTTAACTTTTGCTATTTTATTTATAACTCTAAAATAAATTTAAGGAGCTAGAATTTTGATATTTTTAAGTATTATATCAAATAAAAATAAAACTATTTATAACCAAATTATAAAGTATACAAGAAATTTATTTATAAAAGCGAACTAAAATGCGGAAATAATTTATTTTCAAGCTAGATTTTAAGCTTTAAAAACGAATATTTTTAGCTAGTATGTATTAAATTAGTATAAAGTAAACAGTTTGACTTCGTGTTTAGGTACAAAAATCTTTATTTTAAACTCTATTGATATGTTGTAAATTAAGCGTAACGTATCAATTTGAAGAACGTTTAATCTAATGTTTCAAAACAATTGTTTTTGCAGATTTGTAAAGTATGACAAACTGTGTAAACAAAAATAGATACTTAGTTGCTTCCTTTTAATTTATAAATAGTTTTTAGTCATCAAGTCTTTTGTTAGCATTTGTTTTTGAGAAGTGTTATAAAAACTTAAAAAAAGAAAATATTGTTTTCTTTTAAAAAGTGATGTACGTATATTAATGAAATATTGTTTTATTATGTAGATAATTGTTTTATGGTTTAATCAATTATAATTTCTCTTAAGTCTGTTAAAACAAATGCTCAAACTGCTACACTATGCTTTAAAAAACTTAACCTTTATCAAAGGTTAGTTAAGTAAGGATCAAACTCTTATAAATATCCAGCTAATATTTTCTTACAAACAAACACATACATAAACAAAAGTTTTTAAACTGATACTCATAACTAAAGCATCGGTTTTTGTTCTATCACAACTAGAATGATCTGAATGTTATTTGGTTTTTAAAGCTTTAATTTAATGCCATGCCTAATTAAATCAAAGTTGAAAATCATGGCTTCTGATGGGGAACTCACTTGCAGATTGGCAACAACCCGCCGACCTTTGAAAGGACTGAGAAGTTAGTTTTTTTGACATTCGATTATGAACTACTAGCCAAAGTGTTTCAATATATAATATAAGTTTGTGTGTTATAACATGGCAAAAATGTTTGTGGTTTTTAAAGTGTTTAGCACTAGCTATCGCAAGCAAAAATTTAAAAAAAAATTCCAAATTATTTACGCTATCATACGTACAAATTAATCGTGCTTAAGGAAATAAAGTGATATGACTGATTAGTTTTAGAATATTTAACAGTTTTTTTGTTACTAAATAAACCAAAGAACATTTTTTTGTTCATAGTTTTCCAATTTGATTAAATTAAATTAAATAAAAAAAACAATGAAGCATAAGACTACTTTAGATAAAGTTTGGTACTCTAATTAAAATAAAACGATAAAAAAAGACGCTCAAAATCTTTGGTCCAAGGACCTAGTGCACGAAGAACCTTTTGGCTGTCGAGTCACACACCACGGATACCTTTCAACGTCTTGTACAGGACATATAGACCAGTTTACCAATAATAACAAAAATATAAAATATTTTTATTGTCTGAACCTTTTTGTAGCGTTAGTATAATAGAACGTTGAAATTTTTTAAAATTCTTCTTTGTATGTGTTACATTTTATTTTTATATTTAAAGAAAATAGATGTTATAATTTAAGTGGTTACAACAAATAACTAGTTACAAGATATTTTGAAAAATAAAATTATTTTTTCTAATGGTACTTTTATTTTTGTTATGTGACAAATACTTAACAAGCATATTTAACGAACTATTAAAACATCCTAAAAACATTATTTCTTTATTAAACTTATAAAATAGAGTTATAACTGTTGAGTCACCACTTTTTATAACTTTTGAAACCAGTACTATATAACTTTTGTATTTTTTTTTATAAAATTAAATTAAATACTTGTGCAAACTGCTAGAAAAAAATGTTCCAAATGTTTTTTCAACCACTGATTAAGAACTTTAATCTTTAGCTATAATTAGTCTTCAATGTTGAGACTTCAATTGTTATATAGTTACTAATCATATATCTTTAGCTGTTAAAATTAATACTTTCTTAAAGTTTTTAAACAACATTTAATTTTTAATAACTAAATCAAAAAAAACACAAAAAGTGATATAGGATCTTAATATTTTGCCAATTTATGATTTTGACAATATGTTAGCAAAAGAAGGCCAATCAAAATATTTAGTTCGATAGTGATTGTTTGATGTGTTTATACGTAAAAACTTACAAACACTGCTGATTTATTTTAGGCAACAATGTTACTAAACATCATGTTTAAACAAAACTCTAGCTAACAATATTTAAAAGTCTGTTGGAAGTAGAAAAATGTCTTAAATTCAAATCAATTTTAGTTATTCGTAATCAATCTGCATCGATAAGCAACGTACGGGGTATTTTTATCAATTAGATTAATTTATTATTTAAGCTTTTAATTTACGCAAAGTAAAATTATATGCTCCTACTGCTGAAAATTTATTTCAATTGTTTTTTTTTCTTAGCAAGTAGAAATTGTTCTAGACTGACCAATTGTTTTTTATGTTTTGTGTAATATTTTACATGTATCTAGTCCTAACAACTATGAAAAAATTATTACAAGCTAAGCTTAATAAGTAAACTAATTAAAAAAAAAAGTTTTGAATTAAACCAATGTGGATAAGTTTGTTTATAACTGATGACTAACTTTTTAATGCAGTTTTATGTAAAAATATAGCTGAAAAGTTTCTAGTAAGTATAACTTTTTAGTTAATAACAAATTTATTGTTTTATTTAGTAGAAACTAATTAAATAAGTGTTTTCGAAAATTTTATAATTGAAATTAGATTCCGATTTAAAGTATTTCAAATAAATCAAATCTGTAGTAGTTTTTGAATTTTTAAAATCAAATCATTAACAGTCATATTAAAATGTAAACTAGTTGTTGATTTATTTTTAATTTGAATAAAAGGTTTTATATTTAGCTTGTTTTGGTTAAAAAATAACTACAGTAAATAAAATTTGTATTAAATCAAAAGAGTGCTGCAAAATGTACATAAATAATTTAAAAGTTTCAAAGGTCAATCGAACAAATTTATCTCGGGCACATTTTTGAATTGGTGTTTCAAAAAGTCAAAATAGTAATGTTGAAAACTAAGGAAACATTTTTTTACCTACCTTAACTACTAGCTAGCTATAAATAAAGCAGTGTGATCAAAACTTATATTGTTTTTAATATTTATGTAACCTAAAAAGCAGTATTTTATTGTTTAAAAATCAAAAAGTATCAAAAACATCCGTTTTTTTTTAGACAGTCTATTTTTGTTTTTCTACTTAAGTCTAAAATTACAATAAACAAAAAAGAGACAGTTTAAATCGGTTTAAGTTATTTAAGCTTTTAGTTCAGTTTTATAATAAGTAAGCTTTTAAGCAAAACAAAAACTGTCTAACCTTAAAATTTTATTAAAGATTAAAAACTGTAATAAAGAATTGTTTGCAAAAGCCCGTATATAATTTTCTCTAATGTTTTTACTTGAATTTTTATATTCGATTACCTTTTTTGTTGTTGTTTAGAATTCAAACACTTATTTTTGATCAAATAGTGGTTTTAAAAGGTACTTGAGATTCTTAAAGTTTTCTAATGTTTAAGATAATTTTTTAGATTTAAAAATTAAGGTTTTTATTTTGTCATTATGTTTTAAATTATGTTTTAAAATTTTTATAAATAAATGAGTAGTTCAAATTTCTTAAACTGGTTTTTAGAAATGAACTTCTTTAGTGGTTTTTCTTTTAGAATTTCTAAACAAAAGCTGTGTATAGAAAATTTTGTAAAACATATTCAAATCGCTAAAAATATAAAGTCACGACACATTTTTCCCAGTGTTTTAATTTACAAGTTTTACAAAACGCAAGGTAGAATGATTACAACTTTTAAGCAAGTTTTATCTGAATAACATGTTGAACTAAAGTTTTTTATGTTTTATTTCTTAGAAGAAAGATAGTTCGGTACAAAAGTAAAAGCTAAATAGTTTAGGTATCTATAGAATGAATATTAAGCTAAATAAAGTTTACTGTAATTTCTGAAAGTTTATATTTTTATATGTAATTCTATGCTTTTTTAATATTTCTATCCTTTCTTTAATTTTAAATTGTATTTTTTATACTTTTCTCTAGGTTGTTTTAATTTAGAAAGTTAGTGGTTTAATTTTACTATTATAACCTTGTAAAACAATTAACTAAATTAAGTATATGTACTTCCTGTTGTTTGTAGTAGAAACAATACAGCAAACATGTTTAAGTGCAAACACAACGATATCTTTACAATAAATACGTTGAAGTTTATTTTTAGAAAGCTTTTGATCTTTACGGCTGCGATTTAACTTTATCAATGAATATTTTATTAGTTTTACCGTGTAAACCTTAACAGCATAGCCGTGCGGATATTTTAAAGTCATTTTGACTGTCGATGAAAGCCATTGACAAGCTCTTTATCGATTTACTAAATTAAATTAAGCAACAGGTAAAAAGTTCTCTTTTTTTCTACTTATTGCATCGCTTTTTTAAATTTAAAAGTTGCTCTAAAGTCTAAACTAAGTTAAACAATTGCATGAAAAAGTGTTTATGACTAATGAAGCATAAAAGAAAACAATCGAGTTTCAGGAGCAAAAATCAAACAAAGTAATAAGTTTTTCAAAAGTATTACTTATCAGCTATATACATATTTTTTAAGTATATTTAACTTTTTAAGTTTAATTGAGTTACGCTTGTGTGCACTCAACTTGAAATTACTGTTTATATTTTAATTACGTTTATTTTTCGAAAAATAATACAATTGAAAAAAATTCAACCAATGTGCCGGAAGTGACGTCATGTTTCATTGCGTCATTTTAAACTTGATGATGCAGTGTTTATCAAGTTTTTGTTGTATTAATATTTGTTTCCAATAGTTTTTACAGAAATAGTTTATTTGATTTATTGATGAATAAAATTCCAACTGTTTGAAAAGGTTTGTATTGGTTATTTAATACTGGCTAACTTGATGAAATATGTTATGTTCAGAAAAAATTTATTTTTAATTTTCATTTAAAAAGTATGTTTATAAAACACTAAAACATTTAATACTAACAAAAGCTTAATTATAATATATAAGTCGATTAATATAAATTGTTGTTTTTTAATACTGCTTAAACTTAAAACCTTTTTTTTTATACTTTTTGTTAGCACTTACTTTTTTTTCATAAATTTATGCTATGTTCTTTAAAATTGAAGTTGTTTTGAAAATTTACAGCTACAAAAAACAAGCTGAACTAAACACATCCTGTTGTTTTACTACGTAATACTTGCTTTTTTGAAGATTTACTGTGAAAACTTTTTTCTACTTAGTAAATGTAATAACTTAAAAACAATTTGAAAAAACAAACATTGCTTATTTATTTTTGCACTATAACACATACTTGATCAAGAAATGTATGCCTAGGTTTAACTTGTAGAGCTGAATAAAAAAAGGTTTGATAAAACTAACTTTTATTGTTTTTACAAATGTACAAAAGTTTTTTAGAAAATATATCTATAAAGGAAAAAAAATAAATTCAGAAAATCTAAAAAGTCTCAGCAAATTTTTTTTACATAAAATTTATCTATCAAAATATTAATCTAAAAGAGTAAAAGATATGTTGAAGACTATAAATAAAAAAAACACTGTTAAATAAAAAAAAAACGTTTTTTTGACAATTCTTAGCTTGATGATTACTAAATAAATAATGTTTTATCGTTTTGAATTTAGGCTTAATATTTAACTTTGAAACGGGCAAGGAAAGTTTTGTTTGCATACGTTTTGCACTAACATTTTGTTATTTTTTTTAAACATCTTATTCAAATGTTTTGCTCAACTTTAATAAGAGTTAAAGAAAAGAAGGTTAAACATGAAGGTATATGTTTACTTTGAGATTTACATTTTTTTTTGTTATACTTTAAGTGTTACTTTAAAAGAAATTAAAAAACAAAGTTAAGAAAGTAGTAAATAGTTTGTTTTCATTAACAAACACATTTCTAGACAGCTACTTTAAAAAAGTGTTAAGTTTTTTGTACAAAAGTGAAGATTTAGAAACAAAACTTATTAGTTGAAGATTAAAAAAAGTATACTGTAGCTTTATCTCTTTATATTTTGCTAAAAATGCCTATCAAGTTATTTTATATTATAAGAACGTACCTTAATTAAAATTTTACCTTGCATTATTCAAACTATTTTATTATAGCCTTGCAATTGTCATAATGAAGTTATCTAAAATAAAAAGTCTGCAAAAATTATCTGCAGTTCTTTAAAAACAAGTTAAACTTGATAGTATTTTTATCAATAATGTGGTTTTAAAAATTGTGTACATAGAAAAAAACTTGGTTAAAAATTGTTCAATTAATTTATCATCAGTTTTGAACAAAAAAACTAAGTAAACTATTTAAACAACAATGTTATTACTACTTTATTTTTAATGCTTTTTTATAAATAAAATAACTCAGTAGGAAAAATTATATATAACTAATTATTAATTTTAAATTAATAAGAAATTTGATGTGAAAACATTAGTAAATTTTACGGATGGAAAATAATAAAACACCTTAATAAAAACTGAGAAAAAGTTTATTTTAACTATGTTTAACATTATTAAAAAAAGTTTCTTGAGTTTTTATAAAAAAGTTACTATGTTTTTTCAATAAGAAAACTCAATAAGTATCAATGAGCTTAGCACATTTCTAATTTTGTAAGAAAAAGTAAAAAAGAGTTAACTAAATAATTTTTTTAACTGATAAGAACTGCAGATAACTTTTGCAGACTTTTTAGATAACTTCATTATGACAATTACAAGGCTATAATAAAGTAGTTTGAATAGTTTAGTAAAAAAATAAAGTTCAATATATGTATAAAGTAAAAGTAAAAATCAATATAATGATAGATTGCATTATTTTGACTATCACTATATAAGTTAAAAAAAACTCTTCATATTTTTTGATATGCAACTATTGATGAAAAATAGCAGGAAACATATCATTGTTTTGATAAAAAAAAATTAAGTTTTTATCATTATTAACAGATAACACTTTAGGTTCTTCAACTGAACACTTGTGGCTACCAGCTGAGTACCCACTCAAGGAATCATCTACTAACTACAAAGCGAGGAGACAATCGGGTCACAGAATTTCTTACAGGTTTGTTTACCTGAGCTCATTTACTAAAAAATAAAAGACTTTAAATCGAGTAAATTGACTTGAATACATTTTATTTAGCAATAAGTGTAGAGATAAATCTTTAAAGTTTTAACTTTTTTAATAGTTTTTTATTAAGTAAAAAATAAACCTACTTTTAAAGAAAAATTGCTACACAAAAATATTATGCACGTTATTAATTTTTAAACATGAAAATAAAGAAAATTTTAGGGTTGTATATGTAGTTTTACTACTTTAAAATGGTTTGATTAATTTATATATATATTTTTTTTAATGGTTGTTTTTATTTTTTCGTATATACATGAAAAATTGGAAGCAAATACTGAAGACTTTATGATGTACTAAAATAAAGTTTTAAAACAATTTCCAGTTGTATTTGAAAGATGAAAAGAAGTTAAATTTATTCTGTTGCTTTTGTTGAATAGAAGCTTTATTTTACAAAGACAATAGACTAGATATTTTTTTATTAACAAAAGAATGCATTGAAAAAAAAAATTATTGTTATTTCTTCTAAAAATTTTTAGTAAATTAAAGTATATAGTTTCTATTTATTCATCAAACTGTTTTTAAAAGTGTAAAATTTTGAAAATGAATTTAAAATCTTACATAAATTACTTGATAGTTTGTAAAATTAATCAAAAGTTGTATAACGTAAGTTACAATTTAAACCAAAACCAAAAAATACTAAAAATAAAAAGAACTACTTATTAATAGTTTTTATATAAAAAGTTAATAACACTTAAGTTGACTTTAAAATACTATGAACTTAAATAGATAAAGAAAATGGTTTTAAATATATATTAAGTTATTATATTATTAGCTTTTTGCATCTCTAAAAAACTATTTTTTTACCAACATTTACGTTTTTATTTTATTTATTTTTAAGTAACTTTGTTTTATAAAACCGTTGTTTTTTAAAACATAATATTGTAATTAATTTTAAATAAATCAATAAGAAATTCTCAAACTAAATAAATTTAAAGAATTAAATCAATTTATGAAATATAGAAAATTATCTCTCCTTTAATTGTTCTTAAAAGCCATATTTAGATTATATTATTATCTAAATTTAAATTTCAAAGAATTTTATAAAGATTTTAAACAGATATCAAGTCTAAATTAACTAAAGTGCACTTTAATCTAACTTATTATTTTTCTTTATAATCGATTGATTTTCTTAATGAATTTATTATTTTCTTTTATGCATGAATTGTAAAAAGAATTTAAAAGTTAAATTTTAAAAAACTATTATACCGTACTTGTATTGACCTCAAGGTAATTAATATATATATATATATAAATTTTAGTTGAAACGTCACAATGTGTTTTTTTGTGTGATTGTTTAAAAATTTCACTTTGTTCTTTATTTCGTTCTGAGGAGATGCATAAAGCATTGAAACTAAGTAAACAATTTGAAAATTAGTTGTTTTTTATATTATAAATATATTAAATTATGTATACAATGTATTAAAAAAATATATTTTAGTATTCACTCAGTTGTAAATATTACCGTTAGAGTGTGTTAAGGAGTATTTAAAATACCTAAAATGCTATTTAACTTGTAATAAAAGTCAAACATTTGTCGTAGATGTTGTTCTATGGTTTAAAAAAGAAAACAGCTAATCTATAAATTATTAAAAGCTGAAAATGTTTTGAAAAAGTTGAACAAGATATTTTTTGTTTACACAACAACTTTTTCAGAGCTAAAATATTTCGTTTGTACACCGCAAGTGTTATTTTAAAGTTTTTCCGTAAAAATTAAGAAACAAACGTAATGCAAATTTAAGAAAAAAACATAGCAGATTTAACTTTAAATGAAAATAAAAGGTTAGCAAATCTTACTTTAGAGTTTTATTCCAAATATTGCATTATTTAGTTAAATTCATGTTGTATTTAATTAAATTGTCTTTATTTGATCAACTTTATGGTGTTTACACACAATTTAAACAATTAGTTTGTACAGCTATTGGATTGCTTAATTTTTTTTATTAGTTATCGTTTCTGTTGTTTTTTTCTAGAAAAATGTTTTGAAAAATATCGGAATAATTACGTACGGGTTGTTTTATTTTTGATTGAATATAGATGATTAAAAAGACGTTTTGTTCAAAGTTCAATTTTTTAAAATGATTTTGAAACTTTTTTTGTTTTTCAAATACTGAGAATGTAAAATTTGCTAATGAAAAAATAATATTATATTATAAATATCTTACTTAGTTCTATTTAAAAATTACTAAAATTTTAGAAATTAGAAGGTAAAATATATTTAAAAAAAAAAAAATTATAAAACAACCTTTAAGTTAGTTTGTAATTAGTGTTTAAAAAAATATATAGATTAATAAATATAAATTAAAAACAATTTTTGTTAATTTTTTGCATATTTTAAACTTTATTACAGATATTTAAATCATATCTTATCAGATTGACTTAGCTATCTAAAGTTCTATTTATTAACGAAGTTGTATGTTTTTCAAAATATACTGTACACTTTTTAAAATACTAAAAACTCAAAACTTAAAAAAATAAAACAAAGCTACATCTCGATTACAATTTCAAGGTTGAAAAACAAAGTAATATTTTAACTATTTTAAGCTTGAGTTGATTTTATGAATACCATTCTAATATACTTTCAAACTAAGCATTAAATTTATGTATACTTGGGTAGTAATTTGCAATATTTTTTATTCAATACACATTTTGCATAAGTTTTTCTTCTAACCTGAAGTATGTCGTTTTTAGTTAAAGTTAGTCGAAAATAAATATTTAGAAGTATACAAACTTGAATTCTAATAAAAAAAATTTATTAAAGATTTTCCTAAAATAAGATATTCTAAAATCAAACCCTTTCATTAATTGAAACATTTTGTGTATCCTTATGTTGTTAAAAAAAAAAAAATTTATCTCTAAAGAACAAAACTGTTTTACTAATAGTTTTTTTAGTATAGAATTGTTTCAATTAAAACTTTTTCTCACATAAGGAAGTTTGCTTTTGGAATGAAAACCATTTATGTTTTACAAGAAAATTGTAATTATAACCTATTAAAATTAAATAGCAAATTGTGGCACGCGTAGTGTTAAATAGTTTTAATTCGGTAGTCGCCTTATGACAACAAAACATCAGAGACACTCGGTGTTATTACAGCGTTGAATAAGGAAGTTAAACGAGAGAAGATTAAAAAAAGAGAAAAAAGCAAAAGTGAGCAGCAGATGCTCACCGCGCAAACTTTCAACCGTTTCAAAGTTTTAGTGCTAGCATAGCAAATGTTTGTTGAACGCTTTTGCAAGTCTTAATATAAATTGAGAATGGACAAAAAGCGCCGGCCGCCCAGAAAGCAGCTCATGAAAGCCCGCAGCCACAAGGACGTGTTCTGCGGTTCGTCCGATGACGACAACGACGTCAAAACTACGTCACAGCGCAAACAACAGACTATAACGTCAACGCACCGGCTGTTTCGCAGGCGGAGCGCGGTGACGTTCCAGTCCACTTACAAGAGTCTCAATCAAGGTAAAGTCCCCCAGCAGAGAGTGCTGTCCTGCTCTTCTTACGACGAAGCGATCGGCGGGCTACCGTCGAGTGAGTCGTGGACCGAAGTCGTCGGAAGGTTCATATGTCCCAATGCGGATTGCACGCCGTCATCTCAGTCGCCGGGAAAAATGCAGATTATGATAAGAAAAAAATTAGAGTTTAGTGCTGACGTCGTTGTTTCGTTGATTTTTATTTCTAGATTTTCTACAGCTAGTTTTTTGTTAAAAGGTGTAAATCTTTAAGACAGGGGTCGTCAAACTGTTGCCCGCAGGCCATATTTATTTTAATTAATACATTACGAACGATTCAGCGATTTCATGTTTATTCCACAACTATAGTTTTACAGTCGAAATACTACCAGTGTTTTTCAGTTAAAATAAACAAATAAATAAGTTTGTTTTAAGTGACAACCACTGGTAGTAATACCACTACGAAACTATAGCTTTAAAATAAACTTAAAATCACCGAATTTTTTGTATGAAGCTCTTAAAAAAATTTAATTGAGCAAACTTATATTAGTTTATTTTAAAGTTGATTTTGAATATATAACTGCTACATTACAAATTTGGTTAATATTTTATTATGTAATCTCATAAAACTAATCTATCCCAAAAAAATTGGATGTTAAAAAGCAAGACCAATTGTTCATTTTAGAGGTTGTGCTTTGAATTGTGCTTTGAACGATTAGTGAAATCTTAGCTAAGATTTGTAGTTTTAACAATGATATAGGTTAAAAGTAAATTTATTACAGTAAAAAAACTATTAGCACTATAGAAATTATTGAAAAACTGACTAAATTTTATAAAAAAACAATAAGCACAAAATTACTATCTAGTAAGTCTTTTTTTTCTGTTTAAGTATCAAGATGTTTTGATAAGCTCTAAATTAAAAATGAATAAAGTTTTAAACAGAACTTATTTATATTAAATTAAAAGTTTAATTAAATACAACTAAGGAAAGCTTTAACTTATTCAATTACTAAATCACAAGTTAAATTAGGGTATTTTTAAAGGCGAGCTATTCCGATTTATTTTGACTCATAGCATGTTTCCTTTATAAAAAATTTCAAGCTGAAACGTCAATGGTAGTAAAACGTCAATGGTAGTAAGAAAACAAAATATATCAAATTGATAGTTTTTTAAAACAGTTTAAAGGTCGAGACATTTAGTATCTGTCAAATAAAAACCAGCCGGTTCGTTTTTATACCCAAAACAGTAAACTTACTAAATTTTTAAGTTTTAATCTTTTGACTTTATTAATATATTGCTTGTCAGTAAAAGCTAGTTTTATTTACCACTGTATTTAGATAAAAAATTATTTTTATTTGTTAAATAAATCAGGTATACATACGATCTTTTTATTTGAGACTTAAAAAAAGAAGCTGTCTTAGTTATAGTTTACAGTTTACATTTAAAAGTAAAAACAACCTGTTTAGAAAATTCTTAAAAAAAATACAAACTTACTTGTCTTTTGAAGGATTTTGTTAGTTATATCGATTTTTAAAAGTCGACACAAATTTAAAAATCTCTAAAGACATAAGTCTACTGTGTAACCTTCTTAAAGACTTTATTATTATAGTTTACTTAGTGTATAAAAAAAAAAAAATCCTAAGCTTTATACTTAGTTTATAGTTAGCTTTCGAGTTTAATACAAGTGTTAAAGAAGCTACGTTAATGTATAATATAAAAACATAAGAATACAATAAATTTTAAACTCTAAAATAGTACTATTGAAAGTGTTTTTTTGATTAAAAATTAATTAAACAATAAACTATACTATACTTTTTATACTATTTTCACCTTTATTTATTTTAATTAAAAAGTTTGAGACCTACATGTGATTTAAGTGATAATAAATAAACACAAGCTCGTAAGAAGCACTTAGTTCACATCTAATGAAAAATAAAAAATAAAAATGTGTTTGGAACATTTTGAAATAAAATCATAGCAAAAAAACTTTACTAAACTGTTTTATTTTTAATGTTTCATATAACTGTTTAGGAAGGCAATACAGAAAGCCGGTTACAACATGAATGAGATCCTGGCTTCCACAAGCAACTCACCAATGATGAAGAAGAAGGAACCGACCTGCCACGTTGATTGGACAGTCGGTTCATTCAATTTATAATAATGTAAAAAAAATAGACGTGAAATTTATATATTACTAAACTAATAAATAAGTTAAAGTTTAGAAGTGCATTTTCTATAGTTTTAAAAACATTACTTTTAAATAATATAGAAAAATGTTTAATGTAATGAACTATAAAAGTATTACAATGAAAAAAAGCTACACATCTGTCTAAAAAACAAACTTTACACTAAGAAAATTACAACTAATTTTGTAATTACACAGTTTCTTTAGTTTTAAAAATTACACATTGTAAACATATTCTGTTTTATTTTACTCAATTTTAATAGTTTTTCAAGTTATTTTGAATTTTAGTTTTAAATAAAAGTTACCTACAACATATATGCAAAGTATAATTTTAAGTTAATTTTTAGCTGCTTTAGTTAATTTAAAAATTTCATCTAATTTATTTTGTGTTAACAAAGTATTTTTTCTTGGACAAAAATTAAACCTTAATCATACAAAATGCTACAAAAAAAATATTTAAAAATATATTCAAAAAAAAATTATAATTAAAGTCAATTGATAGTTATTAAGAACTTTTAAAAACTAATTCAAAACATAATCTATAGGTCTATATTTTTCGTTAGAACAAAAGTAAGCTGCTTGAGTTAAATAAATAATTTTTCGTTTCTAGTATGATAACAACTTTTAAACTCTGTAACTCTACAAGTTTAAATGATAATTAATATCAAAGGAAACAGCGTCACCTGACGACCACATATGGCAACCAACCAGCGCATCCGGGGACTTTTGCTACATTGGTGAAGATGCCTGCTCGGTATGTTTGAAAAATATGTATGTGCTACGAAAAAAAAAGAAAGTTGTTTTAAATACATCGTACACATTATAAGTAGTAGCAAGGAATTATCTTAAGCTGACTAACAAAAGGGTGTTTTTGACCAAGTAGTTAAAAAACTTTAAAAATTGTTTTACTTATTCGTTTTCTAGATAAATCTAGCGTTGTGTGTCTAGTAATCTTTCAAAAACATTCTTATCATTATATATATTTTTATTATCTAGTTATTTTCAAAGTGACGGTAGATATACACTAGAAATAAAATATTTATTAACAAAAGCTTTCTGAATTATATAACTTCGTTTGCTGCTTCAATATTAAAATAAATACTTAATTTAAAATATAAATAAAACAGAAGCAATAAGTATTAAGAACGTTTATATAAATAAAAAAAAGATAAATAATATAGTCTAAAGAAAATATAAAGACATAATAATAAATGATAATAATAATTTTTTTATCAGTGGTTTTTTTTTTTCATTTTATTGTGTTTCATATTTACTTTTATTCATTTTACAGGGCTACAAATGTTTAAAATTTTAACAACTTTGTTGTTACTTTACTTAAAAAAATTCTATATTAAATAAGATTATGATTAAAGCAAAACAAAATTAATAAAAAATATTGATTAAAACATAACACAAACAGTTGGCAACAAGTCACTTTCTGTTTTTGTGGCTGAAACCTTAAGATTGACACTTTTTATAAAATGATAGACATTTTTAAATTGTTTTTGTTACTGAAAATTAAGTTATAAAAATACATCAGAAAAAAAAAATCGTTTAGGTTCTTTTAAATTTAATAACTTTTCAGTAATAAACGGTTTCAAATTACTCAAACAGGTTCAAACTTTACCTATTAGGTAAAAAAGCATAGTTTTTCATTAGATCAGTGATGACTAAATAAAAGATCTACTTTATATTTTTTAGAATTACAATTATTTTCAAAAATTAAAACATTAAACTTACTTAATGTGATGAAGCTTTAATAAAACGTGTACAATACTACAAAAACAGTTTATTTAATGATTAAAAAAACTTAAAGTAATTTTATTTGTATATAAACAGTCACAAAGAGCAAAAACTTTAAAAAAATCAATAATCTGTCACCCTACCGACAGAACTTAAATAACTTAAAAATCAGCAAATGAAATTTTATTTGCAAGTATCAATTCTTTGAACTTATCTTATTCGACCAAGTAAAATTTTACTTTAGTTTTATTTATTTTAACATTTTTAACAAGCTTTGTTTAGACTACTATTAGGCTAAAATTGTAGTTTTATTTCTAGAAACTTTTTTTTTCAAGTAGATACTAGATTAATATTTTCAAGAAAACTAAAATAGGCTACAACACAAAATCCTCATAAAACTTGTTTACTTGGCTGAAATAGAAAAATTTATTTAATTATCTCTTAAAAAAGCAAATGTTTATGATAAAAGGTTGTAAAACTATAAAATCTTAGAGCTTTTAAATATAAAGGCGGACAAAAATATAATTTATTAATGCTCACAGTAAAAGTTATCAAACTGTCAAACTTTAATAATTTATGATATATTGTACATAAAGGAATTGATTGTGTTCACTGAAAAATACTACGTACTACTGTGTGTTTATCTGTTTAATATTTTTTTTTATGTTTATTCAATCTTAATGCGCTTGTAATTTTCAATTACTTTAACATAAAAGCATTTAACAGAAAACTGGTCAAAGAAAAAAGTGCTCAGCATGTCATATCGTGGTACACGAAGATTGTATCAGCAAATTATCAAGGGTGAGTAAGTTATTACAGCTGTAAACTTTGTAGGCGCATTTACCTGACCATTTATTTTTTAACAATTATCTTTTAGTTGTATGTCTTTTTTTGAGTTATACGTGTGAGAAGTTTGAATTAAAAATGCAATAATCTTTGCACATTCAGATTGGGTTTAAGTGTAAGTCTTCATTCCGGGAAATGTCATCAGCTAACAGAAGTTTCAAAGAAGTTAGTTGAATGTAAAAAGTAATAAGTGTAAGGTGAATAAATAAAAAACTGTTTTATTATGGTGTTATGAAGACAAAAGTTCATTTCTTTTCAGCTATTTAATACTTTTAACTTTCTTTTTTGGACATTTAAGAGGTAAAAAATAAGTATTGAATTGAACATACTTTTTTAGAAACCGGTTTTAAGGCACCATTGGGTGCACAGACGGAAACTGGAAGGTAAATGCAGGCAGTGTGGAAAGGTAACAATTATTTCAATACATTAATTATTGTTAAATTTTTTTGGTCACTTTAAATACTTGGAGGTTTAAAGTTAGAAAATTTATTCTAAAAAAAGAGTTGATAACAAAAAAGGTGACAGATTGCAGTTCAAGCAAGTTATTTACATTTGATAAATTTTAAACTTTCAAAATACTGAAATATTTTATATTTTTTTACCTGAAAAATATAATACTTTGTTTAGCTTTAACTAAATTTATTACTTAAAAACTCAAAAATTTGTGTTCTTACCTACATAATAAGTGTATTTTAATTACTTCATTTTTTTACCTTTATACATAGAAACAATAAACTTGTAATATGCAATTGATAAAAACTTTGCAGTCGTTTGAAAAAAGATTTGGGTTCAGAGATACAAAGGTTAGTTCTACGTTTATAATGTTAAAACTTTAGTTTTACATTTAAATACTTTAACACATTTTCCCACAAGTTTGTATAATTTTATTAATTCAAATCAACCAAATAATATATGTATCAATTATTTCTACTACTAACTAAAACACTTTGAGCAATGATAAAAAAATAAACATTCTAAAACTAAACAAAGCTTGAAAAAATGTTTTACTTATATTTAACATTTTACTTGCTTACTATCATAACATGCACCTAATAAAGGTGTCAATGTTTCATTAAAATTAAACGCATTTCTGTATTTTTTTGTTGACGACGCAACAGATCATAGCGATATCGTGTTCTTGGTGCAAGCAGGCTTACCACAACAAGGTGTCGTGCTTCAAGATGCACAACATCACGGACGTGTGCGACCTCGGAGCCCACTCGCAAGCCATCCTCCCGCCCACCTGGGTCATCAAGGTGAGTGAGGCGGAAATCTGTCAGACAAAGCGATACTTTGTATCATCGTTTGTAGCAAATATTAAACAAAAAAGTTATAATAGATTTTCTATAAAATTTAAAAAAGTACACAGACAATTTGTAAGGAAGTGTAACAGTTGTAAAAGTTTTTCTTGTATTTTTAAAACACGTGTAAATATATAAACACATTACGCAAAACAACAAGCGTGTTTTATTATTTTCTCCAGCAAACTTCCCAGCATCGGAGGAGCGCGTCGCGGATGCGAACGAAGAAGAAGCGCATCTCGGGAGGGGGGAGCACGAGGAGGAAACTGAGCAAGGAGCAGGGGGGCGGGAAGGGGTACGGCCCCTTCGTCGTCAAGCTCCAGGTCTCGCTGAGCCACCCGATCCACCACCGGCCCCTCGTCGTTTTCATCAACCCGAAAAGCGGAGGAAACCAGGTTGTAATTGTATAACATTTGCAATAAAATACTGCTTGGAAATGTTTAGACGATTTTAAAAATAAAAGTATCATTACTTACTGATGATATTATTAAGCATATGTAGTCTGTTCTTTTACTCTGAATTTGTAGAGATAAACAAATATACAACGCTTAAATAGAAATTAGTCTATTAACCGATAGACGTAATACTGAGCTATAACTGAATATTAATTTTTTAAACTGCAAAATTCATCTAGTTACCAACACTTTTTTTACTGTCTTTTTTTTCTTGCAGGGCTTAAAGCTACTCCATCAATTTTACAACATTTTAAATCCACGTCAAGTGTTTGACTTAACAAAAACAAAGCCACAGGACGCGTAAGTTATATACTTGTTTGTTTAAACTTTCTCTTTATAAAGTAAGTAAATTTGAACTCGTAAAAACTATATATCTTTATAAAAAAATGTTTAAATTTATTCTCACTGTTTTTAATTGTGTACAGTCAAAAAGTCAGCCGCAACAGTTACTACAACCTTTTATATTTTACTTTTTTGAAGAGAGGAATTTAATTTAAAGGAAGACAAGCGGAAACAACGTGATTGATTTTGCTTTCAAGGGCAACATTTTTCAAAAAAGCTGTCGAAAACTTTTTCTGTCTGAAACTACGAATAATAATATGCATAGAAAAAGACTTTACACAAAAATTTGTTTTTACAACAAAATTTTTGTACCCTTAAGTAGTTAATTACAGCATGTGAATAATAGGTATTTTGAAAGTGGAAACTTTAAGTTATTCTTAGCTCTTAACCTTGATACATTGATCTACTTTTTATAATAATCTAATATAGAAACAAAGAAAACTTAAATCATACTTTGAAGCTTAATGGGGCAAAGACAATAAAAAACCAGCACACTTTAAATATTCAAATTAATTCTATGTGAACTGATATACTTGGCTTCTACAATATTTTCTTAAGCATGTAATTTAAAAGTGTTTATATTGAAATTACACATTATTTGTACACATCAAGCTTGATATAAATTGTACTTTATAAGCAAGCATTAAAGTGCATTTGCTTGCAAAGTTGAGTTTGATAAAAAGATGCTGCTGGAAGTATACATAATATAACTTATAAAGTTTTATTCATAAGTAGAGGCACTGAAATCGATAAAAAGTTTCGAACAAACCAACTTTTCAAAAACTAAAGTTAAATATTAGTAAAGGGTTGCGGCTTACCGTTCGTATAAATATTTAATTCATTTTTTTAGATTTAAAGATTAAGTAAAGGGAAGAATAGTAAACATAACTTCTCGGAGACGAAACTTTTTTCTAACAAAAAGAAAATGAGCTGTTGTTTACGTAAGAAACTTGAAAAAAATAAATTGATATTTTTACACTTTAAGCGTTTTAGTATTCATATATATTGCTTTTTATTTGTTAAACGTATTGGAAAAAAATTAAACAAAACATGTTACAAAACTTAACTGAAACAATAAAACCACTTAAAATTATTAAAACAAAAAAGCTTAAATAAAGAGTAATCTTTGTTAATACAGTTTAAAATACCTAGAAAAAGATGAATGCTTTTAACTAATCAACATTTAAATTACCAAGACAATCATCATAATTAGTCTAGCAAAAATCATATTTCAAGCTTATATCTTAAAAAGCTTAAAACGAGTTAACATCCCACTCATAAAACACTAACTTAAATAAATAAATAAACTTAGACAGAAACAAACTAGCCAGTGAAATCATCGCGTAAAAATTCGCAAACAAAATTTGCACTTGGTAATTTAATAAAGAAACAATACGAATTCACAACCTCCAACAGGTTGGAAATGTTCAGGAAAGTGCCGCAGGTCCGGGTGCTGGCTTGCGGCGGGGACGGCACGGTCGGGTGGATACTCAGCGTCCTGGACCGCATGAACCTGTCCAAGCAGCCTCCCGTGGCGATACTTCCCCTGGGTACTGGAAACGACCTCTCGCGGACCCTCAACTTCGGACCGGTCAGCAGTTGTCTTACTTGTGATAAGTTGATGTATAATTAAGGCTTTGTTTATTTGAAACATTTTGTGTTTAAACGTGTATTAATTTAATTTATATGTTAGTTTAGAAATATTTTTTCTTAAATGTCCTTTACTTTAACAAACGCATTAAATTAGTTAAACTTTAAAAGTTTTAACAAACATTAATGATTAATACTTAAATACTAATCAAAATTGTATTTAAAACTAGTAAAACTGTATTTGTTTCAAATAAAACAATTAGTTTTAAAACAAACAGGGGTACACGGATGTATCGATTTCGAAGATCTTGATGAACTTGGAAGCTAGCAAGCAGGTTAAGCTCGATAGATGGCGCCTCAAAGTCTCACCCAATCTTGATGCTCAATTTTTCGACGATGAAGACGTATTTATTTTTTAGATTTTTATTTTAACTATAAAAGCTGTTTAATCTTTAATTACCAAAAGCAAAGTACAGTTGTTATTTTTAAATAATGACTTTTTGGCAATCAATAAAAACTTTTTTTATAACTTTTTAGACACAGAAATAACGCTTTTCTTATATTTTCTTTCAATTTTTCGACTTTTCTCACAAACGGTCACTTCAGTACTTTGTACTTAATCCCGCTTGGTAAGCTAACAACAGCGGTTTCTCGCGACTATGCCTGCCTGATGAGTCCTAATAAGGAAGAAACCGGTCGTGAGTTGTCTCGGATGCTGTTGTTGTTGGTCGTGTAAAGTTCATTATTTATTGTTGACGGCGCTAACATCTCAACTTTGTTGATGATGGCCGAAATAGACATTAGTCGTATTTTCTTTGAGATCGTTATATTAAAGCTATAGTTTTACAACTTTTTACAGGGACTGGACGATGTGACGACGGTGGACCAGCCGCCTCTTGACGTCATCAACAACTATTTCAGTTTGGGTGCTGACGCCAAAGTTGTGCTCGAGTTCCACAACTCCAGAGGTCACTTTGTTTGATCTTTTTTCATCACTCGTGTATGCTTGTCTGTTATAAAACTTTTGTTGTTATCCGATCGTGTATGAATACTCTTGTGTATATTTTTTTTTATAACACGTCTAATGAACACTTATGTGAATAATTCACAGAAGCGAAACCGGAGAAGTTTAACAGCAGGATCGGCAACAAAATGTTCTACGCGAGAGCCGGCGTCTTGGAATACTTGAGCAGGCAGACTAAAGATTTCAACAAACACCTGGAGCTTTACGTTAGAACTTTCATCAACATTTCCATCAAAAAACCCTGACAATAGTTTTCGTTTTCTGAAATTTATCTTATTTTAATAAAACCAACACATGTTTACAAAATAGGATAGCTAAATCGAAAAAAAAACTAATATTTTTTTAGTGCGATGGAAGAAACTACACGCGCAGAATCAGAGAGGTGAAGCCGGCCTGTCTTGTTTTCCTCAACATCCCCAAGTACAGCAGCGGTACTTCCCCGTGGGGAGCCTCAACTGCTGGCAACTTTGGAAACCAGCGAATCGACGACCGGCTCATCGAAGTCGTTGCCTTGACAGCCAACCAGCTGGTTGGTTTCTTTCATAAGGAATTCATATGCGTAAACTGTTCTTGATACTTATTTTACAATGTTTTCCTCAATTCATTGGTAATTTTTTAGAAGAGTCTCGTTTCATGTTTTTTAATTAATTTTGAAATGATAAAAAAAATACTTACTCTCTAGGCTTTTCTCATTCTAGAAAACTGTCAGTTTTTCTTTGAAATTTCAACTTTTTCACCAAAACTGCTCTGTTTAAAACATATTAGTTTTAAGCACTTTTTTTCATAAAAATAAAAACAATTTGAAACAAACAGTGCATGCTGCAGCTAGGAGGGCACGGCGAGAGGATTTGCCAGTGCAGGAGCGCCACGATAGTGACCGACGTGAAGCTCCCCATGCAGATAGACGGTGAACCATTTCAGTTAGTTGTTTTAGTAAGTGTTTCAACCTTACTGAAAGAAGCCTGAAACTTTTATAAATTATTTAAAAAGTAGCGTGTAAGTATTAAAAATTAGCTTAAAGGTATATTTTAGTATTATAAATTAATACCGCAATATTTTTTTAATCAAAACAATTAAAGAAAAAACAACTTAATCAAGACAATTTTAAGCAGTAGAGTGTTTTTTACTGCCATTGTTTATATAATTGCTTTAATGTATGTCTCTGCCTTTTTATTAGCATAGCTACTTTAGGTTGAACCCTTCAAGAATTAATGTCGAGTTTTTCAAGCAATCTAGTGTGTTAATGAACAAAAAGAAAAGGAGAACATCTGCTAAAATTGAGTTAGTTTTAAAACAACCGAAAAATAAAAGTCTTCCTAAATAACTTATTTGTCAAAACTATTTCTTCAGAGGAGGTTGCAAAGTAAAGGTGGGCTTGGTAACGAGCAGAGAGTATGATGCTTGCAATGGAAACAAAAACATTCTTCTTAGATCAGGTGGGCGTCAGCTTAGTCTGTACAAAAACTCTAAATATCATACTTTGAGACGATATGTGAAACTGTTTTTAGTTGTTTTCCAAACTACAACCATAGTCTTTTTTTTTACATTTCTAAGAACCTCAAAAACTTAAGTTAAATTGAATTTTTTGATGTTTTTGTAGTTGAAGTTTAGATGCCAAACTTAATATTACTAATTAATAAAAGGTGTACTACTTAAACAAACTTCAAGATCTTTTTTAAAACTGTTAGCTTGCATGAGAACAAGTAAAGTTTTTAATAAAATAAAATTCTACAGACATTTAGTTTACATTAAGTTTGCATCCGCTTAAGTTTATGTTCTAACTATGTAGCAGATTTTTTTTTTAAACTTTATGTGTGACATATTGAAAACGTAAAATACTTGAACTATGATAAATACAAAAGTTCAGTCAACATAAGCTAGCTAGCTCACATCAGCAATTTTCAAAGTTTAGTTTTTTAAAGATACTTCGCAAAAACAGTAATTGTAATTTAAGAGAAAAAAATAAATAAGTAAAAAAACTCACTCAAATACTTTTGTTCTTTAGCTTATAAAAGTACAAGTTTTTATTACTAACAACTCGATTTTACTAGTATGTTTTTTTTTACTACCAGCTCGAATTGTTAGAAATTAAGTTTACAACTTTGTGAAAATTTAAAAGTATAAATACTTTAATCGCAGCATCGCCACTACTAGTTACCCTGGCAACAAACCACTCAACTCTCAGCTCTGTTCGGAACAGTTTGGAAGCCGTCTACCCAGTACGTTGAAAATTGCTGTACTTAAAAAATGCTTAGATCACAATATACATACTAATTTAAAGATGTTAATACTATAGTTGTATTTCATGATTAATGGTTACTATAACTTTTTTTTTTAATTCAAATCTTGTCAATCGTTTTCAGATTGAAAGGACTTCGGAACCTGTTTCATACAGATGGGTGTTTTTAGACGGTAGGTTAATTTGTGTGTTAAACGAAAAATCTTCATAAGATTTTTTAGATTTTATACTAAAAGTTTTAAAATAAAACAAAACTAGATATAAGTTTAGTCCGCTACTCTTGGCTTCGTTAATTTGTTTATTGTTTGTTTAAAACCCTGTTTTTTTATTGCAAGTATAATTTGTTATAATATGCATAAAAATATACTAAGATTAAAAACTTTTTTGAGTCTGTGTTTATTTTCTGTTTATATACTCAACTTTGTTAGTCGTTAATACAATTTGTATCAAAAAAAATTTCTTTAATAAAAAAGTCTTTTCGGTAAAACGAACATATACTTAATAGCCTAGTATGCACATAACCTTCTTTTTCGTGAATATTTGTGTGTTTTTTAGTTTAATGTTTACTTTGTATGTCGAGGACAAAAAGTTTTGTACTTTATGAAAAAGTTTGTAAAAACCTTAAGATTTTATTTAAAAAGTATAGAACTTCTCAAAATTTATCAATTAAACAGTTTTGAAACAATTTATAAAAAAAGAAACACTTTACCATAGTTTTTTTTTAAAGTTATCAGCTTTGTAATATTAGTTTTTCTTATTTAGAATGTTTACACTAACTACTATCCGTTCGAATTTGTAGACTAAACAACAAAATAAACTAACATGTACATTACCAAAAAAAACTTCGAACTAAGTTTTTATATGTTTTAAACTTTAACATTAATTTTTTTCTAAATGTAGCGAGCGGAGTGGATAAGTGCTACCAGGTTGACAGAAATCAGGAGAAATCCCTCCTGTTAGATGACGTCATGTCTACTGAAAAAGATGTATACGTCCTTGACCTGAAGCCACCCCCGCCCAAGTCTCCTACAATTGATAATGTAACTTTTAGTTTTGACTAAATAAGTTTAAGTTAGTAAAAACTTTTCTTAAAAAAAACGTACTTCTGTTTTGTCAACGTTCCTAGATAAGCTGCTAAACTACTTAAATGTAACTATTTACTTTTTTATAATATTATTATTATTTTATAGTATATTAATTTTGAATGGTATAGATCTTTTAGTTGAGTTAG
Source organism: Thalia democratica (assembly GCF_965202585.1). NCBI lineage: Eukaryota > Metazoa > Chordata > Thaliacea > Salpida > Salpidae > Thalia > Thalia democratica. Next base: position 38,012,132 of record NC_139167.1, on the reverse strand, counting down.
ATTGTATGAAACTAATTTGTACAAAAAAATGATTTTTTTTAAATACCGTAGTTTTCTATTATGAATTTGAAAGTGTAGATTTTTTTTATCAAAACTATTTGTTAACCAAAGTTTTAAAAACAGAAAGCTCAAATAGTAGTAGCTTGTTTCTACCTACGTTTATTAGTATGAATCATATTTGTAACTGTTTTTTTAAGTTAAAAATAACTTTCTTGTTCAAGTTTAAACTCAATAGTAAAGTTTTATATTGTAGTTTTTAATAAATGCATGGTAGCAATTTAGACTCATAAATTATATAAAAAGATAGCAAACGCTAAATAACCTCAAAATAAATTTAAATGCAACTTATAGAGCTATTTATGATGCAGGCTGAGTTTTCGAGCAGTTCACCCCACCAGTTTGTAAAGAGAATGAACAGTAGAATATCGCAAAACGATGATAACATTTCAAAAGATGATAGCTCAGCTTTTCAAAGGTATAAAGTCTAAGAAGTATGACCAAACATTTAAATCTTTAAATAAAATTAAAAGCTAAATACAAACAATAATACGAAAAACTACACATTGTAGAATATTACTTAAACTTGTTTTTATTAAGTTTACAATTGTTTTAATTATTAACAATTTTTGTAAATGTTTTAAAAAAAACTAAATTATATAAAAGCTAAGTAGTTTTTCTAACTAGCCATGTTTATAGTTAACGTATTAAATAATCTAATCAGGTATTTATAAATGACGTTCCTTCTTTCTGATTCTGATCTTTTATTTACACTGAATATTAATCTAAATCTTATCCTAAAAACTTTAAAGTTGAAAGTAGTTATTTGTAGTTTTTAAATGTAAAATTTTGTTTATAGAGTACTACTAAAAAAAAGTTAATTAATCAAACTCCTTTAGAAACCTTACAAGCACGTAAGAATCTTAAGTAGATCTATATACAACTTCAAAACATGCTATTAATCAGTTTTAAACTTTTTTGTCTTTAACTAAGTTTTATTACAACTCAAAACTAAATTGGCGCATAAATGCGACAAGAGTTAAAGAATTAAACATTGGTGCAAAGCAACGTTAGTTTCTTAATATCGGATTTCTTCAAAACGAAAACTGTTTGAGCGTAATCTCATTATTCAAAATCAAATCTTACGACCATCGCAGCGGAATGAACGGCAAAACGAAGCAGAGCGACGTGACGCGAACCAACAACCGGTCCTCAAGTGCGACCTCTGTTGACGAAGTAAAATACAAACCACTCATACAAAAACAGATAAGCGACCTGGGAAGCTCTACAGTTTGTTTTATTTTAACCAATTTGTTAAAATTGAGTTTTTAAAAGACATAAAACTTAAATACAAAATTAAGTAAACTTTAATCATGTTATAAATAGAAAGTCATAAGAATTTTGCCAGAGAAATTTTAAGTTAAACTGTTTATTATACGGTTGTTATTTTTCAATTTCAATGTATTTATTCTTATCAATTAGAACTCGCTCGATTCGCTGACTAGGAAAACGAAAAACTTGCAAGTTTCAGACAAAAACGTAACTCAAACTACCAATAAAGATGAAATTAGAAGGAGAATTTCCTATCAAGTTCATCATTCCTCTAAGTTTATATTATTCTATTTTTAAACAAGTATAACCAATGTTAAACATAAGTAAACTAAAGCTTATATTAGTTTTGTAAAGTATTTTTCACGTATATTATATAATAGAGATTTAAATAGAAAATATATAAAAATATATATATTTTTGCTTTATAGAGTAAACATATTTTAAAAAATTTAAGCTTTAAAAACACATACTCTAAACTGTTAAGCCTCATTGAAATACTAAACACGTAGCTATAAATTATAAAACAATTTTTTCAGTAAACGACCAAACAAAGTATCTGCAAACACCAACCAATCATCTAACGTCAACTTCACGGTTGCAGAGGGACTGAAGTTCACGCTGGACATGCGGGAAACAGACCTTTGAAGATATTTGTCTTGTTTAACTAGTTTTTCAAAAATGTTTTATTTAACTTTTAGTTTTTATTAGTTGTTTATAAAAATCAATAATTTAATTGATTTTTCTCTGGTATTTCTACAACAGATTACGATTTGCTAGTATATCAATTAGGTAAATAAGTCTGATGTTTTTTTTTTATTTTACCCAAACACTAATGTAATCAGTTAATAAAAGTTGTAAAGTTAATTTGATACTTTTTATTAGGCTTTGTTGTCATAAAGGGTTTTATTTTGCACTCAAAACAAAGCTATAGTTTTTATTTTGACTTTGATAAATGAAATTTTAATACAGTTTTTTTTTTTTTTTTTTGACAAAATTTAGTTCTAAATAACTTTTGAAACTGCTAACTTAATTATGCATTAACATCAATGTTTTATTTTAACTTAGTTATAATATTTACTTATTTAGTCATAAATATAGGAAAATTTATCAAGACTGTTTTTATAAGAAAAAACATACTTCGTTACCATTATTTTTTAAGTCTTTATTGTTGATTTAGAATTTTTTTAATCTAATAATTATTCAGATGTTGACCTACGTATTTAATTTTTTTCCAACTTAAATCTTTTTATTAATACAAAAAACTACTTTAAAAATGTTTTCTTACATTTTTTTGTTTTTCAAAATGAACTTATTGTTTTAAAGTTGGTGCTTTAATATCTAAAGTTATAAAATGTGCAATATAATACTTCGCAAAAATACTTTTTTTTTTTGTTTACTTCCAGTTTAATCAATAGTATTTTCCTTATTTTTTTTGAAAAGCATCCAACCAAAAAACTTCAATGTCGCAATACATTTATTTTACATATGCACTGCACATAATAAACATTTGTGATAACAGCATAAGTCTAATAAAAAGTTTTTGTTTATAGTTTTTTTTATTGTTTTAGAAAGTGTGTATTTCTTTTTTATTTAGAAGACAAGCAAGTTGTGTCCCTAATGATAAAAGTTTAGAAGTTAAGGTCGAAAATTTTTAAATAAGTTTCACCAGTTGCTTTTTGTTGCTTTTATAAATTCAGGGTAGTTTTTGAGATAAAGCGGATCAAAGTTTAGGAGTTCCTTATGTTTCAAACAAATTAAAACGGTAATAAATATTATATTAAATCTTTTTTTTTAATTTTTAAGCAATTCTGTTCAAGCTTTCTCTGCCTAATCTTTATCAAACAGTATGCAATTTTATACAGTAGAAAAATTTTCATTTATTTAAATCTACTTAATGTTTTAGACAAATAATTTATTTTGTATTTTTAATACTAAAACACGGTTTTGCTTAAACATTCCAGAAAAATTTCCTGAAAATTTAAGTTCTATAACATATAAATTTTAAGAGGATTAAAACTTCTAGTGTTTTTAGCATTCTTGAGATAATTTGCCATGAAAAGTATTCTCTCCATGCATTTATATCGGATTATTTTTTTCAGTTTAACTATGTCTCATAACTATTTAATCTTATATTTTAATTTTTATAAAAATAGTCTTATAAATTATACTTTAGTAATTTAAATAAGAGTCTAAAAACATTAACAATTAATATTAAAACTTGTTTGAGTTTCAACAAAAGTTTTATAAATATTCAAGTTTTTACAACATTTTTAATTATACCTTAACCAGTCTACTCTAAAGTAATGGTTACTAAACTTTTCAAAAACTGTGCATAGTAGATAACTGAAGAAAAATTCTATAAAAACGAGGTTATTTAATATACTTATTACTGTTTAATTTATCACTTAGAAAACATATTTTGTTACTAATCTTTATAATATACATAAACAAATATTAGTTGTAAAATAAAAATTAATATAAAAATAATTTTGCAGAATAATATAGTTCATACTACTGCATCACAAAGGAAAACCTTTTAAGTTGGAAAACTTCTAAAGATCAAACTTATAGCTTATAACTCAAAAAATTTTTAAAATTTAGAAGTAAAAAAGTTTACAAATTTAGATATACAAGTTAGAAAAGCTTAGTGCTAAATGCATTTAAATGAAGTATATAAATTAAAATCTACAACTTAAATTGTACGAATAAATGTTAGTCATTTGAAAGTGCAAATTTCCACAGTAGTGACTAAAAGTAAAAACGTAGGAATAAATACACCAGCTTGTATAACTTAATATTATTTTTAAAATTTGCTATACAAACTTCGATTGTTTGCAAGACTTATGTAAAAATAAAGTTAAATCTAGGAACTGAAATTTAGTAAAACACTTAAATTTCATCTTCAAGCTCCTTCAGTTGTTGGTCTAAAATGATAATAATAAGCATAGCTTAATAAATTTTGTCTCTCAAAATTATAGTTATTTTTCCCAATTTGTAACCAATGCGTATTTCAAAGAGAATATTCCTTTATTCAGGTTTTTAGATGTCTCGAGGTAGCTAATTTAACAATATCAGTCAAATTTTTATATAAAAAACTTTTTTTCAATTATCTTTACTAGGTCTTTTTACTTAAGACTGTTTTATATATAAATATTGTTCGAAGATTGATAGAATTTACTAAAAAAAAATTTCTTGTTACTTTGTATTCTTCACGATTAAGTTTGAATTGTTTAAGGTCACTCCAGTAAATGATATAATTTCAGAAAAAATAAGTTCTACCTTATTTAACTGATTAAATTTTGATGTAATTACTCAGTTTACTAAAACATTTGGATACCTCTTCCTTCTAAGAATTTCTTTTCTATTAGTTTCTTCATTAATAAAAAATTAGTGAGCATTTTTCGTTAACCAAGTGAAATAAGGTTTGAATCAAACCAATCCTTTATTCGCTGTCTACAATACAATTAATAGTTGAGGCTTTTGGAAGTGGCTGGTGAAAGTAGGCTTTTTGTAAATTTTTTTAAATTTTTTTTCTTCACAACTTAAAAATCCAAAAGTTAGTTGATTATTAAATTTACTCTTATTAGTAAATGTTATCGGCCTGTTTAAACTATTTAACTTTTGTTTTAAAAAAGTTTTCTTATTTATTATTAATAAAAATGAAAAAAAAACACCAATTTATGTAGTATATTTTCTGTTTAGTAGTTTAACTTTGAAATTAAGGATAATTTAGAATTCAATGTACTCCAATAAGATAATTGTTATAGTCAAACATAGGGTGAACAAAGCTATTTAACAAAACAAATGTCATTATAACTAGTAATGGAGACCTTACCATCGACTTTCGACCATTGGTTTAGCTGTGTGTAACTTAGGAAGGTCATATAACCTAGACTTGGTAGATCCAATAGGTTTAAGTGAATTAAAATCTATTAGAGCTATTTCATTACTGTTTCAAAAGTCCTTAAGTAAAAGTCCTCAGTTTTACTTTTACAATCTTATCGTTTCGTTACAACCTAACACTTGATTTTTTATTATTATAATAGCTATTAGTTATTTATAACGATTTTTATAAACAATTATTCTTATTTAAAATAACTAAGCTGTAGCTTAAGTCTACTTAATTAGATATAAAATATTGGGTCATTTTATGCAGACCAGAGTATTTCTAAAACCACGAACAAAGAAACATTTATCTAACAAACTGAGCTAAAAATGGTAAAAAACAAAAAAAAAGCGATAGTAGTATGACACACTATAAAAATCCTTGATAGTAGAACATTTAATTAAAATTTCTACCTCTGCGGACAGACATAAAGTTTTTTGTTTAAAGTTTAAGACAATTTAAACGTAATTTCAATGCTGATTTTAAGCTACAGACAAGTCTGTTTAGTCGCAATCTGAAGTTTCAGAAAAATAAACAGTATCACTATCATATTAAAGCTACATAAGCATAAGTTAAAAAAAAAAAGTTTAAAGAAACTAACACTTAATGATGTGGCCATTTTTAAAAATAAAACAAATAGGAAAGCAGTATGATTAAAACGATAAAACCATCGGAAATAAAAGTAATTGGATACTTAGAGTGCTTCCAAAAACCTAGTGTGCACAGGTGCACCTGCTTTATACTTTGAACATTGAGGGAAAACTTTGAGAAACACTGGCCTAAAGCATTCACTTATTAACTCAAATATATATAGAACTTCAAAAGTTAAGTCCCATTAAAAAAATATCCAGCCAAGGATATAGTTTTTAGCTAAAACCTAACAGGTGAAAAATCACGGATATTTCAAAAAACATGATGTGCTCTAAGCTAAACTACAGAAAACTTTTAGTGATTGTTTTTTGTTTTTAGTTTCTTTAAAAATTCTGCATCATCTATTTCTTCAAATACTTCTACAAATTTACGGTGGCCCGGAAAAGATTTTACTGCCGAGCCCCGGCTTTAACAAATAAATACTTTATTGTTTTAAATGGAAAATATTGATGGTTTAGATTATTTTTTGCATGACAATTTAAAACGAAATTGACCTAAACAGCAATTAGGATACAAAACACAATTTTTTTAGGAAACAAAAAATGTTGTATACAATATGTAAATTATTAAAGTCTAAAGCTTTTTTTTGTATAATTTTTAGATCTTTTAATAACTTCAACATGACATTGATCGTTTATTGCTTTTTGTTTTTAATACTATTTTTTCCATTATTATATTATATGATTTCGATAGACCTAAGATCATTCAAATTGTAATAATCCTCTATGAAAACTCAGCTACCGCATCCAATACGAATACTATCAAAAATACAGTAGGTTTTTATTTCTAAGTTAATAAATACTCTAAGCTGTATACATAAAATGTTCACAAACAATCACTTATTATAACTTTATATAACGGTCGGCAGCTTTTTATAAGTCCCGGGCAAATTTTTCTATAGTAGCTTGCTCGCGGGCCGCGCTGAATAGATAAAGTATTCCTCGGACTGCACTTATTTTAAAATAATTTTAGTATGTAACTAATAATTAAGTACTTTTTTTAACCAAAATGATATAGAATAGCATTAATAGTAAAATTTCCAGTAAGAAAATTATTAAAGTAAGAGTTTTTATTAAATTCGTAATTGTGTATTTTTACCGCAAAATCCAAGTATTTTAATGTTTTAAATAAGTATGTTTTTAGCTGTAAAGTACCACGCGTTTGACCTGCGGTCTACAATTCGCCAACCCATTTACAGCCTGGTAATTTTTAGTATTGTGAAAGAAAAGTAAAAAAAAATACGAAAAACTATATAAAATACGCAGGTAGTCAGTATAGGTTTTTTACAAAACATTAAAAATATTTTTTTTCTCAAATCAAATGACCTTTAAAAAGCAAATGGTAAGCTTTTTGGCCAATATGGTTAAGATAGCAAAAATACTTCGATAAAAAAAAGTTTATCAAATTAATACTCATTGAAAAATTTAAAACGTATAATAGTAGAATTTTTTTCAAAATTTTACTTTAAAAATATTATTAGATGTTTTGTTTGTAAATTTATGTATGAGCTTTAAATAATGCGACTATAACACTTGCTTACAAGTATCTGTTTACTTCTTTGTAAATTCTAGAATTTTTCTTACAGCAAAACAAAAAAAGTATCAAAAATCTGTGGTTAATCTAAAACATTGAAATAAAACACGTGCAACTTTGTTAAAATGGATCACTGGTGAAACTAAAGCGTAGGCTACGTGTCTTTGTAATTGTCAAGTAAAGTTTTATACAGCCTCAATTAAAACTAAACTATAAAGTACACCCACTACTTGTTGATTTTTTAGCTAAACAAGAGCTCCACAATTTATTTGTTACTAAAACACCACATTTTTTTGATTATTTATTTTTTCCAAAACTAATTAAAGAAACAGCCTTAAAAATAAAGAAACTATTTTTTTTGTAAAAAAAAATACGATCTAAATCATCGGTGTTCTCAGACTCTATTGCTAAATAAGCAAATAAAAACTAACTTTTTTTTTCAAACACTTATTTATTGTTTAATAACAAAGGTCGGCAAGCATTTGTATGTCGCAGACCAATTATGAAAATAATTTTTTTCGCTGGCCGTAGTTGTAAACTAAGTTTCCTTTTTACTTTTCATAAAATATTTAATGTGAGTATTAAATCTCGCGTCGAACATACCTGAGACTTTTTTTAATTTTTATTTCTAACTAAGAATATTTAGTGTATGTTTTGAAAATTTCTTCAGCGGGCCAGAATTTCATGCTCGCGGGCCGCATTTGGCAATTTCATGCTCGCGGGCCGCGGGCGCAGATTGCCCTGCTTTAATATAATAAAAATAAACACAAAACTTACGAAACCAACACAACTACAAACTGCTAGTAAAAATTAATGAAAATAAAATATGGAAATATTGTTTATTACATATCTGCCATTGTCAAAATTTGCGTATCCCCCGGCCAAAAGTATTTCATCTTAAAAAAAAATTGTATTAACTATTAAGAGTTTTTTTGGCAGTCCTGGTATATAACATTAAGGGGTAAAACGAATTAATAGTATAATTACCAACTTAAACCTTTTATACAAACGAATAGTAGAGACTTCTAGAGAGGATACTTACTTTCGTATTAAACTTTTAGCAAAGTCAAGATCATTACTTTTAACTAAAATGATTTTAATTTTCTATTTTATAGTTTGTTGAACGACAAAAAATACGCTAAAAATATGTGGTCAAATGACCTGGTGCACGAAAAAACCTTTCGGTTATCGAGTCGCACACCACGGATACCTTTTAACGTCTTATCCAGGATGGCAAAAAGAGTTTATTTTTTGTGTCTCAGAAAAATTTAACAGATACAGTTAGTACACTAAAATTAATTTTTTCGTTTTCTATAGATTTTTTTAGCTGACGGTTTCAAACTCAATTCAAACTAAGCTTTATTACTTACTTTACTATCCATTATATATACATGGAATGTTTGAAAAAGTCTGTCAGTAAGGTAAAATACTCTTAAAAAACAAGCCTCTACTAGTAGTTTTTAAAAGAATGTTCAGATTTTTTCTAAGAATATTTTTTTACCTTTAATGTATTGAAAACCACTTTAATTACGCTAATAAAATTTTGCCCAATTTAAAAATTTAAAGAGCTTCAATTAACCGACTTACTAGTGGTTTAAGTTTAGTGCAGAACTACAGCTTCGTAGTTGTAATACTACCAGTGATCTTCAGTTAAAACAAACTTGTTAAATGACTACATATTACGTAGTGATTTAACAAGTTTATTGTAACTAACGCCCACTGGTAAAATAATCATTGTGAAACTGTAGTTTTGCAATAAACTTAAACCACTAGTAAATCGTTTTAGTAAGATTTTAAAGTTTTTCATAAGTTGATACCACAAACTATTATTTCAAATATAAAAATACACATTTTCTTATGTACAAAAAGCACTTGTTTAGCTATATAAATTAATCTAAGTAAAAACTTAGCCTAAAAACAACCTGAAAAATAAAAAGCGTTTACTTTAACAAGCATTTCTGTTTAGGTTTTCTTAACCTAGTGTTGGGTATTTGCATTGAAATTAAACTTAACTTATATTTTTTAAAACTATTTAAATAATATATTTATTACTACTTTGTTAATATGCAGCTAAACTAAGAGATATTTTGTTCAGTCAACGAAAATCTCAAACACTTAGCTAAAGTTGTATTGTTTTGAGAACAACTGTGTTAAAGTATAAATAATTCTATTTGCGGAATGAAAAAATTCAAGTTTTTTACTATCATGCTATAAATGGTGTACCCTACTTTTATTATAAAACATTACTGAAAAATGTACCATTTTTCATGAAAAATTTTATGACATAACACAAGTTACAATGATCTACTCATATTTATTTTTTTTTTTAAAGTAAATAAAAAAGCTTAGAAAACTTATGATAATGTATTATATGATTATAAAAGCAAGCTTGTTTAAAAATTGAATTTTAAGTTTTTTATTTCAAATTTGATGAAAGTTTATAAAAGGTTTTTTTTTTTAATTTGTTTTTAAACTTACCAATAAATCTGAAACAATTTTAATTGTTTAAGTTTTGTTTATAAGTCAAATGCATACTTTTCTCAAAGGTAACAGCTTTAAAAGATAAATTTAATAAAACGTTGACTCCTTATCACCTTTATGATCAGAAAAAAAAGAGAAAATTTGCTAAAATATGAAAAAGCAAAGACTAAAAGGAGAGAAAATTGTTTTGATTGCAACATGCCTCGCTAACTAATCGTTCAGTGTGTTTATTACCTACTTCTAGCTCAATTGAGCTATTTTTTCTTATTATTTATGTATTGATTTATTTATAGTGTTTTTTTGATACTTGAACAGTATCAGTTTTTTTTTTAAACTGTTCCTTTGGTCAACAACAAGTTTAGAAGCATATATTACTTTTTTTTTTATAAAAAGTTTAAAAGATTTTTTCAGAATTAAATCTTTTTTTTAGATATAATATAACTGCATTCAGTTTTTTGATTTAATGCAAAAATACAATTTAAAAAAAAAAAAGTTATTTGAACTTAAGTGCTAACAAACACTTTTTTCGTGCTTTTTTTTGTTTTTAAGAACAATGGATGTTTTTTTAAGGTAGAAAAATACAAAACATTGACTTTTATTTTTAACCAGGTTTATATCATACCTGCTCCTAGATATTTTTTTATTTTTATTTTTAACAGTGATAAGAAAAGTTTCAATGAAAAAAACTAGTTTGATATAAGTTTTTAATCTTCGTGTAAATTTCATTAGTACTTCATAAATCATACTTACAGACTGTTAAAGTGCAAACAAATTATTTTTGAGTGGTGTAATGTACTTTATCTTAAATATAATAAAATTTAGTACACAATGAAGTTATAGCAAAATAAATGTTTGTATATTGGTTTTATTTAGTTAGCTGATTTTTAACAAAAACCAAAAAGCAATCGTTACTGTTAGTATTTAGGAAAATTTAAAAATGTTTTACTTTACTGTATACATAAGTACTATAAGTTTAGACTATAAACACGAAAAACAATACACTAGCTTTCTCCCTTTTGCCACTTTCAAACAAGCTATGTATTAACAAGTTTTTTAATCATATTGGAGTAAAGTCTGTTAAAATAACAAAACAGCTTATAACTGTTCAAAATATAGATTTAATCGTTTGCTAACAAAAGATATTAGTGAAACAGTTTCACTGGAATATAAATAAAAACAAACTATACAGTAATCTTACTTTATTGTACAAACATATGTTTCTGTGTGTTGATTCGTTAACACACATAAACATATGTTGGTAGAATAAAAAGAAAGATTACTGTATAGTTTGTTTTTACATAACTACTGATACAAATGTTATTATAACCTACAATAAAAAGTAGAAACTAATAATATCACACAATAATTTAATATTAAGTCAGTCACGCAAAGTTTTAATTATCTTTTAACAACAAAAGGCTTTTTCCGGTTCTTTTTTATATTTAAATTTAATTAAAAATTACCTCCAGCTGTACAAACCATGTGACAAAGTTCAAAGCTGTATGAGCTCATAAACTATTGGTGGTTTTAAAACAAAACTTTAATATGAAAACTGTGTATCAATTTTATTTTCCTCGTTTTTTTTTCATCACGTTGGTTTTGTAACATTTTTTATTCTTTTGTCATTAAAAATTCATAAGTTAACATTAATTAGTATAATTACTATGATTTTTAAACTAAATTTCCTTAACTTTCAACATAACAATTTTCTACATAAAGTTTGTATAAATTGCTTGAAGATCAAAAGGTTATTGTTTAAAAACTTAAAATTAAACTAGACTCTAGGTCTAGCGACAACATAATATTTAATTAGTCCTGGACAAGACCGAAAGGTTCTTCGTGCACCAGGTCTTAGGACTAAATATTTTGTCGTTCAATAAACTAATATAATTTCAAAGTTTCAAAGTCATACAATGTAAACCAGTCATTCAAATTTAGCTTCAATTTTTTTATTTATAGTTACGTCATAATATCTTTTTTTATAAATTTCATGTATGCATAAACACTTGTGTTCATTTAGTTTACATTTAACTTGTTTGCTAAAGAAGAACATGAAAGTATACTTCAATCAATATAATGAGTATAAAATAAAAACTTTGTCGACTTTTTTGAAGTATGATGGTTTTTATATTTAGCAAAACCATAAAAAGATTTTTCTGTTGTCATATCTAGTGATAGAATTTAAACTTGTGTTTATGAAATATAACTCTTTAGTTAAAAAAGTATTGTTAGACTTCATATTACTTTCAACGTAATCGTATCAGTTGAAACAATTCAGTTAAAATTATAGTTAATACAACTCAATCTTTTTTTACAGTTTGCACATGCTTGTTAGACTTATTGAAACAAAAACATAAAATGAAGCCACAGCAAGCGTGCACGTTGGTAATGGCGGTCGTCGAACAACTTCTCTACTGCGGAGTCATCAACGGGTGGACCGCCCTGGTGCCCGTTTTGATCAACGAAAAATACTTTTCCGAGCACTGCAACTCGACGAGCACCAACAAAACTTGCACTCAAAACTGCAACGCTGAATGCACCGACCAAACGGAATCGCTGAACCTGGTCTTCACCATCACGACCGCCATCGCTCCCGTCATAGCGGTCATGTCCGGCTGGGTGTTGGACAGGCTGGGCGGGTGGGTTCTGCGGACGGCGATGCTGGTCGTTGAGGCGTTAGGTTTCCTGCTGCTCAGCTTCAGCGGCAAGGACACCTCCCTGCTCTTGTTCTTCGCTTTCCCGCTGGTGACCATCGCCGGGGACGGTCTCTGCACGGCCAACTTGAAGGTTTGCAACTTGTTTTCCAGCAAAAAGTCCACGATAATAGCTTTTCTGTGCGGGTGCATCAGCACGTCTGCACTGACGTTTTTGGCCGTCAATAAAGTTTACTTTGGTTTGGGAGTTTCTTTTCGAAACATTTTTCTTTTTTTGGCGTTTGCCAGCGTAATTTTTCATCTCTACACTTTTCTTCTGACACCAAGACACCAGGCTCCAAATGATGCTTGTGATAACTACAGATACGGGTACAAGGAGCTCGGTTGTTTTAAATCGGAATACGAGAGTATAGAAAGCTCCAGTGAAGACGAAGAAAAACAAAAAGAAGAAGTTGAAAGTGTTTGGGTCAGTTTGAAATCGTTTTGTTTCTGGAGCAATGCGATCCACTACTGTGTCCTCAATTTTCTGCTAAACTATTTTTTGGGAGTTTTCAACTCCTGGATTTTGACTAAAGCGGAAAACGACCAGGTCGGTTTGTTCGTTTCGTTTGTCAACGTCACTGTGGCCATGGGAGCAATACTGTCCCCTCTGGCGGGCTCTTTGCTGGACTTTAACAAAAATGTATTGAACAAGAAGCACCCAGCAAAAGTGTCAAACATGCTCTCTTCGGCCATAAACAACCTGATATGCGACTTGTCGGTGATTTTCTTGTTCGTGTTCAGCCTGATCGACGACAGCGACCTCCAGTTTGTCACCATCTCCTTGAAGGTGTTGGCCAGGGCGTTCCTGTACTCCACATCGGCCAGCTTCATCAGCGACTGCTTCCCGAAAGATCACTTCGGCTTCCTCTACTCCCTGGTCAGTTGCCTGTCCGGGGTGGCCCTGTTCCTCCAGTACCCGGTCACTCTTCTGACGACGAGGCTGCTGGGCTCGTCGTTCGACGTGGTGTTCGCAGCGTTCCTGGTTCTCAGCGTGGCTTGCCTCATGCACCCTGCCATGCTGGTTTTGACTGCTAGGAAGAATAGTAATTAGAAAATTTTATGAAGTTTCTTTAATGTTTTGCAAGCAAACTGAGGTCTTAAGCTTAGTGTGTTAAAACTAACCTGTTTGATGAGTTTGTAGAATTAAATTGTTGAGAATATACACAAGTTTTCATAGAAAATTTTTTATAGGACTGTATATAAATATTTGCTTAGATTTTGTATAAACTATTTTACGTACTTTTCTTATAGGTTTTAATTATGTTTTCAAAACTTTATAGATAGAAAATTTTAATTTGTATAGTGTAAATGTTAATCATTCATCTTTTTTATCGAAAAGTAAAAAAAACATATTTTAAACTGATTTTAAGTTTAAACCATGAATACTTTTACTTAACCATTTTGCCTTTAACTTTTAAACTAAAATTTTCTGTCAAAAGTTTCAAACTATAAAAAATATAAAAGCACGTTACTGCACATAATTTTTTTATATTTTGAAATGTTAAGAGCTTTTATTTTCAAATGTTTTACAAATTTTATTAAACTCTGTTTGGATTATTGGTGTTTTTATTCTAGTATAATGTTTAGTAACCTTTATATGTACACTATAATGTTAATTAGAACTATTGTGATATATTTAAATAAACTTTTTTCATTTAATTAAAAAATTGTATGAGTTTAACTTTAGATATAATAAAACAAGTGTTTAAATAAATCTAATATAATAATAAAACTTATGTTAATGACCCGTATATTTTTGGTACAATTCATTACTTTTCAATTTTTATTGTACTGCGTTAAAATAACTTGTTTGTTTTACTTTTAAAGGCACAACTTGTACACAAAAACTTTTTATATGCTGCTTGAAAAATACTTTGATACTTTAAAAAATTAATAATACTTGAAGCATGTTTTTTTCTGATTTTAAGTATTGCATTTACATTGCAAATTTCTTGATAATATATTATAAACTTTATTTCAATAGTAGTTACTTGTTGAAAGTTGGTTGCATTTTTACATTAACATTCAATATAATAGTTTTTTTAAACAAATAACGCTAAATAAATTTAAATTATAATATTGCCTTTAGTTTATTTCAAAAGAAACTTTATTAACTTAAAGTAGCTTACTTTTATAAAACAAATTTAATTGTTTGATTTGTTTCATAATAATTAAATACATTTCCACTAAAACTTTGTTTATGTGAAATTTAAATCAGTTTTTCGGGTTAGACAGTAATCAACATTTTAAAACTCCTTTTAGATTTTTAGTTTTTGAATCTTTGCTAGAACCTTCGGATTTTCATTTAAACAACTTTCTATTTATCATAAAAGCATATTGTTTAACAGTGTGCTATTAATTTTTTCTAGTTTTTAAATGTTATTAATGCCAGATAAAAATGTTTTACAAAGTTAATAGTTATAACATATAAAAATAAATTAAAGATAAAATTCACATAAACTATAAGTAGTTTTTTTAAAGGGAGTTAGTTTGTTATCTCGGAATTTTAAGCTGATAACAATAAATTGTTTTCCTTTTCATTAATTTATTTCAAGTTCTATAGCTTTAAAATAACTGTAGTCGAAATTAAAAAAAATAGGGTTTTTTTAATGTTCTGTTGTTTACAGATGAACTTTTCAATGGTTATAAAAATAATTTATCTATGCTAATCAAAATAGTTATTAAAGTCTTTTTAGATGCTTAATATGGCTAGTTTGTATTATTTACTGTGGTTTTTTTTTTACATGTAAAGCTTTAAGTTTACTTCAAATCTTTTATAGACTGCTAACAATTCATTTCAGTTACTCAGTGTAACGTAGATTTATTTTTTGAAAAAATTTAGTTGAATATTAAACTTATATTATCTAATTCAAATGTAAACTATTTTCTTTAAAGCTATCACAGTTTTAATACTTACTAATCTTACTGTTTGAAAAAAAAAATTGGTTTTTAAAAACAACATACTTTCATTATAAATTAAAATGTAAAGTAAATTATCAAAAACTTTATACTTGAATTATTTATAGATTTAATATTCTTTTATATTATGATGATACTAGTGTTTTACAGGATTCAAACCCGGGACATTGCCAGATCTGACCATAACTTGCCAAGATTTTTATCTAACAAATATTTTTTTGAATAGTAGATTTGTTTCTGGTTGCTGTTGGGCCTGAATTTAAATAAAGCTAAGCCAATACAGATCTATAATTAAATTAAAGTTTTTATTAAATCTAGATTCTTGCAAGTTATTGCCACATCTGGCGTTTGTATCCTGTAGCAAATTTACCATTGAAGCTATAACGGTATACTGTGTAAATCAGGATTGTCAGAATTCCCAGAAATAAAGATTTCTGAATACTAATAAATGTTTTTTTTTTCTCAAGTAATTTGTGGCAGTATTTTCATAGTCAGTTTTGCAACTATTCTGCAAACCTAAATTACAGTTTAACAAAGTTTTAATTGATTTTTCGTTTGAAAGCAGAACCCTTTTAAATTTAGTGGCTCTAGTTTTTTTTTTGTACTCTATTCGTTAAGATAAGAAACTTGATGGTATAAATGTAAGATAACATCATTAGCCGCTTGATATAAAAGACTCAAGCTATGAAAAACTTACTGTAGACAATTAAATAATTTCAATAGCTGACAGTTAAGAACTTAAAATAGTTTAACAAGTGTTTTATAATCGTTTTGAACAACTAGATAAGTTTTAAAATGATAATATTAAACCAAAACTTGTTTTTATCACATTTTTTTCTACGTTTTTTTAATTATTATTTACAGTTGTTTTTTATGTTACAATACATATTCTAAAAAAGTTTTCAAAACGGTTAAACATAGAAGCTTTTTTACAATTTTAAAAAAAGAGTTTGCATTAAAAATATACTTCTAGCCAAAGCCATGTTTAAATATACATACAGTTTGCAGAGTTTTAAAAGTACAGCCTCAATAAGGAAGATAGTCTTAATTAAAAAATAACAATAAAATCTTAAAGTTTTCAACAGCTATCTTTTACGAGTAGGAGTCTAATATGCACGAAGACGCTTTTGCACGAAGACATTTTTGCACGGGTTGAAGAAATTTGAGTATTATCTTTTTTTTTTACTATCACTATTACCCCTTACCCTAAATCGATTTTCTTATTAATTTTTTAACTTTCTTTTTTTTTTATTACTAAACTTTTTTACGTATATCTTATTTTTTGTTTTATCACTATTACCCCATACCCTCGGTCGGTATCTTAATTTTTTTATTATTTACTGTTACCCCTAACCTTTACCCTCGGTCGGTAACTTTTTTTTTCATTGATTAATTTTTTATTCTTGTTTGTTTTACTTTTTTTCGTTTGTTTTTTTATTTTTTGTTCGTTTTATTTCAATTGTTTTTTTTACTCTCGTGCAAAAATTACTCTTTGTGAAAAAATGAACCTCCAAGAAAAAGTGTCTTCGTGCGAAAATGTCCCTACTTACAAAAAAGTCTTCGTGCAAAAGTGTCCTTTCGTGCATATTTGACCCTCCACGCAAAAATGTCTTCGTGCATATTAGACCCGTTCCCATCTCTTATGTATTGTTTTAAAAAGCGCAATAGCAGGTTTATATTTATGAGGTGTTTAAAAAGACTACTTATTTCTTAAACATGTTCTACAAATATTTTATAATATAAAAATTTAATATTCTGAATATTTTTCAATTTACATCCAATCTAGTAATTTTGTTTTTAAAATAAACAAACAAATCGAAAAACTTTAGTTAAACTCTTCTTAAATATATGCTTTAATTTATTAGATAAAGATAAAATATATGAATAAATAAAATATCTGTTGATGCTTTTACTTATAAGTAACTAAAAGTATAAAAAACTACTTCAATTAAAACTATATAAAAAAAATTCTAATAGTAAAATTAATTGTTTGCAAATTTGAGACTAGAATAAAAAGTTAAAAGTAAACAACTTTTTTATTCAATAAATCAGCACTAAATATAAAAAATGATTTATGTTTTATAAGTATTTTAAAACCAAATAACGAAAAACTTTAATTTATCTAAAAATAGTTAATTTCTACTTATGTCCTGGACATGACGTTAAACTGTTTTGGTGTGCAATTCGATAACCGAAGTATTTTTTCCTACACCAGGTCCTTAGAACAAACTTTTTGAGCGTATTTTTTTATTGTTCAATAAACAATAATACTAATAGATTCTAATAAATTTTCATTAGAAAAAATGTCTAATAGTAATTAATTATTACTAATCATAATAGTTACTAATTAAAGAGGAAGACAAAATTTCATACATACAATATTAAAAGCTTAATAAGAAAAGAAACACATATTAAAAACAAATTCTTATGGCATAAGCCTTATATACCTAATTCATTAGCATAAACTTTTTTAAGCTAAGAAAGAACCACCGTTATACATAGAAACGGGTCTAATATGAACGTGGACATTTTTGCACGAAGGGTCAAATATGCATGAAGGGACACTTTTGCACGAAGATAATTTTTCCACGGAGGGTCACTTTTGCACAAAGGGTCATATTTGCACTAGAGTAAAAAATGTAACTTGAAGTAGAATAAACAAAAATTGTAAATAAAAAAAATTATCGACCGAAGGTAAAGTTTAGAGATAACAGTAATTGTAAAAATAAAATACAATAAGGAATAAAAAACAAAGCAAAAAAAAACTAGAGAAAAAAAAATCAAAAAAAGTAAAATATATACCAACGAGATTAAGGGTTAGCTTAGGGGTAACACTGGTAGAATAAAGAATTATAAAAGTATACCTTATAAAACTTATTAATCAAAAACATAAACTATAAAAAGAAAAAAATGAAAATAGTTAATTACAAAATGACAAAAAAAAAATATTCGCCTAGGGTAAGGGGTAATAAAGATAGTACATAAATAACAAAAAATTAAAGTAAAAAAAAAAAAAAATTAACCCGTGCGAAATTGACGCCGTGCAAAAGTGTCTTTGTTCAAAAGCGTCTTCGTGCATATTTGACCCTTCAGCAAAAGTGTCCCTTTGCCCATATTAGACTCCTGTCTCCTACCTACAGAGTCCTACATACCTGTCATAATACATACCTTTACTTAAAAATGGACAAAATTGCTAGATTTTTATCGAAGCGTTTGTTCATGTATAACGGTTCTACTTTAAATATATAGTTAGGAGAAATTGCCAGAACGAACTAAAAATATTTTGTTCTGGCAACTGCCAGCTAATTCGATTACGGATAATTAGAATACAAACGAGATAATAAAAATAGCAAGGTTCTTAGTAATATTACTTTTTATATAAAGTTTTTTCTAAATTATAATTCAATATATGTATACATTTTATAGTTTTACGTGCTATATAGTTTATCTAATGACAAAAAATACGCTCAAAATATGAAATTGTTCTATGACTATTAAAATTTTAAGTTTAGTTTAATCAATACAAACTTAAGATAAATGATGACAATAGTTTCTGGTTTTAGAAAAGTATGTACTTATTTTTAATATAAAACTAATAAAAAGTGCTCTTGTAAAAACTAAATATTTTGTCAAACGACTAGCACAAAACTAAAATAACTTATTTTTATATAAATTAAAGAAGTCTTTTTAACATCCATTTAAGTTTTTGATGTTTTTATTATATTTTGTACCGTCTTAGACTACTAAAACTAAGTAAGACAAAAGTCTCCAAATTCTATGTTTAAAACTTCAGTTAAACTTGTTACTAAAGTTGCCTGAAAACAATTAGTTTTAAAATTTTCTATTAATTTTTCAAAAAATGCTTAGCTTTGGTTTCTTTTAAAAAAACTGAAGAAAAAAAAACGTTTGTGTTAACAGCTACAATTAGTGAAATTGTATTTCAGGCAAACATGGTTCTTGCTTGTTTATATAGTTTTTCAAAATATTAGACCCTGGTTGTTTTCAAAAATGGCTTTTTTTAGTAAAATTTTTTCTGATCATGTTAAAAAATTTCTTCCTTCACTCTAGCCTTTGGATACAAGGTAATTGAGTTTACAATTTATTATGAGTTTTAATATCTGATAAGTTTTTCTTTTCTATATAGTTGTATTAAAACATTTACATTACTGTATTAGTTTGTTATCACTAAAATATTTTATATTGTTAAATTACCAAAAGGGTTTGTGGATCAAGTATAAAAGTTTTCTTGCAACTGTGTGTGGTTCTTATGTTATAGTTTGTTACAATAAACTATATAAATGTATCATCTTTCCCTCATAATCTTAGTTTATCTATTAAAAGCTCACTAAATAAATCCAACTGTCAGTGTTCTGAAAATCTTGTCATTAATAAAATAACACTCAACTAAATAAATTAAATATACAATATTAATATATATATATGTAGGCTCTGAATTTGTTAGTTTTATCTTCTTAATACTCATGAATAATAAAGACAATTATCAATAATAAATGTTATAATAATTATTGTTTTTATTAATTTTATTTGTTCATGCATATGCCTTACTGTATCCAGTTTTGCTTTGTTTTAAGTTTGCTTTATTTTAAAGTTAGAAACTAATTGGCACCAGCTGATACTTAGTAAACAAATGATCAAACTTTTGATTTTCCAAAATATAATGTTGATAAACAATAACTAAATTCATAATTTTTACCAGAGTTTTTATTATAAAAATAAAAAAATGTAGCTACTAAATTAAGGTATTGTATTTAAATTTGTGTGAATTAAATAAAAACTAGTTTTATTGAAGCAAACCTTATATTTCCTTTTCAAATTTTACAATATGTCAGTTATTATATGAGTTTATTATAGGTTAAAATATATTTACATTAACTACCAACCTATCTCACTATGAAAACTAGTTTTTTTAAAAGCATTTAATTAACATTAAAAGTGTAAACAGTTGGTATCAGAATATTATCCAACCAGTAATCACATATATTCAAAAAATACTTAAGCTAAACTTACTGTAAAAGTATACTTGCTATATAAATGTTCAATAGCTCATTCTAACACTTGCACACTATTCTTAGCGTCAGTTTTGGAAAGTAACAATGGATTACACTAAAGATTTCAACGACCAAGAACAGCCCACCCACAAAATCAGGATCACCCTCACCTCCAAGGATGTCAAACTTGTTGAGAAGGTTTGTTTCAGTAACTATTGAGTTAACTTTAAATTTATAAAACTCATAATCATTAGTATATATTTAAAACTGGTCTCTTTTTAAAAACCTCTATAGCTTTTGAGTGCATACTTAAATTTTAAGATGTATCAAATTGTATTTATTTTTTAAATTTAAACCTAAAAAACTGGGTTTCCAAAATTTTAGTTTTGATAGATTTAAAAAAATAAGGCTACATGAGATTTAATGTTTTTTTAGTTGATCAATTTGAATTATTTAAAAATTGCAAACAGCTGCTATTTGATTTTTTTTTCTTATGAAAGTGTTATTGAAGTAAAAAAATCTTTAAAAGCTGTCTTAAATAAAACCTTACATTCCTAATTAATTATAGACTTAAGTAATCCTTGTTTTGTTTCAAATACATTGCTAAGATAAATTTTAAAGCATTATATAATAACTTCACTCACTAATATTTGTACATATGTATGTATATAGTGAGTGATTATATACACTTTTTTTTAAATATTTACAATAATTTCAGTTGATTTTTGTTTATGTGTCTAATATGTTTTGTTTATACTGAAAATTTAGACTGTTTTAAATTAATTCTTCAAAATGTTAATTGGTTTTTGTCTCTATAATTTGTTCACGAATGCACAATGAATTTTAAACAAACAAGTTTAAACATTTTTTTGTAGTAAAACTCAATTTTAATATCTTTTTTATGTAAATAAAACTGCATTATAAAATCTTCATTGTTACAACATCTTTTTACAAATATTACCACATTACTAAATTTTATATAATGAATTTCATATTATCAGCAATAAACTATGAAGACCTTATGTTCAATATTTTTATAAAAATTAGCATTGGCCCTTCAGCTAAATTTAAAAAATTTAGTTTACCATCAAACAAATTTAAAACTTTGTCTCATTCTTAAAAGGTAAAAATGTTCCATACAATCATAAAGAGAATAATTGTTCATTGCCAAATCCTTCAAAATTAATAAAAATAGCTAAAAATTTATTATCTTCACTTCTAAAGCATTTGACCTTAACTTTGTAGGGAATCATACTTTCACTATAACTAAAAAGGTTAATTTAAGGAATTAATTTATGACCAGGAGCAGATTTATAAAAATATCTAACATAGTTTTCTGGCTAAATTTTTAATTGTTTCAATGAAGTATGTTAAAAGTTATCTATTTAAAAACAAAGATGTATAGATGACAAACTTAATCAATGTCGATTTTATAGGAAGTTTAAAATTAACAAAAATAAGTTTTTAAGTAAAGAAACTCAAATTTTTAAGAAAATTATTACATTTCGAAAAAGTACTTTTAACTAAAAAAAGTGAGTAAATTACTTAATTAAATTTTTCTAACTTGCTACTAAATGATTACTTGAGTTAATTTTAATCTATAAAAGGTCTTGGAGAATGATCGTAATTTTTAAAATAAAAATTGTCTTTTTTCATTTTTTAAACTTGTCTTTCCTTAAGGAACCCTATTTAATAAGAGGCAAATGCCTTAGCTCAATATTTTTTTGTAAAACATTTGAACAATGTATGCTGGTGTAAGGTGAGAATAATTGACCTAAATCAATCTTAAAGTTTCTTGAATTATTCAACATATTCAAAGTTTTATTTGCCACTTTACCTAATATCAGTGATTTTTATGATATGCACAAGATTTTTAGTGAGAACATAGTTTTTGTGTTAACAAAACTTGATTAGGGATGCTCAAACTTTTTTAAAAGCACAAAAAATGTTTTAAAATATATTTATAGTTTTGGGTTTAATTTAGACTTTAAAAGTTATTATTGTATGTAATTTTACTACAATTTCAGCCACTTGATTTGTTATAAGTTACTTCTTGAGTTTGTAATATAAAGTTAAGAAAAATCCAATAGCAGTGCAACACATAGTCCAATATTTACAACACATTTTTTGTAGTTTAACATGCACAGAGTTGAAGACCACTGAAGAACACATTTAAAAAATTCTTATTCCATGAATGATTTAAGAATCTCACTGAACAAATAGCAGGGTGGCCACTAAACCTGGAATCCTGCAAAAACCTGGAACACCAAAATTTAGGCTAAACTGAAGAACCTATAATTTGAGAAATTAAAAAAAACTTGAATTTTGAACAAAAATCATTAAAAAACTAGGAATTTTAAGCAATTTTAAAGAGTTAAGTAGTCTAATTAAATATCACTAAAAATCTATCACACAGATAAAAAATATGTCATCAAAATTTATATTTTGTATAAAAAAACATTTAAAGTAGCTTAACATTATCTTTTCAATGTTGTTATTCTACTTAACACAGTTTCAATGTTTAACTTTATTAAAACTAATGTGTACTTTTAAAAACCAGAAAAAAAATTCCGAAAACCTCAATAACCTGTGAGCACCCTGATTTAGTATCAAGACAGTTTTAAGTTTTTTAAAATATCAAGATTTCTCAGGCTAGTGGGTCATGTGAAAAAAGTTGCTCTTTTTAAATCTTAATGATGTTTACTTGTTCCATTTTTAATATTTTGATATTTTATTACACACTTTGTTAAAAAATTGCTATTATTATTTATGAAAAGTTTAATTATGCAAAAAATGACTTTAGGACTTCATAGGAGTAATAAACTTGTATTGATCCTGTAGCCAGAACAATAAATATAACTTGTGTTATAAACACCAATGTTATACAAAGTTCTTTAACAAAAGCCAGGATAATCTTAAAAAGATTTTAAGCTCTAATTTTCAATGCAACTTTTTCTTAATTATTTAACAACAGTTGAACTGAAAGCAAATTTTGTTCAAAAGACATGCAGACACCATTTAATTTAAGTGAATGACAAAATTTAAAAGTTTAGTAGGTCTTTGACATTTGATCATTATTTAAATAGTATATAGCATCTGAAAAATTACAGGAATATGCACAAAATATAATTTTAATAACACTCAATAAGTAATATTTTAATGGCTTGATAAGTTATGAATTGACTTTAGTTTTGTGTGTCAAAAATAGTGACCACTTTGTGTAAATTTAAATATATGCGAAACTTGATTGTCACAGATTTTGTACCAAAAATTCTGAAACTAATTCTATCTGTGTAATAAATAAACTATACCATAATATTTAATCGCTATATTTTCACCAGGTGTGTGCTGAGCTGAAAAAAGGTGCCATCGACAAGAACATCAACGTCAAGGGACCAATCAGGATGCCCACCAGGACCCTCAGGATCACCACCAGGAAAACCCCCTGCGGTGAAGGTTCAAAGACCTGGGATCACTACCAGATGAGAATCCACAAGAGGCTCATCGACTTGAGATCGTCATCCGAAATCGTCAAGCAGATCACTTCCATCGTGATCGAGCCAGGCGTAGACGTTGAGGTCACCATCGCCGACGAATAAACAAAATATTGACATGTCACTTGTTTTAAATTTTGTTTTAGACGAATAAATTAGAAATAAATTATGTTCCATAAATATTTATTTTGTGTGTTTTATGTTGAAGCTAAATTTCTGCAAGATTTTATAATATTATTGAGGATAACTCAAGTGTGCAAAATAATAAGCCGATTGTAATTTACACAATATCTGATCTATCAATTAAACTATAGCCGCTTGTCTATAGAAAGTTTTAGCAATTTAACTGTCTTTTCAACTTAATCAAAGAGATTTGAACTGTATTTATATATTATCAAACTATCTTTTTTACTTTAAGGCTTTTGTAGTAAACTGAAAATTAGTTTTTGGTTCATAGAAAATAGTTTTCTAAGTTAACCATCCTTTGTACGCATTTTGTTTAAGGAACAGTATCCATGTAAAGTGCGAAGTCTGAACGCTTCATCTGACCAATTGGATTCAAAACAACGTTTGATATTACAGGGTTGCCCAAAAAACCTAGAACCCTGGAAAAACTTGTTTGACAATTTAGGCTAAGGAACCTGGAATTAAAGAAATTTTGAACAAAAATAACTACACAATCTTGATTTTTAAACAACTTAAATATTAAGTATCAATATTTATATTTAACACAAATTCTTTCGTAAAGACGAACGTTTTATAAAGAACATTTAAAGAAGCCTCAAAATATCTTTTCAGTGTCGCACTATTATTTTACCTTGAAATAATTTTTAGGTGGCCACTACACCTGGAATTTCGAAGTGGCCCTCTCATTAAGATTTTTTTATTCATTAAGCCCCTTATTTTATATGCCCCTTATAAAAACTTAGAGATTATTTGCTAAAAACATTAATTAAACCTTTTTTTTTATACAACGATTGTTCTTAATATATTTTAATATAAAAAATTAATATAAAGATTTAGCACAATATAGTAATTTTATAAACAAAGAATCTTTTGCATGGTAGTTAAATAAAAGTACGTAATGAAAAATAATTATAAACTACTAATACATTCTGTTTCAAAACCAAATAATGTTTAATTTATGTAAATTTGAGTTAGTATATTATATGTAAACTTGGAGATATGTTGGTTACCTAATCATTGAAATTCTTACATGAATATCTTATAGGACAACTAAGTCATCAACTAAAGAATATTTGAAAAAATAAAGCCGAAATTTCATTGAGAAAAGTGTAAGTAGGTTTTAATTAACCTAGATCGCATTTTACAAATTTATATATTCATTACCCAATCAAGTTTTTCCTTTTTTAATTAAATTATCCGAATTTGATTAGTCGTGTACCAAAATTGAATTGTCAAGACCGGGTTTTTTTTATTATAATTACCGATTGGACTAATGCTAAGAAAATTACTAGCAACTTTTGACCCATACACAAAGTTATGATTTTAATTTGTAATAATGGAAATGGCATGTCTTATGAAACTATGAGAATGATAGTTTTTATGGGTAAATTCATGAAAATATTGTACTAAACATTACAAGGTCGCAAATTGTGGCCCATTAAAATGGTAAAAGTCTAGCCCGCGTCCATACTTTTTGTTAGATGGGATGCGGGCCATGAAAGATCTGTAGAAAATTTTTTTAGTAACTTAACAAAGAACTTTATGATTTAAAGAGAGCAAATTAAAAGTTAAAGGAAAATTTAAAGCTAACACTAGGTGTTTTGGCTACATAAAAACTACGACTGCGCAGTAGATAATTAAGAATAACTAATAATCTCGCTATAGATATCACATTCCTCCTTAATGGAAAGGAGTTAATGCTTGATAAAATGTTAATATTAGTTTTTTGAGCATTAGGTTAGTTTATTAATTTTAAAACATAGAACAGCTTTTGAAAGTCCGCAGGCTAAACGCTAATCGCTATATACATTTGGCCAAAAACGGATTCTAAAACATCAATAACTCAAGTTCTTCTAAAAGCTTGCAATTATGCTCTATTTAATTATTGAAGGATTTTACTATAACAAATTTAACACATTTTTTGTTTCAAATAGATCATGGCTCATATGAAATAAACTTGGCTTTAATAAATTGGTTCAATTTTTTCAAACAAATATGGCTCACGGAAGATCTTTTAACATACAGTGCTTTCGGTGATCAAACTATTCTTATGAAGTTTAGTGAAAATGACTTATAAAAGACTGCAGCCCCGATATAGAGTACATTACGTCTAAACTAATTTCAAAATGGAAATAATAAAGCACAATCACTTTATGATGTTTTGTTTCCAAGTTAGTTCCAGTCCTTTGAATTTTTTATAAAATTGAGTTTTACTCAGTAAAAAATTAACAAAAATTATTTGTACTCTTTCAATTACGCATGTCAAAACATTATTTTTTTTAAAACACACTTCTAATGAAAAAAATACTACTCAACTTAAGAAGTGTTAAAGCACACTGAGAATGAAAAGGACAGGTCAAGCGTCGATTGAATTTACCTGTGACTAAAATATAGAACAAAAGTTGTACAGTTAGATTGATTTCTTGTTTTCAAAAGCGGTTTGTTTGTGATTTTGATATTTTACAAACTAACAAAGTTTAAACCGAGCCATTTTTTGCTATTTTCAGCTCCAAATTCTTTATAAGTTTCGTGTAAAAATGGGTTCCAAAATTACATAAAAGAACCATTTATAACTATTTTTTAGGTGCTAGACTACTTGAAATTTGACAATTCAAGTTTTTACAAAAAACATAGTAATATATATTCGAAAGAAATTAAAAAAGGGTTGTAACTTTATTATTTATTTATAACCTCTTTTTTTATTTTGAAAAAGAAAAAAACAATAATGAGATATTGTTAAAATAACTTTTAAAATACTGTAAATTTTAGTAACTTTAGAAATTCTTTTCTAACAAATATTTTTCTGCAATTTTTTTTTGTACTGTCATAATCTTTTTAGTTAGATCTACAACCATTTTTTTATTTTTAAATTATATTCCTTATGAGATATGGCCTCTTAAGCAGTTTTTTAAGAATTTGAAATTTCAGAGTTTGAGTTTTCCGGAATTGAACCGTCATGTAACCCTACTCTTTTACCATTACAACTGAGCTACAGATGTTAGAAAAAAAGAATAAAAAAGAAAATAAAAATTTTAAAAGGCTTCAAGTTATTTTTCATAAAAGCCTGAAAAACCTGTGAGTATAGACAAAATGTTTTATAAATTTATTTTTACTTTCCTACAACATGTGGTTTAGCCTGAATAAAAACTCAAGTTCCTGACTTGTTTTCGAGTCGTATGGCCCTCAATATATTCCTAAATATCATTGAAATAACCTTAAGTTTTTGAATGATAAATAAACAAACTCAAAGAACAAATAATTACCAAAACACTTGAATTTTCAGAACTAGTAATCTTATTTAAAGAACAGTATACCATATCTAAAAAATGGATAAACCTCAACTTAGCTATCTTCTAAGACACTAGAAAAACTTGTTTTATTAATCTATCAAAAACACTTGGTTTTATTTTAATGTTACCAAAAAGTCGATGGCCGCTTGCCATTTCACTATGTAACAGTAAACTGGCTGATATAGATACTAGTAGAATGCTATATGAAAATGCTCAACTTTTGTTTTTCTAATTTAACAAGTTGTTTGTTAACTCTTTAAATAAAATTCAAAAACTTAAACAAATGATAAACACTTTCTTTTAGTTTTCCACTATCAAAAGTAACTTTTAGAATATTTTACTGTACAAGACAAACATGTCTCTGTTGAAAGGTAGTTATAAAACAGAAATAACCTACATACTTTATTTGTCTGGTCTTTTAAACGTAAATATTTAAATGAAAAAAAAATGTTTTAAATGATAAAAAACAACTCTGTTAAGAATAATTGTTTTATTCAAGTTGCAGTAGCAGTTATGTCACTATAAGTCGTTAACTACAGTAGGATGTAGCATTACCTACTGCTAGGCAAAATAATAAAGTTTTTGCATTTTATACAAAAAAAGTACTCCGTCGTTCAAAGAGTATATAAGTTAATTTAGTTTTTTTTTTTTGGGTTCGTTGTGGTATTAGGAAACCTTAGTAATCAAAATGGGGTTTAAGAGTTATAGGTAAACCATACATAAGTGATGAATCGAAAGAATTCGACGACTTTTAGTAACATTAGTTTAAAAGTAAATTAGGAACTAAAAACTAGGTGAAATTTAAGTGTCGAAAAAAAATATCAGAAAAAAAAGCCACCTAGAGTTTAAAGCAGCCATTTGAAAATAGTTATTCCAAAGTCTTTAAAAAAACATTGAAAGAAGGTTGTAGGTATATAGCTAAGCAACCTGAAGATAGGTAAAAATTTAAATTTTTTTGATAAAAAAAAACCTTATTTGTGTGTAGTATAAATAATACTTATTTAAAAATTGTGAGAATATAAAAATACAGTTAAGCAGGCAACATTAACAAATTAACACTAATTTTAATATTAATAAAATTGAGTTCTTATGGTTTTTTTAAAATCTTAGTACTGACCAAATTTAGTGTATTTTATAATATAAATTATGTTATCAATTTTTCGCGAAATTCATGTTAACGGACTTTTAATAATAAATAGTTAATCTTTAAATTATAAACCTGTGATTAAAAGTTTAAGCATAATTTTTAGTTCAGCTTATAGCTGTTAAAAATTAATTCCAAAAATTCAGCTTAAAGTTGTAAGACTGCCGAAATAGTTTAATGTAACTTGAAGACGTTTTGTTATTTTAACTCTTCTTTTTCTTGACCATTACAAAATTTTCTAATATGTAGAAAATTATCCTATAATAAATGGCTATTTAAAAAATCTGTAGCTTAGTAAAAACTGAGAAATGAAGGTAGTGAATGAGTTTAATATATTATAAAAAACAAAAACTACGTATCATACAACTTAATAACATAACAAAATGGACCAAAAAAAACGGTTCCGTAAAACCAACTAAGTGTTAAACTTCAAAAATGGCGCTTGAACATCACACTTAAAGATAAGTGGGATAATTTTACATAAATAAATCCTTGAAAGTGCGCAGAGTTTCTTCAAAAATGTATACTACAGGCTTCAAAGCAATTCTAATCTTTATAATATCTTCTTGAACTGTATCATGTCGGCAGCTGTCAGGTGTTACGTGAAGTATTAGAATCGATGTCTTTAAAACATTCGCGAAACTGCTGAACAAGGTTTTGAACTTCAGTTCCAATTTATTCTTTTCAGTTTGATCACAATGAACTAGTTTTTGCATGGTGCCTACCATCTCAATTGCTGTTTGCAACACTACAACCAAATTAACCAAAAATTCAATAACACCGCAAAAAACTTTTTCACTCGAATCAGTTAGATTTAGATTTTTATCAGAAAATGGTTTAGTGAAATAGTCATCTACTGAAACTATGACTTCCATCCACATTTTTGTTCTCATGCGAAACAGCAGACAAGTGAAAAGTATAAAATAGTTGTTGGAAAGTCTTTCTTTAATACCATCGTATAAACTGCCATACGTCTGACATTCTTCTTTAATTTCATTTATATTTGTGCATCTACCTTCACTGATTGCTCGGACTTCTTCGAGCAGACTACGTACCCTTTAAAATTGATTTAGCTCTACGTTTGCATACTCAATTAAAATATTAAAATCTCTAAGATGCGTTTTTAGCGATGAACTGAGGTTTTCAACTTCTTCTTTGCTGGATTCTACAGTCTCAAGATCACTAACTTGTATCACTTCATCAGCTTCTTTGTTTATTTTAGCTTCCTCATCTTGACTTTCAAAACTGATGGTATTTCCAACTTAAACAACAATTCTGCATTTGTTTCCACTTTCATCGACCTTAGCGATTTCTTCCTGGAGATAATCAGATTCACTTTTTTCACCGTCTTTCTCCATTATACCTATTTCAGGTTTGGGCTGATTTAATGTTTTGTTTATATTCACACTGTAGTTTGAATTTAAATTAGAGAATATTGAGGCAGTATAACTACATTACCTGAAATATGACTACTGGTAAGCAAAATAGACCTTAAAGTTTTTTTTTACAAAAAATCTATACAAATGTTTATGATATAAGAAGAAGATTGAATATTATCGAAGTAAAACTTAGTTGAAAAAAAAATGCCTTAAAAAAAAGCCAGAAACTTATTCAGTTCACAAAATTAAAGCATTGAATGCAATTAAAAGAAAAAATAACAGTATTACATAATACTGCTAAATTAATTTGTCTCTATAAAATTAATAGTACGCATACAGTAGTTTAAAAAAAAAAAAAAAAAAAAAGACTAAGAATTTTCTAGATTAAGTTATCTGTTTGTATTTTTGAAACTTTTTTAGAAGAATTAAAATCTATAAATGAATATTAATTAAGTTTAAAAGTTTGTATCAACTTTTTGATATAATAAATAAATAAATATTTAATGTCAATATAATTGCTATATTAGTTTAATTTTTTATAAATTATATATTTAGTATAAACTAAAAGAATCAAAGTGAAAAGTTAAAAAAGTCTTAATTAAAAAATGTGCATAGTATTCATAATAACTTAATTTGAATGTATATGTTTTTGTATTTATATTGATTTTGAATCAATTACCTAATTACAACAGCTATACTTGTTATTTAATTTTTTGATTAGGTTTAGATTGTGTGTTTCGCCCATAAATCAGATTGTATAGTTTATTATCAGCAACGTCTGGCTTTTATAAGTGGTAGGGAAGTTTTCTTGGTAAAAGTTGCTTGCGGGCTGCAGTATACAGAAAAAAGTCTTACGCGGGGCGCAGTTATTTTAGGTAGTTGTAGTATTCAAAAGAGAAAAAAAAAATATTTTGATAAGCTAAGCAATGATACAGCTCTAGAAAAGAGTAATTGTTGTGCAGCTTGATGAACGAAAGATCTTTCCATACACCAGGTCCTTTAGTCAAAACTTTTTATTGTTGATTTTTTTATCGTGTTCAAAAAACTTCTATTATTATATTTCAGCCTGATTGTAAGTTTGACCTAAAAAAACCCTTTTAACTGAAAAGTCTATGCGGGCCGCAGACTTTGCTTTACGGACTGCAATTTTCTGGCCTCTGCTTTATAAGATCATGAAAAAGTTGGTGAACTATAACAACTTTCAATTAAACATCTTTGAGTTGTTTATGCTTATGATTTATATAATAAATGTTCGAAAACAAGAAGTCAATATAGTTTTTCATTACGTTTTTCAAATTGATAAAACACTAAGGGCTTATACTATTTTTTAAAGTTTCCTTAAAACATTTTGTTACAAAAATCAATAAAATCAAGTAAACATTTTCTTTTTAAGTGTGTTCAGAATTTAAGCACACTGTAAAAAGTGCTATAACTTTGTGATTTTGTAACTTTAACCTTTAAATAAAGAAATAGAGGGCTTTTATAATATTTTATAAAAAAATGTTTAAAATATATCAGTTGTAAAGTTAAAGTTAATCTTCTGATCATTTGTTTTTTTGAATTTTTTTAAAGTAGATTGTAATTGAATATTAGTATCCTTTTTGTCACTTAAAACTTATTTGTAATTAATCTGGTTTATTGGTTAAAAATACTTTTTCACTTGATCATTTAAAAAATCTCCAACTATTTTGTTATCGCACAGTAGTATCTTTGAAAAGTAATAAAATTTCAAATATACCTACAAAATGTTTTTTAGTTCAGTAAAATATTTATACTAGTATCAAGCAGTGGCGTAGCGTGGTATTTCGGTCAGGGGGTGCGCAAATTTCTTCCTCAAAAAATCCTCTAATTTAAAACTTTTGTAATTAGCTATAAAAAAACTTTTTATAAGTAATATAATTAAAATAAATTTATTAAGTAAAATAAGTTTGTTAACTGTTTTAAAAAATATTTATATATTACAAAATTAAACAATTATATAAAAGTATAAATTTGATTAGAATTACTTGTACTTGCAAAAATGTAAACTTACTAAATAAAAATTGAATTTATTACTTAC
Source organism: Thalia democratica (assembly GCF_965202585.1). Classification (NCBI taxonomy): domain Eukaryota; kingdom Metazoa; phylum Chordata; class Thaliacea; order Salpida; family Salpidae; genus Thalia; species Thalia democratica. The sequence goes on along the minus strand of NC_139167.1, from coordinate 37,980,076 downwards.
AGTAAACTTTATATCTTTAAAAATTAATATATTCAATAAAACGAAAGTATCTGTTTTATTTACGAAAAAAATTTCAATCTCTTTAATATACAATAAAACAGTGATAACAACACCTCATTGCAAATAATTTTAATAAAGTTACACAGAAGTTAAAATAGACCAACTTTATAACTTTTATTACAGTTTATTAAAACTTTGTAAAATAGTTAAAAGTATACTTTTTAAATTTAATTAATTTGATTGTATTTGTTTAAAATAAAAATCACAAACAAAGTTTATTTCTAATAGGCCGACACGCTTTTTCTTGTATGTTTACAAAAATAAAGTTCAGAAAACTAGCAGTTGTCTTAACAATGTAGCACAAAAAAAAAATTGTAAAATTGTTTAATTTTTCTTTAAGCGTGACGTATTTTTGTAAACTTTTTTTAGAAAAATAATCTGCCATAAGGTTATACTACAGCGGTGCGTTATATTAATTGCGTGCTTTTTGAGTCTGAATTCTTATGAAGTTAATGAACTTATAAAATTTTTCCTTATGGAGTTTTTCATCAACATCGGTGCGCATTTGCAATTACGCACCGAATCAGTATATTGAGTAATAACATATACTTTCCTAACTTGTCACTAATTGGTATTCAAAATTTCGTTTAACTTTTTGAATACTAGATAAACATAGTTGAAAAAAAACAAATTAAGTAGGAAAAATAAACTATAAAGGATAAAGATATTACATTCTTTTTTTTACATTTTTCTTTTTTTGGGTGGCACGCATGCGCCAGTGTCCCTCCCCACGCTACGCCCCTGGTATCAAGTGTGTAATTTGTCTGTTTTGATCACTGCTCAGAACTAAAAAACTGATTCCACCTACGTTGTTAATATCATAGTAAATAGTTTAATATTTTTTTTAAATTTAGTTTGATCAAAATATGTCTATTGTTTAAGGCTTTTATGCGCCTATAGTGCGTATAAATGTTCTTAACAAAATATATCATTATATTTTTACATGTATATATATATGAGACCTCTTGTATTTGGTCATGTACGGTAATTGTACAATTCTACAAGTAGTGGAGTAATGTGCTGACAGTGTTTTTTACCAACTTTCAAAATGTCCAAGTAATTTATGTTTGTTTAAACATATAATATTTTAGGGTACTCCCGGCCTAATCGAACCCGTGTGAATATTACCTGTTGTACGGAACCAAACCCTGTCAGATACGTAGGAAAAAGTATTTGCAACTAAAAAATCGGAGACGAGACTATTTCATGTACTTATGCTTGGCAAGCGCAGATTTGTTCTGAGGAAGAGAGCACCACAAAAGCTCTACGGAGTGGTGACGGGCGTACGCGTAATTTGTTGACCAAAACGTTATAAAGAATGTTGCAAGCGCAACCCAAAAAGCTTTCGTTTCTACATTAATGAGTAAAACACTTTTTTACAACAGATGGGGTTTCTGATCGCTTAGAGCAGGGGTCGGCAAACTGCGACCCGCGGGCTAAATGCGGCCCTCGAAAGATAAATCTGCGGCCCGCGAGCACGTAATTTTTTTGAATGGAATGCGGCCCTCGAAAGAAAATCTTGCGGCCCGCGAGCATGTAAATGTGGCCCGCTGATCACAAATATATTTTAATTTTTTTTTTGTTACTTGGTTTTATTTGTTTTATCTCGTTTTAGTTCCTGTATAACATTTTAAAATAATTAAAAAACTTTACTACTTTAGCTTAAAAATGTAAAAAAGACAGATTAGCATTCCATCAGAATTTAATCTCAGTTTTATAACAATTTACTTCTCACAACAGCAAGTTATTATCTGAAAAAACAGTGTTAAGCGTGCTTGGTTTTAGTAAGTTACTTATATAACACGTATTTAGTAAACAAACTACAAAAAGTGTTTTCCATTTTGTACGAAAGTAATGAACAGCAAATTAACTACCATGTCATTTACTTACAGTTTAGATATTTTTTAAGTTTTTTATTCATAAGTCTGTTTCATAGATGTTTTTTTACTAAGTATTATATTTTAGAGAGCATAAAAACAGTTAAAATTACATAGTAATAAGAAATTAAGTTTGTTTTATTTTGGTTTTGACACGTTTAAATTTTTTAGAAGTTTTCTGTGCACTTTAAATAAATTCCTATGCACACCAATGTACAAAGATGCATATATTTTAAACCATTTTTTACTAAATAACTAAGTTAGATTAAGTTTAGTATATGCATAACTTTCTAAGATAGTTGTATCTACATGTAATATCTAATTGTGTACAACCACATTATTAAAAATATATAAGACATAAATTAAAATAGTTTTTGTCTGGTGTATATTTTCATTTTAGAAACAATTTTTTTTTGAAAATTAAGTTATTTTTTATGCGTTGCATACTGATATACACAGTTGCTGTTTTTTGGAAATAGCTATTTAATACAAGCTAGGTTTGGGTATGGTAAATTTATTAAGTTTGTACATTTTTAATCAAAATAGTGCAAATTCAAGCAATTAAACAACTAAACATTGCAAAACATTCAGACTATGACTATTTGAAGACGTCAAATTTCAGGCCAATTTATTATTTTTAAAGTTTTTGATTGAATTGCTATTTGTATATTAATAATTAGACTAGTTTTTTGTCACTCAAGCTGGCTTTTTTGCTTTAAAGAGTGGCAAATTAAACTAATGATGTATGTTTTCTTCGATATACAAAGTTCGTTTTCAATATAATATATGCTAAAATTAAAATCTTGCAGCTGATTTGATTTGAAACATTATTTAAATAATTGTATACACGTAAATGTGAACAATCAGTGTTATTAAAAAACTTGAAATCCGGAAAATTTTTGAATTTTACAATTTGTGCTTTAAAAATACTAGAAATTTTTTGAATTTGAGTATTAAAAAAAAACCTTGAATTTTAAACGTTTTATACATGTAAAGTAGTGAATTTTCGTTTTGACACATAAAATCTACCATACAAATTTATTTTTATTAGGAAACTTATTTAAAGTAGCTTAACAGTATTTTTAAATATTGTTATGCAATTTAGTTTTATTTAGTGATAATAGAAGCAAAAAATTGAAATTTAAAAAACTTTATATTGCTGCATCGCACTTTTGCTTTTAAAATGTCTTTGTCTATTGTTGTGCTTTGCATTGAACTAAACCTATAGAATTTTCTAAAATGTCAAAGTTAATAAAAAAATCTCTAGTAGAACTTAGGTATTCTAGTAGAATCTAGAATTAAATGAACAGTTTTTGTTGTATCAGTACTCTCATCTTAAAAAAATTATTAAAGTCCTAATTTGATTTATGCGGCTTATAATCTTAAGACGTTTCCGAAACACGACTTCTTGTTGTTATTGAAGAAATAAACAAAAATATTTTGCTACCGCCAACACAAATTCATTAAAATTTTTTAAAATTCTAAAGAATAACTAATTTTTAGTACTTAATTTTTCTACTTTATAATTTGCCTTGAAAATTTTATTGATCAGTCTGTAGTTACTGAAAATGATCATGTGCTTTATTGGAACTGACTTAAGCAACTTTTTTTTTTTTTGTTTTTCCAAAAACTCTTAACTAACGTTTTTTAATTCTTTTAGCTTGTCTTATATTTCATATTTACTCTTTTTAAATACAATACTTTTATTGCAGATAAAGATTGCTATAATGCTTAATAAGTTTTTTCTACTTCATTAATGGCTTAATAAAATTTTATATTTTGTTAGAAATATTTAAGTAACTTAATTGTCCATTCAAGCTGATTATGATTTTTTGCTATATTTTTAACTTACTGTCAATAAACTTTATTATTTCTTTATTTTAAACAGCGTTGCCAAACACATAGGCTAGTTTAAAAATTTGAAAAACTCAGACTATTTTAGACCTATGAAAGATTTTTTTAACAACTCAAGTGTGTGTTAAGCATCTATTTCAAACACTTTGAATAAATCTTCGAAATCTCAGAATATTTTTATGCGTAGTGTAGCTCACTAATTGTTTTTTTATTGTCTTTTTAAATATTGTGCTTTTTTTTAATGATGATATTTTAGTTAGGTATTTAACCTTGATTAACAGCAATTTTTTTTACTTTTTTAACTTTAATTAATTTAAGCTGGTTTGATATAACTCAGACATTTTTTGCTTTTAAAGTAGCAACCATGAAAAAAAACTAATTAATTACTAATAATGTATTTTATTAAAGTATTTAACCATTAATTATGTTAAAGAATTTGTTTTAGATTTTCTATAACACAAATAGGTATTAGTTTTATTAAATTAACTAATTACTGATTTTTTAAAAAACTGACAACGAAAAATTTTAGACGCAAAAAGTTGTTTTCAAATGTAATATTTTTAAAATATGAAAAAGTTGTTCATAGTATAAAAGTGTCCCAATAATGTTTTTTAAGCTCGGTTTTTATAGATAGTTAGGTTGTAAGTATAATAAAAAAAACATTAAGTTTAGCTTATTAAGTGATCAAAAAAGTTAGTATTTTATTAAAAATTAAGTATATTAGTCGATGTAAATTTATTCTCATAAATATTTATAATTTAAATTATGTGAAGCTAAAAATAATTTATAAATATTAAAGTAATTAAAAGTAAACATTTTCTGTAGAGTGACTATAACTAAAATAATATTAAAATGTCACTAAAACTGCGGCCCGCGAAGATTTTTGGAACTTGAAATTTGGCCCGCAAGCACCAACTGCCTGCCGACCCCTGGCTTAGAGTTAGGATGGGCAACGTACGGCCCGCGGGGTGAAAATGAATGGCCCCCGACCGTTTTTTTAATTTTGATGGGATCCGGCCCGCGAGCGAATTTTCAGACCCGCAAAGGGTCAACATTACAATATTTTTGAGCAACTTTGTATCATATTTTTACAAAACAAAACTTATTCGAATTTAACTTCAAAAACATGCTAAAAAATACTTTATAAATTTATGTGTACTAATAAATACTCCATTTTGTCCTAATATTTTGTTGTTGTTCTAACTTAGTTGAAGTATCTTTTTGTAAAACTACCCCAAGCAAATTGTTTTTTTAAGTACGATACTTTACATACGTACCTTTGTCAATTCTATTTATGGACATTATTTAAACATCTGACATGCTTAATCTGCATCTTAAAATGGCAGATGAAAAGGCTTGAGAAAGTTTTTTTTTGAAATTTGAAGGATTTAAAATTGTGATCAACTGTATCCATAAAATTATATTCCGGCTGGATCCGAAACTTTTATTTATATTAGAATCCAACAGGATCCGTATCTCGACTTAAAATTAGTTTCCAATCGGATTCGGATCTAAAAAGTCATTATTCGGCTGGATCCGGATACTGGTAAATTATATTATTTGAAATGCTCCGGCCCGCAAAAGACTAAATTTTTCCGGATCTGGCCCGTTGATTGAAAAACGTTCCCCATCCCTAGCTTAGAGATTACTGGAGGACGGAGATAATTACATTTTTCGTAATTAATTTGAAAAAGTGAGCAAACAAATAAAAAACAAATTATTCTAACTTTTTATTTATTTTTGAACTTATTGTTTTTTGTATTCTTTTTATGCAAAGTAAATACGGTGACTTCGGCTGCTAGCCGCCCATTATTATCTTAAAATATTTACTAATACTATGTTATTTTAATTGTGAGTAAGGAATTACTACACTATATTATAACTTAGAATTTGTTAGGTACTAATAATTTATTTAAACGATAAAAAGCTTCACAACTTGTATAGTTGTTGGAACAAATAAAAACATTTAAGTTATCTCAAGAAAAATATTTCCTAGGCATAAAAATAATTAAGAGACGAGTTTAGTGTAAACGTCTCAACAAAATTATTAGCATTTTATATTAAAAACAAAATCCATACGTAAATTTTAACTAATTTTCAATTACATTAAAAAGTCGAATCAAATGACAAATTTACTAAGTCAAACAAAAGTCTAAACAATTTTACTCGACAAGTTATTTAAAAATAAAACAAAGTTTTGAGTTTCAGCAAAAAGTGCGAACCAATCAGATAGGCACTCTCTTTCAACTTTTTCAATCTTAAAGATTCAACACAAATTATCTCTTCTTCGCGGCTGCGATGGCCTCTCTCTTCGCTTTGATGGCTGCTGCTAGTTCCTGAGATGATTTATTTGTATGTTTTAGAATTGTATATCAAAAAAAAAAGTTTAAATTTTAATCAAAACTTTTTGCCTTAAGTTAAACAAGGTAATTGTTAATTCAAATGAACGATTGAAACTTGTGATTGTTCACTATTTGAATTAGTTGTCATTTAAAATTAATGTGAGTAAATTGCAACTAACCTTGTATCTGATGACACAATCCCTCTTGCTTCTTCCCTTGATGGCGCCCGCAATCTTCTCCCACCTGTCCTTGGGGTTGCTCTTCACGGTGTACGTCTTGAGCGCTTGCTCCAGCAACTTCTGCTCTTCCCTCGTCCAAGGCCTCGTCGGGGCGTCTGATTGAGTTTGTGTTGTTTAATTAAAAATTTTACCCGACATCAAAATACCGATAAGCTATTTGGAATAAATATTAACAAAACATAGTCTTTTTATTAAAAATTTTTATAGATAAAAAAAAAAAAAAACTCAAACTTAAAAGTTATTAAAAAACTTGATCGTTAAAGAAAGGCATTGTTTTATATTTGAATTTATTAAACAGTCTTTTAAATTTACAGCTTAGTGAAATTCGAGGAACTTGACAAAAACTTGAAACAATCAATATTGGTTAAAAAAAGAAAACAAACCTCCGTTCTCGTCGAAGCGCTGGCTGATCTCGCCTCCCTTCGGCTTGGCCTCGTTCTTCACCACCTCCTGCTGGTGCGCCTCCTTGAACTTCTCAAAGGCGTTTCTGTTCGCCTCCGCCTTCAGTTCCGCCTCCGACAGCGACTTGGCGCGGCTGAGGCAGTCCTTCTGGTTCCTGCTCGACGAAATGCCGTGCGCGTTCACCCAGCTCGACACCACCTTCCAACTGCGGTGGAATCGTGTGTTTAAATAAAACATTAAAAAAAAATTGGAAACATTAACCCTTACATCCATTACAAATTATTAGACAGCGAAGTTAGAGTGTAAATATTTTAAATTATTTTTAAGGTAGGTGAAGTTAAACATTAAATGCATATTTTTTAATCGTATTTAAAAACACGTGTGGTTGTAATCTTAAAGTGGTGACGCCTTTTTTTTTTGGTGAATAGAATCGTTTATCAACTTCAAGACATCGAGGGTTTATTTTGAATTTTATTCTTTGCTTTTAGACTATATTATTTCAAAATCTTGGACATTTTAAACAAATTAGTAATGCAACATACCGATTGACAGTGCCGGCGGGGAACATGTTGACTGCTTTGATGAGGATCTGCAGGTCCTCGTAAGACCACTCCTTCTCCGCGCTTCCGTTCGACTTGCCGTTGGTCACGCCGTTCGTCGACTTGGCCGCCTTCATCACCTCTGCGCGCTCCTCGTCCAACTTCGCTCTCACCTCGTCCAACTGGAAGCAAGTTTCAAATAAATAATACAAAAAAAAAGACTTTAAATGAGTTTTGTTGGTTGAGAAATTGGACCTTGATAACTTGTTTGATAATTATGTTACACACACTTTTAAAAACCACCCACCTTCTCGTTGACCAAGCACTTTGCCTGCTCGACTTCGCTGGCATCGATTTTCTCATTGATTTCGTTCAGCTTCATCAAGTCGAAAGACTGGCACAAAATTTGCAGCCTCTCAACGAAATCGATCTTTTCCTGGCCCTCAGCTCCGAAGTAGTCGTGGCTCTGAAAATTTAAAAACAGTTCAGTAAGCTTTAAGGTTAAATAAAATTATTTTATAAGGACTCATGTAGAGAAAACTTTAAATTTTTATTTTGTTACTTCTATACAAATAGATTTAATTAGTATTAAAAGCAAACGCGCAAATAAATCACGTATTAAATTCCGGATTTACATAACACTTTAAGCTTATTTTTTTGATAACAATCAAGAAACTCATGGTTTGATAATAAAAACACATTTATATTCTGACCTTGCAGAAATTTTCAAGCTTCTGCCTGGCCTTCTTGGTCTGCTTCTTGACGCGATCCTTGTTCCTCTTCGCTTCATCCTTCTCCTTCCTCGCCGCCTCTTCCTTGGCCTTCTTCTCATCTTCCTCCTTCTTTCTGGCCGCTTCCGCTTCGGCCTTGACCCTGTCCTGCTCGTCCTTGATCGCCTTGGCTTTTGCTTTCTTGATGCGTTCCCTGTTTGAAGTTTCAGTGTTTGGAAAACGTGCAGGAGAGTTCTTTAAAAAAAACTTGGGATGTTTTCAATCACTTCTTATTAAATTTTTTTAAATTTATTCTGGCACTGTTTAGAACTTCTACATTAACAGAGAAAAAGTTTGAAAAATTTTATCTAAAAAGGAAAAACATTTTTCAATTGTTTAAAACTTCAGCACACAACTCATCCAGCAACAAACTTTTTCTGCTTTTCTTCCTCGTTGAACTTCTTGATTCTGGGATCGCAAGCGAACGCGTTGTCAACCAGCGACCTCAGCCTCTTCATCTCCACCTTCTTCTTCTCCGCCCGCTCCTTCTTGTTCTTCTTCTCGATCCAACGCCTCTCGTCGGCGCTTTAACAAAAAATTGAAACTTGTTGATCGTGCAGACAATTTTTTTTTGCATTTATTAATTTTTATATGTGGGTTGTTTTCTAAAACAAACTAGAGCCGTTTGTTTTTTTTTTCAACCACACTTGTTATAACTTTCAAAATAGTGAACACATTAGGCGCTTGTATTAATAATTTTTTGTCTTAATAAATAATGGTAACACTTATTGTTTTTTTATTTAAAACAAAGAAAAAATTCCAAGTGTCTTTGAAAAATATGAAATTATTCTTCTTTTTTGCCTTGATACTGTAAAAACAAAACTTTGCCTCAATAAAAACAAACTCACTCTTCCCCGGTGCTCTTGTCCTCCTCGTCCTGGTAAGAGTACTCCCGCCACGACTTGAAGTTGAACCAGAACTCGTAGAAGTTGTTGACGTGCTGCAGGGAGCTTTCCGCGTCGCCGAGGTACGGAACATTGGGCAGGTCGGACCACCTCTCGTTGAGATCGAACACGGGGCCGAACACGTCGAAGAAGTTCTCCCTGAAAATAAAAAAAACGTGTTAGAGCTGAAGTAGATGTGCAAGAAGTTAAGTGCAGAGTAAATGTGTTAATGAATGTTCTAGAATAAAATTTACAGCTTTAAAACAATCTGCTTTTGTGAAAGTAAATCGCTCGGACGATAAAAGGAGCTAAAAACGTAATGTTTGCAACATTGAAACAAAACAAGATAATTTTCATTTTAACTTAAAAAAAATCCTATCTACACTAAGTTACATACGCTTTTAGTTTGTTTTTTGAGAAATAAAGCTAATCAAGTCAGAAGATACTACTTATAAAATAAACTACGGTGTAATAAAAAATACAATTATGACTAAATTAAAAACACTTAATACTTATGAGAAGTAATTATTTTAATCAATCAAGGTATATAATGTACAAGCCTATCTAGATATATATATATATAAAGTAAGGTTAATGTTCAAACTTAAACACCTTCTACTGAGCCCACTTGAAGGGCTTTTAAATAATTTATTGAAATGGCGATTTTAAAGCTGCTGGAACATATGTTTCATAAAGACAAAAAAGATTGTCTCTAATCTTCAGCCAGTTCAAATTAAAATAAAAAGCACTTTGTTAAACAAAGATGCAAAAGTTTACAAAAAAACAAAAACATAAATTCAATAAATTATATATATATATACAAATTTACCATAAAAACATTAAGAGACTTCTAATTATTTTATGTATTATAATATATAGGGTTGCCAAAAGTTTTTTGTAAATTTCTTCCAGGTTTCTAACTTTTTTTTCCAGATTGTTGAAAACCAAGTTTTTAAACCCATTTTTAGTATAAAATTAAACTGAAGTTAAAAAAAAGCTCTTTTAAATCGTACAATAACAATCAAAAATACTGTTAAGCTACTTTAAATGAATTAAAATAAAATGAAATGATACAAAACTTTTTTATCTTTGTGATAGATTTATTGTACCTAATCAAAATTTCTATACTTTACATGTAAAACTTGCATAAAATTCCAAGTTTTTTAGTGATTTTTGTTCGAAATTCCAGGTTTTTTTTCAAAATTTTTTAAACTCTTGTTTTTTATACCTAAATTGTCAAATTCCTGTTCTTTTCAGGATTCCAGGTTTTTTGGCAACCCTGTAAAATATCTTATCTTTTTTTACTCAATAAACTGATTGATAGCAATTAGCTTCATTTTAATTTGGATGTTGGTTTTTGTTTACATTATTTACTCAATTTAATAGTATTAACAATAAAATAAGATGATAACTAATATTCTGAGTCATAAATGATTAATTTTCTTGTTTCAAGTATTTTATTATTACTATTCAAACACAAAACTTTCAATTGATTATTATTCTACTTAGATTTTCTACATGCATTTTTTATACTTTTAAGACCTTGTGTTTACCTAACAAAACCTTTTGAATGATTATTTTAACAACATTAAACTTTACAAAAAGAATAAATTAAATCTAATACGACTGTATTAATACATTATTTATTCTTAAGTAAATGTTACCATATTTATAACTAAATACAAATATCAATTAAAGATCAATCTACTTTTGATTTATACGGAAATAACTTGACATATAAAAAAACTGACTCTCCCATGTTTTTCAAAACTAACTGCTTTAAACAAATACATGTGATACAAGTATTCATATTTCTAAGTTGATATAAAGAAGATACCACATAATTTGTCAGTTTCAATGACATATATCTAAGCTAAACTATATAAACGAGAAACATTTCAAAAAAATAGTTAACAAAATTTAGTACTTTTATGTATCATAGTTTAAAAATATACAACAAGCATTATGGAACGTTATTTCGTAAAACATACAAAAGAGCTCGATATTCTTTAAAAATTCACGGGGTAGATCCTTCATCTAACTTTTTAGCAAGAATTATTTTTTAAATTTATTTACTATATATATTTAGCTGTGTATTAATAACAAATTATCAATAAATTATTTTTTATAGCAACAATAGAATTAACATCATTGCTTGTTATAAGTTTATTTAACAGCATATTTGTAAAATTTTAAATAAAACATTAGAAAAAACTTAAATAGGTTAAAATACACAAACTTACATTTACGAAGGCCGTAGTTTGCAGATTTATAGGGGATAGATGTAGTTTTAAACAGATTTAATATATTCTTGAATGCTTTCAATTAGGACATAGATGAAATTTACAGCTTAAGTATATTACAATACAATTTCCTATTTTGTGTAAAAAAATTTTCATAGTCCGTATAAAATAACCTATACTTGACACATTTTTGTATAAAAGACATTCTTACTATCAAAATACTCCATCGACCTCTTTAAATATTTTTGTTACTAATTAATAATTGTTAAATAAATAAAAAACATTTTGAAGGTGTAATCGGATACCAAATATATATTGCGCTGTTTTATCCAATTCTAGTAATTAAGAACTTTACAAACATTTTGACTCTGCAATTAAGTTAATTACATCAATACCTTGGTAATCAAATTTTTGACACAAATAAAATTATCACCATCAACTTATTACTAACTTAGACAAATTTGACCAGCCAATTAAATACAGTTAGTCTTAAACACTATGTAAAAGACGGGTTTGTAAATAGCTACTTTATCTAGAAAGGATTATTGTAATTTTTCTACTTAGAAGAAAGTAGATAATCAAGAAAGCCGAATACTGTGAAAAAAAAATGTTGTAGCAACTTAAATTTACAAATTTTTGGTGTTAGGTAAGTAAGTCAGGTTGGAACTTTTGCATCTGAAAAATTAACTAAAAACCCACTTTTGAGCTTGAAATCTGGTACTTTTCATCATTAACTTACAGTTACTAAAATTTGGTGGAGCATGAATGACTTTGGTATTGACATCAGCCCGTAACTTTTTGTACGACCGATTCGTGGTATAAACTATTATCAGAGTTGCCAAGGGTTTTATTTAAACTTTTTCCAGGTAAAAAAAAAAATTTTAGTATATTTTTAGTACAAAATTAATTTTTGATAAAAAAACTGTGCTAAATATAGTATAAAAACATTGAAAAGCTACTTTAAATGTATTTTTTAATAAAAAAATAACGATAACAGTTTTTTTTAAATTATATGATATATTTTTCGTGTCTTATCGAGACTATTTGAAATGTAAAATTTTTTACATTCCAGGTTTTTATTTTCAAAATTTCTTAAATCTATGGTTTTTCTTACCTAGTTTGACAAATTCAAGGTTTTCTGGCAATCAAATATTATAAATTCCATAAAAATTTTATCAAGTTAAACTTAAACCTAGGTGGAGGATGATAAGAAATAGAACATGTTTTCAGCTTTAACGTACTTATTTGTGTTATTTTATTTGGTCCAGCTAAATATTATAAAAAACTAGTTTTGGTAAAAAAATCTTTAAAATAACCTCTTCAAAACTTTCGAAGTACTAACTATCCTTTACAAATTTTTAATATCCTAAATCATACGAAGGTATGTCTAAAATCATATTTAAAATGCTAAAAAAAACCTACTTTAATAAATAAAAAAATTACAGGATATATATTGGTTTTAAAAGGTAAAAACTATTTAAACTTAAAAAACTAAAATAAATTTTAATACAGTCTGCAGCTTGCCGACTCTTTACTTAGACATAATCAAAAAACATCTAAAAAAGAAACTTATACCTCTTTTTTAACATGAAAACCACCCAACTACTCATCCCCTTACAATAAGCAGGTTTTAATTAATGCATGGCTCGATTGAAAAAAATAATCATACAAAAAGTATCTCATGCAAGAAAATATGGTTAAACTGATAATAAAATTTCAATAAAAAACGACTTACTTGGACTTGTTGCAGACGGTGGGCACGTCGTCGTCGAACTCGGGGTCGACCGAATCGTAGGCCCTCCTGCTCTCCGGGTCGCGCAGCACGTCGTACGCCTTGTTGATGCACGCCGTGGCGTCGCCCACCTGCTTGCCCTGGTTCTTGTCCGGGTGGTACTTGATGATCTTCTTCCTGTCTGTTTGCGAGAAAAAATATTGAAGTGGTTTGTACAGCTCCGATATAACTTGTGTCACGTTTGATGGGGGATTTGTGAAAAAAGAGCAGTCCTACTGAGAACTAATATCAAAATCGACATGGCCTAATTAAAATTAGTGTGACCAGAACAAAAGACTATTAAAACTAAAAAAGTAACTTTAAACAACGTATAATTTAAAGTTGAGCTTGTGTAAAATATGTAAACGAATTCAAACAACATTACTTCTTTAAAAGCTTTACTTTATTTAAAATATGCAGTGGAGCTGCTTTGACTTTATGACAACAACTTTTTACTCAACCCATTGAAAATTTTGACATTTTCATAACTATCAGGTAGACTGTACTCAAGGCAAAAATAGTGAAAATAAATTTTAAGATTATGACTAACACAAAGTGCTTTTGAGCTTGCTTTATATTAGAATGGTTTATAATGATGATTTTCTATCAGATATTTTTCAATGCAAGAACAAATTTGAACTAGCACTTTATTGTTAATAGCTGGATAATTTAACTATTAATAATATCATTTTGATATCCTTCTATTAATTCTAGTTGATCATGAAATAATATTATAACCTGAAAACTTTTAAGAAGTATACTTAAAAGTAAGACCTTGGAAAATCCATACATCTTTAAAATAACAAAAATTATGTTTTTACTTTTTTCAAAGGTTTATTGAACATCCTCAAAACTTTTTAATGTACAAGTTTTTATGCTAAATTTTAGTATAAGCTAAACTTAAGGTTAAAAACTGTCTTAAATAGTAAAAAGATAATGTTATAGTGTTTTATATATGTTTTATAACAAATAAAATTCTAAGTGACCCCCAAAAAAATTATTTTGTATGATATATTTTTTGCATCTTTTCAAACTTGATTATTTTAATCTATATAACTTAATGAAAGTTGTTTAAAATTCCAGGTTTTTCCATTTTTTTTTCGAAATCGAAGTTTGTTAGGCTTTTAAACCTAAAATGTGAAACTCCAGGTTTTTCCTGGACCTTAAGTTTTTTGACAACCTATTAAAACATACAGAAAAAAAATAGAGTTCCGAAAAACGACAAATATGTCAGTTTTTAAATTAAGGCTTAAGCATAAAAAAGGTTTTGTAAAATTGTTGTTGAATTATATGAATTAAAAAAATAAAAAATGCACGAAGACAAATTGATATAAAAATTAAACATATATATTAGTAATACAGTAGATCTGTTCTTAAAATTATTTGAGAGCAGTGAAACGCCGTTAGTCAGAATAAAGTTTTGACACAAAAACATCTGTGGTGTAAATTCCGATAAGCTTAGCTTATCAGGATTTCCAGGATTTAACGCCTTTTAACGTTACATCTTATATTAGTAATATATTTTTAATAATTTTGCAAATAAAACAATTATAAATTTTTGTTTACCTAAAATTTACATCAATAAAAGTTTTAAAAAATATTCACTTACCAGTTAACTTTTTACAAACTCAATTTGAGTTAATTTAAACTTAGTTGCTTTGTTTCTACAATAAATTGACTATTTCTGTTTAAAAATAATAGGATTCTAATCTACATATGAAAACAAAACAAGAATTCGATTTTAGGAAAAAGGGCCAGATCCAATAAATTACAACTTAAAAGTTTGAATCTAAATAGAAAAGAAGACAATCTAAATAAAAGATTTTTAAACTTAAATATATGTCTTCACTGAATTTAGAAAATAAAATTAAGTAAGTACATATATTTGTGTTACAGAGCTAGTACTAATGAACTGAATGCTTAAAATTTGTGATAATAACAAAAAGACTGTCCTTATTATATTGTTTAAAACACAAGATAAATAACCAGACTAAAAATCTTACACCTTATTAATACAATTAGAAAATTGTAGTTCTTAAGCTAATAGACATCTGATGGATAACAATTCAAAAATTACTAAAATAAATCAACAAACATACATGCTGAAATTTATAGTTATTGGTGGTAGTTTATTTTGGAGTTGATATTTTATACAATTCTGATAGATGCAAAAGCAAAATTGCTGTCTATTTTTACTCCACATGAACTAATAATAAGCTTTAAAAACAAGTTCAAGGTGTTTGTTAGTAACAAAAACCTTCATGTTTTAAATACACTTTTTTCTTTTTAGTCATTTGAATATTTAACACTTTAAAACAAATCCAGTTAAAATAACTTACGAGCCCTTTTAATCTGACTATCAGTTGCCCTGTGCCTCAAATATCCAATTCCCAGGATGGCATAGTGGTCCTGCTCCTTCCAACTGGCCGGGTTCAACAAGTGCATGTCCTTGTACGGCTTGATTTTCAACTCGTCATCGGGTATGGGCCCCAGCCTCTCCTTCCTTTTGGTTTCAAAAACTATCCTTCTGCGTTCTCTGTTTCTGATTTCTTCAACTACTTGTCCAATAGCACCTTCAAAATAAGCCTTTTTGAAACAACAACAAAAACAAATAAAATCAGTCAAAATGTTTAATATAATTATGTAGCTTATTGTATACGACTATTTATTTCATCTCAAATTGTACACTATTTATGTACAAACTAAACAGATTCAATATGGAGTCAATCTCAAAAATTATTTAAGCTAGAAAATTGATTTAACAAAATTAACTAAATAATTACAAACATAATTTTTGTTAGCATCAGAAAAAAAAAGATAACAAAATATACATAAAAAATGTATACAACTTATTTTTTGTACAACAAACCTGGTAATTCAGACACTAGGGCTACTGTCATACAAGGCTTTCTAGTTCTTCTTTGTGACATATTTCGGCAGTTTTTAATTATCTAAGTCAGATGAACTAGTTTAAATTAGATTGATTCTGAAAACCAGGTTGTTTGAAAACATAATAAATAACAATTAATAGTGTTAAACACAAGTACTAACTTATGATTCAAATAAACTTATTATACAAAAAGGACAGACTGGTAAAAATTTCCTAATAAAAAAAGTAAACACTTTTTTAGTGATTTCAAAATGGGTGACTCAAACCTAACTTCACATATAGAGTGTTAAACAATTTAAAAAGAAAATGTTGAAAATTTAGCAAAAATTAACTTTATGAATAGTATTTAGATAGAAAATATTCAAATCACCTTTTATGAAGGTCTTTACAGGGTCGCCAAGGATTTAAAAAAAATTAATCCAGGTTTTCTAAGTTTGTTCCAGGCTTTTGAATGTACAATTTTTTTGTTTATTTTCAGTTTAAATTTAAGTTTAAGGTAAAAACTGTCTTAACTAAGTATTACAACAAAAATATTAAAAAGATACCAAAATGCAATTTAAATGTGTTTTATAATAATTAAAATTCTAAATGACACAAAAAAATTATTGTAAATGATTGATTTTTAGTACTAAATCAAAATTTCATCATTTTACATGTAAAAGTTGCCTAAAATTCAAGTTTTTTTCAAATTTCTTTAATTTTTTTTGCCTTGATTGTCAAATTCCATGTTTTATGGCAACCCTTATAGAAAAATGCTATTTACATTAACAAAAAGTTATAAAAACAAATTTCAATTTTTTTTACAGAACTAAAAAATGAAATTAAAAACTAAACTTATTTAAAAGCTTTTCAAAACTGAACTAAATAATTTAACTTAAATATATTACAATCAAAAGTCGTCTTGACCTTGGTTTGATAGAGAAAGTAAACTCAGATGCTTTTTTATAAGCATGTTAAAATTAATACAGTAAAACACTAGCTTTTTACTAAATCTTTTTAATAATTGCTCACTTGGTAGATATTCTAAAAAATAGTTACCTCTCCAGGGTTAACACTAGTTTTTGAGAAATTTCTTCCAGGTTTGTGAAAGTAAACATTTTTTTTATAGTTTAAAGTTAAATTTAAGGTTAAAAACAGTGTTAAGTAGCATAACAACATTGAAAGGTAATGTAAAGCTACTTTAAATGTGTTTTTAATAAAAAAATGATGACAAATTTTTTAAATCTATTTAGTAAATGTTTTGTGCCAAATCAAAATTATACTATTTAACATGTAAATTTTTTTTAAATTCCAGGCTTTTTAGTGATTTTTATTCAAAAATTCCAAATATTTTTTTGCAAAATTTCTCAAATTCTAGGTTTTTTAATCCTAAATTATCAAATTCCAGGACTCCAGGTTTTATGGTAACCCCGCTTATCTTATTATATATTTCTACTATTATGGCCCACTTTGGGAATCCTAATTAACACATTTTTTTAATAAAAAATGATTTTCTACAATTTTATAATAAAACCACTTGTGTTTTAATTTTTTATTCAAAAGTTTCCTCAACATTAACACAAACATTAAGAGCATTAGAACAAATTAAATTATTAAATTACTAAAATGTTTCAGAAAAATATTATTTTTCTAAATTAGTAACTTATTAGAAACTTGTTTATATATAAAACTATAATGCTTGTATACATTTAAGAATGAAAATATTTCTGATGTCAAAAAATTACTAGTTTGGATAACTCATTTTACATGCATATAAGAACACTAATACTTTCAATTTAGTTTTTTAAAAATTAGGAAATAATTGTGACTTATAGAAACACATGAGTATTTTAACTAGTTAGTATGAGTGTGAAGTCTCAAACTTTTCTGTACAACCTCTTTTTAATACAATAATTAATTAAGACTGTAATTATTTTAAACTATTAAATTATAACGTTTTCAACTTTAGTATTTGACTATAAGTTATTTATAAGAATATATGCTGCATTGTCTATTAATTTAATTAACTTTTAAAAAGCCCTACTAATGATTTTTTACAAATCTGTATTAAGAAAAATGTTGGGAAGCAAAAACTAGTAGCTTCTGTTGAAAATTAAATTTTATAACTTTTAAGTATAATTATAAATTTAAAAAAAACTTATTATTATATATGAAAAAATCTAAGTATCTCAAAACAAAATGCAATATTAAATAATAATCAAATACTTGGTACCCTCAAAAACAACATAAAATCCTACTTAAATAGTTAAAGTATATGAATATAAAACCATACAAAAACTAAAAGAGCACACTTAAACTTCAGTTCTAAATAATAAATGATTAAATAAAACAAATATTTTATTCTAAATAACTACATAATACTTATGTTACCATTTTGGCTCTAATAATTTTCAAAGGAAAGAATTGTACAAAATTATTTTTATCAGGGACAAAAGTATAAGTCATTTTAAATTTTGAAGTACACAAAAATTATTAACAAATTTTACAACAACTTTTTAATTACTAAATGAGACTTATTCTCTTCTTTATTATTTTTAAGATTGAAAAATTTAGCACATCAAAAAACTGTTTACTTTTACAACACTTAAAGTTTATGAATAATGTTAAATAAATAAATTATTAAATATTCATGTGACAAACTTACAAAAACTATTCTAAAATGTTAAATAATATAGGTTTTACAGAAAATCCATCAAGAGTATGCACAAGGTAACTAAATGTATTTTATAAAAAAGTTTCAGGTTTTCTGAAATTATTATAGGTTTAAAAAAATTTTTTGGTCCATCTTTGGTATATATTAAAACTTAAGTTGAAAAACTGTATTCTATAGTATAACAACATTAAAAAGATACTATAAAGCTACTATAAATGCGTTAAATGCATTTTTGTACTTTCATTTTGTGTATTTTTACTTTATAGATCACAATAAAAGTCAAGAGCTTAAGATAATTAAAAAAAAAAAAACTTTTTATTTTTATTTATAGATAGGTGTCTAGTCATTAGATCTTTAAGCATAGTTCATTACTATAAACAACAACTTAATTAAAAACTAAGTAATTTGTTCTGGGACTTTCAATGATACTTTTAAGAAAAAATGCAAAGTTTATACATGACTTATGTTCAAAAACTAGGTTTTTTTCCAAATACTTGTTCCAGGTTCTTTTCTTAAATTTTAAAACTATAAGTTACTCAATACAGGGTTTCCAAATACTTTTTGGAAATTTCTTACAGGTTTTCTAAATTTCTTTCAGGTTTTAAAAAACAAGTTTTTGGTATAATTTTTGTATAAAATTCAACTTGAGTACAAAAAACTGTCTTAAACAGTATAACAACATTGAAAAGATTATGTAAAGCAAGTTTAAATGTTTTTTTTAAATTAAAAAATTATAATGATACAAAAACTTATTATGTTTATAATAGATTTTTCATGTCAAATCCGAATTTTGCTATTTCAAATGTAAAAATTGTTTAAAATTCTTGGTTTATAAGTGATTTTTGTTTAAAATGTTAGTTGTTTTTAATAATTCTCAACTTTCTGGTTTATTTTTCAAAAATTGTCAAATTCCAGGTTTTTAGGCAACCCTGTAAATATTAAATATTCCTTTAAAATTTGTTAATAATTGGGCCAAGTATGATATCCAGTTGTCTTTACCATACCAGGGTTGCTAAATGTTTTTGAAGTAGGGTGGCCAACAGTTTTCAAGAAATTTCTTCCAGTTTTTAGGGTTTAATTTTAGTTTAAAATTAAGCTTTAAGTAAAAAACTGTTTTAAATAAAATAAAAACATTGAAAAACTACTGTAGAGTTAGTTTAAAGGCATAAAGGGGTAAATCTTTTTTTTACAATTTGATGTTGTTTTCTTGAGTTTTAACTAGGCTACAAGTAGCTTTTTAATACTCAAAAAAAATTTAAAGTTATAACCCATCAAAAACAGAGACTACAAAAGGTTCCTTAGGGAAGGTACAAACTAAAATGGCAACAAAAGATTATTTTACTGAAAACTTATTTTCTCCTACGTTTTTTAAGATAATTACTTCAATCTTTCAGAACATGTTCCTTGGAATATTTTAAAAATTTGTTGTAACGTTTTACAAAACTAAAATTTTAAAAACTAAAAACTAAAATATATTTAACAAACAAACAAAAAATTGTTTTAACTTAACATGTAAAAACTATTTAAAATTCCAGAGTTTTCAATGTTTCTTAGTGATTCTTGTTCAAAATTCCAGGGTCAAAGTTTTTTTGCCTAAATTATCACATTCCATGTTCAGTGGCCGACCTGTGAAAGTATAGTTATTTTGTTAATTTCTAATATATGATCAAATTTAAGGTAAAAAATTGTCTTAAATATTTCAAAAATAATAAAAAGATATGGTAATGCTGCTGCTTTTTTTTTTTGGCTAAGTTTTTCTAAGCTAAAATTTCAACATTGGTTACTGAAGGTCAATATTTTAACTTGTCAAACTTTTACTAAGCAAAGTTTAGTTGCTGTTAAACTATAAGTTATTGCTTAGCCTAATTAAATATTTAAACAGACCAATTAAAACCCACTAAAGAATACAATTACAAACTTAACTTAAGATTTAACAAGTACTTAGTGAGAAGACAATATAAATTGTTTAACAAAATTTGCACAAAAATAACAAATTGCTTAACTATCATGTAAAGCTTAGAATAGTTAGAAATAAGGTTAAGGGTATAGGGGAGGGTAAATCACTTTTTTCACAATTTGATCTTATTTTATAAAGTTTTAACTTAGCTACAAGATGCTTTTTAAAAAATTTTAAAGTTCAAAATAATTTTTGAGATATAGCCAGTCAAAATCGGAGACTACAACAGGTTCCTTATGGAAGGTGAAACTAAAATGGCAAATGACTAGAAATCACTAAAAATCTATCTCCTACTACCTTTTTTGAGGTGATTACCTCAAACTTTCAGGAAATTTTCCTTGCAATGTTTAGAAAATTTTGTTAGAAAAAATTTTTTTTTTAATGAAATAAAAAATTCTTTGTAACATTGTTTAAAGTTCTAGTTTTAATTATGATTTTGTTAAAAATTCCAGGTTTTTTCAACATTTCTAAAATTTCAGGTTTATTTTACACTAAATTATCAAAATTCAGGCTTTTGGCAACCCTGCTATACTCTTTTAATAGGTACTAAAAAAGTGGTTTTGGGTAAAAGTTCAAAAAATATTTACCAAAACATTCATCAAGGTGACCATTTAACTTGGAATTTGAAGTATAGGCATAATAACCTGGATTTCTTTACAATTTTACATATTAAACAACTAATTTTAGGTTAGATATAACCAAAAAATAAACATCATTTAGAATTTAATTTATTTCAAAACAAAATTAGAATAGCATAAAAGTATTTGTATAACAATTTAAACTTAATTTAACCTTAAAATGAATTATCTAATAAAAAACAAGGAAACTTGCAATTTAAAAAACCAGAAAAATTTAAATAAAACCAGTGACCACCGTAATTAATAATACTAGCAAAGTTCTCAAAAATTTATATAAATTGTTGTTAAATTATACATTGCAGATATTATTTTGTTGATTTATTTTCATACTAATTTAATTAATACCTGATAAAAATAGCAAGTGTTTAGTGCATAAATAGACCTTTAAAAGTAGGAGATAGTAGAAACTATATTTAATAAAAGAAACCATGACTGAATAATTTTTCAACCTGCTTAAGTACCTTACTGCTTAACTTTAGTCAAAATGAAGTTTTACAGTTAGCTCAATATTCCCAACATTCTTTAAAATGGTCTTTGTACAGATGAAGGATAATTTAATTCAGAGATGTGTATACATTTTATTATATGCAAAATGATAGTCTAATTTAGATTTCTTTAAGATCAACTATACTTTGAGTATCTTTAAATGTTTATAATATCTTATTTAAAAACATAAATACAATCTTTTACTCAAATTAAACAATATAAATAGGAAGTCGTTGTCTTTTTAACACACTATAATATACTTTCTTAAAAAGCACTTTTTTAGAACAGTAAAAACTAATCCCTAATTTAAAAAAAATATAACGCTTTTTAATATTTATGTAATAGGTCTTAATTTTTACACTCTTTGACAATTGTACTCTAAAAGTCTTTATACTTTATTATAATTAAATATATTGCGATAAACACAATTTAACATAAGGGTTTGATAATACCAAATTGATGATACCTATCATATAATTCGTTCAAACTTTGTGTTAAGTTTAGCTTGTCTCACAGCATAAGAAAATCTAAACTTAAGCTCTGTAGACTTTGACCGATGTTTTTTTATTTAATAAACGTTGTTTTTTATATATAAACTTCTCTGCACAAATATTACGATAATAAGCCTAAAATAAAACCATTTTTAGTGCGCTCAGCAGTTTAAAATATACTTTTTTGTAATAAGCAAACTAATTGCAACCACATAAAAAAGCGTGTTTACTTTATTAATTTTTATTCTAAAATAATTTCATAAGGATAGTAGAAAAGCGTTTAATGTCCTAAATTATGGTGTTTGCTTAAATTAAACAGTTTTGCGTAATACTATTTTAAAAGTAATATTAACTATGTTATCTAGACCAGTAATCGTCGAATTTTTAAAATCTGAATAACAATACATAGTTACTGAAAAATAAACTCTTGAAATGACTTATTTATTAGACTGAAATAATACAACATTAATTTATCAAAATTTTAATTATAAAACACAGTTTCACCTATTAAGGGATCTTCAGTTACAATTTAAATCTTATTTAAATAGAATAATATAGACTGAAATAATAATAAAATGTTTTCACGAACCTTACTTTTTAAAAACCATTAACAATTTAAATTCACTAATTTTTCACTTTAACAAATTCATATGATACTTTAAACTTTTGAAAATTTCCTAACTGTAAAATATAAATTTGCTTTCAAAAATATTAAAGTTTAAAATATTAATGACAGAGTTGTACAACATTATTAAACGCAAATTTTTTAAATCGAAATTAAGGAAGAAAGTAGGTTAATATTTTGAGAAAAAGTCGTTCGTACAGTTTGCAACTACTTTTAAATTTAACTTTGGTTTTTTTTTCCTAATTAGTATTTATTTTAAAGTATTAAAACTAAGCTAAAAAACACCTTTTACGAAATTTTAAATTAATATAGATTATTCTCAATTGTTATAAGTTTTATTTAAAAAAACTTGCTTTTTTGTAACGTTGTATAACTCAGTCATTACTAAATTAAACTTTAACATTTAAAAAAACAAAAACTTTCAAATTTATTACCTCATTTAACTTTTGAAAAAAAAAAAAAATATCAAGCTTTAAGTATCATATAAATTTATTAAAATGAAATACTAGATACAATACATAATGCTAAATCTGATAGTAATAAAACCATATAATACTTGTAATTATTAAGTCATTTATGTTAAATAAAAGTATAATATAAAATAAAATTACAAATCACAATATAATAAAACACTCAAACGAAGGTTCAAGAAACATCGATTCATAAGATTAAACCGTACTTAAACTTTCAATCAAAAATTTAATAAATACGTCACAATATTACGCTCTAATACATTAACATTCAAAAAAGTAACTTATCTTGCATTGCAAACTAGATAATTTATTCTTTATGTTTGGAAAAAAGCAGTATGGCACTTTAATTAATTTTTTTTACAACTATTTACAACTAATAATACATAATAAGTGATTTTTTTACAATTAAAAAGAAATATACAACAAACATTAATTACAGAATTAATAAATTAATAGATTAAGGTAATTAAAGCTATAGAAACTTGGGGTAGTATATATTTATAAAATGTTTGTAATGGTTAAATCTGAACTATAACATAATTATTATTAGTAATTTAGTAACTTTAGTGATGATAATAACAAAAATGATAATGATAGTAGTAAAATAAAATTTACGCTGGTTCGACGGGCGGTCATTTTAAAGATAGGTATACTGGGCATAAGTATACTTTTAAGCATGTAAATAAAAAAAAAGCACAAGATTTGTCAGATTTGTAGTATTTTGACAGGTATGGTACCAGATCAGAAATCAAATGGAGCATTCTTCACCAAGCCAACAACAACAACGGTGGTGCGATTAAGATCGGCCTAGTATGCAACCGTGAACTTTTGTTGTAGCAATTGCAACAGTAGATAGTAAACAATTACTAAACAAAAGACGTAATATTTCAAACAACTGTGTACACAACCGATGGTTCTTCTTCAAGCAGCATCTTGTCGCTTTCTCACCTTTCACTTTTTCTTTCACATTAAGACACACTCATTCACTTCATATATATCAATATAGTTGTTTATCTTAAGATAATACATAATTTTTATCTATCCATTATATATATATATATATTTTTATACAAGTCACATTTTATTCTCAAACATGGTTTTTGCCTCTTACTCAACTACATATATTTTTCATGTTCCTTTATGTGTAACGTCCAAGTTTTATTGGAAGCCTGTGTTCAAATCACAGATAAACCGTGCTTTTTACCTACTACGCCCAATAGATCGGTGTGAGGATTTTTTTATTGCAGGTTTATACTTAGAACATAACAACCTTGTTATTTCATATTTTACATTCATATTAAACAAAAATTCGTAATTTATTATATAGTTACAACATCAATATAAGATCTATTTAGCTTCAACACCCGACTGCTATTTTCTAAAGCAATAACTAATTATCTTACTTAACATGTAATGTATATACAGTTTAAGTAATGGTGTATTTATGTGTGGTGCTGTAACTAAATTATTGTTCAGAGCTTTGAATGCTTAATGGTAATTTTAGTTTTATGCTTTGGTGTCTTTCGGTCTGCGTGTAAGTGACTACAATCCTTTAATTCTAGTTTGTTATTTTAAGTTGTATCTAACCTTACTAACGTTACAACTTAGATTCAAACGTTATAAAAATTTTATAAATATATATTACTTTTAGTTTCTATAGCTTTAATTACCTTAAACTATTAATTTATTAATTTAGTAACTAATGTTTGTTGTTTTACTTCTTTTTATTAACAAAGGATTACTTAAATTTTACAAAACATAAAGAATAAATTATCTAGTTTGCAATGCCAGGTAAATTACTTTTTTTAATGTTAATGTATTAAAGCGTAATATCGTGACGTATTTATTAAATATTTTTTGAGTGTTTAACAACGGTTTAATCTTATGAATCAATGTTTCTTGAACTTTTATGTGAGTGCTTTATATTATGATTTGTTGTTTTATTTTGTACTTTACTTTACTATATCATAATTTAGACTTAATAATTACAAGTATTATATGGTTTTATGATAGTCGTATTTCACATTATGTTTTCATATTGTATCTATTATTTACCATTAACTTACAATAATCTACAGTACTTATTCTTGTTTTTAATTAAAAAATTAATATACCTACTTTAGCTTCTATTCTTTCCTTACGGTACAGTGCTTATTCACTTATCCGGACACGTTGGGCAAGATTTTTCTGTAAACGTGTCCGGATAACTACAAAATTTTTTTTTTTCATATAATAATATAGTTCCTGCATATAATGCAATGCATAATAAAAGCGTTATGGTAAAAACAAATACATAGTTCTAGTTGTAAGTAATATATAATAAATTGATAAATATTGAAAGCTAAACTTAAGGTTAATTAATTTATTTTTTCTATGGTAGAAAAACATCAGACTTACTCACCCTCTGCAACTATATACATTTTTTAAGGGTCAAGCAAGTAAAGTTCATCATTTGTAATTCCACCTGCCTTAACTATTAATTTAAAAAAATATTAATTCTTGTTTAAGAGAAAATATAAATTAATATTTAATTTTTAAATAAAAATAATGTAAACCTTTCTCTTTTAATGAAATCAAAGACTTTTTTTTTAAATAAAAAACAGACAGAAAGAAAACGAGAAACTTTGACTAAGTTTAAGTCAGTTTAACGGAAACATACCACTCCTAACAAACTAGTTTTTATTCGAAGTTTTACTAAAATTAGAAATAAAAGACGTTTGTTTTATAATTTTTCAACGTCTTTCAGCAGAAAACTCATGGAATTTAAAAATTGCGAAACTTTTTGAATGAACTTTTGTGTTTACTATTGAATTTTTTTTAAATTTTCTTCTGACCGAAACTGTCCGGATAAGTGAGCGTCCGGATAAGTGAAGTCCGGATAAGTGAATAAGCACTGTATTTATTTTTTTACAGAGCTCCGTTGAATTGTGTTAATTTGTTAAAGTAGTGCAATAATTAAAAAGTAGTGCAAAATTTAGATAAACATAAATAATGAACAGTGCAATTATCATTTACGTACCCAATGATTGAAACATAAATGTACAAAGCGTACAACAATTTATAATAAAAAATAGACTAAAAACATAATGAACATGCAATTGAAATTTACATACGCCATGATCGCAATGTAAATTTAAAAACAAAGCTAATAAAATTAATGAAAATAATAGGCAATCTTATTTAAAAATCACTATCAATATTGACTATGGAAACCATAGTCTACTATGAGCACCATAACATTTTATCCTTTACTTAAATGTTTTCTACCAAAACAACCAGTAAAAATGCAAAATACAGCACAACAACAAGTAAGCAGTTTTTCATAAATTTTATAAATCTGTATTTATTTAAAATTAGTAGTTAATGTCCTGGACAAGACATTATAAGGTATCCGTGGTGCACGATTTGATAACCGAAAGGTTCTTCGTGCATCAGGTTCTAGGACCAAATATTTTGAGCGTTTCTTAACGTTCAATACACTGTAGTATTTATACTTATCATGTAAATTTTAAAGCTACTAGGAAATACAAGATAATTTAAGAACCTTGTGGGTTGAATGTAGGTATAAATATAAATACATGAATAAAAACTTACAAACAAATACATATATTGAATAGTACTGAAGACTTCTAATATTCTTTCAATAAACGTGTTTTATTTTTATAATGAAAGTCTTGCTGTGGGAATCTTGTAGTCATCTGTAAATTTTAGTACCTTATAACATGATTTTATTAAGCTTAAAGTTAGAAATTAAAGACCAAAATTTTCTAGGTACGCACTGCCGGATGGGTGTACGCAACTCACTTTTGCACCATGTTCAAAGTGCGTACCTAGTTGGCAGGTTACTTACCGTCGTTCTTAACTTAGATCAAAACAGATTGCGCTTTTGAAACGCTGTAAAGTTACGTCATATCCAATTCCAACTTTAGCGTTCTTTCAAACAGACTAAATTTCATTAAACTTTTGATAGAAGATTTATTACAACAAAATCCATTCCAATAGTAAATCTTTTACTTTTAAATCTTGAGTGTTTTAACAAATAAAAAACGGGTTATAAACTGTTAGTATATGTTAATTCAGCCTTTTAAATAAATAAATTTAAACAAGTGTCTTTAAAAAAACTATTCATCTTACACATTTTTATGTGCACTGTAGAATAATTTAAGAAGCCCCCCGTGAACACCACTTTTCTAGACGATTTTTACCGATCCTAAAGTAAAATTTCAAGCTTTACATGTATAGATTAGTCAGGTAAATTGTTAAAAATTAAAATATTTGTAAACATTAACACTTTAATTTAACATGTTTATTGAGATTATTTTTGTTTATTAAATTTACGTTTAGTATCGTAATGATCTTTAGTAGAATTGTATGTCGTTCAAGTTGTAAGATCTATTCTTTAAAAGAAAGACACAGCAGTAATTATCGTTTTAATATTTAGATGAATGTATATAAAAAAAAGTAGTTTACTATAAAACGTTTTCTTCACTAAAAAAGCATAAATAACAAGCTTGAGTTTAGGGTAATACATAAGCTAAATTTGATTGCAGTGTACAATCTAAATAAAAATATTACAACTTCTATTTATAGTTTAATCAACAATTTTAAAGATAAAATAAACATTTATTATAAAAAGTGTAAGAAATTTGCTTGGTTTTTCAATACAGCAAAAAACAAAAAAAAAACGTTATCATTGAAAATTCTTTTCACTTATATCAAAAATTATTTTAGTTTGCTCAATAAAGATTTAAGTAGCCATTACTATCATTTATAAAATAAGAGTTCTTGATAATTAAAATAAGTAGTTTTTTATCTAGTTCAATTAATGATACAAAATAAAAGTTGCAAACTAATATTAAATGTTAAAAACTTGGATAAACACGATGTTTTCATGTTTAAACTTCAAGTAAGTTTTCAACCAGTTAATTATAAGTGTTATTAAAAAAAATAGAGAAAATACATAGCTATCTTATTAGGCATTCAAAGACAAACTTTTTTTTAGTAAGGTTTAAAGAAAAATATAACTAAAAAGCATTAATTAATCCAAAAGTTAAGTTTTGTACTGAGATACTTAAAGACCTGAATCAGTTTAGAAGGTTCAAGTAGAGATTGAGGATAGTTTATTTAAAGATCAGCTAGTTGAATAAATTTCAAATAGGATTCAATGGATATTGTTTTTATTTATAAGAAAAAAGTATATTAATAACTAGTTTGCATGTAAAAATAGTCATTTTTGTTTATACTTTTTGGGCTCTACCTGCATTAATAAACTCTAAGTATAAGTTTGTCATATTTTATACTATAAGTTAATAGTTTAATTAAGTAATTATATTTAATTTTTGTAAATATCCTTACTAAACTAAAAACATATTTGTTATCTAAAGACTTAAACATAAAACTGAAATTACTAATAAAGTTTAAAGTGGAAAATCTTTTAGCTTGTTTTTATTCACTTTTTCCCAAAGAAACTAATGTATACTTTAAGTGTCTTTTATGTCTGTTAAATTAAAGACCAAAACTAAAAACTTAGGTCTAGTTTTAATGCATTTTAACAAAACTTTAAATGAAGAGCAGTTATAAATAAAGTTTCGTAAATTAAGTTGTTTAAAAAAAATCTGTATAAAACTTGGTTTGTAAAAACTTTACGATCTAATTTTAAGAAACTGCTTGATTTACGCCGAACTTAAACTTTGGCAAATATAGTCTGGCTAGAATCTAAAAATATGTTCACAGTAGTAAAATATTTATAATTTTTTTTTTACTAAGCGCATGTTTTCCAACTATTACTACCGTACCTACTAGAAGTAAACATGGTTCAGTTAACAGCTTCAGAAAAAGATTTACTTATTATTTAAATACCTTTTAATGTGAGTTTGTTACAGGATTAATTATCGTATCTAGTTGATTTTTTGTTGATTTACCAAACTATTAAAGCTTTGATTATAAAAGTAAATATATGTTAAGGAGTAATAAATTAAACTTAATCACTTTAAAAAAAAAAATAAAAAAACATGTGAAATATATATTTTCAGACTTCGCAGTACGCATAACTTTAGTTTTAAATTATTACATTCAGTTTAACAAAAAAGCTTAAAATACTAAACACACATAAGCCAGCAGTTTTTATTTTGATACTCGATGCATAACACAAATTTGTATTTAAGCTTTATGTTAAGTTTATGATAATGTAATAATATTACATAAACACGTTGGTCTTTGAAATATTGTATCAGAAGAAAAACAACAGTTTGATTGTTTGCAATAAAGTATATTTCTAGAAACCTGACAATATGCAACAACTAAAAGTTTTTTATTTTGAGTATAAATAAAATGCTTACTCGTTTCGAAGTCGAAGTATTTTATCTTGATATAATCCGTCTTATGTAAACAACACATTCTCCAATAAATCAAAATTAATTTATTCTGACTATTAAATTATGCTTAGAATTTTTAAGTTGCACTTTTTCGTTTTAATTTGAACTTTACTAGATGTTGCTAAATATACTTCATTATTGTAAAAAAATTGTATTAACACTTTACTGTATTATTAAAGTATTAACTTTAAGTTTTTGTACACTGAATAGTATTTTTTAGTTTATACGTTATAGTATTCAATGAAAAAAATCTCAGCCTTTTCTTGTAGAACCAAAATTTGATCTATACTTTACTTCATATACTTATTCATTGTATAAAATATAATTTCAGCTTAAAATGTTTTTAAATAGTTATACAGCAAATTGAATTTAATTAAGCTATACATACCAAAAATATAATGTGTTTAAAAGTAAATAAAAAAACTAGTAAGCCATAGTTTAAAAAACCGTAGCAATTAAAATGTTTAAAACGATTAATTCAAAATTTCAAACGATTAATTCAAAGTTTAGGTACTCTACAAAAAGTAAGTTTTAATATGTATTGCTCAAGAAAAAATTGTCGAATGTAAACAATTTTAAAAGTTTCTTTATCTTTAAAATTTGATAATGAAGTACGTATAAATTGAAAATATAAGTATTTGAACCTTAGACTTGTACTACATTCTAAAAGCTTTTTTATAATTAGAAAAATGCAAAAATAAGAAAAGAACACAATCAATAAAGTATAAACTTGAAAAATATAAATCATTTTAGATCTAATTTATTTTTAACTAATCGCATGAGTTCATAGGGTATTAATGTTTAGTGAAAAAAAACTTTTGAAACTTTTATGTCAAAGATAGATCTGTACGAAATCGACTTAATCTAAAACGCTTTTATGTAATATTTTTCAATGTTTTTTGTTTATTTATAAAAAAATGATTGAACAAGTTGAAAGTACTTTGCTAAGTTCTAGGTGTGTAATTGATTGAAGACAATTGCAACCGCATTGCACCAAGCACAACGAATAAAGATAAGTGCCCAATAAAAAACTTTTTAAGCAAGGCAATAAACTAAAAATATATAAATGTGATTATTAAGCGGAATTACATGGTTTTTGATTTAAAAATCAAAACTCAAGGGTTTTATTTTATGGTTGAAGTAAAAGTTAAACTTAAAAGAAATAACTATAAAAAACTAAATTAAAAAAATAAAAAATTACAAAAGATAATTTTTAAGCTTTAATCGTACACATTTAATGATGCCTAGTTGTTTTTACTTTTAGAAACTTGTAGAGACTTTGTTTGAGAAAAGAGGTTAAATTGAATTCTTTTATAGTATAAGTATTCCAAACCATCCAAAAACAGAATTGAGTTTGTTTTTGTAACTTTTCTTATAGCTGTTGTTTTATAACTAAATAGACTACTACATTTTTTATAAACAGAAAAAACTCAAATAAAATTACATTCTGTTCAAATATTCGTTATTTTATTATGATAAATTACAAATGAAAAAAGGTATTACATAAAACTTTTTTTTAAACTTTTAGTTGATTACACATTTGTCAGTTATTGAAGTTAGAAAGTAGTGTACATAAACGTTTTGACGCTTTTGAACAATATTATGTTATAAAATACAGTGTAGTAGAAAGTAGAAATAGTTTTTGAATAATAAAAAAACAAATGTTTTTTTTTACAAATTACTGAATTGAGTTTAAATTAAAAAAACTTAAAGAAAAAGTAGGTGATACATAGTTAATTTTTAAAACTGTGCATATTTTTAAGTTAAGAAGATGTCAGCAAAGCAGGTAATGTTAGATTAATTCTCAGTTATCCTAAAATTGTTTGAAATTTAAATTTAGTTTATATATATGGAAACGAATTTGAATAAAAAAGTTAAGTTAAGAAAACTGTGTTTATATCAGTTTTTTTTTCTTAGATGTTTTTTTAAGTCTTATTTTTACTGTGATAATAGCGATATAATTTAGTGATAATTACTCTTTAGCAAAAATATATAAAACTAAGTAAAAGCCAATTTTCTTTATAGCATAAGTAAAAAAGATTCTTGAATTAAGCAAAAAAAAAAGATATAAAAAGAAAACTGTTCAACCCAAGTATAAATTACAAAAATATTTGTGTTTACATTAGATGTAATTAATTTTATTTTCATAGAACATACAATTGTATATATAAAATCTGATTAATGCTTGCAATATAAATACATATTTATTTAATATCATGCAAAGTATTTTTTTTAATTTTATTGTGAAGTTTTTCGCAAGAACTAAGCACTAAAATACTCAAGGTATTAAAAAGCTAAGTTCTTTTTCATTTAAAACAATTTCGTGCTTTTTTCCATACCTTGGTAGAAGTTTGTTTTACGAGACAAAAGAAAAAGCTTTACTTTTTTATTATTAAATAGCATGTGCTTTTTACTTTTTTTCAAAAAGAATGTTTTAAGCTTTAAATAAGTTAAAGCATTTTAAAAGAAATATATAGCTGAGTTGTTGCAAAATAAAAGATTAATAGTAAATTATAAGAAGTTATAGGGAGCATGTTTTTGTTAATGTTTGTTGTAGATTTTTTAAACATAAACCAATTTAAGTATATGTAAAAAAAAATTTCAGTTTATTTTAATTTTTTTTTTATAGCGAGTCTTATTAAGAAAATAGTACAGACACAAATACTGATTAAATTTCATGCGTTATCCAATACATTAAAAATAACTTACATAGCTTTTCTTACACTTAATTGGGTGACGCAAGTAGTGCAAGTCACTTAAATCTAATTTAAATGTTGTTTTAAACGAATTAAAATTAGCTGTCACATTCTTCACCAAATTGCTTAACTTAATTAACTCAATGTTCTAAGCACATGAACGCTTGTAAATGGTTTACAGTAATGTCTGTGGACCATAATCAAAACAATTAAAAATTACTCAATTTAGACCATAAATTGTGCCTAAAGCGAGCGTCATAAATAGATGTGCAAAACAAAAGCGATCGAACTTGTTTTAACTAAATGTCTTTATGATATCTACTACGCTTTTGCATCATGGTACTCGATGTTGCAAAGACTGCAAAGCTGGTTCTAGTTCTTGGTTACCTTAGTACTGTTCTATCAGGTTAGTATAAGTAAAGATTTATCGTTAATCAGTTTTTTATTATTTTCTTTTTTAAAATCAACACTAGTTTTTACATAAATTTAGTCTTAATATTTCTGGTATATTGTAAAGCTTATAAAAGTTATTTCGAAATATTTTTACAACAAATAAAGGTAAAAATTTTTTGAAATTGATCGAGTGCAGAATTTGAAGGGATTTGATATTCATTTGCAGCTATTTATTTAATTGATAATGAAAAATGTTAGCAAAATTTTACACAGCGATTTAAATCTTTTGTGTTGTAAACAAGCAATAAAAGTAAACTTATATGACATGTTATTAATAAATTTAAACTTAGTTTAGCTCTTTTTAGTTCTGAACAGATTTTTAATTATTTAAAGGATTGTAAATCATAAAAGAGCCTAATAATCCTTATTTTAAATTTTAAATAACTATTTCTTGATAAACACATTTCCAGTTGTTAAAATTTGATAGAATTAAAAACATTTGATTTTTACCTATATGATAAATTAGAAAAAAAAAAAATTTTTTTGTAGCAATAAAGTTACAAGCTTTACTTGAAAATTAATTCTTAGACAACTTCACCAAGACCTGGAAACGCTTAAACTTCAATCTTGCGGCGCTGATAGCAAAACTCAGTGTTACTAAATAGATAAAAGCATTATCACCTAAGTATTTGTACAACAAACAATAAGAATTAGATGTTAAAAATGATTGATCACGTTTTAATAAACTGATAGCAAACACCTTAGACAAGTGGTACACATTAAGCTGTTATGAAACCCATTACGTAGAACTTAGTTGAATTTATTTGTCTATATTGAATACCAGTCAAAAAAAATTATCTATCGTCGAGTTTTGCTTGGCTATAAAAAAAAAAGACTAAATCATTTATTTGATTTTCTTAGTGATTGCTTGTAAACAAATTTTTATGGAAAAAACTTACTAGTTTCATTACCAAAAAACTATGAAAAAGTCTTTGTAAAAATAAGAAGTAAATTTTTTTTGTTTATATAAAAGTAATGGTCTAAAAGGATTTTATTTTGTTGCAGTTATTTTTTTTCAACAACTTTGCTTAGTAATTATTTTAAACAAATATTTTGTGGCAAAGAAATTATACTATTTTTAGCAATGTGATATAAATTTTAAACTAGTAACTACGTAAAGTAATACACAGTTTTTATTGATACAAACAAAAAAAATATTTACAATGAATATTTGTCTTCTAAACCAGTTTTAGCTGTCAAAATCAAATTTGCAAACGATTTGTCACAACTTTTAGCTAATTTAAACATAAAAACTAAGTCTTTTAGCATACTTAGACGTCAGCTTTTGTTAAAATAATACTGATAAAAAGATGTTAATCTTTTATTTTGCGGTTTAATATAATTTAAGAGTATAAAGTAAAAGCTGTATATCTAAGTTATTTTTGTGTTTAGAGAAACATATGAACTTGGTGGCTTTTAATTATGTTACTTAATTCAGCCAAAGTTTATTATTTCAAAAGATTAGATGATTTTTCTATAATAAACCAGCATAAATTTAATTAGAAAAAAAATAAGGAGTGTAGAAACAAGTTATTCGAATTCATAGTACTTGCAACTTACGTTTCGCTTGATTTTATAAGGCTTACTTTTCAAAGCTTTCTTGTTAGACAAGTTTAAAAGTATTTTGTAAGTTTTATATATAAAAATATCTAAAAACACTCTCTTCTTCGTCTTGTAAGATTCAAGTATTAAAAAAGTGTAAAAGGTGTGTAGTAAAATATTTGGTATAAAAATAAAAATAGTCAATTTTTTTAAAAAGTTACTGTTGCAGCTATTACAACGTGAAAACTGGATTTTTAGCAACCTTTAAAAGAATTTTTACTTCAATATGTTAAGCAATATTTATTTCAAATTTTAAATGACCAAAAATATATAAAATATTACATAACAAACTACTTGCACAAAATAGTTAATTAAGCTCAAGATTGTTAAAATATCAAAGATAATTTTGAAAAAGTTAAATGATACATAACAGTGGCGTCGCGTGGTGTTTTTTTTAGGTGGTGCAGAATTAAAAAAAAATTCCCTACTTTAAAATTATTTTTTATCTAAAATAAAAACTTTTTTCTATAACAATTACATTAAATTGCTTATGTAAATGAAGAAATTTTGTTTAAAAATGAAAAATTATTTTTTCAAAAAAAAATTATTTATGAAAATAACTTTAAAAAAAAGTAAATACTTTGAAAATTAAAGTAAATATAGGAATAAAGAAAAATTAAGTAATTTAAAAGATTCAAAAAATGTTTGCTTACTTATGAGTATTATTCTTTAAGAAGGCTTTAAAGTTTAAACTAACAGTAGAAAAAATTTAGACAAAACAAATGTTTATTATATTGAAAAATACAGCAACTTCAATAGTTTTTTTTTGCCTCAATCTTATTTAAAAAATATTTGATTAAATATCATACTAATAATAGTTATTTAACTAATATTTAACTTGACAAAAAAAAAATCTTATTAGACTTGGCAGAAAATTAAAAAGTCTAAACGCAAAAAAAAATGTTATGTACAAACTGCAGGTTTATTTTAATTAAAATTTATTTTACTCAAGTTTATTAAAGAGTAACTATTAGCTCTCTGAAAGAGTTAAAAAAAGAACAACATGTAAAAAAGTGCCTAACCCCCCATTCCCCTTACCCCTCACTATTTTGCACAATTTTTTTTTACAATTATTAAGATTTTTATTATTTTTTTTTCTAGATTTAATGTTTTTTTGTTGCAGGTTTAAAGTTCAATAGTTTATAAAGGATATCTTTTCTTTATTTAATTTTAATTTGTTTTTCATTTTGATGATAGTATTTTTCTCAGAAGCTCACCTTTTTTAAGTTTTGTTGGTGTGGCTGTTGAACTTTTCAAAAAATTTAAAGATAATTTATAAATATGTAACTATTACAGCAGTAAAAATTGGTTAGTTAGTTTTCATGTGGCCATAGGGGTAAAACACTTATTTTTAAATTTAAAATAAGCTTGTTATTTTCAGAGTAAAAAATTAAAACTGCTTTAGTCAGCCTGAATTTTTTCCTAATTCGGTCTGTTTTAATTTATCTTGGGTCATCTTGAGTTTTTTTAACATTTCTAAGTTGTCCTGATTATGAGGCAAGGCAACTATGTTTCAACAATTTTATCTAAAATTTTTGCTTTGTTTATGAAAAAATTAAATCAAAAGTCATATAAAGTAGACTAAATTTTTCTAAAATGTTAAACTACTCTAAGTAATTAAAGTTTTTGCGGGTTAGACCAATATTTTAAGTTAGGCTATTTACTTTATTTAAATATGTGAATGTTTCAATAATAATATTTTTTATTTAATATAAATCTAAATTATTTTTCTGTAAAAGTAAACTTTAAGTTTATAATAAACTTATTAACATTTTTTTTTCAGAACCCAAATTTTACATTTAAATAAAATTTAATTAAATATTTTATTAACTTTATGATAACAATAATCAGTTATAGTTAAGTTTATCTATGCTTAAATACAGAAAATCAAATTTTAAGACTTTGGTGATTTAGGTTTTTTATCTTTTTTTTTCAAAATGTGTAATTTATGACAATTTTGTTCTTTTATTGTCCCGTTTTAATATAAGTGATCTCTTAATTTAAAAAATCATGAGGGTACATAAACTTAAGTTTAATCCTTTGCAGTAGCTTAGCTTTGTTATTTTTTGTTTACAATAGCTTGTTGATGATACTTAAGCATGTCCTGTTTTAGGGAATTTTTAACTTAGCTTACTTACCGCAAGATATTGATTTTGCGGTAATTCTTGAAGAAATTTTGCTTTTTTGAGTTCATTTGCGGCAGTCAGCTAAGAGTTTGCGGCAGTGAAGTGGGCAAAATGGTCGTTTTCAAAGTTGGAGTTTCAAAAGAGATTAAAAGTTCTAAAAAGTAACGAAAACGTTATAGATACTTTTTTTTTTTCTTACAAAATTTCAAGGTGGTGCAGTTGCGGCAGTGCAACACCCCACGCGACGCCCCTGATACATAATAAGCCACTATTTCATTACTACTCAAAACTATTTATACACTAAATTTTATTAATACAGCTGATTTCATGCGTTTTATGTAACACGTATTACATAGTTAGTATTTATTTTTTTTATATATGTAGATTATATTAGATAATAAATGAATAAATTAAGTTTTAAAACTGCTTGAAGCTAATCTTTAATTTTTATTACAATAAAATCTTTTAAAACTAAAATTCGCAAAGTTTTTGAGACTTCAAAAAGTTCAAGTTAACATAAAGGTTTGATTATACCAATTTGATCAGATTTTCGATAAGAACAAAACCCGGGTCTCAGTCTACCGAAGGCTTGTGGTCTAAAGATCGAATTGGTATGAACAAACCTTTTTTTTAACTTGAGCTTGTCTCACGGCATACGAAAGTCAAGGCTTAGGCTCTGTAGGCCTTTGCCAATGTTTACTTTAGAAAACTACTAAAATATCAATTCAAAAAAAAAAATATCAAAAGTTTACTCAAAGTATGGTATTTTTTTTTTTTTTTTTTTTAGCTTTATTTTCTAATTCAAAAAGTTTAAGCAGAGTTTTACCTGGTTTAGTTGAAAAACAGGCATTGTAGAGTTGTAAAAGATATATGCTGTAAAAAAACTGTAAAAATAAACAATAGTTATATTTTTTTTAACTCCAAAACGACAAAATAACAAATATTATTTTAGTGCAACGAACTTAATTTAATCTAAAAACAATAAGTTTCAAACTTATCGAAGTAACTAAAACTATAAATTCTAGTAATAGTATATATTGAACTAATTGTTAACCTTTTATTTTAAAAACAGAAAATTGTGCAATTGATAGCTGGTATTTTTCATGCAATATCACTGCGGGGACTTGTCTTAAAAAAACTCTCCTTGAAAAAATGTGCCACTCCGAACAACTGAATTTGCAAAATTTGAAAAAAAAATCAAGTCGACGGTGATTAAAGTTATTACTACAGCTTTTATTTTTTTATAACAAAAAACTATAATATTTTAGATCAACTCTTTACAAAAGAAAAGAATGCTTCAACGCCGACTACAAGTGCAAAAACAACAACTGCCTTTCTCACAACTTTCTACGCAAAAAACTGAAACCCTGTACTAACAAGCCTTCAGTTCTTAAAATTCTTTCTAGGAAAAAACGGAAGATCACCAAAAACGCTGAAAGTTTGACGAGCAGTTTATGCAGCAAGCAGTCAATGTACAAGTGTGACGAGAAAACCTGCGTACCCAGGTACTTGGTCAACGACGGAGTCGAAAACTGCCAGAACGGTGCTGACGAAAACGTTAAAATCAAATGCACCCCGTCTGAGTTCGAGTGCCCCCTTTCGAACCGGTGCATCCCCGTCGGTTGGCTTGACGACGGATACTACGACTGCAAAGGGGGAGGCGACGAACCTGGAAGTTGCGACCGAGACGAGCAGTTTGAATGCGGATCGAAGTCCGGGTGGAAGTGCGTGCCTCGCAACTGGGTGCGGAGCGGCTTTCCGAGCTGCTCCGACGCTTCCGACGAGGCCACGCCCCTCCGTTGCCATGACACGCAAGAGTTCAGGTGCACGAAGTCGAAACGGTGCATCCCCGTTGCTTGGGTGGGCGACGGGGATTTCGACTGCAAGGATTTGTCGGACGAGCCGTGCCGCGACGACTCGTTCAAGTGTCTCGACTCGGGAGCCTGCATCCACCGAAGCCTGGTGATGGACGGAAACCCGGATTGCCATGACAACTCGGACGAAGCGGGGCCGATAGTGTGCGACGACCGGACGGAGTTCAGGTGCCGTACTTCGGGCAGGTGCGTTACGTCACAATGGGTCGGCGATTACGTGGCAGACTGCAAGGACGAATCGGACGAGGTCAGGGAATGCGACCCGCTCGCCGAGTTCGAGTGCGTTTCCTCGGGAAGGTGCGTCCCCGTCGCCTGGGTCGGCGACAAGAAGGCCGACTGCAAGGACCGGAGCGACGAGAAGATGAGCAGGAAGTTCAGGTGCGAGAGTTCGGGTAAATTGATCCCGCGCAGCCAGGTGATGAACGGAAGGTACAACTGCCTGGACCTCTCGGACGAGGTGCATCCCCTCGAGTGCTACGAGGGACGAGAGTTCACGTGCAGGACAAGCGGGAGGTGCATCCCCATTTCGAGGGCGCACGACGGCAAAACGGACTGCAAGGACGCGAGCGACGAGGCGACAGGGAGTTGCCGTGACGACGAGTTCATGTGCCAGACCTCTTTAAGGTGCATCCCCTTGAATAAAGTGAACGACAACCGGTACAACTGCAGGGACGGCAGTGACGAGAAGAAGTTGTGCGACGAAGAACGAAAGTTCACTTGCACAAAAGTCGTGCACAAGGGGAGGAAGTGCGTGCCGCGGCGAGCGGTCCTGGACGGCAGGTGCCAGTGTAGGGACTGCTCCGACGAACGATCCCACATCGAGTGCAACAGCAAGGAGTTGGAGTGCGGGAGCGGAAGGTGCATTCCGCTGAGGTGGGTCGACGACTCGGTGCCGCACTGCGACGATTACTCCGACGAGAGGTCGCTGGCGGTGTGCGCCGACGACACGGAGTTCATGTGCGGCAGCTCGGGCAAGTGCGTGGTGGCGGAAGAGGTGAACGACAACACGTACGACTGCCGCGACGGCTCGGACGAGCGAGGTCGCGTTTGCGACGCTGAGACCGAGTTCCAGTGCGCGGTCGCCGTCGGCGGGCACAAGTGCGTGCGGAGACACCTGGTGATGAACTTTCATCCCGACTGCGTCGACCACAGCGACGAGGTGAAGCCCCTTGAGTGTTTAAGAACCGAGTTCAGGTGCCAGGTGATGAGAACCTGCGTGCCTCGGAGTTACGTCATGAACGGCGTCAACGACTGCGTGGACGGGGAAGACGAAATGCAGCCGCTGCCGGATTGCCACGACGACATCGAGTTCAGGTGCCTGACCAGCGGCAGGTGCTTGCCGATCGGACAGTTTAACGACCAGGTGCCGGATTGTGAGGACGGTTCCGACGAGCCCCTTTGGTTTCACTGTTTCTACAGCAACGAGCTGATTGTTAGGTCAAGCGTCAACGACGGTCACCCCGACTGCCTGCTGCAAGAGGACGAAATTTTGTACGAATATTTCGAGTGCGACGACCGCTTCGAGTTCGGTTGCGACGGTAACAGGTGCATCCCCAGAAGTTGGGTCGGGGACGGGTTGGAGGACTGTGAGGGTGGCGAGGACGAAAATATGGTGCTGGGCTGTGACGGGGTCAAGGAGTTCACGTGCGAGAGTAGCGGAAGGTGCGTTTCGATTTTGTGTGTGAACGATGGGCAGCCTGACTGCAGTGATGCTTCTGATGAGTTTCAGTGAAATTAGTAGTTTAATATTTTGAAATTTTCATGATTTTTGTTGCTGTTGTGTTAAACAAACGATTCTACGAAAGCCACATGGTTAGAACCTACGTTGGTAAAAATACTAAATATTAAAAAAAAATAATCTGTGATGAGAAAATTTTCTTTTCGACCGAAGTCTTTGTTCTTACTCTGATTAGCTTTAAACGTATTTAGATTTTTGAAATTAATCTAAAAACTAACTTGTTTAGATATTTTAAGGTACTACTTTTTAAAGTTAATATGTACTGAATTAAGTTTTTTATTTCAAATCATCTGCTGCTTAGAAAATTAGTACATTTAACCATATTTATTTAATTTATTGTTAAGTATGTTTGTTTTTGGTTAATATAAACAAAAACAAAGCTAAACAAAAACTTGAGTTTGTAATTACTGTATTCAAATTATTAAGTATTGAAAAAGTTATATAGAATAAACTAAAACAGACCAATTTGTTTTTAAAACTAACTATATGTTCTCCTTTAAATAGTGTTAAAAAATCAAACTTATCTTAAGTATATTTTTAAACTTTGCTAGTTGTTTGTTTGATCAAGTAGTGAGTTGTTAACATATAGATCGGTTTTATTTTCTTCAAACTTTACTTTTTACTGATTAAAATTTAGACTGTGACCAATTTTTTCATCGTGTTACACTGGTAATTTTTTAATAAGAAAACATTTAGGTTTTCAGAAATTATTGTTTTTCGAAACAAAATGAAAACTTGAGATGAATTTATTTATCTTC
This sequence comes from Thalia democratica, assembly GCF_965202585.1. Classification (NCBI taxonomy): domain Eukaryota; kingdom Metazoa; phylum Chordata; class Thaliacea; order Salpida; family Salpidae; genus Thalia; species Thalia democratica. The sequence goes on along the minus strand of NC_139167.1, from coordinate 37,939,261 downwards.
AGTGTTTAAAAAACTAGCGCTGTTGTTAAATTAAGATTTATTTAGTTATCAAATAAATCTGATAATAACAAACTTTTGTTACTACCACTTAAACCGTTATTTATTAAACTTCTTCTGATTTAGTATAATTTTTTCATTTACTAGTTTAATTTTGCAATGAACGAAGTTCTTTGCTATAAGGTTTACGTTTTTTAACTGCATTTTATTATTTTAAATAACTTTGTTATATTACAACCAAAGGTTACAAAAACTTTCTGTAAAAGTGTTTTAAAAATTGGATTTCTTATAAGTATTGTTTTCATTTATTTAAAGTACTTTGAAACTTGTTAATTTTATAATTTTTTTTTTCTGACTAATATTTATTATTCTATTTTTCAAAATATAAAGTATTTAATTATACTACGTTTTGATTAATTAGAGAGCTTCAAACGTATTAGTTTTTACTTTACCTCTTTTGCCTTATTTAAAAAAAATTCGAACGTTATTGTATTCTGAATAATAAAAGTTTCAATTAAAAATAAAATTAACTTAACTATAACCTAAAAACGTTAAAAAAAACATCAAATTATATTTGCACGTAATAAGTATTTATAAATTTTATTAAAATTTCATAACATTTTTCTTCTGAAAATAACTTGTTTGTGATCTATTTTTTTGAGAAACTTACTTGTATGAATTGTATTGTTATGTACTACTTTAGAAATAAAAAACTTTTGTTAGTTCGTTTTCAAAGAAGACCATTAAATAAATTTCTTATAGAATTTTAAAAATTGACTTCAACCATTTTTCAAACAAAGGTATGTGAGCCAAGTTGCATAAAATTTTGTTAAAGCAAATAATTTATCTTCATTTATAATTAAAAAATGTTTACAGTTTTGTTGTAAAACTATTCAATTTAGATTTGCCTACAGATAAAACTTCAATTTGTCAGTAATTGACAGGGAAATATTGTCTGTTTATATCAAAATACTATTGAAATCAAATACTTATAAAAAGAAAAAAGTTTATTTCAAAGCATAGCTGATTTTATTAAAGTCTTGTTTGAAAAATATTTAGAGTAAGTAAGGTTCACCGCAGTTTATTAAGTTGTTTGTATAAACAGTTGACAAACTAAACTTCTTTAAAAATTAAACTGTTTTTTTTCTTTGGAAGTTACCAAATACTATTAACTTTGTCAAAAATAAACCCATAAAATAATTTCTTAGAGTAACTTTTATATCAAGTTAAATTTGATTAGTTAAATAATAATCATTAAATGAAATTGTTAGGAAAAAGTACAAAAATATATAAAATTTAGCTTAGTCGCGTAATGTTTTTTGATGACAAATAAGTTTTAATAAAATAGTAAATGAAAAGTGATAAAAATTGTTTATAAAATTTTTCTTAACTACATTAATAAATTAAAACTTAAAAAAAATCTTTTTTCATCACTGATTTTAAAAATTTAGCATTAAAAACAATGTTATTAAACCTGAAATATTTTAGTAAGAAAATTAATAAGTATGGTTAATTAATAATTTTACAGAATTCAGTTTTGAAAATGTACTGGTTTCTACCTTAAATGTCATTGTTTGCAATAAAAATTTCAATTTTATATTTTTAAACTCATAAAAAATGTATAGTTCTAAACTTTAAAAAATTTCATTTTAAACTGTCATAAACAGTTATACAGAATAGTTACAATACTTTTTACAAATTAAAAACAAAGTCTTAAATTGGGTATATTTAAACCAAATTCCTTAAAAAAAACTTTAAATCTACATTTTATTAATTAAGTAATAATAATTATTATTGTCAGTGTTTTAAGATTCAACTGTAAAAACTTCACTGATTGGTTTATTACTAAAATTAATATACCTACTCTTTTCTAAGTTTTAGTAAAAGTTTTATTTGTTCATAAAACTACTTATATTATTTTTGGACACTTGAACGTAATTTTAAGTATTATAATTAAAAAAAACTACACATTTAAAACTCTTTTTATATTATTGATCAGTTTTTATTAAAAACAGATTGTTTTAAAAAGCATAGTTAATGTTAACAAGTTTTCAAGTTTTGTTTTATAGACTAGCATTTAATTAAAAACAACTATGTATTTTATAATAACAACTCGGAAAATATTGTATAAAAATTACAAAAAATAAAAGTTTACTTAAATTGTTTGTTTTTTAAACTTGAGTAGTTTTTTGTAGCAATATATTTCAAAAAAAAGTAGTCATGTGCTTTTAACACTAATCATGAAAAGCAGCTTTGGTGAATCATCAACAAAAACGTTTGGTTTTATAATAATCGTCATCAAGTTTGAAGTTTGCATTTTAAATTTGTAAAAAATAATTTTATAGTCAGCATAAAAAATCTTGATATATTTATTATGAAAAATAGTATGACAATATATAATTTAACAACTCTGTCAAATCAAAGTTCCCATGGTTCGGTTTGGTGAGGGCTCGGAAATTTTTCTTTTTCCAAAAACACGCCTTCGCAAAACTTTGAGGGAATTTTTAAAGCTGCTGTCTCTTTGTTGGTATATGAAAAAGTTCCACAGTGAGTTGTACATCAAAATGATGCTTGCAACGTACTGGAAGCTCTTCGAATGCCGGTACTTGTGCTGATCAAACGTTTCCGGGTCGTTCATATTCAGAGATGCGTCATAGTAGAAAATGAAGCTGGATGCGATGTGGGGAAGCATGCTTCCAGTGAATACTGATATCATTATGAATAAAGTTTTCGCAACTCTGAATTCTACTTCTTTCGAGCGCGACAACCCGCTTTCTTTCATTTTCCTGTATTTCAAATCAAAATTTGTTAATAAAATGTTTAAATAAGCTTAATTGTTCCATTAAAATAAAGCTTACTTTTGACTTAATCGTAAATTGTTTAATACCTCGACTACTAAACGGATAAGTTCAACAAGAAACTTTATGCTTAAATTAAAAAAAAAACATATTAATTGACGAAAAATGAAAACATAAAGTTTATAACAAACAAACCTGTTGTGAAAGTACAGCTTTGAAACCACAATTGAGCTGTTGGTCAACATCAGTCCCAGCATCACCAAACTGACGATGGCAGTTTGAATGTCGAACCCTTCGTCAACCGGAACGACAAAATACGGACCCTCCAGTCCATACTCGTTTCTCGCCGTGCCGATCACGGTTGTCCCGGCAACCACCACCCATATGACGACACAAACGGTTACCGCGATCTTCCTTTGCGCATTTTTCACGTAGCGCCTGGCGAAAAGAGTGGCGACGACTCTGTCGAAACTCGCAGCAACCAGCGTTAGAAAGGACACGGAAACGCTCAGCCAGCTGAGAAAGCCGACCACTCCGACAAAAACGCTCACCCCCGTTCTTTGTTCAGGGTGCTTGTCAGTCAAATTTATTAAAACAATTTCTGCAGTTGGTTCAGGAAAGAAAAAATTCATCGTGCCAAAGTAGATTGAGGGAAGGAAAAAGGACGTTCCGAGTAAAATATCGGAAACGGCGAGGCTCATGCGGTACACGTGCTGCGGAGTGCGCATCTTGGGCGTGTTTCCGATTATGTACAAGGCCAAAGCGTTCAGTCCCACGATCGCAATGGCTGAGAGCAAGTGGAAAATCAGTAAAAATATGTACACTCCAGCGCACCTAGAACACGTAAAAGTGTTTTACGCTATGAGAGGGTATAAAATAAAGATAGAACAAAATTTTTTGTACTTCACTATAGTTTATAAGTTCAAAAATAAAATTGAATATATTTTATTATATAAAATAAGCATTCTTAATAAATTAAGTTCACTAACAGTGTAGAAGCACATAACCAAGCTGTCAACAGGTGTTTGTTCTCTGAATCGACTCCGCACCAAACGTACTCACAAAAAGGAACCCGCAGGTCTTTCAGCTCAAAATATTCCCCCAAGCTGCTGCCATTGTTTGATTTTAGCGTGTTTTCATACAACGCCACTTGGTAGCATGCTTTTCGTAGATTGTCATAGCTGAGTTGGCTCAAACCTAACTCGGCTGCGCTCCACTTATCTCCAAGCTCTCGTGCGCACTTGCTTCGAAGCAATCTTTCGTTGCAGTGAAGATCGTACACCAGTTCAGTGAATCGATTCAGCTCGAATGTCTTCTCATCGCACTCTTTCTGCTTCGCCTCAGTGCAGTTTAGCTTGCCGAGGGTTTCGAAGTAAGCTGTCAAAGGCCGGTTGGTTTCGATGAAACTTGGCCGCGCGAGTTGCTGGGCTTCGAAGCACGAGTCTACGAGTAAAAAAAATAACTGGCGTGTTTGAGAATTTTTTAATATTTTTACATTAGTATGAAAACAAATATTGTTTTTGTTTACAAAATCGTATGAGTCATATAAAAACTTAAAGTCGGATTTTTTTTTTAAGGTATCTTCAATAGCAGAAACATTATACCATCTTTACATTTTAATTCAAAGTATTGTTATAATTTTTTTAAAATTCTGATTAATACATTTCAAAAAAATAAAAATATACTCAGTTTATTAAATAAATTTTAGGTTGAAAAATGTCCGTATGGATAGGTTTTTGAGTAAAAGTTTTTTTAAAACGGTGATGTTAAGCAAACAAACAAAAAAACGGACTGTTAATCAGAAAAAAACTACCTGTGCCTTCAACTGCGGTGTTTGATATAAAGCTTGTGATTATAAGTAAAAAATTAAGAAAGTTCATTTTTCTCTTATGTGCCTGAAATCTTTATAATTATGAATTTTAACTGAAATAAAGTTCAAGAAACTTTTTGCCATAAATTAATGTTCGTAGTATTTTTATATAATTAACTTTTTTTTCATTAAGGTAACATAATACCAAATCTAAACAAAAACTCATAACTAGCGCTTGTAAAAAAAAGCAATATCTAATTTAATCCAACTAGAATAATATAGTATAAAAATAAGTTATATAATTTAATAAATTTAAGCCGTATATAGTCTCTTTCTAAAAAACCAAAGCTTTTACTTTTATAGGTTTTAGGAAATACGTATCAAAAAACTTTTAAATAACTATGATACATAAACTAGTAATGAATCACTGTAAGAATAAAATTTGAGAACATCTTTGATGTTATTCGAAAAAAAATGTTGCGTACTTAAAAACTATTAATAGAAAATACTTTATTATTAAACTTGTAATTCAAGTATGATGAAATAACAGAAAAAGCTTTTAGCTTTTCATTTTTGTTTATAAACATTAAAACATTAAATCTGAAGGCCTATTTACTATAAAATACTTTTGTTTATGCATAATGCGTTTAAAAAAACCTTACTTGAAATTTATCAGTCTAATTTAATGTTTTCTAACATAAGCAGCTATTTTTGTTATAACTATAAACACTTTTTTATTGGTGACAGAAAATTTAGTGAAGAACAAAAAACCTTGGTTGTGGTCTAAAAAGTGTTTAAACTTTTACAACTTTGTTTTAAGCTTTATCAGATTCATCACTGGCAAAAACTAAATAATAATGAAAGCAGTGTTTGTATTAAATAAGGGGTTTAATGCTATGATGTACATAACACGTTTCATATACTTGACGTACGGTTTATATAAATTTCGGCTACCAGTAGTTTAATAATGTCAATTTATATTGTTTCGAAACAATGAGTTGTACATGTATTTAACAAATTATCATTAACTTTGTTGTAGATGTTGTTAAAAGTGTAGTGCACCAACTAAATAAACTAATAATTTGTTTATCAATTTTTGTAAAAATTGTTATTTTTGATGCATTTAATTTAATAAGCCATCTACAGACGGTAAATCAACTGAAGAAAAGCTAAATTACTTACTCTTAAAATTTATATACTAGAAAAACTTATTTAATTAAAAAGCAGTTGTTATTGTAAATTTTAATGTAATATTTTATAGTTAGCAAACTACAATTCACCTTAATTTGTCGTTTTTTTTTGTACAGATTTATATATTTTTATAACACAATTAAGGGCTCTACTTTTGCTAACATTTGTTTTCACCAAAATATTGATTTATTTTTAAGTTTTCACAATAAAAACAACCAGTCTAGTTGAGAGCTCGCCAATTGATATATTATTTAACTTTCTCGCAGTATTAATGTATCAAACTGCATTTAGAGTATTTTTACTTGCTATTAAGATCTACAAGTAGAATGACAAAAACTAAAAATAGTATTAGAGGGGTAGCTTAACCTGGTCTATCTAACTATTTTTAAACTTTTCTGTTTCGTATACAAAAATGATAAAATCATATAACATTTAGCAATAAACAACTGCAAGAATAAAGTTAAAGCGTTTGTTTTTGTTGTATAATAAACAAAGATGTAATTGATTTTAAATTTAAATTTAAACGCATTTTATCTGTTGATTTCTAATCATCGATTTTGTTAAATGCTAATTTCAATCAAGAACTTTTCACAGTGACTAAAAACTTTCATTAAATTTGAACTACTATGCTGCTGTTTTTGCTATTGTTGTTTAAAAAACACTTATTGTTAGAAATTTTATATACATTAACGTATTTTTACATACTTTTTACTAATTAAATTTTATTAATAGAATAGAAAAATGCTTTAATTATCTGGTGCGATATAAAAACTTAAGTTTACTTTTGAAATCAAAAATCTATCGTTTTACGTTTACGAACTTGTCCAAATTAAAAGAAAGTGTTTCAGTTTAAAGCCCTTTAACAACAATGAATACAAATTATATAAGCAAGTTTATTTTTGAATAGTTTTATGTTTGCATTTTAAAGATAAAACTATTATTAACAATTAAAAATAAGTTTAAGCTTTAATTTGACTTAAAAAGGAACATTATAAATAAAATTATCTTATTTTTTATTTCGTTAAGAACGCAGATATTTCTACTTTAAAAATACATTTTTTAAACGTAGCTTTAAACAAAAATAAGGGGTATCTAGTCACTGTGACATTAATTATTTGCAACACTGAATAGACACCCGATAAATTTAGTGCAAAAGCTCGTATATATACGCATCGGTACACATGTAAGCTAGCATTTGTGGTGATTTTTTTTTTCGAATTATGCAATAGCTGATTCATGCGCTTTAAACTTACTTTGCGTAGTCAGTTTAAAGAAAGTTTTTATTAAGCTATTGGTAATATCAATATAGAGTTTTAATTGCACAAGAAATTTCGATTTATTTAAACCAATGAATGTCATCATGTTAAAATTGAAGTTTTGTAGGAAAAAATATTAAGCGATAATTTTTGGACGTTCGAAGTGATAAAAAGATAATATTAAACTAAACTTTAACAAAGCGCAAAAAACTTTAAACAATTAAACTTTAGTAAAATTATGGTTTTTATAACCGAATAAAAGTTTTTTCGTACTGTTCTTTAAACGAAAAAGTTGAAGACTTTTAGATATTAAAATCTTTAATGATCTGTTTTCTATAAGACGAGTTATAAAATAAAGTTTTGGAAAAGTAAATATTTAAAAGTTGATAATTTAACTTAATTAAATAGATAATCTTATACTGATATTCGTAAACTTGAATCTTAAAGTATCTAAAATAAATAAGTTTTATATTAACAATCTTATTGTGAACTTACTCAATATTGAATTCATTGGACCTTTCAAGTTTTTATAAAGTTTTGCAAATGATTTATGTTAAATATGTTTTAGATAAAGTACATATGACGAACAATAAAAACAAAGGAATTTTTGGTATTTTTTATTAAAGTTCTGAAAAGAAATGATTGAGTTAGATATGATCATTTTAAAATGATCGGGTTAGAAATGATCAGGTTAGAAATGTTTGGGTTAGAAATGATAGGCTCCTCTTCACATACTTTGTAGAGCTGTTCATGTTTTGTTGGCAGTGAAACGCCGTCAACCGAATAAAATATTTGAGTTTATATTTGAGTTACAATTATTTTCACTTTCTAATTTGCTTTTTTTATTGTTTAGACCTGTATGATAAAACGGCTTTTTACGTTATCTTTAATCTCTATAATAAATAACCTTGATAAACATTATTTAAATTTTTAAGTAAAGTTACTTTAAACTATGAGCAAGTCTAGGTTAACCATTGTTTTTAAAATTTACTTTTGTAATAAAAAGTATTGAGTTTCCTCTTATTGAGAATAATTATGTACTTAAGTATTAGGCAAAACTTTCTGAATCTTTTATATTATGTAGCTGTAATTACGTTTTAAGTTATAATTAAAATAAAACTTGTAAAACACTGTTTAATTCTACTAAAAACATTAGTTTTTTTTATTCTAAATTTTAAATAGGTAAAATAGTATTTATTTATGCAACTAAAGTAAAAATAAGTTTTTAAAATGACTTAAACAAATACCTAGTTTGTACAAAAACATGGATCTAATGGAATGTATAAAAACAAAAAGTGCTGACATATCATTATTTTTTTATTTTTGCTTTCAATTAAGACAATAACTAGTTTTGAAAACTTATACTTTTATTTTCAAAAAAATTAAACGTGCCTATTTTTTTTTGAAAAAGTTTCAAGTTCTTTAGATATATTAAAGTCATTTAAAGACTTTCAATTTTCACATTTATAAACTTAAAAGTTTGCGATTTTTAAAGTTTTATTTGCCTAAAAACATGTTTATACCTTATTTTTGTTTTAAAGTATCTGATATGTCAAAAGGTACTACAGTTTAGTACAGATTAGTTTATACTTTTTATAACATAAAAAGGTTTCAACTTTACAGTTTTAAAAGTATACACTTTTTCAATAAAAATTATTGTAGGAAACACTGGTAAGTATAGTAACTAGCATATTTGTTAAACATTTGTTTTTTAGTGAAAAGAAAGATCCTAAGTCTTGAATTAAAACTTCTCATACTTTTTATATCTGTACTTAACTGAAGGATTTGACAAAAAGTTAGAATAAGTGAAAATTTTTTTTTGTTTGATGTTTTAATTTTTAAAAGTTGAATGTAAATTTTTGAATTACTAGTTCATTTATTTTTTTTACCTTGCTTGCACAAACTTTTTTGAGAATATGAAAATTACAAACAAATTATTTTAGTAGTGAGCTAGATTATAATTCACAACTTGTTAATAACTTGTTTTTAAAGCTCTGGTGTCTAATACTAATAGTTTTAATTGACTATTTTATTTCTAGCCATGATAAAAAATAAACTTTTGGTTTTGATAAAAAAATAATTGTAGAGTAACCTTGAGTTTGACACAAGGTTTTTTTTAAAGTATTAGCTTCGTTTAAAATGTATAAATACAAAGTATAATAATTTTGTTTGTCAACAAAACTCTAACTAAAAAAGTAAAATTTATTTACAAACTTATTCATAGTGATATTTCTATCTTAAACTTTCGGTAAATATTGATTTACTCGTATTGATTTATAATTGGTTCTTGATATAAGCATTTTAACAGGATTTTTTCTCAAGTTTTTTTTCAACAGGTAAAATTTTCAGAAAAAACACTCTATTTTTACTTCTCAATATTATATGTGTTAAAAAAAAAAATCTAAAAACATATTTTCTAAGTATTAAACAGTTTGTAAACTAATTTCCTGGTTTTTAAATCTTATCCTGAAAGTATACTACTTTTCTTATTTAGTTTCTAAATCTTCTCCTATACCAACTAGAAAAAACTGATATTCATGTAAAAAACTTTGTATTTAACTATTTTTCTTTATATATCTATACCAAAATTTACTATCTAGTGTTAGGGATAAGTATATAAATAATACTAGTTAGTTTTTGGATAAAGTGGGTTTTGATTTACCGATTTTAGGTAGTCCTTTTATTTATTTAGCATGTGTACTTTATTATTTTGGCTCGGACTAAAAATTATTTCAGTTTCTATTTGCACCTAAGTTAACGGTCTTATGTCCAAACCTTTTAGTTTTACATGAATATTAAACAGAAAGTGTCTAAGAAATTTTAATGCAAGAATAAAATACTTACACTAAATTTATTAACCATAAACCTACTTTGCATATTTTATTACTATTAGTGTTACTTTCAGCACTTTTTTTCCCAACACTAGTACTTAAATCAAAAAAAACGTAAAAGTTTAAAACTTATTAAAATGTATTCATATATAAGATAAAGTAATTAATTAAAAGTTCTTTTATAAAAATAATATCATTAACTTTTTTAACTATTACTCGTCATGAAATATTAGTTGAAAAAAAAAACAATTTATATATATGAAAAGTATTAAAGATTATATTAGTTTTAAGCTTATTCTTAAACTGTTGTTTTAATTCCGCTTAAAGACATCATTATGATTTCATTTTAGTTTAAAAACTTTATTTTTCAAATAAATACTCCAAAAAAACAAATTGAAGAATAAAACAGTACTTGTTTTACAAACTCTAAGCTTAACCATAACACTAAATATAACCCTACAACATATATTTCTTTTTATAAAGGTTAAAGAAAAAAAAAACTAGGTTTATTCTTTAGTGTTTTAGTTATTTTAGATACTTTAAATAAAATGTTCATAATTAAGTATGTTCTTTTTTTAATATTGTAGTCCTTTTTTTAGGTTTTTTTTATCTAATTTCGTTTCAACTAGGAGCTGGTAATGCACTGCTCGTAGTTACTTTTTGTTCAAATTTAACTTTTTTAAAGAAAATGGACTAGAGCTTTTTCTATAAGAGTTATTTTTAAATCTTTTTTATTTTTATCTTTAGTATACAGTATTTCTTATCAACTGATCAACTCATTATTAATTTGATTTTATAAATTTTCAAACGTTGTAGTATAGTTCTAACCTGTACTATAATTTTCCAAAGTTAGATGGTCAGCGAAGAATTTTAAAAATAAGTTCGATCTGCGGAAAACTTTTTCTTGTAATTCTGGCTAGTCCTGGTTTAAACTAAGTTGATTTACTTTTCGAAAAAGTCTACATTTAATTACGATTATCTTTACTTTGACAAAAGTAGTGAGTTTTTAATGTAAACAGTAATAAATTTAGCTAAACTGGCTTTCATTAAACACTACTCAGAGATTAAACTTAAAAAAAACTAATACTTCTAATTTTTTAAAAGTCTAGTAGTAAATTAACTGTTGAAAGTTGAAACTTAGCCTACTGTTAAAAACTAGTTTGGTTTTAATACGCCAACTTTGACAAGATTAGGTTTTATTATTCTATTCTTTATCATATTTTTTTTTCTACCAATGTTTTTACGCCCTTTGCTAAGGCATTAAATTAGATGAACTGTTTAAAACACTTTATACATAAATAAATGTAAACGAATTTATAAAGCATAAGTTTTTTTTTCAATGCATTAGTTAATTCAAAAATAAAAAACTCTACCCCACTTTACATTTATTTTTTTTTTTAAACAAAATTGACTAAAAGTATTTCACGAACCTCTAAATGACATACTTAACATTTAGATATTTTCTTAAGACGATAAAGATAAATGAAAAGCTATAAACTAATGTTTTTATTTAGACATTTACTCAAAGCAGAAACGTGTTTGAAACTTATTTGTTAGTCTATTCAACAAAAACACCTACAAAATTTTTTTTAAACATATGTTGTTCGTTGTTATACAATTAAATAGTGAAAGATAGAATTATGTTTTATTATTGTACTTTTACAATAGAGACTTAATGTCAAAACTTCATGTTTCAACTTATAGAAACATATTATAGAAACATATTATTCAATGGAGTATTTAAAAGTCTATTTAAAAAAATTGTTTTTACTAAATAATTTTTCTCACAAATTTTAAAAGTCAGTTCATGGTAAAAATGTAAAGGAGCTAGTTATTATTTCAATATGTGTTTTTAGTTAACAAACATAACATAAAATTTGCAATACACAAAAAAAAAACAAAAAAACTAAACCTATATTACAATTTTTTTTTAATAATATTCATTTGACTCAAAACCGTAAAACCAAAATGTTTTTTCAAAAGTTAATAATTAAAGTTAAAAAACCACAAAAATTTATAGAACTAAATTGTAAGCTTTTGTAACATATAAAGAGTTGCAAGTCTTAATTAATAGGATATAGTTAATTAAATTTGTAGAAACTTAAAAAAATCTTTTCATAGTTTAGTAAGTTTAATTAAATTGCAATCTAATTTAGTTTACCAAATTTATGATCTTTAATGGATACTTTTACATAGTTGTTATCTAAATGAACCAGCGGTATTCATTGAACTATAAAATTTTAGTATTCTTTTAATTTTTTTTTCTTTAGTTCTTTACAATTTGTAATGTCATCTGAAGCAGCTTCAAGCAAAATAGCTGATGAAAAAACAGCTGCTTTCCTCAAACAAAACTCGTTTTTCCTTTCAAAGGAGCTTGCTCGAAAGCAAGTTTTCAAAATGTGCAAAGAAGTGAGAGGATCTGACCGAGTGTTTAAACCCATACCTAATATGCAGGGCAGAGATCAAAACGAAAATAAGTTAAAGATCAGTTTAAAAGATCACTTCAAGCAAGCAAGGAAAACTTTTAAAAGATCTGGGTCACCAGATAACGAGAAAACGAACATACCTGTAAAGCAAAATAGGAATAAAATAATGTATAGAGCTGGGTCTGCAGATAATGTACATAAAAACAAATCAATTAAGCAGAAAAAGAATGATTCAATTGACAAAAGTGTGATTGACATGACACTTCCAATGAACTTCAACTTTAGAAGTAACAGTTCCTTCAAAACTAATATAAGCCATGTCGGCTTCATTGAGGCATTGGATAAGCTTAGTTCTGTGTCTTCTGAGGACTTGCAGCGGCGTTTTATGCGTAAATTTCAGAGATAGTTTGAGTGCTTTCTGCGCATTGAAGTAATATTCGTCATCTCAATTTTGTTTATATAAACATAAGTTTTTTTAAGTACTAGTTGTTATATGCTGCGCATTTGCACCTACTTTATTTAAACAATGACTTTTGAGTATGAATTTGAGTTTATATAATCATTTTTGTTTATGTTAAAGTCGCTTAAGTTAGTTTTCTTGATAAGCTTAACAGTGTTAAAAAAAATATTACATAGCTTTGTTATCTAAAACCATAAAACGAAAGTGAAAACTTAAGTTTTAATATGGATCTAAACTAAACTTGCATAAATCGTTTAAGCTACAAAAAAAATCGGAAACAAAATTTGAGCCATTGCATCTACATTTATAGTTTTCTAAAAGCTCTTAAATCTATTATATTACAATTTAGAGTATATATTTTTTGTAAACTATACCTCACATTTTTTACCTAAAACTTTACTTAAAATGCTTGTTTTTAAAGATTTGGCTGATGAATATGAAGGTAGAACCACTTATGTCATGTTCTTTCTGTACAAAACATTAAACTGCATCCGTGGTGTATGACATAACAACCGAAAATATTTTTCGTACAGCAGGTCTTAGGATCAAACTTATTTGTCGTTCAATAAACAATATATATAAAGTAGTTTTTGAACTTTAATCTTTTATTACAAACTTCACTTTTAAGAAAACAGGTAAGCCGTAATCCGGGGTCAAAAAACAACTTCAATTAACTATTGTTTCAGACAAAGCTATACTTAAATTTTCAAATACAAAAAAGCTAAACTAATAGCCCTTAAATAGCTGTCTAATGAAACAATAACCAGAACACTTTAGTTGCAAAGCTTTCGTCTTTTATTAGACATTTTCAATACAAAATACGGCTGTAAAAACAAAAATTAAAACATAAAATATATATATATATATATAAATGTTTCTAATTGATAAAATGACATCTATTAACAGCAAACAAAACTTCACTTTTCTCATTAATTTTAAGTTTTACATAGCTCTAGATAGTATATGACATTTCCATGGGATTACTATGCTAAGGAAAAACTTTTAGCTACTATGCGAATAAGTAAAAATAAAATTCTGTTTTAATATAAAGTAACCAAAACTCATTTAGTTGGACATTTATTATAAATTGGTTAGCGTAATTTATACGACAGTTAATAGCATGTAAACTATTTGTAAGTTTTGTTTTCAAAATTCAGATAGCAGCAACACTAAACAACTTTTAACTTAAATTATAATAAACTAACTTAGTACTACTACCATTTTAAAAATTTAGAGAGCATAACAAAGAAAAAAGTTACATAAATATATTTTTTAAAATCTTAATGAATAAAAGTCCTTTTCAAGCTCAAGTAGTTATACATAGTAAATGCATAAACGACATATATAAAATTCTCACTTTTAATTGTACACTCCTGCCGAATAATGCAATAAATCTATAAAATGGATAGATCAAATTTATTAGAAAAAAATTATGTGTAGTACATTAAACAAACGAATACATTTTCTTAATCTGATAGATACACCCAATCATTTTTTGAAACCAACTAGTAACCCTAAAGTAGACTTTATTTATTGTGTTTTTGTTTGAGATAAGTAGATATTAGCTATAAGTTGGTGTAAAAATGGTAAAGCTTGTCCTTAAGTTATAAAGTACGCATATCACTCAACATTTTTGCCTAGGTTCAAGGTGTACACCTTACCAATGTCCCTACTTGAACATTTTTTAAAGTCCAAAAATAATTATTCTCAAGAATTTTTAGTACACTTATTACTTTTGTTGATATTTCTTAAGATGTGATGAACCTTTTCTTTTTTGTTTTTTATTTACTTTTTTTTTATAAAGAATTTAATTATTGAATAGCTTGTATAATATGAAGTCCGAATTATAAATTTGAATATAATTTATAAAATATTTTTTTTTATAAACTAGTGTACTTCTCTGGCTAAAATTGTTAGAAAGAGACGTATTCTGATAAATTTTAGCAATTTTTTTAAAACTAAAGAGATAAAAATATTAAATTCTATCAAGTAACTCAGAATAATAGAAATTTGTAATTCAAATAGTTTATAAACATTATTATATTTTATTATTTGACATCTTTCTTAACTTCAAATGTAAAATAGTAAAAACACTTGTAACAAAACATGATTTTCAATTTGAAAATCTTATTTTCTTATAAAGTAAAGCTTGAAATATTTAGAATAAAATAACAGGATAAGCTAGATAGTTTTTATTTATTTAGTAGATTGAAAGTATTTTTATCAAAAATGAATTTTAACTTATTCGGTAAAAATAAATAAGTTGTTAAAACTTGCTTAATAAGGTCGATTTAAAATTATTTTTGTTCAACGTAAACTACGATTTCATCTAAAACTTTTAAAAATTCGGTTTACATACTTAACAACAATATAAGAGTTGTTTTATATGAATTCCTCAAGTCTTTTTTTATTGTTGTAATTCTCATATTAAATCGATAGTAGAAATTTAAAAAATGTAATATATATAACTCCTATAAGTTTGTATTGCACATATGTAACAAACAGTTTTAAATTTAAAACCATAGCATATTAAGTATGTTTTTTTGGTATGGCTTTAAGTACTTTTCTTGGCACAGAAGATTTTAATTTATAGCATTTCAAATAACACTTTCTAGAAAAAAAAAATTTTCTAAATTCTACTTATTAATGGTGTAAAAATTTTTTGATTGTATCTGTATTTTACTTAACGCAAATAGTTCAAAATTAATTACTCGTCAAAAACTTTGTTTGATATTAATATAAGGAACACTTTCTAACTATAGAGAGTGTTTATAAAAAATATTTCATTTTAAGTTTTTCCGTAAAATGCTTAGCATTCGTACGACTTAACGCTTTAAAAAAAAAGGTATAATTTGAACATATGTTTGTTTTAAAAACAAAAGAGACAAACATTAAAAATATTTAATAGCTTAAGTATTGTTGAAAAATCTGGAACCTATAGAAATATTATCGTTTTTTTCTTCTATAGAGTGTAAAGTTTATAATAAAAAGTAGAAGTATTAAAAAATATTCATAAAAAATTTATATTTCTTTTGTCAAAATAAAAATTATTTTAGTATTATATAGCTATAGAAATCATCTTGATTAAAAATGTCTCTCTGCATGTTACAGATTAAACTTAAAAAACGTATTAACTATTTGTTTATTTTTAAATTTAGTTTATGTATCATAACCTAAATTTTGCTTAAAATTTAAATTTCTATAGACAAAATATTATTTATTTACAAACTATGAAAAATAAATAAGTTTTTAGGATAAAACTGAGTTTTATTAATTACGAAAGTTGAATAAATGTAAAAGTAGAAACCACATTATTTTTTTTAACAAAATCTCTAAGACAAAATTTCGGATAATTTTCTAATAAAGAGTTTATGTGTTAACTTTCATAACTTGTATATACAATAAAACTACAGGCACAAACTTTTAAAGAAATAATAGCTATTTACAGTTTGATACAAGTCTATAAAACTTTTTTGCTATGTAAATTATATAAAAATAAACGTATTACTATTTTTATCATAATAATAAGCTTAATCCTTTTGATGTATAACTTTGTAACTTAAAGGGCAGCTAAAAATAAAAAAACAAAATTAGATAAAAAAATTTCAAAACAAGTTAAACACTTCTTTTTACTGCTGCATTTATACTAGTAATAGAAGACTGAAGCTAAACTTTAATTTATTTAATTATAGTGTTCAAACAAAGTTTAGACACTTTTCTTTTGTTAAGCTACTTTAAAACTTACAAAATAAAATAGTTCACGGTTTAAACTTTGTCAAACTCCCTATCAAAGTTATTAATTGCACAGTGAATAATTTAAATCAATATAAACAAAGTGAACACTCAAGACGCAAGAGTAGACAATTTTGAAGTGTAGAGGTGAGTGGGCGGGCTACCAGTTGAAATGTCGCTACTCGTGAGTGACAGTATTGATGTCCTTCTTCTATTCACTGCCTGGTTGTTCAGGTTTGCCAGCGAGTTGAAACGGTGGTCGTTTGCATTGTATCTCGTCTCATCGAACCTTTCAAAACATCATTGTAATAAACTTCAGCTCATGTTGTAGCTTTTTAGTAGCAACAAAAAACAGAACGTTCGAATTGTTTACGATTAAATATAAGTATTTTAAACTACTTGTAGTAGCTTCTTTATTCAATACTAAACCTTTAAAGACCATTTAATATCAAGGCAAGTATATTGGATGGTTCATAAATAAAATTATAAATTTAAACACTAGCAATTTTTATAGAACTAATTTTTGAAGTGGTCTTTATACTTATATTAATCTTATATACGGAAGTTTTAAAATAATACTGTTGTTAATTCTGTTTTTATGATTTACAATTTTTATTTACAAAGAAAAAAAGAAAAGAAAAAAGATATTAAACTATTATATTATTTTCTAGAGTAAAACAATTGTTATTTTGTTATATCTAGAAAAGTTGATTTTATGGTTCAAAAATTAAGTTCTAGTAAGATTAAAATGAGATAAAATTTAATTTTTCAAACATGGGTGGTAGGAATTTTAAGAGAACCTAGTATAAATGTTCACCTTCTAAAAAACTAATATAAACTTATTTTTTTTCTTTCTAATAAATAACATCAAGTTGGATGTTATAGTAAAAAAATTAAAATGTTTTAACAAGTTACCTGAGCTTGTGGATAATGGGGTACAAGTTGTGATCAGTCATTCTTCTCACGTTTCTTGATTTCGATGATTGCTGAATGCAAAAAAATGTTTAGGAATTATCAACTAACAAATACGTTTAAAGTTTGAAAGTTTGTGTATTTGATGAAATGTTTTTAAGCGTGTAAAAATTCTTTGATAAACTATAAATGTTTCTTATTTGAAAATTTTATTTTATTTTCTTTAAATTTCCACTATTTTGTATCAATCAACTAACTGTAACTCCTTTGAGATCTGGATCCACACCCATGATTTTCTTGTAAATAATTTCTCTTCGTTCCAACGGATCTTTACAAGTTGACGCTAACTTTCTGTCCGCAATTTCGTCCACGCATTTCATGAAAGCAGAAAAGTCGATGTATCTTTGACCACGAACCCTGTGTAAAACATATGTGAAAAAAAAAGGAAAACAAGCTATAGGTATTTAAACTATAAATTTTAGTATTAAAGGTTGTTCTTGTTTTTGAGATTTTGGAAGTTTTGTAGCTTCAAGAAATAATAAATTTTATTTAGGTATACTTTTAGTCTACTTAAAAGTTACTAAAAACTTAATAAAAGCAAAAAAAAAAGCTCTGTTTTTTTAAAAAAGTTAAAAATTTTATATAAAAAACAAAATACAGTTTTTGTTTACCGTAGGACTGTACACCATGCTTTTAAAAACTATTAAGTTATTAAAAAAATTTATTTTCAGTGTAAAATGTTTGCTCTAACTCATGACTATTATAATATTTAAATTAAAATAATTTAAATAATAGTTTTTTTTTTGTTATTTTGAGTTATGCAGTACAACTTTTATAATCAGTAGCTTACAACAACACAACACTTATAGAAAAAAAATGTTAATTTTTATTTATTTAATCAAACTTTAGTCTTACTTAATCTAAATTCTTTCTTATACTGTTTTTAGCTTTAAATAATATAGTTACATAAGTGTCAAGGTTGGGGTATTAACAGTTGTGTTTTGAATATTATTTGTTGACTCAAAAAGTAAAAGTCAAACTTAAGTTGTTTACGAAAAGTTTTATGGGTGCAAAGTCAAGTTTTTATGACTAGCAAATTACTTTTTTATTTCTGCTCGAAAACACTTTCTTATATCATATAATTGTGATATTTATAGCTTAAAATCGCAATTTAGTTTTTAGTCTCTATGTTAAGCATGTGTTCAAACTTAACGAAATCAATAAGAATGTTATTATTTAACTGCCGTTTGTTTAATGGAGAAGTTTAGAATACAATTGCAATACAATAGATAAAATAAATGAAACTTGCCTGTTTTTGATAAATATGATATCAATGTCGCCCGTGACCAAGTTAATGTTATCGACAAATTTACAGTCTTTGCAAAACTTGTTCCACGATATCTGGTACATCTCTTTGCCAGATGCCAAAATTTGACCAAATCTAAAATGAAAAGCGTTAATGTAAAATTTATATTTGCTTTACATTTTTTAGTTTATAAAAATGCTAAGTTAATGAAGGCTTTAATCTTAGATATATATAACCTAATTTAGTAATAATTTTAATAAACCACATATTTCATGTCATTTCAAAGTATATGTCGCAAGTTTCACATATAAATACTTGTGTACTTATGACTTTTATGATTTATAGCTTCATAAAGGTGGGTACTAATAAAGTATTTATTGTTTGTTTTGTTTCATCGCTAACTCTTTTATTAGATAAACCCATTAATCAGGAAAACATTTAAAATATGTGCAACTTTCATGTTTTTATAAGTTGTTTGATTTTAAGCTCAATAAAATTTTTACTAACCTGACAAGCCGCAAACAAGCAAGCAGTAAATCATAAAATTTATAAATGATTTCTTATTCGAACAAAGCTTAAATATGTTTTAAAATTTTCTACAGCGAGTAAAGTTTGTCATGTTATATAAAAACTAAAACTATTTGGATTTATATAATTACTTTATTCTAAAATGCTCATTATTTTATTTAACTTCTCATGTCTATTTAAATACTATAACTTTGTAGTTTAGCTTTAAGTAGTTTGAAATTTTTTATAAGCGTTCAAATAAGTTTATGTTTAATTACCAACAAAAACCATGTTATAATTTTAAATTTTCTTATAAAAGTATTAAAAATTTCTAAACTTTGAGTTTTTGCTAATGTTTAAAAAAATAAAAGAACTTGATTTTTGTAAAACTTATTAGTTATTAAGAGTTTTGTTATCCACTTAATTGTTGTTAAATTTTACGTTTTTTCTTTAAATATCTAAATATTAATACTCAGTTTATTGAACACGATAAAGAAATCAACGCTCAAAGTTATGGTCAAATAACTTCATGCATAGAAATAAGTTTCGGTCATAGAGCAACACACAAATGATTTACGTTAATTATTTTGAGCTTATTTGATAAAGTCTTTTTCTTAAACTTTTTCGTATAAGACAGTTAGTAAAATAAATGAGCTATATGACTATTGTGTTTGTACGCTTTAGTTTTATACGAAGATAATAAAACTTAATATATGGGTTTAATAACCAGAGCTAAAAAACAGGTCATTTTTACTTAAACTTGTAAAAAATTAAGTTCATGATTTATTTTTATTAAATTTAACTTATTATTAAAAAAATATTTTTCTCTTTCTAATTAGCCTTAGCTTTATGGGTACCAAATTTCAAAAAAAAACTCTAATTTTCTCTAATGATTAAATTTTTAATAAGAGTGTTTAAGAATTTTCTGTTGAACGCATAAAAGCAAAATTTCTTTTCAAAGTTTATCATTCGCATAAACATCAAATAAATAACTCACTTTGCGAATTTTGTGAAAACGTCTTTAATAGCAGTCAACCATTCATTGTCCTCATTTGAAGAATCATAAGAGCTTGTATTTGAAGGAACTAAAGAAGTTTTACTTGGCATAGCTTTGAGAATTCTTTTTGAGTTTTTCCTGTGTGTTATTTTAATTATAATACTAAAACTTACATTTTATAAGCTTTCAATTATACAAAAGTTTAATTTTATATATATAACTTATTGCTAGTAAATTTTTTATCCACTTACGGAGATTTATTTAGGTTTTTAACCTTGGATTCTAAAGTGTTTTTCGTGTCTTGATTTTCAACATCTCCAATTTCTAAATCTGCATATAGAATAATAATTTAAAATAATTTTATTTTTAACGTTTTTATTTTCTTATAGCTGTTTCAATTTATTTAAATCAAAGAGAATTGAATTTAGTAACACAATTAAGACTTGCAAAACCGGCCCAATTAAAAAAAAAATTAAAGCATGTGTTTTGAATAAACGTACAAAACTGATTTTCGTCCTCCTTTTTGTTTAAGTCTGAATCAAATGAGTTCCACCTTTCAAGTTTGTTGTTTTCCTCTACATTTTTAAGCAAGTGGTTACCTAACAAATGGTTTCCAAAACCACGTTCCATGATGCCTGTTAAATCAAATTTTAGTTTGTTTCCACACACAGCTATCAAAAAAAAGTAAGTGGGTAGTAGTTAAATTTTTTTAAACAACTCTTAAACCTGTCCTTCTGCTTTTTTCGAACTCCTGATACTTCTGCTGGTAGCTGGTATAAGACAGCTCTTTTTCAATGACAAGTGAATTTCTTTTGCTTTCCACTCCGTCAGTTGTCGAGACGGTTGAAGTGCTGGTATTTCTCCTCAATTTTTCACTTTCTTTTGTGAGCAACGATTTTCTGTAAAATAATTCGAGTTTTACATTTCAGACTATTATAATAAGTTTTTTTATTAACTTTAAAAACGTCAAAAAAAAAAGGTTATAACTGTGCGATTTAGTTTAGTAAATGGAACACTATTTAAAACAAAAAAATAAAAAGCGTTAGCCTGACCGTATTTAATAAAACTAAGTTCACTTGATATATACTATGAAATAAAAGATAGAGTTACCTTTTATTATTGTTTGTTTCAGTATGTAAATTATTTGTCCCAGTGTCTTCAATGACGTGTAAAGATTTTTCCGAACTACAACCGTTTCCCATGTTTTATCTCTTAAAATTTAAATAACAACTTTCTGCAACAAAATTCAATCTTAAATTCATATGATTCACTTTTAAACGTAACAAATGAAACTATTGCTCAGATGACTGTTTTATATGGCTACGACATATTAGGAACTTCTAACATTTCAAAAATAACAAAACCTATAAAAAATAAAAATAGTATCTACTGCATCTAATACTAGCATGTTTTTGCACCTATCATTCCTGTCAGTTACTCTTTCTAAACTGTACTCTTTGAAAACTTACAAAATTCTCATCATCGGGGTCCGTTTACTGGAAGAGCGCGGGAAGACTTGTTAGATAATAATAGAGCTCAGATCTTATAAAGCGCGGTTTGGTCACGTGTGCGCTGAAAACCATGATGTTGACGCCCTTGGCTTAATTACTCAAAGGTTAAGCGCCTAAGTCATGATTGTCGAGTATTAAAAGCACCCAACGACTTGCTTGTTTATGCGTCCCGTGGTCAAAATTGAACTTTTTATCACCGCCTTAACGACCGTAAATTAAAGCTCTTTCCCCCACTTTTCTTGTTTTATTGCCGCAGCTTAAGTATCTTTGGCTTGTTTCTCAATTATTTGCTTGTGCGTTTTGTTTGCCGATTAGTTGTGTTTCTCAACCGTAGTGCGAGGTTTAAGTGACTTTTTCGTATTTTCGATTATCAAAATACTTGTTTATTTGTCTTACCTAAATGTAAATTACTTTTGAGATAAACAAGTTAAAATTTTGTTGATGAGAAAGGGAAAGAGTGAAGCATAGATAACAACAACAATTTGCAAAGTACTTAAATTATTAAGCTAAAGTGGTTTACCAATGTTTAACTTCAAAACATTTACCTTGTGTTCTTTGAAGAACTTATGTTTTTAGAGCCCCGTAGAATTGTATTAATAGTTAAAACTTATATCTGTACTTGATTGCACTTTTCGAATGAAAATGTGAGTTTGAAATATGTAAGTTTTACAAGACAGTTTCTTAAAAGCATACCATGATATGTTAACTTTTTTATGCTCTTATTGCTTAAAATAACAGATTAAAGAGTACAAAACAAAAAGTTGAGACGAACAAAGTTTCCACATTGCAGTATTTATCTTTAATACCTTCTTTTTAATGTAAGGTGTGCACATCGAGAATGGCTTATAAGTGTAAGGGTGATTGTCTTTTTGCACAGCGTTATTGTTGTTTTTGGTATTTGAATATGTACTTTATTTTTTAAACGCGTAGGTTGAATACTAGTAGTTATTATTTTTATTTAAATAATTTACTTCAAATGATAATGAAATACACAAGTAATTTTCAAAAGTTTTAAAATTACAGTAAATGGTGAACCTTGCAAACTGTTTACCTTTCACTTACTCTGATCAAAACTACACATTTCATGTTGGCACGGAAATTGCTTATTTGTGTTTGTCTTACAGTTAAATGCTTTCCTTTGTTTATTTTTCTTTCTATTTATATCCCGCTTGTAAATATCACAAGTAGACTTTTTTATATCAAAAGAGTTTATAACAATACGAAAAGCTATAAAAAGCGGCAATTATTGTAAATTACAGCACAATTGTCACGAGCTCATTCTGCAATAAAAAGAAACTGTTTGCACTTTAGGGGTCTTTAAAAACTAGGTCATTTATGTGCTCGTATGAGCGGATAAAAAGTTGTTAAGGTGATTAAATTCAAGTTTTATTTGGTTGTATTTCAATGCTTACCAAGTATGTTTTATGAAGCTATTAAAAATTCAATAAGTAAACTTTATTTTTAAATAAAACTTTGCATAAAACTTTGCTATTTAACAACACATATCAATTTAGAAATTCTTTACTATGGTGTTAATAAAGTTTCATACAAAGTATTAAATTAACTAGTATACAAAATTGCAAATGCTTGACCGCTTAAATAGGCTTTAGAATTATTGAAAATTACACGGTCTTAAACTAAAAACTGACTAAAAATTTTAGTAAACTTTTTTATTTAAAACTGTTTACCAAAACTCTCTACGTCATAACAAATGCATTAAAACTTTTATTTTAATAGTTGTAAATATTTTTTATTGAAAAAATTGATTACTACAACACATTCAAAATTATGAGTAAAACTTGGACATATCTGATCTCATTTTTCTACATAGCGAGTAAGTTTGGTTTACATGATATTATTGTTTATTGAACGACAAAAAATCGTACAAAATATTTGGTCCCTAGGACCTAGTGCATGAAAAAACCTATCGGTTATCGAGTCGCACACTACTTGGATACAGTTTAACGTCTTGTCCAGGACACATTGATAAATTTTAAAAGTCATATAACAATTATGCTAGCATTTGAAACTAATATATTCCACATAGTTTTTTTTGTGATACTTCTTAGATAAACTAAATTGAATTGTTTTTGATAAACAACATGCTTAATCAACATCAACTATTTAAAACTGTTTTGCATTTGAATGAGTCATTTTAAACCACTATATAGATTTTAGCCTTGTTAGTAGTTCATACAAGGCAAAAAATAAAAGTTTAGCTAGTCAAGTAATGATTTTTACTCGATTTTTAACTTTCAACACTAATAAAATAAATCAATTAAACTAATGTTAGATCTTCGATAGTTTTTTGCAAAATGCTATATGTTAAATGTTACCTAGTGTGAAATTAATAACACCAGCTAAAGTATTTTAGATAAACTAAAGAATAACTAAGTTGTTTTAGCTAATAGTATTTGTAGTTAATTTTATTATCTTTAAAGGTTCCGAAAACAGCCATTTTAATGTTAGACTTATTTTAAGTTTATTGCAGTAAAAACGTGTATTGTACTGTGCACATAAAAATAAGTTTAAACAAAAGCTTTATAACTACAAAGTCTGACGTAAAAAATATGGTTTTTGCTAGTGTTGTTACCTTAAACTTGTTTTGAACTAAACCTTAAACCTTAAAAAATCTTAATTTTCAATTTCAACTTTTAGCTGTACTTTTATGTTGTATACAAATGACATTACTTGATAAAAATGATTAATGGTTAAATTTTTTTACAGGCTTAGTTCGGGCAAGGCCAGTAAATATATTAGACTATGAATTTCAAAAAGACAAAAGCTCAGACGATGAAAATGTTTCAAAACGACAAACTATTACGAATGGTAGTAAATGTTTACAGTTTGTTATACACGAAGCTGTTTTTTTTTTTAAATAACTAAAACATAAACATTTAAATTTAGACACCATCAACTGTAAAAATATATATAAATATATATATTTATAAACCAAGCTTGTATTTTTCATAGATTCGTTTAAGAGTGGAAAAGTTGCCGGTTATGCGGCGCTTGGCTTCGTATCATTTCTCATTTTGATAGCCGTGCTAGTTTGCGCAATTAAAAAGTTCAAAACTTGGAAGCAAAAGTTAGTTCTTTGTTTCAACAACATACTTTTGTATTAAACTCCCCATTATTTACTTATGCCTTTTTCCATCTTTTTATTATAACTTTTTCGAGGTTGAATCAAACCCATTGTGCTCATAAAGACTGCAAACTCAAAAAAAAAACTCGTACGCAGAATAACGTTTTCAGGCGAAAGATGAGGAGGGCCGTTGAAAACATCGGCAACCGCGACGAGAACATACTCATCATCAGCAGGTCGGGAAGCGACATTCAACCCGTGAAAAGCTGGAACGCGCCCGACCCGAGCTGCTGGCAGGAAGTTGACCACCACGAAGAGGGTCTTGTAGGCTCGTTCAGTTCCGCGGGAGAGTCCACGATCGTGGATTTCGTTGACGAGGGAAACTTTGACGGAGAGCTGGTGCGCAGCGAGCCCTTTGTCAATGGGGCGGCAGTCACGAGCCCACCTCCGCTGTTCACCGTTTCCCCTCCGAACTCAATTGAAAGCGACACGGACTGAGTCGTTTTGGAGCCGTTTTAGTTTTATTCTCAACAGACAAAATGTTTTTGCAAAAGTATTTTCTGTCATTTATCGTTGAGCAACGTTGAAGCACCTTGCAGCAATTGCCTTAGTTGTGGTTGAAAAACTTCTCCAGAAATGCTTGCTTTTCAATTCCCAATCGACATCGAATCAACCTGACGAGAAGCAGCACCGTTTTCGCTTTTCTCCGGACGATAGAAAACGTTAACGACGTTCCCTTTAACTAACTGCCGAGTCGCTACCTTCTAGAAGCTTTTGGACAAGATGAATAGTCAAGGCCGTGTCTACCCTAACAGTGAGACTCATTTTCAGGCGATGCAAGCAGCGACGAAAAAAGGGTTAATTAGCCTCCCAAAGATATGGGCTTTTACCCCCCTAAACATTTTCTACCAAAGTCATGTTCAGTGGAAAATAGAAAAGGCTTTAAATATGTTTTCAAAAAGACTACTAGTCTGCACCTTTGATATGCAATAAATTATACAGCATATAAATCATCTTGTCTTATATTTTTCTGACATATATGATTAGTTTGTACGAAACTCATATAAGTATTTTAGTAAAAATAAAAACACTTTGTAAAGTAAAAGATACAAAATGTGGTATGTTTACCTAAAATTAGGTGGTATAAAGTTTTTATCAAGTCTTTGAAATTAAACAAACTGTTTTTCTAAACATTTAAACAAAATTATTAAAAAAAAATTTATTAAATACTTTTACTTGCAAAGTTACTCTAAAAATATCAAATGCTTATTGATCTAATGAATATATGATACTTTTTAAGTATCTAAAAAAATGTAATTATACGATTTAATAATGATATTTTAAGAACCTATAAAACACTTATCATAAATAAAGATCATAGCTTTACTATTTACTTTTAAATTTCTCGATCAGAAAACTTAATTTCGCATATTTTGTTGTTTACAACTTGTTTATTATTATTTTTTTCAATACGAACTTTTGTACTTAACTAATTTTTAAAACCATACTTTTTAATATACTTTAATAATTAAAGATTCGTTTTCTTTTAAGTACTATATAAGACTTATATTGGGAGAAACATTGTCTTGTAATAAAAGTATCCCCAATTTATCTCTTTATGGACTCTTCGATTTGAACCAAAGGTACAAAATGAAGTAGCTATTTAATTCCGAAGAGCACTTTTAAAAGGAAAACAGCACAAAATAAATAAAGGAAAGTAAAAGAAAGGTAAACTTTAAAAAAAGTATTTTAGACTTTAATACTTAGCACCTCCCTTGGGACTTAAGGGGACTTTAAAAAGGTAAACTATAGATATAGTTTGAAGAATATCCCCTTACTAATGAAAAAATATAACTAGTTTTTACAATATAACGCCATTTTCAAAATTTTGTTAGTTAAGCTAGGGGTTTTCTAAGATGTATTTGGTTTGTTTTATTTAAAATTTTACAGATCACTAAGTAATGTTTGAAAGGCCAAGTTTTAACTACTAGTCGCAGGTAAATTCTTATCATTTATCTTACAGTCGATGTTTATTTGATTACAACTTCTATTAGAGAAGCAATTATACTTAAATATTTCGCGAAGAAAAAAAAGCTAATTAATTTGGTATATCATAAATCTATTTAATTGTTATAAATTCATTTTTTAGGTTTAAATGTTTACCAAAGAGCTCTATATATTAAGCAAAATTTTAGTTACAAATAATGCTAACACTTCTCAAAGTGATAGCTTTCAACTAGTAACTTGATAGATTTAAGAACTTTAAAACCTTAGATTAAAAAAAACAAGTTTTTAAGCGACGGCTAAAGTTTTTTATACAAAACATACCACCCATACAAGTTTAACACCATGCTAAAGCTCGAATTTTTCTTTCTTTCAGTATAGTTAGACAAAAAGGCGATATGAACTTTTTTAAACACTTTTAAGCTTATCAAGAAATATTACTTTAACGACTTTAAGAAAAATTACTATTTTGAACTAAGTTTATTTTCAACCAAAAATGATAACACAAAAACTCAAATTCATTCTCGAAAATTATTGTTTAAATGTACATTATATAAGTTGTTTAAAATAATGTTTCTATACATACACATAAAACTGGGGTCAATGTGCAGAAAGCGCTCAAATTATCTACGAAATTTACGCATGAAGCGCCGCTGCAAGTCCTCAGTAGAGACGGAACCAAGCTTATCTAATGCCTCAATGAAGCTAACAGGGCTTACACTAGTGTTGAAGGAATCGTTACTTCTAAAGTTGAAGTTCATTGGAAGTGTCATGTCAATTACACTTTTATCAAACGAATCGTTCCTTTTCTGCTTTACAGATTTGTTTGTTAGCACATTATCTACTGACCCAGCTCTATACATTATTTTATTCCCGTTTTGCTTTACAGGTATGTTCGTTTGCTCATTATCTGGAAACCGGGATCTTTTTAAAACTGATCTGGTGACCCATGCTTGCTTGGAAGGATCTTTAACACCGGTATTCTTATCACTTTGAACTCTGCCTTGCATATTAGGTATGGGTTTAAGGACGCGGTCAGATCCTCTCACTTCTTTGCACATTTTGAAGACTTGCTTTCGAGCGAGTTCCTTTGAAAGGAAAAAGGAGTTTTGTTTGAGGAAAGCAGCTGTTTTTTCATCAGCTACTTTGCTTGTAGCTGCTTCAGTTGACATCACAAATTGTAAAGAACTAAAATTCCTACTAAAATACTTAAGTTTTGTTGCTGAAATAAATCTATTGGTTTATTTAGGTAATGACTATGTTGCTTTGCTTGAATAAAATTAAATTAAAAACCTTAACTTTAATAAATGAAATTAAATTGTAATTAAATTGAGCTTACTAAATTAATAAAAAACAGTGTTTCTTAAATGTTTCTACTACTTTAATAAACTCTATGCTACTAAATAACACTAACAACTTTTTAATGTTATTTAAAGTTTACAATTAAATTTTGTAAATATATTTTCACATTCATAATAACTAGCTAAAATACTCATTTATGTCATAAATTCATAACTTTTTTTAAACAAAGCTGAAAGTATTAGTGTTGTTATATTTATGTATAAGTTATCCAAACTAGTATTTTTTTTTTAAATCAGAAATATTTTTATTGTGAGTTGTACACATTCATTCTATATAAAACTTAGTTTTTATGAAGTTAATAACTTTGAAAATAGTTTTTTTTTCTAAAAAAATTTAGTAAATTTCTATTAACTGTTCTAATGTTTTTATTTTTTATGTTTAATTTTACTAGGAAAATTTTAAATAAAAAAAAAACACACAGGTTTTTTCGTACACCAAAAACTTAGACCAAGCTTTTTGAGCGTGTTTTTTGTCGTTCAAAAACAATAGATAGGCAGGGTAGCCACAAAACCTGAATATTAAACCTGGAAAAACCTGTTATTTGAGAAACTTGCGAAAAAACCTGGAATTTTGAATAAAAATCACTAAGAAATCTGGAAACACCTGGAATATTAAACAAATTTTACATGATAAGTAGCAAAATTTGATTTGACACGAAGAACCTATCATCATATTTTTTGTCCATTAAAAACATATTTTAAGTAGTTTTAAAGTTTTTTTTCTACGTTGTTATGCTACTTAACTGTTTTTAACCTTTAACTTAACTTTAAACTAAAAATAAACAACCCAAAAACGTGTACTTTCAAAACCCTGGAGAAAATCGGAAAACCTGAGAAAAACCTGTACTTGATTTTTTCAAAACACAACTTAACAATTTGTTCTTGAAAGCATTTTGCATATATAGTTATGCATGACCTGAATATTGAAACATAAACTGTAATATAAGTTTAGTTTGTTTTGTGAATTGCAACGCTTATAATATTTCTGTTGACTATAAACACTAATTCAAACAAAAATTCTCCACTTGTTTTCACACTACACTGACAATAGCCAACTTTAAAAGTTTTGATTGAGAAGAAAAATATATATTCAGGTAATTTTTTATGTAATCGGTAGAACACTGTGATTCTTTTTTTTATTTATTGAAAAATATAAGGTTCAAAAAATACAAAGAAACCTTTACTGTACATACGTTTTAATAAAATATATTTCTAAAAATATCCAAATAAATTACAACATGACAAAAAATGTATTTGTCGTAACGTAATTGTACTTATAAAAAACTTGACTTATAATTCTAAAACAAGTATCTACTTCAAGTAAATATCTCAGCTATTGAATTAATTAGTTGAAATAAAATTTAAAATATAGTTGTCTTAAGAAAATATATAAATGTTAAATTTGTGTTTATGTGTAAAATACTATTTGTACAGTTGTTTTGAAACAGTAATATAAGTGTTAAATGAAATAGAATACTTTGCTTTTCAGCTAATTGAAGCATTAATAAAATTTTACGCTTTATTAAAATTGATTTATATCTATTTATAATTCAAGTATTTAATCTGTTCATCTAACTCCATACATTTGCAAAGGGCGTAAAAATACAGCTAGAATAAAAAATAACCAAAGCTTGTCAAAGTTGCCTTACTGAAACAAAATCATTACTTTAAACAGTAAGCTTAGTTTCACATTGTGAGTATAAAACTATTAAACTTTCTTTAAAAGGATATGAGCTTAAAAAAAAGATTTTATTTAATTTTTTATCTATAAGAAGTGTTAATTTAAGCTAAACTAGCTGATTTCTATGCACCTACAACTCAACTTTTAACTTAAATTTAAGCAAAAAAGTTCTTTTGGACCGTGCAACTTTAAAATATTACTGCATCATTATAAAAATCTTTCGAAAAAACACTTGAAGTGACAAAAAGCTCTACTGTGTAATGATTACTAAGAACACATTTGACAACATTTTTGGTATAAAAGCTCTCAAGAGGACTGTACGTTACCAACCTCTAGTTTAAAGACCATAAATTATAAACATAGACATGATTTAAGACTTTATACAAAATAAACAAAATAAGATATCAAAACACTATAACTAAGTCTATTGCAAATTTTAATATTAGTACAAACGCGAGCAAACTAATGTATTTTTTTAGGGATAATGTATTAATTTTTATAACTGGAAGCTTTTTAAGTAGTGTTGTGTTTAGTGTTGTAGTTAAGCTTAAGTTAATATTGTAAAAAAAGTACCGTATTTTTTTCAATTTGATTACTTAGTGTAGATTTTAATATAAGAAAAACACAGTTTTACTAAATAGGTTTTTAAACTAAAATAAAAATAAAATGATGCCTTTAGGCGAAAGTAAAACAATATTTTAAGAGCAAGCTTTTAAATAGTTCTTGATACCTTTATTTGATACCTTTATTGTATTTAAATAAGAATTTTATTTCATATTATCTTCAACTACTATCTCATGACAAGAAATAGTTCAAAAACTTAATAAAAATCTCATTGTTAAACCATTTTTAGTTATTACATATTTGATACCTTTATTGTATTTAAATAAGAATTTTACTTCATATTATCTTCAACTACTATCTCATGACAAGAAATAGTTCAAAAACTTTATAAAATTTTCAATGTTAAACCATTTTTAGTTATTACATATTTTATCTTACATACGAATTAATTAATAAAAATAAGTTTATTAATTTTACGTGTTATTCTTATTTAAGTACAGCTTTTGAAAAAACAAAAGAGTTACACTATATATAATAAAGATATAAAGTATATTTATGATCAAGAACATTTTTGTAACTTATTTCATGAAAATTTATTAGGTACTTTCTGTTCACTATTAATATAAAACTAAAAAGTTTTGACACAATAAAGTGATCTTTGATACAAATAGAAAATGACTAGTATATCATTTTTAGTTTGAAAAAAAAAAGAACACATATTTAATAAAAAAAGACTATCTTAACTAAGTAATTGCCACACTCTTAGATATTGATGACATGTATTAATATTTACAATACTGTAGTAAAAATTATAGATATATTTTTAGAAAAACTAAGTTGAATATAATAAGCTTTTGTTTTTAAATTGTAGTATTACAGTATTGATTAAAAAAAATAAACTTATACAGTTTTTCTTAGAGTTAGACAACAAATGAAAAAATCTAAAGGAAAAATTTTGAACACTATACAAAAAGAAAGCAAACCGTAATGAAAAGACTCAACCCTGATCACAACATTCTATAACAGAACAACTTAAAATTATTTGTACGAATCATATTTATAAGATTCAATCTAGCCAACACATTAATTTATTTTCAACTAGTGCCGTTACAAATGAAGTTTCCTTAAATTTAGCGGTTCTAAAACTTTGAATTTTTTACATAACTATTTTCAATAAGTAAAAATTCTTATTTTTTACAAAACTTAGTTTTAAGAACAATAATTAAACTAGATTTGCTCATAGTTCAAAGTGCTATTTTACTTAAAAACAGATTCAATGTTGTTGGAACCTTTACGTAAGAAAACATTACAAATTTAAAGAAAACAAAACATTTGGAAATTTAGAAAATATATTTTTGTACTTACTTTGCTAAAATAACAGTGTTTCGTGCTTACAAAAAATGTACAGCTCTGCGGAGTCTGTTAAGGTTAACGAGCTTAATGTATAGCACATTTGATTTATATTTAAATATATATATAAAAAAACAGATTAAAAAATCTGAAATAAATAAGCTAAACAAACTAAAGAAAAATTTTCAAATTAACAATCTAATATTAAAAACAGACTTTATTCAACTATTAATTATTCCTAAAATTATTATTTTTACAATATATAACCTAAATTACACAAAATTTGGTTACTTTGGTGCAATTATAATTATAAATTTTTAGATATACCTAAAACAAATATGTGTTATACTTTATAGAACGACAGAAATAAACCTTCGGTTATCGAGTCGCACATTACTAATACATTTTAACGTCTTGTCCAGGACAAACACATAAAACTTTTTTGTACTACATATATTGTAACGAATTCGATTCTCGATTTCGTTGTTTTATACTTTTCCGCCAGTTGGCGCTATTGTCAGCCGAAATTATGTACTTATTTCAAGATAACGATAAGATAATGCTCATTAGGTCCTAGCTTGCGCACTACGCGCAGTTCGATATGTTGTTCTTTATTTTTGTTTTTGGCTCAGTTAGCCATAAGATCGTGCAAAAAGCACACTAATTTTAAGAACTTAAGACACTGATTGAATTTAAGAACTTTGTTATGATTGTCATTTTATAAAAACTTTATCTTTATTTGTATAACTGTATTGTAATGTGCTCAGTTAGGCCATAAGACCGTGCGAGATGCACATTAAATGATTATAAGAACTGTTTTATTATTTTATAAGATCTTGATGTTTATTTGCATGATTGTATTATATTGTGCTTAGTTTAGCCATCGTTGTGCATGAAGCACGACATATATTAAGACTCTGTATTATTAGTAGTATTTTTAGTAAGACCTATTTCGTGCTCAAGATTGTGTCATTAAGACACTTTAAGAACATTATTAAGACATTTTAGTTTGTAGAATTTGGTGTTTACTTGTTGTGTTTATATTCGCAGTTTTATTCTACTGATAAATTGGCTGCTTTATTATTTCTACTTCCTAATTTTTACATTAACATCACGTTTTCAATAAACTCACTTCATTAAAGAAATTATATATATTAAGTTTATTACATACTTATTAATTACTAAGTTAAACCTAATGAGTAAGGTAAATTCAGTAAAAACCTTAAAAGCTAAACGCGCTAAGCGTTTAGTACAAAAAAGGGGACTTCCCCAAATTAAAGGTAGTTCTTACCTCAGGCCCTTGTGGACTACAATATTAAACATAAATTTAAGACATGATTCATTCAAAACATTATTAATTTTAAAATTAGTTGCTAACTAAGTAATTGATAAGTGTTAGCTTAAATCGATTTTATTTGTTTGCTTAATAAAAATGTTTTCGAATGAATCAGGTCTCAATTTTCTGTTTAACATACATATACATGTTGTGCGTACTAATATACAAAATTTTTGTTTATGCCTTCTTGAAATTTACGTTCATCTTTACTGACTTTGTACATAACTTCTTATATGGGTAGTTAACTATAATAATTAGATTGTTATTGAAATAAACTTACTAAAATATAAAGAAATATGTTTTTTAAATGTTTCTGCTACTTTAATAAACTCTATGCTACTAAATACCACTAACATTTTTAAATATCATTTAAAGTTTACAATTTAATTTTGTAAATATATTTTCACACTCATAATAACTAGCTAAAATACTCATTTATGTCACAACTATTTCATAAGTTTTTGTAATCTAACTTGAATGTATTAGTGTTCTTATGATTATGTATAATATGTTATCCAAACTAGTAATTTTTTAAAGCATCAGAAATGTTTTTATAGTGAAATGTTCACATTCATTCTATATAAACTTTAGTTTTTATTAACTTAATAACTTTGAAAAATAGGTATTTCTGAAATATTTTAGTAAACTTTTATAAATTGTACTAATGTTTTTAAATTTTATGTCAATGTTTACTAGGAAAATTTTAAACAAAAAAAAACCACAAGTTTTTCGTACACCAAAAACAAAGACCAAACTTTTTGAGCGTGTTTTTTGTCGTTCAATAAACAGTAGATAGACAGGGTAGCCACAAACTGGAATCCTGAAAAAACCTGTTATTTGAGAAACTTGCAAATAAACCTGGAATTTTGAATAAAAATCTCTAAAAAACCTGGAAACGCCTGGAATTTTAAAAAATTTTCACATGATAAGTAGTAAAATTTGATTTGACACGAAGAACCTATCATCATATTTTTTGTCCAAAAAAAACATATTTTAAGTAGTTTTAAAGTTTTTTTTCTACGTTGTTATGCTACTTAACTGTTTTTAACCTTTAACTTAACTTTGAACTAAAAATAAACAACCCAAAAACGTGTACTTTCAAAACCCTGGAGAAAATCGGAAAACCTGAGAAAAACCTGTACTTGTTTTTTTCAAAACACAACTTAAAAATTTGTTCTAGAAAGCATTTTGCATATATAGTTATGCATGACCAGAATATTGAAACATAAACTGTAATATAAGTTTAGTTTGTTTTGTGAATTGCAACGTTTATAATATTTCTGTTGACTATAAACACTAATTCAAGCAAAAATTCTCCACTTGTTTTCACACTACACTGACCAACTTTAAAGGTTTTTATTAAGAAGAAAAAAAAATATTCAGGTAATTTTTTATGTAATCGGTAGAACACTATGATTATTATTTTTTTATTTATTGAAAAATATAAGGTTCAAAAAATACAAAGAAACCTTTAATGTACATACGTTTTAATAAAATATATCTCTAAAAATATCCAAATAAATTACAACATGACAAAAAGTGTATTTGTCATAACGTAATCGTACTTATTAAAAAAGTTGACTTATAATTCTAAAACAAGTATCTACTTCAAGTAAATATCTCAGCTATTGAATTAATTAGTTGTAATAAAATTAAAAATATAGTCGTCTTAAGAAAATATATAAATGTTAAATTTTTGTTTATGTGTAAAACACTACTTGTACAGTTGTTTCGAAACAGTAATATAAGTGTTAAATGAAATATAATATTTTGTTTTTCAGTTAATTGAAGCATTAATAAAATTTTATGCTTTATTAAAATTGATTTATTTCTATTTATAATTCAAGTATTTAATCTGTTCATCTAACTCCATACATTTGCAAAGGGCGTAAAAATACAGCTAGAATAAAAAATAACCAAAGCTTGTCAAAGTTGCCTTACTGAAACAAAATCATTACTTTAAACAGTAAGCTTAGTTTCACATTGTGAGTATAAAACTATTAGACTTTCTTTAAAAGGATATGAGCTTAAAAAAAAAAAGATTTTATTTAATTTTTTGTCTTTAAGAAG
Organism: Thalia democratica; assembly: GCF_965202585.1. Classification (NCBI taxonomy): domain Eukaryota; kingdom Metazoa; phylum Chordata; class Thaliacea; order Salpida; family Salpidae; genus Thalia; species Thalia democratica. Next base: position 37,904,076 of record NC_139167.1, on the reverse strand, counting down.
TGTTAATTTAAGCTAAACTAGCTGATTTCTATGCACCTACAACTCAACTTTTAACTTAAATTTAAGCAAAAAAGTTCTTTTGGACCGTGCAACTTTAAAATATTACTGCATCATTATAAAAATCTTTCGAAAAAATACTTGAAGTGACAAAAAGCTCTACTGTGTAATGATTACTAAGAACACACTTGACAACATTTTTGGTATAAAGGTTCTCAAGAGGACTGTACGTTACCAACCTCTAGTTTAAAGACCATAAATTATAAACATAGACATAATTTAAGACTTTATACAAAATAAACAAAGTAAGATATCAAAACATTATAACTAAGTCTATTGCAAATTTTTATATTAATACAAACGCGAGCAAACTAATCTATTTTTTTAGGGATAATGTATTAATTTTTATAACTGGAAGCTTTTTAAGTAGTGTTGTGTTTAGTGTTGTAGTTAAGCTTAAGTTAATACTGTAAAAAAAGTACCGTATTTTTTTCAATTTGATTACTTAGTGTTGATTTTAATATAAGAAAAACACAGTTTTACTAAATAGGTTTTTAAACTAAAATAAAAATAAAATGATGCCTTTAGGCGAAAGTAAAACAATAGTTTAAGAGCAAGCTTTTAAACATTATAATATTCAATACCTTTATTGTATTTAAAAAAGAATTTTATTTCATATTATCTTCAACTACTATCTCATGACAAGAAATAGTTCAAAAACTTTATAAAATTTTCAATGTTAAACCATTTTTAGTTATTACATATTTTATCTTACATACGAATTAATTAATAAAAATAAGTTTATTAATTTTACGTGTTATTCTTATTTAAGTACAGCTTTTGAAAAAAACAAAAGAGTTACACTATATATAATAAAGATATAAAGTATATTTATGATCAAGAACATTTTTGTAACTTATTTCATGAAAATTTATTAGGTACTTTCTGTTCACTATTAATATAAAACTAAAAGTTTTAACATAATAAAGTGATCTTTGATACAAATAGAAAATGACTAGTATATCATTTTTAGTTTGAAAAAAAAGAACACATATTTAATAAAAAAAGACTATCTTAACTAAGTAATTGCCACACTCTTAGATATTGATGACATGTATTAGTATTTACAATATTGTAGTAAAAATTATAAATTTATTTTTAGAAAAACTAAATGGAATGTAATAAGCTTTAGTTTTCAAGTTGTAGTATTACAGCATTAATTAAAAAAAAAAAAAAATTTATACTGTTTTTCTTAGAGTTAGACAACAAATGAAAAAATCTAAAGGAAACATTTTGAGCACTATACAAAAAGAAAGCAAACCGTAATAAAAAAAACTGAACCCTGATCACAACATTCTATAACAGAACAACTTAAAATTATTTGTACGAATCATATTTATAAGATTCAATCTAGCCAACAAATTAATTTATTTTCAACTAGTGCCGTTACAAATGAAGTTTCCTTAAATTTAGCGGTTCTAAAACTTTGAATTGTTTACATAACTATTTTTAATAAGTGAAAATGCTTAGTTTTTTACAAAACTTAGTTTTAAGAACAATAACTAAACTACATTTGTTCATAGTTCAAAGTACTATTTTACTTAAAAACAGATACAATGTTGTTGAAACCTTTACGTAAGAAAACATTAGAAATTTAAACAAAACAAAACTATTTGGAAATTTAAGAAAAGTATTTTTGTACTTACTTTGTTAGAATAACAGTGTTTCGCTGCTTACAAAAAATGTACAGCTATGCGAAGTCAGTTACGGTTAACGAGCTTAATATATAGTACGTAAGATTTATATTAAAATAAATATACATAAAAAAAGAATAAAAAAACTGAAATAATTAAGATAAAAAAAAATAAAGACAAGTTTTTAAATTGGTAATTTAATGTTATAAACAGATTTTATTAAACTATTAATTATTCCTAATTTTTTTTTTAAATGTTTAACCTAAATTACACAAAATTTGGTTACTTTTGTGCAATAATTTTTATAAATTTTTAGATATACCTAAAACATATATATGTTATACTTTATTTAACGACAGAAATAAGCCTTCGGTTATTGAGTCGCACACTACTAATACATTTTAACGTCTTGGCTAGGACAAACACATACAACTTTTTTGTACTTTATATATTAAACATAAATTTAAGACATTATTCATTCGAAAACATTATAAATTTTAAAATTAGTTGCTAACAAAAGTAATTGATAAGTGTTAGCTGAAATCGATTTTGTTTGTTGGCTTAATAAAAATGTTTTCGAATGAATCAGGTCTCAATTTTCTGTTTAACATACATATACATGTTGTACGTACTAATTATGCAAAATTTTTGTTTATGCTTTCTTGAAATTTACGTTCATCTTTACTGACTTTATACATAACTTCTTATAATATGGGTAGTTACATTTTAGTAAAGTATTTGTTTAAACGTATAATCATTGGAATAGTACATTGTTTATTAGTATTACGAAAGAAATAATAGTAGTTAAATAAAGGTACTTTTTTCATTACAAAAGGTAACTTAACTTTTTTAAACCGGGTTGTTTGCTTGATTACATAATCTACAAAACAAAAAGTATGTTAAAATAAGTTAGACTTGAATCCTGTTTAAATTTTTAGCTTTAAAATGACAAAGTTTAGACCAGTGTATAAAGTAAATTTTCTAACCTAAGACCTTCATACCTACAATTTAAACTATATTTTGTATTGTTCGAATTAATTATTGTAATTAATTATTGTTCTTAAGTTTGCATACCAATAACAAGCACAAGGGTCGTCACAATCATCACTTAAAATATCAGTAAACATTAACATAAACAAAAGAGAAATGTAAAAGCGGTTCTAAAGGTTTAGAACAGTGGAATAATTGTCATTGGGAAACTACTTATTTTACCATTTATCATTTAAATTTTTCTAGACTAAGTGGAGTAACTTAATTTCACCCCTTATTTATTCTAATCATAGTCTCAAATGTGCCACGGATGGTTCTACAAAACATTTTTAAAAACTATCTTTATTAGGATACATCTTTGAGTTACCAATTCCTATATATACAAAAAAATTACTTTCTTTCCTTTATTTAAGTTTAATTATCTTAGAACTTTAAAAGAAAACAAATGTTTAGATATTTCGTTAACATGAAGCAGTCTTAAAATATGTCATAAAAAACGTGCTTATCAAACTATTGAGTTTAAGTAACGCATGTAAACAGACAATGAGTTTTTTTTTTTGATAATTTATTCTACGACTGACATAGAACGAGATAGGTAAGCTAGGAGAAGTTGTGCTCAATTCAGACACAATTTGAAGTATTTTAGAACCAAAACTTATAAAGAGTTAGTAAAGAATAAAAACAAAGTTGCAGGACCTGTCGAGAAAAAACTAAAAACACAATTGTTTCATATAAAACTAAGTAGAGGTAGAAGAAAATAAGTATGTTCTTTACGTTTGACTTTCTTACGGTTTCAAATTCCTCCGTCTTTATCTTCATCAGTTTGCTTGGCTGTAAAAAGTATAGTTAAATTTACTATTAAGTTCCTAATTAATTACTAACGTTAGATTTTTGTAACAACCAAGCTTCCATAACTACAAATAAAATTGAAAAAAATACATTATTAAAAAATTAGTATACTTTTTAACTGTATGAAGAACTTATTTCCAATTAAATACGTTACCAATAGAATTTTGAGTTTTTAAAAAATTTAAAAACTAACAATAAAATACTAGTACAAACTTTATAATTAACGTACATTGTTTAAAACAAAAAGCTTTGGAAGTTACCTTTTGCGAGGAGAATACTTTCTTTTTCAACCACATTGTCAGTCGGCAGTCCTGCCGATTCGTTTTCACCTGCCGCATTAGTCATGGGAACAGTTTTTGCAGATTCCAGGTTCATCTGCCCAATGCCTTCTGCTAAATCATCAACTTTAACAGGAGTTTCGGAATTTGTTTGACCTAACAATTTTTTACTTATTGTTATGTTAATAAAGTTTTTAAAACTACTGCTAGTATTTAAAGTGTTTAGTTCTATAACATTCGATTTCAGTTGCAAATAAGCTTACCTTTAGAATCACTTTTTTTCGTTGTTTTCTTAATATTTCTTCTAATGTTGGCCTTTTTTCTATCTCTTTTGGTTTGGGAACAATCACGGTAAGCAACGTCATCCACTATAAATTGAAACTTTAATTGAATGAAGATTTAAATCGATCAATCATTTATTTGTAAATAACACTTATGTTGATTTTTTCAACTAGATAATATTTTTTTAATTGGAAATAAGATCATGTTAGATTAAGATGTAGACTAAATTTACAAAGAAAAGGAAGTTTTAAAATATTTTAAAACATACAACACTTTGTTTAAATATTACAATTCTTTTGATGTATTAAAATAAAAACATAGCTAATTATCTTAAGAAGTTTCAATGAAATAACTTTTAATCAATAAAATAGCATTATAAATTTTAAAATAAAGTTTAACTCTTCACATATTATTACAAACAATGGGTTTTGAAACTGTTTGCTATTGAAAACAACTATAAGAGCTTAAAATACCTCAGACTTTAATGTAGAAGTTAAAATAGTTTAGACATCCAACATTAAAATTTCAGTAAAATAAACATACCAGAGATACTATTTGGGACGTTGTTTGGCATGTCACTTAAGAAAAACATTTCTTCGACAATTTTATCAAGAACTTCTTGGATAGATTCGTCGACAACTAGATAATAAAATAGTTGGTTACTACTTTTATTTTTACCTTAAGTTAATTTGTTATTAGTTTAAAATTTGTTTAATTGTTTATATTAAAACCGACATTTAATTTTCAACACACCTATAACAATAATACATAGTCAAAATTCATATATAATCAGGTTTGCTATTATTCGAAATTTAGAAAGCAAATTTTATATGACGAAATAACAAAATAATTCTGACCTTCGCCGTTTCTGACACTATTTTGCACTATTCCTTTTACCATTTCGAGGGCATTTTCTATTATGCGTTCGTTGTTGTTAATATCTGTCTGATTTCCACCTGACCTTTCTGTATAACGTAAGGAAAGTTAAAAACTAGTTATAATGCTTACTTAAAACTAACTTACTGCGTAGTCTGTCCATTACTTCTTTTCTAATACTTTCCCGGTCAAAATTAGCAAACGTTACTGACCTTCTGTTAATTTCTAAAAACAATTTTCATTATAAGTTATTTCGATTGTATTTGAAAAGTACTCATACCAATAAATGATATTTTAAAATAATAACTTTCTAGCATTTTTAGGTATAACAACTGGTCATTTTCAAATTATTTGTTATGTAACTAATAGTTCTATAAAAAAATACTAATGATGTTTAAATTATTTAAAAAAGTCTTGTTAATTTGCTTTGAAGCTTAACTTAGTTAAATATCTTACTTTCTGTACTTTTCTTTGAAGGTTTATAATCTTCATCACTACTGTTATCATCAGATGGTGAGTCTAATAATTAAACTCAATTAAAAAAGTAATATCATTTTCTTTGTAGTGTTTAGTTAACTTTTACTGTTTACTTAAAGATTCTATTTGTCATGCTGAACTGTATAATTTTTTATCATTTAAATTAAAATATGTAAAAAATTTGTATATATTAAGTAAGAGTTTAAAAAACTAAAACATTTGGAAGCAAGAGTTTAGCTATTTTTAGTAAAAAAAAAATAATATTATTTTTACCACTTTCTTCCGAATTTCTTCCGGTTTGACTTCTCAAATTATCCAAAACATCAAGAAGTGATTCTTCTGTATCGGTAAAATAAAAAGTGTCAAAAATTTACCAAAATATACTTTTTCTCTTCATTAAATATAGTTATTAAATAAGCTATTTATGTAGAAATTATTTATAATGCTCAAACTTGTGTTTGAGTCTGGTTCACCATTTTTCTTCTCTGTAGAGTCAGAAACTATACTCGCTTTAACAGCACTTGACGTTTCCATTTGGATAATTTCTTCATCCGATTTTGTTTGTTCTGTTTGTTTTGTATCATCTACCAGGAGAAGAGTTTTTGATGATTCTTGATGTCCTATGCCTGCAAATCATCAACTTTAACATAAGTTTGGGATCTTGACTTGCTTAAAGTTTCTTAATTTCTATATGATTAATTAAGTTTTTACAATTTGTTAAAATTACATGTTTTACATGTACAAAATGATAGTCTAAATAATAATATTATTAATATTAATTTAAAAACCAAAATAAAAAAACGTTTAAAATATAAAACTTTCTAAATGCGTCCAAGACACTTCATATTCTATTACATAACTGGGAACAACATCTGTAGCTTCATAAGCACAGTACTCATCTATTTTGCCTTTCATATTTTCCACTTCTATTTCCTCTTCCCCTTGGTACTTGATTGGTCCTACATTAATTACATTACCTAATGTATCAGGCTTTAAATTGCTGTCATATGTCGAAAACGAACCATGGTAGTGGGCGGTGTTTTTCCCTTTTATTGTACACACTAAAACTTTGAATGACAAGCTCCCATTTTTGTTGTTTTTTATATGTTGTGACCCTCCATTTCCCCAGCTGAATCTAGTTGCCATGCTAAATGAAGGCGTTAGATATACGCCATCACCATGTAGTCGGCCATGAAGCTGTCTATCAGGGATTTGGAAGCCTTCACTCAGTATACCTTTAATGGACTCTACTGGTGACCCGTGGTATAGCGTCAGACCCAGCCGGGCATTTTTAACATTTTTATTTTCAGGACGCGAAAAGCTTTTTGCGAATGGAGGTCGAACGAGATCAATACAAGGATCGTTCGGATCTACAGTAATTTTTTTGTTTTGTTGTAAAGTAACCTTAAAGACATTTTTGATTTTGTAAACTGAGTTTCTTCCTTTTTGAAAAAGATAAGATGTTTCGAGTGAAGTGCCATTAATGGCTTCAATCATTAACTTATAGTCCCATCCCATGTATCTTTTTTTAGGACACTTGTTAAGTATTGTGGATAATGCATATTTTTAACATTAATTTACGCTGCAAATATAAATTAAAAGTCAGTAGTTTTTAGTAGGGAGTTATAGTTTACAAAAGTCATATAATCATTTGTTTAGTTAAGATGGTTTTCTGTCTCTAGATAGATGTGATTGATTGTGGATTTTATTGTGTTGTAAATTAATAGTTACAATGATTGTAAGACTTCTATTGTTTTTCATTTGTTGAGCTTCTTCTAACTCTTCAAGCTAATTTTTTCACTACAACGAAGACTTAACGATTGTGTTAACCCTAGTTAGACAGTTTTGTTGTTTACCGAGCTGTTTCTGTAGTGTTGCATTCAAAAGCCACTAAGAAACGAAGACAAGCGTATTTTCGATACAGCTTTTTGTTTGCGCTGTTCGGTTTTTTTAATTATCTAAACGGAAGGCAAGTACAAATACATCTAGGGAAAAGTGCCGAGAAACGAATCATCGAGCTCTGACCTGCACGTGTGTAAGTGTTTTTTTTTTATGTATCGTTTTGTATTTTAATTGTAGATTAAGTTTTGAGTGCTAAATAGTTGTCTTATTAACGATAGAACGTAGTCAAGTAAATGTTTGATTATTAGTACTAGTGTATTGTAGTTCAACCTTTTTATTACGATATATTACGATTAGTGATGTACCGGACTCACTATCCGGGTGCGGATCCGGCCGGATATTGCCATTTTTGTCTGATATCCGGATCCGGCCGGATCTTGATATGAAAAAAAAAACCGGATTTGGTTCCGGCCGGATCCTAACAGAGATCCGGCCGATTCGGATCTAGTTAGTAAAAAAGAGCATACAGAAAAGTATTTTTTCAAAAACAAACTCTGTGTAAATTAAAAAGAGTCATTTTCGTCAGAAAATACGTTCGAAAATTAAACACCTACCGTGATTGGCTCATTTTGTACACGTGACTAATTTGCATTTGTTTACATTTAAAGAATGAAACAAACATTTCAAACTGTTTACCTATATTGTAAAATTTAAAACTTTACAACCAAATTGTCAACCTTATGGCTAGCTGTTCTACAGATTGTTAGATTAAAATATTTTAGACTCAGGCTAGTTTATACTCACTCTAGCTAGTTTTTTTTTTGACTTAAACAGTGGCAACCCTGTTAGTTTGAAGATTTTTCGGAATTTTTGAAAATCTAAGGCTGCCTCAGGCTAGTTCAGTTTTTTATAAAAACTCAGGCTAGTTTTATGATTTTATAAAAAACTCAGGCTACGTTTTTTTTTAGATTTTGAATGAGTTTGAGATGATCCAGTTTTCAATATTTTGTGATTTTCTAGTTAGTTTGTTTAAGAACTTGATTTTAATTGATTTTAGATTGGTAAGGCTATAGGGGTGTCCACCTTGATTTTTAAAAGTTGATTTTATTTGATAGATTTTAATCTTAGCTACCAGATACTTTTTACAGCTTAATAAAATTCAAAGTAGTTTTTGAGATACAAGGGGTCAAAGCCGGCCAGCTCAATAGCTTCCTTATAGAAGGTGCAAACTAAAAAGGCGAAAAAAAACCATTTCATTAAAAACCTATCTCCTCCTACAGTTTTTAAGCAATCTTACTCAAATTTTCACAGTTTACTCTTTACTAAATTTTAAATCATTTGAGTGTAGGTTTTGTTTTTGAGAATAAGTCCCCTTTTTTCAAAAACAGGTGTTTTTTTTTTGAATTTTAGACCTTAAATTTGTAAATTTCAATTATTTGAAATTCGAACACTCAAAAACTTTTAAACTGTGTAAGAAATATTTTTTTTTAAAATTAACGTACCTAGCTTAAAAAACCTAGGAGGAAATAGATTTTTAGTGAAATGGATATTTCCGCGTTTTTAGCTTGCGCCATCCATTAGGTCCCTATGGAACTCTCCGGCTTTGACCGCTTATATCTCAAAAAATACTTTGAATTATGTAAAGCTATAAAAAGCATCTGGTAGCTAAGATAGTATTCCATTAAATAAGACCAACTTATAAAAAAAGTGTTTTATGCCCCTATAGCCTTAATTGTAAACATTACTTAAAATGTTCAACCTTGTGGCTAGCTGTTCTACTGATTATTAGCTTTAAGTAATTATTTTTTTGGTTTTCAAAAACTTCATTCTGACTCAGGAAAGTTTATAATCATTGAGGTTAGTTTTTTGAATCAAAGAGTGTTAACCCTGATATTAGCTAAAATTAGGTGATATTCTGGTGGCCAAAACTCATGGAAAGTTTAAAAGTTTAGCAAAAAATATATTTTAGTGTTTTTTATTGTTCTTTCAATTTGAAGTTTTTTTTACTCTTCTTTCAATTTCAAGTTTTTTTTGTTCTTTCAATTTTAATAAAATTTAAATAAATATTGTTCAGAAAATTAGCAAACATACCAGCTACTATTTTTAACTGTTAATTTTAACTAGACCTTAATAACACATCAAAAACTTTCTTATTATTTAATTATTTTAGCAGCAAATTAATACTTTTAGTCTGAATTGTTTTTAATCTATAATTTTTCAAAATTCAAAAGCATATAGTTAGATATAACACATAAAAGATAAACCTCACACAATTATACTTAGTTAGTAGTTACTTATATAAAATTGCACTATTGTACATAGTAGTTTTTATACTACTTACATTACTAACAAATTAGAGTATTAAGAATCCGGTTATGGATCCGACCGGATTTTATTTGAAAAAAATATCCGGGTCCGGTTCCGGCCGGATTCTAATTTGAAAAAAAATCCGGATCCGGGTCCGGCGGGATTCTAATTTGAAAAAAAAGTCCGGATCCGGTTCCGGCCGGATCCTAATTTGAAAAAAAAAGTCTGGATCCTGGTCCAGTACATCATTAATTACGATTAGTTTAATTAACTTACTTTTTTACCTTAAAATTAAGTACGGTTTAGTTACGGTTGTATTTAGCTTTGAGTTAGGATTACTTTTCTAAGTACCTCTACTCAAGCTTGTTGCCCTATCAGCCGAATGCGCACGCTTAGCGTGCTTCGTAACTTGAACTGCTATCGCGCACACCAGTATTTTAACTTTGTGCAGGCCGTCCAGTTTTATTTCAAAATCTGGTACCATGTCGTGACTGAAGCAGAACCTCAAAGCGTAAGCGCTGCTTGGAGTAAGGTACACTGCTTCTCCGAACCTTCTTCGTTGGCTAGCCGTAGCGGTAACGCAAAAACCGTTTTTAAAAATTCTTCTAATTGACTCACCGTGCGTACCATGAAACATCATCAGATTTGGATTGGCCGGATTAGAAGTTTCTTCTTTGATGTTTGATCGCAACTTGACTCTACTGATGCTGGTTACTTCAAATTTGACATTTTTCTTGTTGAAATGATAGAAGACTTCACTCTTGCAGGTTCCGTCGGCAGCCTTGTGTAGCAGCTTGTAATCCAATTCGTGCTCTTGGAGTTTGATTGTAACGTATTTACACATGTCATAAAACGTTTAAAATAACTAAACATTAAAACTGAAAAAAATACTGAATAAAAGCTGTTTTGTAGCTTGAAGTTAAGAAATTACTAAACATTTTAAAACTGAAAATAATAAGTGTTTTTTATGTTTAATATCAATAAAGTACCTCAAAAGTTTTCTATCAGTAAGTTTTTTAAGTATTTTCTTTTTTGCTGTGATGTATTATTTTATATTCTATCAACATTGTTATACCAACCAAAAAAATATTTTTAAGAATTCTATTAGTTTGAACAATACTGCTAAACTAGCCTCAATTAGTAGTTTACAACCAATAATATTTCTACATCAGTTCAAAGACACTTACATTATTGTTTTCTAAAAATATTACACATAATCAATAAACTGTCTCATAGTTAAAACAAACTAGATCACTAAAGCCTTAAAAACAATAAGGCACCTTAGTTAGTTTGAGATTTAAAAAATACTTTGAACATTGGCTTTATAATTCAAAAAAAAAAGTTAGCCTTATTATTAAAATTATATACTTTTCCTATTGTCAAACAATCCACAGTTAGTAGCTTACAACTAATAATCTTTCTACAACAGTTCAAAGACACTAATATAAATATTTGCTATAATTATTAGACACATAATCAATAAAATGTCTAATAGTTAAAAACAAACTCAATCACTAAAACCTTTTAAACAATGTAGCAACCTAATTAGTTTGAGATTTAAAAAGTACTTTAAATAATACTTTCATCATTTAAAAAGATATGTTAGCCTTACTTATTGACCTTTTGAAATTATTAAAACATGTAAGTCGTAAGATAAGTAATGTTTTTTGGTAGCAAATAAATATTTCAACGTTTTAAAGTAAAACGAGTAATTTTAAACTCTAATTTGTTACTGTATTTATCTTTAACTTCTGAAGATAACCTTTTCAAATAACAAGTCTTAAAAATTTTATTTAATTATAACTGTAACATTTATACTCGCTTCAACTATATTTTAAGCATTTAAAAGTCAGTAATAACTTGAATATTTTTGACTGAAAAATACTTTTCTTGAAATTAAACGATTTACAAGTAAAGTTGTTTAATAGATATTAAACAAAATATCGCAGTATATTAAAGTAAGTTTTTTTTTCTAATGTAAAATGCACCTTTTCTAAAATTGTAAATTAGTTAAAGTTGCACATATCGTTATTAGTAATCGGTTAAGTACTTATCAATCTTTTTAAAACATATTCTTTATAAATATATTTATAAGTATTGTATACAAGTATTACTTTTAAAAAGTAAACGTTTAGAACGATTTTGTTATATAAGCAATATATTCAAATTAAACAACAATGTAATAATAAATACAGAGTTTTAGACTAAAGATTGAGTAAAAGTAACAGGTTTGATATAAAGTAAGAGAATTAGGACAGGGTTTTAAGTTAGTTCAAAAATTGCAGCTTAAAATAGATAACTAAGTAAATAGAGTATTCTTTATCTTTTAGCAACGATAAAATAAAGTTATTGATAAAAAATAATAAAAAATCAATCAACTTTTGTCTAAAATTATATTGTTTTTTGAACGACGAAAAATACGCTCAAAAAGTTTTGTCCAACGTCCTGGTGTACAAAAAAGCCTTTCGGTTATCGAATTGCACACCAGAACAGTTTAACGTCATGTCTATGATATACGTTTTTAAACTATGGTTAGCAAATTTACCAAATAAATAACATGACTTTGATGTCAATATATTATTAACAATATGAAAAATTTCTTCAATACTTTATATACAAATAGCAAAAAAAAAGAAACTGGTTATTGAACGACAAAAAAGGCTCAAAAAGTTTAGGCAAATTAAAAATTTACCTTATTTACCAAATTCCTTTCAGTTATCGATTCATAAACCAAAGATACAGTAAGTCTCTTCTAGCAATATACCTTCACTACAATATTTTGAAACATATAATAAATCATAGCAAACAAAAATTATTAAAATTCTTTTATGAGCACGAACCACGACCATAAAAAATTAAGACAATTTACGAGCGGTTTCTTATCATAACCAATTAAAAATTTATGATAGCGAATGATGATAATAAAAATCGTACTAGGCTGTAAAATTTAAATTTAGACTAAGGTTGTCATAAATAAAAAAGTTACTAACTCAAATGAACCAGGGCGTGTCTAGACATTTTTCAAAAGGGTTTCATATTTTTTTGTTCTTAGTTTGCCGCTAAAGTACACATTTCTTAGGTATACACCAGGGGCGTAGCGTGGGGAGGGACACTGGCGCGTGCGTGCCACCCAAAAAAAGAAAAGAAGTAAAAAAAAATAATGTAATATTATTATCCTTTAATATTAATTCTTTAAGCTTAATTTGCCTTTTTTCAACTATGTTTATCTAGTATTGAAAAAGTTAAATAAAGTTTTGAATACCAATTACTGACAAGTTAGGAAAATTACCCAATATACTGACTCAGTGCGCAAACAAAGTGCGCACCGATGTTGATGAAAAACTCCATAAGGAAAAATTTTATAACTACATTAACTTCATAAGAATTTAGATTCAAAAAGTACGCAACTAATTAGTGAACCGCTGTAATATAACCTATGGCAGGTTTTTCTACAAAAAGTTTACAAAAATACGTCACGCTTAAAGGAAAATTAAACAATTTTACAAGTTTTTTTTATGTTACAATAAATGTTAAGACTACTGCTAGTTTTCTGAGCTTTATTTTTATAAACATACAAGAAAATGCGTGTCGGCCTATAAATATAAACTTTGTTTGTGATTTTTATTTTAATCAAATACAATCAGATGAATTAAATTTAAAAAGTATACTTTTAACTGTTTTACAAAGCTGTAATAAACTGTAATTTTAACTTCTATTTGGTCTATTTTAACTTCTGTGTAACTTTATTTAAATTATGTGCAATGAGGTGTTGTTATCACTGTTGATTTGTATATTAAAGATATTAATATTTATAATATAGATATTGATAATACTATACTTTCTTTTACTAATACAGATACTTTCGTTTTATTGAATATATTAATTTTTAAAGATATAAAGTCTACATTAAGTATGTAGTAAAAACAATTTTTATTTAGTAAGTTTACATTTGTCCAAGTATAAGTAATTCTAATGAAATTGATACTTTTTTTTAACTGTTTAGTTTGTAATATATAAGTATTTATAAAACAGCTACTTCAAACTTATTTTACTTAATGAATTTATTTAAATTATATTACTTATAAAAAGATCTTATAAAAGAGCTAGTTACAAAAGTTTTAGTTTAGGGGATTTTTTGAGAAACAAATTTGCGCTCCCTCTGACCAAAATACCACGCTACGCCACTGGTATGCACTGCCAGTTAAGTAAGCAATATTTAGCCGAAAAACTCTGTGTTTAAAACGCTATTTTCTGCTTAGAAATGAAAAAAAAAAGCTTATAAGTAGTAATATAAAAACATTATATTTATTTATTTATTATACTGTATCAAATTTAGATATATTAAAACTAAAAGAAGCAGAAAAAATTATGAACTTACAAATTGTATATCAAAATTCAAATCCTTTATTTAAAAAAAATATTACATACTGTTTATTTAATTTTTGAAAATAACGAAAATTGTACTATGACTAATATAGGTAATTAAAGACCAAAACTTGCAGGTAGTCTTAGTATATTATAATCACTGGTTTAAACTTTGAAAAAATAAAGACTTAATAAATCTGCTGTATAATACAAAACTCAATAAAAAACCTTGTCGTAAATAAAATTGCAAGTCAGTTAAATAAAACAATTGAGAACATAATTTTTACGAGCATTAACATTAATTTTCATATTTTGTTTGGAACAGAATTGTTAAAAAGCACAGCTGGTTAAAATTTCTAAGGTAAATAAAAACTTTTGAACCTTAAACAATCTAAAAGTACAAGCAAAACAGAATGTTAAATCATGATAATAAATCATTCAAAAAAGTTTCCCAGAAAAAAAATGCTGCTTTAAAACTTTTACCTATTATCACGTCAAGATTAAAACTTTATTTGAAATCTATTTCAGCTGGGCGAAAACGAGCATTTTTTGTTACGGAAACTTATAATCTTTCAGTGTTATAAATTCAACATTCATTATTCAAAGTTTATCAAATAACCAAAGCAAGTCAATAAACAACGTTTTTAGTGATATTCTAAGAATCTTTTTTATTTTCTTTTTTTTTTCAAACACAGGAAACAGGAAACCAGTCAAAACACGCCCCTGAAATGAAAATTGAACTCTTAATAACTTTTTTCTAACTTAAAATGGTATGCGTAAGCAATTTTTGTTAGCAAATGTAATTTCAACGTGCCTAACTTAAATAAAAACACATAGTAATAAAATTAATTTAGCTACAACAACAAACTATTCTAATTTTTATGGGAAAATTAAACAAATAACTATTAAAGCTACTAAAGCTAGGATGTGTATAAAAAAAATTATAATACTATTACAATTATGTCTTAGTCTTTTATTTTGTTACATGCTTTGTTACATGCTTTGCTGTTTTAAATTGTTCTGAATTTGTTTGTGTAAAAATTACCCACATGCGAAAACACTCTCAGATTAAAACTCCAAAGTTATATTTTTTGGATTCCATACATTTTGCACTGGGGTGGCTTTTACAAAACTAGTTTTTGCAAAGGTGAAAGTTTCTTCAAATCATCTAAAATTTTGCATAGGGTGTTTATATGATGCTTGCAAAACACCAAATTTTTTTTCAGTCGGAAAATAGAAAGTGGTCCAAAAATAAGCACCCTACTGTGCAGTTAAAAAGAGATGGTTTGAAAACTTGGTTTTTTATGGTGATAGTTTCAATTTAACTTTTAAAAGTAACGCTTTTAAAATTAAAATTCAGTATAAATTTATCACCAGGTCTAAATATCTACATGTATAGAGTGCTCGACTACTTAAATTCAGATAAAAAACTTTAATAAAATATAAAAAAATATAAATTTTTATTAGTTATTTTTTATGTTTATTATCACTGTTACTTCTAACCCTTACCCTCGATCGATAGATTTTTTTGGTTACGCTTAATTTTAGGTGAGTACGCTTTGGTATTGCGATCTGTTTGGGCTAAGAATATGCAAAAGCGTACATCTTACGTTCCGCATGAGTAATTATGCTAATAAAATAGGCTAATATTTTGCAAATTATATTCTAGTACACGCAAGTGACGATAAGACTTTAATAGATACTAAACTTTAATTAAACTAACTAAAACACATATCAATACGTTTCTTAGGCTTTACTGAACATTGTATTTGTTAAAATAAAAATACATTTTAAACATACTTTTTTAAGACCTCAAAGTTCGGCTAATTTTTTTCATAAATTTTTAAAACTTGTGGGACAATTAAACTTTAATCGATATTAAACTTTAATTAAACTAACTAAAACACATATCAATACGTTTCTTAGGCTTTGTAGTTACTGAACATTGCGTTTGTTTAAAAAAATATTTTAAACTGCTGTTTTGTTGAAAATTATGCTAAACGAATAAACGTTCCAAAACAACCAAGCTGTAGAAGCTCTTTTTTTTCTATTTTAAAAATCACCAAAGATGTCATCCGGATCAAGAAGAAAAACTTAGAAATAATTCCACAAAAAGAAGAAAAGTCTAGGAATTTTGAAACTTTATAGAAGCAGTACGAATAAGATATAGGTAATTAGCTATAATTTTTAGTAATGTATTAATTTTCTTATCATAATAAAACTTAAAAAAAAAAACTTTTTACTAAATACGTAGTTTGTTTCAAAAATAAACATTAACAGCTATTTTAAGCTTAACAAATTGAAAGCAACACAGCCCAACAAGGAATGATGTGTCAAACTTTGAGAGATGTAAGTTATAGGTATATTTCAATTAAAAAAAAATTAAACAAATGACATTTTTAGAGAGCTCGTTTGTGGATTTGTTAACCATCTTCAGTTTTAGCAAGTGTTAGCCAATTCAACTACTCTTTTCTGCGGCACTATAATTATTATTCATTTAACCATCAAGAAGATTATCACCATGTGTTGCATAGTATTATTTAAAAACCTGGTAATTTATTTTATCACAAGTATATTAAAACAATACCACAAATCTTTTTGAAATATATTGAAATCATTGCGCTTAGGTTGTTTTATTTCAAACAAACGCAATGTTCAGTTACTAAAAAGTCTAAGTAACGTGTTGATATGTGTTTTAGTTAGGTTAAATAAAGTTTAATATGGATTAAAGTCCAATCGTCTAACAAGTGTACTTTGGTTTAGAAAAATATTAGCCGAACTTTGAGGTCTTTAAAAAATATGTTAAAAATGTTCTTTTGAAACAAACGCAATGTTCAGTAACTAAAAAGCCTAAATAACGTCGATATGTGTTATATGTAGGACGATTGGACTATAATCGATTTTAAACTTTATTTAAACTAACTAAAACACATATCAATACGTTACTTAGGCTTTGTAGTTACTGTAAATTGCATTTTTTTTTAAACATAAAACACACTTTTTTAAGACCTCAAAATTCGGCTAAAATTTTTCAAAAATTTTTCAAACTAAAGTACACTTGTGTGACTATTGGACTTTAATCCATATTAAACTTTATTAAACTAACTAAAACACATATTAATACGTTTCTTAAGCTTTGCAGTTACTGAAGATTACGGTTTTATAAAAAAATAAAACATACCTTTTTAAGACCTCAAAATTCGACTAAATTTTTAAATACTTTTTCTAACTAAAGTACACTTGTGTGAATATTGGACTTTAATCGATATTAAACTTTATTTAATTAAACTAAATACTTTGTTTTTACAATTGGATTTTAGTTTAACTAAATGATTGTTTTACAATGTTCGTTTATTATTCTCATTGATTTTTTTATTTACTTCAAATTTTGTTTTTTAATGAAAAACCATTAATTGTTTTATGTTTAGTTTCTACAGTAAGTTTTTGACAACTAGTAGTGAAATATATTAAACTGTCACAAAAATTTTAGAGAGTGTTATCTGTTGTTACCTCGTAACCCTTTGATAGTGTTTTGCAGTCGAAAGTGGCTTTCTTTCTTTCTCTCATTATTTAACGGTTGAAGCTACGCCCGACTGGGTTAGTTACCAAGCTTTGTGTTTGCTTACGTTTCGATTTGTTGTAGCTTGGCGCTAACGCCATTTTATAAACTAGTGATTTATTTTAGTTTGGCTTTTCAGCCAAAGTAGCTTATATTGTATCATTCTGTCAGTAGTTTGTTATATTTTGTTTTATCGCAGTGCTTATTCATTGTAAATACATATTTGTTTCTAAGATTCAATTTCTTTATACTATTGGTTTAAGCATTCTAACAATCTTACTATTCAATTAGGCTAAGTTTAAATGATAGCATAAGTTAAAGTTGTGTTTTATAAATCAACTTAGCTAAGTTATTTAGCTAAGTCAACTCTAAACATTAACTTAAGCGGCCGTCACCGATATTGTAATAACGTGTTAAGTCAGTTAATCGCCAGGTTCGCGTAACATAAGTAACAACTCTCTATTCGTGTGACAGGCGCATGGTGACCGGATATTTGAGCACGCGCCTTAATTAAGTCCGTAACCTTCTCTTTTTTTTCTACGTTTTGTAGATGGTGACCCAAAATTAGTTTAAAATTTATAAAGACTTTTACAGTAGAACAAAAATAATGTCTACTAGTATCATGGATATACTTTATTTTAGGCCTAATAGCTGCCAACTTTTTAGGGAGTGGAGGAAATTTAAAGATAACAAATATAATACATTAATAGCAGAGTTTCCCTCGTCTAATCCCGCCGAACCAGTAGCCTACAGAGATCTACACTGTAAGTACAACAACAATAAGATTAACTGCTTATAAAGAACCGAATCGCATTTGTTAATGTCATGTCTAGATAACGACCTCTACCAACTTATATTATGGGAAAAGCGTGTAGCTAACCACTTAGAATGTCTCCCGTGGTTCTTGTTAGACCATATAGATCAGTGCTTCTGAACCTTTTTTTAGTGGCGGAACCCTTTTCCAAAGTTAAACTTTTCTGCAGAACTCCTAATTTAATTTTATCTAATATGTTTAATATATTATTTCCTGCAAAAAACAAAAGAATTTCAAAGAAAAACGAATTTTTTAGCAAAACTATATCATTGTTAGAAATCATACCAGTTGTAATAGTATTAAGTCGAGTCAAACTCAAAGTGCGCAAGAGGCAATAGGTATTTTATGATTCTATAATAAATAAACGAAAACAAACATGATTAATCGCAACGTCATAAAAATCTTTTCTTGCATAATAAAAACAAAATGAGAGCTACAAACAATAACGAAATGAACATGAACCTAATCGAATTCACAGTTTACTGTAATAAACGGGTAAGATGCCTAACAAAAAAAAATATTTAGTGCGAAACTTGAACTTGTCTTTTAGCAACAAGCATGTCAATGCGCGGCTGGATATTGTATAGACTGAGACGTAGACAGGCAGATAAGGTTGGAGTCAGCATACAGTTCCTTTGCTTCGTTTTAATGTTTGTTACATGCGAAAAGCCGGACTCGCAAAGCTAAGTGGTAGTGAATGGTAAAATAAATTTTGCTGCACGCTTTGTGAAGACGAGGTACTCTGAAATTGCACATATTCAAAAATCTAAAAGCTCCTTCCCTTAGAAACTTAATTTTAAATTGCTATCTTTTATACATATTAAATTTTAAATTAAGCTAATAGACATCTTTTTAAACATTTTTAAAGCATTTGAAACAATGTAATATACCAGAAATAAGTTTCTGATAAAGATATTTTATTTAGTTTTATTGTGTAAACATTTAGAATTTGTTTTGATTGCTCCTACATTGTTTGCTTTAGTGATAATACCAGTATTTTTATGACTTCACTAAAAATAGAAATTCAAAAAATTTCCATAAATTTGCGCAACCAGGACACCTATTAATAATGAATAACCATTAAAAGTCCTACCGCTAGATACACACTAAGCAGATCAATGGATGCTATAATTATATATGTTTTCCATTTTATGTGTTCCATTTTTTTTGAAGTTTTATGATTTATGTTTTTTTTTCTTTCAAATTTCTTCTTTAAATTTCGAAAGGCTTCGCAAAACCCCTGAGAGGAGTCGCAGAACCCTAGGGTTCCGAGGAACCATATTTCAGAAGCACTGATATAGATTACGAATGGGGTAAGTATAGGAACATCGAAGTAATCGATGAAACCCGCGAAAATCTCGAAGATATTATAACAGCCTGTAAAGAAGTTATGTTAAGGGTAGAGACCAACAAAAGACAAAGCAGGCGCGGTATATTTGTGAAAACGCAATTCGAGAAAAATGTATGGTTCAAATACCAAGGTTTTAGCAGCAAACGGTAACAAGTTGTATTAAGTGAAACCCTTAAGCAGCTTAATATTATAGACTAAAGAGAGTGATTTGAAATATCTCCCTTTATTAAACATAATCCATAAAATATCTGATATTGAGACGGTAATTGAGATATTCGAAAATTTTTGTAGGTATAACGGTATCGACGAACTTGACAATAGTGAAATAATTAAATTTGTTTTATGGTCAAATGTTTTACCTCCTGAAGATATATCTATATTTTTGATTCAAATACAACTGAACTTAGAAATCTCATCAACTTAAAACTATTTTTACTTAACTCATATACGAGAAATCGTGAGAAAATTAAGCGCGAATCTTTGCAAAAATTACGCAATTAGAAGCCGAATTAGCCGAACTCGATCGCAAGCACGCTGTCAGAACAGCTGCTAGAGAAGCAAAACGCAATCGCGCTGACGCCATACCGAATTATGACATGACAAGTAAAGCGTCACGTAATCCAGAAAAAACCAACGTTCTGAGCAACCACGGCCAGCATCACCAGGGCCAGAGTCAACGGTCAGCGCCACCGAAGCCAGCACCTATACAACCAGCGCCAACGATCCGAGCCATCTTAGCCAGCACAACAACGGGCAGTCCTAACGTTCAGCACAACCGCAGCCAGCACCAGAATAATTAGAGCCAATGGCCGGTTCAGAAATTTTATACGTCAAACCGACAAACGCACGGAAATTATCCTCGTCTACGACCGGAAGTACAGCAGCGACGTCAGAACTTTTTTCCGTCAAACCGACACACGTTCGGAAATTATCCTCGTCTACGACTGGAAGCACAGCAGCGACTACAAACACTTCTTCCAGCATTACTTCCTCCGGTAAACCGACAAACTCACGAAAGTTGCTTTTTTCTCTGAACAAAAGCACAGCAGCAACGTCACAAAACGACGAAACTAAAATAAATGTTAAGCACGATCGCGAAATCTTAACAAAAAAACACATTTCTTACTTGAAACGCAAAACGATTGCGAATAACAAAAAAAAACTTTAAAAATTAGTATAGAGCAAATTTTTGAGACAAACCGTGAATTAGGTTGGTTTATATTTCACAAATGGCGATATAAAACCAAGAAAACTCTAAAAAAATATTGAAGCACGCATTTTTAAAACTAATCACGAATTATTTTGGTACATTTTTCATCGATGGCGCTTTAAACATGTTAAAATCGAAAAACTTGTTAGTCAGAAAAAAAACCGTTTTGAAACTTTGGGTATTATGTTCGAACCAGGGGCGTAGCGTGGGGAGGGACACTGGCACATGTGTGCCACCCCAAAAAAGAAAAGAAGTTGAAAAAATGAGCGTAATATCTATATACTTTATTGATTATTTTTCTGCTTAATTTGCCATTTTTCAACTATGTTTATCTAGTATTCGAAAAGTTAAACGAAATTTTGAATACCAATTAGTGACAAGTTAGGAAAATTACCCAATATACTGACTCGGTACGCAAACGAAAGTGCGCACCGATGTTGATGAAAAACTCCATAAGGAAAAATTTTATAACTACATTAACTTCATAAGAATTTAGACTCAAAAAGTACGCAACTAATTAGAGCACCACTGTAGTATAACCTTAAGGCAGATTTTTCTACAAAAAGTATACAAAAATACGTCACGCTTAAAAGAAAATAAACATTTTTACAAGTTTTTTTTTATGCTATGATAAATGTTAAGACTACTGCTAGTTTTCTGAACTTTATTTGTGTAAACATACAAGAAAAAGCGTGTCGGCCTATGAAAAATAAACTATGTTTGTGATTTTTTTTTTAAACAAATACAATCAGATGAAATAACTTTAAAAAGCATACTTTTAAAGATTTTACAAAGTTGTAATAAACAGTAATAACAGTTATAAAGTTGGTCTATTTTAACTTCTGTGTAACTTTATTTTAATTATGTGCAATGAGGTGTTGTTATAACTGTTATATTGTATATTAAAGAGATTGATATTTTTTCGTAAATAAAACATATATTTTCGTTTTATTGAATATATTCATTTTTAAAAATATAAAGTTTACTGTAAGTAGTATAAACTATTTTTATTTAGTAAGTTTAAATTTGTGCAAGTATAAGTAATTCTAATGAAATTTATACTTTTCTTAATTGTTAATTTTGTAATATATAAGTATTTATAAAACAGTTACTACGAACTTATTTTACATAATGAATTTATTTCAACTATATTGCTTATAAAAAGATCTTTTTATAGCTAGTTACAAAAGTTTTAATATAAGGGATTTTTTGAAAAAAAAAATTGCGCACCCCCTGACCAAAATACGACGCTACGCCACTGGTTCGAACGCGATTTTTCACCGCTAGAAAATTAAATTAAGATTTTATTGAAACTTTACGGTTAATTAACTCTTAGAACAAAAAGTTAAGACGACCAAAAGAGTAATTTGTTTTTATTTAATCATAGCAGACAACTAGTCTAAGAAGCTTTCTGAACAAAGCTTATTACGAAATCGAGTCGTAAGAAATTGAAGGAGTATTTTTAGAGTGTTAAACTTTAATTAAATTTTATGTTGGGGATTTTACTAATAGTAAAAAAAATTCTTAATTTGTTAAACTTAATTTCAATTTGTTTTTAAGCAACAATTGTATGTTCAAACTTTGAACTATAATATTTACAGTTGTACTATAATAACCTTTGTAATTTCTGGTAACAAGCTTTATTACCATGTTTTTTGTTGTTGTACTTCTCAGCGTACTTATAAAAACACATTTTTAATAAAGTCATTCAAGCTATTAAAAATCACGAGCGTGACTTAGCTTGAAAGCGTTTTTTAGGAATTTTATAAAAAGTCCAAACTTAAGACCTAATTATTTTCCTTATCTTGATAGCTAATTGAAACTTTATTTTTATTCTAGAGAACGATCCTTTGTCTTTATTTAAAAAAAATCTATTGAATTGGGGTTTGAATTTTTGAGTGGGGCCCATTTGAAAATTTTGTGTTTTTTTCTATTTTTTTATTCATACAACTTTTTCTCAAAAAAAATTTTTTTTTTTAAATTTTTTTTCAATCATACTTGTTAAATGAGTTTAATGTTGTTGTAAACTTAAAAAAAAAATTTTTTTTATTTTTTTTTATACCATAAGCCTGAATAAACTTTTCAGAAAAATTCCAATTTCGCACGATTTTCGTTTTACAGATATACAACCTTTTATGCAAAAATAAAATATTTTCTTAGTAATTTTTATTTTTAACAGATTTGTATAATTCTGTTTAATGATGTTGTGATATTTTTTTTCCACTTTATTGTTGATGTTAAAATATATGACCCATACAAGTTTTAACTAAATTCTTAGCAACGCTATTTGAGGGATTTCTTGCTCAAATGCTAAGAGTTTAGGTAAAACTTGTATCGGTCATATATTTTAAAAGCAATAATAAACTGGGAAAAAGCATCTCAACATCATAATACAGAATTATACAAATCTGTTGAAAATAAAAAATACTAAGAAAATATTTTACTTTTGCATAAAAGGTTGTATATCTGAAAAACGAAAATCGCGCAAAACTGGAATTTTTCTGGAAAGTTTATTCACGCTTATGGTATAAAAAAAAGATTGCAAAAAAACTAAAAAAATAGTTTAAAACATCATTAAACTCATTTTAACAAATATGTATTAAAAAAATTTTTATAGAATTTTTTTTTTGAGAAAAGGTTGTATAAATAAAAATTAAAAAAAAACACAAAATTCTTAAATGGGCCCCACTCAAAAAGTCAAACTCCAATTCAATGGATTTTTTTTCAATTAAAGACAAAAGACCGTTCTCTAGAATAAAAAAAAACGTTTTTAATTAGCTATTAAGAAAAGGAAAATAATTGGGTCTTAAGTTTGGACTTTTTATAAAATACCCAAAAAACGCACTTAAGCTAAGTTCACGCTCGTTTAAAAATCTTAGTATTTAATAGTGGTGTAACGGACCCACAATTTCAGGTCCGGCCGGACCGGGATCCGGACTTTTTTTTCAAATTAGGATCCGGTTCCGGCCGGATTCTTTTTTTAAATTAAAATTTGGCCGAAACCGGACCCGGATATTTTTTTCAAATTAAAATCCGGTCGGATCCGTAACCGGACTCTTAATACTCTAAGTTATTAGTGATATAAGTAGTATAAAAACTACTATGTACGATAATGCAATTTTATATAACTAACTACTAACTAAGTATAATTGTGTGAAGTTTATCTTTTATGTGTTATATCTAACTTATGCTTTTGAATTTTGAAAAATTATAGATTAAAAACAATTCAGACTAAAAGTATTAATTTGCTGCTAAAATAATTAAATAATAAGAAAGTTTTTGATATGTTATAAAGGTCTAGTTAAAATTGACAGTTAAAAATAGTAGCTGGTATGTTTGCTAATTTTCTGAACAATATTTATTTAAATTTTATTAAAATTGAAAGAACAAAAAAAAAACTTGAAATTGAAAGAAGAGTAAAAAAAACTTCAAATTGAAAGAACAATAAAAAACACTAAAATATATTTTTTGCTAAACTTTTAAACTTTCCATGATTTTTGGCCACCAGAATATCACCTTATTTTAGCTAATATCAGGGTTGCCACTCTTTGATTCAAAAAAACTAACCTCAATGATTATAAACTTTCCTGAGTCAGAATGAGGTTTTGGAAGAACCAAAAAATAATTACTTTAAGCTAATAATCAATAGAACAGCTAGCCACAAGGTTGAACATTTTAAGTAATGTTTACAATTAAGGCTATAGGAGCATAAAACACTTTTTTTATAAGTTGATCTTATTTAATAGAATACTATCTTAGCTACCAGATGCTTTTTATAGCTTTACATAATTCAAAGTAGTTTTTGAGATATAAGCGGTCAAAGCCGGAGAGTTCCATAGGGACCTAATAGAAGGTGCAAGCTAAAAACGCGGAAATATCCATTTCACTAAAAATCTATTTCCTCCTAGGTTTTTTAAGCTAGGTACCTCAAATTTTCAAAAAAATATTCCTTACACAGTTTAAAAGTTTTTGAGTGTTGGAATTTCAAATAATTGAAATTTACAAATTTAAGGTCTAAAATTCAAAAAAAAACACCTGTTTTTGAAAAAAGGGGACTTTTTCTCAAAAAAATAAAATCCTACACTCAAATGATTTAATATTTAGTAAAGAGTAAACTGTGAAAATTTGAGTAAGATCGCTTAAAAACTGTAGGAGGAGATAGATTTTAAATGAAATGGTTTTTTTTCGCCTTTTTAGTTTGCACCTTCTATAAGGAAGCTATTGAGCTGGCCGGCTTTGACCCCTTGTATCTCAAAAACTACTTTGAATTTTGTTAAGTTTTTAAAGGATCTGGTAGCTAACATTACAATCTATCAAATAAAATCAACTTATAAAAATCAAGGTGGACACCCCTATAGCCTTACCAATCTAAAATCAATTAAAATCAAGTTCTTAAACAAAACTAACTAGAAAATCACAAAATATTGAAAACTGGATCATCTCAAACTCATTCAAAATCTAAAAAAAAAACTAGCCTGAGCTTTTCATAAAATCTTAAAACTAGCCTGAGTTTTTATAAAAGACTAAACTAGCCTGAGGCAGCCTTAGATTGTCAAAAATTCCGAAAAATCTTCAAACTAGCAGGGTTGCCACTGTTTAAGTCAAAAAAAACTAGCTAGAGTGAGTATAAACTAGCCTGAGTCTAAAATTACTTTAATCTAATAATCAGTAAAACAGCTAGCCATAAGGTTGACAATTTGGTTGTAAAGTTTTTAATTTTACAACATAGGTAAAGAATTACATTTCTGAACAAACAAATGTAAATTAGTCACGTGTACAAAATGAGCCAATCACGGTAGGTGTTTAATTTTCGAACGTATTTTCTGACGAAAATGACTCTTTTTAATTTACACAGAGTTTGTTTTTGAAAAAATACTTTTCTGTATGCTCTTTTTTATGCTCTGTTAGGATACGGACTTTTTTTTCAAATTAGGATCCGGCCGGACCCGGACTTTTTTTTCAAATTAGAATCCGGCCGAAACCAGATCCAGATTTTTTTTTTCATATCAAGATCCGGCCGAATCCGGATATCAGACAAAAATGGCAATATCCGGCCGGATCCGGATAGTGAGTCTGGTACATCACTGGTATCTAATTAAACTATAACAAACAACTTGTTTTTAACTTTCCGAGAATATTAAAGTTTTAAAAATAAGTACAAAGTTCACCAGCTATATACTTTACGAAAACAAGTTTAAGCTTTTGAAACGCATGTAGTTGCTTGTGTTGCCAACTAACTCGTGTTAAATGTGAAATGTTTTTATTATGCTAAAGGTTGTAGAACATATTTCGTTTAAATTGAAGCTATAAATGTTTTCAAGTTTTTTATATATACTTGAAAAAGTATCTTCTTTATGTTTTTACTTGTTGTTATATTAATTTAAGTAGTTTACTTACACTCTATTTGTACTTTCGCACGAAAACGGTTCGAGAATTGAAAGTCACAATGAGTCAGCTAAAGAGAGGCAGAGATCTATTGTACCATCAGCAGTTAACGTACGGTGCTCGAAGCGGAGAACAGATGAGGAAACGAAGCATGTACGAGGAGCGTGTACGGGAAAACAACGGGGAGCGAGTACTATCAATGAAGAATTCCTGAAATTTTTTTTAGCTTTTTGTCATTTTGTAAATTGTTCAAAACTTTTTTAGATCTGTACGTCATCAACGGATTTTTTAGCATTTCCATAGTAAAGTAATACTTTTTTACAAATAATCAGATAAATGTCGACGACAGTCGGCGGTCATTTTTCATTTATGCTTCTTTATTAGAAGTTGTTTAGTGTTTTTTACAAGTTTAAAAAGAATTAAAGACAATATTTTTCTTAACCCTTAGTGGAAATTCCAAAATAACGAAATAAGTAGACAGAATGTAACACTTTGATAGTGTTTTGCAGTCGAAAGTGGCTTTCTTTCTTTCTCTCATTATCTAACGGCTGAAGCTACGCCCGACTGGGTTAGTCGCCAAGCTTTGTGTTTGCTTACGTTTCGATTTGTTGTAGCTTGGCGCTAACGCCATTTTATAAATTAGTGATTCATTTTACTTTGGCTTTTCAGCCAAAGTAGCTTATATTGTATCATTCTGTCAGTAGTTTGTTATATTTTGTTTTATCGCAGTGCTTATTCATTGTAAATACATATTTGTTTCTAAGATTCAATTTCTTTATACTATTGGTTTAAGCATTCTAACAATCTTATTATTCAATTAGGCTAAGTTTAAATGATAGCATAAGTTAAAGTTGTGTTTTATAAATCAACTTAGCTAAGTTATTTAGCTAAGTCAACTCTAAACATTAATTTAAGTGACCGTCACCGATATTGTTATAACGCGTTAAGTCAGTTAATCGCCAGGTTCGCGTAACATAAGTAACAACATAAGTAGACAGGCACAGGACACAGGCGCATCTAAATACCGTTAAAGCGCCAAAACTTTTTTGCAGGCTTTATACTCGTTTCTTAACCAACACAATTCTGCAATGTGGTGGTTAAGCAATATCACTGTTGCAAAAAAGCTCGTACCTAATCAATACAAATACAATTCAAAATTTTTGCTCCGAATTATAAATGTATTGAAAATTACTTAAAAATGGGTACTCAATGAAAAATTACTGTACATAATTTTTTTCAGAACTACAGGTAAAACTGTTTTATTAGTTTAACAAAGAAAAACATGCGTCATTTTTAATAAATTGTGGTTATGAATTTTACTATGAAAATACTAAAATAACATAGTTTTAACAATATTCGTTAATAAAATAAACCTTTTATATAGTCAATTAAAGTAATCTTAAAAAAATTAAAATTGCTTATTGTTGCAGACCCAATAAGTACTGGTGATTCGGATTTTTAAGCTAAAGAAATATATCGTTTGAAGTTAAATATAAATTAAAAAAATAACAATCTTTACTTATTACAATTTTCTATATAAATAAAAACTAAATATGTTTGCAAGTTTAGCTCATTATCTTATTTAATGATAAGCTTAACTAATTAGCTAGTAAACTTAATGTCGAAAAATAATTACTTAAAATAAACATAAAATTTAACTTTATCAGACATAACCTAAAATCTTTTTATTTTGTTATTAGAAGCAAAAAACTAAAAGAACACTAAAAAGTTTTGCATTTCTTATTTCTATTGAACAACTTTAAATCTAAATAAAATATTTTAAGCATAATGGTAGTCATTTATAAGAGATATGTTTTTAATTTCACGTATTGTTAAATTATAAGTAGTAATTTTATCTAATTTGGTTCATAAAGAATTAAAATAATAAAGAATTAAAAGCTTAGGTTTTTTTTTTAGAATAACTCAAAAAACTTACATTTAAATCTACGGTATTCCTATACTACTTAAATCTTTGTTAAATAGAATACAAATAAAAAGCTATAATTTTTATTTAAAAGTGTTCTAATGACTAGGTACTTTTACACAGGAATAACTATCAAGGCTTTCTGTAACTTCAAAACGTTCTTCAGACCATTCATTTTTACCAACATCATAAAAAACTATTGAAGATGTGTTATCGTAGAAAATTGTAACTTTATTTCCAATCGAAATGACTCTACTAAATCCGTCGTATTTAAATTCCGGTTTAAAACTGACAAATTTTTTACAAGACCTGTCAAATACCTCACAGTCTCCACCATGTTTACTGATAACAAACAACTTATTTCTTGCAACAACTAAATTGTGGTAGTTATAACGATGAACCATATTTGGCATTGATGACCATTTGTTAGCAATGGCGTCATATAATTCTACAGAGTTTAACATCATACGACCATTATCATTCCGTCCTCCAGAAACTACGATATTTCCTTCAAATACGGCACATCCAGAACGTGTTCTTTTTTCTTTCATTCCTGCGACTTCTTTCCATGTTTTATCTGTAGTATTAAATTTTAAGCAGGAATTAAGAGTAATCATGGCATAAGAGATACCTTTTTGTTCCCCTCCGAAAATAAATATGTAGTCCATGAATGCACAAGCAGAATAGCATCTACGATCATCAATCATATCAGCAACTTTAGTCCAGGTTTTAGTGTCAGGTGAATATTTTACAACAGACGTTATCAAGTCCAAATTAGCATCAACACCTCCAACTAAGTAAGCTTCTCCTTTTATGCAAGCTGAAGATGAACAGTACTGCTTACTAATCGTTGTAGGAATAATTTTTATACTTGTGAAATTATTTATTTTTGTGTGTTTAACAATATTCCTTACTTTAAAGCAAGTTTCATCAAAACCACAGAAAAGTATTGTAACAAATTTTTCTTGGTTACACCACCTAGATAAATAGTATCTCTTTTTCTTACTTTTGAGAAAGTTATCTTTGATTTTTCTCATTTCTTTTAGTAAATTAACGCAATCATTTTTTTCTGTGAATAGAGAATCTTCATTTAAAATACTATTTAGTGCACAATCAGAGAGTAATGGAAACCGAACTGTTAGTAACAACTGTTTTGTATACTTAATACGTTCTTCTTTTTTGTGTTTTAACCAGTTAATAGCTGCATTAATTACTTCGATTTCAGAGTGAATATTTAGTTCGTAGCTTGAAAGTATTTCTATAACTAGTTTAAAACTTAACTCTAAGAAGCTTTGGGTTTCAACTACCATTGTATAGCAACGTTGTATGTAGTTTAGCGTTGTTTCCGCGAGACTTGATAAGTTGTAGAGTTTAGCTAAGTTGTAAAAAGTTGTAACGTTTTTGATAGTAAGTTTATCTTCAAAATTTTTAATTACTTCAATGTTTACACCTTCATCGAGCATGAGCTTATTCAGTTTGAAAATAAAAACTGATTTTTTTGTTTCTTGCTTTGCTGTATCAAAAAGTTTAATTTAGTATTAAAAGTATTTAGAAAAAATAGTATGTATTTTCTACACTTACTGCTAGTATTGGTAAAAAAAATTTCTTACATCTATTTAAAAAAATTTTTTTAAACTTTATAAACAAAGGTTATACTGAATATACATTTTCAACTTATTTTAATGATATAAACAATGAACTTCACCGCACGATCAACAACAGCATCCGAGACAATCCTACGACCGGTTCCTACGAGGATTGTCTCGGATGCTGTTGTTGTTGATCGTGCGGTGAAGTTCATTGTTTATATTCGATGGCATAAAACATCTCAACTTTGTTGATGATGGCCGAAATAAATACAGGCTAATAACAACTTATTTTAAATAATGAATTTTATTTAAAATTCATAAATGTATTATGATTATATAAATAAATAAACAAAAGTTATATTTTATTGTGATAAAAACATTTATTCTTTAAAAAATTTGATTGTTGTGTTAGAGTTGCCTAGCTATAAATTTAGATTTGTGATTTTACGTTAAATTTTTTATGTTTTGTTTCAGTTTATCATAATTTTAATTCATTTATCAATAAAGTCTTACAAACAGGAAATATGTATATTTTTACGAAATTCAACATAAAAAATTAGTTAAAACTTTTTTAAAAACAAAAATATTAAATTTTAAGTATATATCGGGGCCCTATATATATAGCGTGAGGAGGGACACTGGCGCATGTGTGCCTTCTAAAAAAAAGTTTAAATGTATTATCTTTATCCATTCAGTATTTAATTTCCCTGCTTAACTTGTTTTATAATTAACCATGTTAGGTAGTATTCGAAAAGTTAAACGAATTTTTTGACTACCTAATATACATAGCCGGTGCGTAGAAATAACTGCGTACCGTCTTTGATGCGAAACACCATAATTTTTTCTTTTGATTTATGAACCTCATACGAATTAAGATTTTAAAAAAGCTGAGATATGTATGCGCATCGTAGTAGTATAAAAATTACAATTGACTTTTTTACAAGGAAAAATACTAAAATTTGGTTAAAAATTACTTAATATATTAAAAAATCAAATTAATAATTTAAAAGTAAAAATAAAAATAACAAAATCTAACACAATACATGATAAAAGACAAAAAAATATATATGTTATATCAATAAAAACTAAATATAATAAAATAAATAAAAACTGCATACTGTGAATACAGTAAAAACCTCACTGTACAAAAAGACTAAGTTAAATCTCAGTTAACATAAAATTTATAGTAAAAGTAGTTTCTTATTAACTTAAAAAATTAACAAATAAAAAATTGTGACTGCACCAACAAGTAGAATTAAAATATTTATCAATTTTTGTAGCAAATCAGTCTAATATATTTTTTCACTTGTTTTTTAACATTCCCTAAGACTCTAATTTTTATTAGTTAGTTTATTCTCCATTTATGTAGCGTATATAATGAAATTAATTTAATTATATATTGGTTGCTAAACGATCAAAATTTTAATAACATTAAGTATAAATTAAATAAGTATTTAGATATTAAAATCAAATGTTACAAAAGAAGGGTCTCTAAATTTTGCTTGAATAAATATTTTTGAAAAAAAAAATTAAAATTGAGTAATAAGTTTTAAACAACTTGTAGAAAACAGACTTTAATATTTAATCAAGAAGTTTTTTACCTAAACTGTAAAGGATATTTTTTTTGTATTTTAGTCAAAAACTTTCAACATGTTATTTTAAAGGTTTTTTTTCTAAAATCTGTATGTCATTTAAAAAAAAATTGTTTTAAAGTTTTAATAAAATAGTTTTAAATAAAGGAACATTTAAAAATTCTGTATATTTTTTGAAGTTCAAAAAAAAAAAATTGATGTTCAAAATTTTATTATTTTAACACTTTTTTTGTATCAGAAATTTTTAAAAAACTGGTTTTATATTATGGTTGCCACACACTTAAGACTACTTAAGGTTTTTTTTCAAACTCAGGCTGACTTAATAAGGGAACCGCTCATTTCAAACTCGCGATTCCCACCCAATCAAATTCACCCAAGCAGTTACCACCCGATCAATACCTAACAGATCAATATACCTACCCAAACAATTTCTACCCGATCAACTCCAACCAAACAGTTCCTACATAATCAATTTCGCACGTCAAATTACACAGCATCACTTTTGCACGGAGAGTTATTTTGCATAGTGCCAATTTTGCATAGGTGTCACTTTTACACGAATTACCAAATATTTATGACTGCACTTTGTACAAAGCTTTCTGTTTGCATGAAGTAATTTTATACTGGTGCCATATATTGTGCCAGTCGTTACTTTTGCATGGCTACTTTTTGCAAAAACTAAGTTGACAAAGTTTATCAAAATACATTTGTAAAAAATGATAAACTAAAATTGTATTAAGTGTAATTTTACCTGAATATAAATAATTACGTATAAATGTAAAACTAAACATGAATACAAATTAAAATAAATTTGACACAAAATTAAATTAACGCTATATAAACTAAAAGCTAATTAAAAACTATGTTAATTAAGAATAAAAAAAATATACGTTATAAAAAATTATTACAAAAACATCGAAAATTAAGAAAAAAAAAAGTTAATTTATGTTTTGTTTTTTGGACAAACTTTTCTATTTTTAATTTGATATTCATTGTTTTTATTTTACCAGGTCCGAATATCTACACTTTTTAGTACGCTGATAATGCAACAACTTAAAAAAAATAATTGATATCAGCATAATTTTATAACACAAATTAACTGCTTACAATAATTGTAATATATTTTTTTATTTCACTTAGAAGTTAACCAAAAATTTTTATACCATATTTAAAACTTTTTTTGAAATTTAATTTTTAAGATTGCTACTTGCTAAAATAGTTCAAAAATATATATAAATAAATTTTAATAGTTGTAGTTTATCCTTTTAAATGAATAAAAGAAAATATTTAAGTATGACTAACTTAAAAGTTACATCAACTTTAATTTAAAACAAAAACAAAAAAACTAAAAGTTACACTAAAACAAGAATCAGTACACATGTTTTAAAACAAATAACTTTTAAGTTGTACAATAAATTGAGCTTGTAAGATATAAAACAATTATCATAAACTTTATTACTGTATTTACACAGAGGTAAAAATTTTGTAACAAAAAAGTATTTATTGTTTAAAACTGCACTTACACACGATACAAGACAAACAGCTATAAACTAAAGTACTTTAAAAAATTTTTTATACTAAACTTTACTTTTTGTTAAAATACTAACATACGCTAATAGTTTTAAGTTACATCTGAAAAAGTTTTAACGTGCAATAACATACAAGTTTAAGCAAATTGCAATGATGTAATGATAAGTAAATTTTTTTTTTAAATAAAGATTACTCAATCTATTATATTTCTAAACTAGCTAAAATAAGTAAAAATATCTAACTATTGTTTTACTTTACCATAAAAATAAAAAGTTATGTAAAGACTCTTGACATTTCTTAAATTAAACTTTATAAGTATATTTTAACACTATTGTCAAAAATCTTGGTTCGTGTGTGATTTTGTGCGTCTATGTGTTTTATGTTGTATTTTTGACTTTAAACCAAATCAAAGTCATTTTTAAATTGATTTTAATAAAAGTGTATTTTTTAAATCAAAAAAGCGAATACTTTTTGATTTATTTAAATTTTAAAAATATCTTACTTAAAATTAACTTTTATTAGCCATAAACTTTTTTTCTAGTAAAGTTTATTTTCATTTTAATATATTATATACTAAATAAAATAAAGTTTTTGTATGATAGAAATCAATATATAGTTTTACATTTAAGAAATTGATTTTTTCTTTAATTGACAAAGTCAAGGTTTTCTATGCAAAAGCTGAGATTGATATTAATAATACAAAGAAACAAATAATATTCGTAATGTTTACTTAAGTTTCTGCACATTACGCGTTTAATCAGAACAATAAAGTAAATGGTAAAATTTATTTAAAGAATCACAAAAAAACACATTATGACGTTTAAGTTAATCTGAATAATCTTAGTTACTTAATCTTAAAAACAAAAAAACAAAGAAAAAGTGAAAAAAATAAAAATAAAATTCCGTTTTTCCCTAACTGTGGCCACTAAAGTAGGCAATTAATTCTTAATTAAAAATAAAAACATCTTGACGGAAACCACTCATATCATATAATTTTTAACAGGAATACACTTAAAATTTCTTATAGCTGTGTTGAAAATTTCAAAACAAAACTTTAAAACACATTAAAAAATATTTAACAATCTACACCTCAACCAGCAAGAAAAAACCTGCAACTGCAGGCAAGAAAAATGCCGATAGACAATAACTGCCTAGCAAACAATATAATTTTCTGAGCTACTATAAAAACATACTACATAACAAAATTTTACGTGGGTTAAACAAGCACAATATTCAAAAATAGATACAGTAAATATAAGGTAAGCCTTAATAGTAAATTAAAAAGACACAACACTGAGTTATCCAACTACATATGTAAATTAAAAGACGCAAACAAAAACAATAATTTGAAATTGAAAATTCTCTGCAGAATTTACCCAAAACCGAAAAACAACAAGACACTTCGTTTGTCTGAGCCTAGAAAAGTATGAAATCGAAAATTTAAAAAAATATTTTACACTAAAATAAAAAAAAAGAAAAACAGCAACCCTGTCTCCACAACCAAAACATCTAATATAATAAAAAAAATAAACGTCGGTCAATAATAAAAATAGCAACAAAAAATGAAAATAAGAAAAAACAAGTTAAAAAAAACATAAGTTAACTTGTACAAAATTGTTTAAAAAAATTAGTAACTAAAATTATTCAAATTGACTTTAAACGTCATAATGTGTTTTTTGTGTTTCTTTAAAAAATTACTTTATATTGTTCTGATGAAACGCGTAATGCGTAAAAACTTCAGTAAACATTACGAATATTAGTTGTCTTTTTTTTTTGTATTATTGATAGTTTTACATTTATTTGATTTTTTTAAGGTTTATGAAATTCAAATTCAATTTAACTTATTTTAAGTAAAGTTTTATATTGATAAAGTTTTAAACTGTGCAGAAACGTAATCTGTGCAAAAGTGACGAACAACTCGGGTGGGAACTAATCGGATAGAAACTGATCTGGGTTGGAATTGATCGGGTAGGGTTTGATTCAGGTAGGAATTGATCCGGGTGAGAATTAATAGAGTAAGATTTGAGCCTGGATGGAAAATGTTATTACTCTCTAATATAGTGTTGTTTTATATAAAAAACTCAGATTTTAACGAATTTCAGGACAGTTTTTTTATTGACTTTGAATGGGATTCAGTTAATTTAATTGGAATCGTTGTTGTTTTATAACCCATAGTTAAAGAAATCATTTTTTTTTTAATTTTGTAAAAGTACAATAAACTAAGGCAGTGGTTCCCAACCTTTTTGATGCCCCGCACCCCTAAAGTCTCTTAATTTGATCTTGCACCCCTAACCTTATATGCTTTAATTATTTTTTAATAATTTGATTATAAAATCATTGATTTCATTAATTTATAGTTTGTAGTTTAGTTTTTATGATAGTGTACTATACTTTTAAAGAACTAGCTTTGATTTCAGCAATGACTTGATCCAAGACATCCGTACTTAAATCTTTAATTCGACTTTGAATAATATAATTAGATAGTGGCACTAACTCAAGCTTTTTTGAAGCTTCTTTTCCTAGAACATCTTCTGTCATTTGTAACACACATGGCTTTATCAACTCTTCAGCAATTGTATGAGGCTTTTTGGATTTAGCTATGTTATACGCCACATGGTAAGAAGCCAATAAAAGAGGTTTGCCAGCAGTTACAAAACCGAACTTTGAAAGTGTTCCTCGTGAGTCATAGCGGATCCTTTTAGATTTTAATGACTTAAAATCATGACCAAAAATATCTGCTCCGTTTGTTAAAATGTTCTTGCAACTTAGATGGCTTCAAATTTAAGTTCGAAAATACAATGTTACATAACATGCATTGCGGTTTTTGTAGGCCTTCAACTGTTTCAGTGCAAATAAAACCAAACTGATCATAACTATCATTCCACTTCCTTATCTTTGACATGATTGAATATTAATTAAATAAAATGTATTTTAAGAAAAATTCAATTACTAATCATGTAAAAAGATATGTATAAAAGCAAATACAAAAAAAGTACAATGAAAAAGAAAAAGAAAAAAGTACATTGAAAAAGGTAAACCGTTTAAGTTCAAAAAAGGAATGAATGGAAATAAAGTTGATGCATTGAATACTTTTGCTGATCTATAAAAATTGGTTACACTAAAGCTAAAAACAAGTTTTCTTAAATGGTATAACATACAGTAATTGCTGTAAACTTTACAATTTACTGATGTTAAATCATTAATCACCACTTTTTGCACAACTAAGATTAATTAAAGATTACATTATAAATGTAATAGACTTAACAGAACCTGTTCTAAACAGCTAATAAAAAAACTGCTGAAGGTACTAATTTTTATCTAACTATTTCAATTAAAATAGATGCTAGCTCATATACTATTTTAAACAATTAATGGCCAGTTAAGAAAATAAATTTTTTTAAGAGTAGATGATTAAAATTCGCAGGTGTAAATCTTTAAGAAAACTTTACTGAAATGTTAATTCTAAACTAACAGCTATTAAATAAAATTAGTAAAATAAATTTACTTCTAGAAAAGCGCTCTTGCTCTATGACGTATTAAAAAAAAATAATTTATTCAGAAAATTATCGCAAACTAATTTTTATAACAAAATGTACTTTTTAACTTTATAAACTTTATCAGAGACTGAAAATCTCCTTATTTATCATACAAAAATGAAAAGCCATCTCGCACCCCCTGGAATGCTGCCTCGCACCCCCAAGGGGTGCGAGCACCCCTGGTTGGGAACCCCTGAACTAAGGGT
The DNA here is from genome assembly GCF_965202585.1 of Thalia democratica. Taxonomy (NCBI): domain Eukaryota; kingdom Metazoa; phylum Chordata; class Thaliacea; order Salpida; family Salpidae; genus Thalia; species Thalia democratica. Next base: position 37,867,423 of record NC_139167.1, on the reverse strand, counting down.
TTGTAAAAGTTCATAATGACTTCGGCAGTTTAAGGACACTTAGAACAGTTTTTAATTAACTCAGGACTTTTCTTTTAACTTAAATAGTGGTAAACCTGGTTTCTTTAAATTAAATTGATGTTTTTATTTTGTAAAAAGTATACAAAATATGGTAAAAATAGTTTTGGTTATCTTTTAGATTTTTATTAGAACAAGTATGGAAAGTAGTAAAATTAATATTGTTAAGAACTTTGCAATACTTTAAAAATATTGAATTAGCTAATAATCGAAGTTTAAAAATATCAATGTAAAAATGGCAGACCAACACCAGATGTTTCTAATATTAAAGAATGCAGTTCAAATGGTATGAAATCTGTTCTGTTATTATTACTAAAACATTATTTATATAATAAATTTCTGTCTACAAATTTTTACAGATCTATAGTAAAACAAAGCTAAAAAAACTACATAATAAAGTAAGTATTGTAAAATATTAAATATAGTTTTTCTTAGATCTTTATAAAATATTAATTTGATTTTTTTAATATTAAACATTTTCTTGTTTAAAAATGTTTTTAGATTTATTTTTATTAAAATTTCAATTTATTAAGTCTTTATATTCATTTTTTTTACATTTTTTTGCTGTGTTAGATTACAAACAGTGAACTATTATATATACTTTGATATACTTGTTTATTTTGTGTATTGAAAGCTAAAATTTTGCTACTATGTATTTAATTGTTTTAGAAAATTATTTATACTTAAAATTTAAATTTTTATATCTGAAAAATTGAATTTTTCAAATATTTTAATATTTTTTTATTTATATCTTTAATTTTCTTAGTTTGCATTAAGTGAACTATTAAATAGACTTTGCTATATTTGATAACTCTGTCTAATCGAAGCAAAGTCTGACTAAACTCTGCCTTCTATTTTTTATTTGTATTGAGAAATGTTTTGATTTTTTGCTAAATATAACATGTTTTAGATACTATTACCTGTAATTTGTTTTACAAATTAGTATACTACCTGACTTATGTAGTCCATTACGAGTTTGTAAATGTTTCTCATCCAAAATTTTAGTGCAAATATTTTTGCAAAACTCCACGAAACCACAGCTTATAAAACCTCTAGAACTTTTATCAAAATTAATAATTTCTTTAGTTTCTTTTTTCTTTTCATCAGTTTTATTCTTAAACTTTTCTGAAGATACTATTGGACTAAGTTTTGAAATTCTCATATCCATTTTTATAAGCTATGAATTTCAAATTGTCATCAATTCTTATGATTTATAGATTGTTTAAAAATTATTTAAAAAAAGTTTTTTAAAAATATATTATTTATTTTAAAATCAATTATCAGTTATTAATTTCTTTTTTGTTCGTAATTATATTGATATCTGCTTCAATAAACAAAATGACTTTTTTTTTTTATATATGGACGTTCAGATCATGCTTTTTGTTTCTATTTTAAAACAAAAAAGTTATTATGTACTTCAATGACTATAAGCCAATTGAAATCAGATTAAATTTTAAACAGTTTAAGCAATTCTAATTTAATTATATTAAGATAATATTAATTATATTTAAATTAATATGGTATGTTTGTACATACTTTTATACTAAAAACCAAAATTTTTTAAAAAGTATGTTCAATTCTATGTGTTTATACTGCGCTATACTTATTAAACCATTAAAGATAAATTTACAAACTTTTACTAATTATAGTAAAATAGTATTTAGAAATAATATAATATTAAAAAAAAATATTTTACACGATTTAGCATAAAATTTCCTTTTGATATTAGATTTTTTTTTCAATTATTATCATGTCATTTCAAGTTTTAATAATCCTTATACATAGCCATAGTGACATTTCTGTATTTATTTTAAATTTGGAATATAACTAAAAATTATTGGTAATTCTTAATAAAAACTTACACGCTACCAAGGTTATAATTTTTACATTTTATCATTTTTAAACTTTAACTTAAACATTAAATAAACTTTTAAACTTACTAAAATACTTCAATAAATCAAATTATTTAAATGTTAGTAATTCAAAATTAAGATCAAAAAAAGAGTTAGATTGTCACTAAATTATTGTATACAAATGATTAAAATGATATGATCAGTTATTAGTATTATATGAGAATATTAAATTAGAATTGAAAGTAAATACTATAAGAATTAATAATGTTAAGAAATACGACCAATAACTAAATAGTAATAAAATTAATATTTTTAGTTAAGATACTCAAATATGTTTAAACTATAGTAAATGGTATTAGAATACATTTAACATTTATTTTATTTTATTAAGTATTTTTTCAAATAAATAAACACAGTTTTACAAAAAACTAAACCATAGCTGTCCCAACTTAAAATCCTAGAGCCTCCCTTTTTTTTAAATAAGTTTTTACAATTAGTTTAAAAGTAATTAGATTTACAACAATTTATACTTAAGTAAATGCTACCAGAGTCTAGGTAGTCTTTGTATAAAAAATACTGCCTAATTTAGTCTTGAAAACAATTGTAAGTCCTACTTTATAGTTTTAAAACTTTGGTTTTAGACATGAATTTAATCATTAAACGTTGAATTATAACTTTGGAAAAATATTTGTTTTTAAACTTAAGTTGTTGAGATTTTCCAAATTGTGTAGCTAGTCTAAACTTTTTTAAATCTTGAAATTATACCTATTTTAAATGCTTCGTACTAACCTATATTAGTCTGAACTTTCTGAGTGTGTTTATTTGCTTGATACTCAGGTTTTAACAAATAGTTTTTAAAAAATATAATGGACTTTATCGAAAATTAGTGGAGTAGGTTGAAAAACAATTTAGTATGAATTCGATTACAACTTTTGCAAAAAAAATTAAACAGTATTTATAAGGTATATTAGAATTATACTTAAAAAAAAACATTAGTTTTAACATTTTAACAAAAATGAAAAGAATACTAATACACATCAATGATATTTTCATTAAATATAAGTAAAAAAAAAGTTACATGACTATTCAAATTCTGCCAACTCAAATTCCGACAATTCTAATTCTTGAAAAAATATTTAAAAGACTATATCTCAACAAGTGTTATTAATTTGAAAAAAATAAATACATATGTAGATCTTATTAGTATCTACAAGCAACTTTTTTCTTTTCTGCTAAAATCTTAAACGTTTTTTAAAAACATTTAACATTTTGTAAAAAGAAAAAAAATGGTTCGTAGATATTAACAAGGTCTACATATGTAATTTTTATATTTGACAAGTATATATTACTTTTTTAGCTGTGGCCCTTTCAATTTTTTCTTAAGAATTTGAATAGTCGTGCACCCAGTAAAAAAAATCATCTACTGCTTCTCTAAACTGAGCAAAACAAAGATATAAAGTCATTGTCACTAACTAAAAACTATATAAAGTTATAAGATAAAAACAACTTAAACAAAACTTCAATGTTTACAAAAACCTTTCTTTGAACCAAGGTTGATTGAATTAAACAATCTAACAAGCAAGAGTTTACTTACAGCTTGTGACGAGTGGCGTCGCGTGGAATTTTTTTAGGTGGTGAAAAAAAAATTCTATTTTTTTTTTGTTATATGAAGCCTTTCTAATACAACTAAATTAAATTGCTAATGTAACCTAGGTGATAATGTTATAAAAAGAGAGTTTCAAGCAAAACTTATAGAAAATTATTTTTCTAAAAAAATTAGTTAAAACTGAAAACTAAAGTAAGTATAAGAATTGAAAAAAATATAATTTTTTGACTGAGTTAAAATACTTAAAAAATGTTAGCTTACCAATGAATATTAGTTTTAAAGAAGACTCTAAACCTGAAGTTAACAGTATAAGGCGAATAAAATTTACATTAAACAAATATTTATTATATTAAAAAAATACAGATACTATTACAAGAAACAGGTCAAATATGCACGAAGACAATTTTGCACGAGAGTATAAATATTAAAAAAACCAAAAAAAAACAAATAAAAAGAAAATTAAAAAGAATTAAAACATGTTACCAAACAAGTTAGGGGTAACTTTGATAATAAATATAAAAATATTTAAAAGTAGCAAAATCTGTTATTAAAAAAAAGTTAATAAATAAAAACTACCGACCTAAGGTAAGGAGTAAAAGTGATTGTAAAAATAAGAAAAATTAATAAGAATAATACAAAATTTTTTCAACACCTGCATAAGTGTCTTTGTGCAAAAGTGAGCCCTCGTGATAAAATGTACTTCCAAACTAAAGTGACCCTTCGCTAAAAAGTGTTTTCGTGTAAAGGTGTTTTGTGCAAAAATGACCCTTTATGCATACTTGACACCTACCCAGTATTATAACATTTCTTTTAGCTTTAACGTTATTTAAAAAAATATTGGATTAAACTCGAAACCAGAGTTGGTAAAATGCTAATAGTTACTATGGTAATTCAGCAATGAAGCGTATAAACTTTGGTTTGTTTTAAGTTAGTAATTTCACGCTCGAGTAAACAAAGCAGAGCTTTTTAACATGTCTGCTCGAAACTATTTTTACTAATATTTAAAAAAAAAAAACCCTAATTAGACTTGGCAAGTAAATTGAAAATACTACAAAGAAAGAAAATTTTATGTACAAATTGCAACTTTATTTAAAGTAAAACTACGCATTGGTATTTTAGATTTTAAGAAATTTGTATCTAAGTCATACTGTCGTTAATCTGATTTCTTTTATGAGGGATTTCATGTTCAAATAATGATAATTTTAGTAAAACGTGCATGGGTCATGTCTTACATAAACAAAGTTTAGATTAAAAAAAGCGTGCACCATTTAAAATAATCATAGTAAACTGTATTAAGATATTTTTTTTTTTTGCTTCAGTGAGCGTTGGAAAATTGAGGACCTTTGAAATTTACAATCGGGCATATTTGTGCATATTATTTAAAAACTACAAATTTAAAAAAAACACCCAACCTTGAAAACACAGCAAATTAATAATTCAAAAAAATTTTCTTTTGGCTAAACTATCAATTGGAGTAGAAACATAAAAGAAACATTTTTTTTTAGGGGCCGAACTCAAAATTCCAAACCCCAATCCAATAAATATTTTTAATTAAAGAAAAAAAAAGAGCGTTCTCTAAAATAAAAAAAATCTTAGTTAGCTTTAAAGATCTGAAAAATAATTGGAATTAAAGTTAAGAAATTTTCTTTAAAATGCAAAAAACTGCTAATCGAGCTAAGTTAAAGGTCGCAAAAAAATAAACCTTTTGAAATAAACTTTTACTCAAATGAAAAAATTGTGGTTGATCTACTCTGTTTCAGTTTCTGCTTTTCAACTTCTGTTATTTACAATAACTGGTAAGTTTAAAGCTAAAAAACTGTCCAATTTATTTGACTAGTATTTTTTGCATTTTCCTAGTTATAATTCTATAAAAAGTAGCAACTGCATTGTTCAACAATTTTTTTTAAAATTTTACACGAAAACAAATAAGCAATTTTAATAATAAAACAACAAAAAAAAATATATATACAAGGTTGTATTTGCAACAGTTATAATCGTTAAAATTATTAGCTTAACTATCAGCTTAGTTAGAAAATTTATAAGAAAACAACATGTAAAAAAGTGCTTTATTAAACCCCCATGCTCTTCACGATTTTGCAAAAATATTTTTTTTATTTTAGAGTTTTGTTAATTTATTTTCTAAAATTTATTTTTTTTGTTTGAATTTTAAATTTCAATTTCAATTCAGTATTTTTTTAATGGATCAATATTTTTTCAATAACATTTCTTAAACTCTCTTTTTTTTTTCTATTTTGATGACAGTTATTTTCTCAGAAAGTTAACTTTTTTTAAATTACAAGTTGTAACCAATATCATCTGTTATTTTGATATTAGAAGTCATCAAAATAAAATTATATTAGTATTCTTTAGGTTTATAAACAGTTATAACAAAACAAATTATTTTGAAACTTTTTAAAGGTTGCCACGCAAAATTTAGTAAATTTAGCCTGACTTTTCAAGATTTTGACTTATTAGCCTTACATGGACTTATTTTGAGTACACATATTTTGACAGATACGCATTTTAGAACTTACTTCTTATAAAGTACACATTTTTGATCCAAAATAAAAACTTTCTGTCAGGTCTCTTTTTTATTTAGCCTAGTAATTCTGATTATAACACAAAACAGTCTAATTTAAAATTTCCAAAATTAGACTTTTGTTTATATATCAAAGTTTCAATATGTAAATGAATATGTAATTCTGTTATTTGAAGGCCTTGGAAACTATTGATTTTTTAACAAAATTCCATAAAAATATTTTCAATTTTAGTCTAACTTTAAGGATTTTGTTTTTATTTTTTATTTTTTTTAGGCTTTTAAAATTAAGGAGTTTTGTAAATTAGAACTGACAATTTCTGAAATTTAGCTATTTTAACCTAAAAAACTGACTTTTGGTAATTTTAAGGCCAAAAAAACTGACTTTTCCTGCCTTTTACCAATTTTTCCAAAAAAACTGACTTAGCCAAACACTTAGTAACCCTGTTTGTTATAGCAACTTAAAGGAATCCACAAAATGGAAGAATTATGTTCAGCAGTTATACAAATAGTTTATTTCGTGAAAATATTTTTACCAAAAGGTGATTTCAAATTGCTAACTGTTATTCAAAAAAAACAAAATAAATACCTGGTATATAGAAAATAATTTAGATGAAAATACTTTATAACAAAATATTGAAAACACATCTGTCTTTTTTTATATTTTAATTTACTTAAAACAAAAATATATTAGTAGATAATAAACTTTGTGAGATTTTGTTATAAATAAGACAAAATGACAATACACATAATAAATTGTAAATTAAAATAAGTATACGTATACAAAGTAAACTTTTACTATGACTAAAAAAAAAACTACTTAGCAACCTAATTATTTTTATTTTATTAATACAAAATGAACTACTTCTACAAAATAACTATCAAATGTACTAAAATGGTCTTTTATTCAAAATTTTATAGGACACATTACGAAATTTGTCTTTTAAAAGAATTATGTTTTTACAAACAAATACTCAAAACTAAATAAACAGTATGCAATACATGTGATGAAAATTTATTACTAAAAGAGATTAAAGGTATTAAATGCATAATACTAAATAGAACATATTTAGTAATAAATTAAAAAGAAACTACAGCTAGATTTAGATATCTACACAAACTAAATACAGTTTTTGTACAATAAAAAAAGTAAAACTTGTTTATATAATAAAATTGATATATCTTTAACTAGAACTACTTTTTAGAAATATCTTCTCATTCTCCTACCAACTATAGACTAAATACTAACTCCTCTCAATATTATTGTTTCCTAAACATAACATTTCAACTTATCTGTTAAACATTCATATTTAGCTTTAGAATATACTAAATATTTTTGTCTTATCTTGTAAATGTAAGCCTATGGCGTGGGTCAGCACGGCATACTACGGCTTGCGATGTACTTATTAGCTAAAAACGTACATTTTAAAAACAATAAAAAAATAAGTTTTTATGACAAAGCTTATAGTTTGAGTCTTTATTTAGTTATTAGCAATTAGTATTACTCTATTTTTATTGAATTCATTTTAGTTTTGTTTTCAGACAGTTTTTTTTTTGTTTACTATTAAAAAAATAACTATACCCCGCGGTAGTACTTTTTTCTATATAAAAAGGCCAGCGAGCAAATTTTTATTGAAAAATTTAGCCCTTTTTATGTAAAACGCTGGAAACTAAATCGTAGACTAAAATGATCATTTATGACAAATATTTTATAGTATAAAGTAATTTGTGGTGATGATACATGATAACTTATAGTTTTTGAAATATTTTAACGAACACTAAAACTATGTATACATTGTTTACTGTATCACCAAAATACGAAAAATTCGTTGTTATGTTTAAGTTAATTAAGAAAAAAAAAAGATAGCATACTTCTCAAAGCGAGTTGATTGAAATACTTGAGAATGAAGTTTAAATTCAAATAAACAAAAGTTTATTACGATTCAATTCTTTCCTTACATAACAGCACTCGTATTTTTATAACTCTGGTTTGGGTGCACGACTCTTTAATTTCAGACAATTCAAATTCTGAAAATTCTAGTTCTAATAATTCAATCTATATAAAAAAAAATTAAGGGCTTCAACTCAAAAAGTAATATATTGTTGAGAAAAAAAGTGCGTATGTAGGTCTAATTAATACCTACAAATATTATTTAAACTTTTACTTTTATTATCTTTAAATGTTTTTAGAGATATGGCTGAAATAAGTTTTTAAATATGGCATTTTTTTAATCACGTAAAAACAAAAACTGTTTAGTTTTGTTTTTATGTATTAGCCTGAGCTACATACGTATTTTTTTATATATATATTATTTTTTGTAATGTAGCCCAGTGGCGTCGCGTGGTATTTTTCTTAGGTGGTGCAGAAAAAAAAAAACTGAGTTGAAGGTGATTGATTTGCCCCTACTTGAGTTGCCTCTGCTAGAGTTGCTTCTACTCGAGTTGCTTCTGCTCGAGTTGCTTCTGCTCGAGTTGCTTCTGCTCGAGTTGCTTCTTCTCGAGTTGCCTCTTCTCGAGTTGCCTCTTCTCGAGTTGCCTCTTCTCGAGTTGCTTCTTCTCGAGTTGCTTCTTCTCGAGTTGCTTCTTCTCGAGTTGCCTCTTCTCGAGTTGCCTCTTCTCGAGTTGCTTCTTCTCGATTTGCCTCTTCTTGAGTTGCTTCTTCTCGAGTTGCTTCTTCTCGAGTTGCTTCTTCTCGAGTTGCCTGTGCTCTGCTTAGCTTTGTTTTCATTTTTTGTTTACAATAACTTGTGGAATGATACTTAAACCTGTACTGTTTCAGGGAATTTTCAACTTAGCTTACTTACCGCAAGATATTGATTTTGCGGTAATTCTTGAAAAATTTTTGCTGTTTTGAGTTCATTTGCGGCAGTCAGCTAAGAGTTTGCGGCAGTGAAGTGAGCAAAATGGTCGTTTTCTAAATTGAAGTTTTATTAGAGATTTTGTTCTAAAAAATAACGAAAACGTTATAGATACTTAATTTTTTCTTACAAAATTTTAAGGTGGTGCAGTTGCGGCAGTGCAACATCCCACGCGACGCCCGTGATGTAGCCTTTATTTTGTAATGAATAGTTTTCAAGAATTTAAAATGTTAGAATTTTAATTGTCGCACCTTAAAATGTCATGTAACCACCTTGCTTATAGAACTTAACTGTAAAAGAAGCACAAATTATTTAAATGCAATAAAGTTTATATAACTTTAACAACAACTTTTTTTCCTTACCTCTTAACAAGTTTAAAGTTTAAGTTACATTGAAATATAATGTTCCTCTACAAAACAGTAATCAAACTGTCAAACACAATTAAATCTTCAAAAATGTATCGAAAACTTCGAGTACCATTACAAAACTTAGTTTTACTACATTTTAACTAATACTTTTAAAAATCCTCTTTACGCTAACAGCTAACTTATTTGCTTGAAAATTGCTTACAGGCATTAAATTTGGGTGTGAAAGCTTTTTAAGTTATCAACTTTATAAAGCATTCTCTATTTTATACTAAAAAAGTAAGAAAGATGTAAAAATTACTGTCTTTTTGAACAAAAAATAATTATGCTACCCTAACAAAAAATTTAGACACGCCCCTGTACTTTACTAATAAAGTATTGAAGCAATTAAATTTTCAAATACTATTTCATCCTTTAACAACAAATACTTTTAAACAGTAAAATACTTAAACTTTGTCACTTTTCTATAATTATATTTTATGGCTGTTTGTTTTACTGTTAAACGATGTTTAATCGTTTTTTATTTTCACTCTATTTTTATTTTAACAAGTAAGAATAAACGGTTATTTTAAATTGTACTTTTAAAAGTATGTCAAATCATTAGTTAACTAAACGTATCAAATCAACCATAAAGTACCAACAAAGTAGCAACAACACAAAAAAAAAAACATTACCCAGTTTACTCTTTTGTTTAATTAATAGTTATTAGGTTCTCTATTTTGAAACAAAAATACGAAAAAGTATATTGATTACTTTATTAAACTTGGTTAGTTTTCATAATTTTACTTTTACTGTTACAAAAGTTTCGACTTAAGTAGTATAAAATTAACTAACAATTTTTGTGTTCACTTTATAGATTTGTAAGATAACCATTTTAACAATAACATATTTTAATAGTTCATATAATGAAAAAACGCTATAAGAACTTTCAATTTCAAAACTTGAAAAGTTTAAATACTTTAAAGCCTGTTTAAGTGTTTTTAAGCAATTTGTTATTGAACTAAACCTTAACATTGGGTGTCCAAACAATTTGTTGAAGTTTATAATTTCTCGAGGAACCTCCTAACACAATCTTGAAATTGACTGAAATCTGACATGAAGATGTATTACTTTAATTGCCATCTTTAATAAAAATACATTTAAAATTTTATTATAACAGTAAAAAAACAATTATACAGTGAGTTTTTAAGAACATGGATTTTGGACAATAAAATTATACTGTTATTATTATTAAAGTTAAAATTTTTGAATCTGATCTTTTATGATATTATTCTTAAATAGAAAAAAAATGTTTTACTTTTTAGAAAAAAGAAATATTTGTACTTCAAGAAAAAAGTCACAAAAATCAAAACACGTGCGTACAAAATATAGACAAAAATGAAAATAGTACATATTTAAAACATACTGTTTACTTCATACGGCTGTTTTTTTCAGTCTGCCTCAAGCAGGAACATTACCCAGTCGTTTTTTTATCATTTTTTTGTATAACTTTTGCTTTAGAAACTCTTCCAGTCGCCCGCCTCCAAGGAAATAGCTCGACTAGATTGTTACGTCACAACCGTGATTTTTACAAGCGACTATTTCGTTTTTTGTAATATGTCTAGTTTTGTTTATAATAACAGGTAACTTATTTATTTTTTTTTTGTCTATTAACATGATTTTAGAAAGTTGTATTTTATTAACGTCATAAAATAGTATAATTTAACTTATGTAACAAAAAAATGTTTACGTTTTATTCAAAATATTGAGATCTACAGCTTTTTTAAAGACTATTTTATAGTTTTCAAAAAATTGTTTATATAAATCCTAAAAATTCTTAAAAATTGTCTATCTACAAGATTAAAGATAGTCTTCTAAAACAGACTATCTACAATTTTTAACTACAGAAAATTTTTAAATGATTAATAAACAAATTTAAACGAACATGTTCGAAATTTTGACAAAATTGTTTGTACGAATCTTAAAATTTCTTACAAGCTGTAAAGACTATTTTCAGGTTTTAAGTATAAACAATTTTTAAATCTTTTACTCGATTAGTAAACAATGAAATGATTTGAGTTTGATATAAATACAAAACAACTCAAATTGCGACATAAGAAAACTTTTGTATCAAAACAATGCATTAAGTTTTACTAAATATATAGTTTTTTAAACAGTTTTTTATTTATTTGTGTTGTTGTACCGTTTTATATATTTTCAGGTTTAATGTACTTTATTTATTTAATTTAAATGCCAATTGTTTAATGTGAAAATGTATGATGTTAAAAAAGAAACTTACAAAGTTTTTTTATAAATGCTTAAAAGAAAAAACTAAACCGTAAAAACTGTTTATAAAGATTTTTTTGTTCGCTATATGCAATTAATTTTTTTAACTAAGTATGAATAATCAACAAAGTAAGTGCATATTATTGCACATTTGTGCTTTCTCAAAAAACCATTAATAAATATAATTTAAAAACAGAAAAAAAAAACATTTTGTTTATTTAGTTAAGTTATTACAAATGTAAATTGTGTTTAAAACTACGGAAAATTGGTTTATAAGTATTAGTATGGTATTTCAAAATACGCAAATAAACTATAACAATTCCCTAACTTATAAATAATAACTAAGCGGGGCGCATCTAGACTTTTTTCAAAGGGTTCAAAATTTTTTTTTGTTCTTAATTTGCCGCTTAAGTACGCATTTCTTAGGTATGCAATGCATGCCACTTAAGTACGCAATATTTAGCCGAAAAACACTGTGTTTGAAATGCTTTTTTCTACTTAAAAAAACAAATAGGTAGTAATAGAAAAATACTATACTTTTATTTATTTATTTTACTTTAATAAATTTAGATAAATTAAAACTAAAGCAAACAGAAAAAAATTATGAACTTAGAAGTTTTGATTTAAATGTTAGTATAGATGGAATTCTCACAAATTTTTCTTTTAAGTTTTAAACTCTATACATTTATATATCTATTTATAATAAAAATATTTTTTCTAGTAATTTAATCTATAAAAATTGAAATTTAACTACAAAAATTGTTCAGACTTATACAATAAAATTATTATTTTTTAATTATAATTAAATGTTTGCCTAATGGTGCAGGGATTCTAATGATGGTTTAAAAATTTCTCTAAGCTGAAAATTTCAAAAATCAAGAATCAACTTTTTGGCCAACAGATATATAAAAATAAAACAACTTAAATAAAAATTTAAATTTCACTAAAAAAAATGTTTAGACATATACACCTAAGTTGAATTATCTTTAAATTATAATTAAATGTTTGTCTAATGGACCAGGGATTCTAATGATGGTTTTGAAATCTCTCAGAGATAATCAAGAGTTTTTTTTGTGGCCAACAGATATAAAATAAAACAACTAAAATAAAAATTAAAAATTCAGAAAAAATAAAAATTGAATTATACAATTAAATTATAATATCTTTTAATCATAATTAAATGTTTGCCTGATGGTGCAGGGATTCTATTGATGGTTTTAAAATCTTTCTGAGCTGAAAATTTCAAAAAAATCAAGAATCAACTTTGTGGCCTATATAGATATAAAAGTATAAAATAACTTAAATAAAAATATTAAAATACCATTAAATGGTAAAAGAAAAAATTTCCAGGTAGTGTAGGGGTCTAAAGATTGTTTTGAAAACTCTCTGAACTGAATTTTTCAAGGTTTAAAAGATTCACACAACATTATTATATACAGTCAACTAAGTAAAATAAAATTTTAGTGATTATATTGGACATTTTTTAAGTAAAATTGCACTTAATAGTTGAAAAAAATACTGAATCAAAAGTTATTTACACTAAGTAGGGAACTATAGATCACTGAAAACACTGAAACTTATCAATAAACTTAGTTTACTAATTTTTTTAATTTGAATATTTCAAACAAAACTTCCACTTTAGTTTCGTGATCCTAGCAACACAAAACTTTTGTTAAACAAGCCAGTAAACTCTTTTTTGTAAAACAAACTCAACGAGTGTGCACTCTGCAAAGCAACTCATACAAAGTTGCTCCGTTGGTTTAAACATGTGCAATTTTCCATCGCACCTTTTTCTTGTCGTACAAGGAAACACCTGTATCCGAAATTATTTTGATTACATTTAACTCTATTCTTGCTACTGGCAACACCAACAGCTACAACGCCCACTTTTGATATAACCACGTAGTTGTAGTCACTTAGCATAAATCTTTGAAGTCATGCATATCAAGGCCTTCAGAAGAAATTTAAAAGTTCACGTTTCAATCGGATTGCTTTGACCGGATAAACTCCAACAGTTCCGGTTTTGTTTTCACAAACTCTCAGATACATATTTTTAAAACGAAAGCATCTTTCTTCAACTTTCTTTGTACCAGCTCGTGATTTTCCCCTCGCTGCTCGGGATGTCACTGCTTCTATTCCTTATCACTGATCAGTTTTTATGGACACAAACCTGAGCTTGGATTCTAACTTTGTTCTGGTGCTTAATCATTTTTTAGATTTGGAACTTTCTTAAAATGTTTTTTTTTAAACTGATTTATCTCGACGTTTTTCAATGGCTTCGAGTTGTTAATACTATACAATATTAACAATTAACAGAAATCTACAACTATGGCTATGCAATACTTATAAACTTAAAAACTCAAAGTTAAGAAAAAATAAAAAAAGAACATTTTCCTTAAGCTTTCATAAAAATAAACAGTGAAATATAGTTGAAAGTAGATGTTTTTAAAAACATTTTCGTAATAACTATACTAGCAATAGTAAATGATATTGGAGAAAAATCTATTAATATTTGAAGATTTTGTTTGTAAAATATTAGTTCTATTAATTTTATCGTTTTTGAATAAATAACTTAATCTTCAAGATGAATAAAAATATTTGTGTTGTAAGCTTAATAAAACATAAACTTTTTAAGTATTCAAAGAAAAAGCTCTTTATTTCGATATTCACTCAATCACATATTAAACTAGATTTTTATTAAAACTAAAACATGCTCGTTTTCAATAAGTTATCTTTTTTTTACAATTTTTTCATTTATGTTTCAAATATAGGGTATATGTGTTTAAATGTAAATAAACCATTCAATGTTTTTCTTTTATTTAAATTAAAGTTTTGGTTTTTATAAGTTTTTTTAAAATGTGTTTTAATGTTAGGAATTTAAATGTTAATTGAACTGCCAATTTTTTTCGTTTATCTTTATACAAACTTTTATGACCATCTAAATGATTTTATCTTATTTATTTAACAACAATAACGAATAGTACAATTTAAATTTGCCTACCTCATGAAAAAACATAAGATAAAATCATTTAGATGGTCATAAAAGTTTGTATAAACCAGGGGTCTAACCAGTTTGTATAAAAGTCTTGTACTAAATACAAACATATTACAACTTATTTATTTAACAACAATAACGAATAGTACAATTTAAATTTGCCTACCCCATGAAAAAACATAAGTTGTAATATGTTTGTATTTAGTACAAGACTTTTATACAATTTGTAAGTTTTTTTTTCGCTGTTTTCTTTAGTTTTTTTGAAATTAATAGAATGTAACTCTTTTATAAAAATTATACCTTTTTATTACTACTCTTATGTTTGTTTTTTATATTTCTAAGTATAAAATAAAAAAATTTCGAACACACCCTTTTTCGGCTAAAAAGCGCGTATACAATCGGAAGTGTGTACCTAAAAAGCAGGTTACTGCATACTACCAAATTGTTTCTGAACTTGTCACCTTTACTTTAAAAATTTTGATGTTATAACAGTTTTCAATACCTTCGCTATCGAAAGTTTTTTTTATCTTTTTAAAAACTTTAGATTACTTTACTTCGTAACGTAAATATTAGGTCTTTTAAATAAAAAAAGTTGATCTTTTCGTGTACGAGCATCCCGTTGAGCACTCATTTTTGGTATGTTCTACTGTAGTAAGTAGAAGTAAGACTACTGTAGTTTTCAAAGTCTTTTGTCGATAAAAACAAATATAAAGTCTAATTGTTAACTAGTATATAACTATATTTAAAAGGAGTATATACATTTTTTTGCTCCAATCTATTACATTATAATAATGAATTGTATCACTAAATATACTCTTAAATTAATTTTAAAACACTTCTAAAAGTTATACTAAAAACTTTTGTGCACATCTTTTTTTTATAAAACTGTATCTAAAAAAGTAGTCATAAACCAGATTGTAGACTAGGGTTAAAAAACGATCTTTGAGAGTTTAGCTAAAAATAACTTTTACATTTGGGAAACATTATGAAATAAACATTGAGCAAAATTTTAGCTGATTAAGAAAATTTTTATGAAATTTATAATTTTGTTTTCTAAATACCATCTGTATTGGGCAATAAAACAACTGTATTGGACCCAAAAAGTGGGACAAGCGGTAATTTTCACAAAAAAAATTGTTCTGAATTTAAGACGATTTGAAGAAAGTTTAACGGTGGCATTTCTTTAATTTGTTTATTTTTTATCATTTTTGATAGTTTATTTTGAAAAGAAAGTTTTTTTTTTGAAAAAAAAATATCCTCCCTGATTTTTTTTAATTGTCTTAAATTCTGTCCAATGTGTTTATGTGATAATTGGCAAATGTAAAAAAATCGGTTAAAAACTTTAGAGTTGTATTTTTTGAGTAACGTAACTGAATGTCCCATACAACAGAGTTTAAATTAAGGTTGTTTTAGAAAGTAAATAACGGACTCTAAAAATGTTTTTCCAAATCAGCTAAGACTTTGCACAAGGTGTTTTTTTGTGATATTAACTAAGCAAAAAAAAAGATTTAGCTGGAAATTCAAAGGTTGGATTTTTCATCTAGTTTATAATAAAGTTAATTAAACTAAAATCAACAAACCAGATATTGTAGATATAAAAATAAACTCATTTAGAAATTTAGTTCAATTTAGAAACAATGGGCAATGTATGGCCCGCGAATCTATCCCCCCCCCCCCTAACAAAAAGCGCTTTGGCCAGCGATTTACTTTTTAGGTTAAAAAACTCTTGTGTAAAGCAAACAAAATTGATTTATTTTATAACAATATTGTTAAATAGATCTTAATATAACTATAAGTACACAATAGTGCCTTTTTAATTGATTTATTTTGGAAACGTTGTTTTACTTATTAATTTTTCAAAATTACGCAGCCTTTAAAGATTATCTTATACAATTCCGGTCCTCGCTGACTTGAGCAATCGCCCATCCCCTTAGCTAGAATAAAAACATATGTTAAGAATAGGCAATTTACGACCATAGGGCACACCAACAAAAACTTTTGGTGTTAGGTGTTTTTATATTTTAGCTTAAAAATAAGTAATCTATTAATATAAAATGATTTTACAGTCAACTCTCGCGAATCTACGCAAAAGTCCTTAATCTAACGAGAGAACGTAACTGAATGAGAGATAGCAAATGTACCTACTAGAAAAAAAAAGCTTGATCACACCAATTCGATCAGCAGACCAAAAGCCTTCGGTAGACCGAGACCGGTTTCGTCTTAATTAAGTCTTATCAGTCAGTAACAACCGTTAGTCGCACAGCATACGAAAGTCCAGGCTTCTGCTCTGCAGACTTTCGCAAATTTTTTTATTGTACCTACTGTATTTATTGTTTACAAATATGATGTCTATGATAGTCTATGATGCGTGGAAGGTAACATCGAAGAAACGGTAAGAAATGCTTATATGAAAGACGAACCACTTTCATTTAATTGGTTGATAAAAGGGTTTTGAAATTTGACATTGTTTTACAAAACAAAGATGTCAAAAATTTTATTACAACTGACAAAAAAACCACTCCTTAACTTTTAGAAATTTTTTAGACGAGGTTGTAGCGGCCTACAATGCAGTTTAACGCACTAAAATGCCTAGAACTTCAAAGGTTCATCACAAAACTTATGAACAAAGTTTTGGAGAGAAAGAAGAAGAATTTAAAACTTAGGGTTTTAATGTTGGTAAGGTCCATCAACTTCAACGCACAGTTGTGTTCTACCAAAGCTGTAGTTTGTTCTGATGAGCACTTCGAAGAGCTTAAGTGCGAAATTTCTTAACTTTTGCTGTGCAAAAAAAGTATTTAATGTTTATCCATCAGTCAAGGAACATAATTTTTAGGGTCAAGAATACAGAGAGTTGAGTAAGCATTTGAAATTTTGAATAAAAATTAAAGTATATTGTTAATTCAATACATAGCATAAGTCTAATTTGAACAGTACTAACAATTTTATTTTTGAACATTTAAAATGCATAATTAAACGAGAGTTTGTAACCAAATGAGTGCGTATTTTATCGAAAGGTTACTGTATTGATACATTTTTGCTTTTAAAATTTTGAAACATGTAAAGTGTAAGTACACAGTATAGGGTGCATAGTTGCCAAAATTATTCAGCTATTTTTGCCCTCTTATCATTTTTTGGGTGGATTAATGTATGTAATTTTTTAAGCGTTAAGTATAGCCCAAGAGCTAAGTTTAAATGTCTTTTAATTTCAGTAAATGATTTAGCCTACAAATATAAAAGTTTACTATAGTGCTATTCTTATAAACTTTCAGCTCATGGAAATTAACTTTTTTATAACTAAATACTAAAACAATAATTCTTGCTACCAAAAATTACAAATTCTGGTATCATTCTTTAGCTGATTTAAAAGTTGTAGGCAGTTTTTTTGTTTATACTTATTATTTCCAAATGCAGAAGTCTGCCAGTTAGGTTCACATTTTCTGAGTTCGCACAGTCGGTTAAATTTGCAAGAATTGAGTTCGCACTGCTGATTATGTTTAGATTTTAAATTAAAAAAGGTTTCTTAATGTTTAACTCTTTTCAATTTTAAGTAAAGTGAATTTAAGTTTAATATAAGTTTTAAATTATTATTATCAATTGAGTAATTTCTATCTAATATGTTTAATAGTCCTGGACAAGTTGTTAAAAAGTATCCGTGGTGTGCGACTCGATAACCGAAAGGTTTTTTGTGCACATGGTATTAGGACCTAATATTTTGAGCGTCTTTTTTTGTCGTTCAATAAACTATAATAATACAGGAGGGGATACTTGAGTTTTCAAATACCAACTCAAAGAGAATGAGATACACATTGCAAATTTATAGTTTATTAGACGACGTTTCGACATTTCATCAGTCATTATCAATAAAAAAACTGTGCAAAATAATTAAAAATTAGTGTTAAACAACTTAGTATACACGAATAATTAAGTAATAAGATGTATAAACAGTGACCTCTCGTATCTTTACGCACTCGTGACGTTACGCATTTAAGAATTCTAAAAAATTCAAAAACAATTATTTTTATTTTTTTTAAATATTTTACAAACTAGGTTTATTGTATATTTTCGATTTAAAAATGCTAACTTACCTCTATATATCTTCAGACTTTGTAAACTTATGTTCCTTGACTAATTGATAAACACTTAGTTATACCTCAGTATATCAGAAATTTTGTTAAAAATAAGAGACTAAGTATAAATTATAAAAGAAATATGAATGTGTTAAATAATGAGAGATTAAAACACGAATAAATAATACAGCACTCTTGCCCTATATATAAAAAACTTCTTAGCAAAAAGTAGCAGTGATACTTAATAAGTATAGAGCTTACACTTAACACAAATCTCAATTGTTTTTTTTTTTAGTAAACATATCACTAATTTTCATTTGACGTTTTTTTAGTTTAAGTTCTTCTTCTGTAACACTTGCTTTGCACAGCAAGCGTTGAAAATTTTCGCACGTTGCCTTCAATTCTTCGTAATGCTCACCAGCACCAGTTACAGCTTTGGAAGAACATAACTGGAAGCTTTTAACTAAAAGCAATATCAAAAAACAGCCATTATAGTAAGTATATTTGGTACCTCTCGTATCTTTACGATCTCTCATATTTTTTAGCGTTTTTTCTGTGGACACAATGTGCGTAAATAAGCGAGAGGTTACTGTATATATTAAAACTATAAACCACAGTAAAATTACATGTTACATAAATATTTATACATTGTTAAACAAATATATATCTAATAATCAAAAATTCTTGGTGTGTGGGTAATACCCGGCTTAGTTGATTGTTTATTTAAAATTGGATTATAGTGTTTAATTAAGATAGCTTCGCTGATCAGGGTCTTCAAGTTTATTTCTACATTCTTTTAAAACACCATTTTTTACATTAAAATGGTAAAACAGTTGTATCTGACCACATTAGTAATTGTAATATTTGTAAAAATTAAATTGTAACTTTTAACAATTTTGGTACTATAAAAAAAAATAGAAATAAACTTGACCCTGATCAGCGAAGCTATTTTAATTAAATACTATAATCAAAATTTAAATAAATAGCAAAAAGAAAAATTTAAATACACTTTATAAACAGTAAGACTTATTTTACAATAAAAAACACCTAGAAGAACTTATTTCAAATTTTAAGCTGGTCTCTTAATCTTTTTTGTTCATCATAATAATAAAAACAAATGGATTAAAGCTATTAGACTTAAATATAGCTTTATTGGTATTTCTTAAAACTAATCCATAAAAAAAATAAAAGCTAATACTATTCAATCTTTCTATCTAACTGTTTTTTATCATTATTTTTGGTATAAATTTAAAATATTAAAAAAAAAAAAATCACTTATTCTATTATGATATTAAAAAGACTAATCAAATAGAAATTTTTCACACTATTTTCTATGAAGTTTTCACATATAAAGTAGAGGTTGAATTTGTAGTTTTAAAATTTAAATTTTATAAAAGTCTTTGTAATAGAAAAATTAAATAATAACTTAAAATTTAATATAAGCAAAATTGATTGAAAGATACAGCTTAAAGAGCATTTTAAGATAAAAAAAATTAAGCATCAAAAGTTATAACATAATCTTCTATTAAAAATGAAACTTCCAAGGTACAAGGTAATAATTTAACTTAGTTTAAGCATTTAAATATTTTTAAACATCTCAACGAAAATAGACGTTTACCAAAAATACAATTTGAATAAAAAATATTTTTAAATGTTACATGAGCTTGGTTTATACAACATCTTTGCTTAAACATATCTTTAAAACTAGTAAATTAAAAAAATCAACAAGAAAATAAGTTTTTACAAAACAAAAAATAAATAAGTTGACACACTTTATAAGAAACTGTATATTATTTCTGAAAGTTTTAATAAACTTAGTATACAAAGTTAGTATACTTTTACATTTAAAGTTAAACTATAGAATAAATAGACTAAAACTAAATGAAACATTATTAAAAAAAAATAAGTAGAAAAACCATCAGTAATAACTTAGTAGATTTTTATAATGACTTAAAACTTTAAGAAACTCTAAAGCAATTAAAAAACAAATTGCTTTAAACAGTAACTTAATCTATTTTAAGTCATTTAATTCATTTTTTGATTAAAAATTAACATCGAAATTTAAAAAAAAAATCTATTAAAAGCATCAATTTTTTAACATAAATCTGTTCAAAAAGTTAACTGCTACAGTATGCAATCTTTTATATGTTTGATTTTTTATAGATAGGACTATAAATAAAAAAAACAGAAATTTATGTTTTTAATAAAAAATTGAACAAACAAACAAAACAAAAAAAAATTTGAACACATTTTAATTAAAAAAGCAGTAGTTTATACAATTATTAAAGTTGTTTGACAAAACAGTTAGTGATAACAGTATTACTCTTACATCTAGAAAAAACAAAAGAACTACATTTTATGAACATTTTAAACAAATTAAATTATTTAAGAGAAAAATTTGTTACATAAAACTGTTAGTGATAAATAATAAACATGTACTGAACTAAGTAAATATAAAAAAGCTTAAACATTTTATTTTTCAAACTTTTTTTAAATAACATTTAGAACAAATTACTTCAAGTTACCCTAGCATGTTTTTTTAATGTATTATAATTAAAATTGCAAACATTTTGGGAAATGAAATAACTGGTATATAACAATGATTATTTCATTTATATTTATAAGTCATATATAAAATATTTTATTATTTATAATTGTAAATTTATGTTTTGTTACAATTTTAGAAAATTATTGTGCTATCGGATTTTAAACAGCTTTATGTCAAAATTTGTTTTCAAATTTAAGTAAACAGTAAATAAACAAATTATAATTTACTTAAAAGATCAAACTATAACTTTTTTTTTTCAATTCTTAAGTATCAATTAAACTTCAACTCAACCTATACAGTATTCATGAAGTAGTACTAAAACAACCAAAAATAAATATTGTAGCTCTCTTGATCAGAAAATTGTATTATATGCCACAAAGCAAAAGCAAATTAAAATAGAAAAATTATGAGTATTTTCAATCTCTACTTTTTTACTTAAACTTGGATTAGCATTCTAATGAAATTAAAAATCTTTATACAAAAGTTTTAAAATTTATTGATTTTGTTTTGCATTTAAGTAACATCATATCTAAATTTAATTGAGATATTTTATGCTTATTTTAAATGCAAAGAAATATTTATAAAAATTCAAGGTTCTTTGCTAAAAGAGCATAGGAAAAGTTAAGTAAAATATTTAAAACTTTATAAGTATCAGTACAAAAGCTTTGTTTTACTTATGTTTATAACTTTTTATATAAGTAGTTGGATTTCAAAAACTTGTCTATCACTCAAAAATATTTTTTTAATATTGGTAAATCCATTGTAATTATAAATAATGTTTATATATATTTCAAAACGAAGAGTTAGAAAAACAATACAAATAATATGTATTGGAAAAATTGGAATCATACTGTTAAATTAGTAGAAAAATACAAACAAGTTATAAAAGATAAATGATATATTCTTTTTAAACTAACTCAGGTTTGCCACTCTTTGAGCCAAAAAATCTTCCCTGAGTGACCAAAAATTTCCCTGAGTAACCTTAAATTTCCCTGAGTATTTTTCAAATCTTAAAAAAAAAAGTTTCTCTTCTAACAAAAACTATTAATACCTCATTCTCATTTTTCTTCTTTAATAATAAAAGGAAGGTTGTATGTGTATGCTTCTGCATTAAATTTATGAAAAAAACTGTTTTCAAAAACTTAATCTTAAAAGGTTTAAACCAATTAAAAATTAAAAACTAAATTTTTGCACAACTTTGTGTAAACTTGTTAGTTAACTTTCTACATAAAAGAATAAAGTTTAATTTGTTTGACATTTTAATTGACAAAATTTAATTATACTATAATAATAATTTCACATGAAGAAGACACTTAAATGCATACATAATAACTTCATTATGACTTTCCTAGCAACTGTTCTGAATGCAGTAAATAAAACTTAAAAGCTTAACATTATTGTAAAAAACCTGCAAAAAGAAAGTTTAAAGAAATAGCTAAAGAAATATCTCATATCAAAGTACAACTTAATACCTAACAACTGATACAAAATAATCTAAAATTAAAATTTTTTATGTCTTTTAGATGTTCATACACAATCTATTTTAAATAACTGAAAACATAATTTTGATTTTAAAACAATTTCACATTACCTAATAAAAAAATCTTAATACTGTTTTTTTAAGTATGCAAATTCTAAATCAATAGTTTTAATTTTATTTTCAAGTTTATTTGCGTTGTCCTTAGCAGCTATTCCTCTTGCTAATAATTCTTTCATTGCTTCTAAATCAGACTGTTTGTTGGCATCTGCAGTATATTTGTCATAGTCTTCATTCAAACATTTGAGTTGCTTTGTAAGTTTACTTTTTTGTTTTCCTAACTTGCTCAAAGCATCACCTTTACTTGGAACATTATTAGCAAAGCGCTGTTGCTCAAGATATGCCAAATATTGGGCCCTAGAAGATTGCATATAGATGATCTTTGATCATTCTTCGGGACCTTATTGTCATCTCTCCCATATTAGTTGATATTACTTCCTTATTTAAGCTTAAGCCCCGTTCAACACTTGCCTGGCCATTGTGAAGCACAAAAACAGCCTCAAGGACTCTTGTTAAATCTTTATACTTGCTTGGGATATCGAGTGTGTCAAAATAAAAGGTGTCTAAACTGTGACTTTTTTCAAGAAAATTTTCAAAAAGTATTTGGGTGTTAGAAGAACTTAACAAATCAATGTATTAATTAATGCTGTCATCACCCTCTTTTGCTTTTAGTATCTTCATGCTGACAAGTTGTTGGACCAACCTTGTAAAGTTTCTGACACAACCGTCTTTACCCATTCCAATTAGACATGTCGGATATAAATTATTATTTATAAACAAAAATTTAACCTCTATTTTCTAACAAAAGTAATACAACACTAATCTGTATTCATTTTAATTTTTTTTAGTGAAAACAAGTAGTTTTAAACAAATAACAAATAACTTCATTATTTAAGAAATAAGAACTAATAGTACAACATAGTGTTTTTTAAACTACATAAGTAACTTAAAATAAAAAGTTTATTAGAACTTTTCAATGAATAGTTAACAACAACTTTCATTTCTCTAAACTGTTTGATTTTACTAAAGTAAATATAAATTTAAAACTTCAAAAAACTACAATGTTAATACTAAGAATATTGAAGAACTAGCCGCAAGGCTAAAAAAATTCTAAATAACCACTTAAATAATAAAAATTACTACTTTTGAACAAAATATTGAAACTGGATTAACTAAACCTCATTCTAGATCTAGAAAAAAATTTTCCTGAGATTTTCAAAAACTTCCCTGAGTTAAAAGAAAAATGCCAAAATTCCCTGAGTTTCCCTGAGATTTTTTACAGTTTGAAAATTCCCTGAGATTCCCTGAGTTCCCTGAGTGTGTGGCAACCCTGCTAACTAAAAGACCAGTGTATCTTTTAATTAGGTAAAATGGTCTAAAAATAGAAAAATTACAAACACTGCTGAGTTATTTAAAAATAAATATAATATTAAAACAAAAACTAACTAAAAGAGCTGAGTGCTCCTGGGTCAAACTTAGTCCTGCTTGTTTTATCACCATTTGATGCTTAAACAATTTGAAAGAAGAATTTTGTCTTCATTTTGAATTTCAGTGTCATCAAAGCTGCACTCAATTAAATACTTGTAATTATATGTTGCTTGTAATGGTAATTGCTAGCTGGAGTATCAGCCTCTCACCTTCATCAACAACAGAGGGTGTTGTACTTGCATCTTTAGTTTTTTTCTAATATGACAATTTGCCTTACGTCATGTACAAATAAGATTTAGTTGTTTCAAAATAGCAGCTCTTTTGACTAGATCTGAGTAGCCTCTTTGTGGGTTTAGGTTTTTGTTTATTAGCTTACTAGTAAGGCTGAACCTCTTATATGATATTTTCATTGCTTTAGAAACAACTTTTAACTGTCTAGTTAAATTATACCTTAAAATTTCTTTCAAATTATATTTAAAAATTAAACGCAAAAGTTTAAAAATAACTTTTGAGATATAGCTAGTCAAAGTCAGAGACTACAATAGGTTCCATATGGGAGGCACAAACTAAAATATAGAGTAACTAGAAATCACTAAAAATCTATCACCTCTATAAAACTACCTTAAACTTTCAGGAAATTTCACTTGCATTATTTAGAAAACTATTTTGAAAAATAATTCAAAAAATATTAAAAAGTATTTAAGACAAAATAACAAACTGTTTTTTATTTGTTTAATTATTAAAAAAAAAAAATTTTAATAACTCTATCTAACAGAATTTTCTAAATATTGCAAGGAGCATTTCTAAAAGATTAAAGTAGTTATATAAAAAAACAAAGGAGTAGATACAATTTTAGTGAAATAGTCTTTTTTTTTTGGCGCTTACCATTAGGAACCTATTGTTGCCTCCAACTTAGACCTGCTATAATTCAACTTTTTTTTTCAAAATCTGTAAAAAGAATCTGTAAAGAGCTTAGTTAAAACTCTATAAAATAAGATCAAATTGCAATAAAAAAAATTTACTAACCCCTATGCCCATAATACAATATATCAATTTATAAACAATTTATGTAAAGGTTCCAAAAAAAAATAATCTTAGGACAATAATGAGAGAAATAGACCAAGTTATCTAGTTGTGAAAAATGCTGGAATTTATGAACATCTGCATTAGTAATGTTTGTAAATAGTTTTGATCTTAAACCCATTTATACTATTTTTAAAATAAACTAAAACACTATAATAACTCAAAAATAAAACTACTATGTCAAGAAAAACATTTAGTTTAAAATAAAGTGTGATAAATATCAACTACTGTAAAGTCATTTACATTATATAATTTCACAAAACATATTTTACTTAGAACAAAAAAATACGTTTTTATCATTAAAAAATAGTTTTTAACTAAACAAAAATACAATTCTAGTGGTTTATGTGTAAATTTTTAGCATAAAACTTTTGGAAAATTTCAAAGTTGTGGAAACCATGTTGAAAAGTTAGGTTTGACACTTGGAACTACTAAAAATTAGGGAAATTAATGAAACCAAATTCAAAAACTTATAAGTTTTTTGCAAATTTCTCTTAAAAACTAATTGTGACATTTTTCATAACAAGTTTTTTGGGTTAATATGGTTTACATCAAAACAGCAACAATTTAGTTTAAAAAAGCTCAATTATTTTTTAGCAGAAACATAAAAAAAGATAACTTAATGACCAAGTAATTCATTAGCATCTAATTTTTATCAAATTTTTGAAGATATATATATGTATATGAAACATCTTAAAACTATATAAAAACTTAAAACATTAAACTGATCAAAGTGTATAGGGAGAAAAAACTCAATTTAAATAAATTAATCTTTTTAAAGCACTAAAATTGATAAAGTAATAAAATTGCTAATGAATAGTTAAATGCCTTGTTACTAAATTTTTCACACTGAAAGAAATATTTTTCACGCTTTATTTTGTTGTCACAAAAAATAAAACCAATAAAAATTACAGGGTTGCCACTCTTTGAGCCAAAAAATCTTCCCTGAGTGACCAAAAATTTCCCTGAGTAACCTTAAATTTCCCTGAGTTTCCCTGAGTATTTTTCAAATCTTAAAAAAAAAAATTTCTCTTCTAACACAAATTATTAATACCTCATTCTCATTTTTCTTCTTTAATAATAAAAGGAAGGTTGTATGTGTATGCTTCTGCATAAAATTTATGAAAAAAACTGTTTTCAAAAACTCAATCTTAAAAGGTTTAAACCAATTAAAAATTTAAAACTAAATTTTTGCACAACTTTGTGTAAACTTGTTAGTTAACTTTCTACATAAAAGAATAAAGTTTAATTTTTTTGACATTTTAATTGACAAAACTTAATTATACTATAATAATAATTTCACATGAAGAACTCACTTAAATGCATACATAATAACTTCATTATGACTTGTATGTCTTTCCTAGCAACTGTTCTGAATGCAGTAAATAAAACTTAAAAGCTTAACATTATTGTAAAAAAAGCCAACTTTTTTTAAACAAGGTTTTAAACTGTACTTAACTCATAATACTTAAAAAAGTTTTTAAATTAAATCTGCAAAAAAGTTGTAAAGTATATTAAAACATTCACACTAAAAAATTAATTACCATTACTGCTACTACTTTTATAATTATTATTTATAAACAAAAATTTAACCTCTATTTTTTTAACAAAAGTAATACAACACTATTCTGTATTCATTTTAATTTTTTTTACTGAAAACAAGTAGTTGTAAACAAATAACAAATAACTTTATTATTTAAAAAATAAGAACTAATAGTACAACATAGTGTTTTTTAAACTACATAAGTAACTAAAAATAAAAAGTTTATTAGAACTTTTCAATGAATAGTTAACAACAACTTTCATTTCTCTAAACTGTTTGATTTTACTTAAGTAAATATAAATTTAAAACTTAAAAAAACTACAATGTTAATACTAAGAATATTGAAGAACTAGCCGCAAGGCTGAAAAATTTCTAAATAACCACTTAAATAATAAAAATTACTACTTTTGAACAAAATATTGAAACTGGATTAACTAAACCTCATTCTAGATCTAGAAAAATATTTCCCTGATATTTTCAAAAACTTCCCTGAAATTTAGAGAAAAAATCAAAACTTCCCTGAGTTTCCCTGAGTTAAAAGAA
Source organism: Thalia democratica (assembly GCF_965202585.1). NCBI lineage: Eukaryota > Metazoa > Chordata > Thaliacea > Salpida > Salpidae > Thalia > Thalia democratica. Next base: position 37,840,139 of record NC_139167.1, on the reverse strand, counting down.
AAATGCCAAAATTCCCTGAGTTTTTTCCCTGAGATTTTCTACAGTTTGAAAATTCCCTGAGATTCCCTGAGTTCCCTGAGTGTGTGGCAACCCTGAAATTATTAAAAAAAATTTTTTAACAGGGTTGCCATTCTTTGAGTAAAAAAACTGTCCTGAGTGTCTAAAAAATGTCCTGAGTCATCCTGTATTTAATCAAATGAATATAAAACAAATTTTTCAAAATAATAAAAATAAAGTTTTTCAATAAAATTGGTTATAGAATAAAAAAGTGTTGAAATTAAATCGACTGAATTTCATTCAAAATCTAAAAAATTCTGTCCTGAGCTTAGAAAAAAATCTTTTCTATAAAAAATATCATTAGTTTTCTACAAAAATAAAACTATTCTGAGTCAGCCTGAGTTGAAAAAAAAAAAAAAATCTAGAGTTATCCTGAAATTTTTTAAAAACTTCAAATTAGCTTGAGTTATCCTTAGTATACTTGGTGCGTGGCAACCTTTATAAAATTAAAAAGATCTTCAAACTAATCATATTTCAGTTTTTCAGTCATAAATTTAAGTTTCAAATCATATCTACTTATTCTAAAAGTTAGAGGATATAGTAAAAATATTTTAAAATTGGTTGCTTTTAAAACTATGGAAGTAGGGAGTTTTAAAATAGCTCTTTTTGCCATTTCTATTAATATGCTATCTAACTCTACAACTTTGTATCTTTTTGTATTAGACTCTATTTTATAACTATAAAGTAATAAGATATGTTAATAACATAAGTTTCTGCAAAATATTTTTTACCTAAATAAAACTAAATCTTGTTATAACCTTAGTTTAACTAAAAGGTTTTTATAATAATTTTACAGCTGTTGTTAAATAAAGCTGAATTTAGAACATATTTTCAGCGTTTAAGCTACTTTTGGAATCTTTGATAGGGTGTATCTACTGCCAATAAAAAATGAAAACTTTTGACTAGGGCAGTTGGCGAATCATATAATATAAACATAAAAACAGTTTTCTAGCTTTTACCACAACTGTGCTTTTGAGAGTTTTTTTAATAAAATACCCTTTGTAAATTAATTGGAACCTTAAAAATTAAACTTATAAATTTTTAGTTGGAAAATTTTTACATGTAGCTATTACCACAAAAACACATTCTACACGTTTTAAGACAACTTGGAGAAATTTTCATGGAGGAATTTCTTGATTTTGTGTGTAAATTTAGGATCACTTTAAATGATAGAAACTTACAGAAAACTAAGGAGTGCCTCCATGAAACTTTCTCCAAATTGTCTTCAAACATATAGAATGTGTTTTTGTGATAGTTGCTACGTGTAAAAACTTTTTTAACAAAAATTAAAGGTTGAATTTTTAAGGTTCCATATAAGTTGCATAGGGTCATTTTTCAGAAAAATCTCAAAAGCAAAATGGTGGTAAATCTGGTAATTTTTTTTTCCGTTTTTTTTTAAGTTATTTTCTTTGCTTCAAATCTTAGCTTTTTAGTTTTTAAGATTTATTTCCTAGAGTATACCATTGAAAAAAAAATCTGAAAATAAACTCACTAAAACAACTGCTTTATGAAAAACTACAACTATGTTAAAATAAATGCTTGTGGTATTTTAATGATTTTTTGAATAGTGAATATTGAAATAACACAGTATACAAAAATTCTAATGTCATAATAAAATCAGTTGTAGCTGGTAGAGCTTGAAATAGGGTTGATTAAAAGTTAGATGCTAAGGATAATTTGAAGTTTTAAAAATATCAGGCTATTTTTTTATTTTAAGGATAACTCAGGCCAGTATGATGTTATTCAAAAAAATTTCAGGGTAATTTAAACATTTTTTAACATTTATAAATCCTAATTCTTTTTTTCTATATCATGAATTGTAATTTCATTTTTAAAGGTATATTATTTTATAGCCAATTTTTTTCAAACACTTATTTTTTATTGATATTGAAGAGTTTTGATAAAAAAATATTATTTAAAAATTTTGTATAGGACTAAAAAAAATTCAGGACAACCTAGGACAGTTTTATGTCACTCAGGTCAGATATAACTAGGTTGTTACACATTTAAGATAAATTTTTGATAAAGATTTACAAATAAAATGTTTTAAGTTTTTCAACTAATACAGGTATAATGATAACTAACTCAATCTGTAAAATTTTAGCTAGTTATTAAAGAAATCATACTTTAAACTATAAAATGTGTTTACAAATTAAATGTTAGGCATGGATAGCGTAGATATTTTTAAAGTGTACTTCAAATTGTTTTTGTTAATTCAGAATTCTAATTCTATTTCAATAAAAAATTCTTAGTTTTTGAGTAAAATATTTTTAAACATTGATGAGCAGTGAGCAACAACTTTGAATTGGGAAGTTACAAACTCAGGGTTCTCAGGATACCTTTTCCTGTTTTAATTTTATCACTAGTCAGGATAAAACAGGCTGGTTTGAATTTATAAACCTCAGAAGAGTTAGGTAAGTTTGTAGTTTTTTTAAAAAACTTTGAACAGTTTTTAGAGTTTTTAAAAATTTAGTTTATTTTGCTTCTAGCAGGGTTGCCACTCTTTGAGCCAAAAAATCTTCCCTGAGTGACCAAAAATTTCCCTGAGTAACCTTAAATTTCCCTGAGTTTCCCTGAGTATTTTTCAAATCTTAAAAAAAAAAATTTCTCTTCTAACACAAATTATTACTACCTCATTCTCATTTTTCTTCTTTAATAATAAAAGGAAGGTTGTATGTGTATGCTTCTGCATTAAATTTATGAAAAATATGTTTTCAAAAACTCAATCTTAAAAGGTTTAAACCAATTAAAAATTAAAAACTAAATTTTTGCACAACTTTGTGTAAACTTGTTAGTTAACTTTCTACATAAAAGAATAAAGTTTAATTTGTTTGACATTTTAATTGACAAAATTTAATTATACTATAATGATTATTTCACATGAAGAACTCACTTAAATGCATACATATAATAATGAATAGTTAACAACAACTTTCATTTCTCTAAACTGTTTGATTTTACTTAAGTAAATACAAATTTAAAACTTAAAAAAACTACAATGTTAATACTAAGAATATTGAAGAACTAGCCGCAAGGCTAAAAATTTCTAAATAACCACTTAAATAATAAAAATTACTACTTTTGAACAAAATATTGAAACTGGAATAACTAAACCTCATTCTAGATCTAGAAAAAAATTTACCTGAGATTTTCAAAAACTTCCCTGAAATTTAGTGAAAAAATCAAAACTTCCCTGAGTTTCCCTGAGTTAAAAGAAAAATGCCAAAATTCCCTGAGTTTCCCTGAGATTTTCTACAGTTTGAAAATTCCCTGAGTTCCCTGAGTGTGTGGCAACCCTGTTCTAGACTTTTAATGAGATTCACTTGTTCACTATTTAATATGTTTATTATCTATAACCAAACTGTTCAAAAACTTGATTATTGTAATTGATTACTTATTTAATATTTTTTTTTAATTATTGTAGGTGTTTTTAATAGTGTTTAAAAACTCATGATTACTCAGGACAGTTTATTGGAATCAAAGATTGGCAGTCATGTTAAATGTAAAATTGATAAAAGATTATTTTTAAATGAAAAAATGAAGTATAGTTTGATGTTTAAAAAAATGGTCTGAATTTTTTTCAAAAAAAGATTAAAAACTAAACAATTTAAATTTTGCCAACTTATGAGAACTATGGGAATATGAGGAATTTAAAACAAAAAACCAGATGTTTAACAAAAATCACTGAAGAACATAGAAATTTAAAGAATTTTTACATGTTAAGTAGTAAAATTTTGATTTGACACAAAAAATCTAATATATAGAAAAAAGTAAAACTTTTGTCATAATAATTTTTTTGTGAACAAATCATTTAGAGAGTTTTGCAGCATCTTTTCTATGTTGTTTAACTTAACACATTTTTTAACCTATAACCTAACTTTAAACTAAGTAGACACAAAAACTTGGAAGAGATTCAGAAAACCTGGAATAAATTTCTCAAAAACCAGTGGCACCCTGTAATTAGTAAGTAAAAGAATCGAAACTTGAAAAATTAAAGTAAAAGACCTTGGGAATGTGATTTCATATTATCATATTATATTATATCATATGGTTTAGAAGAATTAATTTAGTCAACTTTATCTCCTATTTTTAAGGTTTATTTAAAGCTCAGCACAAAGTATTTAAGACTTGTTTCCTAGAGTCTTTGCTACCATTCTTAAAAAGAAGAAAATGCACAAATACATTCACTAAATAAGTTGAATAGAAATAACAATATATAACCTTTATGGCATAACAATCAGGGTTGCCACTCATTTTTTCAAGATGTTTTCCAGGTTTTCCAAATTTCTTCCAGGTTTTAAAATTACCTATTTTTGGGTCTTTTTTTAGTTTTAAATCAAGTTTAAAGTAAGAAATTGTGTTAAATAGTATAAAAAACATTAAAAAGATACTATAAAGCTACTTTATATATGTTTTTTGTAAAAAATTTTTTTGATTATGACAAAAATCTTTATTTATATGATAGACTTTTAGATAAAATTGAAATTTTACTACTGAAAATGTGAAAATTGTAAAAGCTTTAGGTTTTTTTAGGGATTTTTGTTCAAAATTCCAGGTCTTTTTCAAAATTTCTTAAATTCCAGGTTTTTTGCCTAAAATGTCAAACTCTAGGTTTCCAGGTAAAGTGGCAACCCTCTAACAATGCAATCAGTCTGGTAGAAATGAAAGTACAACATTAAATAAGGGTTGCCACAAGCCCAAGATATCTAAGACAATTTGAAAATTTTTAAACCTCTGGGTAACTTAAGATATTTAAGGATTTTATGAAAATAAAAAACAAACATTCAGGATAACTCTTTAAATATTTAAAAACCTAAAGATCACTTAAGATATCTAAAAATCGTTTAAAGTTAAAAACACTTTGGAAAACTCAAAACAATTTGAAACCTTTTAACCTCATTGTAACTCAGGCTAATTTTTTTTTACATTTAATTTTTTGAGGCTAGTATGGTGTTTTTATAAAATATTCAGGGTAATTTTGTGAACTTAAAAAAATCTCAACCCTTTTTTCTTAATCTTGAATGAGACATTGTTGTTAAATTTTCACTGATATCATACTTTATAACCAAATATGTTCAAAAACTTCTTTTAATTTGAAAATTGTTATATTGTATATTAAATTGTTTTAGAATTATTTAAAGCATTTAAAAATTCAAGATGTCTCAAGACATTTTAAGATCATACAGAACAGTTTTAAGCAAGGTTGCCACACACTACGAGCATAAAGTTATTGTTATAGGAAAATTTAATAATTTTTCAAAAAACATAAAACTTTAATGTCAATTATTTTCCTTATCTTAAAAGCTATCTAAAATTTTTTTTTTTATTTTAGAGAACGCACCTTTGCCTTTAATTTTAAAAAAAAATTATTTAATTTGGGGTTGGAATTATTTCATGGGGTCCCTCCAAAAAAAAAGGTTTTTTTTCGTTTTTTTTAATCAAATGGTATTAGAACCAAAAATAAATATTTTTTTTTAATTTTTTTTTTTGATTTCCCTTAGTTTGCATGTTATAAAAACTCCTAAATAGTTATTTTATAAATAATGTTAATATCTTTTACGATTTGGCCCAAAATCAAAATGTAGTATATTACACTATCATTTGCCTTGGCCATTTCCTAGATAAAAAATTGATAAAAGGAAAAAAAAAGTTAATAAGAATGTGAATATACAACAAATTTAATTAAATTATTTTATTTTAATTTAGTTTGATGTAATTCACATTATCGGCCAAATCGTAAAAGATATTAACATTATTTATAAAATAACTATTTAAGAGTTTTTATAACATGCAAACTAAGGGAAATCAAAAAAAAAATTACAAAAAGTATTTATTTTTGGTTCTAATACCATTTGATTAAAAAAAACGAAAAAAAACCTTTTTTTTTGGAGGGACCCCATGAAATAATTCCAACCCCAAATTAAATAATTTTTTTTTTTAATTAAAGGCAAAGGTGCGTTCTCTAAAATAAAAAAAAAAATTTTAGATAGCTTTTAAGATAAGGAAAATAATTGACATTAAAGTTTTATGTTTTTTGAAAAATTAATAAATTTTCCTATAACAATAACTTTATGCTCGTCCACACACTTTGGATGGGTTTGAGATTTCCACTACTAGCAAAATTCCCTCAGGTACACAGTAACAAAAACTAATTAAATTTTGTTTTAACCAGGGCGAAAAATAAACAGTACACATGTAAAACAAAAAAAAATAGAGAACTACTTTTAACGTAATAAATTATTATACAACAAATACTTTATTTTTAAAACTTTATTATGTCAAAAATCGAACAAAACAAAATTGCAAAACTAATTTTGTGGTAATATTTAACTAATAGTTTATACAAGTTGAAGTGAAGCAATTAGTCTTAAGACAATCTATACAAAACAAAAAGGGATATGTCTTAAAATACTTTTTTAGTGACAGTAACTAATATATAATAAAAAAAAACATAATAATAATAAGATATAACACAAAATTGATGTTAGTTATTGAAATTTTAGTAAATTTTTTGGACATAATTAAGTGTTTTTAAACTATAGCGGAGAAAAATATTTTATTTTATTTTAAACATTAATTTTAAAGTAAAATAACAAATTAATTTATGAGATTTAATAAAATGTAGCGTATGTAAAAATAAAAAGCTTTAATTTTTTAGTTATGCTTTTTGGTTACTATAGCGATAAAACAGCTGTAATTAAAGATTTTCAAATTTTACCATACCTTGTTGCCACTCTTTGAGTATTAAAAAATGTCCTGAATAATCAAAAGTTGTTTTGAGTCATCCTGAATCTTTTTCAAACCATAAAAAAATGACTCAGAAATAATAAAAATCAAGTTTCTCAACAAAATTGGTTAAAGAACAACAAATTTATAAAATTAAATCAACTAAATCTCATTTAAAATCTAAAAAAAAAATCTTTCCTGAGCTTTTAGAAAAGTATTTTCCGAAAAAGCTATCCTGAGTTTTCTATAAAAAACCAAACTATTCTGGGTCAGCCTTATTTATCCTGGTATTTTTGAAAAACTTTAAATTACCATGAGTTATCCTGAGTATACTGATTGTGTTGCAACCCTTATGAGTTAAAAAATATATTCAAATTAAGTAAGTTGTAGTTTCTCCACAAAAAAATAAAATCTGAAGCATATCTACTTATTCTAAAAGTTAAAGGTTAAAGTAAAAATTTTTTAAAATGGTTTTAAATAGTTTTTTTTTTCATTTCTGTAAATATTCTTTTTAATTTGAAACTTTGTATATTTTTGTATTAGATTCTATTTCAAAACTATAAAGAAAGATAGAAGTTAATAAAATCAGATGCTGCAAAATATCGTTCAAGTTAAAAATACTAAATTTTTTTATAACCTTAGCTTGAAATGTCATAGTTTTCCTTTAGGTTTTTTATCAGAGGGATAATAATGTTTCAAAAAAACTTCTTTACATAAACTTAAACTCAATATAGTTTTTAAGCTTATTTTTAGAAGTTCAAGTATTTGTGGTGTATTAACTGGAGATCTTTTTCTACACGAAGTCAATTAAAGTTCAAAAACAACTTGAAAACTATTTAGTAATTTTAACAGAAATATTTTACGTATAAAAAGTGTACTTTTAGTTCTCTTTAACTTTATTTATATTTAAGCTGTAATATTAACGAAAAACAGCATCTAGTTATGTTTTTAAATTATTTTTGTGTTCTTTAAAGCAATCTTTAGAGAAAGTGTTTTATGATCGAGTCATTTGCTTTTGTTTTGTACTTCATAGAGAAAGTAGCTTATAATTATTAAATTAAAAAAAAACGCTAAAAATTTCAAAAAAATAGTGTTGTTTTATATTTATAAATAATGTTAAGAAAAAACTGTTCGTTTGCTGTCAGATTTTCTAAAACATTAAAAAAAACCATAATGTATCAAATGGTAGAATTTAAAATAAAAGTGTTTTCCCTAATATTTGCTTAATCATCAATTTTTATTTATACCCTTAACCCTAACCCACCTTACCCAAACATTTTAAAAACTAATTAAAAAATGATATTTAATATTAATTTTATGCTGACTCGGCAAATATTGGGGGATTTCAGTCACATCAACAAAAGGACTCCTTTTCTATGGGCTACATCACCATTTATACGGACCCAAAGTAAAAGAATTAATAGTTTGGAAACTAGATACATTAAGCTAAAAGGTGATGTATAAAACATCATACAAAAAGAAAATATAAGCATGCGAGAAAGCGTGTAAACTGGTCGTCATTTTTGTTTCAAAAACAAATTACACCAAAACTTCTTTTAGTTTAAAATAAAAAAAGTTAAAATATTTCTATTTACAGCTTTAAGTAATTATAACTACTTTAATTTGTTGGTTAAAGGTATTTTTTTTATTCCATTCAAATACAATGATTGTTTTAAAATGGAAGAAACAAAGAGCAATTACTAAAACTATTTATCTATAACTAAAGTACCAATAAAAAGATTTTATCAGCAGAGATTTAATAAAAATGTTTGAAGAAAAGAAAATCGAACGTGAAAATTTTGATAGCATTCATGAAAACTGTCACAGTTTAACAAACTTTGAATTTGTAAAACGAACTATGTCAAATGCTTCAAAAAGTAATAAAAGCAAAACCTTAACATCCTTGGATATATTCTATTCTAGGGAAGATTGCATCAAAGCCTTGATGATTAATAATTTTAAACATCAAACTAAAAAAAGGCCAAGTTCTCGCAGTATACCATCATATGACCCATTAGTTGGAGGAGGTAAGTTTATAAACAACTTTATACTTTGAGCGTTTATGTTATTGTACAAATTTAAGTACTATTTTGTATTTCTTGCCCTTTTCAAAACTTAGTCTACGTCCACATATTTTTATTATTACTAAGTTTTTAATTTTTTAGAGGTTTAAAACCTTAATTTCTTACTGTGGGCTAAAAATAAGTCAAGCTAAGATAGACTTTTTCGGTGACTAAAAACAACAATTAAGTGGTTTGATTGTACTGTATTTCTTGTTTTAAAAGCCGGTTTTGATTATTTTTGTACTTTAATATTTTTTTTCAAGTTCTTTAATGTTAAATAGAAAAAGTTTTTGATTTTTTCAGTTAAACATTTACTTAAACTTTATCAATTTTTGTCAAAAGTGGCTTGAAATACTATACAAAAGTACTGAGCTACTTATTAATCCTTTTTACTTCTTTTTTATATAGTTTTAATATTTGTTGTTACTTTAAGCCCTTCTTTAACTTGAAAATAAGCAAATGTTTGTCACACCTCAGCTTACTAACTTCTAAATTACTTTAGAAAAAAAAGTTTCAAAACATTAAGTCCAGTTCTATTCAATTACAGTGCTTCCTCACTTATCCGGTCCTCACTTATCCAGTTCCGCACTTATCCGGCCAGTTTTAGTCAAGAAAAAAGTTTTACTTTTGATCAGCTAAAATAAATACTTTAATTTAAAAACATGAATAATTAGATTTCAATAACTATGGAAGCAGTCTATAATAACATAATAAGTTTATTAAAAAAAACTTATATATATCTACAACTCAAATAATTCGCGCTATATAATTATAAGAATATCAAACCGGGGCTACTCCAAACATCAAATTTTATATTGTGGTGAATAATTTTTATTGAGATGAACAATTTTTATTGCAACAGCTGTGTTGTATTTAAGAACGTTGCGTTACTTAAGCAATGGTACACAACCGGCCGGATGAAACAAAAACCACACCAGAAAGTTTTTAAAACTTATCCAATTCTGTGAGTTTTGTGCTAAGAAACAAAAAAGTTATGTCAGACAAACCTTCATTCTTTCCTTTTACAGAAAGAGCTCTGATATTAGTTAAAATGACCTTGTTTTCGTTGAAATAGTTTTAAAATTTACATAGTTTAGTTTCGTTTGATTTTAGTCTTTTTTAATTCTTTGGTTTATTGAAAAAGTTAAAGTAAATTTAAATAACAGTAATTAAGTGTACGTCTTATTATATGCATTGCCCAATATTAATGAGGTATGTTATTAAAAAAAACAGAGCCAAAGGATTATCCGGCTATATTTACAAAAAAAGCTTGCCAAACATGGCCGGATAAGTGGGGCAGCACTGTATGTACATTTAAAAATTGTAGATATTTAAGTCACTAAAAAAGTCAATGTTAGCTTGCAAGCCCACTATGTAGTAAAAGCTTCTCAGTAAAGTTTTACTTATTTCTTAGCTAAATTTTTAAATATATGACTACATGACAATTCGGATTCCGACAACTCTAATTCCTACAATTATAATTATTTGAAATTATTTAAAGGTCTGTAACTTAAAAAGTAACATATTATCAATAAAAATAAAAATTGCGTATGTAGGTCTAATAAATATATACAAATACTTCTTTTGATTTATAAAATTATTATTAAATATGAAATTTTAAAAATATTGAAAATTATTACACTCAAATACTTATTCTAATCATTAATCAAAAAATATTATAGATTTTACAAAATAAAAATGGATTGTAGGTATCAATTACAACTAAAACTTTTTATTTTTACAACTTTTTAAGTTGTGGGCCTAAGTATTATTTTTTAAGAATGTGAATTGTCCGAATTTGAATAGTCGTGCACCAAAAATATTTGTACAAGTTTTATAATTTTTACAAATTACTATTCTGAAACACTTATAAAATTGAATGCGCTGTGAACAAAACATTTGAAATAAAAGTATACTAGTATTTAAAAAAAACAAGTTTAATATAGTTTAGGACTTTAGGTGAAGAAAGTTTGTTGTGAAGAACATACATTGTATGAAAAATATAAATGTGTACGTTGAACACTTTCAACAAAATGTTTTAGTAATAAAGGCAACCACGTAAAAATACTTTCTTTTAAGAACTGTTTACATTTATTTTTTGATATTTTTTTGTTTTGTGTTACAACAACTTGAATATGAGTTTCAAATATAATTAAAATTGTAATTGTTGATATTTATCTCAGTTAAAGTTTCTGTTTATAACTTTTGTTGTAGTTTAAAAAAATACCTCTATAACTTTACATTTCATGACATTTAGTTTGCTATAAATAATATTTTACATGTGTATTTTTTTACGATTGCTTTATTTTTCTATATTGTAGATTGACTATATTGTACAAATTAAACGAACAAATACCTAATTTTAAAGATATATAAAAATAAATAAATATCTTAAACATTTTTATATCATTAAAGACATAAAATTAATTCTTTCTTTTCGGTACTAACTTTATATAAAAGTTTGAGACAACAATTCATTTTGCATAATCTTACAATTTCATTAATTTTTACTATTTTACAAAAATCTATTTAGTTATCTACAAGATCTATTGAAAAGGGTAGATAGAAAAATTTTTAGTTCACAAAAAATAAAATATACTGCAAAATGAATTGTTGTCTCAAATTTTTATATAAAATTGATTCTAAAATTTACTTTTTCCTTAAGTAATCTATCATTTTTTCAGTCTTTATAAGTATACAATCAATTTTTTATAGTACTTTATATGTGATCAACAAAACTAGTTTTAAAGGTTAACCGTACGTTAATTTTAATGTTATAAATTTTAAATACTATTGCAACAGCACTAAATAGTCTACCCAATAGTTAAAAACAATGATTAAGAAAATCTTTAACATTTTTTATTTATTAATTGTGTTTCAAAAAGCAAGTAAGCGATTAGAAATAAACAAAGTAAGGAAGAAATTATAAATATCTCAGAACGCAGTAAAACTTTTTTATTTACAAACCAATAATGATGTAATAAGTGGTTTTTCTTTTAAAGCAAGGATAAAAGTTTAAAAATTTAGCTAAAATATTTAAGTAGAACAAATATCTCTTTTTTTATTAATAATCGTAAATTTCAACGTACTTTAACACTACTAAAGTGAATGAGATGTTTTAGATGATAGCTGTTTATAATGTTACAACCAAATATATTTACTAACTAGTATATAAATAGTTATGCAAAAATACGATTAATAAACTTTGAATAAACCGTATGTTTTATCGTTATTTTTTAACAACAATTTACTGCTACTATAAAGTACTTAAAAGCAGGTTTTACTACACCTGTTTTATTTACTATCATAAAATTAGTTTCAACTTGAAAAACTGAACTAAAAAAAATATTTTTAAGAAATTCCTATACTGAAACTACAAAAAATAAAACACTTACGAAAAAATTACGAAAAATAAACTAAAATATTTTACTGTGTTTACATAAACTAAAACACTCCTGAAAAGGACGTTAAAAGGTATCATTGATGTGCTAGTCAATACCGAAAAGTTCTTTGTGCACCAGGTTCTAGAACAAAATATTTTTAGCGCTTTTATTGTCCCTAAATAAACATCGAAAAATGATTCGCTTATTTGAAAACAGCTTATTAAAAACGTATAATTTAAGAAACTTATACTTCAATACTGTTTAAATTGTCTTTAAAATATGAAAGCAAATCCTTTTAAAATGTACAATTATTTTTAGAAAAACAGTCGCTAGATGATTGCAATACAGAGGTTGAAAATGAAAATATTATTACTGAGTTTATCAAAAGAAAGTTGAATCTAACCAACGTAGCCACATACTATCAGTTAGCAAGTTTTTTAAGACTAAAAAACCTTGAAAAAATAACCTTGTGCTACATACAGCGCTGTTTTACATGTGTTTGTGAAACAAAAAATTTTTCAGAACTAGACTTCAATAGGATAAAGTTTATACTTTCCAGTTGTCAGCTGAATATCACTTCAGAGTTGGAAGTTTTAAACGCGGTAATTTCGTGGCTCGAGCACAAAGTCAAAGAAAGGAGCTGTTACGCGAACGATCTTTTATTTAAAGTTCGTTTTCCATTACTTTCCAACCACGCTTTAGAGCATGCTTTAAAAGCAATGTCTTCACTTTCAAGAAGTGAAAAATGTAGCACTACGATCAAAGAATATTTAAACAAAGATGAAGTTTCATACCGAAACAAAGAAAGTAGGTACTACACGAACAGGTATTGCAGACAAAAAGAGTTTAGTTTTATATTCCTTGGAGGTTATGTCTTAAATGGCAGCAGGGTCAATTTGAAATGCTTTCAAGTAGAAGGAAGGAATTTCAGAAACGTCACAGCGCTCGCCCCACTGAAAACCGGGATGGCGAGCGCGAAAATCGTGAGCGTGAAGGGCCAAGTTCACGTGTTTCACGGGGCGCACTATCCTTACTGTCTGAACATGGCTGAAGGAGAAAAGCTGACGCATGCCGACATAATCCCGTTCAGCATCAAAAAGTACACGCCTGCAAACAAAACGTGGGTCGACTTGCGACCGGAACGTCCGAAATATCTGGAGAATTTGATTAGTTTTCACGCCTGCGCTTTCATGGATAAAGTGTACGTCGTCGGCGGTGAAGATTTGAAAAAAGAAGTTGTCGAGTCTCACTGCTTGGAGTTTGATTTTACTGGCGATGATCGAGTGAAATGAAAAAGTGTCTCTTGCATGAACCAGGGGAGACTAGACCTGTCTTGTACTGCTTTTAACGGCAAAGTCGTCGCCGCTGGTGGAATTAATGAGCGCCAGTATTTGAAAACTGTTGAAACGTACGACCATGTGGCTGATGCGTGGACTTACATGGCAAGCATGATCGCAGACAGGCGTTTTCACAGTCTGGTTGCCATTGGCAACAAGTTATTTGCGGTCGGAGGAACGCACGGGGAAGATAGCGAACCGCAATGTGAAGTTTTTGACGTTCATTGCGACAGGTTTGTTGCTCTGAAAATCAAATTGAAAAAGTTTGCAAGACCGTGGTCTATGGCTAGGTCTATCGGAAAAAAAATTGTTTTTATGTGCGGTAGGGAATCATTTGTGGCATTATATGACGTTGAGAATGAGAAATGGTCAGAAGAACGTTGTGAAGAAATAGGAAACCTTACAAACTTTAGTTGCTTGAACCTTCCTCAATTTTAGTAAAACTAAAGAGAAAATTTTATGTCTTGTTGTTTTCGAATAGTTACAATACACAATGTATAATAAATGATTTTTCATCTATAAATTATATTAACATTATTTATCTTATTTATGGTTATACCTAACCTAACAACTTACAATATTTCAAATGAATTGTTATTAAATTTTATAGCTTATTAAAATTGTTTAAAGTTTTTTAAATAAAATAAAAGTCTAGTTTTATGCATATTTAGTTTTATAGGTAAAGTTTTTAGAAAAGTTGTAAAAAGATGGTCTTTTTTGTTTGACCGTTTAATATAATTAAAACAAGGTTTGTAAATTAGTTTTTGAGTTCCTTAAAAAAATTATAATTGTAGAGATGTATAATTTGTAATAAAACTTATGTTAGTTTTCACTATTTTAAGATTATTTTAAATATTTTACGCGATAGAAATGATCAACTTAGCTCAGGGTTTTTAAAAGTGGGCAAAGTGGCCCCTTAGGAGGCTATGAGGTCATAATTTAAAACTTACACTAGATATTCTGGAGTTGTTGACGAAAAGCGAAAAAAAAGTGTTAGGTGCTTTTGATGGTAGTTTTTTGAGTAATCTTGTAGAAAGGGACCACAGATTCCTTGAAGGGAAAAATAGGTATACTCTATACCAGGGGTCGGCAGGCAGTTGGTCGTCACGGGCCAAACTTTTAAGTTTGAAAATCTTTGCTGGTCGCAGTTTCAATTTTAGTGACATTTGAATAGTCTGTTGGTTTTAGTTTTAGTCAGACACACAAAAAAAGTTTTACGTTTATAACTTTATAAAACTAAGTGACTTTTAGTTACATATACCTAATAATTTGTACACATTTATTCGCTTAAAACTTTCATTCAATAATATACTTTAATGTTAATAAAATGTTTACTTTTAGAACACTAAATAACTTTTTTTTACTTAATTTTTTAGTTGCCTACTAACTTGCAATAAAAACCGAGTTTAAAAAACAGTTATAGGTCACTTTTATAAATATTTCATAGAAAAAACTATTTTTTCATATTTATTTTTAAATACTTCTTATTGAAAATAGTTTTTGCGAACTAAATAACTTGCATTCTTTAAAAAATACAGTAATCTTGTAACTAGTTTACTATAATAAATTTATACCTGTTTGTATTAAAAAAAATTAAAACAAAATTTATAACGCAAATATTGGTTTAAAACTCTGAAATAAACTTTATTATCAATATAGTGTTATACAGGATTGCCGTTAAAATAACCTGAGTTACATCAAACAAGCATAAGTTTATTGAAATTTGAAAATGCTAAAAACTGATAGAATTGCTGTTAATTAAGCTTAAATACCTGAAATGTGATTGTCATAAAAAGTTATATAATATGTAGCTAGGCTAGAAAAAAATTACAGTTTATAAACTACAGTTTTTAGATTTTTTTTAGAATTCGAAGATTTATTTAAAGTAGTATAAATAGAAACTTCACAAACACTTGAGTTTTTTTTTAAGTGATTTAAAATACAAAAAATAAAGAAGAATTGAAGTAAATTAACAGTTAAATAAATGTATACAGCGATACACAAAAGTTTAATTATCATAAGTTAGCTTTGAAAGGACAGATAAGTTTCTAATATAACTTTTCTAAAGTATAAAAATTAATAACCCAACTGAAGTAATTTTTTTTTGAGCATTATTGACATTTTTCTCTGCTTTACTTTTTATCTAAAAAAGAATAAGTGTAAACTATTGGAGTTAACAATATACAGGTTTAATAAAATGAACATACCTAAATCAATTATACGTTAAAAAGTTATTTTGAAATAAGTACATCTTTGTATGTTATATTGCAATGTTTAGGAATTAAATTAGTTTACAAAGAAACATTATTACAAAAAAAAGTATGGTTACATGACAATTTAAACTCTTAAAATTCAAATTCTTAAAAATTTATACAAGAGACCATAATTAAAAAAATAAAAAATACGTATGTAGGTCTTAATAATTTTTTTATTGCAAAATTTTAAATATTTTTTTAGATACTTCAATATTACTATATTTTAAAACTTATTTTAACCATTTCTAAAAATAATAAAAGATACTTTAAAAAACAACAAAAAAAGGCTGTTAGTTATTAATAAGACCTACATACGTTTTTTAATGTTATTTGATTATACATTGTTTTTGAGTTGTTGCCCCTTAAAATGTTTTTTTTAGAATTCGAAATGTTGGAATTTGAATAGTTGAATTAGTATAGTGGTGTACCTAAAATGTATACTGAACAAAAGGCTATTTTAACTTATGTCATATACTTTTTTCGGTGTGTCTGTACACACTTGAATACTTAATGTAGAAAAATTTTTAATAGAAAATTTTACTTAAACTATACTTAATCTAATTTACCTATTACATGCTAGTTACTTTTTAGTCAAACAAATATGCTCTGAGTGACTTAAGTCAGCTTTTTTTATTTTTAAAAACATTTTTTTACTATCCGATATTAATAAATTTAAGTCCTTAAACAATATTGGCTTGAGAAACAAAATTGAGAAAATTATTAGTATGAGAAATTTAGAAATCTTAAAACTATCGTGATTATTTTATAAAAACCTAAACTGGCCTGAGTCACCCTAAGTTTTTTTAGATATTCTTAATATTCTGAGTCATCTTGACATTTTCAAAAGTTTCAAAATATCCTTAGTTTTCTAAGTGTGTGACAACTTTAGTATTATTTAAGAGTTGTTTTCAAAAATTAGCATCAGTGTATGTACGTTAATGTGCATATAAACTAGCTTATGTGCACTGAAGGTTTACTTTTAAGAATTAATGATGTATTCTAAAAAAAAAGTTTTACCTTATGTCATTCATACTTTGTTTACACACTTAAAATTGTTAAGAAACTGCGTATATTTGAGTGCATAGAAATTAATTCAGTTTGCACATATCAAAAAAAAAAAGTATTCTACACCGAAAAGTTGTTTATCTAATGTTTTTATTTTTTGTTTGAATTGTGTCTTTCTGCACTTAAATGAGTGAAAGTAAAAAACAATTATAATAAAAAATTAGGCTAATTAACCTAACATTGAACCTAAATTAAGTAAAATTTAAGTTAAGTAAGTAAAAATGTAAAAGTGAGCATCTTTATACATTGGTGTGAATAGATATTAATTTAATTTTACAATAAAATTACTTTTAAAAATGAAAATGTGTTTTCAACAAAAACTGTTGTATTTATGCCATATTCTTATTCTATTTAAAAAAATTCTGTACACACAAAAATAACAATATACAGTAAATAAACTTATATATATTATGTCTTGTTATTATGTTATTTAAAATGTTTTTGTTCCGCTCAAATATCAAATTTAGTGACAAAAAGTTTATAAGAGAAACTTAAGTATAAATTACATTGAAAAAAAAGTTAAACAAGAAAAAATATGTTAGTTAATTACAGTGAACAACCGAATATATTTGCACTTAGTTTATCTATTTAATATGTATGTAAAACAAAACTAACTTTTCTAAGTAATTTAAAAACTCTATTTTAGTTAATCAGTTGCTATTGTATGAAGGAAGTTAATATATTCTAAACAGATAACAAACATTTCTAGGAAGCTAACCTTTCTTTTTCATAGTTTTAAGTCAAAGCAGTAAAATTATTGATGGTATTAAAACGTTAAACAGGGACGTAAAACTAAGTTAATCAAGTTACTACAAATCACCAAAAAAAAAATCAAAGTAAAGTATATTTTTGTTCAGCGAACCACATCTACATGCTCGCGGGTAGCTGAATTTTCTTTCGCGGGCCGTTGTTTGCCCTATACTAAACAAAAATGGTGTTAAAAATTCACGAAGGGTCAATTTTGCACGAAGACACTTTTCAACTGGTTGAAAGTTTATTTTGTTGTTATATTTTTTTATTAATTTGTTTTCTTTTCTTTTATACTTTTTACCCTTGGTCGGTAACAATTTTTCTTCTCGATTTTTTTGTTTATTTAAAAAAAAATCACTATCAATGTTACTCCTAACCCTTACTCCGTTGGTCGGTAATTTTTACGTTATTTTTACTTTTCTTGATTTTTAACTTATCTTTTATTTTACTTTTTACTAACACTGCTACTCCTAACTCTTACATTTGGTCAGTGTTTTTTGAAAATTTGTTGTTATGTATTATTATTTTTTTCTTTTAAGATTTTATTTACATTTAACTCCGGTGCAAA
Organism: Thalia democratica; assembly: GCF_965202585.1. Lineage (NCBI taxonomy): Eukaryota > Metazoa > Chordata > Thaliacea > Salpida > Salpidae > Thalia > Thalia democratica. The sequence goes on along the minus strand of NC_139167.1, from coordinate 37,821,935 downwards.
ATTTTCATTCGTGCAGAACTGACCCTTGGTGCAAAACTGACTTGTCTCCCTTCAAAGTATACAACAACATAGTTATAAACTTCACTAGTTAGTAGTTAAATTTAGAAAATTTTTAATATATAAGTTATTAAAAACTGAAGATTTTATCTAAACTTTAAGCAATTTTGAGAAGAAAGTTATATTTTTTAAAAACAGATAGTTTTTTGTTATAATAAAATTTTGAATCTGTTTGAGTAAATTGTGTTCTTACTACGTTTCTTAAGGTCATAATCAGTCGCATAAACACAAATGTTTATAGGAAAATGAAGCACGATTATGAGAATCAGAGAAAACGCTTTATATCATTATATATGTTATTGATAAAACTAACGATGGTATGTGCTTAGTTGTATGTATAACACGGGCTTGGTGGTTAACTGACTATAACGCTTTAATATATATAAAACTGTCCTAAGTTAGTCCTTAAACTAATTCCGTTTTTTAATATAATATGTTTATCAAGTGTTTATTTGACATATACAGCTATTCAAACTAAAATCGAGCTTGTGAGTAATAATTTTAGATAACAAAGACTAAACATCATTTTTTTAGTAACTATACAAATTATTGTTTTAAGTTTTAAAGTTTAAGTATTACTTAAAAGAAAAATTAAACTTTAAAAGCTACATAAAACAAAACTAAACAATTATTACTTAAAATAAAAGTTAATCTTTAAAGTACTATTTTAAAAGATAAATCACTTTTTACTTTTGCTAAAAACCAGAAAAAATGTGAATCAAAATAATAGTTTATTTTGGAACAAACTTTCACAAATTTTATTTCTAAATCTGGTTCTAGAGTCTCCAAATTCTGGAGTTAGGCTCTTTTTGGTTTAAAATATTGTTTTTACAATATCTTTTTTTTTGTAAAAGAATACCTTTTTACTTTAGTATAAAGTAGACTGTAGACTAAACATTTGTAGAGTTTACAATAAGAGATAAATAAAATTCAAAACAAATATAATTCTTATTAGTTTTGTAAGTCTAAATTTTGAAAAAAAGAATAGATCGTTAAAGCACTTAAAAATTTTTTAGATAAATAACAAAACATTATATATTCTATTCGTTCGATGTCACTTTTACGAGCTATCTTACGCCACAAGTGAGTAAGTTTGTAAATAAACATTGTAGTGAAGTGATGCTAGTTCATGATTATCACTTTGAAAATATAACTTTGTCTCAAAGTAATCAAATAAAACATTGGCAATAGTCAACAGGAGGTCATCACAGTTTATTAGAAGATATTAGTAACATTGTTTGAGGTATCAACCTATTGAAATTATTTTAGAATAAAATTTTTAGCTCATATTTATAAAACTCAATTAAAAAAATTTGTTTACAGTTTACACTTTTTTAAGATACTAATTAGTTTATTATTCATACACAATTTATTCTGTTTAACTCTGATTTTATCTTTTTTATCATATTTTTTTATTTTTACTTTTATATTTAAAATACTACTTTCACCTCACTAAAAACTCAACACTCAATGTTAGACTCATGGAAGTTAAAATCTGAGTGAGTGGGTATCTAATTACTATAGTTTGCTTGTGAGTAAGTTGAGTATTTTAAGTTAAATTTAGGTTAAAAAATAGATTAATTTGATAAGTAATTGCCATCTTAAGTTAAACTTTGTTTAATGGTTAACAGTTTAGATTTTGACTAAAATTAGTTTATTTCAAGAAAGTAAATAAAGCTTTATTGAGCACATAAATTTATACAACATATGTGCTTATTATAAGATATGTAAACCGGTTTAACTTATTTTTTAAGTCTAAGACTTATATGAGATTAGAATATTTTTATTGTGAAACATTTATTTCTTGTATTTAAGCAAATGAATATTTTTGGAACATTACTAAGAAAATCTAAATTCAATTAAATTACTTTTCTTTACTTAAATTTTATTTCTTTATCCTAAGCCTAAATAAAATAAAAGTTGAATATTCTTTTTTTTTCTATAAAACTTTATTTAAAAATTTTGTATTTTGTTATTTGGCCTATTTATTTCAAGAATTATAAATAAGTTTGTAAAGAATAAAAAAGGTCTGTCTTTTAATTATAATTTTAAGTATATCTACTACTCTTTTACTATAATTTCAGTAAGTACACTTATTGGTTTTATCAAATTGTTAAATAGTAAAATAGTTTTAAGAAGGTATTTTTCAAACTACTCTTATTTATATTAAAGTTGTGATATTTCTGTCATTTTTGTTTATGCTAACTTTATTTTTTTAAAGAAATTTTTTCAAACTAATCTTATTTTATATTTAAATTTTAATGTTTCTGTAATTTTTGTTTAGGCAAACTTTACTTTATAAAAAGAAAGTTGTGCTATTCAAAAGTTTTTATGTCTTTTCTTATAGTTTTTAATAAATATTTTAAGTACCACCAACCTTATAAATTTTTCAGAGTTTTTTCTTAGTAACATATTTCTTTATCAATAGTGATTTTCTAGCGGTTTTTTTTTACTTTAACAATTATTAGTTTCAGTTTTAATATATATTCTTTACATCTCAACAATATTAGTACTTAATTGTACTTAGTTTTTTGCTATAATAAAACTCTAGTTAATTATTAGAATTGTTGTTTAACTAGTTGTTAAAATGTTAGATTTATTAAAAAATTATTTCAATTATCATTTTTTAATTTTGTTATTTCTGTATTTTGAATTATGTAAAATATTTGAAAACTATGCCTAATATGTGTAACTCTCATACTATTCTGCTTAAAAAAGTTTAGCTTACTTCAATCCAAAACTTTAAAACATATGGCTACCTTATCATATCAATATCTCTGATACCTCTTAAAGCTATGCACTCCAAAGAGACTTACAAAAAACATTTAAACCCATTATTTAATTTGTAATATTTTATGTAGTTTTTTGTTGTTTATAGTTATAACTTATGTTTAAGTGACTATTGCTAACTATTTTTCATATAGGTTTAAATCAAATCAAACTTATAAATTGTTAAAAAAAATTATTTAAATTTCAAAGTTTGATTGAAAAAAAAACTCTTAATATTTTACTTTTAGCTAATGATGGTTGTTTCATTTTGTTGTTGAAGTTTGATTGCTTCTTAAAAAGAAAGACAAATTATTTTTAATAGTTTTAAATAAGTCTTTATTATATTTTTAGATTAACTTAAGTCAACTTTTCATATTAAAAAAAAAAAAAAAAGGTTTTGTTTGTTTTTACTTTTTGTATAACATATCGCTCTGTAGAATGGTAAGCAAGTTTTTCTTATATTAAAATCAAAGTATTTATAGTTTATCCATACTCAACTGGAATTTTTTCATATGTAACTTAAAATGCATTTAAAAAAAAATTAAACTGTCTTTGCTATTTGTTGAAAAAAAAAAATCTATACCAGTCTTACTTATATTAGCTGTTTTATAATTGTTAAGTTTTTTAAAATTACCAGAGTCTTAGAATGTTCTTAAAACAGAGAGGGCTAAAGTTGTTAAAAAAATGTGTAGTTTATAAAATTAAATACAAAATCATAACAACAACTAGTGCTTAAAATCAAAACTTTTTAAAAATATGCATGTTAAGTAATCACAAGTTATGGTTTACAAATTAAATAAAAAATTTAACATTTTACTTTATAATTGGTATAACTGGTTACAAAATGATAAAAACGATTTCTTTATAGTTTTTGTTGACTATTAGTTACTTCCAAACTAATGAACATTGTACTAATTAGATTAAGTTTCAATAACAAAATTTGCTACGTTGTACATTTACAATCTTGAATAAGTTAGTTTCATAATGTCAAGATTTTTTTTTAATGTAACTATTCTAGAGTGACAAAATTGCTTATCAACATGACATGTAAAAGTTCTCTTTTTATACTTTTTTGCAAGTTATAGTAATTTTATTATTTAAAATAATTATGTGTGTATATCTAAATGTACTGAATGAATATTACTATAACTATGTTAGTTTTTGTACATACGTTAGATTATAAATATTGAAACTTTCAAAGTTATATAAAATTAATATATAAATTATTACAAATAGTTTTATACATAATATCAAATGTATTTATAATATAAAAAAACAACTATTTTTCGAATCGTTTACTTAGTTTCAACGCTTTGTTCATATCCTCAGAACGAAATAAAGAACAAAATAAAATATTAAAAGAATCACACAAAAAAACACATTGTGACGTTTCAATTTTAGTTAGCTTATTTTAAAAACAACTTATGTACAAGTCAACTTATTTTTGCTTTGTTTGTTCTTATTTTTGGATTTATTTTGTTGTTATTTTTTTGTTATTATTTAGTGGTTTTTGTTCTTTTATAATACATGTTTTGATTATGGAGGCAGGGTTGTATTCATATCTTCACATATTTTGAAGGCACAAAAGACCACATTATGTTAAATTAATTGTAGCTTAATTAAATTGTTTTCAAAATTAATTTAAAACCAAGTAAAACTTAAAATATTAAAACAGTAGTATTTGTTGTTTTAAAAATTAATTACTGTTAAAATATTTTTTTTTACAGATTTTAAATTTTTGTTTTACTAAAAGCATATTATTTGTAAAGAAAATGGTTAGTTTTTTAATGTTTTTAAATATCTGCTTTACTTTATTAATTAAAGTTTTAATTAAACTTATTTATTACTACTTATATTTCACAAAGTAAATTAATACTTTATAACATTTGCTGTACAGCTTGTTCAAATTTTAAATTGTCATTATTTAAAGCAAAAAAAATATTGACATAATTTTGTTTTAATCTATAATTCATAAATGAAATAAAAAATAGAACTCACATGCAAATGAAGAAATTGGAACTGGTTTAAATAATTACAAGAGACAGCCTAAATCCAGGTTATATATTCATTAATTTTATTGAAATAAGTTTTCTCTAATTTTCTTTTTTTGCTTGCTTAATAAGAAGCTTGAAATTTTAAACTTAATTTATTTTTTCGTTATTTTGATTACAAATGTTGGCATTAATGTTTTTGTTTAAACAGTTTTGTTGTAAAAATATTTGCCGATTTAAAAAAAAAATACAATTGTGGTAATTAGAAATTGAATTTCACCTTAATTTTTTTTTGACAAAATAAGGTAGGATATAGTTTTAAACTTACATAAAACTTTATTACTTTAAAAAACTTTTCTAAATATTTATTAAAAAACATTAAAAATTTTGTTTTGTTAAAAAAAATGTTTTAAAATTAAAGTTTATTAAAATTGTTTACTTAGTTAAGTTGTACTTTTTTTTTAATTTTCTTAATTTATTCAAACTTACTGAATAGTTTTGCAATTATTTTTTATATAGTTTGTTTATAATGTAAATTCATGTTTCAAAAGTCAGTATTTAAAAACGTCAAAAATTAAATACCTAAGTAATTAAAATTCTGTTTTTAACATATTCAATTATGTATATTGATGAAAGGGATTTTTCAACATTACAATGTTGAACATTAAAATGATCTTAAAGTAAATATTAAAATTTTTCTAAAATGTATTTCTTTAAGAAACTAGTTTTCTTGTTTATATGCTTAGAAATTTTTATACTAGAAATATTGTAATTATTTTTTTTAATAACTGTTTAGACTTAACTAAGGGTTTGTATATACATGTACACTATATAAATTTTAAACAAGTTGTAATTTTTGCAATTAGTTATGCAAACAATAGAAATATGTAATAAATTATAAAAAAATTCGATTTAATTTTGACATTAAATTTTACAAAATATTTATTTCAATAACCTTTTTGCGTGTTCAAAGCTTTTAACATTATTCACAGTTTTTTTTCCACAATTATTTTACATATCAAAAAGACACACCTAAAACTTAAGTAATGAAACGCTACTTTTCGTGTAACTTCACCACCCATGGCTACTTAGTTTTATCTGGTTCGTTTTTCTGCAGAGTGTTCGTCAACAGAAGTTTGAACCTTGGCAAAATAAAATGCTTTGGTTTTGACATGGATTACACGCTTGCCGTGTACAAGTCTCCAGCCTACGAAGAACTTGGGTTTGAACTTGTCAGAGAGAGGTGAGTTAGAGTAACAACTTTCATGAATATTTAAACTGTTGCCTGCACTTGTTGTTATTGCGCACTTTTCACATGCACACAGGCTAATTGCTTGCGGTTACCCAGAGGCCTTGCGAAAATACGCGTATGATGCTCAATTCCCCCTGCGTGGATTGATATTTGACAAGACGCTTGGAACTCTAATCAAGGTTTTTAGTTTCTCGTAAAAAGAATTTATAAGAAGCATTGCAATATCTTTTTAAGAAGTTTATTAGATTAAATTGCACACTTTGTGGCATCATGTCTCAAAATAGAGCGTTATTACAATAACAACTGTATCTTAGTTCACTCTTAGTTTAATATAAAAGTAATTTTACTTTGTAGAATACATTTTATTTTATATGTTATTTATAAACAGGAATATGAAAACTCATTTAAAAAATGTCAAAACTAATTAGATTGGTTATTTAACTTAAGATAAAAAACTTAAAATTTTGTGTATTCAATTCAGAAATATAAATATAAAAATATCTTATATGTAACTATATATTTTAGACAGCTTTAATTAATTTAAAATTTTGTTTTATACATATTTAAATACAGATTTTGTTACACTTGTGGTAATTTATAACTTTTCCTAACATTTTCCATACATATTTTTCAGTATTTTAAGTAAGTTATAAGTTTTGTAAAATTAGCGCATTGAAAAAAAAAGGAAGGTAAAAATTAGTTTAAAGTTTTTTAGCTTAAATTTAATAATGAAAGTGAATTATGTTTAAATGTTTAAGTTGATTAATAGCTGATAGACAAATAATTTAAATACAGTTTACATTGCGTGTTTTCATAAGTCAGTTGTATGCTTAGCTGTACAAAATAAATGCAACAAGTTTAAAAAACAACTTTGTTTTTGATATTAAACAGTTACATTAAAGCTTATAACTGCTAAGAAATATACTAGCAACTGTTTTATATTTTGCTACAGTTTTTTTTTTTAATAAAAACATTTTCTTTTACTTACTAGAAAAAACTTTTATGAAATAAAAACGTGTTGTGTTTATTTATAACGAACAACTTAGTATTTATAAGAGTTTTAATATTTATTTTTTCATCTAGGTAGATACATATGGAAACATATTAAGTTGTGCACAAGGTTTCCGCTTCCTTAGTATGTAAGTGGTTTTATACTTTGCTCAACTTATATTTAAATAGTTTGTTTACTATTGTCAATTTAGTTGTTTAAAATTTTGTACAAAATTTTATTTTTACTTTTTCAACATTTTTAGTGTTAAATATAAACTTATCTCAAGTATTACATAGAATTTAAAAAAACTGTTTACACTAAAAATTTCAAACTGTTTCAAAATTTTTTTTATCATATCAATTTATTTGTATTTTTTAAGCAACTAAACAACTTGAGAATATGTTTTAGTTGTTACAATAACATTGTTATAATAAATTAGCTAACTGACGCAAAATGTTGTTGATATGTTCTCTCAAGTAGTTTGTGTTTTTATTTTTTAAATTCCAGCTTAGCAGATTAACACAGAAATTATGAATGTTTCTAAAAACTGCATGTTTACTTATGAATTACAGTCAAGTTTGTGTTTGCTTAAGTATAAACTTGATAAACAAGCTGTCAATCGTTTCTCCTATCTGTTAGCGACGCACATTGAAACAGTAGCTGTTTTTGATGATATTTTTTAGCATCTGAGCTATTTGAACCGCACAAATTACAAACAAAGGCTCTTTAAAATATAGTGTTATGTTTAACAAAGCGTCCGCATATACTTCAGTTAATAAAGCAACTATTGTTATATACACAACTAAGCGATCAATAAAAACTTGAAACTTTGTTCTGAGAAGAGTTTCAGATAAAGAATTCGTCAGATAAAAATCGGGTGAAAATTTCACAATTTTTTACGTTTTTTCCAACAGAAACGAGGTGCTGGAACTGTACCCGAACAAGTTCATCGAGGTGGGCGACACAGGCAGGTTCTACATATTCAACACGCTGTTCAACCTGCCCGAAATATACCTGCAAGCGTGCATCATCGACTACTTTGTGAACGGCGACGAAAGCTACGAGAAGGCGAGAACCTGTTGTTGTGCTGTTGCCGTCTGAAATATTTATCAGGCTAAAGTTTGCCGTGTTTGGCCAACTTTAGAAAAATGCTTTTAAAAGATACGGTTTACAACATAATATAAAAGATAATTTTTTGTCAATAAACAAGGTTGCAAAAAAAAAACTGGAATTCTGAAAAACCTTGAATTTGAGAAATTTTGAAAAAAACTGGGATTTTGAACAAAAATAACTTAAAAACCTGGAATTTTAAATAATTTTTACATGTTAATAGTAAAATTTTAATTTGGCACGAAAAATCTACCATATAGACATAAAAAATTTGTCATCATCAAAAATTTTCAAACAAAATACTTATTTAAAGTAGCTTTACAGTATCTTTCAATGTTGTTATAATACTTGGCACAATTTTTAAACTTTGCTTTAAACTAAAAAAAGACTTTAAAACGTGTACTTTTTAAAACCAGGAAGAAATTCAGAAAACCTGAAAGAAATTTCTCAAAAAATTTGGCAAACCTGAACAAAGTATTTTAATTATCATTCAAAAATACTGTTTTACTTGCTAAAAGTATTGAAGTTTACAAAATGTGACCAAAAAATAGTAATATAGTAAGAACTATTCTTATCTTACACCTTTAGCTATATTTTGTATTTCTTAAAAAAAAATTGTAAAAAATAATGTTTCTATTTTAAACTTATGTAGTTTATTAAAAAATTGTTCAAGTTAAAACAATTTTCATATCAAAATTTTGAACATTTTCATATAAATATGAAATAGCGGATATGCATATGTTCAAGAGTAGCTTGTAAGTGCTTTACTGAATATTCATCACGTGCTTTAAAACTGCATGCCTTTTTAAAGTTTTTAAGTTCATGATAAATCCCGTTCCGCCTTAACCTAGTTTATTTAATAAATCGATTGTGTTTAAACTAAAATAAAAACGGTATATCTTGCAAGTTTTAGTCGTTCTTGTTAGAAATATGTACAGAAAAAAGTTTTCGTTCATTTGTAAATTTAAGAGTATAATGGTCATATAAATTTTATTGTGTTTATGTTTTTTAGCTGTTAAAAGTTAAGATAATTACGTGATGTTCTTAGATTTAAGTTTCCTTCTGTTAAAGTATTGTTTACATTTATAAAAACAAAGATAAAAAATATTAAGTGTAAAACAAATTGTTTCTATAAGTAGTTTCCAAAAATTAATGTTACTAAATACAATGAAGTACTTATGACATTGAAAACTTAAGTTTACCATATTGATTATTATAAAATATTAATTTGTTCTATTTAACTTTTAATTTCTATGTATTGTTTTATACTTTATTTTTAAACCGATAAACCTTAAATCTACATGTTTTATTTGAGAATATTTTAATTTAATTTTTTTTTATATTTTTGAAATATCACTTACAAACAGACAAAGATGCTTTAATTGGTAATTTAAGTTTATTTCATTAAGCTTTTTTTAAATAAGATGTAAAATTGTATAACTTTGCTGTATATTTCATTATATCATACAACTAACACAGACCCTGAATGGAATCAAAATTGGTTCTAGGCTGATGAGCTACAAAACTATCTACTCTGATATCAGATCTGCTGTGGACTACATTCACATACAAGTTAGTTTGCTTCAAATAACCACAAAAATTTTGAGTGTATAAAAGTTAAACTTACGATTAAAATTTATAAAATAAAATAAAATTTTTAAAACAATCTATGTAATTTTTATGAATTCTTTGATGCTATTACTTTCTTTATTTCGTACAATATTTTCTTTTCACTACTTTATAAAATAATTTTGTAAGATACCAAGAGCTGTGGTTTTTCTTGCAACTTGGAAAAGCAGTTAAGTATTTTGAAATGTTTCTCAAAGTTTTCTAAAATTTTATTTAAAATTCAGGGCGATTTAAAGAAACGGACAATGGACGACTTGGACAGGTACGTGAAAAAAGAACCGAAGCTTCCACTGCTGCTGGACCGGATGTCCAAGCACGGAAAAGTGTTCCTGGTCACCAACAGCGGGTACAAATACACTGATGTTAGTCTTTCATAACTTATTACAGAGTTATGTTGTTATTCAGCATAAAGTTTTTTTGGTGTTTAGTTTTTTAGTCGGACCCACACAACCAGTTTGTTTTAGAAATATAGTTTAAACAAATAAAGCTAACCTTTTTTTTTATCTTTTGTAGTTTCTTAGGTTGTAAATTTTATTTAGCTGTATACTTTACTTAATTTTTTTGAATAAGCATATATTTTTGTGTGAATAAGGCAATTTCTTACAGTAACAATATCATATGCGTCAAAACTTCGGTAAACAAAAGATACTTGAATTTTACAAAAACAAGGGCGTATTCAGGCCTTACGTAAATAAACAGCCAAGTAGAAAATACTACAAATAAAACTGACCAATAGTAACAAGTACTCAAAAACAACCTACGCGAATAAATATTATTGAAAACTGTTTAGTTTTATCTCAATATTTTTGTGTTCTTTTAAACTATAGCGTTTTTTAAAACCATGTTATTAAATTATTTTGTTTAACTTTTGTGTAAAATTTTATCATTTAGAGTTTGTATAATCAACAGAAAGTGATGACCTACCTCTTTGACTTTGAGCACGGACCGCAGGTTTGTTTTGAGTTTACGAAAAACTGTTTGTTATTAGCACTTTGTAGTGATTGCCAACAACTTTATGTTCAACTAGTGCATAAGCGGTCATTTTGATTTCAAATCGCAGCTCAAAGCTTTTAATGTGTCAGCGTCGCGCGATCTGGCTATCTGTGTTAGCTAATCACGATTGAAAGTTTAGAAAAGAAACTTTGAGCTTTATGTTGTTGTGGCGTTAACCTTACACACATTCTAAACCACCAGCGGAAATTTATATAACATGTTTGCTCGCGTAAGAAATTCTTTAACTTTTCTCACAACTCCAAAGCGCTCAAACTTGACCTCAACTTAACTTTTGCGCAATGTGTTTTTCGCTTTTTATTGCGGCCAGACTGCAATTTGAATTTAGATGCTTTCTAAAGTCTTTGCAGCAGCGCATGCTTTTCAGAGGGCGACTTTTGCAGAAAGTTCTCCGTGCAGACTCGTTTAATTATTCAGGCTTAAGCCTGGCAAGCTGCTAGATTTTTCAAGATTAAAAGTTTTAAGACGTAAATACGCCAAATGGGGTTCTGTAGAAAAATATTTTTGCTTTACTATTTTTGCGTGCGTCAGATCAATTTATTATTATTTTTTAAACCAGTATGGATGTGTGATTAGCTTTTATTGTATGGTTTTAACTACAAGTTGAACACAAAAGCTTTTATTTTCTTTTATACTTGTATCAAGTTTTGAAGTTTTGCAGTAGTTTTTAAAAAAATAGCTTCTATTTGCCGTAGTTGTAATAATTATAAAGTAGCTTTTAACTAAACTTCAATTTAAATTTTTAGATATTCTGTTGTTTTCGTTAAAATCAAATAGAGTTTCAAATATAAATTTCTACTTAAGAGTTACTGCTGTAGTTTTTTTTTTAAATATGTAGTTTTTGCACAAAATTAAATTTTTCATGTAATATCAATTTTTTTTTCATGATTTCGCTTCACCTATGGAATTTCAATCATTTTGTTTCAGAATAAGGTTTGTAGTGTTTGCTTTTTTTTCAATAAAAATTTTCAATCATACTTAAAAGAAATTAATTACTTTAATAGATATTCCAAATAAAAAGTTTTTCTATACGTTTTTTAAATTGTACTAATTAATTTTGATTTTGTTTATGTTGTACATTAATTAAAAATATAAATTCAAATTTTCTATAAGTTTGTTCTGAAAATAAGTAAACAAAAAAATTACCATAATCTTTTTTAATAAGTTTGTTGTTTTTATTGATTTATTAAAATAAAAGCTTCAAATTGTATTCCATACTTCAAACCTCATAAATAACACTCTTTATGAACTTATCTGTTTTAGCCCGGCACGCCTCACAGAAGCTGGATGTCTTACTTTGACGTGGTTGTTGTCGACTCGAGAAAACCGAAGTTCTTCGCTGAAGGCACCTCGCTCAGGGAGGTCAACACGGTGCGTTCTGTTTGGTCCAATATTTACAGCTTTTTAAAAACAAATAGAATAAAAATTAATCTTTTAGTAGATTTAAAACGTTCTGTTTGTTACATTACCATAGTTTTTTTTACAATCGATTTTGTAAACAAACAAACTTGAAATTAATAAGTAGATCGCTTGAGTAGTCACTTTTAAGTAGTATTAGTATTTGTATTATCTGTTTGAATTTTTATTTACAGCCGTTTTTAAAAACGAATAGAAAAAAAATAGATCTTTTAGTAGATTAAAAAATAAATAAAACTAAAAATACGAGTTTATGGAATTTTTCTTTATTAGTTACTAGAACTCCTTTAAATTTAGTTCTAACCTACACCCTACTTCTAGTTTTAGTTTTCTTTTTTATCTGCAAGGTGTGCTTTAATCTTGCTTTGTTTGTTTATCGGTAATCGATACTGTTTGTAGTCGTTATCTCTTTAAAAGTAGAAATTAGATTTAAGCAGTGCAAGTATAACAAACATAAAAAATTATTATTACTTAAAAGATATTTTGTGTGATGTATACTACTGTTGTGTTTTGATAAATTTCATCTTACTTGATGTTTTGTTTTGGTCAAAGTACATTAGTTTTAAAAATTTTGTTCTTTTTTATAAGTGCTTACTGTATGAAGATAAGTTATTACAAACAAAAAACAAAACTATAGTTTCTAAGCTTATCAATTTTTTATTATAGTGTTATTGTCTATCAATATAGTTTTTTGAGCTTTGTTTAAACATAAGCAAGTTAAATTTTTAGCTTATATAAAACATTTGAAACCAAAACTTTTTACTGTACTGTTTTAAATAATTCAACTAAGGTATTTTAAATATTACTATATATCAAAAAATAAGATTATGTTGTATAAGAGAGATTTTATTTAAACCTCTTGTTTTAATCTATAGGTTTTAAGTTGGTGTAATCTTATGATTTGATCATACTTTTTTTTGTTTAGAAAAAATATCTTAATTACAGTTAATTTGAAAATAGTCAATTAAAGTCCACATAATTATCTATAGTTTTAAAAATTTAAAATGGTTTTTTTGTAAATTCATTATCACTTAACAATAGAAAAATAACACTACTTAAAATTTCGAGTTGATAATCATCATGTCATAAAACATAAAATACCTTTTATATACTATTTTAATGTATGTATGTTTTAAAACTAAACATTCGCCTTGAACTTTATTAGTTGAAATAAATAAATTAAACGTTTACATTTGTTTTACAAAACTTGGTACAAAACAAGTAAATAGTGAAAACACCCCACAGGACACGGGCAACCTGCACATAGGCCATTACACGGGCGAGCTCAAGAAGGGTTCCGTGTACAGCGGAGGGTCGTCGGACACTCTCTGCGACTTGCTCGGTGCCAAGGGAAAAGAAATTCTATACATCGGTTTGTACGAAACTTTTTAAGCCCTTTGGTGTTATTGTTGTTTTGTTACTTAAAGTTTCATATGTTAAGTTTTGGCTGGAAGTTTTTGTTAGAAAATTTTTGTTTGGCATGGTATTAACCTGAGTTTTGTAAAGTTTAGATATGTTTTTTAAATATTAATAATTTTTACTAAATAACTTATTAACTTTTTAATCATTGCATAAAAACAACTTTATTTAAATAACAGCAATTCAAATGAGGTGTTCCAAACTAACGTTTAAAATACTAGATATTTTTATTTAAAGCTGCAAAATATTAATTTAACATCATGTATACCATTTTATATTTCTAAACATTAACTTTTTCAATGGTTTTTACAATAATAAACTTTTTATGTTATAAAACACTAAATTGCAAAAGGGTTTCTACAAAATTTAAGTTCTTGTATTTTAAAAAATTAATCTTTTTTAAACGTTTTTAATAAAATGAATATAATATTTGTATTTTGTCAAAAACAGTATACAAAAAAATTGAAGACTTACTGTTCCGTTGTTTTTTAAAAACAAAAAGCTGGATGCTACTTTTATTCATATACTTGTTTTTGATTTCCATTGTTTTGGGTTTTGTACAACAGTTTAACGGTTAATTCACAAAATTTTTATTATCAACATGCAGACTTTCCTTACTTTAAACCATAAAAAACAACTTGTTGTTTTTCAAAAACTTTTGCTTATACATATTTTTTTACGAGCCAATAAACACTGTTAACACGATGCCACAAAACTAAACTTTTACAATCAAATATTTTCACGCTCAAACATCATTAGGAACTGTTTCAATTTTTTTTTTGCGCGCAGGCGACCACATATTCGGCGACATACTGAAGTCGAAGAAGCGCAGGGGCTGGAGGACCTTCCTGGTGGTGCCGGAGATGGACGGGGAGATGGGCATCTGGTACAGCAACAAGGACAAGCACGACCACCTCAACCAGCTGGACGTCCAGATCGGTCACAAGTACAGGTTTGCGTGTTAAAAGTAGTTGTTTATTTTTTATGTTATGTTGTGTGTGTAGTTTCTTACATAGCTACAAATTTAAAAAAATCATGTAAAAGTTGCTTTCGTTCGTATTTTATTACAAAAACGTTTTGTCGGCAAGCAAATGGCCTTTTGTATTAAAATTTGCTTTCATTAAAGCTTTTTTTTTGTTTTGGCCAGAGTTTAAGAAATTAAATTCAGTTAAGCAAAATATTTAATTGTAAATTTTTAAATCAATTTGTTAATTAAGCTGCCTTAAACTTAATTTAAAAAAAACATTTGATTTATTTCAAATAACTGTAAAAAGTTAAGGATAAAAAGAAATATTAAGTTAATAACGATAAACATCATAACTAATTGGTTTTGTAAAAATGTTATAACTGTAATTACTTTACGACTTAGTTTAACAACATAAACTTTATTACTGCTTTTTTTATTATTGGTTTTAAATTTGTTGAGAATGAAAGTAAAAATGTAAACTTTTTTAATAATTTTACTCTTTACAGCTGTGTACAGTGAAAAAGTTATTTTGTAAAGCTTAAAAGTTTTTTATTGTACACAGCTGTAAAAAGTAAAGTAATTAAAAAAGTGTTCGTTCTTACTTTTATTCTCAATAAATTTAAAGTTAAAAATAGAAATAAGCAGTATTAAAATTTTCATTGATTTATATTAACAAATGTAGATATCGAAAAACCTTAAGATACTTAAAATAAATATTTTATAAAGCTTTTTAAAAGTTTTTTAAAATATCAAATTCTACATACTGTTGCCTAGAATTTTACTGTATCACTGTATATTTAAAATAAACTAAAAATAATGATACATTTAAATTGTAAGATATAAAAAAACATTTAGTAAAAATAAGTGTTTAAATTTTTCGCGTTTATTGATCTTAAAACATAAAAAATACTAAACAAAATGCAAGTTAAATTATTGACGAAAATTTTAAACAATTCAACAACCGAAATTAGTAATATTAAAACAAACATGACACCTCAATTAACCGAGCATTCGTTGTATGTGGTAGTGAACGTTACAGGGACCTGGACAGCGCCTCTTGCGACCGACCCAACATCCACTCGCTGCAGGAGCAGATAAGGCGGGTGGCGCACGACATGGACCAGCAGTTCGGGATATTCGGGTCGCTTTTCAGGAGCGGCAACAGGCAGTCCTTCTTCGCCTCGCAGGTTGGCGCGTTTCGTATTTGTAAACATAACCGCCTTTAGTGGTCAACGATCAATCATGTGTTGATAGTGTGTTTTTTTAATTTAGGAAATTTAAACTAATTAACAGTGATGTAGATTTAATATATTTTGTGTATAATTTTCCAAATCTTTACCAAAGATAAAAATAAAAGATTAAAGTTAAATGATTAAAAGATTGGCGCGTTTTGGTTTTGTAAATATAACTGCCTTTAGTGGTAAATGATCAATCATGTGTTGATGATATATTTTTTTTAATTTAGGAAATTTAGACTAATTAATAGAGATGTAGATTTGATATATTTTGTGTATAATTTTCCAAAGCTTTACCAAAGATAAATATAAAAGATCTAAGTTAAAAGATAATTTCTCCATTATTGTTTTCAAATTAAAAAAAAAAACTGAGTACTGAATGCGGTGTAGTACTAATGTTTTTGTTTTGTAATTTTTTCTCAACTTTTACACCAGGTGATGAGATACGCCGACTTGTACTCCTCATCCTACATCAACTTGCTGGTCTACCCCTTCTGCTACTTCTTCCGCGCCCCCGCCATCCTCATGCCGCACGAGTCCACCAACTACAACTTCGTCCAACAGAACGGAGCGAGCACCAGCTCCGCGGAGGAGGAAGAAGAGGAGAAGATCAAGCCCCAGGTGAAGAAGACGAACCTGGAGATGCCCAGCCAGCAGATGACCCGCTCCACCAACTCACAGCTTCAGGACGCCGACGAGGACTCCGACCCGGACCAGGAGCAAGGAAGCTCCAAGGAGGGTGTTTCCCCCGAAGACGAACTCGGCAACTTCGAGCTGCTGGACATGGCCGCCTCGCGATAGACGCCAAGCGGTGGAAAAATTTTACGTAAACTTATTTTCGACTGTATAATCAAATAGACTTCTGTTTTGCGTTGTTAATCTATGGAATTCTTCTGCAATATTTCGTTTTTTGTGTGCAGTTTTTTGTGGTACTGTTTTCCTTGTACTGTTTCGGGTGAACTGCTAGACACGCCATGAGTCGTTTTGTTTTTTCGAAGCCTGATATTCAATATATCTTCTGTCAGCCACTTTTGTTTCGACACATTTGTTCAAAGCGTTGACATTCCGCGTTGTATTTACTTATTATTTACTCAATGTTTTCTTTATTAGCAAAGACAAGGTTTGTATACAATAAAAGTATAAGTGCTCTTTCGTTTATAACTTCTTTTTATGTCATAAGTGTGCATTTTAAGTTTTAAATAATTCAAAAAAAGCTTCTACTTTTTTTTTTAATTTAAGCAAATTGTTACTCTATATTATTTAATTATTACAATGGTAAATAAATTTGTGTATTTAAAAATCTAACAACAAAATGAACTTTACTTATGTCACTACTGTATAATCGTTTATTTAATTCAACAATAAAGACAGCTTATTTTTTAAACATTTAGATTTGTTTATGTTTTAAGTCCTTAAATTACTAATTCGCTCAAAGTTTAAACATAAAAAATTGTTTGTTAGGTTTTAAGTGAATTTAAGTGAACTAAAATTTAAAATAAAGGAATTATCAACTGTAAGAAATTTACCGACGACACTTGCCTAATATTGCTGGCATTTAATTTTGGAAACATTAATTAAACAATTTAATTAAAATTAACATTTTTCGTGACGTAGCCAAGCATCTGTTATTGATCATTGCATCACAATTGTTTGGCCTAGGCAAAGAGCAGTGTTAGACTTTGAAGTTCTGCTTGTATTGCCTACAGTTGAACTTGACTTATTTAAATTAAATAATCCGGTCAGTATTTGCTATCTAACAAAGTTACATTAACTAAGTTTAAAGTATTGTCATAACAAAGTGTTTGCTTAGCTTTAAAGTATCTATTTTCAAATAGTGTATAAGAATTTAAAGTTTTACTAATTTTATGTGTTCTTTTAGGCTAAAATTATTTAGTTTTGAATTATTTTTATAGCTATAAAAATCAATTTACTTAACATTAAATCTAAAATTGTCATGTAAAAGGTTTTTTATTTTTCCATTAAGATTTTGTCAAGTATTTAGACTGAAATTATAATAATCACAAGTTTAAATAGTACTCTTTCTTTATTACACTAACACATGTTTCTGTGTGTCAAGCGAGTTATCACACTTCGACGGGCTTCTGTAAAAAATAAAATACTGTAATGAAAGAATAGAAGCTGATGTAGGTATATGTGTCTTTATTAGAAATAAGAATATATACTAAAGTCTATTGTAGATTAATGGTATTAATAATATATATATATTTTTTTAAGTTTTAAAATTCGTTTATAAAAGAAGCCTTTAAGTATTAAACGTTTGTTTTGAAAACAGTTGAGCTTATAATGCTTAAATTGAATTTTTTTTTTCCAACAAAAATTAAACCAGTGTTACTATACAAAACAAATTTTAAATGCATATTTTATAAAAAAAAAATAAGTATAAAATATTTAACAAATGATAAATTTTTTGATACTAATTTTAATGTTTGTAACTATAAGTAGTGTGAATAAGTTAAAAAAATATTTATAAATTTCTACTGCTTTACTTTTACAATCAATAGTAAAGCCATGCAAAATGCTACAAAAACAAGGAAAAAAGTTGTAATGTTAACAAAACATTACATAAAATAGCTGTAAGTGTAAATTTAATAAGTTTAGTCTTAAAAGTAAATTTTTCACGAACTACTACAGACAAATTGCTTTATAAGTTTTTAAAAGTAGAAATAATTTTAATATAAAAAAAAATGAAATACTGATTGACTAAACTATAAAACAAATACATTTAAGGAAAACGGGTGAGTATTATGTTACTGTAGAATTTCTACATTATCACTTTTTAAGCATATAACTAAGTTATAAAATAATTAAAATATAAAAGCTTCAAATTTATTAAAAAATCTCAATTAGAATGTTTACAATCCTATGATGACAAAAACGTTTGTAATATTTTTGCAGTAATTTATGCTTTAAATTTACACTGTATAACTTTGTTAAGCCGTTTTAGAACAAAAATTTAATATTTTTCACATCAAAGTTTAATTTACAAAAACAGTTTTTACAATATTACACACATTTACAGTTATATATATATTTTTTTATTATTCATAAAAGAGTGTTAAAATTTGTAAGTATTTTGAGTTTCTTGGTTTACATCTAACTTGCTGTGTAGCTTGATGGCCAAAACGTCTTCCTATACACCAGGTCCTTCGACCAAAGTTTTTGAGTGTTGATTTTTTATATTGTTCAATAAACTTTTACGACACTCGAAATTCGATTTATTTTGTAGCTAAACCTTTCTTTTATTTAACTATTTACTGAAAACGTTTAAGAAATCCTACAAACTAACAATTTTAAAATAGAAAATTAGTTAGCTAATTTTAAGATAGAATAAAAATGTTATTATAAATCTACGGCTACGGAATGTAATGTGTATAGATAGGCTGTTAGTACATTGCAAATTAAAAAAACACAGCACTAAAGTTAAATGGATAAAAAACTATATATATTTACTATGTTATCAGTTTAAGTCAAACTACAGCATAAAACATTACAGTTATATTATTTCTAGAACTTAAAATAGATTTTGCCAAAAAATTGAAACTCAATTATTTAGTTTTAAAACTAAGTTTTTAACCAAAGTAAATTGAAAAGTATTTTTAATCAAGAAAGAAAACAAAATAGTACAGAGTAGTATTTCAATTTTTATATTTCGAATTTTTTTTGTTTAATATAGTTTTCATAGGTTTATAAAAATAAATTTAAGAAAGCTTATATAAAAATTTTGATTTTTTAAATAAATATAGAAAAACTTCAATGAAATTTTTCTCTAATTTTTTTTTGGTAAAGTACAGAATGTAAATATTACATTTTTTGTTTTTTTATAATATGAAACAAAAAATTTTTTTTTTTATAAAAGTTATAATTTTTTTGATGTTTATACAAATGTATTAAGTGATTTTGTTTTGTTTCTATTAAAAGGTATGATATTTACTTGACAAATTTTAAATGTGCATTGTGCCATGTACTGTAAAGGTCGGCAGCCCGTTATAAGTAACGAAATTCCTTTTTGAAAAAAAAGTTGCTTGTGGGTCGTATTCTCTACAAAGATTTCTATTGTCGGCAGTAGTTAGTTAAGAAAAGCTAGTAATCAATTAAAAAAAAATCTATTATGAATTAAAGTGTTCAGAAAATTTGTCATCAAAAAACACTAGTATTTACTATTTTTTAAGCTAGGAGTCTAGTTGTAAATTTTTTAATAATTTTTTTTTCTTGAAAAAACTATGCTTCCAACTGAAAATTACATTGCGGTCCACATATTTTTACTTTACTTTGACGATTGCCAACACCTAATCTATTTTGTAAGTATTCGATAAACTTTCATAAATAGTTTATAATTTAGAATGAAGTATTTAGTTTTCATTTTTTGTTTGAATGAAATTTTGTTTACTTTTTACTTTGTACCAACTTCTTAAACAATATTTATAATCAAGCTCGAGTCTTATATAACGTACTTGCTTAAGAATGAAACTTTTTTTTTGTTCCAGAGAAAAGAGTAATTAAAGTACTATCTAATTTAAATAGTAAAATTGTAGTCAAAGGGTCGTAATAATCAAAGTTTATTGAACGGAAATATACGTCGTGCAGCTTTTTTATCAAAAATAACTTGTTTAAAGCACTAAAATTCATTACTTTACAAAAAAAAGTTTAAAAGTACGCTTTTGGAAAATAGTTGTAAGTAAAAATGTTTCAGTCTAGAAATTCTGACATAATTTTATGTGAAGTTTAAAACAAAAAAGTACTTTTCAACCTTAAACTTTTTATAACTATGGGATGAAGCGAAGGACTTTTTATACTCAAACAAGCCAGGGTATTATAAAAAACTACTGACTTCTGATTTACAGTCACGGTTACCAGAACTCCGTATTCTGATTTGCTTATTTCAACTTATATATAATGCTGAAGTAATCGAGTGGTGATCTACTCTTAGTAATCTAGCAACTATGCTTACAGTTTGAAGATCTACATGAAGCTAATCAGCAAAATAATACTCAGAAGTCATAACTAACTTTATCGATTAATTTTTGCAACTCTACTCTACTATTATAAGAAAAATACTCACTTCTTGTAACTTTATTACACAGTTATGCTACCTTAGTTTTACAAAAACTCTGTACGGTAAAAAAAACAATCATTTAAAAACTAATTAAATTCTTTATTCAAAGCATATTTAATAGGTCTTTTCTTTATGTATATCTACATCGAATATCTTATCATTCAATGTAAATTTCTGAATCAAGACAGTTTTTTAATCGTGATAGTTATTATCAAATTAACATAAACTATGAAAATATTCTAGAAAAAGCTGACTAGTGAGTGACTACATTACCTACCTATTATACAAGCGGAAGGTGGTTTTGAAAACCTTTTTAACAAAATAGTACTTTACAATACATTACCATAAAAATATAAATAGCCGATTATAAAATAAGCTATACGTGAATAGTTCAGTTGTGAAAAAATCAAAAATTGAGATAACAGCAAAAAGGACAAATTGTCTAAAATTTTTAAACAATACCATCCCTTTTTACACCCATAAATAATTATTGTAATTAGGTAAAGAACCTAACAGAAGAAATTATAGCAAACATGATGCAACAATGCCTAATAAATTTCAAATAAACATATTATATAAATAGTGGTTACAAAACAATTGAAACACTACAATTTATGTTCCACGGTTAAAATTCTTAAAATTTTTTCTTACAATTCTTGATTTAAAATAAAATGTATCAGAAGTTTAAATAAAGATGAATATGTTGTTAAAAAGCATTAAAAAAATAATTAAAAAAGATTGACCATTATGTTTAAATTGCAAACATTTCTTACTGTTAGGCAGTTAAAGGAAGTTTGAAATGTATTTCTGAATTGTAAGAAAGATTACTGCACACATGGTAATGTAACATTTCAAATCCTATTTTAATTTATTTCTGAGTTTTTTTTTGTAATGGGTTCAACTCTGGGTAGGGTTGCCAAAAAACGTGGAATTTGACAATTAAGGCCACAAAAACCTGGAACTTTAGAAATTTATGAACAATAATCACTAAGAAACCTGGAATTTTAAACAGCTTTTACATTTTAATTAGTAAAATTTTTAAGTGACACAAAAGATATATCATATAGATAAAAAAGATTTGTCAAGACAAAAAAATATTTATTAAAAAACACATTTATAGAAGTGTTGCGATATCGATCATTGTGTTATACTATTTAACCAGTTTTTTACCTTAAACTTAATTTTTATCTAAAAATAGACCCAAAAATGTGTACTTTGAAAAACCTGGAAAAAATATTAAAAACTTGGAGAAAATTTTTGATAACCCAGTCCTGCTCTGGGGTTCAATCAATTTTGCAACTAAACTCAGAGAGTTTTTAAAGCTATCATTAAGACAGCAATGCATCAGACCACACTTTTATGTCAAACTAGTTTTATAACAATCTTTACAATAATTATGACTTCACAGTAAAAATCTAAATCTTTATTTGTGGCAATAGTACTACACATCATAGCTTAATTTTTTGGAGAACATGTAGCCACAACTTAGTTTGTTTTTAAAGCAGGGCTCTTGTAAATACAGTAGATACAAATTAAAATCATTAAAAAACTTGAATATAATATTTAAAGGCAATTTTTTGTACATTCTTTGCTGTTTATTGACAAATCTTCAAGTTTTCCTTGTAAATATAGTGTTGGCAAAAATCCTGTGGTTCTGGAAAAACCTAAAAATTTATTTTAGGCAACAAAAAACCTGAAATTTGAGAAAAAACAAACTGGAAAAACTAGGAATTTTGAACAACAATGTTTTAGCAAATAATGTTTATTATGTTTAAGAGAATTATTACTTCAAAGATATATATGTATTTTATTCATTTCATTTAGTTTTGAATTTTTTCATACAAATTAAAATCATTAAAAAACTTAAATATAATATTTAAAGCAATTTTTTGTACATTCTTTGCTGTTTATTGACAAATCTTCAAATTTTCTTTAAAACGCCCTTGTTATGTATAAGAATATGTTTGCAAATGATTTTTAAAATAGTATCTATTTAATATTTTGTTGGTGTCTTAAGTAAAATTTCAGCTAAATATTTGATAAAATAACTGTAATTGCATTTAAAAGATGAAAGAAAATGAGGAATTCTTATCAGTTTCTGGTTAATTTTAATGTTTTTTTTTTTTTTTTTTTTTAAAAGATTAAATTGAAAATTATGACAAATAATATATATATAATAAACAAATTTCAAATTATTTTAGTTAACTAAAAATATTGGTTGAGAGAAAAACAACTTAAAAATTAATCTTGTTTGAATTACTTGTTGGAATATACTTCAATAAAATATAGTGGTTAAGAAAAAAAAAACTGTTATTTTTAGGAGTTTAAATAATTTTTTCTTTAAAATTATCCTTGCCTTGGCCCCATTTGGTTCCAAAAAGCTTTTAAAATTGTTTTAGCTTTTGTCTACGTAAAAAAATATATTTTTTTTGGTTAAATAATTAAGTTAGTTTTCAAATTAATTTAAAAATTAAATTAACAAAACTATTCTATAAGTCATTCTATTTTTTTTTTAATTTATAAGGACAAAGTTTACTAAGACAATTTTTTGAATTAATAGTTTTTTTAAGTGTTTTTTAGTTTATTGCTATTTTTTAACTTAACTATTTAGTATATCATAATCTATAATAAAATCTTGACAAATTAAAGTGCTTGATAACTTGTGGAAATGATAGAGTATTAACATGTTATACATTTTGTTAATCAAAAGTTTTTTACTTATTAACTTAGTTTCAATGTATATTTACAGTTCATTCAATTCTTGATTAGCTAGAATACAGCAGAACTTTTTTAATAAATGAAAAGCTGCGTTAAATAAAATCTTGTAAAGAGTAGTTCATTAAAACAAATTACAGCACTGTTAATAAAAAAAGAGTCTTTTTTAATTGAAGATCATATTTGTGATTATAATATTATATTATTATTTTTTTAAGTTTTTTCAAAAAATAAATTTACATGCTTGTCAAAGTCAAAAAAAAAAGCTAATGGCTTTTTTCTGCCTTATTGTTTTAAAGTTTATTTATACTGTTTCGATAAGTATTTCTTATCTTTGTAAATTACTTAAACCAAGACATAATTTTTGAACAGCTCAGTTTTATACATTTTTACAACTTTGTTAAGTTCTAAATGTTTAATAAAAGTTCAACCACATTATTTCAGACATTGGAAGCACTAGTAAAAACATAAAACAAAAAACTCAACCATGGAAGTTTTTGGGACTGTTTTTATGCTTCATTTTTACACTGTGTATGTCAGCAAATGTACTTTTTGTAAAATCCTCAACTGTTCCTGCACAAGAAAAATTGTTTATTAGATTATGCATACAGTTCATTGCCTTGCTACCAGTTCTCCAGTATAGGTCCACAAAGCTGAAAGTATGCTTATTTGGAAATACAAAAGAGTCTTTGAAGTTTTTACTGATAAGAGGAACTTTTGCAACCATGTCTATCTGTTGCTTTTATGAGTCAATACAACGTATTCCAATGGGAGATGCTTCCTCCATTTCATACTGTAGCATATTTTTCTCTGGTCTAATTGCAAGAATATGGCTTAAAGAACCTTACACTTTGATGGACGTTCTTTTTGCTTGTTTGTCAGTAGTTGGTGTTGTTTTTGTATCAAAACCCCCTTTTATTTTTACACAGCTTCAGAACTCACAGTATGGTTCTACAGAGTACATGGGAGTTGCATTTGCCATAGTTGCAGCTTTTTTAATGGGACTTCAGTTCACTACAACTCGCAAACTCAGTAAAACAGATCCAGTTTTAGTAATATTTTACTTTACAGTAGTTGGCATGGTTCTTTTGCTGACATTGTTACTTGCAACTGATAAACTATTTATGCCTTGCTATAATGAGTTTCCTAACTTGGTTTTAGTAGGTATAACTGGACTGTTTCAGCAAACATTTTTAGTTTTAGCTCTTCGGTACGAGCGTACAATTACTTTTGCTGTGATGAGGTCCACAACAATTTTTCAAATATTTTTACTTCAGGTTAGTTTGTTATTTTTCTCTACTTTAAATAAATATCTAAAAAAAGATTAAAACTTTATCCTTTATAATTGAAATCAAAATTATTTTAACAATTTATTTTGAAATTGAAACAAAAAACACCACAAATATTTAATCATTGTAACTAATTTCTGTAGAGTAAACTTATTGTTATAAAATAGTACTCAGTTTACTTACTTTTGAGACAAAATTTAAAGTAAAAATATTGTAAATTTTATCTTTACTTGTTATTTGGTAGAAAATTTGTTTATTAACAAATCACTAAAGTATATTATCACATAAAATGGTGTCTATTTTGTAATTTTTAAATTAACTATTTAACAATTGTACAATTTTTTAGTTCTACACAAAAAGTAATTAAATAAAAAATTTCTTATTTAATTTCAATTAATACATAGTTTGCAAAATAATTTTTTAGAATTTTATATTAAGTTTTAGGGTTTGTTTTTAAAATGAAAAGTGAAGTTTTTAATTTTCTTTATGTTTTTAAGTTATTTTTCCTATCCTTTATGTTTTTAAATTTATTTATAGGCGAAACTTTTACTTTTGTAGTTTATTAATTGTTTTAATATATTTTTGAAACAATTTATGTAAGCTTCTACTATTCATAAATAACTGTTTCCTGTTGGTTTTATTGAAATATTCATTTTTAGGTACTGGTGTTGAATGATATTCCTGATGTTTTCAGTATAATTGGAGCTTCAATGATTTTTATCAGTGCTTTTGGAATTGCTCTGAGAAAATGCTTGAAAGAGTCAAAAAAGGAATAATTGCTATTGAAATACACTTATCCAGAAAGTAAATTTGTTTAATGTAAACCAATTTCTTATTATTAAAAAAAACATGCTAAAAACGATATTGAGGTCAGATAATTGGGTTAAAAACCTATTTACAAAAATTAACATTTGCTTATATATCAAAGCAAAGCTTATGGACTTTTTTTTATTTTGTTCGAGTTAGAACTAGTTTTTAAGATGTAGTCAATTTTGTAAAAACATTTTTACTTTTGTAGTGTCAGAATTTTATAAATTTAATAATTACAAAAATATTTTTTTTGTTTTGAGGTTAAAGTTTTAAATTTTTTGAAATTACTTTTGTAATAGTTTTAAAACGCTCATTTGTTTGGTTTTTAAAAGATTGTCCTAAATAGTAATTTTGAGACTAAAACTTTCTAAAAAATTTATTTTCTTTAAAAAATTATTTTTCTCTAAATGGTTTTTCTAAAAAATCTGAATAGGTTTATAACCTATCTATTATTTAAAGAATAAAATTTGAAAAATCTAAAAATATTTCTTTAAAATAGATCAAAGTAAGGTTTTCGCAGGTAATGGTCTTTTTAAGTATTTTTAGTTTGCACCGTTTATGTCAAACTTGTTTATCAAAAAAAAAGTTTATAAACTATTTAGAGTTTTTTATTAATAACATTTATTCAATAGCTTGAAACTATATTGATTAAATTAGACCAACTCGTGGAAATAAGTAAGATTTCTTTTCCAAGCCTTAGAAGAACATTTTTTACTGAATTAGTTATGTTAAAGTTTAATTTAAAAGCCAATTAAATTTCAATAAAACTAAAATTTGTTAGTGATCTAAACATTTAAATTTTTTAAACTGTAAATCTGGTCAATAATGTCAAGCATTTAAAAAAAAATATGAGTATAAAGTTATTCTTTACTTTAGAAAAGAGTTTTTTTCTGGTTTTATGTATATAATTTAGTATTTTATGGATTATTTTTTAAACTTTTATTAAAGATAAAAAAATTCTTTGGTTCTTTTTATTATTTTTTCCTTTCATTTTCTATTATATAAGTTTCATGATTTCTATGAAATAGTTTCATGTTCTAATATTAGTCTATGAATTGATACTGTTGTTCCTGATTAGTGTATTTTTTTTAAAGTGTTTATATTTTAACTTAATAATCAAATATTCTTGCTTAAAAACTTTTAACAATAGTTTGAAAGTGATTATCTTTCTTTAATTCAACACTTTTTTAAGTTATAATATTTTTTGTTGCTTTCAATTTTTAACTTTGATACATATTCACACGACTTAACTGTGAAGGAGTTTGTGCACAAGTATTAAAGAATTGTTTTTTAATTAATTGAAAACATTATTGATAGATACTTTTGCATATACTTAAAGTAAATTGTGATTATTTTTTTTATTTAATTTTTTTAACGCTTGCTTTGGTTTTTTATGGCACATATTCGGTTTAAAACTTTAAATGTCTATACAGTTCTGCATTTGAAGATGAGTGTCTTAAATATTTTTTAGTAAATATAAATCATTATAAAAAGTCATGTTCTAATAATGCGTTTTGAAAGATTTGATGTATAGGTGCTTTTTTGTAATTTGTATTAGATTTTTAATTATAATACTTTGAAACACCTAATAAATAAAATTGTTTTAGTCTTTATGTATAACTTTCTTAATCAAAGAATATATTTTCAACAATATGGATAGAAACATAGGTACGTTTAGTTTTTGTTTGTAAGTAGTTTTAACTAAGAAATAATATTGCTTGCTAAAGACAAAATGCTTTTCATTGTATACTTACAATTTTTATTTTTCATTTACTTATTATTTTGCTCAACTTTGGTTGTAACTTTATAAGCTGTATATCATATTCAGAATATCTGTTTTTGATTGCAAGCAGGGGTTTACTGTATTATTTTAACTACTTTTAAAAATACTTCAAATTTTTTAAACATAAGTTTACTATTCAATTAACTATAAAATAATTGATCGTATATAAAAAAGTTAATCACTACTTTTAAAATAATTTAAATATGTTTAGAAAATGAAAACGAAGATGAAACGAAAGAAAAATCAACTCCATCCTGCAAGTTCATAGGTCTGTTCTTCTGCTTCCTCTACACGCTGTGCATGTCTTCGAACGTGCTCTTCGTCAAGTCCACCTCCGTCGCCGCCCAGGAAAAGCTCTTCATCCGCTGCTGCGTCCAGTTCGTCTTCCTGCTGCCCCTCCTGCAGTACAGGTCCTCGAAGCTGAGCGTGAGCGTTTTCGGGGACTCCAGCAAAACGTTCAGAATTCTGATACTGCGCGGCGTCAGCACCACGTTATCGACGCTGTGCTTCTACGAGTCCATACAGAGGATCCCGATGGGCGACGCCTCCTCCATCTCGTTTTGCAGCATATTTTTCGCCGGCCTCATCAGCAGGGTGTGGCTGAAGGAGCCTTACACGCCGATGGACATTTTGTTCGCCTGCCTGTCGGTCGTCGGGGTCACGTTCATATCCAAGCCGCCTTTCGTCTTCGCGCGGCTGCAGGACTCGCAGTACGGGGCCGACGAGTACCTGGGCATCGCGTTCGCCTTGCTGGCCGCCTTCATGCTGGGACTGCAGTTCACGATAACGAGGCGGCTGGGGAGGACGGACCCGGTGCTGGTGGTGTTCTACTTTACGTTTTTCGGCCTGGTCATATCGCTGACGCTGCTGCTCGCCACCGGCAAGCTGGAAGTTCCCTGCCTCAGCGAAGTTCCCTTCCTGCTGTTGATCGGGCTGACCGGCATGCTGGGCCAGTCCTTTCTGGTTTTGGCGCTCAGGTACGAGCGCACCACCACTTTTGCCGTGATGCGGTCCACAACCATATTTCAAGTGTTTCTGTTGCAAGTAAGATTGCATAGTTGAATATTTACTTTTCTTTAATTCTTTTAAGACACAATAAGGATAAATATGTATTAAAGAGTTTAGAACTTTTGTTTTATATTTTTTTAAATAAATATTAGCATATAACAAGTTTCTATTTTTACTTTTAACTGTACTTCCACATGATATTTACTTAAAAAATATAGTTGTTTGAATAAAAACATAAAAAAATAGTAGTTTGCTTTAAAACTATAGATTTTCAAAATAACTTTAAATTTAGTATAGTATATTAATATCTGCACAGGTATTGGTTTTAAGCGATGTACCGGATGTTTTCAGTATAATTGGAGCTTCAATGATATTCGTCAGTGCTTTCGGAATTGCTTTGAGAAAATGCTTGAAAGAATCAAAACAGGAATAAAATGTATTATTTTGCTTGTAAATTTTATGTTTAAACAAGTTTAAAACTATTTCTTTTCTTATAACTGATAACTTGTTTGCAATCATTTTTTAAAATCTGCCAAATTTAATTTTTATAATTATTTACTGTTTATTAGCTATAATAATTTATTTATTATAGTTGATAAGTTCCTAACCAATCATTTAGTAGAGTTAGTTAATGATTTTATTTATTTTTACTTTTATTTTAAGTTATTTGATTTAATGTTATAGGTTATTTGAAAGTAGTGTAAGCAATTTTTAAAACCATATTTAATTTACTAAAGACAGTTAAAAAGTAAAGCAAAAAATTAAACTAAAAATATTTTTGTTCTATGTTATATAAAATTTCTAGTTGTTGTCTTCTATACTTTTTTAAAAATATTCTTCATAGTTGTATTTGAATTTGTCAATTTTATAGGCACTCTAAATTTTGTACAATAAGTTCAGTAATTGTTAATGTCTTATTTAAGAGATATTTTTGCATAACTTCTTATGTTTCAACTTATTTAAATAAGTCAGTATTTTATTAAAGAAAACTAGCTTTAATTTAAATAAGTTTTTTATTTCTTTTACATGTAATTTTATCAAAATTATTACTTTTTTTTGAAGCATAAGAAAACACTTATTATTTTGAAAACACGTTTAAAATACAGTTAGTAAAGAATTGACTAAGATTAAAACATTTATATAAAAAGTTGTGCTTATATTTTTGTTTATAAGTTTAATAAAACTTTTATTGTTTTAAATACTAATTAATAAGTAGATAATCTTTAAGTATTATATTGTTACTGATAATTAATTATAGGCTTAAATTATTTTCAAATAAATAGACATAAAAGTGCACTTTTAATTAAATTACCTTTTTATTTAGTTAGTAATTACTAATTACTTTAGGAAGGTTGAGTGTTTTTTTGTTGTTTTTACAACTCTTTTAACATTAATTGAATCATAAAGTTGTTTTACTTTCAAATTATATTACTAAACAAAAATTTTATAATAGTTGTGATTATATTGACAAGTTGTTTTCTGCCAACATATCTAAGTTATCAATTTACTTATTAGCATGACAATAGTATGTTTTTCAATTATTGTGAGGTTAGTAATGACTAAGCAGTTTATCGATTTTTATTTCTATAAACGTTTTATTATTTGTGTGTTTTAACTGTATATATTTTTTATTTTTGAATAGGTAGGTCGTATTTATACACTTTATTTTATTTGTTTCGTTGACTTCTTTTTCTTTATAAGTGTTAAAGTTTATTGTTAAAATTTTTCTGATTGAATGTTTAACTGTTGTTGTATAAACCAAAACAACATATATAAGTACAGTAAGTAATAGTTATATACAATGTGTACATAAAATGTATTCTTTTGTAGCTAAAGGTGACAGCCAAAACATATTTTTTTAGATATAAACTTGAAAAATTTTTATACCCAAAAAAGATAATTTTAATAAAGTATGATGAATTTAGCTAAAAAAACATTAACTTAAATACATTACGTTAATTAAAAGTTAATTTTCTAAAATATTTATTGATTAATTTCAGGTTAAGAAATTAAACTTGATAATTTTTGGGAAACAAGAAAAGTTTGCACAATTTAATAATGAATAATTCATCAGGTATGTTTTTGTTTATTTTAATTAGACTAATTTATAGGTTTAAAAACTAAAAAAAAATATTATCAATCTTATTTAAATTTTATTTTAAAACTACTTTTTGGTACATTTTCACTCCCTAATATATTATTAAAAATTTTATACAATTTTTTTTTTATTGACCTGTTTTAATAAGTATTTTTTGACTTAAGCTTAACAAATTTGATTTTTGATCCAAATACAGTATTATATTAAATGTATTAATTTGAATCTAATTTAATTTTTTGTTCTTATTTTTTAACGACAACACAGATTTTTATGTTAACAATATAAAAAAGACATATTAAAGTCAGTAATAACATTAGTTTTTTAGTACAACCTACGCATAAAAGGTTAAAAAACAGCATTGTTTTATTTTAAATTAAAATCATAACTCAGTTTTTGTACACTTTTCTATTTTTCAAGTTTAAGCACATTTTTAATCTATCTTTTACGGTCAAATAGTTTCGAAGCTTGTAATGAATTAAAAAACAGAAACTGTAACCCACTAGTTATACAGAAAACAACTTTGAAGCAATAAAAAAATATTTTTTAAAGATGTAAACACAATAAATAAGTACTATTAGCAAAATTAACTGGTGCTAATTTACTTTTAATGGCACTTTTCTGAATGTTCCTGATAGTTAATTTATGATTTGTGGAAAGTCATAATTATATTCGTTGCTATGTAAAGTCATAATTTTTTGCTATATGGGTTAAGGCTATTGCTTTCATCACTTAGTTGGCCCGGGCGAAGTAAAAGTGAAAAAAGTTTCCTTAAATAATTAAATATTTTTTTCCCAAAAAGTTGTTTTCCTTGTATTAACTTTTTGCAAAAGTTTGTTTTGAATTTAATTAATTTTTTTTTTTGTGCATTTATAAGCTCTACACATAAAGCGTTGACTGTTAAAATAAGTGTGGTTCATTGTTATTATCAAGTAAACCATGCATGCAAAATTATAAACTAGTCGTTTTATATTCCCAAGCTCATATTCATAAACACCCTCATAAACATTGGCGAAAATTAAAAAAAAAAATCACCCTTTACTAGTTACAGGGTTACCACTTTACCTGGAAAAACCTGGAATTTGACAATTTAGGCAAAAAAAACCTGGAATTTTAACAAATTTCACATGTTCCATTCAAAATTTCGATTTGACTCAAAAAATCTATCATATGAATAAAACATTTTTGTCATCATCAAAAAAATGTTTTATTAAAAAACATATTTAAAGTAGCTCTACAGTATCTTTTCAATGTTTTTATACTATTTACACATTTTCATATCTTAAACTTAACTAAAAATAAAAATAGACCCAAAAATGTTTACTTTTAAAAATCTGGAAAATGTTTTTGAAAACGAGTGGCAACACTGTAGTTAAGTATCCGTTTAATTTTCGCTGCCATACTGATTAACGCCCCGTAAAGCAAAAATTACCCCTTACAAGCGGTAGTCTTCACTTTAAGAAACGCTGTTTTACACTCATATTTTTATCTTAGTTTGGTAAAATATAACACTATATTGAAAATGTTTAAAGAAAAACTTGAAATAGTACCTAGTCAAAAACTATATAAGTAATGAAAAATAAGTAAGAGTAATTATGTTTGAAGTTTAAAAAAATTCAGTTACTATAGATTAACAAAAAGTATTATGTGGTTATAAAGAATGTAGGTCATAACACCAGTACTGTTGAAACAAAAATGTTATTTAAGAAATATATAATAACATCAATGTATAATAATTTAATAAATAAAACTAAATAAAAAATTATTTCATAACTTTACTTAATGACTGAAGAAGTATTTTCATCACAGACAACGAGCTTCACGAAAGGCTGGCCGAGCGCCAAACGGAAGGCGCCGGCGAGGAAAAACGCCAAAAAGTGCCCTTCCTCACCCGGTACGCCGGCCTGCTCTTCTGCCTCGTGTTCACCTTCGCCATGACGGCCACCTCGGCAGTCGTCAAGTCCGTCCACACGCCGGCCACCGAGAAGCTCTTCTCCCGCTGCTGCGTCCAGTTCCTCACCCTGCTCCCCTTCATCACCTACAGCGAGTTCAGCAAAAAGTTCACGATATTCCAGAGCGACCGCCGCACCCAGCTGCTGCTGATCGGCAGGGGAGTTTCTTCGTCGGCGGCGAGCTTGCTGCTGTACCAGAGCCTGCAGAAGATCGCGATAGGGGACTGCATCGCCATCTCGTTCTGCTCGGCCATTTTCGCCGGCGTGTTCGCCAGGATGTTCCTGAAGGAGTCGTACACCCTGGTAAGACGGTTCTGTTTTAGTTATTTTTTTTTTACAAGTAAACCTTATTAAATTTATAACTTGACTTGTCCTGCTGTTTCTTAACTATAAGTTAGTAATCTAATAATTTTGCGACTTAAAGAAAGTATTTAAGATTTTATTTTACATCTTCATGTTGTTGGGCCTAATTTTAATTAAGCATTTACTTTTGTAACTTAAACTTAGTTATTTTTTTAGAAAGACATTATTAAATGTTGAAAATTCTAACCCTACATGCTAATCATAGTAACTATGTAAATTTGGTAGTTTATAATTATATCTTATTTTTTAAATTCTTTAATTTCAGCAAACGCACAAAATAAATTAAAATAAATTCCACACAGTTCGACGTGGGCCTCGCGATGATATCCATGGTGGGGGTGGCGCTGATCGCCCAGCCCCAGTTCATCTTCGGCAGGTCCTCGGAGCCCAACCCCGAGCAGTTCAGCGGGGTGCTGTACGCGCTGGGGGCCGCCGTCACCATCGGCAGCTCCATGACCATCATCAGGGGCTGCGGCAAGCTGGAGCCGTGGGTGGGGGTTTTCTACTACGCCGTGTTCGGCTGCGTCATCAGCGGCGTTTCCTTCTACCTCGGAGGCGACTACGTCGTCCCGTGCCTGTCGGAGCTGCCCATGTTCTTTTCCATAGGGCTGCTGGGCAACACGTGCCAGTTCCTGGTGACCAAGGCGCTGCAGCACGAGCGGCCGAGCACGGTGGCGGTGATGCGGTCCATCGAGATAATACTCACCTACGTCGTGCAGGTTAACTTTTTTTTTTCGTTTCAACAAAATCACTCGATTTTTGCCGCCAGTTGTTCAGTTAGTAGTAGAAACAAAAAAGCGCGTTGAGATTAAACTGTTTTCTAACCCTTGAGTACTGTGGGAACCGTTAAACATGAAATTTTAGGAAAAAACTCTGAAATGTGTTGAAAGTTGGAGCAAAAATCATGTAAAATCCTGAAACTTTGAACAATTCGTTATTGAAAATCTGTGAGTATCTTAGAGTTTTAACTTTTACAAAAGATAGTGTACACCTCGCAATTTTGTTGAAATTATTTTATAATTACTTTTTATGAAATAAGTACACCTGACTTATTAAAGTTAATCTTGTTTTGTGTATTTTTTCTTATCTATCAGATTAATATCTACAGGCAAAACTTTAAAGTACCTGTTGAGATATAAAAAACTAAAGTAAATGTGTCGAAAAGGTTTTGTATATAAGGTGACTTCACACTAAAAAGATGTAAAAAAAAATCATAAAAGTCAAATAAGTCTTTCTTTGTCTACAACTATTAACAGGATTGCCACACTTCTAGGCTAGTTTTAAATTTTTGAAAAACTCAGGGTGATTAAGATTAGTCTAAAGACTTTTTGAAAAACTAAATATATTAATGTTAATAGTTGCAAAAAATGAACAGGGACCTATCACTAATCATAAATACCTTTTCAGTTTTAAAAATTACTAAATTTTCCAAGTGCTGTTCGTTTTAAGTGAAGAAATTTATAGATCTTTGAAAAATAGTGTTTTATTGAACATTTTTGAGCAACTATATCCTGTTATGGAAGTAGTACTAATATACATTAGAAAAAATAGTTTTAATTAAAAGAAAGTTCATGTTATTAAAGAAAACAGAAGCTTCAGAACCAACTTTAAGTTTGACTAAGTAAAATTACTGTTTATGCTAAAACAATACTAAGGCTTTAAAACATTGTTATAACAAATACTCAAAGTAGTTAAGTAAAAAAAAAATAAATATAAGTTGCAATTGTATAAAAAAGAAAAATAATATTACAATATCATTTAAGTTATTTTATCCTAAATCTTTCAAATTTGAAATCAGAGTAAAAAGGTATCGGTAAATGAATATACCAGAAAGTTAGAACAAAATCTAAAATTCTGGATTTTAAAAGAATTTTTGATCACCCTGACTTTATCTGTTTAAGCAATACAAGGCAAGTTTTTGTATAGTTTTTAAAAGTTTTTAGAAATTTGAATAACCAATTAACAAAAAATTGAGTTAAAAATAATCAGTTAAGTTTCCTATACGTAAATAATTTTTTCTATCATTTTTGATACTAGTTCAACTACCTCAATTCCGCATGATAAAAACGGTCATCAGCAATTTGTGGTATATTTATCGTAGTTGGTAAATACTAAGGTACTTACTTATATTAAAATATATTAAAATACTTAGGAGTATAATAACTTAACATTTTAATATCGATAGTCTTGAGTATTAAATTACTCTAGCTTAAAATAATCTCAAGTATTTTGATTCAAGATTAGAAAAATCAATATAAACTAATTAGTAACTAACTTTGAATTAATAAATAATACTAATAAAGTAGTGGCCAACTTTATCTGTAGTGTCACAGCAAACAGAGTATAAAAGAAACTAACTCAGTGATCATTATACAGATGCAATCATATTTGAATGATGACAGTTTTTACTTTGATTACTTACATTAGTTTTTATTTTACTCAAGTTGTTTGCAAGGCTACAGGTCAAACGTTATCAAAGTAAACAAACAAAACTTACACGTCGTTTTAACAACTTAAATTTGTGAAAGTATAAATCAGTTATTTGTTTATTTTAAGTAATAAAAATGTGGTACACAAAAACTTAAAAGTGTACAAAATTTCCAGATAGTTTTGTTCAGCAACATTCCAAACTCGTACAGCGTCGTCGGCGCCCTGCTCATCCTGACGAGCGCCGTCGGGCTGGCCGTGAGGAAGTATCTGAAAAACGTCGACAGAAGCAAGGGAGACAAGCCGAACGGTGACAACCTCGTCAAGGCGGAGTAGACGCGTGAGAAATTGCTTACACAGTTTGTTGCACAAATACTACTACCTAGCGTCCATTCGTGCGTGCTTTTGATTGTTTATCACTGCTGATGCTTTTGATCTTGAAGTAACAATTACACAATTCGACCAAATTGAAACTACCTAACGTTTTACATGATTTCGATAACAACCAGTACGTCTTTGCTTTTTTATCAAGTTTTTTTAGTAGTAAATAACGTATTATTACAATTTTTATGTTGTGATTTTAATAGCTTTAGTTGTAACATTATTTATCTAATCAAAAATGTAAGCTATCATGTAACTTTTATTTATATTTCATATTGATTAATCAACTTCTAAAAATTTAAGAAAATACTGCTAATAAATTTTACAGTGTATACTCGCTACTCGAGTAGAACTGCATGTTTTTATTTTATTTATAAATACTTATTTGATTGTAGTCGAGGTGGGAACAAATTCCGGAACTTTGAAAAATCTATGAATTATAAAATATAGGATAAAAATTCATGAGTTCTAAACAGTTTAAATTTTTAATTAAAAATTAGTTGAAAATTCTAAAATAATTAATACAAAAATTGTTTTTATACCTAACAAGGTTCATTAAATGAATTTATTTATAATATCCAAGTATGAATTTAAGTACTTAGATATTTTTATTAAGCATTTTTAATCACGAGCAACCAGTATTTATTTCGGCCGTCATCTATCGATCATAGTTAAGATGTTTTGCGCCATCAACAATATGAATTTTACCACACAACCATCAACAGCATCCTAGACAACTTACGACCGGTTTCGTCCTTGTTAGGACTCATCATGCAGGCATAGTCGCATTAAAACATTGTTGAGATCTAATCAAACGGTCGCTTTAGTACTTTGTACTACTATTAGTTGCAGAAAAATGTTGAAGTTGGCATCAAAAATTAAAACTTAAGCTTTAAGTCGTTGTAGTAGTTTTATTAAAACTATTAGTTTTTTATTCCTTTTTTTTCTAAAAGATTTTTTTTTTAATCTTTATTTTACTAAAGAAGTTGAAAGGATAGTTTAAAATTGTAATTAAAAAAAAAGCTAAACAATAATAAACCTTTATACTAATTTGAGCTTGTCTCTCAACAAAAACAATTTCAGGCTTTGGCTCAGTTAGACTCGCCGATGTTTTCTTTGATTATGAATTATATATTTAAGGAGCTCAGTTAAGATAGTTTTGTAATTTTAAGCTAGAGCTATATTTTGATTAAAGTTTGTACCTAATTAGTTTTGATTTTTTTAAATTTACTTTTATGTTTTATAAACTAAAGCCCGGTTTACGTTGTTTTGTTAATGTTTTATTATATTAAGCTTAATTTACTTAGCAGTAATCTTTAAATTGGTTTACGTTGTTAAAATTTAAAAGAGTATAACTAGTGAATTTTTAAAGTAGTTATGATATATAATAATGTTTTTAATAATTTATTTTACTAATTTTTTGTATGAGTGCGTACCTTAAGCGGATGCGTACCTTTTCTATGTATATACGTCATTAAGAGCATTTTTTAGAAATTTGGACCTGGTACTAAATATATATCAAATCAAAGCTGAAAAATAAATTTAGTTAAATAATTAAAGCACTGATTCGTGCGTACAACCACTTTTTTAACGGGCTATAGGACGATTTAAACTAACCCAGTATAAAAATAAAGAAATAGTTTACAAACTAACCCAGTATAAAAATAAAGAAATAGTTTATAAACTAGACACATTAAACTAAAATATGCTGTATAAACTTTTAGTTGAAAAAAAAATCTGTAAACTTTTCAAATGTGAATAGTTTGTGAACAGTATGACAGATAGTAAGTTGAAAAAAGTTTGTTCTAGACTTCAAAATAAATAAAAAGACAGTTTTTTGTGCTTAAATCTAAACATGGAAATTGTGAGTTTATACTTTATATCAATTATATTGAAGGGGCAAAAATTATTGTTTTGTTTAATTGTTAAATTTTGTTATGTTGAATGTATAAAAAGTAAAAAGTATTTGTTTTTTGTCAGACTTGTTATATTTACAGAAAATAACTAAGCTTTTAGCAAATTAGCAGAACAAAATGAACTTGAGTAACTAGTTTGAAATGTAAAATCTCATGATGCAATAATTAAATTATAACCAAAAAGAAGGCGTATGAAAATTAAAATCCTGCACTAATTTACAAGATAATTAACTGAAATTGCTAGTATATATAAATTAGTTGAGATAATGCGCTATTTCAGACCAGATACTGCAATTTTACTTCAAGAATCTTCAACACTCTATAATAAATGTTATATCACAATTGTTAATTTGTTCAAAAAAAAACTGTATCAACTGTTCTTAACATGTAGCATCTGAAAATTGGGTAGGTGTCAAAAATGATCTAAGGGACACTTTTGCACAGGTTTAAATCTTTTTTTTTAATTATCACTGTTGTCCTTTACCCTTTTTCTGAATTATTATTAATGTAAATTATTTTTTTTATATTCATAATTTCTTTATTATCAATGTTACCCCTGACCTTTACCCTAGGTAGATTTCTTTTTCTTATTAATATTTTTATTTTTTAAGTATCACTGTTACCCCTAAGCCCTTACCCTTGGTCGGTAACTTTTATATTAGTTTTTTTTTACTCTCGTGCAAAATTGACACTCTGTGCAAAAATTTATTCGTGTAAAAGTGACCCCTCGTGAAAAAATGACCCGTCCCCCTGAAAGCTTTGTATTAAAACAAAACATCACGCACGTTTTTTAGCTTGATGTTTTCAATTTGTTGTGAGTTTTATTCTTCTAGTTAAAAAAATTGACTATTTAATTTTAAAAATTAATCTTGCATACAAAAACCATTGAAAATTAAAAAGATAATGTACATATATACAATAGAAAAATCACAAAATTTTATTACAATAAAACTTTTGCTAATTAAATCAACACTTAAACTCAGAACCAAATACTATCATTAATTAAAAGTAACTAAATCAGAGCCACTTCAGAAATAAAGAAGGCCATAAGCTGCAAAGGTGGCTATGAGGCCATAATTTGAAACTAAAAATAGATATTCTTAAATTAAGCTGAATTGCAAAAAAAAAATCTTAGGCGTATTTAAGGGTAGTTTTTTTTTGGAAAATATTGTCGGAAATGGCGATAGCTTTTTAAGTTCGTCAAAGGGAGCGTTATGAAAAAAAAGGGAAACTCTGATCTAAATGTACACAACGACAAAATTCCAGGTTCTAGGAAAAATTGTAATATCATTTTAAAATATTTAGAAATTTTCTGTACAAATGACATTTTTATTTTTTAAGTGAACTTTAGAACTTTGAATTAAATGTAAAATAAAAGTTTGTAGTTTATATAGATACAAACAATTATTTTTTAAGTTTTACTTTGTATAAGAAATATTCACAATTGTTAGTACAGTGTTAAATAAATTGTTTTAAAAGGACTTTTACTAAACAAAATAGGTATGTGATAACTCACACAAAAAATCTTAGTGCCGCCCGAGATTCGTTTTATCTATTTAGTTTCATTTAGTAAAACCGTTATTTGCAACGTTTTCATTATTAAGTATGACTATTTGATTTATTATTTATCTAGCAAGAACTTGGAGTGCTTTAGTAAATGCTTTGTTCTAGAAAATTACTGCATAATATTTGTTGAAATATCACGATTATGAGCAATAAGTATTTCAAAATAAACGATAAAAATAAAACAAAATTTCGAAAACTGTTTAAAACAAAAGCATGTATATGTATTATTTTGCAAGAGAGATTTGAAAATAAAAAGGCTCTCCAACAGAAATTTTAGGTCTCAGTAACAATTATTAATAAAACTGTACGTAGTTTTTGGTACATTTATTTTTCTATCCTATAAAATAGAGTAATCAGTCAATTTACTCTATAGATTTGATCAACTTAGATTACAAAAAA
Organism: Thalia democratica; assembly: GCF_965202585.1. NCBI lineage: Eukaryota > Metazoa > Chordata > Thaliacea > Salpida > Salpidae > Thalia > Thalia democratica. The sequence goes on along the minus strand of NC_139167.1, from coordinate 37,782,310 downwards.
ATATTTTTTACTAGCTTGTAAGAAATTGTAAAATTGTGTTGGGTACGGCTCAATAACCGAAAGGTTCCTTCGTACACCAAGTCCGTAGACCAAACTTTTTGACCGCTTTTTTGTCTTTCAATAAACAATAACAATAGAAGATAATTATAATATAACATAATTTTAATTAACTACTTAACTTTAGTATCGTAGTGCTCAATACATAATAATTATTTTTTAGTAGCAAATCGCATAAGAAGAGACAATTGTTATTTAAAATCATGAAGATTCTTTTGTTTTATTTTGATAAAGTTTATATTATTAGTATGACAAAATAAAAACCTTTAGTTGCTGTATTACTTTAGATTACTTATTTAATTATTCAAAAACCATGCTATAACTGGAAAGAATAATTAAAATGTATTTTTTTAAAGTACATATTAGAATACAACTTATGATAGAAAATATGGCATTTTTTTAACTAATTTTTTTAGTTATTATATAACTTTTTTTATCAAAAAGTAAAACAAGAAACAAAAGTTAAACAAAGCCTATAGTTAAGTTAACAAACTTTAAAGAGTGTATGAAACAAAAAACAATTTTTCACTTACTTTTATTTAGTATGTATTATAAATAAAACTTCACGAGTAACAAATAATCCAACTCACTAAAAAATTAGATATACTACATAAAACTCCATTTAAAGTGCTGAAAACCACTGAAACTACTAGTTCTAAAACAAATATCAGATTTAACCATAAGTTGTACTTTTTTTAAGGTATTTTTTTAAACTTAAGCTTGATTGTTAAAAATCAATACTGTTCATGCTATATTATCACGTCTTGTGATAGTTTATGTTTTATAACTGCAAACTTTGAACGTAGAACAAGAAGTAATGTTATAAGACTGCATAGCTCTATTTTAACTAACTGTTGCACATTGTTTGATGAGTTTACAAAAAAAAAATCATAAAAGTAATTGCAACACATTTGATTTTATTAAGTAGAGTTAGTTATAAATATATATTTAGCTTTACGTTTATTTGGAAACTTTTAGAAGAAAAACAAATTAAGTATAGTTTAAAATACTTCACAGCTTTATTAGAGAAGAGCTTGTTCGTAATAAAAGGCTCCTTAACTTTTGTGTGTTTTATTTTTTAAATACCTTGTAATAAAAGTGTATAGCATAGTAACTTTAACTTTACGATGTAACTTCTTGTAATGTTTAGGACTACATGACTTAAAAAATTCGGACGAATCAAATTATCAAAATATTTTTAAAGGACTACAACTCAAAAAGTACTTTTTTTTGACAATAAAAGCGTATGTAGGTCTAAATAATACCTACAGACACTTTTAGTTTTTGCAAAAAAATATATTGAAAACTGTTTTATTTTTTACTAAAAATTACTATATTTTATAACTTATTTTAGCCGTATCTCCAAAAATAATTAAAAAGTTTCAAAGAAATAAAAGTTTTTGTAGGTATTCATGATAATACGCATCTTTAACAAATATGTATAATTTTTTGAGTTGTTCCCCTTAACATAAAAATTGAGAATTTGAATTGTGGAAACTTGAATTGTCCGAATTTTTATAGTCGTGAAGCAATTTTTAGACGAGGCTAAAATAATTAACACAATATTAAGGTACCAAACTACAAATAAGAGAAGAAAAAGTGCACAGTACTTAAAGTTTTATTTTATGAAAATGTTAAAGTTAGTTTATACAGTATAAAAGTATTAAATTTTGTTGTTAAAGTTGAGTTCAAATAAAAAAGTAGAAATAAAACTCTAACAAACTCAATTTGATTTATTACATGTTTTAGCTTTAGAATAGTTTGAGTAGTGAACGAAAAACATCAAAACTTAGTTTATATATAACATAAAAAACTATTAACGTAGCACAAAGAAAAATATAGTAATTTAAATTAAAGACTTTATCCGAATGACTTAATTAACTAGTATTACAGTATAAGTAGCAATAAAGTAGTATTTTTTTCAAATTTATAAATACTCTGTGATCAGATATTGGCATTGTTTAAGGTCTTTTTTAAATGAGATTTATTTAATTTTTTTCTATATAATTAAGTTTACAAGAATAAAACACTTAACATTATTTGTAACCAATATATGTGCTTTTGGTTTTTTGAAACTGTATTTTTTCGTTGTCTTTTAAAAATTAATAATTAACTAATTTGAATTCACAAATACAGACTTTTAGTTTATTTGTTTTAGTTTATAAAACTAGATCAAAATTATTTTATAATGATTTACTTTATACATAGTATTAAACTTAAGTTATGTTATAAAACACTTAATAAAATTTTACACAAATATTTTTTTATAAAAAATTGTAAATAGTATACATATAAATTAACTGAGATTTTATATGTAGTTTAATATTTTTCTATAACATAAAATGAAATGTATGCGTTTTTTTTAATTAAAACTAGTTTTCAAATAAATGAACCAAGAAAAAACATTACTGCACATTTTGTAGATTTAACAGTCTTGAACTGAATTCTAAGATAAAACTTCTGGACTCAGTATAAACAATTTTTTAGACTTTAATAAACTAAAATTTGGAAAGTCTTATTACTGTTGCTATTGCACTACGCGTTTTACACAATTCACACAATGTTTGTAGAAAGTTATTTGTTTGTTTTAAAAATAAAACATGTTGTTAAGTTTTTTGCTTAGTTGTAATGAAAAAAACAAGGCAGAACAAAAAAAAAACTAGTTAAGTAAGTTTTAAAAACATTTGACTAAATAAGTTTCTTTTTTAAATGTTCATTACTTGTTGTAGCTTGTATGTTTAAGAAAAAGTACTGCAAAAAATAACCAAGAATAAAATAAATAATTACTTAAAATGATTAAAAAAAGCACAACATTCTTTATTAAAATAATATACAACTTATTTACTATTAAGTACTTTTGTTATTTTAAATTTCTTTTTTTACTTTTAAGGTTTATACAGGAATAGTTTAAATACTACAAAGAAAGCCATTTAGAATGAGTTCAGGTACGATTATGTTATAAAATACTAATACTTGATATTTTTGTAGCTGCTAAAAGTTATATATACTTTATATACTCTCTTTTATAGTAATAAACTATAGTTAAATGTCTAAATAAAAAATGATAGTTTTTAAGTTCGTTCAAAATTAAATAAGTAATACTATGGTATATCATAGCTCTAGAACGAGTTGGAGCTAAAAATATCAAAAACAACTAGTCCAATTATTTAACACACAATTTCACAGACAAACAATTACGCAAAAGCATGTCAACAGCTTCTGCCGAAACAACACTCGAAAATGAAACAAAATCCCCCTTCATGAAAAAGTACAAGGGCCTACTTTTTTGCTTGTTATTCTCAGTCAACATGACCCTATCCAACACGGTCGTCAAGCTTGTCAAAACCCCCGCAACCGAGAAACTGTTAGCGCGCTCGTGCGTTCAGTTTCTCACCCTTCTCCCCATCATCAGCTACAATCAATGGAGAGGAAATTACTCGATCTTCGTGTCCGAGCGTCGCACACAGCTGCTGCTAGTCGGCAGGGGAATTTCTTCATCCGCCGTCAGCATGTTCCTATACCAGGGCATTCAGAGGATCGCAATCGGGGATTGTGTTGCGATCTCATACTGCTCAGCCATTTTCGCAGGAGTGTTTGCCAGGATTTTTCTTAAAGAGTCGTACACGTTGGTAAGAACTTAATGAACGTTACAAAAATACCCTTATAATTTATTTAAAAAAAAAGTTTGATAACTAAAAATACTGTTTGAAAATTCGCTTGATAAACTTATGAAAAAATAATTAAAACTCGAACAGTTCGACGTGACAGTTGCAGTCATATCCATGGCCGGAGTTGTGCTGATCGCCCAGCCGGAGTTTGTGTTTGGCACCTCTAGTGAGCCGAACCCCGAACAGTTAAGCGGGGTTCTTTACACGCTGGGTGGCGCCATAACTCTCGGATGCTCGCTGACGATAGTCAGAGCCACCGGCAAGGTGGAGCCGTTATTGGGTGTTTTTAGCTACGTCGTGCATTGTTTCGTCATAGCTGGCGTGGCTTTCTACGTTCAAGGTGATTACGTAATACCCTGCTTGGCGGACCTGCCGCTGTTCTTCTCACTGGGGTTGCTAGGCAACACTAGCAAGTTTCTCATCACCAAGTCGCTGCAGTACGAGCGACCGAGCACAGTTGGAGTGATGAGGTCCATAGAAATCATACTTACATATATTGTGCAGGTGGGTTATTTTTTCGCAATGTTCAAGTAATCTTAGATACTTTATCATAAATTTATATTGTTTGATTTGAAATTTCAACAACATAATAAAAGCACATGTTTTATAAACAGTTTGAAAAAATATAGTTATTAGTGTTTTTTTGGGATTCTTAAAGTAATGCTTAATAGTTTAGTAGAAAAAACTTTAGTCAAATTTTTGATTCAAGTTTAGTAGTGTTTTTTTTATATATGTTGATAGATATTTTTAGAATAAGCTTAGTGTAAGGTATATTTTTTATTTTAAAGCTAGTTATATAACATAAATACTAATGGTAGTTAAAATTAAGTTTCAATTGTGAACTAAAACTACTGTAAATTTAACTTTGCAATAACATCTGTTTTTATATTCAAGCACTTTATTCGTTTATTTGTACATAAAATAGCCTTACGGAGTCTAAACCTTTTAATATTAACTAAAACTATTCATAATCTTTAACAATCATTCATATGTTTCAATAACACTTAACTTTAAAAGTTTCATATTAATTAATTATTAGTTATACGTCTTGTGTTTCTCAATTATTTTTTAAAATATACTAAATATTAGATAGCTTTTAGTAAACAATAACTTTGAGTTGTTTTATTTATTTTATTGCAGCGTTTTTAAGTTTTTAAAACAAGCTAAACCACTAAACAAATTTCAGGTAGTGTTATTCAGCAGTATTCCCAATGTTTACAGCATAACAGGCGCTGTACTAATATTTACTAGTTCTGTTGGACTTGCTGTAAGAAAGTATTTTAAAAATGTAAAAACAAAACAAAAAGACAGTTGTTCAAAATTTGAAGATTTAAACAAAGACGAATAAATAAAATACATGCAGTAACTTTACATACTTTAAACACCAAATATAATTTTAAGTTTTTTTATTTAATATAGCTTGTTTCTGTCGTTATAAAAGAACTACTCATAGTTTTTTCTGTATGTCTAATTATCTGATATTTATACAGAATTTTCAATTCGATAACGAGTATAATGGTGTTAAGCTTTTTTATGAAACATTTTATTTTTTTTAAATGTAATGCAACGTTGAAATTTTCGTAAAGTAGAATACTAAAACTTTTTTAAACTTTTATTAAACAAATAGGAACTTTTAGAGTTTTACTTTTTAAATTAATTTTAATTCACTTTAAGTTATTCTTATAAGTTTTGCAAAGTTTTAATTTTTTAATCCTTTTGTCGTTGTTTTTCGTTGAATGTTTAAAAAAAATCTGGCTTAAACCTTTTAAAACTTGAAACAGAGTTATCTATCACTTGAAATATTTACTTAAAATTCCTTTAATTTTAGTAAGCATATTGTTTAAATTTCTTTTTGTTTTTAAATTAAGTTTTTGGTATGAGATTTATCGTACATAACTTTTATCTTCTAATTATTTGACGTTTAAAGGTGAAACACTAATCACAAATACTTTTAGTAAACATGATTTAATTTCTACTGGTTTATATAAAACTAAAAAGATAGGAGGTTAATGTATTTTTCTACCTCAAGTGTTCATTATGTGTTTTTACAGTTTTATTTGTTTAAAATGTTTTTGACTATAAATATATTGCTTAAAAAGCGAATTTTTAGTACTTTTGGAATTGATTATTAAAAGTATTTCTTTGTTTTAAGCAAATATCAATAAAATCTGTATTAGTCTAAGCAAATATCAATAAAATTTTCTGTTTAAATATAATTAAAAGCCATTTTTTAAAGTTTAGCTTTATTATATGATAAAACTTACTAAATGACACTGATTTAAACAATTTGTTTTATTCTTACTATTTATTTTATTTTAACATCAAAAATCTTAAATTACAACGTTAGTTACAAGACTCTTTTTCTAATCTAACTATAAAAATAAGAAGTATATTTCAAAAACATATAAGTAAACCAACTCAAAATTAGTTAACATTATCTATTTAATGACATTTTTCTTTTTTGTTCATATATATATGTTGTAAATGACGAATTTAACCTTATGCTAAAGAAGGAATGGAGTTTTTAACTAAAATTTTAAGATTAGTCAGTGAAATTGTTACGTCTTACTTTATTTTCAATCATTCTTACTTTTTTTTTGTAATAAAAGATTTTAATAAAAAATCAGCTTTTTATATATATAATTTTTAAAGCTTAGGTAGCCGTACTAACTTCCTTTTCATATACTAAATAAGATAATTTAATTTCTTAACAACATCTTTTTTTATTTGTATATGTAGATAATGTTTATGTTTCATGTTTTGCTATTCATTTTGCTTTGCCTAAAATATTCTTCTGATAAGAATTATAAAGTCAATAAAAAAAATTAACACATATTATCATTTTCATTTTTTAAGTTTTTCTCTAGCCCTAGCGCCTGATTGACAATTTTCATTCACAAGCTAAACTTTAGCTTATAAACACAACCTTTATTACTAAACACAGTTTACTTGTATACTTACTTTTGTACGCACTAAATTTTGAAATTGATCAGAAAATAAATAAATAAAAGCTTATAATTCATGAAAGTAACAGCTGTGAATCTTTAAATTTTTATTTTTACTGAGGCACTCCAGTGTACAAGTAACCCGTGTCCTTAATCTTCCTCACGTGGCTACTCAATCAACCTGCCGGTGGCCAGGCACCTCAAGAAGTTCAGCCTCTGGTGCAGAAGGTCGAAGCTGTGATTTTCGTATTGTTTACAATTATCGACGTAGTGCTTTCTCGTTCCGCTGCTGAACACGAAGTTTTCCGAATGTAGCTCGATGCTGTCCATGTCGTCTTTGAAGCACGAGTCGACATACACCACTTCGTACCTGTAGTTGGGTTTTTATAGTTTTAGCTTACAGATTAACCTAATAAAGACAAAATAGCAGCGTGAGATGTCGGTGCTACTATATGTTTTTCAAACTTTATCCCTAATGAATTAGAGCGTTTTAAATTTTAACAAACTCAAACCTCAGCTGGTTGGTAGCTTTTATTTCAATGTTTCCGTCGCTCTTCTTCTTGAAGCCTCCAATGACGTCGTACACGTCGTCATTGTCAAGTTTAGCGCGGAAATGAACAGAGCGTACAGGAAGTTGCTGAAGTTTTCGATTATGGCCACTTTGTTTGTGTTCAGGTCAGGTCCGATTTTAAAGCAAAGGTGTTTCCCCTAATATTTGCTGAATCATCACTTAAAAAAAAAAATTTTTTTTTTTTAATATTCATACCCTTAAACCTATAACCCACCTTACCCAAAATAATTTTATTTTGTTTATTTATACCCGTAACCCTAACCCACCTTACCCAAACATATTAAAAACTAATTTGAACATAATTTTTTTGTAACTTTTTTATGCTAACTCAGCAAATATTAGGGGATTTCCGTGACATCAACAAAAGGACTCGTTCAGGTCTTGGGCTTTCCGGTTAAATTCGCTCAACATTCCTTTCAAGTGATTCAACATGGCCGGGTTTCGAGACTTAACCTATCTGTTTTTTTTACTAATGCACTAATACTTATTAATATCCAAGAAAAAGAAAAAATTACTAAAAGTTTTACGTAACATTTAAAATTTTAAGAATAAGTTTGAATAAACAAAATTCCTTTTTTTTTTATTTTGCTGTTTATCCTATTCATAATAACCTCGCTCCATATCTTTATATTGTTCCCGCCCAAAAGGTTCCTTCTCCGAGACCTCTTGTAAATGCTCCTTAAACTTTTGTGTATTTTATTTTTTAAATACCTTGTAATAAAAGTGTATATTGTAGTAACTTTTACTTTACGATGTAACTCATTGTAATGTCTAGGGCTACGTGACTATTAAAATTCAAACAATTTAAATTATCAAAAACATTTTGAAGTGCTTCAACTGAAAAAGTACTATATTTTTTTTTTATTAATAAAAGCGTATGTAGGTCGAAATGACACTTATAGACACTTTTTTTTAATTGTTAAAAGTTATTTTGATAATTACTAAAAGCTGCTATACTTTAAAACTTATTTTAGCCATATCTCCAATCTTGTTAAATACTTAAAGAAATATATGTATTTGTAGATATTAATAAAACCTACATACCCATTTTCTACTTTTTAGAAATATACATAAATATATATATTTTTTTTTTTATTGCCCTTTAAAAAAAATAAAAATTTGAATAACCTGAATTCGAGTTATCCGAGTTTTTATATTGTGAACCTATTTCTAGACAAAGCAAAAATAAATACTCCAATAGTAAGGTACCAAGTTAGAAGTATGCGAAAATAAAAAAGCGCAAAAGTACTTAAATATTTTATTATGAAAATTTCAATTTAGTTTGTACAGTTATAAGTTATTAAATATGTTTTGCACTTCAAAGTTGAATTTAAACTAAAAATTACTAAATACGGAAATTAAAAATAATAATAATAAATTCAATTTGGTTTAGTACAAGTTTTAGCTTTAGGATAGTTTGAGCAATGAAAATAAAACATCAAAATTTAGTTCTTAGATGGTATCAAAGACCAGCCACGTAGCTTGGTACGTTTCTGTAAATCTGCAGAAAAATATACAATTTTTCAAAAAAAAAAAAACGCGCATTTGTTTCAGTTCTTTAGTTTAAAACGACCCTGCCTTCTTAGCTTTTAATACTTTTTTATACTTAGTTTTGCTTTACCGATAGATAATTTAAAATAAAAACACACTTAAGCACTTTTAGTGTCTAAAAATAAACAAATTAAGTACATTTAAATTATATACATTTAGCTCAGCTCAGATTCTCTATATCAAAAAGCAATGCATTATAAAAAATCATTTTAAATTGTCAAAGAACGTGAATTAAAAATCATGATCTTGCGATGTTAAAAATTAACTACAACGCGAGAACAGTAAGACCGGTAGTGACAAGTTGAACTCTAGCAGGAGCGAATCGAGTAAAAAAAACTCGAGCAGGTCAACTCGAGCAAGGGAAACTCGAGCAGGACCAGAATAGTTTTAGTTTAAAAACAATTAGTTATAACTATTAAGAAAATTTAATTGTCCTGTATCCCCTATTACGTCATTATTCATCGCCCTTGTTGTTTTTTTTTTTGCAGATTCGTAACTTGTTCGAGCTAGCTACGTCCCTGTCAAAGACTATTAAGGTAGCAACAAAGAAAAATATAGTTATTCAAATAAAAGATTTTTTCCGAATGACTTGCTTAACTATTATTACAGTATAAGTAGCATTTTAATAATATTATTTTTTAATGTATAAATAAAAACAAATTATACAGTAATCTTCCTTTGTTGTACCAACATATGTTTCTGTGTGTTAAAGAATCAACACACTTCAACTGGGTTTATAATGGAAAGAATAATCTTAGATTAATAAATAAACAGAAAAACATGTTGGTATAATAAAGGAAGATTACTGTATAATTTGTTTTTATTTATATACCAGTGAACTTTTTTCACATAGATCTTTTGTTAGCAAACGATTAAATCTATATTTTGAACATTTATTTTTTAATGTATAAACATTTTGTGATCAGATGTTGGCATTGTTTAAGGTCTTTTATAAATGTGATTATTTTAGTTTTTTGAATATAATTTATTTTAAAAATTTAAAACACTCAACGTTATTTATAACTAATATATGTGCTATTGGTATTTTGAAACTGTATTTTTCTGTAGTCTACTAAAGATTAATAATTAACTAATTTGAATTCACAATTACATGTTTTGAGTTTATTTCTGTGTTAAAATTAGTTCAAAATATTTTTCAACAATCTGTTTTATACATAGCAATAAGTTTAAATTATATTTTAAAATACTTTATACATTTTAATACAAAGATTTTTCTATGAAAAATAAATAATTTTTTTTTTAGATTTTACATAAAATATAATATTCTTATACAGTTTAAAACGAGCTATATGTATTTTTCTTTTAAATTAGAAGTGGTTTTCAATAAATGAACTAAGAAAAAACAGTATTGCACATTTTATAAACTTAACAGTTTTGAACTAAAATCTAAGATAAAATTCTGGACTTGGTGTAAATATTTTTTTAAATTTTACTAAACTACAGTTTGGAAAGTTTTTTTACTGTTGCTATTGCACTACACATTTGACACTTATCACACAATGTTTGTACAAAGTTTGTTGTTTATTTTGAATATAAAACATGTTGTTAAGTTTTTTGCTTAATTGTAATAAACAAACAAAGCAGAACAATAAATTTTTAGTTAAGTGAGTTTTAATAACGTTTGACTTGATAAGTATTTGTTTTTCAAAGAATAAAGTTCATTACTTGCTGTAGCATGTATGTTTAATAAAAAGATTAAAATAACTGCAAAAAAAAAACTAAAGTGTTAAAAAAGCATAACTCTCTTTATTCAAAAATAAAGAACAAATTTATTGTTAAGTTTTTTTGTAATAATAACTGTTTTTTACTATTTTGAAGGTTTATATAGTAAAAGTTTAAATACTACAAAGAAAGCTATTTAGAATGAGTTCAGGTACGATTATCTTAAAAATTACTGATGCTTGATACTGTTGTAGCTGTTAAAAGTTGTACATATACCTTATGTAGTCTCTTTTATAGTTGTAAAATCATGATTAATTGTTAAGTCTTATAGTTTGTATTCTATATTTTGATACTATTTTTGTAGCTTTTTATCATTTGAATATATTTTTAATTAGTTGAAACAGAAAAAAACACTTTAAACTATCTTAACAAACTTTAGTAAGTTTTATTAACTAAATTACTTAAGAAAGCTCAAAGTAAAACAGCTTAAATATACTTTTGTACAAAAAGGCTGTTTAAGATATAGTTTGAAACATAGTTTTTAAAAATCAAAAAAAAAACATGTACTGTTCAAAACTAAATAAGCAACTCAATGGTAAACTAAAGGTCTAGAACAAGTTTGAGCTAAGAACATTAAAAACAACCAGTTCAACTATTTTACATGCAATTTCACAGATAGACAACTCCACAAAAGCATGTCGACAGCTTCTGCCGAAACAACACTCGAAAATGAAACAAAACCCCGAAATCCCCTGAGAAAATACAAGGGCTTGTTCTTTTGCTTGTTATTCTCAATCAACATGACCCTATCCAACACGGCCGTCAAGCTGGTAAAAACCCCCGCCGCCGAGAAACTGTTCGCGCGCTCGTGCGTCCAGTTTCTCACACTCCTCCCCATCATCAGCTACAATCAGTGGAGGGGAAATTACTCGATCTTCGTGCCCGAGCGTCGCACACAGCTGCTCCTGATCGGAAGGGGGATATTTTCGTCCGCCGTCAGCCTTTTCCTGTACCAGGGCATTCAAAGGATCGCAATCGGGGATTGCATCGCGATTTCTTTTTGTTCCGCCATTTTCGCAGGAGTGTTTGCCAGGATTTTTCTCAAGGAGTCGTACACGTTGGTAAGAACTTATTGAACGTCAAAGAAAAATTTTATAATAAAAAAAACGAAACTAACTTTAGTTAATAAATTTTTAATAAATAAAACAAACCTCAAAATTGAACAGTTCGACGTGACAGTTGCAGTCATATCCATGGCCGGAGTTGTGCTGATTGCCCAGCCGGAGTTTGTGTTTGGCACCTCTAGCGAGCCGAACCCCGAACAGTTGAGCGGTGTTCTTTACACGCTGGGTGGCGCCATAACTCTCGGATGCTCGCTGACGATTATCAGAGCCGCCGGCAAGGTGGAGCCGTTAGTAAGCGTCTTTAGCTACGTCGTGCATTGTTGCGTCATAGCTGGCGTGGCTTTCTACGTCGAAGGTGATTACGTAATACCCTGCTTGGCGGACCTGCCGCTGTTCTTTTCACTGGGGTTGCTGGGCAACACGTGTCAGTTTCTAATCACCAAGTCGCTGCAGTACGAGCGACCGAGCACAGTTGGAGTGATGAGGTCCATAGAAATCATACTCACATACATTGTGCAGGTGGGTTATTTTTTTTTGCAAAGTTCGAGTTTTCTCAGATGTTTTAACAAAAATTTATATTGTTTATTTTGAACTTTCAGCAACATAACAAAAGTGCATTTTATAAACAGTTTTAATAAATATTGTTCTTAGTTCTTGAAGTGATGTTTAATAATTTGTTTTTGTTAAAGAAACTGTAGTGAAACTTTACATTTAAGTTTAGTAAGGTATATTATATATATATATATATATATATTGATATATAATTTTACAATAAGCTTAGTGTAAGGTATACTTTTGATTTTAAAGCTAGTTATCTAAAATAATTACATATTAAATACTTAAATTTAAGTGTTAATTATGAACTACAACTGCTGTAAATTTAATTTGCAGTAAAATCTGTTTTTATATTCAAGCACTTTATTCGTTTATCTGTCCATAAAACAGCCTTGCGGTGTCTAAACTTTTTAAATATCAACAAAAGATAGTCATAATCGTAAACAATCATTCCTTTCATTCTTTAACATTCACTTTAAAAATTTCATTCTAAATAGTTGTTATTTATACGTTTTGTGCTTCTCAGTTATTTTTTTAAAGCGTACTAGAAATTAGATAGTATTTTGTAAAAAATACTTTAATTTGTTTTGTTTATTTCATTGCAGCGTTTTTAAGTTTTCAAAACAAACTAAACCACTAAACAAACTTTTAGGTAGTGTTATTCAGCAATATTCCGAATGTTTACAGCATAGTAGGCGCTGTACTAATATTTACTAGTACTCTTGGACTTGCTGTAAGAAAGTATTTTAAAAATGTAAACATAAAACAAAAAGACAGTAATTCAAAAGTTGAAGATTCAAACAAAGACGAATAAATAAAATACATACAATAAGTTTACATACTTAAAACACCAAATATAACTTTTAGTTTTTTTATTCAATATAGCTTGTATTTGTTGTTTCAAAAAAACTACCCATAGTTTTTTTTTCTGTATGTCTAAATATCTGTCTTTTATACAGACTTATCAATTCTATTAGGAATATAATAGTTTTAAGTTTTTAAAACATTTTTTTAATATGTAATGCAACGTTGTAACTTTTATAAAGTAAAGTACTAAAAAAACTTCTTTAAACTTTTCTTAGACAAAAAGGAACTTTTATAGTTTTACGTAATTTTTTTTTAAATTTACTTTAAATTATTCTTGCAAGTTTTGCAAAGTTTTACATTTTAAATCGCTTTGTCATTTATTTTCGTTAAAATGTTTAAGAAAAATATGTCTTAAACTTTTTAAAATTTGAAACAGAGTTATTTATCAACTAAAATATTTACTTAAAATTTCTTTAAACTCACTTAGTATATTGCTTAAAACGCTTTTTTTTTAATTAAGTTTTTGGTATGAGTTTCATCGTACATAAACTTTTATCTTCTAATTATACGACGTACGAATAGAAACACTAGTTATAAACACTTTTAGCATGGTTTAATTTCTACTGGTTTATACAAAATAAAAAGATAGGAGGTTAATGTATTTTTCTACCTCAAGCCTTCATAATGTGTTTCTATTCAGTTTTATTTTTGTTTAGAATCTATTTTATTATACATATATTGTTTAAAACTCTAAGTTTTAGTACTATTATAATTGATTATTTAAATTATTTCTTGGTAAAAGCAAATATCAATTAAATTGTTTTTAAATATAACTATAAGCCGTTATTTAAAGCTTAGCTTTATTATAAGATGAAGCTTATTAACTAAGACTGATTTAAACAATTTGTTTAATTGTAACTGTTTATTCTTTTAAATTATATAATTGTTTATTTCTTAAATTACAACGAACCTTCTTTCTAACTAAACTATAAAAGTTGGAAGTATATTACAAAAACATATAATTCAACATACTGAAAGTAAGCTAACATTATCTATTTAATGACATTTTTCTTCTTTGTTCATTTATACATGTTGTAAATGATGAATTTAACCTTATACTAAAGAAGAAATGGAGTTTTTAATTTTGAAATTGTGACATCTTACTTTATTTTCAATCATTTTTTTTTATTTTGTAAAAAAAGATCTAAAAGAAAATAAGTTTTTTTTCAGAGAAGGTTGCTTATATATAAAACTTTTTAAAGCTTAGGCAGCCGTACTAACTTCCTTTTCATAAACCGAATAAAATAATTTGATTTGTTAAAACAACTCTTTTTACTGGTATTTTTAGTTAATGTTTATGTTTTATGTGTTGATATTTGTTTTGCTTTGCCTAAAAAATTTTTCTGATAAACATTATAAAATCATTAAGAAATATTTATCATATTTTATTACTGTTATTTCTTAAATTTTATTCTAGCGCATGATTGACGATTCTGATTTAAGAATATTATTGCTAATTTTAAGTTTACAAACACAACCTTTGTTACTTGACACAGTTTACTTGTACTTACTTTAATACGCACTAAATTTTGAAGTCGATCAAAATATTAATAAATTAAAGCTATTATTCGTAAAAGTAACGGGAACGAGTCAAATATGCACGAAGACACTATTGCAGGAAGAAAGTTTTGCATGGAGGGTCACTTTTGCACGAAGGGTCATTTTTGCACGAGAGTAAAAAGAATAAAAAATGTTTAAAAAAAAGAAAAAAATGAATAAAAAATTAACTATTAAAAAAAAAAGTTACCGACTGAGTCTAAGGGTTAGGGGTAACAGTGATAGTCAAAAAAAAAAGAAAGCTAAAAGAAATAAACTCCGAGCAAAACAAAAAACAAAAAAAGTTACCGATCGAGGGTAAGGTTTAGTGTTTAGTGGTAATAGTAATAGAAAACGAAAGTGTAAAATATATACCTGATAAAGTTTATTAATCAAAAAAAATAAAAAAAAACAAATAAAATATTATAAAACAAATTATAAGAACCAAAAAATACCGACCGAGGGTGAGGCTTAGAGGTAATAGTGATAGAAAAAAAAAATTTAATCACGTGCGGGAATCTCGGCAAAAGGGACTTCTGGAGGGCTTTTTGGGTCTTCTCCTTGCTGCTGATTATGGTGCAGTCTGGGCCGATTGAAAAACGTGTTTTGTGGACGGTTCATGCGTGGACCTCCACGGACCGAAACCTTTTCCAAAATTTCCACCGTACAATGCCGATGGTTGGGGCGCTTCGTCGTCGCTGCTTTCCTGAGGGAATTTTTCGTGAGCAACCGACGGGGTTGGCGCGTCGTAGCACTTCGCTTGAAGTTTCCGATGAAATTTCTTCCGATATACTGGCTCGTTTGCTGTTGTGCATTTTGTTTCTTTAAAGTTTTTTTCATAGCTAGACTCATCATAATATATTAAATCAATTCAAATGTTTAAATTTTATTACCAAAACGATGTTTAACCCGTTTGAACTAAACCAAACGAGCGAAACATTGCTTTGTTAATAAAATTTTAAAAATTAAATCGATCATTTTCCTTATCATTAAGTCGAGAACTAACTTTTATTGTGATTTATAAAGTAAAAAGTACATGTTATATTAAATGATGACTTAAACTAGTTTTTAATTATCTTTTATTCAAACAAAATATTTTTGCAATGATTTTGAAACATTCGTATTTTAGTTCAAAGTTTCATTTTTTTACATACCTTTGTTGGAAATAAATAATTAATTAAAAGTTTGTTCTAATAAGCTTTCAAGGAATATTCTTTTGTGATCTATAGATGTAATTTTCCTTTAGAACTTTTACTAAAGCAAAACATCATCAATTTGTAATAAACTTTTGTGTCTTTTGAAAACTTATTTCTAAAACTTTATTTCTATCTTAAACTGATCATTTTCTTAGATTAAATACTCAAATATATCAAAACAACTGATTCAGTAAACTTCGTTTTTTTTTTATCTAAATTTAAACTAATATTTAATAAAATGTTTTACATTATTTTTATAGGCTACAATAAAATAAAAAGCTTGTTACTACATTACTGCTTAGAGAAAACTACAGTGTTCGGCAAACTCTAATTACAACCCGCAAGCAAAAATTTGTGGCGCTTGGTTTAATTTTGGTTAAAAAAGTAGTTCAAAATAAGTATATTTTTACTAAAAACTTACAACCAGACTCTTAGTTTATAAATTTGTAGTGCATAGTACTTTATATTGCACATTATACCTCAATTTCGGTTAAAAAAAGTTGTTGTTTATTGATAACTACAATTATTTATTATATTCGCTGCGCGACTTTATTCTTTACAATACGGCCTGCAAGTAACTTTTTAAAGGGTAATTGGCCCGTTACTTATAAATAGCTGCTAACCTCTTACTTAGATCTTAATTTAGATATAAAGCGGTAATAATTAAGTAAGTCGCATCTTTTAACTGTAAATTTTTATTGAAAAAAATAATTTTAAACAGAAACTAAACATTTACTCAGTAACAAGTTAGTATGGTAGTTTTTTTAAAGTAAAGTTATATTTTTAATAACCAGTTTACTTCTACTTGCTGTATACTTTTTAATTTCAAATAAGTAGTTCTTGAGAGTCCTAATCAATATCTATTATATATTAATAACTCTTTTAAATCCCTTTGAAGATTTTTATAAACTAATAGAAAAAAATATATATAGCAACTGTGCTTAAGTTACTTATAATCAAAGTAAACATTTCCATTTAACAAGAAATTTTTTGAAAAGAGAATTTATAGCTTTGAAATAACATACCATTCTTAGAACACAAACAAGCAAAAACCAGCAGCAAAAGTTTAATATTTTGATTAAAATAATTTTTTCAGATCATTTTAGAGTAACCGATTTTATTTACTAATTTACTACAATTTTTTGTAATAAATTACGAACAACTTTATTCATCAAAGCATAACTTAGAATTTTATTTTAAACAAAAAAACTAAACGAACTTGTTGTCAAAAATAATAAACATAATTCTTAATCAAGAGATTTAATAAAAAAATTCAAAACTTCATGCGCTTCTTTTTTAAGACCTAAGCTGTTAATGTTCGAAGACTTGGAAAACACTTCTCGAAATTGTTCAGAACTCATCGGCATGACGGTGTACGATTCAATATCCAGGGGCCTGGAAACAAAAACTTCATGCTCAATAATGCAGTTTCTCATAATGTATCCCGAGAGCATGTTTTTATCTGTTATCTCAACCAAAACTTTCTGCTTTTTATCTTCAACGCAGCTTTCAGCCTTGAACCTCAGCGGCAGAACCTCCAGCGCCTGATTCAGCGGCAAGTGCTTCACCGGGTTCAAGTACTCCTTGGTCGAATCGACGTTCTTCGTCAGCCGGACAAAGTTGGTGTAGTACAAGTTGTACTGCACCACGTTGCCGGTTGAAGTTTTCATCAGAGCCTTTGTTACGTCGATTTCAACTTCTTTCACTTTCGCGGAATCTGAAATTTTTCCCGCCATTTTGCACGCGTGCATCGCCCACGCGAGGTCGTGCTTGCTGTCCAGACTCTTTTCGGAGCGCGCAAGAAGAACTTTTGCTTGCGCGATCAGCTGCTCGACCGGGCCGCCCTTTTGGGGCAGGAGCAAGAGTTCTTGCGTGTATTTCGCCCGCAACTCCTCGGGAACGGGGGCGAGCGACCCGACTTCCCCGTCGAACCAACCCACGTACCCATTGTAAATCCCCCGCACCGACCACTCAACCTTGCCGTAGATCTGCCTCAGAAAACGTTCCTTCTTGAATATTTCAGGAAGCTTCACCGTTTTCACGATCGCGTCCAAACTCCTACCGAGGTTCATGTTTCTGACGGTCTGGTCGTGGACGAACTTGATCGCGTCCCCGTAAACAATCAGGGTTTTTTCGACTTGTTCGCGGCCCAGCACCGGCAGTCCGTGGCACATCAGCATGTAATCGGGCTTGAGGTCTTGGACGGACCACACCGACTTGTACCATTGTACTGCGTCCCTGTTGGGGGAACCCCGCAATGTGTAAATGTTGGGAAAGGAGCGGTACACGTTGTCGCCCACTACGACCAGCTTGTCTTCAGGGAGCCAGACGGTCAAGTGGTCTTCGGTTTCTCCTTTCGTGCGAAAGAAGACCATTCTTTTACCTAAAGTAATTTTAAAAAAATAAGTTTTGCGATTTGACCTTTAAACAATGCTTGTTTTAACTTTAAAAAACTTAAAGTTTAGTGATACTATTGTTAAAGTAAAAATACTGTTGTTTTTTTAACATTTATAGACTTTTTGAGTTTTAAATTAAAAGTTATACAATATACACCTTTAATCAAAGTCAAACAAAAAAATTAAGCATTCTATACGATTTTTATTTTAAATACTATATATAACTTCTTAAACTAATTTTATAGTCAAAATGTGGTTAAAATGCTTTTGTTTTAAACTACCTTCTATTGTATACTCTTGTCCGTCGTATATTAAGTTTGTAACCTGTGCTACATCCAGACAAGGCAAGTTTTTTGTTTTGCATTCTGACGTATTTGTATACATGAGTTTACCACTGTGCTTTACTAATCTGTTCTGGTAAAATTCCATTAGTCTTGCTGAAAAAAGTTTTAAATTACAAAATTTATTTCAATTAAGTTCTAAGTCTCTTATCTTTTTTTTCTTACTATACTCGTAAACAGTTAATTCTATTAAATACTTAAATCTCAGTTTTAGTCAATTTTCTTAAAAGTCTTTTATATTACAAAACCTTTGATGTTTTTTAAACCACTAAACAATACTAGTTGATTTTTATTTTTATCTTAAATATATAAAAACAAAAATAATTTACATCATTGTAACAAATGCAACTGTAAAAACAATAAAGTTACTTTGAAAATTAACAATATTTTTTTTTATCTCTACTTTGGAAAATTAGTTGTTTCTCTTGTTGGCTTATAATTTATAACATATAAATTTGATGTTTTTTTTTCTATTCTGTTTGTCTACTTTTAGAAATTGTAGTTGCTGAAAAGTCATGTACGGTTGACATAGTTTTTTTACCAGAAGCGGGTTTAGACTGCAGTCTTGTTATTTTAAGTAAAACACTCAAACTATTTTTCATTTTTTAATAGAATATTCCGTTGTTTATTGAAACGATTAAAATTACTTAGTGTTATAATTTATCATTCTTTTGAATAGTTTTAATTCATTTTATGCATTATGTTTAAGTACTGATTGAAGCTTTGAATTTTAAATGTTGAAGAACTATAAGACTATTTAAAAAAATTAAAATATTGAAGATGAAAACAGCTTCAAAAAGTTAAATTAGTTATATTAAGAAAATAATTTCTTCTATGTTAATTGACGATTTATTAATATCTCTAATAGTATATATTGGTAGTTAATTAAGCAAAGTAAGATTTAAAATTGAATATTTAAATTTTCGGCTTATGTTTTTATTTAATGTATAATGTTAGTTACGTTTTCACACATTGTTTAATCATGATTAAGTGAATAAATTCACAGGTGTTATTTTAGTTCTACTTTCTATAATGCAAGACTCATTTTTACCTTTTATTTTCAACACTGTTTTAATATAAAGATCTAAGTATAAAAATTTTAAAGGAGTTTTACTAAGGTAAATAATGTTTGGATCAATAGATTCAAAGATTAGAATAAATTATTTTTATAAAATTTTATATAAAAAAATAAGTTTACAATCTGTTTGGTTTCTATGTCATTTTTAAATCAATATTTTTTTTTGGTGTAAAAAAAAGGAGCAAGTCATCTTAAACATAAGCAAAGTATAGGCTTCACACTAAATTAAAAAAATTGTCACAGAAGTAAAGCTAAATTTTATGATAAAGTCAAAAAGTTTTAAGCTGTAAGATTCTTAAAACTTTTTTTTTTATTTACTTAATTAGACTTTCATAACAAAGTTTTTTAAACAATTTTTTTCATTACAATCAGTTTGTGTTTATGCCGTTTGTAGTATAAAAAATATTGAAACAATTGTTTAATGAAACAAACAAATACTAACCATACTTGCTTCTTTCCGGTTCCATTGAAAAATGCGAATAAATTTTAGTGCTGCTATCTCCAAACTCCTTTTTCAATGTGTTTGCACCCCCAATGTGGTCTAAAAATTAAGTATATTAATAAAACACATATTGATAAAATTAAAGAACTCACTAATTTATATTCGTTTGGTTACGCGCAATTTATTTTAAAAATCCGCAAATTAATAGAAATTACTATAAAATTATAATGTTTTTTTACAAATTTCCGATCTTGTTTTCTAAATAGTCTTATTATTAGTTATTGTCTAAACAACTAATAGTTTTAAATTTTCTAGTTTTAATGTAAAATAGAAATTATTCCTATAAATTATTTTTTACTATATTAAAGTATTTTTAGTTTAGTAGACATCTTTTAAAATTATTTTCCATAGTAGCTTAAACAATGATTAATACAAGAATTTTACTTGTTTTTTTTTAATTGCCAAAGCTCTAAATAATTGACATGTAAACGAACTTTACTTTTATAGTTATTCAGCAAACAAACAAAACATAAAGTTTTGTTTTGCTTATTGCTTATATAAGATTTATGTTAGAAGTTTTTTAAACATTATTACAAAACTACTTTTATAACAATGTTTAAAAAACTTCTAACATAAATCTTACATAAGCAATAAGCAAAACTTAATATTTAATGCAAATTTTTAATACCCGGATGGAAATGTGTGAGAACTATCGTACTGAGTTTCTTGTTACTTTTTCCCCTCAAGTAATTGTACGCAACTCGTGCTCTGCTTGGATAGCTCAGAGTATCAACAACAATCAGTCCGTCATTGCCTGTAAAAAACCAAAACCAGTAAAATGAAAGTAAACAAAAAAACTTGCTCAAAACAAACCTTCTATTAAAACCATGTTTGAAAAACCGAACCCAACCGCAATTTTTACATCATTCGTCACTTTTATAATATGAGGTTTCGGTATTAATTTTTGCCACGCATTCGCTACTGATGGACGAAAGCATAAAGATAGCAGAACAAATATTACTTTTAATTTCATCGTAGAAGATCATAGATACTGTCTTAAATAGCTAAGTTCATTTCAAAAATAGCAAATAATTTAAAACGCAGAATTTTGACTATGCACAGCTTAGTTTTTTTAGTAAACTAAGCTAACTTCGAAAATTAATGAAACATTTTTTGAACATTTCTGAATAATAGCGATATGTTTGCAAAATTTTTAAAGTAGGTTTTAGCAATTCAAAACAAATGAGTTAATTTAAGGTTGTTCAAATACTCAAACTGCTATAAAAGTTTGAAGTAACTTTTTAAAGAAAAATTTTGATTTTCAGATACTTTTCAAGTAGCTAAGTTTATTTTAGTAATTGAAACAAATAAACACAAAGTAAACAAAACCTTCATTTAAAAAATAAGTAATTTTTAAAGTATTTTTTTTAAACTACATTTGTTGTGGTCTCGTGTTTTATGCGTTATTCAAACTAAAATAAGATAACTAAAATACAATAAAGATATGATTAAAAACTATTAAAAAAAAGACTAAATAATTGAGGTTGTTTATTGTCTATATTGGTTTTACATACTGATTATTGCAAAAAAGGTGTTACTATTTTTTTTTTACTTTGAATAGTACTTTTAAAACTTTTTACTGTATTATTAAAGTTTGAAAAACTAAGAATAGCACGGTTTAGCTTAGGGGTGAACAACGTACGACCGGCTAAAAAAATATTTGGTCCGCGATGTATTTTGTAGCTTGGAAAATATCATACAAATGAAAAAAACTAAGCTTTTAAACAATAAATATTTTCAAATTTTTTTTAATTTTTATCTTAGTACACAATAGTGCTTTAAATACTAGTGGTCTTTAAAATATTTCTAAATAACTATTTTATTGCAAATTTACACTTATGCCAAATTTATAGATTTTTTGATAGATTTTTTTTTAAACTTACGCGGCCTGCAAAGTTATTTTTAACAAGTCTCGTCGACAATAAAATTTTTCTAATTTAAAACTAGATAAGTTACCCATCTCAGTTTAACTGGTATGCAAAACAGTTACATTTTTTTGTGTATCGTGCATTATATTAGAGTTAATGTTTTTTAAAGTAATAATAATTTTATAATCTATTGAAAACTAAGAGTTTTTTTTTACTTAACTTGATTTTCTCTAAATTTAGTTGTTAAAAAAAATTGAATTACTTAGAATAGTTGAAATACTATACAATTTACTAAAAAGAATATTCTTTCTATATAAATATATATTAAGTAGTCAATAACTGAAACAAAGTTAATTAATTGAATTTTTAACTAATTTAATAAAAACAGTTTTCTCCTTATAAAAGTATATTTTATGTAATCAAATGTTTAAAAAAATTGAAACTAAAAGTAAAAAACGTTGTTTTTATCTTTATCGTATAGTTTGTTTTTATACAATAATTTAAAAACTTTTAAGCTTCAGAAAACCAACTTTGAATTCATATAAATGTAGTATATGAGTAGCCTCTTGAAAGCATATACGCTTTAAAACAACTTTTTATCTAAAATAGTTTATGAATTGACTTTTTTCAAATAAAAAGCATGTTTTTTTATTCAAATGTACTAATTTTGTAAAACGAACTCTTTAAAAGGATATAACATATTAAGATGCCACATTTAATTTCATTCACTTAAACAAAACTAAGTGTGTTCCTCGCCTTTATACTTTTTTAACAACGTTTTAAGTTTGTTTAGGTCCATCGTCTTTTATAACTTTTTTTATAACAAACCACTTAGTAAATCGATGTTAGTTATGCTTAAGCGGTAGTATATACGACGATTTGCATACTAATTTTTTGAAAAAATTTACCGTAGCCTAGCTAATATATCAAAACTGCATTAAATTGTTTTTAAGATAAATTACTCTGTAAGCACGTGCCAATTCGATAAATATAATTACTGTATATCAAAATAATATATGTTTTATTAAATGAAAGAACAGATTAACAAACTTGGAGCATAAAGAAAAATTATATAATTGGTAAACTTTAGTAATATTACTTTTTGTAATATGAAATAATACATTTTATACGTAAAAGGCTTTTAAATAAACAAGAGTTCTCAGTTTGAACTTATTTATAAACTAAGATTTTATTTGTTAAGTTCTTAGAAAAGTAGTTATAGTTTAAATTTTTAAACACAAGCAACCAGTATTATAGTACTTTGTATAACTTTGAACGATTGTTAACTACCTTGATATAAAAACTTTCTCAAGATTACAGAGTCTAGAGATTGGTATTTTTAATAATTTACCTTTAAGAGCATACTTCATTAATTTATTACATTGTATTAGTGAAAATATGCCTTTTTATACAACAATATTATTTGTGTGTTGCTAAGAACTGCGTTTTATTTATATTCTTTATCATTAAATACACTTTAAGCGTAAACTTTTTGTTCTTGAAGTGTTTCCACTCATTAAGTGCAAATTTTTCTAAGCTTCACATACTCAAATCAAGCGAACTAATGAAAACATCAATGTTTTTTACTAACATAAACTAAATTTCTAATAAAAGTTGTTTTTTGCAATACCATAAAGTAGATCATACTACTTTTTAAAAGTTACTATACAAAAAAACATTTATATAAATAAAGTGCCTGAGCTTATTAACACAAAAAAAACTCTCAAGCTTAGGTTTCACCAAAATAATGCTTTCTAAACAAGCACCTTTAAATTTGCATCATTTTTTATCAAAACAACACTCATGTTAAACAAAGTAACACTTTAGACTTAAAACATAAAGTAAGCACATTACCACTTTTTTTATGAGATTTTTTTTACGGTAAGTAGTGGTTTGTCTTGGATTAACAACCACAAAACATTCTACGTACCCACATTAGTATATAAAAACAACCTTTAAATAATTCATTTATCATCTAAGCTTGTTTTGATATAATGAATTTTAATAAACAACTTTGTTTACTTTCATAACTGTAAATAGATATCTTGACTTCTTTTGAGCTTGTTATAAATCTCAACATTTCTAAACAAAGTTTAATTCACAACATTAAGTGAATGTTAATCGAAGATAGTTTCAATATTTTAACTTGTACACAAAACTAAATTGAATAGAAATGCAATTTAAATTTTTGACAAATGAACTGAAAGTTAATGCACAAAATGCTTTAAGTATGACTTAAAAAAAACATAAATAGCTAAAGAAACCAAAAATAAAAAAAATAAACTAAAAGTAAGTTTGTAGGAAACAAAATGAATGCAATCTGTCTTTTTTTAGCGAAATGACATAAAACGTGTTTTCTGCTTGTTTATAAAGTATCTTTTTTTTTTCTAAATGACTAAAATGTGATAGGACATAAGTATTTACAAAAAATACTTCTTGCATCAGAGTTTATTTTTATGTTTATTTACTACAGAAATACCTTAAAACATATCGAAAAATAACCTGTATTTTGGAGATATTTAAAAAAAGTTCTGCTACTAACAAATCATCAAAAATTATCATTTGAAAGACTTATTTTTATAAGCTAGTAAACTGTTGTGGATAAAATAATATCTATCAAAATAATAACCAGGGTTTGCTAAAAGTAAAGCTACAAAAATCTAAAAACAGTTCTTAAAGTTGCTCTGATTTGTTTACTCCTTGTATAGTTTATACAACTGAATGTACATTGTGCACAAGTTTTGTGCTTAAGAAATGATTAGTACTTTAAAATGTATAAAACTATAAAAATAAATGCTTAGTTGTTCAGATGACTCTACTAGGAAAAATAAAGTAAGTGTTTTAATAGAAAACCTTACCACATTAAACAAAAGATTAACTTTGTCAAGATTTAAAATAGATTATAATGCACTATAACAACTTAACAACTGGGTTGAAAAAAACTCATAGACTGATATCTTTACCTAAGGCTAATTTATGATGTAATGATTTTTATTAGAAACCTATTGTTTATTTGTATAAGTTTTTTAACAAGTATTAACTGTGATAAAACGTAATAGACACGTTGATTGTTAACCGAAAAAAGCCGCTAAGTAGTAGATAATTTATTTTACTACTTTCTTATTTATTTTTTGTTTCTAAATTAACAGTTTGTTTTTTCAATCACTGTAATAACTATTATTTATGACAAGTGTCAAATAACGGGTCAGCAACCTTTTATAAATAATGAACAATCTTTATAATACAAAATTTTCCGTGGTTTGTACATTTATAAGGGTCAATGTCAATTAGAAAAAAAGTTTACAACATAAAAAATTTTGTAATCATTTAATTGAAATAATATCAGTTAAACAATATTACGTAACCACAGTTAAAGTAACAACAAGTTTGTAGGCTTTTGTAGAAAAAATGTTGTTTACAAAAACTGTTTTAATTAAAAGACAACTTGCAGAATGCAGGGTTGCTAAATATTTTCCAGTTTTTCAAAATTTCCCCCAGGTTTTTAAAAGTACAAGTTTTCGGGTCTATTTTTAGTTTAAAGTTAAGAAACTGTTTTAAATAGTATTAAAACATTGAAAAGATGCTGTAAAGCTTAACATTCAAATGTGTTTTTTGATAAAAAATGTTTGATGATGACAAAATTATTTATCTATATGGTAGATTTTTTGTGTCAAATCAAAATTTTTCTACTTAACATGTAAAATTTCCAGGTTTCCAAGTTTTTTGCCAACCCTGAGAATGTAATTCATTTATACTTGCAGAAAGTATGCTTGGTTTTCAACAGCGCTTGTAGTAAAAAAAAGTCCAAACAAACATTATAGATTCAGTTTATTGATAAAGTTATTACAAGTATAATTAATATAAAACTTTTCTAAACTTTCAATTTACTTAAGGTTTTTTTTTTCTACACCTAAAATAAACAAACAGAATTTGTCATTAAATGAGTTAAATAGTACAAAAAAATATTTTAATTATAATATAAAAGTTAAAAATACATAATAAAATAAGTTTTTAAATAGTTAGAGGTAATAAAATAACTTTTTAATCTTTTATGTATTCTGTTTTTTATTATATATTTTAACTAACAAGTCTTTTGTAAAAAAGAAATTGACCTCGTTTTTTTTCTATAACCGAATTTTCCAAAGTAAAAAAAATTAAAGTAGAAAAAAAAAACTCGGAAACCGTGATCTAAACGTTAACTTTTTATTTGCAGTGCAATCTGATAACGCAGCTTTAAAGATGAGTAAGATAGTAACTTGAACTTTTTATTGTTTTAAAAACAAAATTATGCATTTTTAATAATTGTTTGCAAAATTTTTTATTCAACGTTTTTCTAAGAGTACATCTCAATTATGGTTTATAAGTGTTTTACTAGCTCGTAAAAAATGAACTAAATGAGAAAAATTATTTTTCAGGTAATAATAATTAATGAAAATCTTTACAATATATTTGATGGCCACTATAAAAATAGGCCTTAGATTATTTTAAGTTAAAATAAAAAAAATTTAAATTACAACTTTATTTTCAATAAAACTTAAACTTATCAGATTTGTTTTTGAATTGTCTTACACTTTAGTATTGAAATCAAACATCAAAAATGTTAGAAATTGTAAACAAAAAAATCAGACGTGATTCACCATTTGTATAAAATTAATCAACATGATTCAAAAACATATAATTCAAAAACTTTCAATTAAAAAAAAAAGTAGTTTTTCAAAACAGTAGAAAAGCAGCTAGATCTTTAAAACGAAAAGATAAAAACTTAAAAGTGTGCTATACTGTTCACATAATTTTATATTCAAGGTTTTTTGTTGTAACAACTAACAAAGTAGTTGGCTTAAAACTTTAAGTCATTATGTTATCATAAATGAATAGAAAAGCGTTCAACGTTTTAATTAAGAAAAGCAGTTTAGAGCTACTTGAAAAAAAAACGATGGCTATGAAAACAATCCCTATATCAGAGGTATGGAAAAAGATTGGCAAAAAAAAATAGTACCATTTCATCAATACTTTGTCATAATTTTTCTTTTTACTTCTGCAATCGCTTTATCAATAAAAAAATGAAATAAATCACAAAAACTGCTCAGAAACCATGGAATGAAATATAAGTATTCAACACGGCAGACTATTTCATTTTCGTTTAGAGACCCAACTGTTCAACTTGTAGCAAAAAGTTGTTCTGTAAAATTAAAAACAATTTTTGTAAACTTATTAAACATAATAGGTTTTTAAACGGGTAGATAATGAAATTTAGTAGAGAATTTTATAAAAACAACTATATCATTAGAAACAATTTACAAGTTTTTAAAACTATATTGAATTTTCATGTAAGTAAATACTCGTTTTAAAAATATAGTAAAAAAAGATAGTAAAAATAGTAAAATTTTGTAGCTTATTGTTAATTTTAACTTTATGGACGTGTAAACTGCTTCTGCATGTAATAAACCATACTTGAAAACAAAATTAAAATTTGACAGAAATTGCTTTGTTATATCTATTACGTATAATTTAGTAATCGAAAACATAACTTTAGGTTTATTATAGTTAAAAACAGCTACCATTTAATGACTGAAAAATAACTTAATTACCTATACTGATTCTCTTGTGTACAATTTTGTTATACTAATATAGACATTGTTTATTAATAAATATATATATCCTTAAATTTTATACTACTTTTAACAAAGTATAAATTAACAATCACTTACTTCAGATTGCTTTTCTGAAGCTCTGAAAAGTAAAAATTAAATTTAGAAATATCATTTAGTAAAAAAAAATATCGTGGTTACAAACTAACTGGCTTTAAAATTGTTATACTTAAGTCAGACATTTATTAATAATTGCTTTTTTATGTCTTATAATAAATTTTAAAAAAATAACAAATTTTACTTATCTATTTTAAAAATTATTTTATTTTATTCAGATTTCAACATTTAAAAAAAATCACACAACACATAGTAAAAGATATAAAAATTCATTGCGTTTTTACAACTACAAAAATGCACTAATAAAATTTGTTTATCTATTTTTTAATTAACTTACACTTTACAGTGATAATTTATAAGTGGTTAACATAATTTTCTTATTAATGTATTTTTCATTTAAAAAAACTAATGTATTGAAGTACAACTTATACATTTAATTTATAATACCGATACAATATTTTTCAAACTTTTTAGACACTGTAGAAATTAAAATTTAAGAAAACAAAGATAAATTTACTTCTTAAAACTTGCAGTTTTTAAATGTTATTACTACAGATATAGTGACTGTAGTTTTGTTTTCGTTTAATCTGTTTAATTACAAAGATGAATTTAATACAAATAACTTACATCTTTTGCTCTGCAATAGTTCTACAGTTCATGTCATCTTCAAAGGACTTGACGAGGTCATTCCTGCAACTTTCACTGAACTTTTTGTCATCTGCTGGTAGCTGACACAGCACATCATCAGTAATAGGTTTGCCATTCTGTTGTTTCATAAAAAATTCACTCGGAATTAACTTTGTATTTCGCTCATAAGTATTTATAAAATAAAAGTTAAACATCATCGTTTATTTAGAGTTTTTTTAAATTCGTTATTTTTTAGTAAAACTTATTATTAAATAAATTAATTTGTTGCAAGTGAAGTGACAAACAATAACTCACTAGTGTTTTAAGCTCGGAGAAATAACGAAGCAATTGTCTGAAAAAATCGTGTAATTATAAATGTTATAATCGAAACTTTTTAAGGTATGTGAATTGAAATCTACCAGTTTATTTAAATTAAAACTTAGTATTAAGAATTATAAAGCGCACATTTGCTAATTTTTGATTGTTTGTTTATCTAAATAAAAATTAGATTCGTGTTGTTCAATCTTTAACTTTTGTAGATTTAATGACAGCACGGTACTATATAACATTTAACATTTATTTATTAAATTCATTTTAACCGACAAAATATTAAAAAATAATATGTATGGCTAAATTTTGAAAAATTTTACTAATTTTCGCATATAATTGAGTGCTGATAAGCTGAACTTATTTTTGGTAAATTTAATTTTACTTTTGAACTTTATTTAAATACTGTATTCGCAAACAAATATATCCAGCTTTATATGGAAAACAAATACTTGCAAAAAATAAAGAATTAAATGTTATTCTAACAGGGTTTCAGCAGTACTAAATTGCTTTCCAGTCACATTTAAAGCTTTCAGATTTAACCCTTTGAATATTTCACAGCATCTTTCAATTTCGTTCTTACTTTGTGCAATCCACTTTAAAATTGATAATTTGTTTGATTATTCTTATATTTTTACTTAAAAAATATTTTTTTTATTTAATAGTTATGATGTTTATCATCATAGTCTATTTCAGCATAACAAACTTTCTGATATACCAAAAACTTAACTTGCAAAAATATTTTTTAGTTTTAAACTTTAATTTAAAAAAATTTTAATTTTTTAAATTAACGTGAAGTCAACAATATGTATTAATAATTAAAACTTTTTTAAACTGTATGAAAATATAAACACAATCAACAATATCGAGTAGGTAAAAACTTTACCGCTTAATTATATAAGAACAATTTTTTAGTTAAGCGATTAACACTGACTTGCTAAGTGTTCTAATAAAAGCTCAGATAGTATTCACAATTACACACAAGTCACTCACAGAAGTTTTTTTGAAAACGTAATGAACTTCAGTTATGTGGGGACAAACTCTTACTAAGTGTTTCAAAAGTTCCATCTTGAAATCTGGATCTGTGCACGACAGTTTTACCATCTGAAAACCAGTTACAGTTTAAGATGATTGAATTGATTTTAATATTAATTAAATAAATATAAAGAAAACTATTATATTTTAAAACTAATTATTTTTTTCTAAATATAAAACTATTTTAATCGTAAATTTATTAAAAATTCAACTTACATCAGAGCAATGCATTTTGATATACTTGAGCACAGAGTGGAAAAAGTAGGGATGATTAAAGTCAATTTTATTTTGACCTACGTTCCAGTTCAGCATCATAAAGCACTGAGAAATGTGCAGCATTTTCTTATTGTCATACAACTGAAGTATGTTAGCCTGTAAAGTTGTTTCTGGTAATAAAACAATTGCAAAAGAAACACTTATAATCTTAAAAGCAAAAGGTATTTGAATTTTTTGAAAAAACATCAGGTTTTTTAACAAAAATAATATCTGTTGGTGTCTAATAACTAAATAAACTTTATTAGTAGTGCAAGCTAAGTAAATTAGTTTTTGTGATAAAATTGTACTTATTTGTACTTAGGCATTTCTAAGTAGTCTCACTTTAAATTAACATCTAAAAGATAACATAAAAAACCTCAAACATTGATGTATCTAGAGAAAAGTCTAAATAAGTTGAAAACTTGTTTTCCAACAAAACATAACTCGAAGACATTTCCTGATCAAACTTGGTAGAAATGTATGAGTTAATTCTGTTGCCAAGGTGGCGCGTTCTGCAAAGTACGCAGAGCTCGAATATGTTAAGACCTCTGTACACCTGTTATAAACATAATAACTTGTTGTATAATTGAGACTTTACAAACTATTTTTTTTAAGATCAGAAAACTTCAGAAGGATAAAAGAACCATAGCATCATTGAAACTGATTATTATAAATGTATTATTGTCAGTACTTAGTAAATAACACCAAAAGTATAAATTCATACTTTAACATAATAATTAGTTAAACAAAAACTTTGATCAAGGAATTTGTATGTTCCATATCTCAATGTTTTATATTTAAATACTTAAAACGTTCATCTCTTCTCCCAATTTAAAAAAAAAAATCAAGCTTATATTGTTTTTTTATGTTAAAAAAATACATTCAATTTATTATTTTTCAAACAAGAAATTTCAAAATAATATCAAGAATATTTTTTATATAAGACTAATGGTCTACCAGATCAAATTGCCAGATTGTATAGAAAATCTTAACTTAAAATTGAGATCAAATATAAATTAGATAGAACTAGCCAGAACTGGGTTATTTTCTTTAAATCGAAATCTCAGCAAGCTATTGCTAGATTTGCAATTGAATTTAGTAGACAAAGTTGTTGGCAAAAGTATAACTTATTTATTTTAGTTTGACAAAAGATGCAGTTTAAGTTATTTTTCAAGAAATGGAATTAGTATTAACATCATACTAGTTTTCTATAAAGTTTTACATTATTAGTTTTTTTATATCTTAAAAAAATTCTGAACTTCGGACTTTACATTTTTATACTTATACAGTTTGCAATCAAATAATAATAAAAAAAAAAACAATAATACTTGATTGTTTATTTTTGGTTTAACCCTCCTTATGGCCTTTTATATATAAACTTAATCAGTCATTTTTGAAAGCAACAACTGCTGACATATTCAAAAACTACACTGTTATAAGTTGTGTAAAGTACTATGTAATTAAAAGTTGCCTTATAATAAAAATTAAAAACTCGAAATATTTTAGTTTTATATCCAAAACTTAACAGTAATATTTTAACTAAAAAATTTGAAAAAAACATTTGTGTTTAAATTTTAAAGTAAAATTTAGTAAATAATACTGACCTGTATATCATCGTCTTTAAAATTCTTATTCAGCATGTACTCAATATATGAAAAGTTGTTGTATGACTCCAAATTTACCTTTGAAGAAATGTTTGAATTTAGATTAATCAATTAAATAAAAACACAAATAAAACTCAAGCTCTAAACCTTTGCTTAATCATTGCGCTTTAGCAAATCTAATTAGCTAAAATTAATCTTAATTTACAATATGCAAAAAGTGAATAAAGCTTAAGTAATTACTGAAACCTAATTAATAGCTGGAATAACAAAGACTGTAAGAACTTTGAAGTTTTACATCAAACAGTAAATTTTTGAGAACTTCTTAAAAAGTGTAAAAAATATTACTTGTGGTAAAATAAATATGTAAACATTTTAAACTGATTGAAGATATATGCTGAATAAAACAAAACAATGTATTTGAGTATAATAAATATACAAAACGTAACATGTGTTGTGTATACTATTCATAGAACCAAACTAAGAATCTGATTATATACAAAAGAAAACTTTTAAGTTTTGTGTAATTAAAACTTAGTATAACATTTGAAAACTTAATTTAAAAGTAAAAGTTTGAAAACATCTTTTATTACAAAAATTGTCTCTAGTTAGAAAGCAATATGTATTTTATACTTAAAGAAAAAGTTAAGATGTAAGTTTAATAAAAAACGAACAAATAGTTTTATTAGCTATATTATTTTTAATAGTTTCAGAGAATTTTATTTAATTGGCTATAAAATAATAAAGTAAAAATAATTAAACACAAACTGCATGCTTACCACAACAACACTTTTTGCTTTGATGTCCAACTTTCTCTTCAAAGACCTTTTGTATTGACAGCTATCTCTAGTATTCCGATAGGTAGACCTAATAATGTATATATCTTTATTTATTCAGTTTTTTCAGCAGGTTAAAACTATGTCACGCTATACAGTTTTATGTATTTTACTGATAACAAATAGCTCTATAGAGTATTCTTTACAATTTAAAATCTGCCACTTCTATAGTTTTAACTATAAATGTGCTTACTCAGTGGTTTATAAAATTCACTTTTTAATACAGCAGTAATACTGAAAATACTATACAATATTATTTTTAAAACCCATAATTGATGAAATATAAGACTATTCTTGAAAGACTTTAAATATTATTTTTTATTGTGATTTACTTTGGGGCCACTTTGTGCCAAAAATTAACTTAATCATTTATTTGTCCTTATATTGAAAATATTAGACTAATTAGATCCTTGAAGACTACCTTTTTTTAGCTCTCATTATTCCACCCCCTTCAGGTAAAGTAGCAACTGACAACCTATCACTAATACTTTCGTCAACAAGCTCTATTTTATCCAATACAATTGTCTCAACTTGATCACAATCTTTGATATTTTCATCACAGTCCATTGTTGTTTAAAAAATGAAGTTAATTTGATTGCTTAAACTATAGAAATTTACAGTGAAAATTTTTTTTTTATAATAAAAAAGTTATTTATATTAGAACTTTTTTTGTGTATTACTTTTTAACTTATTAAAAAATCAAACAACAGACAGTTTGAACAACAAATAAATTACTATAATCACTTTTCTTAAAATAAAACATGAGGAATATTTAACAAAGTAATTTAAAAAAAAAGGTTTTTAATAGCATTGAAAATAAGTGACTAAACTTATAATTTTAAAACATTGATGAAAACATAGTAATCTTTTATTTAAAAAATGTTTTAATTTTTTTTTATATTTAAGGAGCTGAATGTTAAAAAATATATAAACTCTTCATAATATGAAACTTACAACTGAAAGGAAAAAAAATACTTGGTATATCTTTTTTTAATAAGGTGAACTATTGAAATAAAATTCTGCAATGTAAAATAACTTCCTAGCTCCGCTCATAAACAAATATTGACATTTGAATAACAGGATAGTTAAAGAACAAGAAAAACATTTCACAATGTTACAACTTAGGAATTACTCTAATGGTCAGATGTTTAAAATTTACTAAATATATTATAATAATAATTTTCGTTTACTTACAAAAGACTGCTAGAAAAAAATAATTAATGGAATACTGTGATTTAAAAAATGATTACAAAATGGTTGTAAGTAGTTTATGGCAAACACATTTGTAAACAAATTTACCTTTGCAAATTGTCCAAGACTTAAAAAACACTTTAAAGTTAAAAATAAATCTTTAATTTTTTAATAACAATAAGTACAGAAACCTGCCTATTGATTACGCACTTTGAACACGTAAGATCTGTTGGTGTTTGTTATGACACACCTGCAACTCTGCTAGATGTATCTGACTATGCTAAAGAGGTATAGGAAAAAGTTACTGATGAAACTATCAAATTGCCTTTCTAAAAGCATACTTGAGATTAAGTATGGACCTCTGACAACAACAAGTTTAAAAAAAAAATTTGACAATTTCATTATTAATGCCGCACATCAAGATATTGATAAACTTGTAGTCATTGGTGATGCAAGTAGTATGTAAAATGATCAAAGAAAAAATATTTGAAATAGCCAACCTTTAAAAGAAAGCATTAAATGAAGAAAATATTTTATTGATAAGGATATGCCAATAGAGATTGGTAGCAATAGTCAAAGTAGTATTCTTGCAGGGTTCCAACTAAAATTTCAGGAAAAAATTCTAGGGAAATCCATAGAGAAATAGCAACTTTCTAGGGATAATTATCTAAAAAACTATCTGTTAGATGGTATTAGATAACAAAGCTACTGATTCATACTCTTAATAACTTAATTTTAATATCTATTTATGTTTTGATATAATTGTACTTTTTTATCAAGAAATTAAATTACTTTTATAGAGTAGAGTTTGATTTTTCAGTTTTTATGTCTACTCTGTATAGTATATAGCTTATAATGAAAACTGTATGCCAGGGCCAGTATTTAAATACATGCAGGAGTAATATTATAGTGAGGTGTTCTTTACTAGTAGATAAAGGTATTTGCAAGAAAGTACTAGGATCATAAAGCCTTGATGACAAAGATATAAACAAGAGAATTGGTTTATAGAAAGAAAATGCAACAAAAATTGATCAAAAAACTGCAAAATTTTGTCAATGTCAGTTTTTGCTGTTTAAACAACAATTAAATCTATAAAAAACTAAAGTAGGTAGAATAGGTTGTAATGTGGCAAATAGACTGAAAAAGGACAAAAAATTACTAAAAAGTAAAAAATTGCAGTTCAACTATGCACTTTTGATAGATGGATAAGTTCACAGAATTTTGATGAGTCTGTTAAGACAGAGAGATATAACTGACAGGTGTAAAAAAAGTTTAATGGACATGAAGTTAGTGTAAATAAGTCAGTTGTAAAAACAAGTAAAATATTCTGGTTTCAAGTAACTATGGACAGTAGGGTGCCAATAAAAACAGCAACCTTTGAGTTTTTAACTTAAAATTATTTTACATTTGGCAAATACCACAAAAACATCGTGTGCGAAAATTTAGATCATTAAAAAAAAAATTATGCTGGAAAATTTTGATTTTCTAAAAATCATTAAAATGCAAACTGTATGAGACCAAAAAATGAGACTTTAGAGCTTTTAGCTTGAACTTTTTTCACATACTGAAATTATCACAAATGCTTGTTGTGCACAGTTTAAGATAACAAAAAAAAAATTAAGAATGCACTTCTTTATTTTATGTTTTTTTTTCTTTTTTTGTAAGTTTTCCTGATTTTACTTTTTTTTTTTTAATGTCAAAAAGTACCTCCATAAAACTTTCTTAAAAATGTATTAAATTGTGCACAATGGGTTTTTGTGATAATTGCCACTAGTAAAAAAAATCCAGCTATAAACTCTAAGGTCACATTTTTTGGGTCTTATACAGTTTTTATTGCCTGGGTTTTCATTAAAAAAAATTTGGGAGTATCAAAATTTCTTCAAATCATCAAAAACTTTGCACAGGGTGTTTTTGGAGTGTTTGCCAAATGTAAAAACTTATATGGTCATAAACTCAAAGGTTGCTGTTTTTACAAGCACCCTAATGAACATATATTTATGATAGACATACAAACTATATGTGGGTTGGCTTGCAATCAACACTAATGAACTGTGTTTGTCAAGTACTTTTAGCAATATGGAGCATTTAGACAGCAATAAAAAAACATCTGCAAGCAAGAAAGGTTTAGCTTTTTAGTAACTAATAATGTTAAATCCATTAAAAGGTGCCCTAACACTTTTTATGGTGCTGAAGTCAATGTTAAACTTACCTAAATGTCAACCCCAACTGAAGAATAACTTCTTATTAAATTAAGTGGATTTAATAACAATGTAAAATATCTGAAACAAAACAAGTATAAACATATAAACTAAAATGAGCATAAGCTTAATAATTCTACATCCCCTTCAGCTCATTTAAGGAAAAATAAACTTGAGGTAAAACAAGGCTCAAATGAGGAAATCTAGATAAGTAACAAAAAGCTTTTCAATGGGCTTTAACCAAAGAAAAAGCTTTAAAAAAAAGTTGTTTTTTTAATCAAATAAATAGTATAACTGTAATACAACAAACAAAAATATTACAAATAAAAAGTATTACTATTAAATCCTACACAATTAAGCACATCCTATTCAACGTCAATCCATTCTTGCTTTGTTAATATCACCAATCTGGACTTGAAGCATTGAAGTCTTTTGACCTACGCAGAGCAAGTGGTACTTTCTTTTTTATGGGAACCATAGGAGCAGTAGTGTGCTTTTCATCAACATTCTTATGATCCCCATCAGCTTCATTAGTCTTGTCATTTCTGGCATCATTCAAACCATCTGAAAACATTGAAAGCAAATCAGGAGATTTATGACTTACATTGTCCTCTTATGAGCTAGGTTGATATCGACACCAATCATAAAATGCCTTTGCATCAATACTTGTTGAGATTGGGTTGTACAACCTCAAAAACCTTCTATTCCTTCGCGTCAATCTCTTTGAGCCATCAATTCTCACCACAAATTGATCATGTGTAAGCACCTCCATTACAACTCCACTACTGTCCCATTTACAAGGATGGTTGCCGCTCTGGTTCTGCAGTAGACACCTACTGCCAACTTACAAAGGTCGCAACTTCCTAGCTTTGTGGTTGATAGCTACATTTTTGACAAATTTTATACGCAGTGCCTCTTCTTTTAATTTACATGCTACCCTCCATACAGGTTGCACCGCTAGTTTAAAAAATTTGTCCAGCTAGTTTAAATAAGAAAAACCATCTTGCAGCTGTTGTCCATGTATAATTTCACCTGGGGATACTTTACAGTTGCTATCAGGGGTGTTCCTCAACTGAAGTATTGCACTTAAAAATCTATCGCTATCTTGGCTACTTGATTCAGTAACATTGGACCATAAGAGTCTTTATGCTTGCTTAACAGCGACCTCTGCTCTTCCATCTGAACTTTGATAGTATGCTGAATCTACTCAATGTGTAACATCCCAAGTTTTAAGAAATTCCTTTGTTGAACTAGACAAAAACTCTGGTCCACCATCACTTGATTTCTCCTTAGGTACTCCAAATCTATAAAATAAGTCTCGCTGGCACTTTATCAAACCACGTGAACCTGCTTGAGATGGTCCGCTAGGTGTTGAAAGTATTTCTGTTCAACCTGACAATCTGTCTCCTAATTCTAGAAAATTGTTTCCAGCAAATTGGAGATAATCTGTAAATATCTTCTCAAAAGGCCCAAAATGCCAGGCAAAAAGACCATCTGTTGGGCACAAGCATGCATTGATATTACACCGTGGTGCGCTGAATGTAACATATCGAGAACTTGAGGTTGTAAACTTAAAGGTACCACTACTCTGTCCTTGTAAAGTATAACTCCATCACTCATGTACAAAGCACCATTGTATCTAAAATACGCTGACAAAGATTCATCATGTTTTAAACTTTGACCTTCTTAGATACACTTAAAAACTCTTGAAATAAGTTTGTCATTTAGCGTTTCTTCTAAAATTTCTTCCCAAGTGGTTGCAATTAAACAGCGTACTTCATTACTTAAGGGCATAGGGGGTAAACACCCTTTTTTGGTTTTTGATCTTATTTTATATAGTTTTAACTAAGCTACAAGATGCTTTTTACAGATTTTAAAATTCAAAATAATTTTTTAGATATAGCCGGTCAAAGTCGGAGGCTACAATAGGATCCTTATGGGAGGCGCAAACTAAAACGGCAAATAACTAGAAATCACTAAAAATCTATCTCCTCCTACATTTTTTGAGATAACTACCTCAAATTTTTAGGAAATGTTCCTTGCAATATCTAGAAAATTCTGTCGGAACAGAATTTTAAAAAATTAAACAAATAAAAATTTTATAATAAAAAAACTAAAAAGAAACTGTTTTTTTTGTTTATTTTTTTCATAAAATTTTTATTTTTCAATTTTTTAAAAATTCCTTCCGACAGAATTTTCTAAATATATCAAGGATTGTTTCTTGAAAGTTTGAGGTAGTTATCTCAAAAAACGTAGGAGAAGATAGATTTTTAGTGAAATAGTCTGTTTTTGCCGTTTTAGTTTGAGCCTCCCATAATAAACCTATTGTTGCCTCCGACTTTGACCGGCTATATCTCAAAAATTATTTTGAATTTTTAAAATCTGTAAAAAGCATCTTGTAACTTAGTAAAAACTATATAAAATAAGATCAAAAACCAAAAAAGGGTGTTTACCCCCCCCCCCCCTATGCCCTTAATGAAGCAATAAGAAGTAAAATATTAGTCAAGTCATCATCATGAAAATTAATTTCACTTGACAAGGTAGGATAACGTGATGCAGCGTCTGCAGCTAAATAGGTTTTACCAGGCATGTACTGTTCTTCAAAAAGCCATGGTAGTGTGCACTGTTTCAGTCTAAATAATCTGTTAATCTATGTACTGTATTTTGTTTAAAGCACAAACACCAAAAATCTTTACTAGTGGCTTATGATTTGTAACAACCACAAGATCTTTGCAGCCCTTAGTAAAACAATTTGTCTGCTCAAACAACCAAGCAATGGCAAGCGACTCTCCTTCAATGGCAGCATAATTCTTTTCTGATCCATTTAAAAACCTGGAACCTGCAAGTTTCACCTTCCAACCAGTGGTGCCGCAGTCTGGTAATTGGCGATTGCAATTGAAGTGTTTCTGCATAAAAAAGTAGCCTAAGCCTTGCTTTGACCAGTCAGGTCTTAGACATGTCAACTTTCCTAGATCAAAAATTTGTACACTGTTTCTTATTGCATCAACAATCATTTGTTTTGACTCATCAAATGCTTAATTCAAGTTTTCTGTCCAAATGAATTTGTGTTTTGGGCTGATAAAGTTACTATAACTAAAAAGTGCAATAACTTTAAAAAGTTTGGCATAGTTAGATACTTGATTTATTAGGCCAAACTAGCTCCGTATATCTGTGGTAGATTTTAGTGTTGGGAATTTCTGAATTGACACCAAATACTTTGGTAAAGGTTCTATGTGTTCATTTGAAATTCTGAAACCTGCAAAACCAACTGACTTCTGACAAAATTTGAACTTCTTTGGATTAAGGGTTATGCATGCTTTTCCAACTTTTGACAATTAATCTATTGTTCTCCACCAGCGACACTCTAATTCAGAATCATAAAACCAAGTACCATCTACACACCTTTCCTTTTTATCAAATTCAGATAAGATACTTGAAATCCGACGATTATAACCATCACCAGAAGAAACAAAGCCTTGAGGTGCTCTAGTATAACAAAACCTAATAAATGGAGTGATAAATGTTGTGAGATGCCTATTACTTTCTCTCAAAGGAGCTCCATGATACCCGTTCCAAGCATTTGTTACAGTCATGAATGTTCCTTTTGGAATTCTGAGTGCCAACTTAAACAAAGTTTCTGAAGCACGTGTCTCTCTCTTGCAATACTTGTTAGGAGGTGAGAGATCTACAGTTCTTCTAGGTGACCCATCTTGTTTCCTTGTGTTAACCATCTGATGACACAAGATTACAGGTTCACCAAATGGGACACGTTCCAAAACATCTAACTTATCATCCCTGATGATATCCGCTTTAAGCTGCTTTTGATTGGTACGTGTGCAGGAGTTAAAAACTGTGTTAAGTAGTATAACAACATTGAAAAGATACTGTAAAGCGACTTAATTTAATAAGTTTGCTCAGTCCTTTTTGAGCTAAAAAAAGCTTAACTAAGATTAATTAATATAGCCTCAAAATTAATAAGATTTACATCTCTACTGAATACAATATTGAGTATATAATATTCAAACTAAGTTGAATGAGATATCAATAAAGTGGAATATTAAAAAATTATTTTGGTAGCCCTCAAAAAGGTTTAAAATTGTCTTAAAAGATTACAAAAAAACTTTGGTTAGGTGGCTAACCTCTAGAGCTTGTAGTCAAAACCCTTTCGGAAAAAAATCCCTCTGAAATTATGGGAGGGTGGATCATACCAACTCAATCATCAGACCACAAGCTTTTGGCAAACTAAGACGGGTTTTGACCAGTCTTACTCTACCGGAAGCTTGTGGTCTAATGATTGGATTGGTGTGATCAACACTCATGTTAAACTTGAGCTTGTCTCATGGCATACAAAAGTCCAGGCTTCTGCTCTGCTGCCTTTTGCTGATGTTTTTGTTGAAATTATGGGAGGTAAGGTATAAACTACAACCATCTAACAAAGCTGTACTGTTAACTATTTAAACAGTATTTCTAGTGTAGGTGTAAAACAATTTGTTAATTCTCCAACAAGGTATTCTGCTGATTTTTCTTCTTATTCATTAATTGACCATGTGTACTCTAACTTTGATTGCAAAATTTTAAATGTTGGTGTGGTGAACTATAATGTCTCCGATCATATGCCAGTTGTGTGTGAAATTGTTTGTGAGAAGCCTAAAACTGTAACTTTTAACCAGAAATATGTTCAAGATTTTAGTTCATTTGATGTTGGGGTGTTCTTAAATAGCCTTAGAATGAAATTGCAAAATATGAGGTTGTATGCAGAATGTTGTGAAGGTGTGAATAAATGTTGGGATGAGTTTGAAGCTATTTTTAGTGGAACAGTTTATCATCATGCTCAAATTAAAGTATTAAATAAAAAAGAACAAAAATTAAAAGCCAAACCCTGGTTAACAAAGGGTATAATTAATTCAATTAATAATAAAAACTTAATGTTCAAATTTGCAATAAAAGACAAACAAAAAAAAATTTCTGTTTCATTTAAAAAATATAGAAATTTACTTAATAGAGTTATAGAATTAGCCAAAAGACTTTACTTTAAACAAATAGTTAAGTATAATAAAGGTAATAGTAAAAAGTTATGGAAAATTGTAAATAATATTGTCTCCACTAAATCTACTTCAAACTGTAAAATAAATGGTGTACTTGACGAGAGTGGTAAGATTGTGAGTGACCTGAAAAGAGTAACTGATTTAATGAATAAAAGTTTTGTTAATATAGCTGACAAGTTGTTAAATGAGAGAAAAAATGACTTTCATAATAATCTTGAGTTTTGTACTAGTTCAGTATGTAATGATTTTGTATTCAAAGAATTTACTAATAGTGAAATTGAGATGTACATTAGGAATATGAGACCAAATAAAAGCGTGCGATCCGATGTTCCAAGTATACGATTTGTAAAACTAAGTGCAAAAGTTATTGCTCCTTATTTATGTAAACTGTTTAACCAATGTGTAGAGTATGGTGTGTTTCCTGAGTCACTTAAATATGCTGAAGTGGTACCAATTTACAAGTCTGGTAAAAAAAGTGATGTTAATAACTATAGACCTATTTCTCTTTTGTCTCCTTTTTCAAAAATTTTTGAGTCCTTGGTGTGTGAGAGGTTGAATAATTTTTTTGTGTCTAATGATGTTTTGCATAAAAATCAGTATGGTTTTAGGAAAAATAGTACAACTGAGCTTGCTGTGAATCAGATTGTGGATGAGTTGATTGAGGCTGGTGAGAAAAAGTTAGTTAATTGTTCTGTTTTTTTAGATTTAGCAAAAGCATTCAATACGGTAAATCATGAAATACTCTTGTCAAAATTAAAAGGTTATAAAGTTAAAGGATCTATGTTAAATTTACTACAAAGCTACTTATATAATAGAAGCCAATCGACTGTTATCAATAATGTTGTGTCTGAGCGTGAAATTGTGAATGTTGGTATACCTCAAGGTTCTTGTTTGGGTCCTTTGTTGTTTCTTGTGTATATAAATGACATTTTTTCTTCTACTAAGATTAATATGAGATTGTTTGCTGATGATGCCTGCTTAAGCTACCAACATAATGAGCCTGCTTGTGTGAACAGTGTTATTAATGAAGAACTGAGAAAAGTTGATTTATGGTTGCGTGATAATAAACTTTTTATTAACTATTCAAAAACTAAATTCTTGCTTTTTAACAATACTTCTAAAAAATGTGATTTTAAAATAAATATAAATGGATTTGCTCTTGAACAGACTGAAAGTATAAAATATTTAGGTGTAGTTTTAGATGAAAAACTGAATTGGAGGGCTCACTTAAGATCTCTCAAATCAAAGCTGTCTAAAAGTTGTTTTGTGTTGTCAAAATTGAGGTACTATTTGGATGTGAGTACACTTAAAATGGTGTATTATAGTTTGTTTTATCCGCATATTCAATATTGTATATCTGCTTGGGGTGGTGCTGCTGAATGTTATTTGAAACAAATTGTTACTATGCAAAAAAGGATAGTGAGGTATGTTTGCCGTGTGCCTGCTTTGACTCCAACAAACCCACTGTTTGTGAAAACTGGTCTGCTGAAATTGAATGATGTGTTTAAATTGCAAGTTTGTAAATTGATGCAGAATAGTATGACTGGATTTGATGTTGAGCATAAAAGTTTTACTCTTGTTAGTTCTCTTCACTCACATAATACAAGATTTTCAAAAAAATTAAATTTCATTACTGAAAGACCTAGAACAAGACTTAGCCTAAACTCCATTAGGTATTTGGGTCCAAGGTTTTGGTCTAGTGTCCCAGAAAATTTAAAAAAATTAAAAAAAGATAAGTTTAAATGCGGTTATAAAAATTTTCTATTAACTTGCTACAAGAAGTGAAACTTGAGTGCTTATAATCACATGCCTGAGTATATTGTTTTATTGTTTTAATTTATTTATTTTTTTTTTGTGCATTTGTGTAAAAACTAGATTAGTTATATTTTTTGTTTTCCTCGTTGATTTCTGTATAAATTTAAGTTAGATATTTTATGTTATTTAACTTACTTTGAAATATATAAAGGAACATTTGTGTTAAGGTTTTTTATTTTTTCTAATACAAGTTTGTTAAGAGAGAAACTATTTCTCAAGTTTTTAAATATTGATCAAGATTTGTGTTAACTTAATGCTAGCAATAAATTACATAAGATTTTCTTTTAGAGTTTGTAGTTTAGTAGCTATTGCTTTTGAATTACACTGCTTAATGGTATATTGCTGCTTAAATTTTCAACAGCTAATTGTGGAATCACTTGGTGGCAGTGATATCATAATTGGATTGTTGCTATTGTTGTTTTGTACAGAACGTCGGCAGCACTTGCTTGGGGATTTGAGCTTCAGGATTTTCCCACACTTTGTGGTTTTTAATGTTGAGATTTTAACCTTGTGAGTGTTTGCCAAATGACGTGTCACCAGGGTTTTTTTCAATAAAGGGTTAGGATTAGATTTTTTTATTTTGGTTAGTTAAAAGTTCTACATTTTTTGTTTATAGATTTAGTTTTATTTTTTAATTAAATGGTCAAATTTTTTCTTAGTAAATTTAAAGATAGGGCAGGTGGAATAACACGTGATGAGCTCAAACTCACTTGCATGACCTTCAGAAAACGTTTATCGTTGTAGAGGGGAGAGTGAGTTAATTCTGATGTTTTTCTACCTTATAAAAAAAAAAAAAAAAATCTATTATTTTATGGTAGAAAATCATCATATTTCTTCTTCCTTCTACAACAGGGTTTCCTATAGTTAGCCATATGGCCTCCTTATGGACCACAAGCAGCAAAGGGGCCACAGAAAGGCCATATTTTGGAAATTACACTAGATATTATTTATAGGGGTCTTATTGTGATAATTACTTTATGTAATTCTATTTTAAGCTAAAAATTAGAAGTTTTCAACTCAAAAACAGTTTACATTAGGCTTTTTTATTCAAAAGGGTCAGTGCTGCAAGCTTTAGACATAAGCTAACCAAACAAAAAAGTATTTTTTCCCTTTAAACACTATTTAGTACCTTTTTAGGGAGTACCAGAAGTCCTAAATAAAACACTCCCCTATTATTGATCAACCTTTTTTTAGTCCACTGGGCTCAAATTGAACAACATTCATCTCATTTTCGTTTAATTAAATAATTAAATTTAAAAATCTAACAGTAATAACTTATTTATTATGTCAGTTTAGTTGTTAGTGAATAAAAACTTTAAATTGAGTGTTTAATTTCATTAAGTGTGTAGCAACAATATTTGCAGCAGAAGGGAAAACAAAACTTTCCATTAAAAAGGGGAACTAAGTACAAAAACGGGAAGCCCCTATTTGTAAACTACTATTTAGCTATTATTTACATTTTGTAGCGTAGCACTGCAGTACAGTAAAGTTT
Source organism: Thalia democratica (assembly GCF_965202585.1). Taxonomy (NCBI): domain Eukaryota; kingdom Metazoa; phylum Chordata; class Thaliacea; order Salpida; family Salpidae; genus Thalia; species Thalia democratica. The sequence goes on along the minus strand of NC_139167.1, from coordinate 37,738,245 downwards.
TGCAGTTAACAATTTTATGCGAGAGAAGACTAGCTTTCAAAAATTTATTCGTCAAAGTGTATTACTTTTTGATACAACATTTTCTGAAGCAGAGTTTCTAGTATAAAAAAAAATATACTAAATGAAGTTGGCTGGTTTTAATTTAATATACCATTCGTGAGTAGTTTTGTGGCAATTATCGGATTATTACTATAATTTTTTTTGTCTTAAAGAATATTTTTACTCAGAATTTTTTAAACGAATTTTCATAAACGCCCCTTTTTCAGAAAATTAAAAAAAGACCGTTCCCACTCAATACAAACCAAAAAATGTCTAGTGTAAGGTTGAAGTCTTTTGTAAATGTGTTTAAGACGTTTTTTTGCTCTTCATAATAAATCCTAGAATATATAGTGTAAATTAAGACTTTTTCCTGAAATTTATCTAAATGGGAGATGCACAACTCTAACCCGATCAAATTGGAGAAAGTAAGAACCGCTTATTAACCAAGGGTAAGAGTTAGGGGTAGTAGTGGTAGTATAAAGAAATAATAACAAATAAGATTTTAAAATAAATAATGAATACATTTTAAAAATCGGTTTGAATTGGTAGAACATATATCATCTAATAACCCTCTTATGGCTGCATTACGTGTCACAGCCCCCTCTAGCCTCTTTGCAATGGGCTGTACGATCCACTTTGGGGAATCATGCATTAAAAAGAAAAAACACTGTTAATTTAATCCATGTAAAAAATATAGTTATACAAGTTTTAAATTGAAATTACAGAATATAAAAGTTTAATATAAAATACAATTCTTAAGTAAAACAATGTTTAGCAAACTGGCTTTTAGTAAAGGTTTTGATAACATTTAATTTTATTTTATAATTAGTGGTAACCAATAAAACTATTTTTGTATAATAGATGCTCTAAAAGTTTTATGCTTAATCATTATAAATACAAAGTAATAACAAGTGTTTTTTGAATGTTATAACAATAAAAAATAAATAACTTTGTACATTAAAATAACTAAAACATTGTTCTAGCAAACATTTACGTTGAGTGATTAGTACTAGTAACAATATACACTAAAAACTTTTTTTTTAGTTGCCTAAAATATTCAGCGCCTAAAAAAATAAATAATTAAGTTGTCGAAGTATAAGTGTGACATAGTAAAGAAATTTATAAAACTAGCTTTACTGAAGTAAATTAATGCTATTGTAGTTTTTATATTTTTCAGTTGAATCTATTTTTATAAACAGTGTACAGAAAAGTTTCCTGTTGTTCGATTATTTTGATTTAACGGATCCTTAACTTAGCTAGATTTTAAATTAGGAGTGAACTGTTTTTAAAACGGTTTTAAAGGATTTTTTTAGTTTCGTAGCCTTAAAAACTATTCTTTTATTTTACTTTTATAAGTAAAATTGACGTTGAGTAAACAGTAGTATTTTAGACTTTTACTCTTTTTTATCAGAGAGCTTTATTTTATGAAATTAAAATAATTTTAAAAATTTTGTATGACTTTTGTCTCAAGCTCTTTAGTTTTTCAAATCAGTCTCAAGTAAAGTTTTCTTCAATATTTTTTGTAAAAACATCAAAAAAAAGTAACGTATTTTAAACTACCTATTTTAAGACTGCTTAAAAATATAACAAAATTGTTAAATATTTTTACTAGTTTTGACCACAAAATTATATTTAAATACTGTTTTAAGCTGTATTTTATGGAGACAAAAATGTACTCTTAAGTAAATTTTGATTATTTAAAAAAGACAAATCCAATTAGTTTACTTTTAGAAAAACAACTAAATAAACTTAGAACTTTTAGTAAAGTTGTACTACCTAGCTTTTTTTGTACGGAAAAAAAAGAAGTGAGTAAGGTTTGAATTTGAGTTTTGTAAAAGAAATAATACCTATTAGTATGAAATACTACGTACACCAGGTCCTAGGACCAAATATTTTGAGCGTTTGTTTGTCGTTCAATGAACAATACTAAAATAACACTAGTTAATGATTATTTTTTTTGTAAACTTAAACTTGTGATAAATAACCGATAAGTTTTCTAATTTAGTTGAAACTTTTTTTTTATTGTTGTATATTTTATAAAAAACAGGAGTTAGTTTACTATTGAAAGTTATTGGTCAGACTTACTATAAAAAGTCCTTTGGGGGACGTGGTACTTAAAAAGTTAATATTAAAATCAATGCAATACTTCTTAATTAAGTATAAGAAAACACTTGTTAAGTAAGCACCAATGCGAGTTTAAACTTAGATTAAGAAAATAAGTTTTGTTTTAATATTAAAAGCTTAACTTTGACCATTTTACACGTTTTTGTAGAATTGCATCATAGGCCGAATCTTGCTCGCAGGCCTAAACCTTAGCCTGTATTGATAAGGAAAACTTTTGGAAAATACTTAAATTCACTAAAAGTTATCAATCATTCGATGACATGCAAACCTGGGAACTGACATCTAAAACAAAAAAAAAAATAGTATGTAGGTCATAGACTAGATCTCTAGATAGTGGTAATTTTAGACATAAACAAGTATTGGTTTCTAGCTATTACAACATTATGGTCTTTTGCAGTGGTTCAAAAGGTGTGCACAGTAAATTACTGAAAAAAAAAAGGTAAACCTAATCAATTTCATATACATCTATTTTACTTTGAAATTTTAAAGTTTTTCAACTATATTTATATATAAGATAAAAGTTTAAAAGTAAGTGTTAAAAATTAGCTTGTAAAATCAAAATAAGAAAATTTACCTATTTATATTTATTCTATCAGTGTTAATTCATTTGTACAATAAAATAAATTCTTTTCACAGGTAAACATTATAAAAATCACTGGTCTAAAGTATTAAAGTTAACTTTAGTTAGATTTCGAAAATTTGTATAGAATAAAACAACCTTTATATACAAATTGTTATATTTACCATCAAACTACGTTAAAAGCTTAGCTGTATTAAAATTATATAAAAAGAAGTAAGGTTGTTGTACAAAAAAGGTAGCAAATTGCGGCCCGCCAGAAAGAAATTTAAAAAATAATGGTTTATAATGAATTTTGTAGTAACTATACATCAGTGCAGGACACGTTCAAAATCCACCCAGTCAAATTCGAGAACCGCTTACCAATCGAGGGTAAGGGTTTGGGGTAACAATGATGGTGAAAACAAAATATACAAAATAAATTATAAAAAAAAAACCGGGTGGATTTTGTTAGTATAACCATCAGTGCATACTGGTATTTTGCTTGGTAGCAAAAATGTGAATGGGAATTTAAGACTTTCGTTTCTTTTCATAGTTTTTTCTTCAATGTTGTTAAGTTCTTGCTTAAAATTCTTTTTAGCCAATAATACAGCTTCGTTTGAAAAATATTCGTGTTTGTAGTCTTGAAAAAACACCTGTAAATTTAAGTTTAGGTACTTAAAAAAAAAGTTTCAAGCCCTTGAGTAAAGATACATAAGAAATTTAATGAAACCTAGCTTAAATTATATGCTGGTTATCTTTAATAACAGTTTCAATTTTTTAAAACTTTAGGTCATCAAAACAAAAGTTACAAGTAAAAATCATCATACTTTTTAATCTAATTGTAGAATGTAAAAGATCACAAAAGTAAACAATGAATCTGGCAAGCTTCTAAAAACTCTTTATTTCGTTCTCTAGTAAGTATTAACACAACTTTCAATGTTTGATTTGATAAATATGTTTTTATGTTCCTAATTATTTTATTTAATTATTTTAACAATTAATAAATAATTGTGTTTTTGTTTCATGAGATTTTTATTATTTAAATGAGATTTAAATGATGTTTTTATTTGTAATAAAACTTCATTTACTCTGTATAAATCTAACATAATTCAACAATTTTATATGAAACATAACTAATTTTAACAAATATTACAATAAAAATTAAAATAAGTTTTAGACTGCAATTAATTTTTTTTTAATATAATAAAAATTTAAAAGCAGTTAAAAGTTTGCTTAAATCACTGGCTCATATGAATTAGCTCAAACAAAGTATTGAAGATTATAAATTATGTTTCAACGGAAAAAATATTAATTTTTTAATAACATGAAATTGTCAGAATGTCTAAAATCTTTACTAGTATAAAATTAGGGATTAAAAGTGGAAACAGGATGGCAAAGTTTTATAGAAAAAAGGCTTTTCAAAATTATTTTTTTAAGTTTCACGTCGTTTAGGTGGCTAAGCGCTAACTAAATCCCTAAGAAAAGTTTTTCCTGATAATTGTTTCGTTTAAAACATCGTTTTTGGTTTGTATAAATTTCAAAATTGTAATTTTTTTTGCAAAACACTTTAAACATAAACTTTTAATCTATTTTTGGATTATTTTTACAATACACAACAAGTTATAATACTTACGATTTTTATTATCAATTAATTTATTAATAAGTTGTTTTCACTTTCTGAAAAGTTTTATTGTCCTCTGATTTTTTTTTTCTTTAAAGTTTAATTGAGATAAACTTGTTAAGTCATTATATAATAATTCTCTAAAAAACGCTTTACTTTATAAGTTTAATCTAAGCTATGTCGCATTATATAAGAAAACTAATTTAAATTATACTATACAGTTACAATGAGATATTATTGTAGGCTTCCTAATTGACTTTAGTATTTAGATTCAGTGAAAAATCGCAGTAAAAACTTATGTCAACTACTTAATTTTGAAGATTAATTCTTGTGTGTTGTAATTCACTATACTTGAAAATTAATAGTCATTATATATTATATATAAATTATAAATACATTATAAATAAATAAATTAAATTATAAATAAAAATTTACCTCCATTTTCCATATTCTGTATATATTTATGTAGCTTTTTTAATCTTAACAAAAAAAAAATTCTTACTTCTTAAAAGATATTGAATAATATTTTAACTTTGTCAAGGACTCATAATTTATAATTCATTTTATACAGAATATATTTTAAACGCTTTGGTTTTATTGTCAAGTTTTAGAAAAAACATTTTTTTTGGAAAAATCTACTGCTGTAGTTTCAACATTGTTTTTTTTTGTAAATAAGTTACAAAGGTTTAAATTGGTAAACGATATAAAAGAAATTTTACAGTTAAAGCACTTGGAATATGCTAGCCAAACGTTTACATTAATGATAGATTCAATTTGACAATAACAATGTCATTCAAACACTTACTAACATGCATAGTTCGGCAAAAAATTTCTTTTGAAAGGTATGAAAACTGTCACAAACAATTAAAAAATAAGTCACTAGAAAATAAATTTAAAATACATGCAGTACAGATTAACTTAGTTTTAATGATATAAACATTAAAAATAAAGAAATTTATTTTTATTTAACGTAATATTTTGTGGCAGCACTAAAAAAGTCGTGAGTAATATAGGGTAGCATGTCGCAATTAATTTCTAAGTCAAAGAAATAGTTAGATGTACCATTTAGTTCAAAACTTTTATAGATGCTACAGTAGGTAATTAATCAAAGCAATTAAAAAACAAAAAATTAATTATACTTTAGAGAAAAGTATAAGTAATTTAATCGAACACCATGTAGGCAAAACTAGGTAGTAAAAAGAAGAAAATAGTTATTTGCCTACAAATTAGCACCTACTATGAAGATAAATCATACATTTAAAAAAAAAAAACATTTTTTTAAACTCAAGTCAGTCGCTTGATTTTGATGTAATACAAAACTTGATGTAAATTCATGATGCTAGTGTTTAAAAGTTGAAAAATAATCAGACACGTTGTGAAATTTTTACACATAATGAGAAAGAAGATAAGACTATTTAGTGTTTCTTATCCACTGATAAACATGACAAAGGCATGCGAACTTCAAAAGTTAATTTCTACGCAGTCGGTTGAGTTGGTTTCACTTCCATTGGAGGGGGCTGTTGCTCGTAGGCTGGAGGAGGAGGTGAGCCATAAGGCGCGGGTTGGTAGCTTGGCTGGGGGTAAGCATCAGGCTGCATCAAACCAGGTTGCGGTGCGTATTGTGGCTGGACCAATGGAGCTGCTTGGGGTTGGACTGGTGCTACGTATTGGGGCTGAGCAGGCGGGTAGTGAGCTGGTGGCGCTGTGTGGTCGTTTTAAATTGAATAAAGAAAAAAAATATATTTAAGAATATTTTATTACAACAAAAAAAATCAGGTGTTGTTATGAAAAAATAATTAATATTACAACACAAAGTTTTTTTTTTTAAATCACCGAAAATGGGTGCACGACTCAACAAATTCCGACAATTAAAGGGCCACAACTAAAAAAGTAAAGTAAATTTGAAAAAAAAAAACGCATATCTAGTTCCAATCAATACCTACAAACATTTTTTAAAGATAAAGCTAAAATAAGCTTAAAAACATAGTTACTTTTAGTATTTAAAACAATTCTATTTTAATAAAAATAAAATTAGTTTTTACTATCATAATCTTATTAATTAAACCTAAATAAGATTTTTTTTCAAATTTTTATTACTCTTTGAGTTGTGGCCCTTTAAAAACTTTTTAATAATTTGACTTCTTCAAATTTGGCCTGTCATTTAACCACCGAAAATAATAAAACAGACTAAAATTGAATTACAGGGTTCCCACTGAAGTTTGAATAACAAGTTCTTTTGTAAAAAAAATTTTTTTTAGTAAATTCTATAAAATAATTTTAATACTATCCACTGTTAGGCGCTATTATGCACATTGATAGATTAACAATTCCAGTTGCTCAGTCAGTTTACAATTTTTCAGTAATTCTAGCGTTTTTTTGAGCTGTGAATTTTTTTAAACTCTTGCTTTTTATAAGAACAAAAAAAAATCCTTATAGTTGATTTTGTATAACAAATGTATTTATAATATGTTCCCATGACTCTGTTATCACCTGAGTAAAATTCTCTTAAACTTAGAGAACTACTAATTTAAGCTAGAATTATTTTTTTTCTATTACTTACTTTTGATGGCAGTTTATTATTTGATTTTATTGTATTTTATTAATAATATTCTTAATTTTTATCTTTATACACATATACTCTGACGAACTTTAGTTATACAGTTAAACACTCTTAAAAAAAGAAAAACATTTGTTGAACAAATTTAAAAAAAGTAGATTTACTTTTATGAAAAAAGTTTGTTTTTAAACTCAATTATTTAGGTTATTAATTATTTTGACATTTTTATAAAACACTACAAATTTCAAACAAATTTATTTTAGCGCACCATGTTTAAATTCTTTTTACACTCGAATGTAATTCAAAATGGTCGACCATTAGCAAAATAAAAAGTGTTTTTACGATTTTTCCAAATAGTTAAATTGCGATTTTTTCAGAGTGGTGGTAAACCTGATATAGATTACAGAAATATAAAGCTATCTGCTAAAAACTTTGCAGTAACCTGTTGGGGTAGGCTGATATGCAGTTGATCTGAAAGTAGCAGGAGGAACGCAAACGTTATTTGTAGTCGTAGTTGCCTGTCTAACATAATAAAAGCGGTACCAAATTGTTACGGCAAGACAAATACAAGGTATTATTGTGATGATAATCGCAAAAAACAATGGCGACCTGTATTGTTTAAATTGTTAGTTAATTTAGTCTATGTCTTTGTCAGGGTTGCCACTCGTTTTTTCAAAATTTCTCCAGGTTTTTAAAAGTATACATTTATGGGTATATTTTTAGTTTAATTTAAAATTAAATTCAAGGTAAAAAATATTGTAAAATAGTATAACAACATTAAAAAGATACTGTAAAGTAACTTCAAATGAAATTTTAAATATTTTTTTTTTTTTTGATGATAACAAAAAAAAATATCTATATGGTATATTTTTTGTGTCAAATCCAAATTTTTCTTCTTGATATTTAAAAATTGTTCAAAATTCCAGGTTTTTTAGCATAAGTTGTCGAATTCCAGGTTTTTCCAGGTTTCTAAGTTTTTTGGCAACCCTGTTTTATATCGTTATGGTTATTCAAAGCACTGGCCAACTTAAGCTTTACTGATTAATAATTAAAAGTTAACTTTTTTATGTCAAAATAAATGATAAAACTGTTTTTATAATGAAGAGTATTAAACAATTATTATTAAACAATATCCAAATTAAAGTTAGTAGTAAAATAAAATTAAAACAACTTTACAGTTAAAGCTTATAGTGTAAAAACTTTAAGCTTAGTTTAAGCTCAAAAACAAGCTAGAAGTGTTATTTTTTACTATTTATTTGAAACTGACTTCATAAAGTTAAACTTTAATTGAAAAAAACTGAGTAAATAGGGAACGTGTCTAAATTGCACTAAGACAAAAATGCACGAGTGCACAAAGTTGCACGAAGCCAAATTTTCACGAGGGCACAAAATTCCACGAAGAAGATTTACTCACCAAGGATCAATTTTGCACGAGTTACATTTTTGCACGTGAGTAAATAAATAAATTAAAAATTTAAAATAGAAAAAAAAAATATTTGATAAAAAAGAAAAAAAGTTACTGACCGAGGGTAAGGGTTAGGGATAACAGTGAAAGTAATAATAAAAAATAACTAATAAAAATTGTTAAAAAAATAAAAATAAATAAAAAAGCTACCGACCGGGGGTAAGGGTTAGGGGTAACAGTGATAGTAAAAAGAAAAACTTTAAAAAAAAAAGGAAAATTATTTAAAATAAAATAAATAACTTACCGACCGAGGGTAAAGGTTAGGAGTAACAGCGATAAAAAAAAGTTTTCTTTTTTAACTAATAAAAATTAAAAAAAAAATTAACCGTGCAAAATCGTCTGCTCGTGCAAAAGTATCTTCGTGCAATTTTGTGAACTCGTGCAATTTTTTTCCCTCGTGCTATTTTGTACTCTCGCGCAATTTAGACAGCTACCCGAGTAAACAATATGGTTGCAACTTAACAAGGCTTGCTAAAAAATATTCTTTTACAATTTTGCAGGAAAAAACGGTTTATTTGACCAACAGGGTAAACATTTTGAATACATAATGTTAAAAATGCTACTTAGACAGGAAAGTTAAAAATATCAAAAATTTTCTTAAGTAAAATAACAAGAAAAACTAAGTAGCAGTAATAAATTATTCTTCTTAATTTTAACCACAAAAATGCAGAAATAATATGTTGGCCTAGAGCTAAAAATGTTCAAAGAAACTATTGTTAGTATTAAAGAAGTAATTTAGCATCCGAAATAAAATTAATGCTTATAAAACATTATCGTAGTATTTATCGTTTAGTAGCTTTTAACTTACTTGTTTAATAAAGCTCAAAGCCGATAAAAAGTACAATGTTATATGAAATTTGTAAAACTTATGTAGAGTGAAAGAACAAATATTTTATTTAACTTTAGTTACGTAATATTATGTATATGAGTTATAAATTTTTTGAATATAAGCAATATTTTATTTGCTGGTTTATATTTTTTAGCATATTTGCTGTTTAGTTTAAGTTTTCAATCAAAAGTTTTCTGATTTACAGAAAAAGTATTAATTTAAAAATAAGAAGTTTAAACATAAAAATAGTAAAAAACATTAACACTAATCATAGTACCAGCGTAAAACTAAGCAGCTATCCTGATTAAAAAATAGAAACTTTAATTTATTTATAACCTCAACTTATGGCTAAGAAATAAAACGTTATCACAATTAAAAATACTCAAAATCAGGTTATACAGTAAGAATAGGCTTGAGATGGTAGAAAATTATATTAAAACAATTGTGATTACTTATTTTCTATTAATTGTAGCAACCATAAGTTTTTATATTTATACCCTACTCAAAGTTAATTATAAGGGTTATCTTATTTAATTTAGTTACTTAACCAAAAAATCTGAAAACTAAAAATAAATTTATAGACCGTAAACTAAAGCCATAGAGAGATGTAATTTTTTTTTAATTAACATTGTAAAATTATGATGTGAATACAATAATATTCTACAAATAACTTTCTTAATAGTAAATATTTAAATTTACATTTTTTATAGATTCATGTACATCACATTAAAATAGAAATTGTGTAAGTTTTTGTGCGTTTAAGTTTTATATGTGATTTAAGTTCTAAAAAAACAAACACAAAAACTGCTTTTTTACTAAAGATTAACCTACAAAATAAATGGAGTCTACAAAAATACTGATCAATTTCAAGTAGTTTTGTGAATAAGTGAATGAACTAATGTATGATTAGAATTTTAAACAAGTTGTAACTAGACAAACTAAAATGTACAAAAAGTTTTACTATAATTGTTGGTAGTATAACCATCTTTAAACAACAATGATGTGTTATTAAAGTATAACATAATTTTTTGATTGTAAAAATAATTAGCTAGCGCTAAATAAATTCATTTCTCAAGAAAAAACACCAGCACAGATTACTCCGAAATGTTGATATAAAAAAACAAAATTACTTCACACATACCAAACTAACTAAGCTCCTAATGATTAAAATATACACCAGTAAATATTAAAGTGTCAAATGAACTGTTATACTTTGTGCTTAAGTAATTAAACTTAAATTTATAATACAAAAAACCGGTGTTTTATGAACTTTAGAATATAACTTCCAATATTTTATGATTCTATTTTCAAAACAATGTTTCACTAAAAAAAAAGAGAGATCGTCAGTTTGTAATAAAATATGGATAAATATGGTAAACTTTTAAGAATACATTAGGCTGAACTTAAATTAAAACTGTCAATAAGGTACGAAAACATACAAAAAAATTACAAATAAATTCTAATTTTGTACGTTGTTGATAGTTTTAATTTAAAATAAGCCTAATACAGGATTCGTAGGCGAAACTTTTTTCATTTAGCCTGACTGAGACCAATTTAGCCTGACATTTTTTCAAAGTATGGAAAAACCCCTTTAAAAGTCATTTTAGGTATTGGGGGGTCTTGATTAGTACTATTGTAGTCTCCGACTTCAACCAGCTTTATCTCAAAAATATTTTGAGCTTTAAAAATCTGCAAAAAGCAACTCATAACTTAGTTACAACTCAAAAAATAAGACTAAATTGTGAAAAAGGTGATTGACCCCCCTATGCCCTTAACATAACAAATTCAGTGATAAGTTTTAGAATAAGTGTTTTATCTAATCTATTACTAGTGTAAGAATTATATATATATATTACTAAACACAATTGTTCAATTTAAATAAGCACTAAGTAAAAACATTATAACCAGAAGATTTATAATAAAACGACGTGCATTGTCGTGTTTTATTAAAATTTAAAATGAAACGCTTACACGAGTATTAAAATAAGTAAAAAATGTTTATTATAGTATTTTGACTAATACTTAAAATTGATACATAATTATAAATCCTAAACTTTAAATAAATACAGTGATTGTTGATGTCATATCGGATTTAAAAAGCTTACACTTAAATTTAAAAAAAAACTTTAATGTTTTGTTATTGTAAAGAAAAATGAATTGTACCTAAAACTTGTACTCCCACAAAACTTAGTACTTATATCTTAAAGCTAAGTTTATTGTTGTGAATATCTCTAATAACTTCAAACAAACAGTAAAATATATGAATAAACTGCTAAGAGTTTTAAACTAAAAAGTATTTGATATACAGCATTTAAATTAGAAGTTAAAACAGTTTAATCAACTAAGCTCTGAAAAACATAGCTGATGTAAACAATTTCAAACAAACAGCAAAGTTGTTGAACTAAACTGTAATGTTTAAACTGTATTTTTTTTAATGAATATTCATAACTTCGACGTATATAACCTACTCAAAACAAAATAAGGAAGATTCTTAAAAATATTTTAGAGATTCAACAAAAGGTTTTAAGCATTTATTTTTAAAAATACTGACTGATTTTGACTTCAATAACTAAATCTTTATTTAGAAATAAATTCACACTTAATTTGATCTTAAAAAGATTTCTCAATTTTTTTTTATCAAAATTTTTCAAGCATTTGAACTGAAAAAAACTTAGATTCTTAAATTTTTAAATAAAAAAACTGATTTAGTCTGACGTTTTTTTTACTTTTTTTAAAAACAAACTGATTTAGCCTAACTTAGCCTGGCGCGCACGAACCCTGCTAATGTATTCTTACATGTTTACAATATTTTAATAGGTTTTATTATTGAATGATGTTCTCTCTTTTATTTTTGAGTGAAACATTGTTTTGAAAACAGGATCATAAAATATTAAAAGTTATATTATTCCCTTAGCAATAAATTGAGATCCATAATTGTTTTCTTTAAATGCAAAAGCTTTATTATGACTCTAGAGTACAACAAATATATTATATTTCAAAGTATGTTACTTTTTTTTTACTAGGCACTAAGTTTGCATATACTTAAGAAGTCTGCTACTTAGTAGCTTTGAAAATGCTATGTAAGAACACATTAAAATTAATAAAAAATTATTTAAAATATAACAACTAAACTTAAAAAATATTTATATAACTTCAATATTTTAACATTAATTTGGGATGATCCAAATAGAACTATAACTATTTTGTTATAAAAACTTTTCAAGTTGATTTAAATCTAAGCAAAAACAATTAATTGTCAGTTCAGCATAGTTGTGCATAAAAACTAGAACAAAAAAAAACTTAAACAACTAATGCAAATAAAATGTTTTTGTTTGGTGAGTTTCAACTAGTGATGTACCGGACCCACAATTTCGGGTCCGGCCGGACCCGGATCCGGACTTTTTTTTCAAATTAGAATCCGGCCGGAACCGGATCCGGACTTTTTTTTCAAATTAGAATCCGGCCGGAACCGGACCCGGACTTTTTTTTCAAATTAGAGTCCGGCCGGAACCGGATCCGGACTTTTTTTTCAAATAAGAATCCGGCCGGATCCGGATATTAGACAAAAATTGCAATATCCGGCCGGACCCGGATAGTGAGTCCGGTACATCACTAGAATAAACTAGCTTGAGTCAGAATGAAGTTTTTAAAAACTGAAAAAAAAAAGAACTTTAATCTAATAATAAGTAGAACAGCTAGCCACAAGGTTTCCAAATTTAGGTGTTATTTACAGTTAAAAATCTGAAATCAAGTTCTTGAACAAAATACACTAGAAAATTACAAAATATTGAAAATTGGATCAGCTCAAACTCATTCAAAGTCTAAAAGAAAACTAGCCTGAGTTTTTATAAAAAACTAAACTAGCCTGAGGCAGTTCAAAATTTTCTAAAATTTCCAAAAATTTTCAAACTAGCAGGGTTGCCACTGTTTAAGTCAATAAAACTAGCTAGAGTGAGTATAAACAAGCCTGAGTCAGAATGAGGTTTTTAAAAACAGAAAAAAATACTTTAATTTAATAATCAGTAGAACAGCTAGCAAAGGTTGATAATTTGGTAGTAAAGTTGTGGACTGATTGTGGTGCACTTAACTTATTAGTACTACCCATTATAATTAAATCCTACCTTATTTAATTAATATCTAACAAATACTCAATTCTAACTGAGACTACTTTCTATAATCAGACACGACAGTTTTGAGTGATAAACCTTTTATATAAAACACAACAAGAAATACTAGCATATACAAAATTATTAATTACTTTGGTAACACTGTAAAAACTGGAAGCTATTTAAATCTATATTAAAAGACTTTAAACAAAAAACTAAAAATTAAATAAATATTTTAGTAAACATGAAACTGTAAAATTTTTAATAAACTATTAGACTAAAAACCTGGCTTAAATATTTAAACAATTAAACACCTGTTGAAATATTCACTTTTAAAACAAAACACTACTTACAATAAGCATTCACAAAAACGTTCAAGATATTTTGTTGCTTTAAGCTACACACCAAACTAACTAACTGCTTACATATAAATTGCCTGTCATGTTCTGATGTTTTGTTGCATCAGTATTTAGTTTGAAACATTTCGTCATATGATTCTCATTGGCTCATACATTCAACCGTATTACTCTAAATATTCTCTGAGCTCAACTTTAAACAATAAAAAATGCAAGTATTCATTCCAAAGTTTTCAATTTTACAACATACAAAAGAGTTGCATTTCATGAAATGTTTATTTCATAGTTTAAATGTTAACAAATGTAAATCAGTCACGTGTACAAAATGAGCCAATCACGGTAGGTGTTTAATTTTAACTGACGAAAATGACTCTTAACAATTTATACAGGGTTTATTTTTGAAAAAATACTTTTGAGAATGCTCTTTTTTACTAACTAGATCCGGGTCCGGCCGGATCTCTGTTAGGATCCGGCCGGAACCGGACCCGGACTTTTTTTTCAAATTATAATCCGGCCGGAACCGGACCCGGACTTTTTTTTCAAATTAGAATCCGGCCGGAACCGGATCCGGACTTTTTTTTCAAATTAAAATCCGGCCGGATCCGGATATCAAACAAAAATGGCAATATCCGGCCGGACCCGGACCCGGATAGTGAGTCCGATACATCACTAGTTTCAACTTACCCGAACCATCCAATAGATTCTTCGTCCGGGTCGTCGTAAGTTCTTGGGGGCTTGAAACAATATTTATCAAATGAATAGCTTGAGCCCGTACAAACTAAATCATCGCTGCATTGAGAAGTGTGGTTGCACGGGTGTCTGAACCTGTAGTTTTCTCCGGCTGAAACAGATGTGAACGTTTTGAAAAGTTGTCTAAATAGCTTGTCTCGATAAAATCAAAACTTTTTCAATGTAAGGCATGCCGAGTTAGTTATAGCAACATCCTCTTTAAGTTTTATTAAGTAAATGCTTACTTTTAAATGTTGCATTGAATGCCATTTCCCTGTACAGCAACTTGGCTTTTTCGGATCAGGAATTCACTATAATTTTAATGAGTGCACTATAAGTTTCTTGATATAAAAGAGAGAACTCTATAAATTTAACTTGTTTCAGCATCTTATACAAAATAGGTAAATTATTTTAGTTATGCTATCACTGCTAACCTCAATTCTAAAAGCAAATTAAGGTAAACTCGATCGATTTTATAAATTAAGATTTAATAAAATCTATTTATTTAATGCAAAAACAAATAAATAAAACACTCTCTCAAGTTTTTTGTGATAGTTTATACGTATTACACTACTTTTCGTCAGAACTTAACAGTAGAACAATTCTAAAACTATGAATAAGTTTTTAAACAAAAACACAAAAAGTTAAAACTAACAAAGTAATAAGCACAATAAATAATCAGTGTAAAGTAATAAATAATTAAACTCAAATACTACTAACGGATAAAAAATAGATAATTTAACTAAATAAAGACACTTTATAATCAAATTCCTTCTGTTTACACAGTTCTGGTTTCTCCAAAAATATAGAGATAGCCAAAAATATAGAGATAGTGTAATACGTATAAACTATCACAAAAAACTTGAGAGAGTGTTTTATTTATTTGTTTTTTCATTAAATATGAATTAGCTGATAATGTTTGAAGTATTAAAAAAATCTATTTATATTACGTGTTTCTTAGTTAATATAACAAAAACAACAAAATTAAAAAAAAAAGCTATAGTTTTCAATGACAACCTTACAAAAGTTTTCATTCCGTTTCGACCCATTAATTTTATCTTTAATATCATTATTGACTAACTTTTCAATTATTTCAGCTAAGTAAAAACATGTTTACTTTATAACTTGGTGTGCACAACTTTTTATTTTTAGACATCTACTGTGCACAGTTTTAAAAAAACTTTAGGAACAGCTTCAAGCGCATTTCGTTTATATGATCAAAATATTACAATAAAAAGTGAGAGCTATAGTTTAGAAATGAATTAAAACCTACCTACAGACAAGTTCAGTTGCAAATTGTGCAAGAATGTACTGGCAACTGGGTTTTCCTATTATTTCGTACACGATTAGGTCGTTTAATTATGAAAATTTATTGAATTAAAACAGTCTAATTTTAACTTTTACTAGGCGTATCCTATTAAAATAATTTTGTATTTATTAAATTTTTTTTTCTACAACACAATACTTTCTCAACTTAACACTTTATACACGTTTTAGAGTTCAACTAAATCTACTCAACGTTGTAATCAAGACAACTTTTTTGTTATACAATTGTACAGATGAAGCTTTATTTAACAATAACTAAATTAAAACGATGAAAAACATGCATGGTTAATCAAAAAAGGCTTTTAATAATTTTAAAAACATTTTACAAACATTTAAAGTAAGACATGGTAACATAAATCTTTAAAAGCAGTATATACAGAGTACGAATAAACTAAATTCAAACTACATAAAATTAAAAGGCAAGACAGTTTATTTTGTGTAACTTAAAATTTTGCGGCAGCATTAAACAAACAGTTGTTTGTAGTAAACAATTGTTGTCGCAATTTATTTTAGAGATAAAAAATACTTGAAAAAACAGATAAAATTGTTTATAAATTCTAAAAAAAATGCACTATTTTAAAATACTATTCATTAATAGAATGATCAAAGCAGGTAAAAATGAACAAAGTTCATGTATTTCAAACTAGTTCAAATAATAAAAAAGATAATTGTCAAGCACAATTTGTATGTAAAAAACATAAGTAATCACCTACAAATCAGTAGTATAATAAAATATTATGCATGTTTGCAATAAAATTTTAAAAATTCAAGTCAGCTACATGATCGAGTCAACTTCAAATAACTTCCATGATAATCTGGTTCAAAAGTTCATCAGTTTCTTTGTTATTTGTACATATAGTGAGTAAGATTGAAATTATTATTTTCAACACACTAACAAACGCGGCATAGGCATGCAAACTTCAAAAATTAAGTCTTAAATATTAGGTTGAGTTGGTTTTGGCTGGTAAGGTTGATGGCCTTCAGTGGCTGCAGGTGGTGGGGGACAATTGAAATCAGAATTTGTTGGTTTGACTTCCATTGGAGGGGGCTGTTGCACGTAAGCAGGTTGTACCGGAGGAGGTTGAGTGCCATAAGGTGCGGGTTGGTAACTTGGCTGGGGGTAAGCAGCAGGCTGCATTAAACCAGGTTGCGGTGCGTATTGTGGTTGGACCAATGGGACTACTTGGGGTTGGACTGGTGCTGCGTATTGGGGCTGAGCAGGCGGGTAGTAAGCAGGTGTTGGGACTGGTGCTGCTTGGTAACCAGGAGCTGGTGGTACTGTGTAGTTTATTATTTTAACTTATAACAATTTGATTTAAACACTAAATTTTTATGATCTTGAAAAAAATTCAAGTATTATCAGTAATATCAATTCTTACCAAGTTGTTTTTAAATTTTAACTAAAAATAAATAAGCTAAACATACAAACTATGCTTTACGTATCTCTAACTAACCAGTAGAAACTGTAGAGTAAGCTGCTGGAGCAGGTTTAGCTGAGGTTGATTCAAGAGGAACAGCAATAGGAACATTATTTGTAGACCTATTTGCTTGTTTAGAGACGCAGTAGCAAATACCTCCACAAATACAACCAATACAACATAGTACACCAATGATAGTCCCAACAACACTTCCTGTTCTGTATTTAATTATCAATAAGTTGAGTTCATGTTTTAAAAATTATTAAATTATTAATTAACCATTACAAGTAGCTTTATTAATTATTGTTTATTAATTGATTCTAAATGTTATTCATCATAGAGTTTAGGATTATTTTTATTTAATTTTAACTTAAATTTAAACAGCTTTATTTAAACATTTTATATTGTTTGTAGCAGTGGCAATGCAATGACATCATAGGTAGTGCAGAGGAACATAAACTACCTTAAACACATCTTTTGTACTTAAATGTTTAAAGTAAATTTTACAGTTTTATTTGCAGTTTTAAAGCACAACATACTATGACATTAAAACAAGTTTAATTGCTCAAAACCCTTCATGTCTACAGTATCTATCAAAAAGAAAGAAAAGTATTTGCTATGGACAGTATTAAACTAAATGCAAGAGCAAAACTCTAGTAGATAAGTATTGATATAAGACACCCTACAGGCCTTATAAATGCTTATATAAAGTTAAATCATTGTTTTCTTTAAATATTTATAACTAACAATTAAGACTACTGCAATTTGTTGTACTGGACGAGTAAAAAAAAAATATGTTTGAAAAAAAAATATTATTTTTAAATCTTTTAGACAGATACAATGTTCTATTAGATTGTACATTATCTAATAAAAATAAAACTAAAACACTATATTGCTAAAAAATGTCATTGTAATAACATATTTCAAAAAGTAAAACTTAGTGTTTTCAAGGTTTTTTCAAACTCAATGGTTTTTCATGCTTTTTTGCCTAAATTTTCAACTAGGAAAAGTTTTAGAAAGTATTTTGGATACCATGATACAGACAAAATTGGTTAAGCATAAAAAAGAATTAAACCTAGTGTTTTTATGATTACTTCAATTTTATCAAATATTTTTTTTTTACTTTAAATTTTTTTTAACATAGTTAGTATTAAATGCTAGCTTACTATATTAACAAAACTAGAGCTTTTTACAGATTTATATTTATAAAAAAATTATTATAACTGAAATTATTAGTTACAACAGAAATATTTTTTCATAGTTAAACAAAATTAGCTTTTTTACACTTAACTAGTTTAGCTTATCTACAAAAAAGAACCAAAAAATATTTTATTTTAAAAAAATAATTAAAGATTTGTTTAAATATGTAAATAAAGATTTAAAACAATCTAATGCAGTATATTCTTTGTCAAAGTTTTCAATTCAAAGAGACTATAATAACATAACTAATTAAATTTTAGCATTTGTTTAACAATAAACAAAACTCTTAAATAGATACAATATTGTTATTGTATATAACTTATATTTTTTAATATTTTTTTCTTATTGTTCAATATTTAAGATTTTATTAATGATTTTCTTTGAAGTTACAATTATGTACACTTTTAGAGGAAAACTCAAATAGTATAAATTAACCAAACTATGCAAGCTAATCCAAAAAAACAAAAATAAAACATTTTTATTGTAGTCTGCATGAACCTAGATTAAAATAAAAATTAATCAATTTATAAAAGTTTGCACTTATTCATCAAAGCAAACTTACTCCAATGCCTGTATGGCAACTTCATTTGGGTCTGGGAAACCTTCAAAAGCAAACGAACAAACAAGAGACACCAAGTCAGAGCTACAAATTAAGTCATCTTGACACTGAAAAGTTTGATTACATGGATGTCTGTATCCAAACTTCTCTCCTATAAAATATATCAACCTTTAGAAAAACCTATACAAAATCATTTAAAACAACTAGTATAAAATTTATTTCAGCTGATAAGGTTTTAAAGAACATTGTATTGATTAATTTTTATATAAGATTTGTTTTTTACTTTTTTTTAAGTATTCTTTTAGGCTTAGTTGTACATTAATATTTTCTATTCAAGTTTAATTTTTATATCATTAAAATCAAACTATCTATTTAAAAGAAAGTGATAAAAGCACTAAACAAATCAAAAACAAGATATTTATTACTCATTACGTTTTTTAGGTTATTAACTAGGATGATGTCCTACTAATATCGAACTAGAATTATATTCATGTTCATTTAATTTAAACTCTAAATGTAAACCATGATTTTAGATTAGAATTTGATTTTAAGAAAATAAATACATAAATAAGGTGCGTCTGCCTTAAGTACAAACTAATTTTTTAAGTACACACTTATTTATTGTATTTAAATGTTCTCTTTACAAAACACACACTTGGGTAAGGTAGACAATAAAAGTTTGTTTACTACGAGGTTCAAAATAACGCATGTACATTTACCTTTTATATTTAGTGGTGGTTTTATAAATTTTACTAAATACTAAATAACTATAACTATTAACAGATCAAGCATTTTAGATCAAAGATAGTAACTTCTGGTGACCTTTCAACTACGTCCGACATTTTATATACATGCAAAACTTTATCTGACTTAGATAAAAAAAATTCACTTTTAAGGCTTGTATTTATATTAAAATAAAGTTATAACAAAAAAAAAATCCTTACTTTGATAACTTAATCTACATATGTCTTACTATTTACATAAAAAGTACTTAACTAACACTAAAGTAAATAAACTAAAACAACAAAGAAACAAACTTTCTTACTATACTGTTTTATTAACAATTAAAAAAGATCACCAGAAGTTAAAGTATTCTATCTTTGATCTAAAATGCTTGTCTTGATTTTGATCTGTAAATAGTTATAACTATTTAGTATTTAATAAATTCCCTAAAAACACCACTAAATATAAAAGTGCATGCATTATTTTGAACCTAGTGGTAAACAAACTTTTATTGTCTATTTTACACAAGTGCGCTTTTTGTAAAGAGAACCTTTAAATACAATATATAAATGTGTGATTGAAAATCCAGTGCGTACCTTTTAATGCACTTTATTTATGTATTAATTTTTTAGAATCACATTCTAATCTAAAATTATGGTTTAGATTTAGATTCTTTTTTTTTGTAGAAAAACATCATAACTCATTCTCCCCTCTGCAACAATAAACGTTTTTTGAAGGTCAAGCAAGTGAGTTTTTAGCTCATCACCTGTCATTCCACCTACAAGTTAAATGAGTATGAATGTAATTCCAGTTTGATATTGATGCAACATCATCCTAGTCAATTACTGTCTTTAATTACTAAAACAATTACATTAGCTTAAGACAAAAAGATAAATATGAACACTAACAAATATTTTCAACATACTGTTGTGGTAGAAAACCTTTCAATCATCTAGCTGCACACCATTTGTTTTTAAACACTGTTTTAAACTAATTTTGTAATGAAAATAAATTTTAAGACTAAATTTAGATACACATTTTTTTCTTTTTTAATAAATAATCAAGTAGAAAAATATTTTTTTTTTTATTGTAAGCACCCTTTTTTAAACCTAATACTGTCAATGTTGAAATGAAAACCATAGTCTATTATTATCTACCAGTGTTTACAAAGTTAGTTGTGTATAGCTCAATGACCAATGGGTCTTTCTTCCAGTCCTATGGTTTATTTGTGAGTGTTCACATTTATCTTTCAATCAAGACTTAAGATTACTTAAAATAAGGTTAGTTAGTTGTTACTAGTTTTAATATCAAGTTTATTTAAATAAACACTTACCTGCAAATGAGACATTTAGATCCATATTCCCTGTGAGGGTATCATTGGGCCACATGGTTTTTATATTTGTAATTTTTTATAACCATATAGGAGTGTCTATCAGTTTTTGTTGTGATATTAAGAATTCTAAATATTTCACAAAAGCTTTAATGAAATACAACATTGCTGAGTAAAGAATTTTAAGTGTACACATGCTGCGCTATTAACCAATTAAACTTATAAAATTTTTAAAGCACTAGCATTAAACAAACAAAACAAGAATTTAAAATCAACTCGATATTTTAAGCGAACATAACACAAAATGCGACATATATATTTAGAATATTTTTGTTTTTCTTGTAAAACAATTCAGACCTATGACTTAATAAAAAATCTTGAAGATTTAGTAATCAAAGAGTAAAGATTCTTATGGACCAAGAGCTTTAAACAAAAATAAAAACCTCCGTCTAAAACTGAAGTTATGCCGTTTAAAACATGCTCAGTAAATAAGTTTTTTTGCTGTAATCAAATTTAAAAAACATTCAAACTAAAAAGTCGAGCAAAAAAGATCAAGAAAATACTTTATTGTAAAAACCTTTGCTTTCTTTTTTTTTAATGTTTATGCACTAAAAATCATTTATTGAAAAATTAATAAGTAAAAATTGTAACATTTATACAGTAATAATTAAAATGAGAGATAATTCAGATAACTATATTACATTTAATAAAACATACAACTATATTAAAACATAAACTAGCTGAAAAAATAATAAGGTAGTGTTTTTAGGTTATTGTTTAAATACAAGATATATCTGAATGGAATTATATTTTATCAATAATCTAAACGACTTTTTATTTCTACAAACAATGTTGCTTTTCATGTTACTACTTTAAGATCAACTAAATATCAACCTATCTAATTAGGTTACTATAATATTTCTAGACATTGTTTTAAGTATATAAACTAAACTTAGGACTTCTATCACACTAAGAAATTGCAATTTAACCAATTGAAATAAACTATAAAACCATAGGTACTATTTTGCTTAGTCGTTGACCATTTTCAATTACATTTGATTTTTAAAGAATTTAAACATTAGGTTATAAAACATATTTGTATTAAGGTAGTTGTTTAAAAAAAGTCAACTTAAGTAATTTGAAAGAAAAGGTGTGCAAAACATGTTTGTTGAGAAACAAACTATATTAAACAAAAGAAACTTTTTATTAAAAAACTATTCTGCAAAACTAATTTACTTGTTAAGAATCTTTTATTGTGCATTTGCAGCTCGTCGGGATGTATGTGTGTATAAAAAAGTAAACTTTAAATATTCAAATAAAAAAAAGATAAAAATCAACCAACAAACTTCTTTCAATAGTAAATCAAAAAATACATAAAACTTTAACTTACGCCAGTAGTTCTCTTAAGATTAGAGAATTCTACTCAGTAGTTGATTAAGGAAAAAGTGTTG
Organism: Thalia democratica; assembly: GCF_965202585.1. Classification (NCBI taxonomy): domain Eukaryota; kingdom Metazoa; phylum Chordata; class Thaliacea; order Salpida; family Salpidae; genus Thalia; species Thalia democratica. The sequence goes on along the minus strand of NC_139167.1, from coordinate 37,715,853 downwards.
ATTTACGACTTACGTACACATATTATTAATACAGTTATTTTAAAATGGACCTAACTACAGTATATATGAGTTCGTAAAAAATATTTGGTTGATATGCAGTTTTACAGTTAATTACAATAACCTTTCCTACTTTAAAAAACATAAAATTTATTTACAATACACAAACTGACTGAACAACTTAAAATATAAATCTATAAAATAAACATTAGTGCTGACAGGAACAGGACCTTATAGTCGTCTGTAAAACTTGTTTATAAAAATTACACATGAACTTTCTTTTTAAATTTTAGTGGTTATTTTAAGGATTCGTTTTACAACCTTGTTTTGTTTATTTGTTATTTTATCAGTTTAATTAAGTTGAATTGCTTATTGAACGACATAAAATAAAAGCTCAAAAAGTTAAGTCCAAAGTTTTGGTGTACGAAAAAACATTTTGGTTATCGAGTCATACACCATGTTAAATGTCTTGTCCAGGAAACTCCAGGACAGTCTTGTCTCGTCCAAGTTGAACGTAAGAGAACTACTGAGATAAGCTACAGATTTTTTTAGTTTACTTTTGATAGCAGTTTATTAGTTAATTTTAGTATACTTTTCTCTTAAAATTTTTGAATTTACTTTTGTATACACACATATATTCTGCGAGCTGTAGTTATCAAAACGTTTTTATTTAGTAAGAACATATTCTGAATTAGCTTTAGAAGAAAAAAAATACTTTTTTTAAGTTTGGTTTTTAACTAGACAAGTCTTTTACACAATTTTCTTAAAACTTTTAAAGTTTAATACTCCATTCTAAACAGCAAAAATGTTTAAACTTACCCTAGATATTCCGAGGTTTGAATTAAGCAAAAAATTAATAAATAACCAAGAAAAAAGTTTTAAGTCAAGTTTACGGTAAGTTTGCAACTAAGACTAGAAATTTTATGTATTTTATGGAAATTACAAACTGAAACTACGACTGCGGCTTTCAAATATTTTAATTTTCGAAGTTTGGCCCACGACCACCAAATGTTTACTGACCCTTAACCTAACATATTTTTTAGGGAAACTTCAGATAAGTTACTAGTTTTTTGTTTATACTGTTCAGTTATTTATTATTTAGCTGCTGAATAGTACTTTCAATAGAATATCAAACTCTGTTTTAAATTTTTAATCATTTGCTAGAAAGTTTACTTACAACATGTTTTAATAATAATAATTAAAAAAAATTATTGCTTTTTAGTCTTTAAAAAGTTGAAACTACTGAAATATCTTTTAAGACCATCTTTAGACTTTTTTGGCTTATTAAAAAAATTTTTTTTCGGCTTATTTAAAAAATACTAGCAGTTATTTTTTTGATGAACTAGGTATTTACTTACTCCGTGAATAAAATTCTTATTGTTTAAATATAACCTTTTTATTATTTAAACGTTTAGCTAGCATGTTTTAAGATTCTCAAAAGTAAAAAAAAAATTTGTATTCGTACAAACTTAAATATATGGGATAGAAGGTATTTTCAAAAAAAAAATACATTGAAACTTTGACAGAAAATTTATTCAAAGAAAATTTTACTAGTATAACATATACAATTTAAAACATTTAATTACTTAAAAACTCGTTACATGGTATTATTTACAAGTTATGAGTATTTAAAGCAACTTAGAATTTATCCAAAAACTTGTTTTTAATATAAAGTAACAAGTTTTACTTTAAGTTTGATTAGTTAAAATACTAAAGATTATAGCACATTTATAGATCATTTTACAACTGTTTAAAAGTTTTTGAATTATATTTTGCTGATTAGATTTCTTATGTTATTAGTAAGCACAAATTAATAAGAAGTACTTATTACGCAGCAAAACCAAGGATTGTCTTCACGTAAAAACCACTGTTAACACCAGGTGGTAAATATCCTATATCCAACTTAAATATAGTTATGTTAATTTACCAATTCAGCTGCTCTTGTAAAGTAAGTCTTATCAGCTTGACAACAAAAAAATTAAGGAAAAGGATAAAAGAGCATGTCTCAAAGAATGTAGAGAACTTTTGCTATTCAGAAAAGAAGGATGATATACCAGTTAAAGTTCTAAACGCTTTAAAACGTTTGTCTATTGCAGAACATTTGGTAAATAACTCAACATGTACAAAAAACTATAATCTAAATAGATTTAAAATAATTAAAACTTGTAGTAATATTTTTGATTTAATTAAACTAGAAGCTATTTGTATTTTATTAAAAAAACCTGTTTTATGTAAGCAAAAAGATTTTGATTATACTGTTTTTTTGTAATTCTTTATAAGGCGTGTTATTGTCATTATGTTAATTTTTGGTTTTACTGTAGGTTAATTATGTTGTAAGTAAACTTTTTATTACTCTCTCTAGATTACTTTATGATAACTTGATTAAAGTTTGTAACTGTATAAGTTTTTATATAGCTTGTAAAATGTTATCTCTTGTTAGCTTTGTACTCTACTGATGAGAACAGCTAAAAATAAATTATATCAATTTAAATATTAAAGGCCATTAGAAAACCTATGATAACTTATTGTTCTCATATTTTATACACAAACAAAAATGATGGTGTAGCGAGGTTACATATTAATTTTACAGTTTTAGAAAGATTTGAAATAAGTTGAGAGTATTTAATAAAATTAACAGCTATTTATAGCTTTTTAAATAACTTTTTCTAAAATAAATAAATGTTTTAATTGTATACAATTAGAAAGTTTATATTTTTCACACACCAGATCCCTAGCGCAAACTTTTTGAGCGCTTTTTTTATTGTTCAATAAACAATGTATATAAAGTTGAATCACTTATCTTGAAAGTTCAGAAGGTTTACTTATTAATTTCGTTTAGCACATCGTCAGAATAAAGTTGTTAAAAGCTGATAAAGTAAGGACGAAACCGGTCTCAGTCTACCGAAGCTTGTGGTCTGATGATCGAATTGGCATGATCAACCCTTTTTAAGCTGATAAAAGTAAGTATAAATTTTAGTTTAGTATCACTTTTTTAAATGTCTAGCTGAAAATAATTATGTCATAAAAAGTGAATTGTAAAAGTTTGTGCTAAGGTTTAAAATAGGACTAAGTTGTACTTACAGCTTTAGAGTTATTTTTTAGATAGAATTAGTAAAAGGAGAAAATTAAAGACTGTAGAAATTTTACTTGAATCTGAATTAAAGCATTACTAAAAGCGACAATATTTAGAATACTAAAAACACGCTAATTAAATAGTTTTAAGTTATAGAAATCTCGTTGTTTCGAAATTTTCGGCTTGCGAGTCTTAAAAAACAATGATTATAGAACTGAGAGATTGTAAGCGTTTCTCGCTCTAGATAGAACTTTGAATTTACTTTCCAGGTAGTTCAAATCACAACTATAATTATTGAGAAGGTGTTCATGGGTGGTAAATTGTTCATCTTTAGGCTTTATGTTTTTTATCATAACTATTGTCAAAATTTAGTATAGATTTACTTTTTGTAGTGCTTTATAAACGTTTTTATGTTTTTATAATAGTAAAAACTATAGTGCAACTAAACGAAAGGTTTTTTCGTTCACCAGGTCCTAGGACCAAATATTTATAGCGTATTTTTATTTGTTCAATAAAATCTAGTAAAATTTTATCTTTTGTAAAATAAGTATTTTAAGTTACTCGTTAGTAAGGTAAGCCCGCTTGTTTAAGATCACAATAGCGGTTTCTCGCGACTATTCCTGCCTGATGAGTCATAATACGGACGAAACCGGTCGTAGGATTGTCTCGGATGCTGTTGTTGTTGTTGATCTTGCGGTAAAGTTCATTGTTTATTACTTTTCTAATCAACTAACCACAACCTAACCTCTTTTGATTTTTAATATATCTGTTTTTAATCAAGCAATTAGAACATAAAATTCTAGATGAAGAATAATTTAAAGAAGTTTACTTCTGTAACTTCTAATGTTTTACTTGAATAAAACGTAACAAATAAAAGCAGTTTTCAATGAAGTTTTATTATGTTTAAATTTTTTCATTATAACACAACTATCAAGAATATGAAAACTGCGGGCAATTGACTAATTTTTTGAGCTGGAATTGCTTTGAATAGCTGTTATATATATATTTTTTTTTTTTACTAAGTGTTGAGTCTTTTTTATTATAATATTTAAATATACACAAATATAACTTGTTAATTATTTAGATGCTGAAACGGCTATTCTTGGCAAAAAATAATTTGAGTTTTTAAACTTATATATATTTAAATAGCTGTTTATAAAATAGAGTACTATTTACTAAATCAATTTTCACTGAGCCCACTTAAAGGGCTTTTAAATATTTTTTTCAAAATTAATGTTGTCTATATTGTCAATTAATGTTATTAAATTTGATTAATTTCGAATTTAAGCAGCTGAAAATTATATTTAAAAGCGTTAATAAAACAGTTGAACTGTTTTTTTTTATTTTAGATTTTTATTATTCAACTTTTTCTTTAATGTTTATGCAAAAGTTTTTTTATAACATTTAAAAAATAATTAAGGTTTTTCTTTCATCTAGACTCCGTAGGAAATTCAAAGTAACTTGTACAAAAAAAATCAGCTTTGGCAAGTTTAAACTTTTTTAACTTATGAAAAATTCAAGCTGATTTTTATAATATTATGAAACCTCTAGCTTTTTTAAATTTTTATAAAAAATTTAAGGTAGTTTTTTTTTGTATTTTATATTTTTAAAAAATTTATATTCAACTTAAAAAAATCCAAAACATGTAAATTAGTTTGTTGTGATTGTGACTAATGTTTAATCAATTTTAATAGATTAAAAGCTTAATAATTCAGAATATTTAGGGTTCCTAAAAGCCTTTGTAGACTTTTAAAAGTTGCTGCTAAAAGTACAGGCAAATTATCAAACACATTTCTTTTAATTTAAAACACATTTAGAAAATCATATCAAACACACTGATCAAAATATATAGTAGAGAACGCTTTTCTAATAAATAATGTTTTCGTTACAAAATAAGTTTGACCAGTTTTTTTATTGTTTTAGAATCTACTATACGCCTTTTAATCCTTCTAGCTATCCGAAATATTTAAATATGACTACTTATTTATATTTTCTTTATTTTAGATAAGTATCTAATAAAAGTATTTAATAACGAACTTATTTTTAATAAATAATCAACGTTATAAAAAGTTATCATAAGTTCAAAATGTGTAAACCAATGACTAAACTGTGACTAACTTTTAATAATCAAAACAAATGTCTATTTTGTTTTTTATTTACAATGTACTACTTAAGACAATGTATAGATTCAAAAGCTTCAATTAGTATTTGTTAATTGAAAATTTAACTTTATAAACAGATATAAGTTACCGTTTCTCGGACTAAAGAGTCATGAAGATGTCTAAACAAAACAGGATTTATTAGTTTTTGTTAAGTTATGTATATAAATTGTATTCATACTTTTTTTAAATCGAACAAAGTATAAAGTAATATATAAATTGAAAAGTTTCAAAAAAAGCTTCATTCAAAAATTAAGTACTAACCGTTCAAAACAAAAAGTTATGCAAATAAAAATGAAAAGATTAGCATTTTTGTTTTGCTTAACAATAACACACAACCATGACTCATTGTATTGCATTTTATGGTCTTGTAGGCGTTTTGGTCAGCAGCTAAAAAAAATAAAATTTAAACTTTATTGTTAGCATCGAAAATCTACAAGTTAATATGTTTTTATTTTGCTATCTATTTGAAATTAATAGTTTTCACCAAACAGTTTTGTTTTAATTATTACAGATGAAGGCTAATTTATTTAAAAAGTTTAGTAATGTTATTTTATCAAAAGTAAGAAGTAATAGACATTTTTAATGAAATCGCTCTATAAAAGCAGTTTTTGGTGTTTTTATATTTAACGTTAAAAGATTTATTATATTATTTCCTTTCGTTATGAGATAAATTTAGATACAGTTAGCTGGTCAAAATTCAGTTGTTTAAAATTTTGTATTTTTTAGTAAATATTGTAAAAATTAAGTTATTTATAGACTTATAGATACTCAAAAAATACCTGTATACACTTAAAGAAATGGATTTAGTTGAATACACTATTCAAGCAAAAGTAAGTACTGTTTTTGTTTTGTGTATTGTTAATCTTTGAAAAACTAGCTGTTCTTTTTTGCTAGTAGGTTTTTTCCCTGAAGTTGTACATTTAAAAAGAACACACCAGTAAACATTTGTATAATTCTCCCACCAAAGCTTTATAACTTGAATTTATATTTATTTAGTAGCTATTTTAAATAAATCAGTAAACATAAGTACTTACATATACTTTTAGCTTAAAAAATATTAGGCTATCAACTTAATGTCAAACATTCAACAATGTCAGTCTTGTTAAACGAATGAAAAGTGTTAGTAAATGAAATGAAAAAAGTTTAAAACACAAACAGTAAAAAACGTTTTTTTTTTTCAATAAGAAAATGATAGCTGTTGATCCTTAATTAAAACCTTTTTTTCAAAAGATACAGTTATTAAAGGAAATGATAATAAAAATAACATTGCTATAATAAAGTTTTTTCTTTAAACAAAGTATTTTCGTTCATAAAACGCAGACGTCTGACGGGAACAACAAAGGGTCGACGGACGCTTCAATTTTTATAAAACTGGTCGGAAATGAGGGGCTCGTGGCAAGTGAGTGGGTGGAACTGGACAATCGGTGGAGGGACGATTTTGAAAAAGGACGGACCGACACTTTTGAAATAAAAGCCAAAGACGTCCAAACACCCATGTGCATCGGATTACGTATGTTAAACGTTTATTGTAAATACTAAGTCTTTTTATTATACATATAACTTTTAGAATGAAAAACTTATATATATTGTTTAACAAACTAAAGTATTGTGCTTTCAAGGAATGGATAAGAAAAAATTTGATGACGGTTGGTACTGCGAACATATAAGTGTTAAACATAAAAGTTCAGAAAAACAAACTGAGTTTAAAGTTTTCGATTGGCTTTTATCTGAACTTTGGATCGTTGCCGATGAAGGTGAAACATTCTAATTAATTTTTTTTTTAATAAAACTACCCATTTTTTTTATATACTTTAAACCTTTAAAAGTTACTTAAACAGCTTTGCCATAACCCATCTCATTCAAGTTTTATCAACCTATAGTAAAACAAAACTTGAAGAGTGTATCATTTTTTCAAAGAATCTCTTCCGCAAAAAGAGTCCTGCCGGTTCATCGAGGACGTGAGGAAGCGCGAGGTGGAGAGGAACAGGCATTTGTACCAGTGGTACCCCCGTCCCGTGCCCGGCTGCAGGGGCTGGGGCATGCCGAGGTTTTTCAACGCCGAGCTGAAAACAAAAGTGCCTCCGTTGTTCTATCAGTCTGACGCGCAGGTGAAGAACTACGAAGGCACGAAGGCGGGCGTCATAAGAACGGTGAAAATGGAAGTTTTCAAAGGTATTTTGTGCAGTAAGGTTCTTTTCGTTTTAGTTTTCTGGTTATGGTTTATAAGTGCTTAACTACAAATATTTAAAAAAATATTTTTGTATTTATGCAGTTTGTATCGTTTTAAACATTTTGTCATTTATGAAGTTATTAATGGTTTTAGTATTTTTTTAAAATTTTTCCAATAACACTAGTTTTAATATACTTGATACTAATATTTATAAAAAAAACTGAATAACTTATAAAATTAAAGGTGATTAAAAGTTACTTGTAAGTATATTTTAGTGTTTCATAACCCAAATATGATTACATAACATAAAACATTACAATAATCAAGGATATATCGGTTTTGGAACTAATTTTGATGATTTTGATGACTACTGGAATCCTCTAAAAGACTTAGATCTTCCTTTAGATAAACCGAAACATTTTAGCAAGTTAGTTTTTCTGAATAAATATTTCAGTATACTAAGCTTTACGTTATAAGTATCCGTAATTTTTAGTTGGCAAAGCGATGAAGAATTCGGAAGGCAAACTATTTATGGTTGTAATCCATTAAGTTTGCAACAAATAAAAAAGCTTCCCTCAGGATTAAACATAACCGGGGAAGAAATGGAAGGTTTGTTAGACGAAGACATGACACTGGATAAAGCGTTCGCGGTGAGCTTAAATTGGTATTTTCAAAGTAGCATAAACAACTTTGATATTCAAACATATCAACTTTGTTTTCTGAAATGAAAATTAAAACTTACATAAAATATTCTAACAAGCTTGAAATTTATATATTTAGAGTAAACTAACATAAAACTTTTATTTCAAATTAAATTAAGTTTTATTATTAACACAACATCAATAAAATAAGCATTTGATTAAAGTTTTGTAACTCGGCCACTATACCTTTTTTAACCAGCTTACTTGTGGTAAAAAAAAAAGTTTTTGTTACTTAAATTTTATAAAGCAGTGCAAAATAATAAGTTAAGTATAGATCATACTTTCTGTTTTTATAAAATTTTTCTAGATTAGTATTTGCTTTTTACGTTTTTTATTGTAAACTTTTTCACTTATAACTAAGTTTTATATTTAAACTTTAGTTTACTTAAGTATTTTTTTTCTACTTTTTAATTGTCTGGTTATTGTTTCTTGGTTGACTTAAGGTTTACATAAATAAAGTTTACAGACCTGTTAATTGTCATAAACTTAAGCCTTACGAAAAAGATGTACTAAAAGTTCAATCAAAAAACAATGATTAAACATAATTTACATAAAGTGATAATAAATTTTTTCTAGTGAATATTTAAATAAAAGAATGTAGTTAATATTCAGGTAACCACCATTGTTAAAAACATCAGTCAAACTGCTTATTCAATTCTCAATAATTCATACAACAGTCTAGTATAAATATATTTTGAAATAAAGTAGTTTGTAATTTTGCTTATTTAAAAAACTAAAGTTTTTCAAATGGTTTTGTTTCCAAGCTTCTACGCAGTTGCTATAGGTTGTGCATCACAAAAAGTTTAGCATTTTATACGCGGAAAAATTTTGTTCTCAAACGTAATCATTTTATTTCGAAAACTCAAGCTCAGACGAATGTACATGGTCGACTACCGGGAAGTGTTCAAAGGACTGCCGGAAAACACGAGGCCTCTTTCAGGCGAAAAGCTCTACTCATCGAAGCCCGTGACTATTTTCTACGTGAACAACTCCAAAGATCTGGTTCCCGTCGTGATCCAGCTGGAGGAAGACGAAAAAGTGTTCACTCCGAACGACACGAAGGAAGACTGGATGCTGGCGAAGATGTACGCGAAGACAGCCGATGTGACAATACACGAAGTTGGTTTATATATAAAAAGAAAACTTGTTTAAAAAAATTAAAGCGAAAAAAACATTACAATCAGGCAAAATGTTTAATAAAGTAAATACATATTTAGTCTCTTCAAATTTTTTTTCTTTTTTCCACAGTGGTACTTTCACTTTATGCAAACCCACACGGTGATGGAGCCGGTAGCGGTGTCGATGTTCTGGAACCTGTCGAGCCGACATCCCGTCCACAAGCTGCTCCGAAATCACCTGATCACCTTGCCGTACATAAACACGGACGGCCGCGAGGACCTGTCCGCCCCGGACAGCTTTCTCAATGAGCTTTTCACGTACAGTTAGTCGTTTGTGCAAAAAAAAAATTGCTTGAAAACTTTTAAATTTCTTTTCTTTCTGAGCTTTGTTTATTAATTATAAATGAAAAAAAAACTGGTGATGTACTGTGAAACGAAAAATAAGAACATCATATTGGTTTTTTATCTCAAGAAGCTATATGAAAATAAATGTAACAACTAAATATTCAGTGTATGCAAAAGTGTAAGCGAAAACCTAAACAAAAGTTTGTTTTTAACAAACACTCAGCTGCAAAACCATATGATTGGTCATTGCAGTTGATCATTGTAAACTTGCTCATTTAGAAGGGTAACGTACGGCCGCAACAAACATTAGCTTGAATAAAATTAGTTCGAAAGAAAAAAAAACAGTATCTACTACCATGTTTTTTTAAAATAAGCTCTTTATTTTAAATTATGGCTAAATTATCTTAATGCTTAAGAATTGGCCTACAAAAAACTTATTCTAAAATTTGTGTCGCCAAACTAAAAAGATCTTAAGACACTAAAACTAATTTGGATGCTTAAGAAAAATTCTTCGGTTTTTCAATAACCTAAGAAGCTATTTCTACTGCTATTTTATTATTTTATCTATGCAAAGTTTTTGATTTATTGAAAACAGTAAACCTTTATATTAGGAATGCCATCAATTATAAGTTTTAAAAGTGTAACAATTTCAAAAAGTACATAAGCGTTTGTGTTTTTAAACTTAAAACGTCATATTCGAGTAATTGTGTGGCGATACATCTACAGCCAGTATACTTTATATGGAGATTTTTTTTAAAGAATATTCAATAAATTGCAAAAAGCATTTAAATTTAGATAAGTTATACTAATATCAGTTGCTTTGATTTTAAGAAAACGAATAAAGAGATCTCAACTACTAGAGCAGGGGTTCCCAACAAGGGGTGCTCGCACCCCTTGGGGGTGCGAGGCAGCATTCCAGGGGGTGCGAGATGGCTTTTAATTTTTGTATGATAAACAAGGAGCTTTTCACTCAGATAAAGTTTGTAAAGTTAAAAAGTACATTTTGTTATAAAAAGAAGTTGGCGCTAATTTTCTGATTAAATTAATTTTATTAATACGTCATAGAGCAAGAGCGCTTTTCTAGAAGTAAATTCATTTTACTAATTTCATTTAATAGCTGTTAGTTTAGAATTAACATTTCAGTAAAGCTTTCTTAGAGTTTTACACCTGTGAATTTTAATAATCTATTCTTTAAATATTTAGTTTTTTTAATTGGCCATTAGATGTTTAAAACAATTTATGAGCTAACATCTATTTTAATAGAAATAAGTAGATAAAAATTAGTATCTTCAGCAGGTTTTTTATTAACTGTTAAGAACAGGTTGTATTAAGTTTATTACATTTATAATGTAATATTTTATTAAGCTTAGTTGTGCAGAGAGTGGTGCTTAAAGATTTTACATCAATTACTGTATATTATACCATTTAAGAAAACTTGTTTTTAGCTTTAGTGAAACCAATTTTTATAGATCAGCAAAAGTATTCAATGCATCATCTTTATTTCTATTCATTCCTTTTTTGAGATTAAACCGTTTACCTTTTTCAATCTAATTCTTTCTATTTATGTTGTAAGCATACAAACTTTTTTTTGTATTTGCTTTTATTCATATCTTTTTACAATTAAAGACTAAATATCTTTTAACTTTTAAAAATCATAAGGCAAACCTTTATTATTTTGAAACCTGCTGCTAATAGTTTCTTACCATGTGGCGTATAACGTAGCTAAATCAAAAAAGCTTTATACAATTGCTGAAGAGTTGATAAAGCCATGTGTGTTACAAATGACAGAAGATGTTCTGGGAAAAGAAGCTTCGAAAAAGCTTGAGTTAGTGCCCAAAATAGCTTGAGAATTATGCATGAACCCTTTTCCAAAATGCAGTTTGAGAGCAATATTGGTGTTGTTCAATGGAACTGTCTCCAAAACTTAGTGAAAAAGCACTAAGTACTCTCATTCCATTCGCAAAGACTTACTTGTGCGAGTCTGGATTTAGTATTTTTTTGTCAATAAAAACTAAATCAAGAAACCGCTTGAACGCACAGGTAGACATGCAAAATGTAATCAGCAACAAAATACCACATTTACAGAAAATTTTGTGCAACAAACGGGAACAAAAAAGTCAATAACTTTAGAGTAGATTTAAAGTTAAGTTCTTAATTTTTTCAAAATAATATTGCATGATTAGAATTTTAAGAATTTTTTAAATACCTTGAGAATATAACGACATGTAATTTAGGGTTTTTTTATTAAAAATATAAGTCTAGTTTAGTTTTTTGTTAATGTTAATTGAAAAAAATTTTTGATTTTTATAAACATAGATTTTTTTTCGTTTAATTAAAAAGTAATTATTTTTTTTAGTTAGTTTTAAAAGGAGCAGGTAGAATTACAAGTGATGAGCTCCAAACTCACTTGCTTGACCTTCAGAAAATGTTTATCGTTGCAGAGGGAAGAGTGAGTTCTGATGTTTTCTATCTTAAAAAATTAGATAAAACTTGTTCGAATATAGTCTGTTATGTTATTAAATTTACAAGTATTTTATTTTTTTTAACATAGTACACTCATATAAAAATTAAAATACAAATTATTAATTAAAGAAATCAATAACTTTATAAACAAATTATTAATGAATAATTATAGCATATAGTGTTAGGGGTGCGAGATCAAATTAAGAGACTTTAGGGGTGCGGGGCATCAATAAGGTTGGGAACCACTGTACTAGAGGAAAAATAATATATTTATTCTTTCAAAATTTAATATGCAGACTAAGTTTCGGTCAAAGACCTCCTCAGTGCTTAAACGAAAAATCTTAAAAGATATGTAATAGTCATAGAAAATAGTGTTTAAACAATTACATAAAAACAAGAAAAAAAAAGCAAGCCTACATATAGGTTCTTGTTATTGTTATTTTTATTATTATATTGATTTCGAAACTAAACTTAAATTTCAACTTTGCCATAAATTCAACTTTAAAATTTAAATTTGTTTTGTTTTGTTTTTAAGTAATTTTCTTTTAATTCTTTAAATACTATTTTCCATGAATGTTACATATCTTTTTAGATTTTTTTATTTAAGCACTGACGAGGTTTTTGGGCGAAACTTAGTTTGCCAAATAAAGTCTTGTAAATAATAAATATAAGTTATACTAAGTAAAAAAAATCTTATTTAAATAAACAAATTATCAGGTTAACAAATGGAAAAACTTTATAGCAAAAACAAACCTTTGGTTTAAAAGTTTTACAATCACACAAAGCAATGTTTGAAAGTTCTTATACTTTTTAAATATAACGAGTTTTTGCTTGAAAGCAAAAATATTTTCACAAAATTTAAATGTTGCAGAGTTTCTTTGTTAGATTTTTAGTATTATGATTTTTATTAGAAATGATGAGTTCGATTAAAAAAGAAACCTGTTTACTATTTGAGTATTATTAGTGTATGCACTTTTAACAAAATTTGAGAGTAGTTTTTCATTCCAAATATTTTAAATCAAATTGATGGTTTTATATTTTATTGTTATTAAAACTTTTGCATTTCCGTATATTGTCTGCAAGATTTATAAATAATTCGCAAATCGGTCCAGGACACAAGTCAATTGTTTTTACTAGTGATTTTTTTCCCTGCATCAGTATTTTTTTCCCTGAACGTGTTTAGTTCTACTAGTTTTAAACTTCAACGATGAAGGACTGTTGTCCGAAATTAATTTGAACAAAATGTTGCAATAACCTGGGAGATTTTTAAACCGTCGTTTATTTATTTTTTGTAACGTATATTGTCTGGTTATCAAATAATACTGAAAATGTTGAGTTATGTTGGTAAAAAGACGAGTAACATTAATTAGTTATTATTAATTTCCACCACATTTTTATTAACAAAATAAATAAAAAACTTTAAATAATAAACAATTTTTTAGATATAAATGATACTTTAATGAGATCTTTCAAACTGTTTCAATATGATGACCTTGTCATTCCGAAAAAGTTAAAGTCTTTAGGTGGGTTAATTATTCACTTTTCTATTTTTAAGTTTTATAAGCTTAATATGACAACAGTGTTACAATGATGAAAAAATAGTATTCATTAAGTACACAGTTAGTAATAAAAACACCATTTTTTTTACGGTCGAAATTATTTTCAAACTTTCTAAGGTTTGAACAATCCAAATGAGTTGCCGAACTACTTTTATAGAGATGATGCTCTTCAGTTATGGTACGCCATTGAAACATTTGTGAAATCAATCTTATCAGTTTTTTACAAAAACAACCAGGTTATAACACCGTTTAATAATTTGATTTTGGTTCTGCTCGCTTACATTAGAAATTATATGCTTAATGTGAGTAGAGAGTCGGAAAATGTGGCCCGCATTTCAAATCTTCTTATTAGTTTTAGTCAAACAGAAACTAATAGCAACAGACGTGCTTTTAAGCTAAACACAACTAATGCAGAAGAAGCATGTTTAATTTTTTTATAAATAAAAGTTTACAAATGTGCTCTTTATTTTTTTTGTTGTGAGTAAACTAATTTGATTATTTATGCTTTTTATTTTTGCACAATTACCCTTTTACGTATTATTTTTTAGAAAGGTTTTCAAAGTTTTAGTATAGTTAGTGAAGAGTTTTTTTTTTCAATAAATCTGTTCCTCGATAAAAGCTACCAACCCCTGCTTTTTAGTGAAGTGTAAAAACACTATTATATTTATAGCATGTTTTATAAAATAAATTTCAATATAACTGAATTGGCTAAAGCTCAAAGAGAAAGCTTTAAAGTTGTGTGCAAATTTTACTGCGTAAAAACTTTAGAGTATTATGCTAAATCACTTTATATTACTATGCTAATTATAAAATCTATATACAAGGATAGTTATTTTAATATAATTTAATATCTAGAAAAAGGTTAAAAAAAATAGTAATAATAGTTAACTGTAAGTCTGTCCTAAAAAAATTAACATTCATTTAAACCTCTACGTTTTTTAGTTTTTATTATCAAATAAATTAAAACAAAGTAAAGCAAAAAAAAAGACACTTATCTTAAGTTCGTAGTAGCGAAATAAAATCAACAGTTTAAAAACGTATTGTGAATGAAGAATATCAGGATATCTCAGTTAAAACAATTATTGAAAATATTGTAAAACCATAAAATATTTGTTTGTATTCCAATTCAAAACCAGTAGGCGTGATGACTAGATTGTTTTAAAAAGTTTCGAAAAAAGTTTTCCTTTTTTTAAATTTAAATTATTTTAAACAAAGTAAACGTCTAAAAAAAGCTAACAAAGTATAGTTATTTTATCGTTATAAATATTTAAAAATCCAAAACACATAGTAATTAAACAACTATACTTATTGTTGTCAATATATTAGAAAACTAATAAGAAGGAAAGATTGTTAACATTGTAACTTTAAGTAATAAGTCATATAAGTACGTGTCTGTGTCATAGCTGGTTATGTATTTTACAAAAATTATTCTGAAATAAAGGATAAGTTATTTCTAAGGTGTTGAGTAACGAATTCGATTCAATAAACTTTTACAAAAGTGTTTTTTTTTGATTGACAATTTTAAAAATTACAATTTCAAAGATAGTAAAACTATAAACTAAAGCAAATAAACCATGTTGACTTATACAAAAAGTTTAACCGTTAAAAAACCTATCTTAACATGCTTTCGATATTTCTACAGAATTATTTATTTATTCAAGCGACATAAAACTTTTAAACTATGTTAAAAAAAAACTGCTACCGAGCTTGATATTTGATTATGTCTTTTATCTAAAAAACCTTTTTCTACATAATAATAGTCATAGACATTTTGACAACTTCATGTCATTGAAACCAGTTATTTTTCTGCAAAAATAATTTTTTACTTTTAAATACTTAGTTTGAGTTAATTGATTAAAGCCAATGGTTCAAGTTAAGTTAAACTAAGTTTTTAAATATTTTTCAGCTCTCATTAAGCGAAAATTTTATGGGTAGAAGGAACAAGTGATGTATAGAGATTAATACAACAATCGAAACAAACTTATCTTTTATTTACATAAACTAAAAACACAAAGATACATTATAACTACATCACACTATATTAAAGCTCAGTTAAACATAAATGATAATAAAGTACTAATACGTATTTTAGAACTTAATCAAGAAAGCATCTTAAATTTAACGTGTTTGTAATGCATTATATTTAAGCACACCAATTACTGCCGAATGCTCATAACTTTCAAAATGTTGTGTATTTTATATCAAAAGCAAAGAAAACTTTATTTTTCTTACGTATTCATTGAAAAGAAATTAACTCCTTTGAAAAAACAATGTTGTTTTGAGAAAACTTATCAGATGCTTTTATTGTTACAAAAAAATCCATATTTATTCACACGCTTTAAAATATTATAATGAAATGTTAATTTCGTTACATCAGTATAAATTTAATTTTTCAATGCAATCAAAAACAATTATGGTATGTAGTTTAAGCTTTTTAAATGGTAAAAACTGTAAAGTTTTCCTTTGCATTAGTTTCACTGTATCAGAAAAAAAAGCGTAAAAATACTTTTATAAAGTAATTTAGACTTTTAAAAGCATTAAATTATTGTTGCAAAAACGACAAACTATAAATAGGATGCACTTTTTATATTTAAAACATTTATGCTCTTTATTTAATTCTAGGACGTGATTGAAGATAAGGAGCTGCAAAGTTGGACGTCAGATGTCGCTGTTCAGGGAATCGGCTGGCAAGACGGTGACCAAAAGGGATTTCCCCTAAATATCAACTCCGTAGACGAACTGGTTGGTTTTGTGAATGCTTAAACACCCGATTAGAAAAAAGTAGATTTTAAAACTTAGGTCATGATAACTTCGGGTCGTGCGTAATTTCAAGTCATTTGTTTTATGAATAAGTTAAAAAAAAAATTGCACTACAAAAAAAATTCAATAAGTACTTTTTTCTTTTTAGTAAACAGCAGTTTGTTACAAATTTGTCAAAGATTAATAATTATCATGCGTTCAATAAAGTTTTGTGAAAAACGTTTAGAAGTAAGCCTGATTTTTATACCAAGCGCAAATCTTCGCTACTTAATACTGTTAAAAATAAGCAGCTTGAATCAAGTATATACTAACAAAATCTATACTTGTAGATCCCAACACGACTAACTGTTTCCGACTGGTTTATTTAGCAAGTTCCTTACGTAACAAAAAATTGTATATGTATATGCATTAGGTCGAGTACGTCACAACAATAATATTCACTTGTTCCGTTCAACACGCGGCAGTTAACTTCAGTCAGTTTGAAAGTTAAAAGTTCACTCCCAACTCACCAGTTGCCATGAGGCTGCCTTCCCACCGTCGTGGAGAAGTAGTTTGTTTAGTACTTTAAATTAGTTTTTGGTTTAAATCTGGATTTTTAGACATTCAGTGCTTTCTACTAGAGTATGTTAGTGCAATTGTAATTATAAGAACAAGCGAAAGCTAGTTATTTTGTTTAGTGTATATTGTTATGTCGGATTAACCTAACTTGAGTTGATAATAACGAAGTTTTTAAAACAAGGTTGTACTTTTGGTTGTACTAAATTGAAATAAATTAACTACTAAACTGTTGTTACTAACAAACAGCTTGGTTTAAAAAAAAAAAGTTATAAGAGCTGCTTATATAAGTATGTTCAATTGATAACGTAGTTTTTCACATAACCGGCTTTAATAAAAATAAAATTATTAAAATTCTTTAGACTTATACATAATTATTCAACATAAAAAAAAAAGTATTTAAAACTATGATATGTTCTTAATAGTTTAAAACTGATTGAATTACTATTTCCTAACAAGCATAAAATTGTTTGCTTATACTTAATAGGGTTCAAAAGAAAGAATTCTGAAAAGCTTACCAGATTCATTTATGAATTTCTTACAGTTGGCAACCTCTTACATACTTTCACAATATGCAATTGATACAGTTAGATTCAAATTTTTGGTGTTTTTTTTTGTTTTTTGCAGTTATATAGATCAAAAGTTTTTACGAGGTAAAACTTTTTAAAGATTTTATAAAAATTAACCAACGTAGAATCAAACTAGGTTTTTTTTAAACTTCTTAAAAATGCTTATTAAAGATTTAGAACTATTTTTAGCCAATCAAATTCACAGGTGTTTTTGGGCGACTACAAACACGAATATTTTTCAAACGAAGCTGTATTATTGGCTAAAAAGAATTTTAAGCAAGAACTTAACAAAATTGAAGAAACAATTATGAAAAGAAACGAAAGCCTTGAATTCCCATTCACATTTTTGCTGCCAAGCAAAATACCAGCATGCACTGATGTATAAAAAGTAAAGTGGAAAATGAATATAAACCGTCAACTTTTTCTAGTTTTACCAATTTTTATTTGTTTATTGTGAAAAATTAAACGACCCGTAAAGCAAATATTCTATTATTTTGTTGCAAATGAAAATGTATTTTTTAAATTTGCTACTGCTGTTTAAAATTTTGTTTTACTTTAAGCCAAACAAAACGATAAATGTATTTATCAAGTATATTAATTTTTATTAAATTTTATTTTTTAGTACAAGCCAAAATTTTACTTTGAAGTTATAAAATTCTATTGTTTTTACTTACTCGTTGAATAGTTATTTGCCTTAACTAAAAAAGAATGCTCAATTTACTGGGATGTAAAGAGCTTATATAAATAGATTTATGCAAATTTTATATTTTATTCGCGACCGGTTTCGGTGGCAAGAGATTGCGACCTTTTCAAGCAAAAATAAAATATGAAACTGCATGTAACAATGTTAGTTAATTATACTGTTGTTTAAAAACTTATTCATGCGTGAAGAATATAAACAAAAACAAAAATGTTGCATATTCGAAAATTCAAGCATATCAGAGTATATTTAGGTAAAATTGGTACTAGTTGTTAAAAAAAAGATTGAATTAATATTAATATAATGAGTCAAATAAAAAAACTGAATCCAGAGCTTTTCTTAAAAAAATAATAATAATAAAATATTTATACCTTTTCTTAAAAAAAATAATAATAAAATGTTTATACCTTGAAACTTATCTAAATGAAATTAAATATTGTCTAGAATTGTGGTTTTAAGCCAAGAGTCAACAAAACATTAATAAAACTCAAAGTCGCTGAAGGTTTCAAAATCTAATTTGTGCTAAGTTAACATAACAGTCAAAATTTTGACTGTTATGTTAACTTAGCACAAATTAGATTTTGAAACCTTCAGCGACTTTGAGTTTTATTAATGTTTTGTTGACTCTTGGCTTAAAACCACAATTCTAGACAATATTTAATTTCATTTAGATAAGTTTCAAGGTATAAACATTTTATTATTATTTTTTTTAAGAAAAGGTATAAATATTTTATTATTATTATTTTTTTAAGAAAAGCTCTGGATTCAGTTTTTTTATTTGACTCATTATATTAATATTAATTCAATCTTTTTTTTAACAACTAGTACCAATTTTACCTAAATATACTCTGATATGCTTGAATTTTCGAATATGCAACATTTTTGTTTTTGTTTATATTCTTCACGCATGAATAAGTTTTTAAACAACAGTATAATTAACTAACATTGTTACATGCAGTTTCATATTTTATTTTTGCTTGAAAAGGTCGCAATCTCTTGCCACCGAAACCGGTCGCGAATAAAATATAAAATTTGCATAAATCTATTTATACTTACTCGTTGAATAAATTTTTTGAAAAAAATTTACAAGTTTAAAAAAAGTTTAGTCCTGAATCATTTAGTGTTATTTTAAACAGAATTAAATTTCGCATCAAATCAAAATAAAACAAAGTATTTGTTTTTTTAATATTTACCTAAGTAATTTTGTAATAGTAGTTAGCTATGTTTTAAGTTTAAATTTTTTTATAAATTTGCAAAGTTTTATATATAATTTTTTTTTTAATTTTACAAATATATTTTTACAGTATATCTGAAGTTAACTATAACAATTAAGACCAGTATTTTTCAACTTATTTTACTGTGCTAAAAAACTATGATTATAAGTAATGATTATTCTGCAGAAACGTGTAATGTATCTTAAACTAACTCATAAGATAACTTGTAATATTTCTGATAAGTTTTGTCGTAACAATTAAAAAAGGTTAAAGTATAAAAAACTTCAAGATTTTGAAAAGTATATAGTTTAATGTGCCACTCTAAGATTTTTCTTCAGTATTTGATTTACTTGACACTGGTTTTAAAATTTTTGAGAAAAAATACTCAAGACCAATTGCTTGCAATGAACTAGATTCTGAATTTATTTATGCTTGAAATTATCAGTCAGAAAGAATAGGTCACAAGTAGTGTTCTTCCAGGTCTAAACGCTGTGTACTGCCAGACATGGCTATAACTTGCTGAAGTCTGAATCTAACAAAAGTTTTTTATTTAAAAAAGCGACTTGTGTCCGGTCCGGGCTTGATCTTGATTCAATAAAGTGGTCCAACCTGGTTCCGATTGGACATGAGCTTTGATTTAAGTTTTAGATTCGACAAAGCTTAATTAAAAAGTAAGCACAATCGAGTTCATCCTGTCACGCAGATATATCAGGCACACGATGTAATTCAACTTTAAAACAACCGATATTAAGCTTATTTATAACAAAAATTCAACATACATACTTTTAATTTAAGTATGAGTTAGCAATGGTAATTATCTAACGAAAATTTTAAAACAGTGTGGCTTTTAAATAGTATAGTTTTATTTTCCAACATTCTTATTTTTCAAATAAAGTGGCCTGCAAAAGCTTTTTATCGCAAGTCTATTGTTTATAAAAAACTACTGCCTTCTAGTTTACAATAAAACATATAGTTATAAAATAAAAGTTATTTTCTAACCCAGAAACTTGTCCGCTTCTTTGAATTATTTCCAGTTTACACAAAAAAAATGCAGCTACTTAAATTTAAGTTATCATATTTAGGTAATTTTATTAAACCTGTCAGAATACTTAACTTTAAACGTTTCTTATTTACGAAATTTTATCAAAAAATACTCTGTAGCAGGGGAGTGTCTAGGCATTTTGTCGCAAAGTAGTAGAATATTTTTCATAGTAATTTTAATATAATGCTTTTTTAAAGTTTTTAAATTGTACTGAAACATTAAAGCATTTATTTATTTTGATGTAATTAAGAACTTTTTGATTTATTAAATAATTACAAATAGCTTATATTAAGTTATATATATGTTTGTTTTAATTTTTCTTGAAATTTCGCTTTATAAGCAGCGTCTATTTCTAATTGATTTTTTGAACGAGGAAAAATCGTTTAAAAAATTGGTCTAAGAGCTTGTTGTACGAAAACGTTTTTTGGTTACCGAGTCATAAACCACGGATACAGCTTGTTGTCTTGTATAGGACAAAAATAAATCAACTCAATGAACTCATTAGTATAAATAGTAATATAGATTTTTTTTTAATTAATTTAGTTTAGAATACAGTGTTAGTAGACATTAACTTTTACTTAAAACTTTAATATAGATTAAAACAGATTATGAGTTTGAAAAAAGTATTAACAGACATATAATTAGTTAGTGTGTGTTGAATTTGCTAATATTTTTTGTATTAATTGTGGGTTGACAATTTAAAATAGATATATTTATTTCTGAACGTTAAAAATATAAAAATTAAAAACTAAATAACTAATATTTGTTAAGTTTGTCGATAGTGTTTGAATATATTTACTATCGATTAAAAAAAAACAAGTTATGAGTTTTAAACATTAACTAGATAGTTTTAAGTAATTATATTTTACCAGGACCTCATTAATCTCATCGATTAAATCAGTTTAATTAAAAACATTTTATAAATTAACTCGTAAATCATCAACATTGTTTTTTTTAATTTTAAGACATATTTTTAACTGAGGATATCATTAACATATTGATTATTTTAGTGAAACATTACTTTTAAAGGAATTGTTGAATTATTAAATTTGTGATCAAATTTATTTAAGTGTTCTTGAATTGTTATGTGTGTAATTAAAATTTATTAAATAAGAACATGCCCACTAAGAGAGTTTCAAAATTTTATGACGTCACAAGTAAAAAGATTTAAACCACAATTTATTAATTTTTAAGCGATATTTTGTTTTTATTGAATACTTGATTTATTTCTTTTTTTGGCATCGTTTACGACTAGTATTAGAAAATTAATTAAAAGTTTTCAACTCCTTAGTTACAGCCGAAAAAAACTTGTTTATATTTTATCAATTAATTTTAACTACTTAATACAAAGTTAATTTATGTGACGCCAATTTTAATCAAAAAATGAGAGAATGTTCGTTAACTATCTAAAAAAAATTGATTTGTTTATTTAAGAATATATAATTTGTAATTTATACAACATATTGTATCTCAAAGATTATCCAAAATAGCATTTTGATAAAGCAGAATTTAATTATTTTCATCGAATAAAATTTAATTTTATAGATAGAATATTTTTAATACTTTATTAACTTCTTTATACAATTTGAAACCAAACAAGCTTATAATTTATAATTGTCAAACAGAATCTAACTTAACAACTACACATAACAATTAATGAACCACATAAGTTTTTGTTACTGAGTATAAGAAACACAAAGTTAGAATTCATCTTAATCAAGTGTTAAAATCAATTTCAATTTTTAAATTATTCAAAAAAATTGCAAAACTTATAAATAAATAAAAATGCTAGAAATGCTAAAAAGTTTGAAATCGTCGGTCTATTTAGGAATGGATTAGCTTTTTGGCCAATAATTCATGCTTTTTGTTGTGGATAATTTAAAAAATGACAGTCTTTAAAAAAAAAATAATAGTATCAGCTATTAGGCCTGTATTGGAATTATTTTTTTAATCTGCTGTAGTACTAAATAAAGTTTGTTTAATATATTGAATTTATTGAAATGTTAAACAGTAATGGAAAATAAATCTAAGTATCAGTCTAATTTGAATATTTGCTGAATAAACAAGATTTTTAAAGCTTTTTTTTTTTTTTAATTCCCTTATTTCTTAATTAATTACCTTACTTAAACAAATTAAAAATTAAGCAATAAAATAAAAAATCAATTAAAAATTAAAAATTACAACAAATAAAGATTTTATTTCTGATGACTCAGCAATTATGAATGACTATTATGTTCACGATCACGACTGACTTTTAAGTTTCATAGCCAACAGGGACGTAGCTAGCTCAGAAAGTTACGAATCTGCAAAAATCAAAACATCTGAAATGACGCGTGATAATGTCTTAGCGGGAACATAGAAATTTAAACTACCTATAATGTTATTGAATTTAGTATCAAAATATGCAGTTATGCTAATACTTAAAAAATGGACTGTTTAAGTATGGGTGATAACTGTATACAAGGCAATTTAGTTTGCTCCACACTCCCTATGACTTTTATTTTACTTTTTGTGTTGCCACTTGTGTAAACCCATAAAATTTTCATTGAAACTAAGTATAAGAAAATCACAATTTAACTCAAAAGTATTTATATCGTTGTTTTCAAAATCAAATATTTAACGTAGTCAATAGAAACAAGATTAAATTATGCAATTTTTTGAAGTATAAGCTACAGCTTTCATTAGAATCAATTTTGCAATGAAGCTTTTTTGACAAATTAAAGCTTTAACGCACTAAATGTATACAATTTAGATGTGTTAAATTCATTTAATTTTTACGATACTAAATATGCTAAAGAGTACATATATGTCAAAATTATCTCTCAGGAGTGCATAATTAAGTATAAACTAATATTAAAAGCTAAGAAAGCAGAATCTTTTCAAGCTCAAATAAAAGCAAGTTTTTTCGCACATATGTATATTTTTCTGCAAATTTGCAGAAACGTACCAAGCCACGTGCCTGACCAACAGTAATACTACGGCAGAGTGGTAATAACGTTTTGTAGTAACCATTTTCCCTAACCCACTTTAATTAAAAAATTTAAGCTAACATATTTTATTTAACCCAGTTTAATTAAAAGTAAAACTTAAAAAACAGTCAATTTTTTTATCTAAGTTTGAAATAAACAAAAACCAAATTTTGGACAGTCATATTTTAGCAGTATTACTGCAGCTAACTTAACTTAAATTCTTAAACGTATCAAGTGTGGTGCTTTCCGAAAACAAAAATATTAAACAAACATTGTAAAACACTTATGGCAAGTTAGCTGCTTGACCAAGTCAACAAAAAACTCAAACTGATTCAAATTTATTTACAAACGTTAATTTAAAATATGTAAGAAAATATTTAATATTTTATTAGTAAGATTAAAAAAAAACATTAGTGTGGCCTGATG
Organism: Thalia democratica; assembly: GCF_965202585.1. Taxonomy (NCBI): domain Eukaryota; kingdom Metazoa; phylum Chordata; class Thaliacea; order Salpida; family Salpidae; genus Thalia; species Thalia democratica. The sequence goes on along the minus strand of NC_139167.1, from coordinate 37,692,030 downwards.
ATATAGGAGTCCATGGTATCAAAATTATGGATAATTTTGATATGATTAACATTGAAAGATCAAAATCCAATGGTTTACAAAACACATATTATTATTGCTATTTAATTGTCAATACAATGGACCTAGACATCAAAGCCTATGCCACTTAAGCTGAAAGACACACAAGGAAGAGATGAAAAAAAAACACAATAAGTCCATATTGTTTGAAACAGAAATAAGAAGATAGTTTTGTTAATGTCAAATTTATTGGTTAACATAAAAAGCAAACTTTTTAAAACATAAACTTGTACTTATTAATTTATATACACTTTGATGTAGAATGTTGTTTTAAACCTTGTCTTTTCACCTCCTTAAAATAAATTTCTTTATTAAAGCTTTAAATGATCCTTTAGATCTAACAATAGTAAAAAAATACATAATTTATATTTTAGCATAAACTTCTAGCCTCTCACCAAAATAAAACCTCACCTGCAAATTTCAGCAAAAACATATTGGGACACTCAAGTCAAAAATTTAAGTGATTTTGTTGCAAAGTTCAGCAGCTTCTACTTCAAAATGTGATCACTTTTATCCTAGTCAGTTAGAATTTACTAGAATGCTTTGACAAGGCATAATTAATATAGTTGAAAACGTACAATTTAAGAATTTGAGCAGCTTTTTTCTGGTGCATAACTTATTTTAAAAATATAACAGAATACATTTCATTTTCTTTAAATTTATTTTAGTACTTTTGTAGTAAGGCTCATCAGAAACAGTTTCTTACTGAATTGGAATGAATACAAGTTGAAATAAAATCATACTGAAGTTTAAAGTTTTTAGATTTAAAATGACGTAATAATCAAATGTTAAAAATTAAATAAGTGCTTTTGATATACATTTGAATACTAATAAAACTCGTTAGATTTAAAATAATCTAAATAAACAAGTGATAAAGTTATTAGGATTACATGTATTAGTATTACATGATTAATACGTCATTTTATATCTTAAGACTTTAAACTTCAGTATTATTTTATTTCAATTTGTATTCATTCCAATTCAGTAAGAAACTATTTCTGATGAGCCTTACTACAAAAGTACTAAAATAAATTTAAAGAAAATAAAATGTATTCTGTTATATTTTTTAAATTTAAGAATTAAGGTACAAACAATTGTGAAAAAAAAACATCAAACATTTAAATGCAACATCAAAATTAAAAAAACATAAAGCCTCAAACACATTAAACAATAGGCTGGTCAGATAAATGTTTATTGAAGACATTGACAAAAGGACTCATCATTTATAGAGGAAAGGCGCTGCTAATAAAATCAAACTATAGATTAAACTAAATCTTAAAACAAATCAATGGTTGATAAGGAAACAACAATATAAATTATTTATTAATTTTATTAATAAAAGTTTTATTTAAAAAATTGTTTTAAACCTTTGATCGAAATTTTTTTACTTTTTTGAAAGAACTAATTCATTTTGAAGTTTGTTCCACATTTCAACTGAACAATAAAAAAAGAATTATTGAAATGATGTTTGCATGTAAATTTTTAGTTATTTCCTTTTATTAAGTAGTTATTTTTATAAGGTTCTAAAATTGATTGTAAATTAGTTAAAATTCACTGTTAACTAAATTAAAAAAAATAATGAGGTCAAATTCACATCTTTTTTTTATTCTAAAGATTCAAAATTAAGTTTTGTAAGCATATCAGGGTAAGAAATATAAGAAATATTGCAGCTGTTCAAATTTATCTGGTACATTTTCATTGAACAGATTTAAATGGTCAATATATTTTTAAGTATGGAGATCAGATTGGTGTTTTATTTTCTAACTTAGGAGGAATGTATACAAGAAGCAACTTTTTAAGGATGTTTGTACGTGTAGACTTAAAGTTCTTTAAAATTTGAAAAGATGTAGTTAATGCAATTCGGTAGAGGTAATTAACTCATATGGTGGTTCCATTTTAAATTTTCAGCAATAAAAATTTCAAGATCTTGAAACTTTTTAGCTGAAGATGATTTTATGTAGTTTATTTTAAAGTCAAAGTAGAGATAGTAGTATTTTTTTGAATACTTAGAACTTGATATTTACTAGGGTTTAAGTGTAATTTTATTTTTTTTTTAGCCTATTGTAAGTTTTTTCTATACAATTTTATAAAGACGTGCTCAAATGGATAATTTTTTTTTGTGTCAGCTGCAAAGAGGTCAATGTTGCTGTTAACATGAACTTTTGAAGCTATATAATTTATATATAAGATAAATAATAGTGGGCCAATAACTCCTTCTTGAGGGACTCAGCTAAAAATAGGTAAATACTCTGAAAATGTGTTATAAATTACTACTTTTTGGGTTCTATTGTTCAGAATCTATTTAAACCAATTAACTAGACTGTTATGAATTTAGTATTGTGTTTATGTTTTGATTAATTTTAAAATGAGAGATAGAGTCGAAAGCTTTTTGGATTATGTATAAATTACTTTAGTGGACTTAATGCTCAAAAAAGAGACTAACTATAAGTGTAAGCAATTCTAAATATCAGAAACATGTTTGCTTAGGGAGAAAACCAAGTTATTTAGGTAAAATAAGGTTATTTGATTCATAAGAAGCTTTAAAGTTGCTGTTGAAAAAGGGCATCAAAAAATTAAAATGTATTGATATAAAAATTAAAAGTCTTATGGATAAGAATATGTGGTACCCTTGGTTTCCTTTGTCAATATTGACAGTAGTTTATTAAAAAAAAAGATCGCTTCCTATTTTAAGATAAATATATTTGATTAAAAATTTGGTTTTAGTAAATTTTATAAATTTTCAAGTTCAAAATTTACTCTAAAATTTCTAGTTTCTCCCAAAAATTTCAGTACTATAGAAAAATACTACAAACGTGTGTGCACTACCTACAAAAATACTGAAATTTTATTTTCAGGGTTGCCACACACTCAGGACACTCAGAATAACTCAGGATTTTTTGAAACTTATGATTATCTTAGAGTGAATTAAGATGTTATATATATTTTTCAAACTCAGGATGACTCAGGACAGTTTTGTTTTTTATAGAAAAATCAAAAAGTTTTAAGATTTCTGAAAATCCCAAGTCAGTTTTTTTCTAGATTTTGACTGAGATTTAATTGGTTAGTTTCAATATACTGTTATTTTATAACTGATGTTGTTAGAATAACTGATTTTTTATTGATTTTAAAAAGCTAAAGAAATATATTTTTGAGGATTTGAAATAACTCCGGACAGTTTTTTTGACTCAAAGATTGGCTATCCTGTATTATTTTTACCATTTATCTTTGGTATAATTAAGCATTTTTCAAAAAACATCATAAGTTAATTAAAAAATTAGAATTATTGTAATAAAAAACATAAAAAACAAGAAAAAATCTTAAACTATTGCTTTTAAAAAACCTTAAACAAGTTTTTATCTTAAACTTAAAAAATTCTGATATTTTTGTAGCTTCTCTACTAGTCATGCTCTAGCTTGATAAAAATCAAATAAAGTTTTATAAGGCTTTTTGAAATTTATGAATTGCAATATTCTGTGAAATTTTGTAAATTTTGAAATTTTGTAAACCACATATTATTTAAAACTCATATTTCAAATGTAAATATTATTTTCATTTATGTGTGTATTTTTATTTTCCAATTCATCGCCCTGTATACTTTTGTTTTCAGCTTTTTTTAGCGTCTGATGAACTGCTCTGCAGGGAAACGGCGTAACGCAATAAAAGTTTAACAATAAGTTTATATAATTCTGTGAAATTGCCTTAAATCACCCATAAAGTTTTGAAGAAAAAAAAATTTAAAGCAAAAAAGAGAAGTTAAATGTGTTTCTTAAATACTCATGTTATTTTCCAATACAGCAGGGTTGCCAAAAAACTTGAAAACCTGGAATTTGACAATTTAGACTAAAAAACCTATAATTTTGAACAAAAATCACTAAAAAACCTGGAAAAACCTAAAACTTGAACCAATTTTACATGTTAAGTAGAAAAATTATGATTTGACACAAAAAATCTACCATATCAGTCCTGGACAAGACGTTAACAGGTATCCTTGGTGTGCAACTTGATAACCAAAAGATTCTTTGTGCACCAGGTCCTAGAACCAATTATTTTGAGCGGTTTTTTTTTTGTTGTTCAATTAACTATAGTAATATAGGTAATTTTTTTTCTCATCATCAAAATTTTATCAAAAAACACATTTGAAGTAACTTTATAGTATCTTTTCAATGTTTTTATACTATTTACACAATTTTTTACCTTAAACTTAACTTTAAACTAAAAAAAGACCCAAAAGTGTGTACTTTTAAAAACCGGGAAGAAATTTTGAAAACCTGGAGAAAATTTTCCAAAACATTTGCAACCCTTACAAACTATACCATATCAGATTAAACAGGTAAAACAGAAGTTGTATAAAAGTACTTCAGGTATTTTTGTCTAGCTGTTGCAAGCTTTAACTTTGATATATATATTAAAATTAGTTTAAGGTAAGAAAACTGAAGATATTTACTACATTTAATCTTGCAAACTTATCAAATACTTGAAGCAGAAAAATAAACAGTTCTGAAAAGAAGAAACCCAGTTTTCAAAAATATATAATCCTTAACTAATTTTCTAGTTACCAAAAACTGACCTACAACTTGCTAGCCCACTGTGTGAAATCTAAGTTATGGTTAAATTGAAACACTGAATTAAAAAAGCATATTTATCTCCATTAATTACAAAAAATACTAAAATTCAAAACTAGTTTTGATTGCCTACTTTACATACAAAATATACAGAACCAACTTACAGAAATCAATACAGTATCTATAAAGCATAGTTTAGAAACTGGCAAAAAGAACTTAACTAAAATGCATTTGAGGCTTAGAGAAACCATCAAAAAATTATTTTCTACAAAATACGTACATCAATTTACTTGGAAAACTTGAAAATTTTGGAAAAATATGAAATTTCAAAATGTACGCAAAAAACATGGAATTTGATATTCTTGAAAAAAAAACCTTGCATTTTGAACAAAAAAAAACCTGTAATTTTTAACAACTTCTAAATATAAAATAAACAATTCTGTATGGGATAAGAGTTTTTTTTGTTTTTCATACTTATACTTATTATAAAAAACATTTAATGTATCATTACAGTATATTTTCAGTAACTTTGTACTATTGGAAGCATTTTCCTACTTAAGTTTAATTTTCTACTAGAAAGGGGCAAGAAAGCTTGTATTAAAAAAAAAATTAAATGTAATTTGAAACCTGGAAAAAAAATAAAAAACCATTGGCTGACCTGTATTTAAATAAAAGTAACAGTCTTTTCTGGTTGGAAGTGGCTGAAGTTCACTTATTTAAAGTTATAAAAAACTTAAATTTTGATAAAGCCAGTGGTGAAGGGACATTTCACTTAAATTTCTTAAAAAGTATTTTACCATTGACCCCTAGTGAAATTAATAATTTTTAAAGTCCAGTATTAAGTTTTCTTAATTTTAAGAAAAGTTAAATTATACAAATATTTAATACAATAAATAAAATATTTCAAAAAATTGTAGTCTTGCTTAAATCTTGTCAAATTAATTAAAATCAGTTGATAAAGTTATATACAGCTATTTTTTGTTTGTTTTTATACTATGTTTAATTTATAATATGTTTTATTTAAGACAAGGCACTATTTAAATAAGGCAACTAAATGAGGTATTTTTTAAAAATCAGATATCTTTTAATTGCATAAAGTTTAAGCAATACTTAGTTTTATTTAGTTTTTAATATAAACAAATCTAAAGTATATTTATTTTACATTTATGTTTGTACGGTTTTGTAAGGTAATTGTTCTATTTAAGTGTTTTATTTATATGTATTCATTTGTAAAATTTCATCTTTTATCCTTCATCTCCATGCTTTGTTATTTAAAAACACACAAATATTTAAAAAAAATGTTATAAACAGATGGTAAAATAAAATGGATGTCATGTTAAAAGCACAAAATCCAGTTCAATCATCAACAACAAGCATATTAAAGTCAATGCCATACAACACTGATACTAACCAAAAAGAAAGTCAGTATCTTGGTAGGGGAACATTATCAATATACAGTGACAGTAACAGAACAAATGAGGATGAAGTTCTTGTAGACGATGAGCTGGAGCTTCATATGGCATGCAAAAGGGGTGATTTCGAATGTGTCCAAGCTCTTATCAGAACCAACATTGATGTAAATTGCAGAAATACGAGTGACAGGACACCTCTCCATTGGGCAAGCTCAAAAGGACACATTGCAATTTGCAAGCTTCTACTTGATGAAGGAGCAACTATTGATCTTAGTGATAAGTTTGGAATGGATGCCCTGCTATGGGCGTCCTGGTTTGGACAAAAGAGTTGTGTCCAGCTTATGTTAAAAGTAGGAGTTAAAGCAAAGACCAGAAACAAGCAGGGGTACTCTTTACTACATTGTGCAACTCACAATGATCACGTTAATGTAATTGAGATTGTTAATGAAGAATTGCAAGGTTATGATCTTAATGTTGCTGACAATGAGGGTTCTACTTGTGTTCATGTTGCATGTAAAAGAAAACATTATAAAGCTCTTAGTTGGCTCTTGCAACATGGGTTTGACTCAACTATTAAAGACAATGAAGAAAATACTGCAGTTCACATTTGTGCAAGGAATGGTTTTTATAAAGGAGTTGAACTACTCAAGAAGTATGGTTGTAGTATAGAGCAAAAAAATAAAGCACAACTTTTTCCTATTCATATAGCAGTGAAACATGAGCAACCTAAAACTTGTGAGGCACTGGTTTTGAGTGGATCTGATGTTAACAAGGAAGACTATCAAGAAAACAGCCCAATACATTTGTGTGTGACAAACAAAAATGAAAACACAGTTAAAATGTTGATAAAGCATCAAGCTGATTTGGACGTTTGCAACAAGCACAACCAAACAGCACTTCATCTGGCCGTGCAAAGAAAGAACCAGAAAATTGCTGAAGTTCTAATTGAAAATAGGGCAGACACTAGTATACAAGACTCTTGGGGGGAGACTGCAATGCATCTAGCTGCAGAGAACGGTCTAACAAACATGACTGAGCTTATACTCCGGGCTCAACCCAATTTAAGTATTAGAGACAATAAGGGCAAAACTGCTCTTGATGTAGCTGCAAGAGGCGATTTTGTCACAATTGTAGACATGATAATCAAGGCAGAGAGATTGCTTGGAATTAACAACAATGAAACAGATTTCAGCCAAGTCACTTTTCTTCCTGATAGAAGTTCAGATACTGAGCACTTCAGATCTCTGTTGTTCCATGTAGCTACGAAGGAGCTGAAGAAGATAGAGTGGAAAAAGCTGGCCCATCAGTGGGCGTTTACAGATCGACAGCTGGCTGCAATAGAAGAACAGTACACCAATAGCAAGAGCTACAAAGAGCATGGGCACAGGATGCTTCTGATATGGCTCCATGGGTGCAGAAACACGAAAACAAGTGCGTTGAAAAGCATGTACGCTGGCCTTTGTTCCATTGGCAGGCAGGATGTTGCTGAAAGTTTCAGAAGAAAAGCTAACAACAAAGATGAAAAGTCCTCTTGTGCTATTTTTTAGCAACACTAGTGATATTTACTATATTTGACACAAGTTAAAATTATTTTTGATATTCAGTAGGTGAAAAGGAATAAAAGTTTTCATTATTTAAAAGTTAATGTCATTATGCTATATTCAAGTTTTTAGACATTAGTATTTAATATTTGTATTGTTCAAAGGAAAAATATATAAGCCCTTAATTGTTATTTTTTTTTAACAAGTTTTAAAATTTGTCTACAGTTGTTAAAACAAAACGAAAATTCTTAATCTCATATTTAAAACAAATTAGTTTTTGTTTTTTTATGAATTTTTATAGAGTTTTTTAAATAAGTTATGCACCAGAAAAAAAAAATTGCTTAAAGCTATATACATTGTAAGATTTTTTTACACTTTAGAATTATTTTTATTTAACAATAACTAAGTAATATATATATTAGCCACTTAAAGTTAACTTTTAACATATAATTTTAAACACATTAATTACCACACTTTGTATGTATTGTTTTATGAAGATACCTTAAAACAAAAATGATTACACAGTGTAATTTTTATTTAACTGTTCTGACTAGCATCTGACTAACAAACATTTCTTTACAATAATCATTACTTAAAATATGCACATTGTTTCTTGCTGTAATTGAACAAACTTAGTTCTACATTATACACACATATTTAATCACTATTTTTTGTACTTGAAATTTTCTGAATCAAAGAGATTTAAAATGTAAGTACTACTCTTTAAAATATTCGTACAAGTGCAAACAAAGTTTTGTTCTGAATTTATTAGTAAAACTTTACTGCAGTATTTTCTAAATTTTATATGCAATCTAGTTTTTTGAGCTTACTTTTTTTTTGAAATTTTTTTTTCATGCTTGGTTCGAAACGTTGCTTTCATAATTAAATTTCTATTTTATTGCACATGAATTAATCTGTATACATATATAAAGTTGAAGTTAACTTGATCAAGAAATCATTTACAGGCCGAAAACGTCTTTATAAATTTGATTCAAACTTTATATACAATCTTTTTAAAGTAATATTTTATCTAGATTGTTTTTATTTTACTTTGGATGCCTTAAAATTTATGTATACGATTTTTCTTAAAAAAAATTAAAAGCAAACTAAATTAAAAACTTTTGATGTTCAGTTTTTAAGTAGCTCAAAGTTTTATTATCAACCATAAACTATTTCAAACACAATTAACTACTGACTCTTTTGCTTTAAAGTTGTAACAAAATCAAATCATGTATTGCTTTTTTATGTAATCATTCTACTTTAAGTACTAGTTTTTAGTGTATATCCTCATTTTTATACTTATGTTGCGGTACTGTTTCTTTTATGTTTAAGTTAGCTGTACACAAATAAAATATTGTGGTTGTTTTAAAAGTTATCTTTTTTTCAGGAAAATTAATCATATAAAAAACTCTGAAGGTTTATATCTATACCTTGTGAAGGTAAATTTCTGAGCGAACATTGAACTACAAATGGCCGACAAGGTTTTAAATTTTATGAAGGAAAAATTTGTTGTGTAATATGTTTTACAAGGTTAGTTTGCTGTATATTGGAAGATGTAAAACTATAAGGGTAATCCGGGAAGTTGAATTTTTTTCGATGACTTTTATATTATTACTTTAAATATACGTGCAATCGAAGCGTTTAATAACTGAACGTTTTACTTATTAGTACACTACACTTATAAAACTAATGTAAAAAGTGTGTAAGTCTAAGTTACTTATCTACAAATAAAAAGACTAATTATCACACCTATTTTTTTGCATATTAATCTGCAGGTAAACTTTAACTTTATTTATGCTCAAAAACCAAAGTAGTAAGCATTAAATTACTAAAGTAGCAAACTTTAATATTTATTTCATATTACAAATAAAAATAAACAAAAAAAAAAATCAGTGTTTTATTCTGGGTAGTTTCTTATAAACCCCACTAAGAATTTAACACAAGTTAAATTTATACTACACAGCTTATATCCGTTTGATATAATAAATATTCCTTAGAAAAAAACGGTTAGCAAAAATTTTAGTTATGTGTACTCTCCTGTTGTTAAACCAGAGAGTCGTAGTCTTCTTTTCTAAAAAAGATGAAAATCAGGTTAGTTAAGATTGGTTGTAGTTTGAACTTTATGTGAACCTTCAACATTATCTAATGATATCTACCAAGATTTATAAATAATTTGCAAATCGGTCCAGGACACAAGTCAATTGTTTTTACTGGTGATTTTTTCCCTGCATCAGTAGTTACAAATAATGATATCTATAGATTTCGTTTTGCCTGAAGTGTGTTTTTAAGTAGAGACTAAGTTTTAAATAGACTTTGCTGCCAGTTTTTCTAAACTTTTTTATACCTCACATTATTTAAATTTTGTTTTTTTTTTCTTTCTTTCCACATACAAAATTCTAAGTAAGTTTTGTTAACTGGGGTAAAATATCTAAATTAATCAATATTTTAAAGTTTTAAAAAACTATGACTTAATGAATAGTTCAGGAAGTTTACTCACCAACCCAAAAATTAATTTAAGTTTTATTTACTTTTCTAAAATTCAGTAGGTTTATACAAAATTTATTTTTAAACTAAGAATACACTTAGTAGTCAAAGAAAAGTGTTTTTTTTTACTGGATGCAATTAGTTTATTCTGTAAAGTTTAACTTATTCATATTAAAATTTTCAAAACATATTAAAACATGATTTTAAGTGAGTTTAGAATAAATTCTAAATTAAATTAATTTTTAAACAGTCATTTAAAAAAATAATAAGTTTAGTATTATAAGCAGCGTAATTTTATAAGTTTAAGTTTAGTTAGTTTTAAAACAAGAAAAGTTTTAAACTTGAGAAAAATTAGTACTAATTAAAATATAATTTTTCATGTATTTAAAAAAAAATTAGGCACATTTTATAAGATACCTAGCACAAACAAGGTCAATAAATTATCAAGTCTAAAACAATGTTAATTCACATACTACTTGAAATAAATTTTATTCCACAGTATTATTAAGTTCGTGTTTTAATTCATGCGATAATTTATATTTTAATAAATTTAGGACCGCCCAGTAATGAAAGTACAGTGCTTATTCACTTATCCGGACTTTACTTATCCGGACGCTCACTTATCCGGACAGTTTTGGTCAGAAAAAAATTAAAAAAATTTCAATAGTAAATACAAAAATTCATTCAAAAAGTTTCAAAATTTTTTAAATTCCATAAGTTTTCTGCTGAAAAACTATAAAACAAACGTATATTATTTCTAATTTTAGTAAAACTTCCAATTAAAACTAGTTTGTTAGGAGTGATATGTTTCCGTTAAATTGACTTTAAACTTGTCAAAGTTTCCCGTTTTTTTTTCTGTCTGTTTTTTTAATTAAAAAAAAAGTCTTTCATTTTATTAAAAGAGATAGGTTTACATTATTTTTTTGTTTTTAAAGATAAATTAAATTTATATTTTCTCTCAAACAAAAATTAATATTTTTAAAAATTAATAGTTATGGCAGCCGGAATTACAAATGATGAATTTTACTTGCTAAACCCATAAAAAATGTATATAGTTGCAGAGGGTTAGTAAGTCTAATGTTTTTCTACCAAAGAAAAAAATAAATTTTTAACCTTAAGTTTAGCTTTTATTATTTATCATTTTGTTATATATTACTTACAATTACTATGTATTTGTTTTTACCATAGCACTTTTATTATGCATTGCATTATATGCAGCAGTTATATTAATATATGAAAAAAGTTATTTTTTGTAGTTATCCGGACACGTTTACAGAAAAATCTTGCCCAACAAGTCCAGATAATTGAATAAGCACTGTACTTATAAAATTCATTATACTTTTTCTCGCATAAAGAAGTGTCATATGTTTCTTGCGGTTATAGCTTTATAATGTTAAGAATGATTAAATTTTTGTTAATAAAATAGACAAAACAAGTTATACTTGTACAAATCAAACAACATAATTATTTCAAATTTTTGATTTTCATTTTAGATAAAAATGTTTCAAAAAAAACTCTGCTGTTTATATATATATAGCTTGGTAAGTACTTATACATCCTAATATTCTCTAGTGTAAGTACTTTTGTATTTTTATGATTTTATAAAACTATTACTAAATATAAGTAAAGTTATAAAATTCAGTTTATTAAAAAAAAAAATTGTTGTCCACAATTTCATATGTGTACTGATATAAAAATTAGTCTAACGTTTTTGTTCAATTATTTTTAGATTTTATTTTGATTTTAAAGTTAAACTATTTTACTTAACGTAAAGAACTGTAGTTGATTTAGTTTTATTCGATTGAAAAAGTATACAAAGTATTCCTTTTTATAAATGCAAGGCTCATAAAAAATGTTGTGTTATAATTATTTTTATTAAATTTAAAAATCAAATATTTTTTAATTGTCTTTATTATAATTTTTATAGTTTGAAGTTTTTGCATAGTTTTTAAAAAGTAATTGATTTATTAAAACTTTTATTTAAACCTAAAATAAAAAGAATAATTTGTTTAAAAAAAAAAGGATTTAAAAAGAAAGTTAATTTATGTTGAGAAACCAAATATACCATAAGTAATTTCAGTTTTAAAAAAACTCAGCCCTATCAATATTAGACTTATTATGTTTGCATTTTGTCTACTATTTGATTTTTGTTAGGTAAAAGTCAAAAAAGATAAACATCTACATTTAAAACTTATTTCTATTTATTAATGTATTAAACTGGATAATTGTATTAAAAATATTGAAATTATATTTTTTAAATTATAGAAGGCTGGAAACTTGTATAATAAATTTTATTTAGAAGTAGGTGAAAGATTATTTCAAATTATTTTTTTTCTTTTTAAAACTACTAAGTAATAATAATATATTAATAAGATAATTTAGAAGCTTTTACAGTATTAAGTACTTATTCATCAGTAAAGTTTATAATATAATGTATGAAAAAAAAAAAGCAAAAAAAAAAAGAATTGTCACCGAGTAACCTAAAACTGTCATTCATAATTTTGTCAATCAATATGCTTTTGAAGTTTCTTTTGTTTTTGGTTCAACTTTTTTCTGCTCAAAAAATAATTTTATGCTACCTTTTTTATATCGAAAGGAAGCATAAAAGTTTCACTTCTTCTAATAAGATCATGAAATTCTATCTTTGCCATCTTAATAATAAAAACTTTCATTAAGACGCTCACGATTATAAAAACAAGTTTTTCGAACTAAAAATTTGACTGCTAGAAGTTCTAAGAATAATCAAATGTTTAAAAATAAGATGTATATATTTATTGTAAATGCATGTAGTTTTTTTTTTGTAAAACTAATGTAATAAGTAAACTTGTATTTGTCTGTTATGTATTTAAGTAATTATTGGTTCGTTTATAATTTTACACAAACAACTTTTTATTTAGTTTATCGAAAAACATTTGATTTTTTAAATTATGATGTAAATAAAATGATATTTTTAGTTTATTTTGTTCAGTTGTTATATTTTTCATACTTTTTTCTGTCAGTAATTAAAGGTCGTCGGTTTGCTTAATTTATCTTTTAATAAAAAATGACTCAAGTTAAATATTGATTATGATTAGTTAAAAAGAGAATTTATATTATTTGTATAACTTATAGTCATAACAACTGAAACATAGCTTATAACTTTGAACAGTTTTAAATATATATTTTTTGAAATAATTTACTTTTAGTCTTTTTATTTATATATTTAAATTAAGTATACGTAGCTTAAACTGCCTTTTATTTACAGCTTTTTGATGTACTATTTTTGGTATGCTTAAAATGCATTTAATAATTTTTAAAACTTTGAAATATGCGTTTATCAGTTGTTTGTATAAGAAAGTATACAATACCAGCTAAGCCAGCTTACACATTTGAAGTATGTAACTTCAAAAAAAGATATCTTCATAAATTTCAACCCAAAACATAGCAAATAAGTTGGGAAACATAATTTAATTGAACACTTTACCCAACTGCCACAACTTCTTTTTAAAGCTAAGTAAAAAAGCAGTTTTATTTTAACGACCGTAATTTACACTAGTGAATATTTCATGGCAAACTTATAAGTTTACTTTGAATAAGTAAAAGCGTGGCTGGGTGAATAATTTAGTTTGTCTACTGTTAAAATTTTTGCACGGCTTTGAAGAGTTTTAAGCTTGTTTATCAGATCACTGGAAAATTTCTTATCCTGTAATCTAAGCTGTTTAGTGTCTGTAGATTGTTGTTAAGCTTTACTTTTTGCGGATTAAAACATTTTGAACTGTATATTAAATTTTTAGTTTGAATATAAAATATGAACATGGATTTTATTATGAGATAAAATTTTTAGAACATTATAAAACTCTATATGTTTTATGGCTTTCTTTGAAAATGATGTACTATAAATTGAAAAGTCATATGAAAATTTATTTAAACCATGGTTAAATAAATGTTTAATTTAATCAATATGATAATAATAAATAGTATAACATTAAATAAAAAATTATTGTTTTGGTAAAACAACGTTTATAAATTAAATTTTTGAAATTTTAAATCTTGATAATTTCGTTGAAAAAGCTGTAGTATATTTAACTTCATAAATAAAAACAAATAAACAAGTAATGTATGTTTTTCATAATATAAGCGTAAGATTTTTATTTTATTTTTTAAACTAATAGTATTTCTAAACAAATATGGAAAAAATTATTTTTTATTACAGGTGTTGGTTTTATATAGATAAAGATTTTTTTTAAATTTTAGTGTTTATGGTTTTTGAAATTTTGAAACATATTATTATGATTATAAAGTTGTACAAATTATAAATAAAAGCTTTCATTAACTACTTTGTTTTGTAGACTTTGATTCGAAAAATTTCCATACAGGTTGTTTTTTGTTATTGTTTTTTCATCAATATGTTTTCAAAATGTGTTTGTTAAAATAGATTTATTAATAATTTTTGGAGGGTGCACTTAAAAGATTACGTAAGTATTTACAATTCGTACATTTATAAAATTTCAAAAAGTAAAAGAGATTTTGTAGAATGTGTTTCTTGAAATTTTTAATCTTAAGTGTAGTTGTTAGTTGTGCTTTTTATAAAAAGAACTATTATTTTCAGTGTTGAAATAAAGTTTTAGTAATAGTGTAGTAGTTATTATGAGAAGAAACCGTTTTTAACTTCAATGGTGGTAAAACCTAAAATATAAATAACCTGAGCGGTTTTTTGTTTTATAATGAATTTTGCAAAACTAATTTATAAACATCTTATTTGACATCTAGTGTAAATTTTTTAATTTAGTTTTAAAAATCAATGAGCTTTTCTCAAGGTAAAAACAATGCAAGAAAGTATTTTTCACTTCAATTTAATTATTTTTAATTTTTCAAATAGAGTTATTTTTATTTATGTAAATAATTTTCGCTTTTTAAACATATTTTATTTTAACTTTTTAGTTAAGTTTTCGCTAGAATATTACAAAAAACTAGTTTATCTACTTTTGTTAAAACTAGATCACAGGTAAAAAATAAATGTTACTTCTATAGAATAAAACTTTTCAAGTAAGTTTTAAGGCATAGTCTTTTTAAAATGTTTTTTAATTTATAGTTACTTAATGTGCTTAATTAAGATTGCTCTATTATTGTTGTCGTTATTTTGAAAACCTTAAAAGATTCTCTAATATTTAACTACTACGAGAATTTTAAATGAAAGCAAGAGTTGTTGAAAATAAGTTACTTGTTTTTCATTAAAAATTATTGTATTTACAATAGTAGATTTTCATAAAAGTGGTTTTAAATTTAGTTTAGACAAAAAATGTAAAAAATGACCGAAAAAATAAACTGATTGATAACTAAATAACGTTTCTTGATATTTTCTAACCTCAATTATAAACACTATAATTAGCTTTAAATTTTTCAAATTCTTTAAAAAATAATCTTGAATAGTTATTTTTGACTACATTATAATTAAAAAAAACAAGTATATGTGTGCAAAAAAACTAAATCCCTTAATTCAACTATTGTAAGCCAGACATTTATACATTAATCTTAGTAAGAATTTTTTTTAGATATGTTACTTAAGTGGAGATATTTAAAGCTATTTTTTAATATTTCCAAAATAGTTTTCCAAACTTATAAAAATATATTGTAGGTATACAGGAAAAAAGTCTTAAAATAAAATTTTGCAATTATATTTAGTTTTATTTTGTTATAATCACTTTGTTATTACTTAAAAAAAATATACAAGGAAGTATTAAAAAAACGAATTCATGAAAATAATTTATACCACATGAAATTTCAATTATAGTTTCTCTAAAAATATGTCTTCTTTATACTACACATAATAAACAATGAATTTTACTTTATTGTTAATTATCGATGACATATAACATCTCAACTTTGTTGATGATGGCCAAAATAAGTACTAGCTTCTTTATATTACAAATGGCTGTGTTGATTATTTTATAGAAATAATTCTTAGTTTGTGTTGATAAGTTACTGTATTAGTTTTATATGTCTATGAAAGTTTTAGAGTATTACTAAAAACAAGTGTAGACTAAACTTTTACTAAACTAGCTATTTTTCAAGACTTGTTCAAACGAAGTAAAACGAAATGTGTGTTTAATTTCAGCTTTTACAATTATATTAAAGTAAATTCTAGCTTTTAATATTTTAGTGTTTTCTAAAAATGTAAAATGATAAGTTTTTTTGAGTACTTCTTTCTTTTTTATTTCTTTTAAGGCAATGATAAACTTATAAGCTAAGTGTTCATAAAACATTATAAGATGTAACATTTTAAAATATAATATTGTTTATGCATACTTAGCTTACTTAAAATATACTCTTCTATATACCTTTATAAGGTTGTTTTAAGTGTGTATCTATGTAAGATGATATGTAAGCTCAAAGTCCTCTGAAAATATCACATACATTATTTTTTTCTGTATAAATAAAAAAACTTTTAAATTGTTTAATGCTATTATAATTAACAAACTAGTATTTTATTCTATTTAAACAATACAACTTTTTATTAGAACGATAAAAATATACACGTAAACAATGATCTACAAAACTCGAATAGCCGAAGAAGAGGACATTGGCGAAATACTGGAGCTCATGAAGAGACTGGCAGCTGACAACAAAATCCCCTCTGAACGACTTGCGGTCGACGAAAACAAATTGAAATCCAACATGCAGGGCTCGGTTGTGTTCTGCCACTTGCTGGAGCTAGACAGCCGAACAGTTGGCTACACTTTGTCCTACTTCAGGTACTCGACGTGGCGGGGAAGGGAAATTTACGTGGAAGACATTTTCGTCGATGAAAATCATCGGAGCGTGGAAAATTACGAGCTGCTGCTGAAGTGCGTTGGTCGGTACGGCCGCGTGATTGGCTGCAACACTTTGATGACCGCTTGTAGAAGTGGTGACGGGAAAATGATATATTTTTTTGAGTTGGGCGCTCAAGATCTAACCAGGGATGAAGAGTTTCATTATTTCAGAATTGATGATAAAATTAAGTATTAGTAATTTTTTTATTAAATTACAAAATTACCATGTGTAGTTATATAACGAAGCTGGTAGTTAAAAATATATCTAATTTTATATAATAAGAGTTGGTTTTAAGTTTAAATTTGCATCACTTTTTCTTTGATAACTGTGTATAAACTATATAAGTAGTTAATAACACTTTTCTGTATTTTATGTTCGTTTTGTTAATTATGCAAACTACTTAAAGCTGTGATTAGTTTTAGTTTATCATATAGTTGTGCAATCTGTTTTTTTTTCTTGTCTAATCATTTAATTCGTTTACTATCTAAGAGGTAATTAAGAGTTTGATGTAAGCTCTTAGAATATTAATTTTTAGTTAAAAGTTTTCTGATTTGTAAAAAAAAACAAATTAAGATAATTTATCGATCACTCAGTAAATATTATTATACTTTTGCTTGCATTCGAACTAGTTGGTATTTTTGTTATTTTTATTTAAGCTAAACCTATGCATTTATATCTTTTTTATTCACGCCTTTTAGTAATTCATTCTAGTAAATTTATAAAATTTAAAAAACTTTTATTGAATACCTTTAAGTCTGGTATTGTTTAATTAATTAATTATGGTATTACATGATTACCATTATGCTCTTTATTTATTATTTTAGGCTAGGTTTAAAAATGGTATATTTCATATAAATTAATAATATAAGCTAACTTTAAAATTTAAAGGGTTAAAATAAGTTTTTGACATAAAAATTAAAATATGAATTATTTTTAACTTTTTTTGTCATGATTCACTTGTGTAAAAATTTTCAACGTAAAATTTCCATGACAAAAAATGAACAATTAGCAACTTAAATAGCGAGTACAGCTAGTAAACTAATTGATGTTTACCTTGTAAAAGAACATTATTTACCTTAATTAATATTAAACTAATAACTCATACATCTTATTGTTGGTAGTTAAAAATAGATAATACCTTCAAACTTATGAAGTCTCAATTTTTATTTTTATTATTTGAAACCTTTAATTGATTATTTTAACTGTTTCCTAATGCGACATACGTTTAACATAAGAATTAAAAAACTACTGACTTTGATAGCAACTACAATATAAATTTTAATATTTATAACTTTTAGACTGTTTATAATTAAATTGACAAACATTTGTTAAAGTCCCATGTCTTTAGTTATTCAAAAAAAAGGTACAAATTGGTAATTAAAACTTATATAAACGATTTTTATCTATAAACTTCTTCAAAATTTTATTTAGTGTACATACAGGGGCTCTTAATTGCTTAAGTTAAAAAATATTTTTTGTTGTAGTTTAGTTTTCTTACAAAAAAAAAAAACATAAGTATAACCGAGTCAAAAGACATTAAAAGTATATAAGTTTATATATATATATTTATTTAATTATATAAAAACTATAAACTACGTTTTACTGATATAAATGTTATTAGTTTATTACAATAGTAACTTTAAACATGAATCAAGATGTACATGAAGTTAAGCAAAAAACTTAGGATTGTTTCGTTACGAAATAAATCATTAAAAAGTATAAGAGACACTAAGTTTGCATAAACATTCAAAACTATTTAAAATAAAAGCTGGAAAAATATTTACAATTACTAAAAAAATCATTTCGTTTATTTAAAGCGAGGTGTGAAAAAAATAAGTTAATGGTGAGCCGGAGTATTTCAATTTAAGATACTAATTTTATAGATAGACTTTTTTAATAAGATGTCTACTTACAAGTTATAAATCTCTCTTAAATTTTACTTAAGACTCTGTTTGTTCTTCGTTTCCTATACTAAGATATTTAAAGTTTTGTCAAGCAAGCCAGGTTTTCATGGTCACGCGTGACAGTTTTACCTTATTCGGCGGACTGGATTCCGCTTAAATTAAACACTTAGGGGCCGGTTATTTCCTATCCATGGTCAGGCCGTACACTGCCCACCTCTAGTTTTTACCTGATGTACCGGACTCACTATCCGGATCCGGCCGAATCTTGTTATAAAAAAAAGTCCGGTTCCGGCCGGATTCTAATTTGAAAAAAATGTCCGGGTCCGACCGGAACCTAATTTGAAAAAAAAGTCCGGGTTCGGTACATCACTAGTTTTTATTAAATAAAGAATTGTTATATTTTTTTAAGACAAAAAATTTAAGTACAAATAATATTTCTAGGAATTTAAAAAGCAAAGTTAACTGTCATTCTAATTACAACATCTTACTTTGAAATAAATGAAAGAAAAAAAAACTGAATAAAAACTACATAGGCAAGACAAACTGTGACTAATGTATAGAGTAAACTTATTGTCACTTAGCTTTTAGTCAATACAAACGAATTAATACACAACTTCTATCAACTCCAAGAAGTATTTGCGTGAAAAATGTATATCATTAATAATTATTGCGTTATAGTTTACATTGAAATGTTCTTATTTCTAAGAAGGAACTTGAAATACGAAAATCACAGAGGCATAAAAAACTTAAAATTTTACTGAAAATCAGATTATTATTTGACTTTTTGGTTGGCTGAAAAAAAAACAAAATAACTTTAAAGCTAAGTAAACTTATAACTGTGAATAAATTTATTCGCTTTCTTGTAAAAACAATTTGTTGTACGTTTTTATTAAAAAGACTTAATATACGCTTAAACTAAGCGGTTCATACTTTGGTTATAAAAAAAAAAAAAAACATTTCTAAACATGTTTAAAACTTAATAAGAACGTAATTTAAAATGAAGTTATAATTAAAATTTAAAAAATCATTTGATTACCAATGCAAGGTCAATTATTAGAACAAAAAATGAAGGTTGCTGCTCATTGGCGACGCGTGGTAATTTTTGTTATGGGGTGTGGAAACTAATCAAAAACTACAATTACTTAAAATACCCATTAATTTTATATTTTCTAGAACTAGTTTAAAATGATAAATTTATAATAAGCAAAACAAATCTTTTATAAATAAATCATTAAAAACAATATATTTAACAATTTTAAAACATTTCAATACGTTTTTTAATTTTTAGGTGGAACACTTGTTTCAATGCTTTGACCTAAGCGACGCCCTTGCATCAGAGGAGGGAACTTTAGATATAAATTTAATAAAATAAAAGGTGCAAAACTGAGTACACTAAAACAATAAAGATAACAAACCGAGTTAATCAACTTTAATAAATTTTTTATGTCGACTAAGGAACAAAACATTTTTCAAAGACTTTTTTAAAGTCCAGCATTAAATCTACTACCGAGAGCAAATTTAGTATTATATACTATGATGTTGATAAAGCTATTTTTCGATAGAGTTTTTATTTAAAAAATTTAAAGTTAAATTGTATACTTTTTGCTAATCTAAATACAAAATTTTGCTTTAGCTACAGTTTTTGCAGTGAACAAGTTGATTAATAAAAGTAAACTTTGATTTTCTAAGCGTTGATTTGTAATTTACTTTGATATATAGATAGCAGTACCTATCTGGATGATTATTGTATCAAAATACCTTAGCAATTTATACAATCAATATGGAGAAAAAGGTTAGTTTATTAATTTTTTCAGTATGTATATTATAAGAAGAATACAATTAAAGTATTTCAATTTTATAATAAAACCTTAAGTTTGCATCAAGTAAAATTAAGTTTTAATGGTAAAAAAACAAGTTATGGTTTCTTTTGATAATAAAGTTTCACAATATTCAAAGTTATCAGTATAATCTAAAAATTTAAATGAGCTTTTAACTCTGCAACAAAAAAAAAAAAAAATGATGGATAAATTATAATAATCAACTAAACTTTATACACTGTTTATTTTAAGGCTCTATTTTATCAAGAGCCTATAATATTTCAAAAATAAGGTATTTTAAACTTATTTGTTTATAGCTGTCAAACAGTTTTTAAGCTTTTTAGTTGACTTAAGTTAAAAGTTTTTTATATCAGTTAACAAATACAAAAACAAAAAAATTACCTATAGTATTATTCCAGAATTCAGTAAGAAAGGAACAAATTTTGAATCTACATCCTAAGGTTTACTTCACTTAAAACATATTCTAATTTAGACTCTCTTTTTTTATAGTTGATTTTTGTATTTTATATCAAAAAGAAACCTTAAGGAGTAATCCTAATAGTTTTAAATTTGTCAATGCTCCAACAGCAAAACATGTTAGTAAAAATTTAGTTTTCTTTAATAAGACATCATAAGCTGTACGTAACTGCTACATTAATTTTATATTTTACTTTCTAGTTAATAATTAGTTCATTTTATTTAATTTAAAAATAAAATTAGTATTGGACCAAGTCACGGAGAGACCAGCTGAAGCAAGAAACAGGAAAATTATCAGCAGCAGACAAGAAGCTAGTAGCGTTAGCAATCAAGGTAAAATATTTTTTAAACATATAATAAATAACTAGACAGTTCTTAGTCCTTTGAACATAACTTTGTTTTAATGCTTGAAACTTCTCTTAATGAAACAGTTTTAATAAAATTTATGTACATCAGAATGAGCACGGAACTGTTGTGTTTTCATTTTATTTTTGTTGAAGTTCTTAATTTTTTTGTACGAAATACAACTTTTTTAACAGATGTACGAACCAGGAGCAACGTACAACTGTTCCTTGGTGCAGTACAACTTCGATCTTCTGAGAGACAGAACTTTGTATAAAATTCTAAGCATCATAAAAAAAGTCACTATGATGAAAATTGTTAGTTTTAGTAAGAGTTGTGTAAGAAATATGTAAATTAAGTTTTGTA
Organism: Thalia democratica; assembly: GCF_965202585.1. Classification (NCBI taxonomy): domain Eukaryota; kingdom Metazoa; phylum Chordata; class Thaliacea; order Salpida; family Salpidae; genus Thalia; species Thalia democratica. The sequence goes on along the minus strand of NC_139167.1, from coordinate 37,670,276 downwards.
AATTATAAGAGTATATTTTTTCAATCCACAGTAAAATAAAAGTTAAATGTTGACCTATGATGATAACATTTTATATTATTGAAAGCATTGATGTTATATTAATAACACACAACTAAACCTTATCTATTTTACTGTATGACTTTAGCTACGGGTTTATAAAAAAATATCTACAATTAAGTATTCGAGTGTTTATTTAGGTCAAATTAAAAACTATTTGACATTAGTATGCAAATGCAAAAGTTTCACATTCAATTATTTCACGATTTAATTGGAAGGTAACAAATTAGAATTTATACCAAAACATTTTAAACAATTAATTTAAATCCACATTTTAAACTAAAATTTCGTAGTACTTTAAATTTATTTAAGTTGATACATTTTTTAATTGATATCTAGTTAATAAAGTATCTGAAGTAAACTTTTTTTTTGGATATGGAGCTTAAACAGCAAAACATGTTTGCAATGGTTAAATTCTTAACTTAATCAACAAAAAATTATTAAGCACACTTAACCTTTGCAGAAATTATTGATTACTACTTCCTAATTTATAATAGTATACAGTTAAGATAGTACCTTTTTTTATATGTTTAGTATTGGACAAAGTCTCGGAATTATCAGTTGAAGCCAGATGTTGTAGAATTGACGAAAGCTGACAAGAACCGTTCATTAACAATAAAGGTTACAGCTACAAATTAATGATTTTAAATAAATAAATAACTGTTAATTTTTGAAAGTACGCGAATGAGTAAGGTTTAAAAAGCTAAATATTTGTTTCTCAATATCTCTTTTTAGTTACATTATCTTCGTTTCCATTCTCAATTTCTTAAAAGCCATTTGGTTTATGTACTTTTTTTAAATCGAATATTTTTAATAGAGGTACGAACCAGGGGAATCATATTAACAGTTCCTTAATGCAGTACGACTTCAATCTTCTGAGAGACCCAAATTTATACTGCGAGCAAATATAATGATTGGATCCTGAAAATCAGTGACCTTTTCTAGTGATGAAGATAATGTTTTTATTTTTATTGAAACACTTAAGTCGTAAAATAGTTTTGAAGTTTTTTTAAATGAACAAAAATAGCTTCGAATTAATTTAAGATACTATTCTAATTGCAACTATAAGAAAATACTCAATTTAGAATTATTAGTATGAATGAATATTAATAATTTTTTGATATTACTTTTTATTCTTGATTAACATTACATTTGTATTTATTTGCGTAATAAACTTTTATTATAGTAAATCATGATTTTTTTTCTACTAAATTTAGCAGCTTTTTGTTTACCTTTCTTCTTAAATTCTAGTTCTGCAAATCTATTTTTATCCAAAAAACTTAAAATAATTCACTAACAAGCTTTTCTGTAAACTTTCGTTTTAAAATCAGAAGGTTGAAAACTGGTAAAACCCTATATTTAACCAGAAATATTTTCATTAAATTCATCTAGAAGAAATAACTTACTCTATTGTAAGCAGAAAAATTTTAAAGTAACCACTGTTATATTTTACCGTTCGATTAATTACTGAAAAATCATAATTAAAAAGCTAAGACTAAAATAAAACTATTTACTAATGTATAAATAATGTCAAGTGTTAAATATCAACTACAGTATTTCGTAAATAGTCACTTTAAAAGTAAAGTAGGAAGAAAGACAAGTAACTAGTTTTCCTAAATTCGGTAGAAATTAACTCTTAGCGTAATTAAAATCCAATAATACACAAAAACTAGGTGGATATTTCGATTCACATTGTAATAGATAATAATTGAAAAATCGACTTAAGCAGAAAAAATACAATTTTAATGTTGTATATGTGATTTCTAGAATCAAGCAATTTGCAGGTTCAATTTGTCAACTATTCCGTAAATATATTTTAACTTCGGATATAATATAGTTTTAACTAATAAAGAAAATGAAGGTATCATGGAAACTAAATCAAGTCAAAAATAGCAGCTATTTTTAGCATAAGTAACGAACAACGTTTATTATTTAACTTTCTTAAAACAAAGCTTTTCTGTAAAAAATTGTTATAATCACTTTACTTAAACAGTTCATAATTTTCTAAAAATGTTTAAAACAGTTTACCTTCAAAAACGTCAGTAACAAGTTTTATCGAATTATAAAGAGCTTGATAAAGTTGCTAGCTTTTGGTATTTAGACTAAATTACGTCTTTTTTGATAAAATATTTGTGAAAGTGAATACAATAGATTAAAACAGGCTTTCCCAAAGTCGACAAAAGGATTAGGTCATAATCTTAAACTAGACATTCTGAGTTGTTGATGAAAGCAAAAAAAAAGGTCTTTTTAATGGTAGATTTTTTGAGAAATATTTCATTCAAAAGGAGCCTTTTGAAAAAAATGTTTGGGAAACCCTAGTCTAAAACAATTAGCTAATTTTATGTTTTAGTTGTTATGATTTTAAATGTAAAAAAACCTTAAAATTTGCTTCTTATTGATTTAACCCCTTTCTTTTCAGGAACATTTAATTTATTCTGACTTACAAGTTTTATGCCCTAAAAAGAATATTTTTTAAAATCCTGTCTTATTTTTAATACAAGCGATAAATTAAAAAAAAAAAAAAACTATTAAAGAAAATTATCAAAAGACATAATAGTTCAAATTTTGTAATTAACTGAAACTTCTGTAAAGTATCTTTTAATTAACTTTTACTATTTAAAAGCCATGTTTGTACCTATTTTTTGTTGTAAATAAAATACTTTACGAACTTCACTAAAAGTTGATGAATGGTTTATGAAATAAAAGTTAATTATTCGTGCACTACTGATTAACAACACTTGATAAGTTAAAGTTTAATAAGACTTAAAGATCATATAAGTTGATATTGTCATTATCAAAGTCTATATTTTCATACTCAGCTTCGTAGACTTAACTAAAACATTCGACCAAACTGTAGCTCAGGAGTCGGCAGCCTGTTTTAATTACTTGTTATTATTTGATTAAATTACACGTGTGTTAGTTATGCTTCCTAATAGATTACTGTTTCTCAAAAAGTATAAAGTAGAGTTTTTAATTTTTTTTTAAACAAAGAACTCAAAAAGTAACGAAAGTATTTCTAACACGCGTATATAAACTACTCTTTCATTTTTCCTTGTAGTTTCACTAAACATTCCATATTTTCCACTTAACTTGTCATAAAAAACGTGTTTATGTAAACCAACAAAAAATTTATTTAAAAGCTTACAAACTGTATTCTAGCTAAAACAGTATGATATGTTTCTACTAATAAAAAATAGTTTTATCAGCGAAACGTTGTAAACTATATGCAACCAACACAAAAATTATGTATTACTTGTTAGATATTTGTAGAAGAAGTTTATTTATAAATTGAAACAAATATAATTTAGTATTGAACCAAATCACGAAGAGGCCAGTTGAAGCTAGGTGTAGGAAATTTGTCGGAAGCAGACAAGAAATGTGTGGAGTTAACAATAAAGGTAGGAAAGCTTACAAAATACTTTGAAAATTTAAACCATTCTTAATCCATTAATCATAACTTTCATTCAATGCTTACCAGTGATGTTTAATACTCAGTGAATTAACTAGGACTACTAAAATTTTATTGTATCCACTAATAACTCTGTTTAATTGCATTGTAATTCGTTTTCATTATTAAAAACAGTTTGTTTGTGCATCTTTTGAGACAGATATTTAAAAATTTAACTTCAACGTTGTTTAGCAGTCTGAAACAACTAAATATTTTTAAACAGATGCATGAGCCAGGAGCAATACACAGCTATCCCGTGAACCAGTATTAATTCGATGTTCTGGGAGGCTGAATTTTACATAAAATTTTAAGCATCATAAAAAACGCAAAAATTTAAAATAACTATCCCTGAAGTTAACTTTCCTTATGAGAAAAATTATAATTTTGTTGTACTCAATTTCTTTGGTTCATTTTTTTTTCGGGCAAGTCATTTGATATCAGAAAATCATTTTACAAATAACATTTTGTAAAAAAAAATTTTTTTGGTAAATTAAACATCACTACTTTTCTAATTGCTATTAAAGAAATCATTTTAGAATTACCAATTTTTTTAAAAGTTATCTCATTTTCTAAGTTTGCTTTGTATGATTTTTTAAACTTCTTCATATATATTTTACATGCGTAATAAATCATACATTATAGTAAATCATGATTGTTTTTTTTTTTTGAAGTGAAATATATATATATGGTTTAGTTTAAATAATATAGATACATAATTTTAGAAAAAGCACACGTTTTTAAATTTATATGTAGTAAATAAAAACCATAAACCTAAGTATAAAAAGAAAATTGTGTTTTTATGCTAATTTTTCTCTGTTTTCTATCACAAAACAAAATGTACTGAAGTACTTTTTATAATTCCAAGTTTGGACTGGAGTGCTTTACCAGTGAGCCTGTATGGTGTTTTCGCTCATTTTAGTAAAAATATGTAGCCAACATAAATTTTGTTCGCATGTTAAATACTTTGAAATAAATAAAATGGTATTTAACTCAGTGGTTTAATTATTACGACTATAATTAACAAAAAAATGTTTTTTTTTTAAATAATTCCTTTTAGCTTTTAGACGACTAGTCTCTAAAACGATCAACATTAAAATGGCTTTAAGTACTCAATTTTACTCAGGAGAGCAGTTATTTGTTGATGTGAGTTTACGTTTTGAATTTTACAAAGTAAATAAACATGTTTAGTTATAAAAAGTTAGAAAGTGTAAAGATAAGATACTTTTTTTCAGACTATCTTTCATAAACAATTTGAAAGTATTAACATTTGTTTAAGACAAGTTTTTAAATAGAACAACAATAATATTTCTACGGATTTTTGTTATAAACAAATTTAAACAGGCAAAACAGTTCTACCAAATGCAAGCTGAGCTAATGTGGCAAAGAGAGAAGGTCGCTGCTTTGACAAACAGCTACGATCTCCTTCAAAGGGAAAATAAAATGAAAGACTTTTTAATCAGAGATCAAGCTGAGAGATTAAATAAACTCGAAGGAGATCAGAGCAGCTTGTTGGGGCAGCACATTGGAGTTTTGGTTGAAAAAAATGTTTTGAAGGAAAGTTTGGCAAAAAGTGAGCTAACATTGACTAACCTTCAAAATGAAGTGGTAATAATGGTAGAAGAAAACAAAAGAATTGATGAAGAACTTGAGAAAACCAGGTAAGTAATTATTATTTAATTATAATTTTATTTTAAAGATTAAACAGCGATTTTTTTACAATGCAAAATTTTTTTCAAAAGTTGTTTTTGGTTTTTTAGAATATAGTTAGACTTAATGTTAAATTTTTTTTTACCTTCTATAAAAGTCGCCATTTTGTACACTTGAAACCAGAGGAGGTTGGCATGCCAACTTCCAAGGGTTTGTTTAGGAGGGTCAATGGTTGACTCATGGCTAAGAGATCTTTGGCTCTGAATGCGAGCACTCTTAGCCCGAGTTTGAATCCTAGTGTCTGGAAGACACTCTGGATTTGGACTGACCCGTGACATAGTTTAAATTTACTTTTATAAAAATTATTTAATAATATAAAATACGAAGCAGTTGAGATAAATTTATATACTAAAAACTTAATAGTAAACCAATTTGTAACAAAATATAAAAAACTTAAAATGAATAAAGTAGTTAAAATTAGGCAAAAATTACAATAAAAAACTCAGGTATGAAAAAATCAATAAAATTTTATAAACTGTTATAAAATTTTATACAATGTTAACAAAATTCAAGAAAATACTTAAACTTGTCTAAAAACAATTTAAGTATCTTGCTTATAAAAAAGTCAATAAAATTAGTCACTAGCACACAGGAAAAAGGTGATTCTACTGGAAGACAATAAACTTTACTCCAATTCTTTCCTCAGAACTCAGACTACTCTCTCTAAGAATGCCCAAGCTTACAATAGTCCTTTCCTTGACTCAAAAACTATTGTTATAGCAACAATTTCAAATTTCTTATACTATAACTTGTCAACAAAGTGTTTCCAATTAAAAAATAGAAAATTGGAATTAAATAACGTATCGTTACATTACCTTTCCTCTCTTTTTTTTTTTTTTTTTTAAACATGCACCTATCTAATGAAGTATTGTTCTCAAAACAGTAAAACATATAAAAACACGCTAGTAAAGATGTGCAGTAACATCCCGCTTTCCTTCCTCACTCTCTTTAAGGAAAGAAAAGAATACATAGGTAACAAAAAACAAAATATGTATAAATAACGTCATACTAAGATTATCGACAAAATAAATAAACCAAAATAACAATCATGGCGACAAAACCCATAAAATCAAATACAGTTACACATAACATTACGGTCATGTAAAATGTCAAACTTCTGAACATAAATCAATAAATTCCATAGAACAGCAATTAATAAAGTTTTCATTTTTTTGTTGTGTTTTAGGGAATTTTTTCAATGTTTACAGTTGTTGTTAAATTTGCTTGGTTACTGTAAGTTACACAAGCAAGATTTCATTATTTATTAAAACTTCCCAACACAATAAAAGCAAACAAAAAATTAGTTTTTTTATAAAATAAAATGTTAGAAAAAATCTTTATTTTGTGTGTTAATAAAATAATCTTAAAGCCAAAATTTAAGATTTTGTTTTAAAAATTGTCATAAATTTAACAAGCAATAATTGTATTTAATAGTTCAACTTAGATACAAAAAAGTAAGAATAAATAAAATAAAAGTAAAAAAATCTTATTATCTTGTTATAAGTTAGTTTATATTTAGATAAACAAATCAACTCAAAAACAAAGCACATTTAAAACACAGAAATTTTTTATCCCAAATTACATATAACTAGTTTAAAATTTTTTTAAATAATTATAAGGATAAAATAGCTCAAAAAGAAATATTAATAATTTTGGATATTAAATAAAAAAAAAATAATTGTTACAGTCCAAACCCAAAATAATCCACCATACCATTGACCATGTCCTACTCCTCTGAACTATGGGTCTCTGCATAATTAACTGGCCCATGTGGTCTTAAATTATAACTATTAATACCTTCCAATTCATCAGTAAGATTTAACGGACCAACATAAGCTTTAGTATTTCCAATTGATACTTTCACAACCTGAGAATTTTTTATTATGTACAAAGAATGTTCTGTTGATTTATTTCTTACCACTTTGTATGGTCCTTCATACAACTTATCTAATTTCTTTCTGTTATTCTTTTTCAACCAAACATATCTACAATTAAAAAGGCCTGGCTGATAAAAAGGTGCATCATTTTTAGTTTTTCTGAACTTGCGGCTGACATCTGCCAAGGAATATACAAAGACCGCACATTCAAAAGGAGATGGTCTGGTGATTTGATGAATTTCATCAACTTCATCAAAAAGAAGTCGGCCACTTAAATTTAAAGAGCATCCAAATGCATACTGGGCCGGGGTGTAAGGGGAACCTTCAATAAATGAGTTGTTAATGGTGCAAGTAATTAATGGGAGGTGAAGAGCCCAAGTTGTTTTGTGTTCAAGTGAACGAAAAGCCACATTGATTGTTCTATTCTGTCTTTCAACATAACCATTTGTCTGAGGCGTTCTTGAAGAGGTAAACCTTTGCTCAATTCCCAATTGTTTACACGCCTCTTGCAATAAAAAAATTTTAAATTCTTTACCGTTATCTGAAAGAACAACCTGAGGTACTCCATAACGCCCTACCCAGTTTTGTATAAAGGCATTCCTAACAGTTATTGCTGTTTTATCTGGTATAGGAGCCGTTACCAATAACCCAGTTGCTCTATCTTTTATCATTAGAACATATTGATAGTCAACTGACTTATCCAATGGGCCTATAAGGTCTAAATGTAAAAATTGGAAACGTTGCGTGTTATTGGGAAAAAAACCTATGTTTGGCCTGTTATGTCTAGAAACTTTTGTCTGCTGACACGTGGCGCAGTTATTAACCCAGTGACTGATGTCATTCCTTAACTTAGGCCACCAGAAAGTTCTTGCTATGGCTTCTATGGACTTCTCAATACCCAAGTGAAGCCTGTTATGGGCTGCGTTGTACGCAGTCAGACGCAACGACTCAGGCAATATGATACGTTTAATTCCATCTTCTATAAAGAAAGCCATGTTTGCGTTTGTTGTGAACTGGACTTCTTTCTTTAAGAGGCGTGCTTGGTCAATAAGGCCTGGCTCCCTCCTTTGGAAAATTGCAATTGCCTCCCTATCCAAAGTTTTAGGGCTAACAGATTCTACATCTGAGCTTGAAATATCCAAATCATAAACTTCTGGAGTTATTAATTGCTCACTGTTATCAAAATCATCTATGTCCAGCTCACTGTCACTAGAATCAGATTCCGAACTACACAAGTAATCCGGATCCTCTTGGTGTGCTCTAACATGCATGGCTGTAATCTGAGGCGGCCTGCTTAGAGCATCTGCAACTGTGTTGTTGGATCCGGCTATGTGTGCTACTTCTGGATCAAACTCTTTTATCAGCATGATGTACCGTTGTTCCATAGGTGACTGATCTTTTAGATTATTGTTAATGGCCCCAACCAATGCCTTGTTATCCGTCCTTATCAACAACCTCCTGCCAAGAATTCTATATTGAAAGTGTTTCAAGCTTAAATAAAGGGCACGAAGTTCCTTATAAAAAGTTGACCTAACAGTCTTAAGTGGTAGCAATTTCTTTGAAAAAAATGCCAAAGGACGCATCTCCCCATTCTTGCCTTCCTGCTCGAGGACTGCGCCAACATGGGTATCAGATGCATCTGAAAATAGCATAAGTGGTTTGTTATGATCTTCATAAGACAAGGTAGTCGTATGTGCTAAAATAGCCTTTGTGTTTTTAAAGGCTTGAATATGCCTATCTTTAAGATTAATTTTAGCACGATTAGTAGATTTTGGACCTCCAGATAACTCATTGAGAGGTGCAGTTATTTCAGCAATCTTTGGAACAAAACGATGATAGTAATTCGCAAGACCTAAAAAACGTTTTAGGTCTCTCCGTGTGGTGGGAATAGGGTATTCCCGAATAGCCTCAACCTTTGAGTCTAAGACATTAAGCCCTTCAATGCTAACAGAATGACCTAAAAAATCTAGTTTTGTTTTAGCAAGATTGCATTTGTTTGTATTTAGATATAATCCATTGTCAGACAATATCTTAAAAACTGTCTTCAAATGAGAGATATGATCTTCCTCAGTTTTGGAAAAAATCAATATGTCATCCAGATAAATAAATGTAAAAGTTTGACAAGAAATAAAAATACTTTCCATCATCTGCTGAAATCTGGTAGGGGCATTTTTCAAGCCAAACGTGCAACGTTTTGGAATGAAAACTCCTTTATGCGTGATTATTGCAGCATACTTTTGAGAACTTATTTCTATTGGCAAGCTGTAATAAGCTTCTTTTAGATCCAGGGTAGAGAAAACACATGTACCTCCTGGAATGATTTCAGACAGTTCGTCTATACGAGGTAGCGGATAAGATAAAGGACGTGTATGTGAATTTAGAATAGTGTAGTCAATGCAGACACGATAAGTCTTATCTTTCTTTGGTACACAAGTAACTGGAGAAGCACATGTATCCCCACTACCCCGGACTACAGCACCTCTCTCTAATAGATCAAAGAAATGATCTTTAATTACTTCTCTTGTACCACCGCATCTCCTGGCCTTGGTCATTTTAGGACAATAATTTTCGACTATTATCTCTAGGGAATGATTGTGCTTTGGTGGTACAGTATAGTCAGGTTTCTTAGTAATTTCTGGAAATTTAGCAAGTAAGGCCTTACATCTTTCTTCGAAAGAATTTTTGCCTGAGTTTATCAGTTCGACACTGTTGATTGATGCAACTACAGGGCTGGGAAAGTCTGAAGCCACAAGGAGTTTTGTCTTCCGGCCTGAAATTGCTGAGCGTAATTGTGACTTGGCTGGCAGTATTTCTAATTCATTCGCTTTTAGAAAATCAAGTCCAATGATACCATAACCCCTTGACTCTGGAGTTATCCAAAAGGTATGTGTGAAATTACCTAGTTCACTAACATTAACTTCTATATCTGCACTCCCAACTGGGTGAATTACTGAGTCGCCTATTCCTTGGATACTCTTGCTATTAGGGAGAAAATATTTTTTAATACCATTAGTTAAAGACTTCGGTAAAAGTGATATCTCACTTCCAGAATCAATTAAAAATAAGACATTTGTATTCAAATCTGCAACAAACTGAAGATTTTGTGGCAAATTATTAGGGTCAACAAAAGAGTTTTTGACCAATTTGAAAGTCCAGCGCAATGGACGCTCCGGAGACTGTTTAACAGTCTCTGTAAGAGGACTTTTAATCCCGCCATCTGATCCTCTCACTGCGACGAAGACGGGAAGTCGTTTTTTGTTGGACGTTGAGCTCTGATACGTGCCATTTCACACGTCCCCGGGGCAGCGCATTCATAGGCGTTATTCCCAAACTTTCTATGTCTGTGACAGAGAGTACTTAAAGTCCCATTGTTGCCTGTATTGTTGTGATTGCTATTTTGTCTGCCTTGATACCCATTGGCAACAGGGGTATTGTTTTGGTGTGTCCGACCCTGGAAATTATCTATAGGTTGGCCAATGACTCTAGTATCAGGAATAAAATTACAATCTTGATGGCCAAAATAGTTGTTTGCATTATATTGGTAGCCAGAGTTTCGGTCTATATGTCTATAGCTATTCATGTGATAGTTAGATTTACTCTTTCTTTGACTTGGTCTATTAACATTGTAATTAATATTTCTTGATGCCTCTATACTACGTTGGTGGTTTGCATCACAAATGTCCCTACAACGACGCTTAAAATTTTCTATATCTAAGCTTAAGATTTCTCTCATTTTACCTTTTAAGTGTTCAGGAGCTAGGTGAATGTATAAAAACTTTCTTAAAGTGTTAGAGTCTTTCATTTCTGCCTCCCACTTCGTGACTTCTAGTTCCTAAGCTTGGCCGTTTAGATTGTTGAAATCAGGTCTAGGCAGAAGAACTCTACCAAGCTGACCATCCCTATTTGACAAGTAATCAATAAGACTCTTGTAACAACGTCTCCCATACTCGACAGTAGTGTAAAAATTTCTTATATCTTTATGTGGCCAGACTGAAGTCAAAATTTGGTAGCGCAATTGAGAGTCAAAAATTTCAAGACTTCGGCACATATCTTCAAAATAGCTTATTTCATCTCTAGGGTTAGCGGTAATATCTATCTTAATAATAGATTTAAGTTCAGAGATCCTATTGCTTAAATTGAATCCCCTATAACCACCCCCTGGCAAGTTAAAGTCAACATTGTTATTGAAATTTGAGTCAGGCTTGGAAGTTGTCCTCATTGAGTTATTATCAATATGATTATATTCACCCCTGGCATTCACTAACCCATTGATTATTTTAGTTCTACTAGGACAGGTCTGCTGTAGAGGATCTCTGCAACTGGCTTGCATGTCAAGCTCAAGTTCATGTGCTTCTTTGTTTATTGACAACAAAGTTTTTTTTCTTTTTTGTAACTTTAACTCTTTGAGACGTTTAGCTTGACGCTCAATTTCTAACTCAACCATCTGTAAATCTTGCTCAGTTGTTGCAGATGCTAAGTTGTCTGAGTTTATGGCTTGACTAGTGTCTTGTACCTCACTGGACACTTGGTAGGGTAGACAGACCTTAGTACCTAAGTGGGGAGAATTAGTTGTGTTGTGATACCGACCTATATTATGCATGCTTGAATTAACCTTGATGTCAGGCTGAAACTGGCCCACTATGGCTTGTTGACTGTAATTTTGATTGTGATTTATTTTAGTATTACTATTAATGGTATATGGTATATAATCATTATGGGTATCATGCATAAAGCTAGCCATGGTATGATCTGTGTGAAAATGTTGAGGGTCTTTACAACTTATGTTAGGGTTTGGTAAGTTGTCTTTTTGTGTCAGATGTGACTTACTTTCCCCTACTATTGTTTGTACATTGTTAATATCATTTTTAGACCCACTTAAACTTATGTTAGGTTGATGTGTATGACTGACCGAAAGGTCGTTATTCTTGTTCTCGAGGACGCCAATGAAACCAGAGGAGGTTGGCATGCCAACTTCCAAGGGTTTGTTTAGGAGGGTAGGAGGGTCAATGGTTGACTCATGGCTAAGAGATCTTTGGCTCTGAATGCGAGCACTCTTAGCCCGAGTTTGAATCCTAGTGTCTGGAAGACACTCTGGATTTGGACTGACCCGTGACATAGTTTAAATTTACTTTAATAAAAATTATTTAATAATATAAAATACAAAGCAGTTGAGATAAATTTATATACTAAAAACTTGATAGTAAACCAATTTGTAACAAAATATAAAAAACTTAAAATGAATAAAGTAGTTAAAATTAGACAAAAATTACAATAAAAAACTCAGGTATGAAAAAATCAATAAAATTTTATAAACTGTTATAAAATTTTATACAATGTTAACAAAATTCAAGAAAATACTTAAATTTGTCTAAAAACAATTTAAGTATCTTGCTTATAAAAAAAAGTCAATAAAATTAGTCACTAGCACACAGGAAAAAGGTGATTCTACTGGAAGACAATAAACTTCACTCCAATTCTTTCCTCAGAACTCAGACTACTCTCTCTAACAATGCCCAAGCTTACAATAGTCCTTGCCTTGACTAAAGACTATTGTTATAGCAACAATTTCAAATTTCTTATACTATCACTTGTCAACATCTCATTTGTTGTTGTTTTTAGCTTTCCCAACAACAAAGTGTTTCCAATTAAAAAATAGAAAATTAAAATTAAATAACGTATCGTTACACACTTTTAAATGTATAAAAGTTATAATAGCTGTCTGAGCAAAAAGTTTATTCAAGCTAATTACTTAGAGAAATTTTAATGAATAAATAGCTAAATATATTGATTTTTATATAACTATACTGTGTTATATAACTTGCTTTAGTGAATTTTAACTAATGATAATTTAAATTTGACTTAGAATGATACAAAAACTTCTAAATAGGGAAAAGTTCAAGCAAGAGGACGATAAATACAAAACAGAAATTACTAATCTTCAGAATGAATTAGTAATAAAAGAAGGCGAAAACAAAAGAATAAATGAAAAATTTGAAAACATTAGGTATTTTTTTTATCTTAGTAATCATACGCTATTCTTGAATTTCAGCAACTTATCACTATTTGAAATAATTTAAAATACTTAAAACTTTTAAATAAATAAAGTACCTACAAGCTTGTGCCTCGTCCCACTATTTTGTTTTAATCATCTTGAATTTAGTAATAAATGATACCAACAAAATTTGACTACAAACATAAATGAAACGAATATTTTCAAAACAGAGAAAACTTCAAGCAGGAAAGGTTGCAAAATAACAAGATGCTAGCTGAAGCAGTGAAAAATCTGGAAGAAAAAACTTTTCTCGTTATTTCACAAAATAACGACATAGAAATGTAAGGGTTTTTAAAAGTTTAGAACGTTATGATTAGATATCTAAAACATGAACTAACCTTAAACATCTACTAATGCTACACTAGGTAGTAGTTAGTTATGATTTGTGTTTTTTTCGATTTTATTTTATTTTATTTATTTGTAATTATGTGAAAGCTCAAGTAAATTTTAATCAAAAAAATTTAAGATTAAAATAAAAAGTCGAAGAACTTGAAAAAGCTTTGAACAAGTATCATAAAGATTGTATCGCTTTATCCGAACAAATTAATAAGCAGAAATTTGATTACTATAACCTTGATGCTGAGAAAATCAGTCTGGAAATTCAGCTGGTGAGTTTTTCGTAATCATAAATACGAATAAAATATTTATATTCTTTTAACTAAATACATTTAAATATTTATACAACTTAAATAATTTTAGTTGAAATATTTTACTTAAGTATATTATGCAAAGTAGAAGTATTGGTTGCAAATTATTTTTTTTAGGATCAAATTAGAAGAGCAGGCTGTTTTAGTTAGTTTTCAAACTTACTTTAGTTATTTAACTGGAGAACTAGCTTTAAAGCAAACATTTTTAGTTTAGAATGTTTTATCTACTTTTAAAGTAAAAGCTTATTTAATCTCTGAAGATAAGAGTAGATTTAAAAGTAGTCTTTCTCAAAATTACTACTAGAAAAATAAAAAAATCAAATAAATGTTATTTTTCAGAACGCTTGTTTAAAAGATGGTAAACGCTACCGCAAAATCTATTTGTTTTTTTGTCATATATGTTCGATTTATGTAATCATTGTTGGTACAAAGTCTTTTGTTCATATACCTGTTACTTTCAACTGCCGTAACATAGTGTCACACAATCAGAAACTTTAATGAAGTAATCTACTAACTTTAAATCAAAAGTAAAAGCAACAAATCAGAACTCAGCAAGTTGGTCGTTTTCAGTACTATGAAAATATAAAAAATCAAATAACTGCTGACTTTAAATCTTTAATCAATAATTTTGATTATGTAATTATATTATTAACTAAACATAAACATTGAAATAATCTATATGTTATTTTTAGAAGCATTATTTTTAACAGTTTTATATTCAAACTTTGATTTAAATATTTTTTACTACGTTTATAAATTAACTAAAAAACTTAAATTTATTGTTTAATTAACATTTTTTTATCAGTAAGCTTTTACATTTACAATGAATGAAAATAAAGTGTAAAATTATTTTGAAATATAAGTTTTGCGTTGTTAATATCAACAACAATATTTACTTTTTAAACTATTGTTACAAATGTAGTATTTGATTTTCAATTTTGATTATAGTATTAAATTAACAGAACTGTTAAAAACAGATGAACAAATCGATACTTATTGGGGGTGCTAAGTATCGGTTTGATAAAGGTTTATTGATGATAAAAAAAAAACTTCTAGTTTGAATTGAAATATGTACGTTTAGCAATGTTCTTACTTTTTAATTGTAAAATTTTATCGAAAAACTTTAATAAAAACTAATATTTTTGCTTATATCTTGATCATACAGTTTTAAACACCGAAAAAAAAAACACAATTTATAAAATATGGGAATTGTTTCTTAAAAACTTTTATACAAATCAAAACGTACTTCCCTGCAACTTTTTAAGTGTTTTAGTAAAGTGAAAAAATTTTAGCTTTATAAAGATCATAAAATTTTTGTTTCTTTTTACTTTAGAATTTTAATTTTAAACAAAATTTTATTTTTATTTCAGATGCTAAACATGTTAAGAAGATTACAGGGACATCAAATTTTAGTTTCCTCAAGACAAAATTTCGAAAATTTGATTTGATACATCTTAATCAAAAAAAAAGTAACGAAAATCTCGCACTCCAATATAAAAGAAACTGGGTTGTTAGATAATTCAAAGATGGAATCATTTTACGAATCAGGACAAACAAAAGGCAACCGTCGAGAGGCAACTTTAAAGATTAATTATAAAAACAACCTTATTGTTTTACATAAGCCATGAGGCTATAGATATAAAGGAAATATAAAAACATTAGTATTCAAAAAAAAATAATAAACATTGAACAAAAAAAGCTAAAGAGTATTCTTTAAATTATGAAACTTTGTAGGATTAAAACACAAAAAGTCTTTTTATTTTATTAAAAGCAAACTTACAAAAAAATGCTTCAACAATCTTTGTAAATATTTAAGAGGCAAACTTAATTTTTTCATTTATGTTTACTTTCAATCAAACTTTTAACCAGTTTTATTGCCAGCTAGTAAACAATTATTAAAATGAATACTTTTCTTATCTAAAATATATTAGTTTACTTTTAGACAAAATATAAATAATGGTAGAACAACTAATAAATCTTTGAAGAAGGATATTTAATCAAAAATATTTCACATATTACGTTGATAACGTAATAATTATCAATTTAAGACGATGGTTACTTTTTATATATAATCACTTTATAGTTTTTTACTTAATGAATTCCATAAGCACATCACTTTACTTACTAAGTGTTCGTATTAGCTCCTACTCTAGTTAAATTATTATCTTCAGTATAAAATTTATTAAGAAACTTTAACAACTTGCAAAAAGTAGATACTTCACAACTTTTTTAAAGTGTACCTTAATAAAAAAAAACCTTATGTATACTAAACTATCTGAGCAGTGTAAAAATTATTTGCACATAATTGTTAATTTACTTTGAAACACTGCTTGACAAAAAGTGTTTTAAAGCAATGTATTTTATTTGAAATTCAAAACGATTATAACAGTTTTTTTTACAAAATGTTAAACTTAGTTTTTTTGATGTAATTACTTTAATTTTTTATGGTTAAGACCTTATATACAATTTATATAAATTCATATAATATTAATAAACATTCTACTACATATGTTTTTTTAGTTATATTCAGTCCTTTTAAAAACGAGTGTTTCTACATAAATAATTAAGTGTTAAAAATACTTGTCTTCAATGATTTTTTCTAAAAATATAGCTGTCTAAAATACTGTTTTATTTACAATATAGTATAGCTACAGATTAGAAAATACAAAATATTGGTAGCTTTTTCATCTACATCAAACTATTATAATAAAACTTGTTAATCAGACACCAAAAATAATAGTACAACAGAAAACTACAATTTTTTTCAATGATAATGTTTTAATTATCGACGAAAGCTTTAAAAAACACCTATTGAAAAATGATTTCAGTCAGCGAGCCAGATAAAGAAAAGTTTTAGTCCTTGGCGGGCTTAAGTATTTCAATTTGATTTGAAGCAAGAATATTACTCAATTATCCATTTTTTTTTTACTCCAACCTCAGAATATTAAGTCTTAGCTTCTAATTTATCCTAAATTCTACCTATAACCTATTTATTAGTTCAGTCATAACTTTAAATTTCGAAACATCTAAAGTAAGTTTCGAACTTCTAGTAAATTTTAACTAAGATATTTTTATTTCTCTTCGCTTCACACTTCGGAAGACGTAAAGTAAGTTTCAAATTTCTCTTAATTTTGCCTATGACCTTTTTTTCAAACCTCTGAATGTCAAGTGTAAGTTTTTTATTTCGCGGGCCTAAAGTTATATATTTCATTTTACACATAATGCTCGAGGGCCGCACTTTTATCCTTCACGGGCGATAGTTTTTACTTATAACAACTATTTAGTTGGCTATGCTTCTTTTTATAATGTATTTGGTACGTACTACGTACAGAGTGTTTTAAAGTAATCAAACTTATAAATGATTATTTCTACTTAGTCTTTCACATTACATCTTCATTTCTTACCAACCTACTGGTTTAGAGTCAAAAAAAGCTTAATTTACATTTAAACCTTCAAAATGTATGAAAGCTATCGAGTAAAAGCAAATATACAGTATTTAAGAACTTTTACAAATAGTAATTGACCTATCTTGGAATTGTTTATAAACTTATAAAAGTTTTTTTTCTCCTTTCTTTATAAAACCTAAAAGTGTTTATACGAAAATTTAAAGGTTTTTTTTTTAATTTGCACCTTATTGAGATATAATTTTCTTAATCGTATCAATATAAACATACTGATTGGTTGATTTTTAGTAATTTTTCCTGTTTTTGGTATACTACCAATTCCAAAAATTTTAGAAATGGCCGAACCAAATTAATTTGCAACGATCAAAACTTTCAATGTTAAACAACACTTTAAGGTAATATACAATATGTTTATTACCTATAACATGGATGTGAATTTTTTCTAGTCGATGGGCCAGACATGCTAGAAAAACGTTAGCGGGCCGATTATGATGTAAAAAATATCGGTCTGACCGTTTAGATCTGGAAAAATATAATTTTATTTCAAGTTTCTTAACGCAAAAATGTATTAAAATAATCATTTTTAAGTTTTGCTGTATACAAAAATTAAAATTGATAAAACATTTGAAGAGCATAATTATTGAATAAAAGCTCAATGTTAATTGTTTTGCACAAAATATTTTAAATTTTATAAGCAAGTCGTCTAAAAAGCGCAATAATTTGAATCCCGCAAAAGTCTATGTCGAATAAGTCCGTCTAGTTATTTACAAAATTCTGCAACACCTAGTTCACCGACTAGAAAAGTTGCCAAACCATATCACAAAACGTTGAAGTAGCATGCAAAGAAAGATTTATTTAGGGCATTATAAAATAGTTGAAGTATCAAATACTACTTAAAAGTTTATTGGTCGACGTGAAAAGAAGAAGCAAAATTAATGTGAAAGTCGATACGCTTTGTTACAATTAAGGTAAATTGTTCAAGAGCAAGTAGAAAACTCACTTTTGCTTTTTTCATTAAAATTTTTGTTTCCTTGAAAGTGTTGTTAGTTTTTGTATTTTGAAATAAAAGGCTTTAGTTAGTTCATATATACTAGTCATATCGCATATTATGAATGTGTTATTCTAAAGATTTTTCCGGTATTTTAATATGTAAAAACTTTTTTTTATTATCTAACATGTGCTTAAATGCTTATAAAAATGTTGTTTTCCTAAACGATAATTTCAAAATACGCACAGACTAGTTGGTAAAAAATATAGATTTGACAAAACTCGCAATAACTCATTCAGAAAACATAAAACTTTAAAAAACATGGAAGAACTCGTTAAGTAATAAAAAAACTTTTTACAAAAAAGAAAAATAAAATGTATAAAGTAGTTTGAAAAAAATTAAATGTAAAGTAAAACGATCTACTACCAAGAAAAAACCCCAGCTACTTTTAAACAATAATTATTAAAAATATAGTTTTTGAATAACTAGATAACGAACTGCTTTTAAACAGAAGTTTAAAGCTATATGAAAACAAAAATAAGTGAAATACTTTGTTTTTAGATTGTATATATTGCAACTTATAATTACTAATGAAAAACTTAAAATTTTTGTTTATTATACTTGATAGTGTAATAGTACTTACGAAAAAATAGTATGATGTTTAAATAAGTAACTACCATCAAGAGAGCTAAATGTAATTTATATACTTCAAATAATTAAACTTTTCTTTAACAACTGTTATTAAAGTAAAGTTTTTCTTTGCTATAAATAGTATCACTTTAAATTCAAATCGTTTCAAAACTTACTTTTAATATCTGTTGAAAACAGCAACGGTTAATTAACTTGGAAAGCTGAGAAGATACGTATTACAAGGACCTTATAAAGTATTGATAAAAGTAAAAGCAATGAGAAAAACCATAAAAAAACTTCTATTGAAATTTTTGTTTTCTGTAATAATAAACTGTTTGTGTTTGAAAATTATTTATTTTACTTAAACGACATAAATTTTTAAATCAAGTTATTATTTTTAAAAATAAACTTTTAAAATGTTACTTTGTTCGTTTATACAACTATCAATTTGTAATATACTTTCCAATTTTAGATATGTAAACGCATGATGAAATGTTTAGACATATTAATTTTTACAACTACTTTATTTTTCTCTACAAACACTTTTTTTTGAATTCTTTTCATTTTAAGTTTATATATTGCTTTCATCGAAGATATAAAAGCTTTAGATTTAGTAAGAAGGAAGGATTGTTTGCTAATTTTTGAAGATTGAATGTCCTAAAAATCTCCTCAATATTGTGAAGTCTTTTTAAACATACTTACCGTTAGATTAATAAACGGAAAATTTTAATCAAAATGCTATGACTAAAATAAAATTATTTACTAATGTATAAATAATGTCAAGTGTTAGTTATCAACGACAGTATTTCGTAAATAGTCACTTTAAAAGTAAAGTAGGAAGAAAGACAAGTAACTATAGATTTCCTAAATTCGTTAAAAATTAACTCTTAGCGAAGTTAAAATCCAATAATACACAAAAACTAGGTGGATATTTCGATTCATATTGTAATAAATAATAATTGGAAAAAAATCGATTTAAGTTTTTAAGGGCAGAAAAAATACTATTTTAATGCTGTAAATGTTATTTCTAGCATCAAGAAATTTGCAAGTTCAATTTGTCAACTATTAAGTATGATATATTTTAACTTCGGATAGAATATAGTTTTAACTAATAAAGAAAATAAAGGTATCATGAAAATTAAATTAAACTAAGTCAAAATAGCAGCTACTTTTAGCATAAGTAACAAACAACGTTTTGTTATTTAACTTTCTTAAAATAAAGCTTTTCTGTAAAAATTTTGTTTTAATTACTGTACTTAAATAGCGCATAATTATATAAAAATGTTAAACATTTACCTTCAAAAACGTCAGTAACAAGTTTTATCGAATTATAAAGAACTTGATAAAGTTGCTAGCTTTTGGTATTTAGATTAAATTACGTCTTTTTGATAAAATATTTTTGAAAGTGAATACAATCGATTAAAACAGGCTTTCCCAAATTCGGTAAAAGGAGGCCATTAGGTCATAATATTAAACTTTAACTAGATACTTTAGAGTTGTTGATGGAGGCTAATAAAAGATCTTATGTGATTTTAATGGTAGACTTTTTGAGAAATATTTTGAAAAAATGATTTGGAAACCTTAGTCTAAAACAATTAACTAACTTTTATATTTTAGTTGTTATAATTTTAAATGTAAATAAACCTTAATTTTTGTTTCTTATTGATTTAAACCATTTCTTTTTTGATTCATGTTTTTTAAGAACATTTAATTTATCCTGACTTTCAAGTTTTATGCCCTAAAACAAGTATTTTTTAAATTTCTGTCCAACTTTTAATACAAGCAATAAGATTAAAAAAAAGTTTTTTCAATAAGTATCAAAGAAAATTATTAATAGACATAATAGTTCAAGTTTTGTTATTAATTGAAACTCCTGTAAAGTATCTCTTAATTAACTTTTACCTATTATAAGCCATGTTTTTACCTGTTTTTTGTTGTGAATAAATATATTTACGAATTTCACTAAAAGTTTATGAATTAACTTCAAGTTAATTATTCTTGCAATACTATTTAAAAATACTAGATAAACTAACTTTTAACAAGACTTTAAAATAATATAAGTTAATATTGTCAACATCGAAGTCTATGTTTTTATGCCCAGCTTCGTAGACTTAACTAAAACATTTAACCAGAATGTAGCTCAGGAGTCGGCAGCCTAGTTTAATTATTTGTTATTATTTTATTTAACTACACGTGTGTCAGTTATGTGTTTTTAGATTACCGTTTCTCAAAAAGTGTTAAGTTAAGTTTTTTTTTGTTTTAAACAAAGAACATAAAAAGTAACGACAGTATTTCCAACACACATATATATCCTGTTCTTCATTTTCCTTTAGAGTTATTGTTTTGTTTGTATTAAAAAGTACAGTATTTATGATTAACAGTACTTGATTTATAAACTTTTGAAATTACTGTTTAAAGTTTCGTTTTTATATTGATTTATATAACAGAAAATATTAAAATCTTTAAAGTATTGCATAACTACTTTCCACATGCTTGGTAGTAAAAAATCTAAATATTCACATTTGATATTACTAAGTACTGTTTTGTTCAGTTTTGTAAAATAGAAATCCAAAGTTGAAAATTTTTCAAAAAACAAAACTGTACAGATTAAAACAAATGAAACATTTAATTAAACAAAGCATTATCAAAACTGTTGGTAATTAAAAGCTCTGTAATTTAAACTTGGATGCAAAATGACTAAAAATGAACTAATTTTCTTGTTAAGTATGAACTTTCAACAAATCTAAAAAATCATATTTACAGTGACCGTGTTCTAAATTATGATGAAAAAAAAGTTAAACTTTAACAAAAAAAATTTTCGCTTAACCGAAAGTGCGAACTCAAAAAGTAAGTACTCTACTTAAAAGTTATTGTACTTTTTAATTACATAAATAGCTATGTAAGTTTAATGAAATTCTAAAGCTCCATATTTGTTACTCGAGACCAGACTGTATTCATAAATTATATTGGTATTTCAATTACAAACGTAAAAGTAAGTGCACAAAATTACTGAGCAAAAAGGCTACCCAATAATATTATAAATACTTCATGAAACGATTTAGGAAAAGCTCTTTTGGAAACCTTTTTAAATTTTAGCACTTAAATTACCGCCGAGAGAAAAAACAATATTATACATAAATGTGTTTTTATTTTTCAGCATATACTATTATTCGATATGATTACGGTTTAAAAATATTAAAAAGTCAATTTATGTAATAACTTTATACAGATCTTTAAATTTAAATTTAAATCTTTAAATTTAAATCTTTATACAGAAATCTTATTTCATTTAATTTTTATGCTTTGAACACAAAACAATTATTTAGTTAATTAATAAAACAATAGTATTTGATAGTTTAAGCGTTTATTTGTGATTTATTTTAGTATATAATCAGCAACCGTGATAAAATTTTAATATTACACAAAATAATTGAAAGATTCGATAGTCAACACGGATAGAAAAAAAAGCTTTTATTTTTTTAATTAAGTTTCACGTAAGAAGTCTATAACTCAAGCATTTAAGTTTCACTACTGAAAATAAATTAAAGTACTTTTGGTTTAATTAACATATAGTTGAAAGTAAGATATCAACAGAGCTAATAAAGTTTTCAATGGTAAAATTTTACAGTATCCAAGGATATTTGTTGGGTCTAAGAATGTAAATGAGATTTTTTTTCAGTAAACAAATTGTACATTTGAAGTTTAATTAATAATACTCAACTAAGCTTTATACGCTGTTTATTTTTTGACTTTGTTTTTGTTATGTCTTAATCTACTATATTTATAAATATTAAAAATTTAATGATGAAGTATGATCAAATCTTTTTAAGTCTATAAATTTAAATTGCTTGACTTTAGTGTACAATATTTCAGAATTCAGTCATAAGGGAACACATTTGAAACGTACACACTTAGCTTTGGTATAAATAATTTTCATATTTTAAACAAATTCACTAAACTTTCCATATTTTCCACTTAACTTGTCATAAAAAACGTGTTTATGTAAACCAACAAATTTCTTATTTACAAGTTTACAAACTTTATTCTAGCTTAAACAGTATGATATGCTTAACTAATAAAAATAGTTTTATCTGTGAAACGTTGTAAACAATATGCAACCAACATAAAAATTATATATTACTTGTTAGATATTTGTAGTAGAAGTTTAATTCATAAATTGAAACAAATATGATCTAGTATTGGACCAAATCACGAAGAGGCCAGTTGAAGCTAGATGTAGGAAATTTGTCGGAAGCAGACAAGAAACATGTGGCGTTAACAATAAAAGTAGGAAAGCTTACAAAATACTTAAAAAACATTTAAGAGTTCCTAATCCTTTAAACATAACTTTCATTCAATGCATACCAGTGATGCTTAATACTCAGTGAATTAACTAGGACTATTAAAATTTTATTGTATTCACTAATAACTCTGTTTAATTGCATTGTCATTCGTAAATATATTTGACATTAGTATGTAAATTCACCAGTTTTTACCATGACATTGAGTTATTTTACGAATTAATTGGAAGGAATAAATTATAATTAATATTCATTAATTTTATACAACTAACTTTATTCCACATTTTAAACTTCAGATAGGAATTTTTTTTACATTTATTGAAGTTGTTACATTTTTTAATTGATATATACTTAAAAAAGTATCTGAAGTAAATCTTTTTTTTTTGGATATAAAGCTTAAACAGCAAATTATGTTTGCAATGGATAAAATCTTAACTTGATCAACAAAATATTATTAAGCATACTTAACCTTTGCAAAAATTATTGATTACTACTTTCTAGTTTATAATAGTATACAGTTAAGATAGTATCTTTTTTAATATATTTAGTATTGGACAAAGTCGCGGACTTATCAGTTGAAGCCAGATGTAGTAAAATTCACAAAAGCGGACAAGAATCGTGCATTAACAATAAAGGTTACAGCTTCAAATTAATGTTTATAAATAAATAACTGCTAATTGTAAATTTTTGAAAATTAAGCGTACGTGAATGAGTAAGGTTTAAAAATTTATCATCATTTGTTTCTCAATATCTCTTTTTAATTACATTACCTTAGTTTCCATTCTCAATTTCTAAAAAGCCATTTAGTTTATGTACTTGTTTTTAAACGGAATATTTTTAATAGAGGTACGAACCAGGGGAATTATATTAATAGTTTCTTAATGCAGTACGACTTCGATCTTCTGAGAGACACAAATTAATACTGCAAGCAAATATAATGATTGGATCCTGAAATCCAGTGACCTTTCCTAGTGATGAAGATAATGTTTTATTTTTATTTAAACATTTTCAGTCGTAAAAATATTTATTAAAGATTTGAAATAATAAATAATAACTATATAATATGTATATATATATAATAAATAAATAATAACAGCTTTAAATTAATTCAAGATACGTTTGTAATTGCAACTAATAAAAATTACTTAGTTTTAGAATTATTAGTATTAATAAATATTAATAAGTTCTTGAAAATAGGTTTTATTATTATTTAACACTACATTTGTATCTATGCGTAATAAACGTTTTTTATAGTAACTCATGATTTTTTTTTGTACTAATCTAGCAGCTTTTTGTTCTACTTGCTTCTCAAATAAATATATTTTTATTGAAAAAATTTAAATGATTTACTAAGAAGCTCATCTGTAAATTATGTTCTAAAATCAATAATTTAGAAAATTGGTAAGATCTATCTTAAACCCAAAAAAACTCGCATTCAATGAACATCTAGAAGAAATAACTCTATTGCAAGCAGTCAATTTAAACGTAATCGCTATAATGCTTTACCGTTACATTATTAACTGAAAAATCTAAATCAAAAGTTATGACTAAAATAAAACTAGATAAAGTTATATTAATAATGTTAGATGTTAGTTTTTAAATTAAATTATTTGTAAATACTTACTTAAAAAGTAAGTTGGAAGAACTATAAGTAATTATAGTTTTCCTAAACTCATTAAATCTCTATGAACTCTGAGAAAAATTCAATCCAATAATACAAAAATTGCTTGGGTTTTTCGTTTCACATTGTAATAGATAAAAGCTCAAGTCGATTTTTTTCAATTATTAAGGGCAGAAAAAATACAATTTTTATGTTATAAATTTTATTTCTAGCATCAAAAACTTTGCAGGTTCAATTTGTCAACTATTAAGTAGGATTTATTTTAACTTAGGATAAAATATAGTTTTATATAAACTTATTGTTAAACTTTTATTGCGTTACGCCGTTTCCCTGCAGAGCAGTTCATCAGACGCTAAAAAAAGCTGAAAACAAAAGTATACAGGGCGATGAATTGGAAAATAAAAATACACATATAAATGAAAATAATATTTACATTTGAAATATGAGTTTTAAATAATATGTGGTTTACAAAAGTTAAATTTTAGAGTTAAGTTAAATTAAAATGAAATATAGGTAAGTTTAGTTTAAATAATTTATTAACTATAGATTTTATATATTTTGAAAATTTATTTACTAAACATTTAATATATTAGGATTTTGAAAAAATGTAAATACTAAGATTTGTAGGGGATTTTTAGAAAACAGAAATGGTCTTTTTACGGGAATGTTGTAACTTTAAAACAAAATCTTTACACAATACAAACATAAATACAATGTAACAATATAATTAAATAGAATGAAATAAACTAAATAAACTAAATAAACTAAGTTAATGCGATAAAAAATAAACTAAAAGTATTCCTTAGGGTAATGAGGGCATTGCGTGACAAGTTCATTTCTTTTATTAAGGATTTTTCTCTGGTTAGCATTTGCTATAAACAGTCTTTCAAGGTTACATATCGAGCACATGAAGTTTGGTTTAAATCTGCTTTTTGTCTGTCGGAGAATTTTCCATTCAATAGTGGGTTTCTCGCCTTTTTCATATAATTTCCACATGTAGTTGGCGAGTTGTGTACAGTTGGCGGGTTTCTTCTTGTTGGGTTTTGGAAATGATACTCTATGTTCGTACAATCTGTTTTTGAATGCTCTTCGGGTGGATCCAATATATGACATTCTCTTATTTTTCTCAGATGAGACGATTGCTTCGTATATTACATTTTCTAATTTACATTTATTCATTACTGGACATTGCTCTCTGTTTCTGCAGTTGCATAGCTTCGGTTCTATTTGTGGTTTTTCTAGCAGTTTCTTATTATGTACACTTATTAGTGCTTTAATGTTTGGGGAACAACAGTATGATATCTTGGTGGAACTTCTATTGAAGATTTTGTGTAATTCTGTTGATTGTGGGAAGTGCTTGTCAAGCAGTTTTAAAAAGAGGTTTCCGAATTTGGTTTTCACTGATTCACAGAAAGGTGGGTTGTAAAATATACATTTTCTTTTTCTGTTTTTTGCTTTGTTGTTATTAATTGTTGGATTATATTCGAGCTTATGATGGAAGTTGCTTTTGCTTAAAGCGTTTTGGTAGATTTGTTTCGCGTTATCAAATGATTCTTTGCTTTTTGTTAGTTTTGAAATTCTATTTTCGATCATTTTTGGTATATTTTTCTTAATTGTTCTAGGATGGTTAGAATCTTTGTCAATATAGATGGTCTTTGCGTTTGGCTTTACATATGGGCAATAATCATCAGTTAGGAGGTTTAAATGTATGTCTAAGAAGTTGGTGGAGGTTTCACCTGCACTAATTGTAATGTCGAATCCTATGTCTGCTAGTTTTTTTGTAATTTTGTTTTTTATTTTGCAAATATTACTCTTATTTGTTTGATTGATAACGGCAAGTCCATCATCTCTGTAGAGTCCAATTGACTCAATGTTTATAATCGTACACAAATGGTGTAATAGGTATAAACCTACAAGGTCACATATTTCGGCGCCGTGAAATGATCCCATAGGTACATCGAAGTTGTCATTGGAGTTGGTTTTTTTCCACATATTATTATCGTAAAACATTATTGATTTGCATGTGTGCAAAATAGTCTCTATCTCAAACTCTGTGAACCTTGAATAAGAGTTGGAAAAGTTGATTGCATCTATTAAGTGCTTTCTTTTGATAGTTGGGTAGAAGTTCTTAATGTCAAAATTAACGAAGCATTTGTGGTTTTTGTTGTTGATTTTTTCGAACCAATCTATCACTTCTCCAGAGTTTTTCCATTGGCTAAGCATGGATTTTTTTCTTATGGTTGTTATGTGTTTTTGTAGGATGGTTCTTGACAGTTTGCCTAAGTGGGTTTTAGATGAATATAGTTTTAACTAAAAAAGAAAATAAAGGTATCATGAAAATAAAACATAGTCAAAAATAGCAGCTACTTTTAGTATAAGTAATAAACAAAGTTTTGTTATTTAACTTTCTTAAAATAAAGCCCATTGTAAAATTTTTTATATAATTACTATACTTAAATAGCGCATAACTTTATAAAAAAATATTTAAAATAATTTACTTTCAAAACGTCAGTAACAAGTTTTATCGAATTATAAAATACTTTATAAAGTTGCTAGCTTTTGTATTTAGATTAAATTGCGTCTGTTTGATAAAATCTTTTTGAAAGTGAATACAATAGTCTAAAACAGGCTTTCCCAAAGTCGGTTATAGGAGGCCATTAGGTCATAATCTTAAACTTAAACTAGATATTTTGGAGTTGTTGATGGAGGCATAAAAAAGATCTTATGTGATTTTAATGGTAAATTTTTTAGGAAAAATTATATTCAAAAGGGGCCTTTTGTTTTATGTTTTAGTTGTTATGATTTTAAATGTAAATATACCTTAATATTTGCTTCTTTTTTGAATCATGCTTTTCAGCGAGACGTTGTAAACTATATGCAACCAATACAAAAACTATGTATTGCTTGTTAGATATTTTTAGCAGAAGTTTAATTCATAAACTTAAACAAATATAATCTAGTATAGAACCAAGTCACGAAGAGGCCAGTTGAAGCTAGGTGTAGGAAATTTGTCGGAAGCAGACAAGAAACGTGTGGCATTAACAATAAAAGTAGGAAAGCTTACAAAATACTTGAAAAACATTTTAACAGTTCTTATTCCTTTAATCATAACTTTCATTCAATGCTTACCAGTGATGCTTAATGCTAAGTGAATAAACTAGGACTACTAAAATTTTATTGTATCCACTAATAACTCTGTTTAATTGCATTGTAATTCGTTTTCACTATTAAAAACGGTTTGTTATTGCATCTTTTGAGACAGATATTTAAAAATTCAAATTCAAAACTTTTAAGCAGTCTCGAACAACTAAATATTTTTTAACAGATGCTTGAGCCAGGAGCAATACACAGCTATCCCGTGAACCAGTATTAATTTGATGTTCTGGGAGGCTGAACTTTACATAAAATTTTAAGCATCAGTAACCGTAAATCATGATTGTTTTCTTTTGAAGTGAAAAATATTTATATGATTTAGTTTAAATAATATATAAACATATTTTTTAGAAATAGCACATGTTTTTAAATTTATATGTAGTAAACAAAAATCATAAACTTAAAAAAGGTATAAAAAGAAAATGGTGTTTTTATGCTAATTATTCTTTATTTTCTAACATAACAAAATGTACTGAAGAACTTTTTTATAATTCCAAGTTTGCACTGGAGTGCTTTATCTGTATGGTGTTTTCGCTCATTTTAGTAAAGCTATGTAGCCAGCATAATATTTGTTCGCGTGTAAAACACTTTGAAAAATAAACTGATGTTTAACTCAGTGGTTTTATTATTACGATTATAATAAAAAAAAAAAATTTTTGAATAATTTTTGTTCACTTTTAGGTTTATTTCTAAAAGCAGCTATTAGAGTTCAAAAAGTTAATAAAAAAACTTAAATATGTATATGAGTAAAAGTTTTCTATCTACCACTTTTACTCAATTTTTTGTTACCGATTTAAATTCACATATTTCTGCATAAATAAAGAGAATTTAAAAAATATTCTACGTCATAAAAAAATAAAATTGTGGAATGAACTATTTTTATGTTTTTTACATAAAATCGAAAACTACATCAGTACAGTCTTATTTTAGTAACGACTAGTCTCTAAAACGATCAACATTAAAATGGCTTTAAGTACTCAATTTTACTCAGGAGAGCAGTTATTTGTTGATGTGAGTTTACGTTTTGAATTTTACAAAGTAAATAAACATTTTTAGCTATAAAAAGTTAGAAAGTTTAAAGATAAGAATTTTTTTTTTAGATTATCTTTCATAAACAATTTGAAAGTATTAACATTTGTTTAAGACAAGTTCTTCAATAAAACAACAATAATATTTCTACTGATTTTTGTTACAAACAAATCTAAACAGGCAAAACAGTTCTACCAAATGCAAGCTGAGCTAATGTGGCAAAGAGAGAAGGTAGCTGCCTTGACAAACAGCTACGATCTCCTTCAAAGGGAAAATAAAATGAAAGACTTTTTAATCAGAGATCAAGCTGAGAGATTAAACAAACTCGAAGGAGATCAGAGCAGCTTGTTGGGGCAGCACATTGGAGTTTTGGTTGAAAAAAATATTTTGAAGGAAAGCTTGGCAAAAAATGAGCTTACATTGAATAACCTTCAAAATGAAGTGGTAATAATGGTAGAAGAAAACAAAAGAATTGATGAAGAACTTGAGAAAACCAGGTAAGTAATTATTATTTAATCATAGTTTTATTTTAAAGATTACACAACGATTTTTTTACAATACAAATTTTTTTTCTAAAGTTGTTTTTGGTTTATTTAGAATATAGTTAGGCTTAATGTTTGAAAAACTTTTTATCCTCTACAAAAGTCGCTATTTAGTACACTTTCAAAAGTATAAAAGTTATAATAGCTAAACTGAGCAAAAATTTTATTCAAGCTAGTTACTTAGAGAAATTTTAATGAATAAAAAGTTAAATATATTGCTTTTTATATAACTTTACTGTGCTATAATAATTTGTTTTAATGAATTTTAACTAATGTTAATTGAAATTTGACTTAAAATAATACAAAACTTTTGAAATAGAAATCTTTAGAATGAATTTGTAAAAAAGGAAGACGAAAACAAAAGAGTTAGTGAGGAACTGGAAAAAACCAGGTAAATTTTATTATTTAATTAAAATTTTATTTTAAAGTTTTAACAGCGATTTTTTTAACAAAATTAAAAACTTTTCAAAAGTCGTTTTTAGTTTTTTGAATATAGTTAGATTTAATGTTTAAAATTTTACTACCTTCTACAAAAGTCGCCATTAAGTACACTTTCATAAAGTTATAATAGATAAATGAGCAAAAAGTTTATTCAAGCTAATTACTTAGAGAAAAATTTAATGCTTAAAAACTGAGTATATTGTTTTTTATACTGTGCTTTATAACTTGCTTTAGTCAATCTTAACTAATAATAAATTAAATTTGACTTAGAATGATACAAAAAATTTCTAAATAGGGAAAAGTTCAAGCAAGAGGATGATAAATACAAAACAGAAATTACTAATCTTCAGAATGAATTAGTAATAAAAGAAGACGAAAACAAAAGAATATATGAAAAACTTAAAAATATTAGGTAATTCTTTTTCTAAGTAATCTTACACTATTCTTGAATTTCAGCAACTTATCATTTTCTGAAATAATGTATGTAAATTACTCAAAACTTTTAAATAAATAAAGTACTTACAGCTTGTGCTTCGTTCAACTATTTTGTTTTAATCATCTTGAATTTAGTAATAAATGATACCAACAAAATTTGACTACAAACATAAATGAAACGAATATTTTCAAAACAGAGAAAACTTCAAGCAAGAAAGATTGCAAAATAACAAGATGCTAGCTGAAGCAGTGAAAAATCTGGAAGAAAAAACTTTTCTCGTTATTTCACAAAATAATAACATAGAAATGTAAGTGTGTTTAAAAGTTTAGAACGTTGTGATTAGATATCTAAAACATGAACTAACCTTATACATCTACTAATGCTACACTAGGTAGTATTTAGTTATGATTTGTGTTTGTTTTCGATTTTATTTTATTTTATCTGTTTGTAATTATGTGAAAGCTTAAGTGAATTTTAATCAAATAAAAATTAAGATTAAAAGAAAAAGTCGAAGAACTTGAAAAAGCTTTGAACAAGTATCATAAAGACTGTATCGCTTTATCCGAACAAATTAATAAGCAGAAATTTGATTACTACAACCTTGATGCTGAGAAAATCAGTCTGGAAATTCAGCTAGTGAGTTTTTCGTAATCATAAATACGAATAAAATATTTATATTCTTTTAACTAAATACATTAAATATTTATACAACTTAAATAATTTTAGTTGAAACATTTTACTTAAGTATATAATGCAAAGTAAAAATATTGGTTGCAAAAAAAGTTATTTTTTTCAGGATCAAACTAGAAGAGCAGGCTGTTTTAGTTAGTTTTCAAACTTATTTTAGTTATTTAACTGGAGAACTAGCTTTAAAGCAAACATTTTTAGTTTAGAATGTTTTATCTACTTTTAAAGTAAAAGTTTATTTAATCTCTGAAGATAAGAGTAAATTTAAAAGTAGTCTTTGTCAAAATTACTACTAGAAAGATAAAAAATCAAATAAATGTTATTTTTCAGAACGCTTGTTTAAAAGATGGTAAACGCTACCGCAAAATCTACTTGTTTTTTGCCATATATGTTCGATTTATGTAATCATTGTTGGTACAAAGTCTTTTGTTCACATACCTGTTACTTTCAACTGCCGTAACATAGTGTCGCACATCCAGAAACTTTAATGAAGTAATCTACTAACTTTAAATCAAAAGTAAAAGCAACAAATCAGAACTCAGTGAGTTGGTTGTTTCCAGTACTATGAAAATATAAAAAATCAAATAACTGCTGACTTTAAATCTTTAATCAATAATATTCTATTACTAACTGAACATAAACATTCAAATAATCTTTATGATATTCGTATTAAATTAACAGAACTATTAAAAACAGATGAACAAATCGATGCTTACAGGGGGTGCTAAGTATCGGTTTGATACAGATCTACTGATAATAAAAAAAACTTTTAACTTGTTTTGAAATATGTACGTTTAGCAATTTTCTTACTTTTTAATTGTAAAACTTTATCTAATTTTTTTTTTAAACTACTATTTTTGTTTATATCTAGATCATACAGTTTTAAACACAGAAAAAAAACACAAATTATAAAATACTGAATTCTTTTTTAAAAACTTTCATACAAATCAAAACGTACTTTCCTGCAACTTTTTAAGTGTTTTAGTAAAATGCAAAAATTTTAGCTTTGTAAAGATCATAAAGTTTTAGTTTATTTTTACTTTAGAATTTTAATTTTAAACAAAATTTTATTTTAATTCAGATGCTAAACATGTTAAGAAGATTACAGGGACATAAAATTTTAGTTTCCTCAAGACAAAATTTCGAAAATTTGTTTTGATACATCTTAATCAAAAAAAAGTAACGAAAATCTCGCACTTGAATATAAAAGAAACTGGGTTGTTAGATAATTCAAAGATGGAATCATTTTACGAATCAGGACAAACAAAAGGCAACCGTCGAGAGTCAACTTTAAAGATTAATTATAAAAAAAACTTTATTGTTTTACATAAGCCATGAGGCTATAGATATAAAGGAAATATAAAAACATTAGTATTCAAAAAAATTAATAAATATTGAATAAAAAAAAGCTACAGAGTATTCTTTTAAATTATGAAACTTTGTAGGATTGAAACACACAAAGTCTTTTTATTTTATTTTAAGCAAACTTACAAAAAATGCTTCAACAATCTTTGTAAATATTTTAGAGGCAAACTTAATTTTTTCATTACTGTTTACTTTGAATCAAATTTTTTAACCAGTTTAATTGCCAGCTAAGATAACCAATTATTAAAATGTATACTTTTCTTAATATAAGTTTTATCTAAAATATATTAGTTGACTTTTAGACAAAGTATAAACAACGGTAGAACAACTAATAAACTTTTAAAGAAGGTTATTTAATCAAAAATATCGCACATAATACATTGATATACATAACAACGTATCAATTTAAGACAATGGTTACTTTTTATATATAATCACTTTATAGTTTTTTACTTAATAAATTCCAAAAGCACATTACTTTACTTACTAAGTGTTCGTATTAGCTCCTACTATAATTAAATTATTATCTTCAGTATAAAATTTATTAAGAAACTTTAACAACTTACAAAAAGTAGATACTTCACAACATTTTTAAAGTGAACCTAAATGTTTAAAAAAAACCTTATGTATACTAAACTATCTAAGCAGTGTAAAAATTATTTGCACATAATTGACATAATTGTTAATTTACTTTGAAACACTGCTTGACAAAAAGCGTTTTAAAGCAATGTATTTTATTTGAAATAAAAATTTCAAAATTATAAACGATTGTAACAGTTTTTTTTATAAAATGTTAAACTCAATTTTTTCGATGTAATTATTTTAAGCTTTTATGGTTAAAACCTTATGTATAATTTATAAAAATTCATAAAATATTAATAAACATTTTACTATTTTTTTTAAAGTTATATTTAGTCCTTTTTAAAAAGAGTGTTTCTAAATAAATAATTAAGTGTTAAAATATACTTGTCTTCAAAGAATTTTTCTAAAATACAGCTGTCCAAAATACTGTTTCATTTACAATATAGTATAGCTACAGATTAGAAAATACAAAATATTGGTAGCTTTTTCATCTATATCAAACTATTATAACAAAATTTGTTAATCAGACACCAAAAATAATAGCAAAACAGAACATCCATATAAACATACTGATTAGTTGATTTTTAGTCATTTTTCCTGTTTTTAATATACTACCAATTCCACAGGTTTTCGACCTGGCCGAACCGAATTAATTTGCAATGTTTAATACTTTCAATGTTTAACAACTCTTTAAAGTAAAATTCAATATGTTTATTACCTATAACAAGGGTGTGAATTTTTTTTCTAGTCGATGGGTACAGACATGCTAGAAAAACGTTAGCGGATCGATTATGATGTAAAAAATATCGGTCTGACCGTTTAGATCTGGAAAAATATAATTTTATTTCAAGTTTTTAAGGCAAAAACGTATCAAGATAGTCATTTTTAAGTTCTGTTGTGCACAAAAATTAAAATTGATAAAACATTTGAAGAGCATAATTATTATATAAAAGCTCAATGTTAATTGTTTTGCGCAAAATATTTAGATTTTAAAAGCAAGTCGTCTCAAAAGCGCAATAGTATGCATCCCGCAAAAATAAATTCGTCTAGTTATTTACAAAATTCTGCAACACCTAGTTCACCATCTAGAAAAGTTGCCAAACCATTTTTAATTCATTTTATATAACACAAAAAATTGACTGAATTGAAAACAAAAAGTTATAGAAAAATTTGTTTCATAGGAATAGCATTTTCATAAGTACTTGTTTTGTTAAAACTATCGACATTTGTCTTTGTTATAAATAACACAGTCTAACGGAGTTTTGTAAATAAAATGAAATTAGTTTACAATGAAAGTATCTACCATTAATGTGAAGAGCCTCTAAACTTTATTAGTACTTAATAATGTTGTATAGATATAAACATATGTAGAAATTATTAACAAAAAAATATAAAGGAAGTATAGTACAAAACTTAAAAATTATAAAATTTAAAGTTTTGCCTTCCGGTTTCTTGAGTAGAAATATAAAATAAAAATAAAATACACAGTAATAATTACAATATACAATTTTTAGAAAAAACTTTTTGCAGGCCTCGCAATGTTAAAAACTGTATAGAAATAGTGTTTAAACGCAAATTAAAATTAATTTGAGTTTAATCAAATGTTTTAAAGTTTATAAGTTTAAACTGCTTGACTTTAGTATACCATACAATATTTCATAATCCAGTCATAAAGAAACAAATTTTAAACCTACATACCAAGGTTTGGTATAAATAATTTTCATATTTTAAATTGTAATTCACTAAACTATCAATATTTTCCACTTAACTTGTCATAAAAAGCGTGTTTATGTAAACCAACAATTTTTTTATTTAAAAGTTTACAAACTGTATTTTTGCTTAAACAGTATGATATGTTTCTACTAATAAAAAATAGTTTTATCAGCGAAACGTTGTAAACTGTATGCAACCAACAAAAACATCATATATTACTTGTTAGATATTTATAGTAGAAGCTATTTTCATAAATTGAAACAAATATAATTTAGTATTGAACCAAGTCACGAAAAGGCAAGTTGAAGCTAGATGTAGGAATTTTGTCGGAAGCAGACAAGAAATGTGTGGCGTTAACAATAAAGATATGAATACTCATAAGATACTTAAAAAAATCTAAACCGTTCTTAATCCTTTAAACATAACTTTCATTCAATGCGTACCTTCTATGAATTAATTATGACTACTAAAATTTTAATGTTTTTACTAATAACTCTGTTAAATTGCATTTTCGTTCGTTTTTGTTATTAAAAACTTTTTTTTCATCTTTTGAGACAGATATTTAAAAATTTAAGTTTAAAGTTGTTTAGCAGTCTCAAACAGTTAAATATTTTTAAACCGATGCTTGAACCTGGAGCAACACACAACTATTTCGTGAACCAGTATGAGTTCGATTTCGTGAGAGGCAAAACTTTGTATGAAATTTTAAGCATCATAAAAAACACGAATAATATTAGTAATTAAACCTAAAATTATTTTTTCTTTTGAGAAAAATTATAGCTTTATTGTACTCAATTTTTTTTCGGGCAAGTTATTTGATGTCAGAAAAGTCCTTTTACAAACAACATTTTGTAAAAAAAATAGTTTTTGTTAAATTAAATACCACTACTATTCTGATTGCTATCAAAAAATCATTTTAGAATCATTAATCTTTTTAAAAATTATAAAATTTTCTGAATTTACTTTGTATGATTTTTTAAACTTCCTTATGTGTATTTTACATGCGTAACAAATAATATATTATTGTAAATCATGATTGTTTTTTTTTTTTGAAGTGAAAAAAATATATATAATTAAAGGAATCTAATTCAGCTTGTGAATTTATTTTTTAATTGAAAATTCAAAAAGTATTATTAACTAAAACAAATAAATTTTACATTTGATAAGACCTTAACCTTATACAGATATATATATATATATATACTATTATCACAATGATATCTAGTAGTAATAAATGAGATTATTTCTATCAGGTGAAGTAAATAGAAATTGTAAAATATTTTTAGCTTAAATAAGTAACGACTGGCTATTACTTATCAAAATTATTTGCAAACGATTTATTTATGTTGATGAACAATATTTATAGTCATATAAACTTATTGTTAAACTTTTATTGCGTTACGCCGTTTCCCTGCAGAGCAGTTCATCAGACGCTAAAAAAAGCTTATTCAATATATTTGAATGAAAAAATATTTATAGTCAATAGAGTACTTTATAAAAACAAGTACAAGATATACTGTTTATTGAACGACAAAAAAAAACGCTCAAACTATTGAACCTAGGACTTGGTGCACGAAAAACCTTTCGGTTATTCTTGGATTCTTTTAAACGTTTTGTCCAGGACGTCCAGGAAGATACCGTATTCACAAATCTTAGATCCGGCGGGATCTGGATATTTTTTTCAAATTAATATCCGGATCCGTATCTAAAAAGGAAATATCGGGTAGAACACTAGATATAATACTGCTAAGAGATCTCTTGTAAACTTGTCTGTAAAGACTAAGTTGTAAGGATAGTTATTTAAAATTTAAAAATTTAGCAAAAAGAATATTATTTTACCGTTACAAATTTTTTTGATTCAAAAAAGTTGTTTATTGTATTTAAATGAAAGTTTAGTAATATACTTGAATCTTTTTGCAGTTTAAATTCCTTAATATATCTTTTTGTTTTAAGTAGTCATACAAAAACAGTAATCAGTTTCAAGTTAATGATTTTTTTTTTGTTTTTGGAATGATATGTTTTTAAAAGTTAATAAGTTTAAATAAAAAATGAATTAAACGACACTGTACTTCCACAGTAAGTAAAGAAGTGACCACAGCAATTTTAACCACTTTGTTATACAACTATTTGTCACCTTTAAAAAGTTTTATTTTTCGAGAAAACACACGTTTTTAACTTTATATGTAGTAAATAAAAATCATAAACCTAAAAAATGTATAAAAAGAAAATTCTGTTTTATGCTAAATTTTATCTGTTTTCTACCACAAAACAAAATGTACTGAAGTACTTTTTATATTTCCAAGTTTGGACTGGAGTGCTTTACCTGTATGGTGTTTTCGCTCATTTTAGTAAAACTATGTGGCCAACATAAATTTTGTTCGCGTGTAAAATACTTTGAAATAAATAAAATGGTATTTAACTCAGTGATTTTATCATTACGATTAAGATAAATAAAAGTTATTTTTTGTTAATAATTCTTGTTAAATTTTAGGTTTATGTTTGAGTACAAAAAGAATTAAATAAAAGTTTCTATATGCCACTTTTGCTCAATTTTTTGTTACCGATTCAAAGACACAGATTTCTGCAGAAATAAAGAGAATTTAAAAGTATCTACGTCATAAAAAAATAAAATTGTGGAATGAACTATTTTTATGTTTTTTACATAAAATCGAAAACTACATCAGTACAGTCTTATTTTAGTAACGACTAGTCTCTAAAACGATCAACATTAAAATGGCTTTAAGTACTCAATTTTACTCAGGAGAGCAGTTATATGTTGATGTAAGTTTACGTTTTGAATTATACAAAGTAAATGAACATGTTTAGTTGTAAAAAGTTAGAAAGTTTAAAGATAAGATACTTTTTTTTCAGACTATCTTTCATAAACAATTTGAAAGTATTAACATTTGTTTAAGACAAGTTTTTCAATAAAACAACAATTATATTTCTACGGATTTTTGTTATAAACAAATTTAAACAGGCAAAACAGTTCTACCAAATGCAAGCTGAGCTAATGTGGCAAAGAGAGAAGGTCGCTGCTTTGACAAACAGCTACGATCTCCTTCAAAGGGAAAATAAAATGAAAGACTTTTTAATCAGAGATCAAGCTGAGAGGTTAAATAAACTCGAAGGAGATCAGAGCAATTTGTTGGGGCAGCACATTGGAGTTTTGGTTGAAAAAAATGTTTTGAAGGAAAGTTTGGGAAAAAATGAGCTAACATTGACTAACCTTCAAAATGAAGTGGTAATAATGGTAGAAGAAAACAAAAGAATTGATGAAGAACTTGAGAAAACCAGGTAAGTTTTATCATTTAATTATAATTTTATTTTAAAGTTTTAACAGCAATTTTTTTTACAAAATGAAAAAGTTTTCAAAATTCATTTTTTATTTTTGTTAGTATTGTTAGACTTAATGTTTAAAATTTTACTACTTTCTACAAAAGTCGCCACTTTGCACACTTTCAAATGTATAAAAGTTATAATAGCTAACTGAGCAAAAATTTTATTCAAGCTAATTACTTAGAGAAAAATTTAATGATTAAAAAGCTGAATATATAGTTTTTTATACAACTATACTGTGTTATATAACTTGCTTCAATCTTAACTAGTAATAATTTAAATCTGACTGAGAATGATACAAAAATTTCTAAATAGGGAAAAGTTCAAGCAAGGGGAAGATAATTACAAAACAGAAATTACTAATCTTCAGAATGAATTAGTAATAAAAGAAGGCCAAAACAAAAGAATAAATGAAAAAATTGAAAATATTAGGTAATTTTTTATCTAAGTAATCTTTTACGCTATTCTTGAATTTCAGCAACTTTTCACTTTCTGAAACAATGTATGTAAATTACTCAAAACTTTTAAATAAATAAAGTACTTTCAAGTTTGCGCCTCATTCAACTATTTTGTTATAATCATCTTGAATTTAGTAATTAATTATACCAACAAAATTTGACCACAAACATAAATGAAACGAATATTTTCAAAACAGAGAAAACTTCAAGCAAGAAAGATTGCAAAATAACAAGCTGCTAGCTGAAGCAGTGAAAAATCTGGAAGAAAAAACTTTTCTCGTTATTTCACAAAATAACAACCTAGAAACGTAAGTGTTTTTAAAAGTTTAGAACGTTGTGATTAGATATCTAAAACATGAATTAATTTAAAACATCTACTAATGCTACACTAGGTAGTAGTTAATTATGATTTGGGTTTGTTTTCGATTTTATTTTATTTTATTTATTTGTAATTATGTGAAAGCTTAAGTAAATTTTAATCAAAAAAATTTAAGGTTAAAAGAAAAAGTAGAAGAACTTGAAAAAGCTTTGAACAAGTATCATAAAGATTGTATCGCTTTATCCGAACAAATTAATAAGCAGAAATTTGATTACTATAACCTTGATGCTGAGAAAATCAGTCTGGAAATTCAGCTAGTGAGTTTTTCGTAATGATAAACACGAATAAAATATTTATATTCTTTTAATTTAATACATCTAAACATTTAACAACTTAAATAATTTTAATTGAAACATTTCACTTAAGTATATGATGCAAAGTAGAAGTATTGGTTGCAAAAAAAGTTATTTTTTTCAGGATCAAATTAGAAGAGCAGGCTGTTTTAGTTAGTTTTTAAACTTACTTTAGTTATTTAACTGGAGAACTAGCTTTAAAGCAAACATTTTTAGTCTAGAATGTTTTATCTACTTTTAAAGTAAAAGTTTATTTAATCTCTGAAGATAAGAGTAAATTTAAAAGTAGTCTTTGTCAAAATTACTACTAGAAAGATAAAAAATCAAATAAATGTTATTTTTCAGAACGCTTGTTTAAAAGATGGTAAACGCTACCGCAAAATCTACTTGTTTTTTTGTCATATATGTTCGATTTATGTAATCATTGTTGGTACAAAGTCTTTTGTTCATACACCTGTTACTTTCAACTGCCGTAACATAGTGTCACACATCCAGAAACTTTAATGAAGTAATCTACTAACTTTAAATCAAAAGTAAAAGCAACAAATCATAACTTAGTGAGTTAGTTGTTGCCAGTACTATAAAAATATAAAAAATCAAATAACTGCTGACTTTAAATCTTTAATCAATAATATTCTATTACTAACTGAACATAAACATTGAAATAATCTTTATGATATTCGTATTAAGTTAACAGAACTATTAAAAACAGATGAACAAATCGATACTTATAAGGGGTGCTAAGTATCGGTTTGATACAGATCTACTGATGATAAAAAAAAACTTTTAACTTGTATTGAAATAAGTACGTTTAGCAATTTTCTTACTTTTTAATTGTAAAACTTTATCTAAGTTTTTTTTTTAACTACTATTTTTGTTTATATCTGGATCATACAGTTTTAAACACAGAAAATAAAAACACAAATTATAAAATACGGGAATTGTTTCTTACAAACTTTTATATAAATCAAAACGTACTTTCCTGCAACTTTTTAAGTGTTTTAGTAAAATGCAAAAATTTTAGCTTTGTAAAGATCATAAAATTTTTGTTTCTTTTTACTTTAGAATTTTAATTTTAAACAAAATTTTATTTTTATTTCAGATGCTAAACATGTCAAGAAGATTACAGGGACATCAATTGTTAGTTTCCTCAAGACAAAATTTCAAAAATTTGTTTTGATACATGTTAATCAAAAAAAAAAAAAGTAACGAAAATCTCGCACTTGAATATAAAAGAAACTGGGTTGTTAGATAGTTCAAAGATGGAATCATTTTAAGAATCAGGAAAAACAAAAGGCCGCCGTCGAGAGGCAACTTTAAAGATTAATTATAAAAACAACTTTATTGTTTTACATAAGCCATAAGGTTATAGGAATAATGGAAAAAAAAGTGTAGGTTATGAAATTGTAACATGATCGAGAAAAAACTGTTAGTAATCAAAAAAAAAGAATAATAAACATTGAATAAAAATAGCTAAAGAGTGTTCTTTTAAATTATGATATTTTGTAGGATTTAAACACACAAAATCTTTTTATTTTATTTTGAACATACTTACAAAGAAAAGCTTCGACAATCTTTGTAAATATTTTAGAGGCAAACTTAACTTTTTCATTAATAATTACTTTCAATCAAACATTTTAACCAGATTTACTGCCAGCTAAGATAAACAATTATTAAAATGAATATTTTTCATAACTATAAGTTTTATCTAAAATGCATTAGTTGACTTTTAGACAAAATATAAATAACGGTAGAACAACTAATAAATCTTTGAAGAAGGATATTTAATCAAAAATATTGCATATATTACGTTGATATACATAATAACGTATCAATTTAAGACAATGGTTACTTTTTAGAAATAATCACTAAATAGTTTTTCACTTAATAAATTCCATAGGCACATTACTTTACTTACTAAGTGTTCGTATTAGCTCCTACTATAGTTAAATTATTATCTTCAGTATAAAATTTATTAAGAAACTTTAACAACTTGCAAAAAGTAGATACTTCACAACTTTTAAAAAGTGTACCTAAAATTAAAAAAAAACCTTATGTATACTAAACTTTCTAAGCAGTGTAAAAATAAATTGCATATAAGTGTTATTTTACTTAGAAACAATGCTTGACAAGAAACTTTTTAGAGTAAAAATTTCAAAATTAAAAACGATTGTAATAATTTTTTTTACAAAAATTTAAACTCATTTTTTTCGAGGTAGTTATTCTAAGTTGTTATGATTAATTATTATGGTTAAGACCTTATACATAATTTATATAAATTCATATAATATTAACAAAAATTTTACTACATTTTTTTAAGTTAAGTTTAGTCCTTTTAAAAAAGAGTGTTTCTAAATAAATAATTAATTGTTATAAAATGCTTGTCTTAAAAAAACTTTTCTAAAATATAACTGTCCAAAATACTGTTTAATTTACAATATAGTATAGCTACAGATTAGAAAATACAAAATATTGGTAGCTTTTACATCTACATCAAACTATTATAACAAAATTTGTTAATCAGACACTAAAAATAATAGTAAAACAGAACATCCATATAAACATACTGGTTGGTTGATTTTTAGTTATTTTTCCTGTTTTTAATATACTACCAATTCCACAAATTTTAGATCTGGCCGAACCGAATTAATTTGCAATGTTCAATACTTTTAATGTAAAACAACACTTTAAAGTAATATACAATATGTTTATCACCTATAACATGGGTGTGAATTTTTTTCTAGTCGATGGGTACAGACATGCTAGAAAAACGTTAGCGGACCGATTATAATGTAAAAAATATCGGTCTGACCGTTTAGATCTGGAAAAATATAATTTTATTTCAGGTTTCTTAACGCAAAAATGTATTAAGATAGTCATTTTTAAGTTCTGCTGTGTACAAAAATTAAAATTGATAAAACATTTGAAGAGCACATTTATTATATAAAAGCTCAATGTTATATGTTTGCACAAAATATTTTGGATTTTATAAGCAAGATCTAAAAAGTCATTATTTGGCTAAATCTGGATCCAGTAAATCACTAACTCGAGATGCTCCGGCCCGCAAACGACTATTTTTTTCCGGATCCGGCCCGTTGATTGAAAAACATTGCCCACCTCTAGGATAGAATATAGTTTTAACTAATAAAGAAATTGAAAGTATCATGAAAATTAAATTTACTCAAAAACAGCAGCTATTTATAGCTTAAGTAACAAACAACGTTTATTATTTAACTTTCTTATAAAAAAGCTTTTCTGTAAAAATTTTGTTATAATCACTATACTTAGATAATTCATAATTTTATAAAAATGTTAAAACTATTACCTTCAAAATGTCAGTAACAAGTTTTATCGAATTACAAAGAACTTGATAAAGTTGCTAGCTTTTGGTATTTAGATTAAATTGCGTCTTTTTGATAAAACATCTTTGAAAGTGAATACAATCGATTAAAACAGGCTCTCCCATAGTCGGCAAAAGGAATCCATTAGGTCGTAATCTTAAACTTAAACTAGATATTCTGGAGTTGTTGATGAAGGCAAAAAATAGATCTTATGTGATTTTAATGGTAGATTTTTTGGGAAATATTTTGAAAAATGTTTGGGAAACCCTAGTATAAAACAATTAATTAACTTTTATATTTTAGTTGTCAGGATCTTAAATGTAAATAAACCTTAATTTTTGTTTCTTATTGATTTAAAGCCTTTCTTTTTTGAACCATGCTTTTCAGGAACATCTAATTTATCCTGACTTTCAAGTTTTATGCCCTAAAACAAATATTTTTTTAAATTTCTGTCTTTTTTACATTTGATAAGACCTTAACCTAATACAGATATATATATATATATATATATATATATATTAAAGGTTTTATACAAAGTTCTGATCGATAGTGCTCGACAAATCAAATTGGAGCTTAATATTTATTTATTTAATTATATAAAAACTATAATTCATACAGCTGTTTCACACATTGAAATGTAAA
The DNA here is from genome assembly GCF_965202585.1 of Thalia democratica. NCBI lineage: Eukaryota > Metazoa > Chordata > Thaliacea > Salpida > Salpidae > Thalia > Thalia democratica. Next base: position 37,627,144 of record NC_139167.1, on the reverse strand, counting down.
ATTTCATGTGATCTTCAGTGAGTTGTAGTTTATTATAATAGTGAACAGAAATTTCGATTTTAGAATTTTTTATAGTAATTATGACGTAGTAATGGTACAGTTTATTGTACGATTAGTTGAATTTGAAATACGCTGTAAATATTATTCTATGCTTTTTAGGAAAGTTTAAAAAGATTATTTTGTAAAAATGTTTTAAGCTATTAGAAAAAATTTTTAAGCTGTTGGGAAAATGTTATAAAATGCTATAAAATACTCGTGTTTGCCGCTTCGATTTTATTTTGTTTTAATATTTAGTTGGTTTTAATTTTGTTAAAAAAGTATTTTTGATAATGGATGCATATGTTTTGTCTTTCGCTTTTCTTGTTTAGTGTTACGTTCTTATCTGATTTTTCGATTTCTATTTTTTCTAAGTTACAAAGTTTGCAGCCAAATTTAGTATTGAATTTTAATTTTGTCCTGTTTAATATTTCCCATTTAATTTTGTAGTCTGTATTGTTATCTTTTAAGTTCCATATGTAATTAGCTAGTTCTGTTGTGTGTCTTTTGTTAATATTGTTGAATGATGATTTGTGGTTTCTGTATCTTTGTTTAAAGGTATTTAAAGGTATTCTTTGTTTAAAGGTACAGGACAAAATTAAAATTCAATACTAAATTCGGCTGCAAACTTTGTAACTTAGAAAAAATAGAAATCGAAAAATCAGATAAGAACGTAACACTAAACAAGAAAAGCGAAAGACAAAACATATGCATCCATTATCAAAAATACTTTTTTAACAAAATTAAAACCAACTAAATATTAAAACAAAATAAAATCGAAGCGGCAAACACGAGTATTTTATAGCATTTTATAACATTTTCCCAACAGCTTAAAAAAATTTTCTAATAGCTTAAAACATTTTTACAAAATAATCTTTTTAAACTTTCCTAAAAAGCATAGAATAATATTTACAGCGTATTTCAAATTCAACTAATCGTACAATAAACTGTACCATTACTACGTCATAATTACTATAAAAAATTCTAAAATCGAAATTTCTGTTCACTATTATAATAAACTACAACTCACTGAAGATCACATGAAATTTTACATTTCAATGTGTGAAACAGCTGTATGAATTATAGTTTTTATATAATTAAATAAATAAATATATATATATATATATATATATTACTATCAAAATAATATCTAGTAGTAATAAATGAGATTATTTCTCTCAGGTGAAGTAAAACATTTTTAGCTTAAATAAGTAACGACTGGCTATTACTTATCAAAGTTATTTGCAAACGATTTACTTATGATGATGAACAATATTTTTCTTTAATAGAGAATTATATAAAAATCAGATATAAGATATACTGTTTATTGAACGAAAAAAAAAGCGTTCAAAATATTGAACCTAGGACTTGGTGCACGAAAAAACGTTTTGCTCACAACTTGGGAATATATTAACGTGTCCAGGACGTCCAGGAAGATACCGTATTCACAAATTTTAGATCCGGCGGGATCTGGATATTTTTTTTCAAAATATGATCTTGGTCCGTATCTAAAAAAGAAATATCGGGTAAAACACTAGATATAATACTGCTAAGAGATCTCTTGTAAACTTGGCTTTAAAAACAAAGTTGTAAGGATAGTTGTTTAAAATTTAAAAACTTAGCAAAAAGAGTATTGTTTAATCGTTACAAATTTTTTTTATTCAAAAAAGTTGTTTATTGTATTTAAATGAAAATTTAGTAATATACTTGAACCTTTTTACAATTTAAACTCTTAATATTTCTTTTTGTTTTAAGTAGTCATACAAAAACAGTAATCAGTTTCAAGTTAATGATTTTTCTATATTTCTTTTGTTATAAGTTTTTTTTCAAAGTTTATAAGTTTAAATATCAAAAAGAATTAAAGGACACTGTACTTCCACAGTAAGTAAAGAAGTGACTACAGCAATTAAAACGACTTTGTTTTACAACAACTATTTATCACCTTCAAAAATTTTATTTTTTATTTTTGCGAAAGCACACGTTTTTAAATTTATATGTAGTAAACAAAAATCATAAATTTATAAAAGGTATAAAAAGAAAATTGTGTTTTTATGCTTATTTTTCTCTGTTTTCTACCACAAAACAAAATGTTCTGAAGTATTTTTTATAACTCCAAGTTTGGACTGGAGTGCTTTACCTGTATGGTGTTTTCGCTCATTTTAGTAAAACTATGTAGCCAACATAAATACCTTTCGCATGTTAAATAAAATTAAAGTTTTTCGCATGTTAAATACTTTGAAATAAATAGAATGGTATTTACCACAGTGATTTTATTATTACGACTATAATAAACAATAAAATTGTTTACTTTTAAGTTTATTTCTAAAAGCAGCTATTAGAGTTCAAAAACTTAATAGTAAATAAAATACTGTATATGAGTAACAGTTTTTTACATGCCACTTTTGCTCAATTTTTTGTTACCAATTTAAATTCACAGATTTCTGAATAAATGAAGAGAATTTTAAAAGTATCTACGTCATAATAAAATAAAATTGTGGAATGAACTATTTTTCTGTTTTTTACATAAAATCGAAAACTACATCAGTACAGTCTTATTTTAGTAACGACTAGTCTCTAAAACGATCAACATTAAAATGGCTTTAAGTACTCAATTTTACTCAGGAGAGCAGTTATTTGTTGATGTGAGTTTACGTTTTGATTTTTACAAAGTAAATAAACATGTTTAGTTATAAAAATTAGAAAGTATAAAGATAAGATTAAATTTTTCAGACTATGTTTCAAAAACAATTTGAAAGTATTAACATTTGTTTAAGACAAGTTTTTCAATACAACAACAATAATATTTCTACTGATTTTTGTTATAAACAAATTTAAACAGGCAAAACAGTTCTACCAAATGCAAGCTGAGCTAATGTGGCAAAGAGAGAAGGCCGCTGCTTTGACAAACAGCTACGATCTCCTTCAAAGGGAAAATAAAATGAAAGACTTTTTAATCAGAGATCAAGCTGAGAGATTAAATAAACTCGAAGGAGATCAGAGCAATTTGTTGGGGCAGCACATTGGAGTGTTGGTTGAAAAAAATGTTTTGAAGGAAAGTTTGGCAAAAAGTGAGCTAACATTGAATAACCTTCAAAATGAAGTGGTAATAATGGTAGAAGAAAACAAAGGAATTGATGAAGAACTTGAGAAAACCAGGTAAGTTTTATTATTTAGTTAAAATTTTATTTTAAAGATTTAACAGCGATTTTTTTTATAATACAAATTTTTTTTCAAAAGTTGTTTTTGGTTTTTTTAAAATATAGTTAGAATTAATGTTTAAATATTTACTACTTTCCATAAAAGTCGCCATTTTGTACACTTTCAAAAATATAAAAGTTATAATTGCTAACTGAAAAATAATTTTATTCTAGCTAATTACTTAGAGAAATTTTAATGAATAAAAAGCTAAATATATTGTTTTTTATATAACTTTACTGTGCTATAATAATTTGCTTTAGTGAATTTTAACTAATGATAATTTAAATTTGACTTAAAATAATACAAAACTTTTTAAATAGGGAAAAGTTCAAGCAAGAGGACGATAAATATAAGACAGAAATTACTAATCTTCAGAATGAATTTGTAAAAAAGGAAGAAGAAAACAAAAGAGTTAGTGAGGAACTGGAAAAAACTAGGTAAATTTTATTATTTAATTAAAATTTTATTTTAAAGTTTTAACAGCGACTTTTTTTACAAAATGAAAAAATTTTCAAAAGTCGTTTTTAATTTTTTGAATATAGTTAGACTTAATGTTAAAAATTTTACTACCTTCTACAAAAGTCGCCATTTAGTACACTTTTAAATGTATAAAAGTTATAATAGCTAACTGAGCAAAAAGTTTATTCAAGCTAATTGTTTAGAGAAAAGTTTAATGCTTAAAAAGCTGAATATATTGTTTTTTATACAACAATACTGTGTTATATAACTTGCTTCAATCTTAAGTTAATAATTTAAATTTGACTTAGAATGATACAAAAACTTCTAAATAGGGAAAAGTTCAAGCAAGAGGATGATAAATACAAAACAGAAATTACTAACCTTCAGAATAAATTAGTAATAAAAGAAGACGAAAACAAAAGAATAAATGAAAAAATTGAAAATATTAGGTATTTTTTTATCTAAGTAATCTTTTACGCTATTCTTGAATTTCAGCAACTTATCACTTTCTGAAATAAAGTATGTAAATTACTCAAAACTTTTAAATAAATAAAGTACTTACAAGCTTGTGCTTCGTTCAACTATTTTGTTCTAATCATCTTGAATTTAGTAATAAATGATACCAACAAAATTTGACTACAAACATAAATGAAACGAATATTTTCAAAACAGAGAAAATTTCAAGCAAGAAAGATTGCAAAATAACAAGATGCTAGCTGAAGCAGTGAAAAATCTGGAAGAAAAAACTTTTCTCGTTATTTCACAAAATAACGACATAGAAATGTAAGTGTTTTTAAAAGTTTAGAACGTTATGATTAGATATCTAAAACATGAACTAACCTTAAACATCTACTAATGCTACACTAGGTACTTATAATTTGCGTTTGTTTCGAAAAAGTTTTGTGATCTTTGCTTTGTAGTTTTGCAAAAGTTTAAGTATACATTAATCAAATAAAAACTAAGATTAAAAGAAAAAGTCGAAGAACTTGAAAAAGCTTTGAACAAGTATCATAAAGATTGTATCGCTTTATCCGAACAGATAAATAAGCAGAAATTTGATTACTATAACCTTGATGCTGAAAAAATCAGTCTGGAAATTCAGCTAGTAAGTTTTTCGTAATGATAAACACGAATAAAATATTTATATTCTTTTAATTTAATACATTTAAACATTTAACAACTTAAATAATTTTAATTGTAACATTTTACTTAAGTATGTGATGCAAAGTAGAAGTATTGGTTGCAAAAAAAGTTATTTTTTTCAGGATCAAATTAGAAGATCAGGCTGTTTTAGTTAGTTTTTAAACTTATTTTAGTTATTTTAACTGGAGAACTAGCTTTAAAGCAAACATTTTTAGTCTAGAATGTTTTATCTACTTTTAAAGTAAAAGCTTATTTAATCTTTGAAGATAAGAGTAGATTTAAAAGTATTCTTTGTCAAAATTACTACTAGAAAAATAAAAAAATCAAATAAATGTTATTTTTCAGAACGCTTGTTTAAAAGATGGTAAACGCTACCGCAAAATCTACTTGTTTTTTGTCATATATGTTCGATTTATGTAATCATTGTTGGTACAAAGTCTTTTGTTCATATACCTGTTACTTTCAACTACCGTAACATAGTGTCACACATCCAGATACTTTAATGAAGTAATCTACTAACTTTAAATCAAAAGTAAAAGCAACAAATCAGAGCTCAGTTAGTTGGTTGTTTCCAGTACTATGAAAATATAAAAAATCAAATAACTGCTGACTTTAAATCTTTAATCAATAATATTCTATTAATAACTGAACATAAACACTCAAATAATCTTTATGATATTTTTAGAAGCATTATTTTAACAGTTTTATATTCAAACTTTGATTTAAATATTTTTTACTACGTTTATAAATTAATTAAAAACCTTAAATTTATTATTTAATTAACAATTTTTAATCAGTTAGTTTTTACATTTAGAATGAATAAAATTAAAGTGTAAAATGGTTTTGAAAGATAAGTTTTGCGTTGTTAATATCAACAACAAAATTTATTTTTTAAACTGTTGTTACAGTAGTTTATATGTAGTAGTTATGTAGTTTATAATTTGCAATTTTGAATATAGTATTAAATTAACAGAACTATTAAAAACAGATGAACAAGTCGATACTTATAGGGGGTGCTAAGTATCGGTTTGATACAGATTTACTGATGACAAAAAAAAACTTCTAACTTGTATTGAAATATGTACGTTTAGCATTGTTCTTACTCTTTAATTGTAAAATTTTATCTAAAATTTTTGATATAAACTATTATCTTTGCTTATATCTGGTTCATACAGTTTTAAACACTGAAAAAAAAAACAAAACACAAATTACAAAATACGAGAATTGTTTTTTAAAAACTTTTATTTTATCAAAACGTACTTTCCTACAACTTTTTAAGTATTTTACAAAAATGCAAAAATGTTAGCTTTGTAAAGATCATAAATTTATAGTTTCCTTTTACTTTAGAATTTTAATATTAAACACAATATTATTTTTAGTTCAGAAGCTAAACATGTTAAGAAGATTACAGAGGAATTAAATACTAGTTTCCTCATAACAAATTTTGAAAATTTGTTTTGATACATCTTAATCAAAACAAAAAAGTAACGAAAATCTCGCACTTGAATATAAAAGAAACTGGGTTGTTAGATAATTCAAAGATGAAATCATTTTACGAATCAGGACAAACAAAAGGCAACCGTCGAGAGGCAACTTTAAAGATTTATTATAAAAACAACCTTATTGTTTTACATAAGCCATGAGGCTAAAGATATAAAGGAAATATAAAAACATTAGTATTCAAAAAAACTAATAAATATTGAATAAAAAAAAATCTACAGAGTATTCTTTTAAATTATGAAACTTTGTAGGATTAAAACACACAAAGTCTTTTTATTTTATTTTAAACAAACTTACAAAAAAATGCTTCAACAATCTTTGTAATTATTTAAGAGGCAAACTTAATTTTTTTATTAATGTTTACTTTCAATCAATTTTTTTTTACCAGTTTTATTGCCTGCTAAGATAAACAATTATAAAAATGAATACTTTTCTTATCTAAAATATATAAGTTTACTTTTAGACAAAGTATAAATAACGGTAGAACAACTAATAAATTATTGAAGAAGGTTATTTAATCAAAAATATTGCACATATTTCGTTAATATACATAATATGTTTCAATTTAAGACAATGGTTACTTTTTATATATAATCACTTAATAGTTTTTTACTTGATAAATTCCATAAGCACATTACTTTACTTACTAAGTGTTCGTATTAGCTCCTACTATAGTTATAATATTATCTTCAGTATAAAATTTATTAAGAAACTTTAACAACTTGCAAAAAGTAGACACTTCAAAACTTTTTTAAAGTGTACCTAAATGTTTAAAAAAACCTTATGTACACTAAACTTTCTAAGCAGTGTAAAAATTATTTGCACATAATTGTTTATTTACTTTGAAACACTGCTTGACAAGAAGCGTTTTAAAGCAATGTATTTTATTTGAAATTCAATACGGTTGTAACATTTTTTTTACAAAATGTTAAACTAAATTTTTTCGATGTAATTACTTTAATTTTATATGGTTAATACCTTATATACAATTTATATAAATTCATATAACATTAATAAACATTCACTACATATGTTTTTTTAGTTATATTCAGTCCTTTTAAAAACGAGTGTTTCTACATTAATAATTAAGTATTAAAAAATGCTTGTCTTGAAAGAACTTTTTTTTTAATATAGCTGTCCAAAATACAGTTTTATTTACAATATAGTATAGCTACAGATTAGAAAATACAAAATATTGGTAGCTTTTTCATCTACATCAACTATTATAACAAAACTTGTTAATCAGACACCAAAATAATAGTACAACAGAAAACTACAATTTTTTTCAATGATAATGTTTTAATTATCGACGGAAGCTTTAAAAAATACTTATTGAAAAATATTTTCAGTCAGCGAGCCAGATGAAGGAAAGTTTTAGTCCTTTGCGGGCTTGAGTATTTCAATTTGATTTGATTCAAGAATATTACTCAATTATCCAATTTTTTTTTTACTCCAACCTCAGAATATTTAGTCATAACTTCTAATTTATCCTAAATTCTACCTATAACCTATTTATTAGTTCAGTCATAACTTTAAATTTCGAAACATCTAAAGTAAGTTTCGAACTTCTAGTAAATTTTAACTAAGATGTTTTTATTTCTCTTCGCTTCACACTTTGGAAGACGTAAAGTAAGTTAATTTCTCTTAATTTTGCCTATGACCTTTTTTTCAAACCTCTGAATGTCAAGTGTAAGTTTTTTTTTTCGTTGGCCTAAAGTTATATCTTTCATTTTACACATAATGCTCGAGGGCCGCACTTTTATCCTTCACGGGCGATAGTTTTTACTTATAACAACTATTTAGTTGGCTAGGCTTCTTTTTATAATGTATTTGGTACATACTACGTACTAAGTGTTTTAAAGTAATAAAACTTATAAATGATTTTTTCTACTTAGTCTTTCACATTACATCTCACTTTCTTACCAACCTGCTGGTTTAGAGTCAAAAAAAGCTTAATTTACATTTAAACCTTCAAAATATGTATCAAAGCTATCGAATAAAAGCAAATATACAGTATTTAAGCACTTTTACAAAAAGTAATTGACCTATCTTGGAATTGTTTACAAAGTTTTAAAAGTTTATTTTTTCTCCTTTCTTTATAAAACCTAAAAGTGTTTAATACAGGAATTAAAAGGTTACTTTTTAATTTTCAACTTATTAAGATATACTTTTCTTAATAGTATCAATATAAACATACTGATTGGTTGATTTTTAGTCATTTTTCCTGTTTTGGTATACTACCAATTCCAAAAATTTTAGATCTGTCAGAACCGAATTAATTTGCAATGTTTAATACTTTCAATGTTAAACAACACTTTAAGGTAATATACAATATTTTTATTACCTATAACATGGGTACGATTTTTTTTAGTCGATGGGCCAGACATGCTAGAAAAACCTTAGCGGGCCGATTATGATGTAAAAAATATCGGCCTGGCCGTTTCAATTTGGAAAAATATAATTCTATTTCAAGTTTCTTAACGCAAAAATGTATTAAGATAGTCATTTTTAAATTCTGCTGAGTACAAAAATTTAAACTGATAAAACATTTGAAGAGCATAATTATTGTATAAAAGCTCAATGTTAATTGTTTTGCGCAAAATATTTTAGATTTTATAAGCAAGTCGTCTAAAAAGCGCAATAGTATGAGTTCCCGCAAAAGTCTATGTCGAATAAATCCGTCTAGTTATTTACAAAATTCTGCAACACCTAGTTCACCGACTAGAAAAGTTGCCAAACCATATCACAAAACGTTGAAGTAGCATGCAAAGACTGATTTATTTAGGACATTATAAAATAGTGGAAGTATCAAATACTACTTAAAAGTTTATTGGCCGACGTGAAAAGAAGAAGCAAAATTACTGTGAAAGTCGACACGCTTTGTTACAATTTAGGTTAATTGTTCAACAGCAAGCAGAAAACTCACTTTTGCTTTTTCCATTAAAATTTTCGTTACCTGGAAAACTTTGTAAGTTTTTGTATTTTGAAATAAAAAACTTTAGTTAGTTCACATATATTAGTCATATCGCATGTTATGAATGTGTTATACTAAAGAAATTTCCCGTATTTTTATTTGTAAAAAGTAATTTTTATTATCCTACATGTGCTTGAATGCTTATAAAAATATTATTTTCCTAAAAGTTAATTTCAAAATACGCACAAACTAATTGGTAAAAAAAACTAGTTTTGACAAAACTCGCAATAGCTCATTCAGAAAAGATAAAACTTTAAAAAGCATGGAAGAACTCGTTATGTAATAAAAAAAAAACGTTTTACAAATAAGAAAGAAAAAAAACAGATAAAGTAGTGTGAAAAAAATAAATGTAAAGTAACACGATCTATTATCAAGAAAAAAAAAAGAAGCTAATTTTAAACAATAGTTATTAAAAATATAGTTTTTGAAGAACTAGATAACGAACTGCTTTAAAACAGAAAGCTTTAAAACTTGTTTTGTTTATTAAACTTAATAGTGTAATAGTACTTACGAAAAAATAATATGAGGTTTGAATAAGTAACTCTAATCAAGAGAGCTAACTGTAATTTATATATTTTAAGTAATTAAACTTTTCTTTAACAACTGTTATTAAAGTAAAGTTTTTCTTTGCTGTAAATAGTATCATTTTAAAATCAAATCGTTTCAAAACTTACTTTTAACTTCTATTGAAAACAGCAACGGTTAATTAACTTGGAAAGCTGAGAAAAAAGGTAATACAAGGACCTTATAAAGTATTGATAAAAGTAAAAGCAATAACAATAACCATAAAAAATCATCTAACGAAATTTTTGTTTTCTGTGATAATAAACAGTTTATGTTTGAAAATTATTTATTTAACTTAACGACATAAATGTTTAAATCAATTTATTACTTTTCAAAACAAACTTTTAAAATATTAAATTGTTCATTTATACAACTATCAATTTGGAATGTACTTACCTATTTTAGACCAGTAAAAGCATGATGAAAGGTTTAGTTATATTATTATTATTTTTTTTTTAAATACTTTTTTTTTCTCTACCAACGCTTTTTTTGAATTCTTTACATTTTAAGTTTATATATTGCTTTCATCAAAAATATAAAGCTTTAGATTTAGTAAAAGGAAGGATTTTTTGCTTATTGTTGAAGATTGAATGTCTTAAAAATCTCCTCAACATTTTGAAGTCTTTTTATACATATTTTAAAAATCTTAGCTCAGTTAAACTTTTTTCTTGTTATTTAATTCATGTAGTACAGGGGTCGGCAGGCAGTTGGTGGTCGCGGGCCAAATTTCAAGTTTACAAAGTCTTCGCGGGCCGCAGTTTTAGTTTTAGTGACATTTGAATAATCTTTTGGTTCTAGTTTTAGTCACACTAGAGAAAAGTTTTACTTTTATTCACCTTATCATTTTAAATAACTTTTAGCTATACATAGAATGACTATTTAAACTAATTTAAATAAAATTAGAATAAAATTTACATTGACTAATATACTTAAGTGTTAATAAACTTTGTACTTTCATAAGCACTTACTAAGTTAAATTTAATACTTTTGTAATTTTACATACAATTTAACTCTCTATAAAAACCAAACTTGAATGACAATTTATTAGTTACTTTTATATATTTGTTATATTATCAACTCCTTTTTACATATTTTTAAGAATATTAACTACAAAAAAAAGTTTTTGCGTGTTAAATAGTTTACATTCATTAAAAAATTTAGTAATTAATTAATTTAATAAAGTTAATACCTGTTTGTATTATAGAAAGCTAGAACAAATTCTTTAACATAATTAATTCTCGAATACTTAAATAAAATATCTTATTAGTAACTAGTCTTTTACATGGTTGTCACTTAAAAAGCAAAGGTGTCTGAGTTGTATCAAACCAGCCTAAGTTCATTAAAAGTTTAAAAAGCTAGTAAATCGTTGTAAATCAAGCTTAAAAACTTAGTAAAAATATCATCATCATTAAAAAGTACACAAAGTGTAAAAAAAAAAAAGAAAAAACTACAATTAGTAAACTACACTACAGTAATAAAAGCTATTCTGGGAATTCTAAGATTTATTTAAAGTGTTTGAAATAAAAGTTTCACACACAGCTGAGTTTTCAAGCTTTTAGAATAGCCTGTTTGTGTAGCAACCCAGTTAAAACAAAGTTCACAACATAAAGAAATAACGAAACTTATTAACAATAAACAAATTACATGCCAAAAAATATAAGTCAGCTGGAATGGACAATTAACACTTTCTTAAACGTTTTTAACAAAAGTATAAAACTTAATTGAGTCATTAGCGAAGAGAAAAACCTCTTTTTTATTAAACATTACAGCAATTCTTTATCTGCAATAACAATTTAAAAATATTAGTTGTAAAATAAAAGACGAGCAACAAAAAATACGTTAGTTAGGAGCTATTGCGAGAAACGATAAAAAACAAATCACCAAAGTCAGTTCCAACAAAGCACATGATTATCTTCAGTAACTACAGAATTATCAGAAAAAAGTTGTTAAGGCAAGTTATAAAGTAGCAAAATTTATTATTAACGATGAGATACCGTTTATAATTGAAAACTTTTTTAAAGAATTTTTGTTGGCAGTAATGAAAAACTTTTGTTTATTTCTTCAATGACAACAAAAAGTCCTATTTAGGAAATGCATTAAGGTTATAAAGTCGCATAAATCAAATTATGACTTTAATCAATATGTTAAGATGAGAGCACTGATAGAAAAACTATTGCTCATCTGAGAATTTTATTAGAGATGTTTTTTTAACTTCGACACTTCAGTATAATTTCTTGGTTTAGTTCAAACACGAAGCACAACAATCGGTGAAGTTTTACAAGTAAAGGTGCAATGCACCAAAAGTTTTTAGAAGTACAATTCCTTCTTTTATTTCTAGTATAAAGTTTAATTAAAGTTTAAAAAGTGTCTTATAAAGTATATCAATATTAAAAAACACTGTTAAGCTACTTTAGTGTATTTTTTAATAGAGAAATGTTTATTTGCTAAATTTTTTGTGTCAAATTGAAATTTCCTTACTTTACATGTAAAAATTGTTTGAAACTCCAGTCTTTTTTAAAAATTCTCAAATTCAAGTTTTTTTCCAAAATTTTTAAGCATAAAATTCAAGTTCAAAGCTTGAACTTGATATATCATAACATATATTATAACTGAAACTAACACTTTGGGTTGAACAAAACTTACATCATAAGTTTAATTTGCCACTCTTTTAAGCAAAAAAGCCAGCCTGAATTAACAAAAACGTTCCTGATATTTTTGTATACAAAAAACAATTCTAGCCAAAAACTTATAAAATGACTTAGTTGGCCTGAGATTTGAAGTCTTCAAATAGTGATAGTCTGAGTGTGTTTCAATGTTTATAAACTATCCCTAAGTCTAGTTTATATTAAATATGTAGCTCCAAAAAACAGCAAATGTGGGTATTGATATGCAAAGCATAAAAGTTAACTTAGTTTGACAAAATCAATGTTTGAAAAATGAATATGTATACCTAACAAAAACTATATTAGTTTATGTCATATATATTGTTTTAATTGTGTCTGTACAAATTTAGATATTACATGTAGAAAAAACAAACTTAGAAAATTATGCATAAACTAAACTTAAACTAACTAAAGTATTTTATAAAAAGTGGTTTAAAATATGAGCATTTTTTTAAGCTGGTGTGCATATAAATTAGTTCAAGTGCAAAGAAAACTTCTAAAAAATTAAAATGTGTCAAAACAAAACTTAAATGAACCTTTTTTTCTTATTCATATGTTATTTTAAATGTTTTTACACTAAAACATAATACTTACAAATAAAAAATATATAAAAGAAACTTAGGTACAAAAAATATTGGAAATAATATCTAAGCTATAAAGAAATGACACTTTAGTTAATAACTGTGCATTACTTTTGTACAAAATGGAAAACATTTTCATTTAGTTTATTTGATAAATAGGTATAATATAACTAACTTAATAAATTCAAGCACTCTTTTTTCAGATAATTACTTGCTGTTGTAAAATAGAAGTTATTATGAAACTCAGAAAAATATCCTGTTAGAATGCTAATCTGTCTTTTTCACATTTTTAAATTAAAGTAGTAACTTCTTCTAATTATTTTTTAATGTTATACAGAGACTTAAAACCAAACTAAACAAATTAAATCGAATTACCGAAAAAAATTTTAGTTTAAATATATTTTTGCTCAGCGGGCCACTTTTACATGCTCGCGGGCCACAAAATTTTCTTTCGCGGGCCGCATTCCATTCAAAAAAATAACGTGCTCGCGGGCCGCAGATTTACCCTTCGCGGGCCGCAATTGGCCCGCGGGCCGCAGTTTGCCGACCCCTTGTAGTATAACACAAAAATTTGACTGAATTGAAAACAAAAACTTATAGAAAAATTTGTTTCATAGGAATAGCAATTTCAAAAGTACATACTTGTTTTGTAAAACTATCGACATTTGTTTTTGCTATAAGTAGCACAGTTTTACGAAGTTTTGTAAATAAAATGAAATTAGTTTACAATGAAAGTATCTACCATTAATGTGAAGAGCCTCTCAACTTTATTACTACTTAATAGGAACGGTTATATGAACATAAACATATATATATGAACTATTAACAAAAAAGTTATAAAGGAAGTATAGTGCAAAACTTAAAAAATTTAAAGCTTAAAGTTTTGCCTTTCAGCTTCTTAAGTAGAAATATAAAATAAAAATAAAATACACAGTAAAGTATTAAAAAAATTAAAATAAATTAGAAAAAAAAATTGCGAGCCTCGCAATTTTAAAAACTGTATAGAAATAATGTTTAAACGCAAATTTAAATAAACATTATTAGATAACAGCCATTGTTTACTATCAACTAAATTAAAATAATATCTTAAAAATAAATATAATCCTAAAACTGCTCGTTTTACACTTGCTGTTTCAAGCTAAAACATGTTATAGGCTACAAAGTTATTTTCTGCCGACCGGATATGGCAAACCCAGCAGTAAAGTATAAAAAAATGTAACAAAATGTTTCCAATATACCTAAAAGAAGCGTTAAGACATAAATTTAGTGTTTTTCAGGCAAACGAACTCAAACTATAAAGTTTCAACACGTGACTTGTTGAACTTTAGCAGTGATTTTTTAATAAGCCTACTTGTGCTCTTTATCCCAGCAACTTTTGCCCTTCAACGGCGACATCTTCTTTTATGCACTAACTACACCAGTTGTTTACATGTTGAAGGACAAAAGTTGCTTGAGTAAAAAGAATTAATTTACAAATACTCGTAAACACATTTAAGAATTCACTATTGAAGTTCAATAAGTTTTTAAAAGTATATGTTTTTTGAAATGAGCAAAATTTCTGTCAAACAACATGTCACATAAAGTGTATTTTTGGTCTATTTTAAAATAATTGTTTTAAAATAATTTAGTACAGTAATTTATTTTCCCTATGCTTATAAGTACTACGGAATACTTCAGGACCAAGCAAACTAAACATTAACAAAAATCTGGAGATTTGTTTTTTTTTACTAAACTTTAAATAACCTTTAATTATCATTGTTTGAGTAATTTTGTAAATGCCAGTAGCTTAAGTTGTCAAAAAAATTGTGATAAAATTGCAAAATTTGCATTTTCAGTTAAACTACAAATTGTTATAGTTAGCTTTATAGTTTTATGAAGCAAAAAAAGTGTAAAAAACTTAAACTTACGTGTTGAGAATAATTTTTTCAAATTTTTTATATATAAAACCATTTATATTACTTAATTCTTTTTAGTTTGGTAATTTTACTATTAATAGCTACTTAAGTAAAATCAAAAAATAGATTGTCTTTAAACGTAATTGAGTTAGTATTAAATGAATTGATAAAGAGTATATTTATAAATTTGTCTGTAATTAATTCAAAACAAACAAATATATTTCAAATTTAAGAAACCAAAACAAAAATTTAATTTTGAAATACTACTAGTTCATATATAATTTAATCAAAACTATGTTACTTTACTTCTCGGAATTTTATAAACTACACTACACATTTGAACATCAATACTTATCTATTTGTAAAACTAATAAAAACACTTTACTATGGGTAAAATTTTACTTGTACCAATTTAAATAGTTTATTTTGCCAGTAAAATAAGCTTCAGTCACATAAAACCATCTTGGGTTAAATAAATTAACCTTGTTAAAAGACAAGTTTATTACTTATTGTATATAATTCGTAATTTTTTTTTATTATAATGTAAATAGATTTTGCTATAAAGATATTTCTTTGTTTGTTAATTTACTAAAACTCCATAGCACGAAGGGTCAGTATAGTTTTGAAAAGTTCTTAATAAAAATAAAAATCAAAGTGAACTTTTACTTTATAGAATATGTTTTCAATGACCAAAAATAGATTATCAAAACCACGTAAGTAGTGAGTAGTATTTACAAACTTAAACCAAGTGCACGAACCCAGCATTAATTTAGTGTCAAAGTACTTAATCGCATTTTACTCAAAAATATCATTTAACAAAATAACTTTTACACTGTACAAAAAATAATTTTTTATCGAATTTGTTTCTTCTTCTTTTAAAGTATACACAAAATATTTTAAACTTATTATGATAAGGACTTAAATGCCTTAACTAAATCTTAATTTTTTTAAATTTAAAGTTGGAATAAAATTGTTTTAGCTTATCATTTCAAAAACTGAGCTGTATACAAGGTCTTTCTTTGACTTGACTTAAGTTTTACTGTCTTAAAATGTAACTTTATCTAATTCAACAACTAAAAGCTCTTTTTCAAAAAATACTTTATATTTTTATTAAAGAAGTACAATTATAGCAATAAAACAAAACTATAATTAACAAAAAAAAAATATTCAAAGGGTTTTAAAGGGATCTTTTATGTAGCGAAAAGACTATACTATGCGTTGTATCCATACTGTATACAAATATTGTGATAAAGAAGTAAATTTTGAAAATTGGCGAAATTAAGGTTACAAGTAAAAAATGTATATTTGAAAAGTTAAAGCAGCTATAACTTAAACACGGAATGTAGTGGCTAAAGAAGGTATTGGTTATTAATAATAAACTTTATTATGTTTTATTATATTTTACTTAAAAGTATACAAAACATATATTAAAATGAATTTTCAGAAAGAGTTGTTTAAAGAAAATTGTTTATGTTCTTTATTTTCATATTATATTTTTAAACAAATTGAAATAATTGTGATAAACAACAAGCTAATAAGCGAAACAATAAAATAGTACACTTAAAAAATGTTATTAACTTTATTTTAATGATGAAAATTATTAATAATTTATTTAAATAAATAATAGTTTTTCATACACTCTTATCTAAAGCAAATACAATTTTTAAGTTAAAAAAAAATTATAATAAAAACGTAACATACAACAAATATTAAAATACTAAATATCAACAAACTAACCAATCTATCGATTAGAAACTTTAACAAACTTAACTTACGAGTTTTTAAGTGCCTTGTAAAAAGAATTAGTTGAAACTTTTAAATAGTGCCGAAGTGTGTAAGTAAATTTTTTAAAAGTAAAATTCTTTTATACGAAATAAAGTGGTAATTAAACTTACATATATTCTTTAAGATATTTGAGGTAAGTAGATTCTACAAACTTAGTTTTCAAAAACAAAGTAAACACTAAATTTTCAGTAACAACTTTCTGGCGCACGAGTCACTTTTCAGTTGGCTTACCACTTTGCAACGGTGTTTCACTACCTAAACCAGTTCTGGTTCTCCTGTACTTGCGGAGCTTGCTCGACTTGCGAAAGTCGACAGTTTTCGACTTGAACTGCTTCGGGTACTTTCTACGGCTGACACGCAATTTTCGCCGCTGACCATCAGACCTGCCGACTTCGTTGATCAGCAATTTTTTTCGGTTGTCCAACTTCCTGCTTTTGTAAAGCTGACTCCTGTTCGAGCTGTTGTGCCTCTGGCTCCTGCTCACGCTCCTGTCGCCTTCGTACTGCTCGCACTTCTTCGCGTCCCCCTCGTTCACCCACAAGCAGATCTGCCTCCGCTTCCCTCCCGTCACCCGCACCGCCCTGCTGCCCCGCTTCACGGGCGTCAGCGACGTGTACACCGCCACCAGCTTCCTCACCGGCGCGCCCCGTGACGTCACGCCGATGACGTATATTCCCGCGCCGCTCGCGTACGCGTCCTCCGCGTCGCAATCAGTGTTCACCAGCTCGGGACCCACCCTGGTCACGTCGCAGAACCGGTAGAGCATCTTGAAGTAGTCGCGCAGGTTGTAGTTGGTCATGTGCAGCCGCTCGGACCCGTCCCGGTCGAACACCCCCACCGGCATCGGGTGGCCCGGGAGCTTCTCGGTCAGCTGGACCACGGCGAAGTTCATGCCGTACGGGAAGCGCGCCTTGCTCTTGCGCCTCCTGCGCGGCTTGGTCCATGTTGGCGGCAGGTGCACTTTCTTGATGTCGGTCCACACTATGCTGGCGGACGCGTTGTGGGCGGTCGATTGGTTTGTGTGGAGGTACTTTCCCACTTTTGCCTTCATTGAGCCCTTTAAAGTTGAATAAAATTTGCTATAGTTACTGTAAAATTTTATCAACCAATTGATAGCGAAAAAAATAAAAAAAAACATTTGTGTGGAAAGTTTATTTCATTCTTTTTTCCTAAAGTTCAGAACAAACATTCAATAAAAAATCAAAAAAAATTCTGGAATATATCTATTTTTGGTGTTAGTTTAATTTTAGCAGTTTATAGAAGTACTAAATAACAAAAAAAAAAAGACTGTCTTGTCTCACCTTAACTAAACTTGTATTGGTACTATGACATATTATACTAGTTAACCTGGAACACTCAAAAGTCGCCAAGATATAATTTTTATTAATTATAGTCGAACATAAACGACCAAAGTTTTTAAAGAAGTTTGAGTTTGTTTTAATGTATAACGTTTTTAAATACTTAATCGATTAAAGTTTAATCTAATTTTACAATGTTTAAGTCGCCTAAAGTATTTTTGAAATAAAAATTTAAAGTCTGCACAGCATAATACATCACCGAGTAAAAGTGTATTCAAGCTTAATTTTTGTTGAACCAATAAAAACAGAATGAACTAATACTTTTTGCTATTAAAAATAAAACAGTGTATAGTTTTTGCTATTAGCATAACATAAACTATCGCTTTTTGAATATTTTTTAAAAATTTAAGATTTTATTTGAAATTTAAACAATAAAATTTTATCAAAAGTTGTAAAAGTATTCGTACTTTCGATTGTTTCCTATCAACTATTTTTTCTGTAAAAGCTTATTAACTTTTTTTGACTAAAAATATTGAATAAATAAAAAGTAAACTGTTTTATTTTAACACGACTTTTAAAAAGTTTTAAAACGAGACTTTAAACGATGAATAATCAAGGATTTGTACAATTTTTTAATTTTTTTTTTCAAAAATTTAAACAAAGTTTACCTTATAATTCAAAACTCACCCTCACAAAGTTCCTTCCGTTGTGAAAGCAGGAGGCTGAAGTGAGGGCATGCGTGGGCGTGAGCAGAGTCCCCGAACACCCGTGGCTGAAGTAGACCGCTGATGAAAACGGAAACGTGTTGCCGTATGTTGCCATGTCCAGCTTGAACCTCGTGTCGACATTCATCACCGACCTCTTCGACCTGTTCGGCTCAAATTTACCAGGAGTGGAGAAATCCACACCTGCTGTTGCGGCAAAAACAAAAGAGCTAATTGAAGCAATTGTGTAAAAAAAGTTGTACTTCATAACTAAATCTGGATAAAATATAACATTAAAAATAGTGAATTGTCTAACAAAAAGCTATCGACAAGCGAAGAGAGTGTTTATAAATTTAGTAATTATGTGTTAATTCGTACA
Organism: Thalia democratica; assembly: GCF_965202585.1. Lineage (NCBI taxonomy): Eukaryota > Metazoa > Chordata > Thaliacea > Salpida > Salpidae > Thalia > Thalia democratica. Next base: position 37,607,965 of record NC_139167.1, on the reverse strand, counting down.
AGAAAAGCAAAAAATCCTGCAAAATATAAAAGTGTTTTTTTTTTGAATAATTTTTATAGTCAAATTAAATATTTTGTCAAAGAAACCAAGTTTGGAGTAAAATACAAACTTTTTTATTTATGTAACACTACGAGCCTTTCATTGAAAAAATGCGTTTTAAAAAAGTTTTAAAAACAAAATTCACTCTACTTTATAAATTAAAGCAATGTTTAGCTGCTAAATTTCTTAGTTAAACATTGTCCTAGCAATAAAAGCTTAACCAAAATGATGCTGCTAATAACTGTAAAGATGTGTATTGATACAGATGTTTAAATACATAAAATAAACAGCCTTACTTTTTTCTTAAAAGATAAAAAATGTTTAAACGAGAGAGCTTAAAGTTCAAAATAATTTATACTCTTTTCGTGAGTAATTTTTTGTACACATACTTCTACGTTTTTTTTTTTGCTATATATACATAAATACATAGTTAAACAATTAATACAAATGTTTTTATTGCATTGTTAACATTTGATGTAAATAAAATGCTTGTACAAATGTTTGCGCAACAATTAATATTATTCTCCTTAAAAAGCACACAAACAGTTTTGCTCGACTTGAAATTACAAAAACACTGAACACACAACTCAACTGCCTGAAAATATAATGAGTTGAAGTAAAATGTTAATTTGTGCTATGTTGTACAATTTTGTTCAATTGGTAAGCACAATTTTTAAGTACACAATTAAATATAGCTTAAAAGCTAGCGTATGCTTTTAAAACCAGCTTATGAGAAATTAAAAAACAAATTTTGTAAACTATTTGCACGAACATTTCTGTTTTATAGCTCGTTTTAAACGTACCTTTTCAAAATTATTTATGTTATCTAATAGTACGACATACTATAAAAACTAACTACAACACTTATTAATTTCAACTTACGAAGTTTTAATGATCTTTAATTATATAATAGTTGTAAAAATTTTTTGTCTGAAGTAAAAGTAGCAGATACTTGTAATTAAATATGGTTCAATATTATTCTTTTATCACATTAAGCTGTTTGAAAAAAATAAAAGTTTAAAAAATGTTTTAAAAACAAAAAAATAAAACATACTTTTGTTAAGTTTAAAAAAATTGACTTCAAATTAAATTCCTAACCGTATTAGATACTACTTGTTCTAAGATGAAGTTTGCTAGTTGTAACCTACGTTTTAGAATCAGTTTTAAAGTTTGCTATAATTTGTTTGGTATGTTTAAATGTCACTATTTTTTATAATTTTTTGTTTTAACCATTACTTTAAGTTAATTAACTAAACTGTAAAACTATATAAAAGACATTTTTATATATTATTTTAGCTGTAATAAGTTTAAGTTAGCTAACGTGTTTTAATTTGCTACTATGTATAGAAAAATGTTGCCTACAACAATTTATTTTGAACTTATAAATTTGTTTTAGATAATTAAAAAACATTAATTTAAATACTAAAACGAGATGAACTATACAAAAAAATAGGACAATCCAAATTGAAACATATTTTTATTGATTTTAAAATTTTGTCACAGATATAAAAACATTGCCACATTAAAGTAAAGAAAAGTTTTTTATATTTTGATAGCATTAAACTTTATAATTTAATTTGTAAGGTGATAACTTGAAAGCTTTAAATTAAGCTTTATTTTTAACTGTTATTACGAGTAATTATTTAATTAGGTAATATTATATTTCTTCTTTAATTATATTTTCACGTTTCCTTTAGATGAGACTTAAGTTTCACTTTGGAAACAAGTTAAAAAAAATTTTTATTACTGTATCGTTACGCCTTTGAAAATTTTATATAACATTCTTACAAGTATCTATTTCATTATATATACTACTCAGAAAAGTTTAAAATGAAATAAACTTAATTTATTTTGTTGTTTAAGTTCTGTCTTAAATAATATCAGTAATTAATTTCTACCGATGTTGGTAAAAAAATATACTTCTAATAAAATGTTATTTAAAAAATTCGCTGTTAATAGATCTATTAGATACTTTTTAAACTTAGTATGTGTAGCATAAGTATTTTGTACAAAATAAAAGAGTTTTTTAGAGATTGAAAGTATATCAGTATACTTTATTTATCTTTATCTTTTAAAATAGATTTACAACAAAAAATTTAAATTTTAAAACAGTTTTCGATTTTGTTTTGTAAGTAAAATCTAGACTAGTAATCAAAGATCATCATTTGTTTTACATTTAAACACCAATTCATAACAAATTAGTTTCTAAAATTCATATTAGTAAAAACAAACAAGAAAAAAAGTTAAGCTTTAAGTTTAGTTGACATAGTTCAGTATCAGTTTTTACTTGCAATTTTTTAATTTAGATGTTACAAACAGCATTTATCCGATGTTTTAATAAAAAATTCTGATACGAAATGTAACAATTCTCTGTTGAAAAACGTACATGTATCTAAAAAGATCAAAACATAACAATAAAGTTTTAAACTATATTTTCTTAAAGTTATCTTCAAAATAAATAATTAAGTAATGCACGAAGAAGTTGTTTTGTATTACATGCTTTTTAAAGTAAAAAATTACCAGTTAACTTTCAAAATTTTTTCTAAGACAACTTAGACAGGAATAAAAACAAACTCATGTAAGCAATAACTTCCAATCATATATTACATCTGTTTTCTGGAATATTTAGTAAGTGTTTTTTTTCTTGTATGTAATGTATAAACTTTTCCAAATAGCTTAAAATTTATTTTTTTGAGTGCACAAAATAGAACAAAGTTTTAAACAACTAAAAAGAATGCAAATAAATTTAAGCAGTGTAAGTAAAAAGAACAAAAAATAAAAAGAAAGTGAGATTAAAAAGTTATTTTTAACACAATAATGTACCATGTATGCTTATATGTAGTAAAAATATTTCAAAATGCTTAAGCATAAGTATTTTTTTTATTGGATGTCTACTAAAAACACGAACAATTTTTTATATAAACAAAAATAGCAATGTTTTACATATAACTTTAAAATTGCGATAAATCTAATGGTGGTGCACAGATAAAAAGATAACAGTAACTATTTGACAATCTACGCCTATTGCGTCCATAGCAAAAGTGCTTAATTTAACAAGAGAACGTAATTAAACGAGACGACATAGCAAATATATCGTCTGTTTTCTGATAGTGCATTTGGTTTAAAAAATTTAAGATTTTCTTTACTTAATTAGTTTTTTATTCTACTTCTACATATGTATCAAGTTTGGTGATGTTATGGCTATCCTACTTTGAAAAGACAGTGATGAAATATAAGAAAAGTTTTTTTTTTAATAAAAAATGTTTATTTGCATACAGAGTATTTTTTGAGATCTCTAAAACCTGTAACTAAAAAAGATGGCCTTACAAAACTTTGAAGAATGCAATTACCTACTTTTAGTATCATGTTACAAAGCGTTTACATACAACAAAATGGAAAATGCTATCACTAATGATCTACCGAAGCAACAAATTATTATTTTAAATCCGGCTGGTTACGGTTCAAAATAATTTCTAACTTTGACATGCTTTGTTTTTTTTCGTTTTTTAAAGTATTACAGGGTTGAGCAACTTTAATACTGTTTGATCTAGTGTTACTAAAAAATAAATTGTGGCTCTATTTATAAAAGTATACGATGATTGTTTTTATTTTACAGTAAAATTTTTTTTATAATATTCGTTAAATAAGAATTTCAGTTTACTGAAACCTTAGCACAATTGAAAGTGCTTGTTCTAAAATAGGTTAAATTCATTTGTTTTGCACAATTTGTTTTCAAGCTGAAAGATACATCGCGAGGTTTGTGCGTGGAGGGTAGCATCTGGCCTTCCGGATTTAAGTTGTCCATTCTCAATCAATAATATTGTTTTACTTAGGATTTGCTTATATTAAAAAAAAATTAATTTATTGATTTTAAACTTTAACAGTTTTGTCATATAATTGATTAAACAAACTTATATAATGTGGCTTGTGACTATCATTTTGTTTACAAATAGTTTTAGTATAGGTAAAAACTAAAACAGTTACTAGATAAAAGTTTATAAATATGGTTAAAGTTAAATTAAATTTACAATTTTGTGCTTATTTCATAACTATATTGTTATAGATTTTTAGTTAGACAAATTAAATACTTTTTAAGTATAAATTTACTAAAAAAAGCGGTCAGCTAAAGTCTAGTCGATTAAGTTCAGCTACGTACAAAAGGCGTCCGCATCTTGCCCGCCGACCAATAAAATGTTCAGCCCGTCATAAAACATTTGAAAAATTTTATTTGATTTAGGAACTTAGGAAAGTATACAAATTTTAAAACAGAATTTTTTTTTGCTGTATCATGAAAGAAAAGTTGACTATAAAACAACGAATCTACATGCTTTGTTGATCGAGTTAAGAAACTCGTATACGAATACAGCGGCCAGCGCTATTTGAAAATTACCTTTGAATTTTTTATTAAACTTTTTGTAAATTTTATAGAAACTAGAAAATAATTATAAAGTTTGTAAACTTGTTAAGTAAAACAACTACATCTCACAACATTATATAACACTGGAAGTTTGTTTTTCTTATATCAAATTTTGTGTTTTTAAATAAACTGATTAGGATTTATTTTTAAGATCAAGACCCAGCTCGAGACGGGTCTTAACAAAATAGAACGGATCAAGATGTAACTGGTAGAACACTACTGTAGTTTGTACATATATGTTAAATTTAATGTGTTGTAAATGTGGATAATTTGTTTAAATAAGCTAATAGTGTACAATAGGGACGTAGCTAGCTCAACAAATAAAACATCTGAAATGACATAATATAAAAATATATCATCGATAATATCTGCATCGTAGTAATGAGATTAAAATAAAAAACTTTTAGGTAAATTTAGTGATATTTTTTAGATCAGAGGACGAAACGGAATCATTTCATAATTAACGATTTAGATTGTAGAATTTCAAAAAACATGTATTTGTGACATTCATTATGTTAATATGTTAAACTAAAAACAAAAAAAAATAACGTTATGAAATTAAATAATATTTTAACTATTATTCAAACTGCATTACTGTTTTCTTTTATCAAATTAAAAATGTATAAAAAAATATATATTTGAAAGAAAGTATACTAATTCTAGTTGTATTGCTTAAGTTTTTTTTATCAGCTGAGAATTACCTCGTAGGCGGTAGTTTTTTCTTGGAAGGCTGCACTTCGTTAGCTGGTAGTAACACCCATAATGTTTTACGACATGAATCGGTAGCTTTTTATAAATTACAGGTCAATTTACCTGAAAAAAAATTGCTTGCTGGCCTCACTGTGTAGACAAAAGTCTTATATGGGCCATAGTTTTTTAAACACTTTTTATAAGTTATAACCAATATTTTTTTTTATTTAATGCAAAATATAAGATAATATATGCAATATAAAAGATAATATATGCAATATAAAAAAATAAAAATTACAAAATATCTATTTAAGAGCTTAATTGTAAAAAAATTACATTTTTTTATTATTTCACTTTAAAGTGTTTATGGCTGAAAAACACATCGCGCGCAGTTTGCTGACTCCTATTATAAAAAAAGATGTTAAGTTTATGGCCTACAAGTTTTATATCAGATGCAGTCAACTTTCAACTAATCATTTTTATTGAGGTTAGTTTTTGGAAGTAAATTTGTATGGTTGAAACAGTTTTAAGATATTTCATTTTTTAGTTGAGTTTTTCTTTATTATATTACTTGATACTACAAATTATTTTTATTGAGAACGGGTCTAAATTGCATGACTCGTGCAGCACGGGCCACGAGGTTACTAAATTGCACGAGGGCACAAAATTCCATGAAGACGATTTTGCATATACATTTTTATTATATTTTTGCACGAGAGTAAAATAAATTAGCATAAAAAAGAAAGTTACTGACCGAGGGTAAGCGTTAGGGGTGACAGTGATAGTAAAAATAAAAATAAACACATAACTTATATAAATTATATAAAAAAAAAGCAACTAACCGATGGTAAGGGATAACAGTGATAAAAAAATAGTAAAAAACTTAAAAAAAGTGTCTTTGTGCAAAAGTGGCCCTTCGTGCAAAAGTATCTTCGTGCAATTTTATTTTTGTGCAATCTTATCCCCTCGTGCAATTTTTACGCTCGTGCAAATTTGACAGCTACCCCTTTTAAATATATGAAATATAGTCTAAAGATGACAATACAAAGCATAATTTGCATCAAAAGCTTGTTATATGTCAAAATAAAATATTTATATTTGCAATGCAGCCCACTAAACTAGAAAATTAAACATAATATTCTAATAACTTTGGAGTTTGTAATACTACCATGTTTAATTTAATCGTATTTTCTGTAAAGAAAGTGTTTGTAGTTGTGTTGTCTTCGTATAGGTTGTAATACATTCAGGTTAAAAAAAAAATTAGAGAAGTACATAATCTAGATGGCTAAAATTATAATCCCCTTTTATTTAAAACAACTTCTGATAAAAAAATCTTCATAGATTTTAATTTAAAAATAGAAATTGTGATTGGGGGTCGTTGATTAGTATTTGTAGTATTTACGGTCTGTGGCATTGCGTAGATTGCGAAATGGTTATTAAAGCAGTAAAAATACAAAATACGAAACTCATTAGTTGCAAAATTTGAAAACTATAAGTTATTGTCAGTAAAACTTTTTCTGTCTTTTGAAAGAGTTTTACTTTTGAAAGAGTTTTTTGAAGAAGTTTTTTTTATTCATAGGGTTGCCAAAAATGGAATTTGAAAAATTTTGCAATAAAGAAAACTTATAAAATCTAAACTTTAAACAAAAGTAAGTATAAAACCTGCAATTTAATAATTATTTAAATTTGAAATGATATAATTTTGATTATATGAATGCAGAGAACCTATCATAAAGAAAAAAAAATATCATTAAAATTTTTTTTCAGTAAAAAACACATTTAAAATAGCTTAACAGTAACTGTTCATTGTTGTTAAACTTTTTAGGACAGTTTTTTAACTTGAACTTAGTTTTGTTAATAAACAGACTAATTTTTTTTTAACTTGGCAAAAAATTTAGAAAACTTATAAAAATCTTTTGCTACCCAGTATTAAGCTTAAATGAAAAATACATAAAATTATAAAATGGACTTAAGTTTTTCAAAGTGTGTACAAATTAACTGTGCGTGCTGGAAAGTTAAACTACATAAAATACTCATTAACTTGTTTACATGTTGATTGGTTATATTACACAGGTTTACCAGGTATTACACACTAGGAAAACTCAAGATAGTTTTTTAAGGTAGATACTTCAAATTATCAGGAAATAATCCTAGCAATATTTAAGAAAAACTATTGTAATGAGTTTGTAAATCTTAAAATAGTTATTTTTCTAGTCCAAAAAGAAAGTTTTTGATAATTACCTAGCATGATGTGCACCAATATTGAACTGAAATTATATAGTTATCCTGGTATTTATATTTACATTTGATTTCTTTTTAATAATAAATATAGAATTCTTTCCTTGATATCCCTTCAATACGTTTTGTTATTATACAAAAGTATTTGATTTCTCTTAAAAAATTATAAAAAAAAATTTATTTTACTTCCAATTTTACTATCTTAGCCTAGAGTTTTAATAAAATCTATAATTGCATACACAATTGCTTTTGATCAAGTTTCTTTATTTTGTAAAAAAAAGTATGTTAGTTTTAAAAAATATGGGTTTATACTTCAATTAAATAAAGAAATAGTGTATATCATTTTTAGAGTTTAATATAGTACAGTACTTTTTTATCCTGCTGTGTTAGGTATGTTTTTTTTGTTTGCAAATAAGGCTGGGATTAGTCTTTTGCTGGATAAGAACAAAGTATAGTTTTTTTTATAATAATCTACATCATTAGTATTATGCAATGTGTACAATATACTTATTTATCTGCTAATTTAATTAATTTTATTTTACTTCATCAAACAAAAGAATTATAATAGACAAAAATAAACAAAACAAAACTTGTTGAAAATTAATTAAACCCAAAAAAATACATTGTGAACATTTAAGTAATACTGGAACTTTTTCTGAAAAAGAAAAGAATGGAGGTTTATATGACATTACTTTCTTGATTCTTAGCATAAAACCAGGGTGGCCACTGAACCTGGAATAATTGAAAAACTTACAATTTCAGACTATTTATAGTAGTGAAATTTTGATTTGACACAAAAAATTAAGATAATGATAAAAATATTTTGTCATTATCAGAAACTTTTTTAATTAAAAAACACATTTAAAGTAGATTAACAATATTTACTTAATGTTGTTATACTATTTAACACAGTATTTAACTTGAACTTAACTTTAAACTAAAGATAAACCCAAAAACCTAGAAGATATTCAAAAATCCTTGAATTTTTTTAAAAAAACCAGTGGCCACCTTGATAAAACTCACTGAATCAGAAAATAGTTGTTAAACACTTTCTGGTCTGATTTCTGGTTTTCTTGTTTCTTCAGGCCAATTGTGTACTAATGCTTAGGTATGTCTTGGCAAAATTCTTAAATACAACCTTATTTCTTTGCTATTTATAATTGGATGTTAGAATTTTGAGTAGCCCTGGGTTTGGTTTTCCTATATTTCTATAGTGCAAAAAAATTAAAATAAAACATCTTGCTCAACTGCTTGCTTAGTTATTGAAATAAAATTGGATATTTATAATAAAGCATTGATTTTAGCTGAGTTAAATAAATCTATTTCTCAACTAAAATTCGCTGGATAAGTGAGGACCAGATAAGTGAGGAAGCACTGTACCAAGTTTCATTAAAAAAGTTTATCAGTGAAACAAAATATACTTTGACATACTAAATTTTCATCAGACTTAACTACTTTTAATTGAAATCATAATAAAACCAACTAGTTTGAATATACCAAGTGTTAAAATGTAATTTTATTTTTTAAACATTATTTTAAAATAAGAAATTAGTTATTAGTAGAAAGAGATAGTAATCGAATATAATTTTTATCAAGTTAAGAATTTAAAAAAATTGTTTATCTCAAATTTATTTACTAGATGTTTTTTTAAATTTACTTATCATTATACTATTATATCATTTAACTATTTACTTTGAATGTTTGAGTGTTTTAAAATAGGATTAAGCATTCATAAAACCCATGAAAATTTTCCTAGATTATACCTTCATATATTTATCAAATTTTAGTACGAAACTCTGTATTTATTTCATTTACAGTTAAATACTAATGATTTGTGCTGTAATGTTTACAGGGTTGCTACACAATCAGGATAACTCAGGCTAGTTTGAATTTTTTTAAACTCAAGATGACTCCAGCCAGCTTTTTTTATAATAAAAAACTCAGCTTTTTATTACTTTAATGTTTTGAAAATCTTAGTTCAATCTTTTTTCTATATTTGAATAATATTTAGTTGTTTCAGTTTCAAATTTTTGATAAATTATAACTAATTTTGTTCAAAAACTTGATTTTTGTTGTGTTTATAAGTTAAAAATAGTTTATTAAGACACCGGACTATTTAAGGTCACTCAGGATAGTTTTTGACTAAAAGAGAGGCAACCCTGTAGTTTATGTTAATTGAAAGTAATAACAATTTGTGTATTTGAAAATAAATAGTATGCTGTACTAGTAAGTAAAAATTTATAATTTAATTGCTGGATATCTAATTTGAGCTGTTTTAAACGTTTAGTTTTTTGTAAGTTTTCAACTTACTTTTATTGTAACTAATTTTGTCATAGTCAGACACTTAATTTAGTAACATTATTTATTATTGTTATATTTATTATTTATATTATATGATTTATTGTTCACTGTATGTTATTTAAATTTATGGTTTTGATTTTTTGTCAGTATAAAATAAATGTATGCTTATAATATTTTAAAAACAATTAATAGGTATAAGTAAGGTGACTAAAAATGTATAAATATAGAACTAGTTTGTACGGCCATCAAAATGATGTGAGAGATGTTTGTGCATACTCAACAGCACAAAATCAAGACATAATACTGTCTAGCTCTAGAGACAAAACTGCAAAAGTATGGCAACAAACTGAGTCAGTCAACACTTAGTAGTTTCAATAAGTTCATGTAGATCCAATAAGTTTTCAACATGAATTTAAGATTTTACATCTCAATAACTATAAAACATTGTTTTGATTTTTTACAAAATAGGTAATTACTATTAAAGTTAAGTTTTTATATATTATTTGTGGTTTAATATTTATTTATTCGTTTTAACCTTCAGTTAATTAGATTTATCAGTTTTTATTAAGTCCAACAAGTATAAAAAATTAACATAATTGTAATTACAGAAGTTCTGACTATGAAAATCTTGATACATTACGCGGACACCAAAATTTTGTTTCTTGTATCTGTGCAGTTTATCCTGCTACTGAAATTTATCCTGATGGTCTGATTTGTACTGGCAGCAATGACAAATCAATAAATATTTATAAACCTGGAGAGTCTCAACCTTTAGAAACTTTAAAAGGGCACTCTGAAAATGGTGAATTTATTATCTAGTGCTATAGTTATGTTTAAGTTATTTTATTAGTATTTGATAAGACTAGGTATATTATAATACTTCCGTTAAGTAAAAATTGCATTAAACTAGTTGTATAAATTTAAATAATAAAAAATACATTTATGAAAAATAATAAATCGTTTAAAAAAGTTAAAGATTTTTTAACATTTAATTTATATCATCTAGCAAGTCACTTACTAAATTTTTAAAGTATATTGACTTAACTCAAAACTTTTTGTTTGTTTACAGCAGTTTTATCTGGTTTTCTTAATTTACAATCCATATATTATAAACTGCTGCTGATCTCTTATAGTTATTTTCATTATATAATTTTAAGGAATTTAAAGTTTTCATTGTTTTTTCTGTTCCTGCTTTAGTTCTGAACTTCTGATTCTTACCAAACTAGTTTTTTATATCGCATTTGAAAGCCATTGTTTAGTTCCCAGAATATAAATTTGTTTGAATATTTATTAATAAATCTATTAAAATATATGTTTGTTTTAATGTATTGTGTTGTTTTTTTAAGTGCTCAATACATTAAAAATAAATCAGAGAAAATTATAGATAACTAGTTATGAAATTAAATGTTCTATTTTCAATAATATTGTATCAAACTGTAATTGTTGTGAGAAATTATGAGTTAATTCAACATGTTTACATAATTAAATAAATATATCTACTTACTTTAGCTACATAGGTTTTGAAATTTTTAGTTTTTTTCAAACTTAGCTAGCGCCATAAATTTATAATGTCTTATTGCTTAAGAAATTCTGTATAAATACTAATTTGCATCAATAAACAACCACTCTTAAGGAATATTTTATTCTCAAGCATGTAATCTAAAACATGTCAATTTTTAAATTTGCCCTAAATAAGTATTTGTATATATTCAAGTATAGTATTTATAACAAATATAAAAATTAACAGTCAGTTGCATGGCGTCCGGTAATGATCTGGTGCTAGTCAGTGGCTCTTGGGATAAAACAGCCAGGCTGTGGAACCTAAACGATTTCACCGGTGGAGCTAGACATGTTATGAAGGTAATTAATATTTTTTATTGATTTTATTTTTAAATACTAAAACAACATAATATTCCTTTCTTAATTTGTAATTTAGTTCACTATTTAGGTGTTTCAAGTTTACATTTCTGAATTATACAAAGGTATCAGTTGTGTCTGTGTGTTAGTTTATAAAACTCGTACAAGATGTTTAAAAAAAGTGTTACAATATGAAGGTTAAATCTATCAATAAATCACATATATAAATGATAACTTAAAGTATCTCAAATAATGTTGCAAATATTAATTATTTTTATTGAAACATGATATTAGACTTTTGTTAGATAGTTCTAAAGAAACCTTGTCTTCTTACTTTATTAGACAAATAGATAGCATTAAAACGGTAAATTTTAATTTATTTTCTTGATATTTAGGGTCACCAAGCAGCAGTATGGGCCGTACTGTACAGAAGCAGTGATGGAATGGTTGTAACTGCAAGCGCTGACAAAAATATTCGCATTTTCATAAACGGTTCTCTAACCATCACATTAAATGGTTTGTGACTTAGTTCTACTTTTTCCTGAGAAATTAATACAGTTTTATTAATTTTCTATGTACCTTATTAGGTTTCTTAAAATTGTTAGTATGTGTAAAAACTGTAACTTTATAACTGTAGCAAATATTAACCCTATGTTTTAATAATTGGGGGAACGGGTAAAATATGCACTAAGGGAAACTTTTGCATGTAGACTTTTTTGCACAAAGGGGATTTCTACTCAAAGACATTTTTGCTCAAAGAGTCACTTTTGCACAAAAGTAGAAAGAAAAAATTAAAGAAAACTTAATAAGAAAAAAAGAAAAAAAAGTTACTGACCGAGGATAAGGGTAAGGGGTAACTGTGATAAAAACATATATGTACCTTTAAAAATTATTAACCAAAAAAAAAAAAGAAAATAAAAATAATTATAAAAGAATAAACAAAAAAGTACTGACCAAGGGTAAGTATTAGGGGTAATATTGCTAGTAAAAAAAAACAAAGATAAATTAATGTTAAAAAAAAAAAAATTCAACCCGTGCAAAAGTGTCCCTTTGTGCATATTAGACACTTACCCTTTAACAATAATTCCTTTTGTTGAATTTATTTCTTATTTTGATGTAATATAATTAAAGTCAGTTGAAAAATTTGCTGTTTATTCCATCTGTTAAGATAAACAATTTATATTTGAAAAATACTTAAAAATAATATTAATATTACTGTTATTTTGTTAACAGGTCACAGTGACTGTGTGCGCGGACTTGCATGGTTTGGAAATGACAGTTTTCTCTCATGTTCCAACGACACTACCATAAGAAAATGGTCGACGGTGGGAATTTGCAACAAGGTTTACTATGGACACACCAATTATGTGTACTCCATCGCAGCACTTCCCAACTATACTGGTAAAATTTTTGATGCAAACACTACATATTAGATTAAATGATTTTTAATAGTTTAAAAAACTTCAGCATTAATTGCTAAATTAGCATATTTAGTGATTGAATATGTAGGTGTAAAAAGTATTGTTAGATTAGATAAAAAATTAATGCTTAGTGTATTTTTTGTTTTATTGCTTTTTCTAAAAATACCAGGCTTTTTGACCTTTTTTTTATAAAATAAAGTAATTAATTATTTAGTTATTTAAATATAAAAGAGCAGCTTGCAATAAGTTTGAAGTAAAAAAAGAAGAAGCAATTTTCATTAAGTTTTTTTTGAAAAAGTTATACTAAAATGTTTTCTACATATTTTACAGCATAAATATGTTAAAATAAAATAACAATGTTATATTTACAACATGTTTTTTGGCGCATTTAATAATTTTAAACACGTAAACCACCCTGTGATTGCTAACATAGTCGTCAATATGAACAGGGTTTGTAACGTGCAGCGAGGACAGAACAGTTCGTGTTTGGGAGGAAAGTAAGGAGAACAGCACTCAATCTCTACTTGTTCCCGCCACCAGCCCTTGGAGTGTGGCCTGCTTATCTGTTTGTAATAACTGTACTCAATATCCTAATATAAACGTTAAAAAGGGCTTTTACTAAAATTTAAAAAAAAATTGCTTAAAATACTATAATTATATACTTAAATTGTGTGCATTTAATTCATTTTATGCAAGTTAATAAGTTAAATTTTGTAGAACGGAGACATAGCAGTTGGTTGCAGTGACGCAACTTTGCGCATGTTCACCAAAAATCCTGAAAATTTTGCCTCCGAAGAGGTTATGACGGCGTATGAGAACGAGCTGAAACAATCGAAAATACCCGCAAAGTCGTCAGGCCTCGGAAATATTGATCCCAGCAAATTACCGACTGTTGATCAGCTTGAGTCCCGCCCTGGTTAGTTATCAATTTTTTGCTGCATCATAAAACTTTTAATTATAAGATGTAGGTTGTACTAACACAAATAGTTTTTTTTTAACGTAGAACTATTAAGCTATTTCATTACTGCTGTTAGTTTGATTTGGTATGGTTTTTAACTACCAGCAAAAATTTGTCAGTATTTTTATGCATAAATATGAATTGTAAAACAAACCGAAAATAAATATACAAAGCTTAAACTATTTTATATTTCGAATTTCACGATTTACTATTTCAACAGGTCAAAAAGATGGTGAAACTAAAATGGCCGTTGATGAAAACAAAAAGATTTTTGCTTACAGTTGGTCCAACAGCGAATATAAGTGGACTTGTTTGGGTGAAGTCACTGGATCCAAAGAGGATAAGAAAATGTACAAAGGTGAGAAGATGAGCTGTTATAAATATAGTTTGTAAAATTTATGTTACGAATGTCTGCCGCCTACCTTTGATAAAATCTGTTTCAGGGTGACCACTAAACCTGAAAAAACCTGAAATTTGAGAAATTTGAAAAAAAAACTTGGAATTTTGAACAAAAATCAATAAAAAACTTGGAATTTTTTTTTTTTACATTTAAGTTGTAAAATTTTCTTTTGACTTGAAAAATCTATCATATAGATATAAGTTTTTTGTCATCATCAAAAAGTTTTATTATATAAAAAAAAACACTTTTAAAGTAGCTTAACAGTAGCTTTTTAATGTTATTGAACTATTTCAGACACTTTTTTACCTTTAATAAAATGAAAATAGATCCAAAAACGTATACTTTCAAAAACCTGGAAAAATTTCTCAAAACCAATGGCCACCCTGCTGTTTACTAAATTTTACATGCAATATTTTTGTCATTGTTATACACAAGTTTGATTTATTCTTTTTTTTTTTCTTTTGCAATATCTTGTTTTAATCAGCCAAAATACAAGATGGATAATCACATAATTTTTTTTTTTAGTTTGAACACTTGGAAAGGAAGATACATGTATGCTAAAAATACAAAACCAAGTTAAAAGTCCACAAAACAATTTAAGCATATCAATTGTAACTTGTGGTTGTTTTTTTCAGGCAAGGAATACGATTACGTAATCGATGTTGACATCGCAGAAGGGCGACCCCCGCTCAAACTCCCCTACAATGTCGGCGACGACGCTTACTTGTCGGCGCAGAAGTTCATCGACGACAACGACCTGCCGCAGGACTTCCTCGATCAGATCGCCAGCTTCATCATGAAGAACACCAAGCAGGAGAGCGCTCAACCCGCGGACATTACCATGGTCGACCCGTTCACAGGTTCCAACTTTGAACATTTTTGTAAACTTTAACTTTTTTTAAAGTATTTTATGATCAAACTAAGTTGGAGAAACGTTGTTCACCTTAACCGGAAAAAATTAACTCAGTTAATATTTACATAATAGTTGTGGTAAGAATAATCAGTTAAGTTAGAGTAACCAAAAACTCAACGTTTTTTCACTCAGGAGCGGGAGGGTATCGCGCAGGCTCGGGCGGGAACGGACCCACCGGTGGGGTGGATCCTTTCACGGGGGCCAACAGCTACACGTCAGGTGGCGCGGGACAAACAGCGCCATCAGGTGGTCAAGACCCGTTCACCGGGGCCGGAAGACACGTGCCACAGTTAGTTATATGTTGCTTTGTTATCAAATTACTAGACGAAGCATGTAACTGTGGCTGATTTAAATTATTTAAACATTATCTATGGCATAAAGGTTATTTCAACAGAGTTTTTAAAAAAAAGTTTAAAGTCATAATTTACAAATGAAATTTAATAATATGCACATCTGTTGTAAACTTATTTTTTGTAAATTAAAAAGCTATTAGTGTACGATGGTTTTAGTTACTATTTCTGATGTTTATTTATTCCCTTAAACTTAATTTTTTTATATGTTTTTGTAGAAACGGAAGCAGTCAAACAAATAATCCTTACTTTCCCCAAACTGTTCTAAAATTCTTCGAAAATGTCAATCTTTCTTCAATGGCAAGTTGGTATAATTTTTAATTTTAACCAAACTAAGATCATTAAATCAAGTTTTACACATAAGTTTATTGTTCTTTTGGTTTAAGTAAGTTTTTTTCATCAGAAAAAATCGAAGAGTTCTCCGAACAGTCTCAACAGAAGTTATCAAAAGAAGAATTGCCGTCTGTAATGAAACTTGTCGAATCCAAACAGACTGTGATAGATGAAAATCAGTTTCAAGGGCTGTGGAATATGCTTCACTGGCCTTCAAGTAGCTTTTTAAATGATATTTTATTAAATAGAAATAGTTTAAGTAGTTCATCTTACATTTATACTTAACTGATCAAACTCATTAGGATTCAAGTAAAATTAAGTTTTATGTTTAATTTGATTTAAAGATCAAAACTTTTTTTAAATTGCGGATGGAAGAAAGTATTTTCTAAAACTTTGAAATATGCATAAGCTTTTAGAATATGTTGTATAGCCAGGATTTGTATATAATAACTTAAACGTACAGCAGGGTTGCCAAAAAAACCTGGAATCTTTGAAAAACATAAAAATTCTGGAATTTGACAATTTAGGCTATAAAGAAACCTGGGAAAATCTGTAATTTGAGAAATTTTGAAGGACAACAACCTTGAATTTTGAACAAAAATCACAAAAAACCTAGAATTTTAAACCACTTTTACATAAAGAAGCTTTAAGATATCTTTTCAATGTCGGTATACTGTTTAACATATTTTTTACCTTAAACTTAATTTTAGATTAAAAGTAGACCTTAATACGTGTAATTCTAAAAACTTGGATAAAATTATTCAAAAACATATCCAACCCTGATTTAATTATAGAAATTAAGTAGCAGAATTGCTTATATGAAACATGATAGCCTTTTTTGTACAAACAATTATTCTCGTTTCAGACCTTCTGTTTCCCGTTCTCGACCTCCTCCGGTACTTCGTCTTCCTGCAGAAGGACGCGGCGACGGACAAGCTGCTGAACGAGGACAGGAAGGAGGAGATGTTCGCGATCCTCAAGAGGTGCATCCGCGAGCACGACGGGAGCAAGACTTCCCTCCTCAACGTCACCTGCGCCTCCCGCTGCCTCTGCAACTTGTTCTGCACCGAGCGAGGCGGTCAGTTCGTCGCCGCAAAGGCCAGCGAATTATTCGAGGGCTTTCGGGGACTCCCCGACAACAAGAACGCGCAGGTCGCCCTGGCAACGCTGGCCATGAACGTGGCGGCTTTTGTGAACGGCAACGCTTCGATGCAGGAGTCGCCCGCCAGGCTCGCCTGCGTCAACGTCCTCTTGACCACTTTCCTTCCCCACCACTCCCACGAAGACGCGTGCCTGAGGTCGCTGGTCGCCTTGGGAACCGTGTTGCATGGCAACGACATTTGCAAAGTGACGGCTGCTTCCCTGGAAGCCAAGCAAATCCTGTCGGACGTTGCCGGTAAATTCAAACATAAAAACGAAAATCAGTCGGCGAAGATAGTTGAATGTGTTCAGTTGATCAACAACAGTTTAATTTGAGATCATATTTTGAAAGGTACTTAAACAATTTCTCGAATTTTTGTACGAATTCATAAAATAAATTTTGAAGTTTAACTGCTGCGTCTTTGCTTTATTTTTATTCAAGTTTGTTTATATTTGAATCTATAAGTTTTATTTATTCTAGATTTTTGTGCTTGCATTAAAGTGATTATTTTTCTATCTCATTTAAGCTAGTAATTTACAACTCAAGCTTGGAATCGAAATTTTTATAGTAAAAATTTAAAATTTTGCTTTTTCCAAAGTTTTCTACTATGTGTTTTTTGTTTATTTTTATCCCTGTTTATGTTTTTGTACAACTGTCATTGTTACAAGGGCAGTTTTGTTTTGTTATAGTGACAACTTCGTTTTCCATATTTTTTTTACACTTTTCTATTAAGTCTTTATGCAAATAAATAACTTTCGTGAGTCTATTAACACGTTTATAAAAATTAATGTGGTGTTGTATGTATACTTTTTTGTATACTAAGTTAGTACAAGTTTTCTCAGAGCAGTTTTGTTTTTTATACTATTAAAATGAACATAAAACAAATGTGGATTGATTGCGACATTGAATGTTAAGAAAAAAACAAAATGTAGTGTCTTCTATTAAAAGATAGTATGAAAGATTGGTAAAAGTTAATTAATAATGTTATGTAAATTAAAATCTTTTTTATAAATAACTCTTCTTAAATGACTTAAAATTTTAACATTTTTTAATTTTATTATCCTAAATTGCAACTATCAATACTTAAAACTTTTATAAAGTTTCGTTATTTTAGATAATCAGTTTTATCTTAAACTAATAACGATAATATAAAAAGTTATTTTTTTGCTTTTAGTTTAATAACAATATAATAGATAACACTAACAAAGTTACTGGTTTTTTGGGACCTAATTAATCTAAACTTAACTTAAGTATTTACCAATAGATAAAAAGAAAATTTTTCAGAATTTATATATTTTTTGGGATAGTTTTTTTTTTAATAGCTAAAATAACTATTTATTTTGCTGTTAATTAAACGTAAGGTCAGCAGTAAAATTTTTTGTTTACCTAGCTGTGAGACAAAAGAATGTTTTGCACCAATCACTATATGTTCTAAGAACTTAAAATGTTATTTTTTATGGAACTCTTTCAATACAGTGTTGCCAAAAAACCTTAAATTTAAAAAAAACCTGGAATTTTGAACAAAACTTACTGAAAAACCTAGAATTAAAAAATATTTAACGTTTAAGTAGTAAAACTTTGATTTGACATAAAAATCTGTCATATAGATAAAAAATCTTGTCATCATCAGAATTTTTTTTATTATTAAACACATTAAAAGTAGCTTTACAGTATCTTTTCAATGGTTTCTTATTATTTGACACTGTTTTTTACTTTAAACTAAAAATAGACCCATATTTACTTATCGAGACATGTTGGGCAAGATTTTCTGTAAACATGTCCGGATAAGCATTTTTCCAGGTACAAAAACGTTTTTTTTGATACAATGATATAGCTTATGTATATTATGCAGTGCATATTAAATAGTAAAACCTAGCTCCTCTTTTTCTGTTTTAAACTCTTCTTCGTACAAAGTCGACCTGCCAATGTTAAACTGCTCTTTTATAAAAGACTCTGGCACATTGTTTTATACCAATTTACAAATTTCTAGTTCATTTTCAATGGTTAGTGCTACTCGTTTTTTAATTGATGTCTTGTCCATTTATAAAACCTGATATGTTGAGTGTGTCAAACTTAGAAATGAATAAAACTTGTTAAGCAAATCATTTTAAAAAAAGTGTTTGAGTTCACAACTTTTATAAAGTAGTTTGAATTAAGAATCAAACATAAAAGAACATAGACATTCATTTACTAAAAACACGGAATTCATCAACTATCTAAAAAACTTATATTTTCAATAAAAAACTGTTAGTCATATTTAAAGTAACATTGTATAAAAAATCTTTTAAACCGACTTACTTTACATACAAAGGTTTTTGGTAACTAAAATAAATTGAACAAAGTGTAAATGTAAGTTTAAGTAGTATTATTATGTTTAATAATGAACTAAATTCTAAAGTTTATAAAATCACTTTAAGCATAGAGGTCTAAATATTTGTATAACAAAAACATTTATCTTTAATATTGAACATTTTTTGAGTTTTCTTCTCGACTGAAACTTTCCAGATAAGTGAAGTACGGATAAGTTAATAAGCACTGTAAAAGTTAAAAAATCAGGGTATTTATTATCACAAATTCAGTACTTAATTTAAATTTAATACTTTGGAGTTGACAGTAAATTCAAAAATACTTGAACTAGAACAACATCAAGTTAAGTTACAGCTGTTTGCCAAACATTGAGACTACCATAAAGAGTCATAACAAGAAACTCACAAATTGCACCAAGAATAAAGAAGACGAAAAATGTAACTGAAGAAACAAAGAGAAATGTCCTTTGAAAGGTGGAAACTGTAGAGCAAAAAATGTTATATACAAGCCACAATAAAAACTGAAAATGAAACTAAATCATATGTTGGTCTAAGCACCAACCAATTTGAAAAAAAGAGTGGCCACCAACAGAACAACAATGAACAGCAATCCAGAAGATAGCAATTATTTGCAATACAAACAGGCAACTGAACTATTAAAATACATTCACAAATTGAAAAATGAGAATAGAAAATTCGAATCTAACTTGAAAAATACTAGAAAAGGAATATAAATCAAGACCCAGAATAGAAACGTGCAGATTAGTGCTTGAAGGAAGCACTAATGATTCTTAAAGCAGATAAAAATTGCATTAATAAAAGATCAGAAGTAATGAGCTCATGCAGACATAGGAATAAATTTTTATTAGTCTATTGGAATGAAACCTATACCTAGGAATTTAAATATTAATAGCATTTGAATCATCTGTTAGCTTTTTAAGAACTTTATTATGATTCTGTTGTGTTTCCGTAAATGTCGAATTTATTTATTTTATTCATTTTCATTAGTTAATACCAATATTAAGTTTACCCAATTATGCATTTTTCATTAAAATTTGAATACCTAACATCAAAGTTACTTTGTTAATGTTTTTACGCATCAATGAGTTCAGATTAACTTTACTGCCTTTGTTCAAATGTTATTTACTGTTTTGTTGTTATTTGACAAGGTCAGTTCACGCTCACCGAAACCAGGTAATAAAACGAAGCAGTACATAAACGTTTGATTTATTACATTGAAATTTAATAAATTCAAACTTAAAACTTTGGTGACAAGTGAATATTTTAAAATAACTTTATTTTTTTCCAAAACAGTCCAGTAAAAATAAATAATTTTACATTATAATTATCTTGAAGAGATATATCAGACATTAATCAGTAGCAGACTTGTATTCACAAAAGTATTGTATAAAGTAATATATTAAAAAAGCACAAACTAGAAAAATTAAAAATGACTACATTTTGATCTACTGTAAAATTAATTTCTTTTTGCATCAAGCACAAGCATTTTATTGTCATTCTCAGCACTGTTTTTGTTTTTGAACTTATTATATAAGATTTTCCATTAAAATTTTTGTTGAAAAAACCACCTATTTTTAAAGTATATTTTGGTCTTCACACTAAAACTTTTGTAATACAACTGTCAACAAGTAAGTGTTATAAATCATGCACCATAGCTAAAAGTTTTACTGGTAAGTCCACGCAATTAACTCCCGTTACACTACTCAATGACATTTCTCAGTTTAGCAAGCTTTATACAAACTTTGTTTGCTGAAATCAGTTTTTTTTGTTAAAAAAAGAATCTTGTATATACTTTGACATCAAAAATATATATACCAACATTAATTAGATAGTTATATAACTTATGTCTAAATATTTACACAGAAAATTACAACTAGTTGTAAACCAAACTTGTGAGTTTACCATTAAGTCGATAAACCTTAATTTAATAGTTTAGTATGCTATACTTTGAAATATAACTTTAATTCCAAAATGCCTTAATCTGGTTATAAAGTATATTAATATGCAAAATATACAAAAAAAGTTAAAATAACCTATAAGCAGGTTGTAAGTAGAAAATAACAAAATTAGCTCAGAGAGTGTCTACTTAAAAAAAATTAAATGAGAATAAAAAAAGAGAAGTGCCTTAAGACATTAATTTTCAGAATAAGCCGAAGGTAGTGTAACGAAGCGATCGTAAAACATATTGTTCGAAAAAAAAACAAAGTTTTCTGTTACATCAAAATATTATAAAGAAGACTAAACTTAGGAAAAAAAAGTGTGACGTATGTGTAAAAGTTTAGCTAAATGCATCTTTTCCCCGACGTTCGGTAAAGAATGCGAAGGAGATTTTATTGTCGACGATAAAAGCGAATGAGTCAATTTAAGATTAGAATTTCTACTTAGTCCACGTTGGTATAACCAAGCAGAAGAGGTTTATTAACTTCAACAATTTTAGTCTTTCAGTTTATCATGCTGAGAGGACGTTCCGCGCAGCTGTTGGTATTATTTATTATCGCACATTTAATTTAACATGCTTCATTTGTATAAAAACAACCTGGGAAAATTAGAATTCGATTTCTTGCAACTATTTAAGAATAAGTTTAGCGTCACATTTCCACATCTGCAACAAAAACTTATAAGTAAGTTAGCCATCAAAGAGCATGTCGAATGGGGACATTAACAACGAATTAAAACGTCTCAAGCTCGTGAATAAGTCAACCAAACAATGTCCTTAGCGTAACCAACACCAAACAATCCGCAATGATGGTAGGTTATATATTATTATCTGTGTTTAACAAGGATGTTGAAAGAAAATAAGTCGGCACAAAAAATGCACTGGAAAAGTTAGATCCGTTGAAAGCACTATATATCTTTACGTTACCTTTTTACGACATTATTTGGTGTTTACACCGATATCTTTTATTTAATTGATTGTTAATATGATGTTGCATATCCTTAATGTTGGCAGTTATAGTTTTTTATGCTTAAAAATAAAATATTTTAAAATATTTAAAATGATATGGTTCAAAAAACATAATACTTATTTCAGAACTTAAGTACTTAAACGAAAGTATACTAATAATAAAGAAAATTATATTAATATGTTTTCAACGTAACTATTTATTTATTTAAGTAATTCCATTAGCTTGTATTATTTATGGTTTATTGCTTCCTAAACAGTAACAAAATAACTCAACAAAAAAATTTAACCAAAAAAAACAAGCTTGAGATTTAAAGAAACTATCCAATATAGCTTTTGTTATAGAAAAGAATTAAACAAGTTTCAGTTACATTGAGTTTTTTAATGAAATGTAAAGTAGCCTGAGTAGCATAAAAATGTGGCAACCCATTTAAAAAAGTAATTTATGTAACCAGCGTATATAAATTTTTCAATTCAATGTATTATTAATACAACTTTTAATACTTATGTTTAGAGCTCAATAATTCATAGCTAAACAACTAGGATAAGTATTTAATTTTTATGTCAGCACTTACCAAACTAAATCTCTAAAGCCCACTTAATAATAAGTATTTTGGACTAAGCATTAAATTAGCGTATGAATTTTAAAATATTTTAGTTTAAATGACAAATAATTTATTAAAATTGTTAGTTTTAGTTGTTATAAAAGTAACTAAAGTAGCATTGTAGAAAATAGTTTTGAAACTTTTTTTGAAATTAAGATGATATTATATTAAGCGATCCTTTATTTTCATTCATTTAAAACTAGTTTTAAGTAAAAAACTTAGCATTAGAAAATAATTTATGGAATAAACACAAATGAATAAATAAGATAAGTCTATAGTTTATCAAATAAAAGTTTTATAACTTGCAGTTTTTTATTTTAGTGTTTCTTTAATAAATAGTATATGGTAATCTAATTTTTAAAGTTTAAAACCTAAAAAGCGATTACGAGTAGTTTTTTGTACACTTATACATTTAGTTTATTTTGCTAATTTTGAGAGTGTTTTAAGGAAATCCCAAATTTTATGTAGTTTCGTCTGCTTAATTTCAAAAAAACGAGTTTATATAAAACATTTATGTTTAAAAAACTAAGTTTCAGCCAATTCATTTAACAAAAAACTAGAAAGTAGTAAACTATACAAATAGTGCCCTAAGAAGTTACATAAAGACATATTACTCTGTTTTAAAGTTTCTTTATTCGTTTTTGAAAACAAAAAGTACAAAATTAACTAAGTGATCAGCAATTACTTTGATTGGTAAAACAGATTGTTTTCAGTTTATAAAGTTATAAAACTGAAAATTTAAACTGTTAAAGAGTAATTTACTGTAAGATGTAACTTGAAAACTTTTAAATTTTTATTTAAACTTAGAGTAAAATATAAATATTGAGGTAACTGAAAAAAAAT
The DNA here is from genome assembly GCF_965202585.1 of Thalia democratica. NCBI lineage: Eukaryota > Metazoa > Chordata > Thaliacea > Salpida > Salpidae > Thalia > Thalia democratica. The sequence continues at coordinate 37,584,230 of NC_139167.1, read as the reverse complement.
GAACTTGAGAACTAATTAAATTGTTGATTTTCGATCTAAAGAAAAATTCTCTTAAAGTTTTATGTAATTGTTTTTTGATTTAAACATGTTTTAATTTAACTAATTAGTTTAGTAGATAAAATTTCAATTTAGCGAAAGTTGTTTATTTTCAAAAGCTTTAGATATATTTTCATGACCAGTTAATCTGTTTTTAAAGTTAAAACGGATACTAAAAGATAGTACCATTATCATCAATAATATATAACAAAAGTTTACCTAGTTAAACTTTATAAATATTATGAAATCTATTTTTTAAACCTTCGTAACGGGTAATGTTGTATAGTATGTAAAGTAAAAACTTATTTAAAATATCTTGATTTTGTTTCAAAATATTAAAAAAACTAGTTTGTAAATAAAGTTGTAAATACCATACTATTGTAAAATTTAGATAACTGAAAAAATTTAAGATTTAAACATAACAACATATTTATTATTACCGTTAAACCAAAATTTTAAATTTTGTTTTTAAATATCTTACCAGCTGTTAGTAAACATGAATAACATTTGTACATCTTGTGAACTTGAACGAACTCTTCGTATATTCTTTGCTGTCAATTTATACGATGTAACTGAAAACTTTTTCTTCAAACTCGATGGGTACGACTATTGTGTTCAAAAGCCCACTCACATTCATGAAACACTCATGAAATACCTGAACAATAAGCTGAGCGAAATTGTACGAAAGAAAACTCAAAAACGCTGTCTGAATATCAAAATGAGCCATCCATATGCTCTAGATCGCGAAAGCCTAAGCTTTTTGAAACTTTCCAGTAAAAGTCTGACATCAAGTGTATCAAAAGTTGTGAGCAACTGTAAGGCCCAGAGATGACGATGTTTGTAAATACTATACTTAAAACTGTTCCGACCAAATGGAGCAAAACAAAGTTTCGTCGTATTCTAACAAATCCTGATGCAGCAATTAGTGCATCCTGGAGTTTCCGTGACGGGTCCTTTGAAAAAGCGGTTGTTGATTGGCATGTGAATAAATTGTCAGACTTCGAATTTAAGAAAGTGTGCGTTGAACAGCTGCTAAATCCCTTCCTGGGAAATTTTTTATGGTACAAAAATTGTAAAAGCGTATTGGCTTTTGTTTTTAACTCAGCAACTGGTGAAATTCAGCCGTTTGATTACGGAAGCGATACTAAAATACTGAAAAAAATTAGCGCAAAATCCTCAGAAGTGCCCGTGATTGTTTATTACTTTTCGGAAACCGAGTTGACCGCGCTTAATTACACTTTCAAGTAATTTCTCTTGCGTTTGAGCATTTCAACTGCGTTTAAGCGATTTTTTGTGGAATTGATTTTTTTTAGTTATGAATGTTGAATTGTCATAAGTTTTCTGTACTTTTTCTTTGTTAATATTGTATACGTAGTTTGTCGTCTAGAAGAAATAAATATAAAAATTTGGTTATCAGTTTTTTTATTATTTATATTTAGTTTTAATGCAAAGTTATTTTATTAATAGTCGAAGCTTAAATTAAGTTGTCCATTTGCAAAAAGTAGATTACAAGATTAAGTTTAAATTAGTTTCCTTAAAAGTAAAAAAAAATAAAACTTTAAAAATATAATTTTCACAAAACTGAATTTAAATTTTAGCTTTCATGCTCAGTTTGTACTGAGCACATTTTGAAAAAAAGTTGTTATATTGTTCAGCAATATCGCACTAAATATGTGCATAGATTAAGACTAAAGAAAAATTAATTTCTTGTGTTTTATGTTCGACTAAAAAGCTTGCTTAGACTAAAAAACAAGGTAGAATTCAATTAAATTTATCGAAAAATATTACCGTTTATTTCTGACATTTCATACATTTCTTTCTGAGTTAGTTAATTATAAGTCGTTATGTTAAAAATCGTATATAGTAATGTGCCTTGTGAAAATTAAGTAAAGTCTAAATTTTTTAAAACAAACTTAATTTTAAAAACGTTTTAAAGTATTAAATTACAAAAACAAATTATTTCCTTTTGTAAATAGTTTTTTAGAAAATTTAAACTATATAATATTTTTTTTTTCTTATACATAACACATTGAACCGGTCACACAAAGTTGTTACTTAAGTTACGCGGACCTGGCAACTAACTGACTTAACGCGCTTATAACAATAGTGACGGTTACTTAAGCTAATATCTAGAATTGACTTAGCGAAGTCGATTTATCAAACGCAAATTAAACTTATATTGTCATTTAAACTCAGCCTATTTAAGCAGTAATATTGTTAGAATGCTTACACTACTAAAGAAATCGAATCTCAGAAAAAAAAAGGTGTATTTACAAAATACAACAAACTGCTAAAAAATAACACCAAATAAACTACTTTGGTTCAAAAGCCAAAGTGAAAAACATGACTTTTTATAAACAAGATGGCTGTTAGAGCCAAACTACAAAAACTCAAAACGTAAGCGACTAAGGAGCCAACAGCAACTAACCAGCCAAAAACAAGCGCTCACGTCTAACTTATATCAAGCTAGAAAGAAGAGAAGGAAAGAAAAAAAGTCACTTTCGACTAAGAAAATGCCAATAGCATTACAATATAAATAAATTCAAAAAATAACAGTTTGAAATTTTTTTGAACTGTTTTATTTTTCAGTTGTGTTAGTTTTTGTACGAAAAAAAGGTATTATATATAGACAAATCAGTAATTTTAGTACTCTAAGTTCTGTAGTCAGGCTATTATTTTTTAGAGCTTGAAGCAGACTACTTGTTATCAAACCTAAAAAATTCAGATTTTTAAGCTTAAAGACTTGAATAAATTAGTACGATTAAAATATCGGCATATACCAGTTAAATATTCAAAACTACAAGCTAATCGTTTTTAATGAAGATCCTAGCGAAGCAAGTTTGCTAGAATCTTAAAAAGAAACAACTTTCGCAGTACTTTTTTCTATTGAACTTACACATGTTTCTGTGTGTTAAACGAGTTAAAATGCTTCAACGGAGTTCTGTAAAGAAAAAATTCAATACTGCAAGCAAAGAATAGAAGGTTAAGTGTATTTACTGAAGGTAAGCACAATTACTCAATGCTAATAGTTAAATTATATTATATCTTATATAGTCCGACTGTTATATATTAAGAAAAAAATTTAAATATTAAATTTATAATTTTAATAACAAACTTTTAAACTTTGTTTTTTTAATCAATAATATTTTTAATTAGTAACATATTAAAATACTACAAAAAGTTCTTAAAAAGTATTTTTGTTAAAAATTACAAAACTTTATAGTTTTGTGTGTGTTTTATTGATAATTGTTTTAGTAATTGTTCATAAAAATTTAATGACTGTTTTCATATTTTTATTGTTTTATTTCAGAAAACCTTAAACTTAAAGTATTTTAAGAAAATAAAGGCTACCTATCTTATGTACATACAACAGTTGTATTTTTTAAAAGATTAATTAATTTTTTCTAACGGTTTTTCCTATTTAAATAAGCAGTTGAGATCCACAACCTTTTATTTATTAAGGTGGAGTGGTGAAAAACTTTTTATTGAAGTTATTTAATAATTCTTTAGCTAGATTCGTTTAGGTCAATCAAAATAAAAGCCTTTTATTGTAAAGGAAAACAGAACAATAAAGTTAACAAATTATAAAACTTCACTCTTCCTTTTTTTTTCTTGACATAACAAGAAAATATATTATGGCTTTTGTTATTAAAAAAATAGTTTTTAACAAGAAAAATACTTAAAAAAAAAAATTTGTTCCTACATGATGTTTAAAATTTTTGTCTGAAGTTGGAAAGCTCAAGTTAATAACCAGCAGACGGACACCATATGTTAAACTACCCAAGATGTTTGAATTTTACTATTTTAAATTATTTATTAACATTAAAAAATGTTTTTAATGATTAAGCTAAAAGTTAAAAATAAAAGAAAAAAATGAAACTGATTTCATATATGTCTTGATACTAAAAAAAAAACTGTATTGAATTTTTTTTTCCCAAAAATTATTGCTGTTTTAATTAAAACACTAACTGTAAAAATAAAAGGCTTAACTATATTTTTTAATTATAGTAAAAGTTAGTTGTTTCAGTTAAATATTTCTTTTTTATTAGATACTACTTTTTATAGGCTATTCTAGTTTGCAAACAAGGTACTTTTATATAAATTTTGCTCTATTTCTTAACTGTATAAATTGACAGCTAAGTCTGACTAAACTTTGCTTTTAAGTATTTTATAAGTTTGTGAAATTACATAGACATTTTGTAAAAAAACTTACATTTTTGTATAGATATTTATCGTTATTAGATATTATTACCAGTAGGTTGTTTAAATTTTTTAATATTAAATTTACCTTTTATTTTGTTGTTTTATAGAAAGTTTAAGATGAACTAGAAAACTGTTTTATTTAATTAGATTTCAATAACTTTACTATCTCTTATCAACTACTTGCTTAAATATTTGTTTTGTTTAAAAAAACAATTTTATTACTAGCTAGTTAAGTGTTAATTTTAAGTTAGTAAATTTTTAACTGTACAAATACAGAAACTTTTATAGATTTTATATCTAGAAAAAGGAGATATATTTGTTAAGAAAGGGTGATGATATATAAAGATATGATATATATTTTTTTTGTTTTGAGAATTAATTTCTTTGTTTAACTTAAAAAAATATTTATATTGATTTTAAAGTTAAGTTTTATTGAAGTTCTTATTAAAAATTATCAACTTTTTTTAACAAAATATATGGTGGGAGGCTCGATGACCAAAAGTTCTATCTCCACACCTATCCATTGACCATAGTTGTTAGTGTTCACATTTTCTTTCTTATACGTTTAGTTTTTTATATTTAATTAAAATTTTTTTTAGGTATATTTGTTAATTATAAAAAGCTAATCTTATTTTTTACAAATCATTGGTTTTTTTTGAAAAACCTTGAAGTATTTAGACAAAATAAAGACTACCTACCTTATTTACATATAACACTTGGATTTCTTTTGAAGGTTGATTAATTTTGATTTTGAAAGTTTTTACCATTGAAATAAGCAATACGAGCGTCAACTTAGATCGATTAGCATTTTTTGCAATTTTTAAAAAATGTCCAAAGTTTAGATCCAATTAGTTTCCTCATCTTTAAACCTAACTAATTTTTTTTTAATTCTAAAGAACGCTCCTTTGCCTTTAACTAAAAAAATCCATTGGATTTGGGGTTGAATTTTTTAGTTGGGCCCCTTCAAAAAAATGTTTTTTTTTTAATTTTTACTTTAGCGGATGTTTTAGCATAAAAAAATATGAAAATTTCATGTTCAAATAATTATAATTTTAGTAAAACGTACATGGGTCATGTCTTACATAAAAACAGTATAGATGATAAAAAAAGCGTTAACCATTTAAAATAGTAATAATAAAGCGTATTAAAATAAGTTAAAAAAATATTTTTTCTTGTTACATAACCAATAGAAAATTGAAGGTTTTTGAAATTTACTATCGGAAATATTTGTATATATTATTAAAATATTAGAAATTTAAGAAAAATAAACAACAACCCAACAACCCTTGAGAACACAGCAAACTAAGAATATTATAAAAATATATTTTGGCTAAAAAATCCTTTAGAGTAAAAATTCCAAAATAAACATAAAAAAGAAAAAAAAGAAAAAAAAAAGAAAATAAAAGATTCTTAGAATATCACTAAAAACGTTGTTTATTGACTTTGTTTTGGTTATTTGATATACTTTAAATAATGAATGTTGAAATTATAAAACTTAAAGATTATAAGTTTCCGTAACAAAAAATGCTTGTTTTCACCCAGCTGAAATAGATTCTAAATAAAATTTCAATAGTGACGCGATAATAGGTAAAAGTTTTTAAGTAGCATTTTTTTTGGAAAACTTTTTTGAATGATTTATTATCAAAATTTTACATTCTGTTTTATTGGTATTTTTAGATTGTTTAAAGTTCAAATTTTTTTATTCACCTTAGAAAATATTATTCTAGCTGTGCTTTTTATTAATTCTGTTCCAAACAAAATGTGAAAGTTAATGATGATGCTCGTAAAAATTATGTTCTACTACTACAGTTTGCTACTGCTACTTGTTCTACTTTGTTCTACTACTTGTAGTAGTTACAGTTTGCTACTACTACTTAACTGTTTTTTTAATATTTCTGAGCAGAAAAAAGCATTTTAAACACAGAGTTTTTCGGCTAAATATTATGTACTAAACTGGCAGCGCATACCTAAGAAATGCGTACTAAGGCAGCAAATTAAGAACAAAAACAATTGTGAACCCCCTTTGAAAAATGTCTAGACACGTCTCTGGGCCCCACTTAAAAATTCAACTCCCAATCCAATGGATAATTTTTTTTATTTTAGGCAAAGAAGTTTTCTCTAGAATATGAAAAAAATCTTAGTTAGCTTTAAAGATAAGGGAAATAATTGGATCTAAAGTTTGGACATTTTTTGAAATTTGCAAAAAATGCTAATCGAGTTAAGTAAACGCTCGTATAAGCAATGTGTAGCTAACAAGCTACATGCAAGTTTTAAATATAATGTTTTATATTTATAATACAAGTTGTGTAAAAAAAAACACTTCAAAAATGAAAAATGATTATTATAAATAAGTTTGACATTCACTTAGTAGGAAAAATTTATGTGAAAAATTAAGACTTTGGTTAGATTAACAACTTTTTATTAATTAAGGTGGGGTTGTAAAAGACTTTTTTTTAAATGTGTTTTACAAATCTTCATCTAGCCTACGAATTCATACTACTGACTTTTAAAATTCAGATTAACCTTATAGTTAAGGCCAGTCAAAGTAAAAGTCTTTTATTGGAGGGGAAAATAAAACAATGAATTTTAAAATTTATTAAACCTATCTCTTCTTTTTTTTATATTTAACCTACCAACCTAAAAAAAATCAGGAAGTGTTCTTAACTTGATTTAAAACAAATTTTCTTGACATAATTTCTATCAATCTATTTATCTAATAAGTTGCTTTTTGTTACTAGTTGATTAAGTGTTATTTGAAGTTTGTAAATTTGTAATTGTGCAGATGCAGCAGTTTTTATGGATATGAAATTAATAAAAAAGGAGATGATTTTTAAAGGTATGAGATATCTTGTTTTATGTTTAATTATTTTTTTATATTTAATCTAAGATTTACTAAAACAAATTTTTGAAGGTTTTATTATTTATTTAGTCTATTTTATACTATTACCAATGTGATTTTTATGTAAGTGTTTTAAACTAGGGTATTTCTATATTTGATAATGTCAGTCTACAACAAGGACGGTAAAAAGCAGCTGAAATTAAATAGACCAAAAAATTACCGGCAGCAGGATTATTTTAAACTAAAAGATAGATAAACTTTTACAAAATAGTTATAAAGTTTAATTTTTATATGTCAAGGTTGGTTTTCTTATTCTGAAGATATCAAAAACGATTTAAATGTATTAGTTAGTCCTGGAAAAGACATTAAAAGGTATCCGTGGTGTGCGACTTAATAACCGAAAGATTCTTCGTGCACCAGGTCCTAGGACTAAATAAATTGAGCATATTTTTTGTCGTTTAAACAAAAATGTATTTAATTTCATCATTAAAACCTTTAATTTAAATTAAAGCCACAAATTTTTACAATATAGTTATTTCTTAAAAAAATTCAGCCTATTAATTTGCAACTGTCATTTGTGGACAAAGCATGGATACAACAAAACTTATTTTAATCTATTATAAAAAAGACATTAAAGTTCTTCTTTATAAATGTTGTTCTAAACTTTATTAGTTACTAAAGGTGTTAAAATATTTAAGTTTGTTGTACCTTGAAGAACTTATGTATACTAGTTTTAAAAAAAGTTGAATCAAAAAAATAATATTCAATAGATTATAATTTCGAATAAAAGGTATAGTTACAAAATAAAATTGTATTATACCTGAAAAGTTGATCAACTTTTTTTAAAGCTTTAAGCCAGAAAATCACTTAAAAAAAACTTAATTTTTGTGAGTAAAAAATTTTAGTCTGATATGTAAAAATATTATTATGAACTGTTTTTATCTTACAAACAAGGTGTTGAAATAATATAGTACATTGTAAATTGAAATTTATGTAATTTACCATTATAGTAAAGTTATTACAACAAAAGTAATAAACATTACCTTATAAAAATTAGTAAAATATAAAATAGGAGAAAAAATTAGCTATAGTTTGTTACTTGAGCTTTCTAGTCACTTGAGCGATAAAACAGCTTTAATTAGTGATTTCTGCAACTCTGCAGCACCTCCTAACAAAACAGCCTTAATAGCACTGCTATTAACTAAATGCAATACTTTTTAGTTACTTAAAAAGTAAAAGAATCAAATTCGATGTAATATTAATTTGTTTAATTCAATAAAGTATAAGAAGTGCTTTTATACTAAATTGTTTATTAACTTTATGAAACAATATAATTTTCGTTATTTAAAATATGCAATGAAACAATAAGCTAGTATCTAACTGTTTTAAACTAAATACTACAAAAATCAGAAACGTCATTTTGTTGCAAATAAAGTTAAAAAAAATATTAAATGCACAATAAGCCAGTTTGATACAATCTATTAAAACCTAAAAGAAAAGAAAAGTATCTGTTGTTCGAAAAGAGTAGGTGACTTCTATTGTTTTAAAACGAGCAAGTACGCCGGCCAGAGTTGGTAAAATGCTAATAGTTACTATGGTAATTCAGCAATGAAGCGTATAAACTTTGGTTTGTTTTAAGTTAGTAATTTCACGCTCGAGTAAACAAAGCAGAGCTTTTTAGCATGTCTGACGCCGGCACCACATTTTTCGTAAATCGCTTTCTAAAGCAACCGCTCTGAATGTAATTGCCATTACTGTCGCACGCTTCATTCTGACTTGGTTCCTTTGAGTCTTTTCCTATGCTGACAACAAGCACAAGGGACAAATTCCTTATTTCATCTTCAATTTTGCAGTAGCTCAATCCTTTTAAAATTTCCTGGTCCAAATTGAGCGAGGCGTAGCAGGTAGAACCCAGCCCGCTGAAATAGTGCTGACCAAACTTCAATATTTCAACTACCTCGTTTGATTTTACTCCATGGAGATAAAGAGGGTTATTACGCAAATTTTCACGCGAAGATATTATCTTGTACAAATGAACTGTTTTTCGATTAAACTTACTTTTGCTAGTTGTGACAAAACTGTCTATAAATTTGTAGTCAGGACTTCCTTTTCTTAAAAGTTTTAATTGGTATTGAAAGGTGTTCATGTTTCTAACACTATTAAGGCTGCTTATTTCAACAGAAAGCTGTTGTATAATTAAATTTAGTTCATGTTCAAAATCTAATTTAAAAGGAGAAAGCTCTTTTTCAAAGAGAGTTTCAGTAATTTCATTCTCGAAAGCTTTCCTAACGTTTTCAAAGTTGTATTCGATTGACTTGTTTTGGTTTGTATTTACTTCGTTTGCATATTTTTTTAAAACTTTCTGGAATGTAATGAGATTTTCTAAGCTCAAATAACCGTAAGAAAGATATTCTTCCAACATGTTTACGTCTACTTCTATGTGGGCCTCTATAAGATACGCAGGCTCCACTAAATAGTGGTGCGATACAATTTCTATCCCTCTCTCTTTTCCCCTCCCCTCCTTACCAACGTTTTTCGCTTTAAAAGTTCCGTTCAGTATTCTGTTGTTTGCGCTGTCAAATTTGTCGCTTTTCGAATATTTCAACTCTTCTTGCCATTCCCATCTTGCAACCTTTGTCACGGGCTTGCTTTTGAGGTACTTTTCATAGACATCAAAGGGTGATTCTTTGCTTCTTCTAGTGTTTGCTTTGTTCGCGTCGACTTCAACACCCGGCTTGACTTTGCACACAAATACGTATCTTACTTCTGTTAATTTTGGCGCGGGCATTAAGGTCCGTTCCCCGGCGTACCGGAGTGCATCGTGGAAACTTACTGTCGTGTAAACTCCCGGACCGAAAAGCCCGTGTTCAGACGGTTCGAGTCCTTCTTTCAGAATGCCGTCGACGCTTTCCGGCTGGGTTCCGTGAAGAAGGAGCCAGTTTGGTGAGCTGTTTAACTTTTGTGTTTCATTTGCTTTCGGAAACACTCTGTAGATGTTCAAGGTTAAATCGTTTCGGTCTACTCCCATGCATCGTTCTAACAGCTTAAAGTCTTTGTCGTTTTTTTCGAGCTCCTCCACTTTGAACTTGCTATCTTGAAAATCGCGGCCATTTAGTTTTAAAGTTTTTGCCGTTTTCTCTGAGCAAACAAAATCAAACAACCGCAACAGGTCTTGGGTCATGCGTTTCGAGTGTTTTGACTTCTTCGCTAATTTAGTGTTTAATTTTTTTTCCGCTTTGTCAAACAGTCGCTTAAATGAAGTCTCCAGACTCGGATGCATTCGCAAGAACGCTTTGATTTCGTTTTCATTGGAGTATTTAGCCACTTTGTCTTTTAAGGATTCCGACTTTATAGCATAGTGATCTTGGGGTTGCTTTATGCCAGTCGCCTCATTTTTTTGATCTTTAATACTCTTAGTATTATTAGAGCTTGTACTAACATCTAGTCTCAAAATGTTTTCCATATTTTTTGGATGCTTGTATAAATCTGAAAATGTTTATGTTCATTTTTAACATACTGAAAACAGCGGGTGTTAAAGCGGGTGTTTACTTTTTTAGTAGTAGAGAGAGTGTTTTCCATAGTAGTATTTAACAAAAAAAAAGTAAAATAAGTATCTACCAGGGCGTAGCGTGAGAAGGGACAGAGGAGCATAGATGGTACCAAGCGTCGCAAATTAAATATATCTTTTTTAAAAAATCCCCGACGGTAGGATTTTTTAATCTCAAATGTAAACAAACTTTAAAAAATACTTATAATAATTATTTTTTTTAACCTTAAAAATAGGTTTTCTCATACTGAAGATATCAAAATTAGTTTAAGCTAAAATCTTTTTAGTTTCATCATTTAAACCTTTGATTTATTTTATAGCCTCAAGTTAAATCTATATAGTTATTTCTTTAGAACAATTCATCCTATAATTTACAACTCTCATTTGTGGACAAAGCATTAACAAAACAAAACTTACTTTTATAAACTGTGAACATAACATTAAATTATTTCTCTAAAAATGTTGTCTCTAACTTTTATTGATTTATAAAGATATTAAAACATTTAAGTCTAATGTACGTTGAAGAATTTATGTATTTAACATTATAAAAAAATTGTACAAAAAAAGTTATAATTAAAAAATAATAATCTTGAATAAAAGATTAAGTTACAAATAAAAATTATTATTTCTATTTTTCTATTCTTCTTTTTTTTTTAACTTTAAGCTAAAAATAATTAAGAAGAACTTCATTTTTTGTTTTTGAAAAAAAAAAAAAGTAGTATGTAAAAATATCATTATAAACTGTTTTAGTTTTACAATCAAGGTGTTAAAATTGTTTTAGTCCATGGTAAATTGAAATTTATGTAAATTAACACTATAGTAAGTTTATAACAACAAAAGTAGTAAAGATTAACTTATGAAATTTTATCCAATGTAAAATATGAGTGAAAAAGTTGGCTATATTTTGTTGCTTTATTTTTTTAGTTACTAAAGCGATAAAACAGCTGTAATTAGTGGTTTTCAATTTTACCATGCCTGCACTGGAGCATGCGTGCCTCCTAAAAAAACAAGAAATAAAAAATAATAATAATACAATGTATTATCTTTATCCTTCAAACATTTGATTTCCCTACTTAACTCCTTGCTTTTTTAATCTTTTTTTCGTTTAGTTTACCTACTTTTTTCAACTATGTATATGAATAAATCGAAAAGTTAAATTAGTTTTTTGAATACCAAGTATGAAAATGCCGATGCGCAGAAAGCATTGTGTACCAGTTTTGTTGCAAAACTCCATTAGATTTTTTTAATTTGTAAACTTCTCAAAAATAAAGATTCAAAAAGTACTGGGTGGTGTTTGTGCACTGTGGTAGTATACGAGTTATAATATTTTTTTTTCAAAAGGAAAAATTCTAACATTTTGTAAACAAACCATTAAGCTAAACCTACACTATAATAACTATTCTAGAATAATAAAATTTTCATAAAAAAGTAACTAATAGTAAAGTAATAAATAAACTAAAAAAAGAAGATAAATAGTAATAATAATAATAATAATAATAATAATAATAACAATAATAATAATAATAATAATAATAATAATAATAATAATAATAATAATAATAATAATAATAATAATAATAATAATAATAATAATAATAATAATAATAATAATAATAATAATAATAATAATAATTATAATAATAAAAATAATAATAATAATAATAATAATAATAATAATAATAATAATAATAATAATAATAATAATAATAATAATAATAATAATAATAATAATAATAATTATAATAATAATAATAATAATAATAATAATAATAATAATAATAATAATAATAATAATAATAATAATAATAATAATAACAATAACAATAACAATAATAATAATAAAAAAAAAAATAATAATAATAATAATAATAGTAATAGTAATAGTAATAGTAATAGTAATAATAATAATAATAATAATAATAATAATAACAGTAATAACAGTAATAACAGTAATAACAGTAATAACAGTAATAACAGTAGTAACAGTAATAACAGTAATAACAGTAATAACAGTAATAACAGTAATAACAGTAATAACAGTAATAACAGTAATAACAGTAATAACAGTAATAACAGTAATAACAGTAATAACAGTAATAACAGTAATAACAGTAATAACAGTAATAACAGTAATAACAGTAATAACAGTAATAACAGTAATAACAGTAATAACAGTAATAACAGTAATAACAGTAATAACAGTAATAACAGTAATAACAATAATAATAATAATAATAATAATAATAATAATAATAATAATAATAATAATAATAATAATAATAATAATAATAATATATGTTATTAACACAATTAAAAATGATATATTTAAATATAACAAAACAACTATTAAACAAACAGTGCATACTTAGAATGCAGGGTTAACCTCAGTATACAAAAAGACTAAGTTAAATATCAGTAAACTTAAAATTTTTAGTAAAAGTAGTTTCTTATTTACTTAAAAAGTAAACAAATCAAAAATAGTTAATATATCAACCAGTAGAGTTGACAAATCCATCAACTTTTGTTGAAAATTAGTCTACTTGTTTTATTAGAAATATTTCCTAAGACTCTTAGTTTTTATTAGTTTGTTAAAACTATTTTTTTGTGGTTATAAATTTTTAAAAATTAAAAAAGTTTAACATTTTATTATTTTCTAAAGGACCATAATTTTAATAAAAATGAGTTAAAATTTAAAAAATATTTTTTTTTCATTTTAAATAAGTGTTTGGTTTTCAAAATCAATTGTTACAAAAGAAGGGTCTCTGAACTAATTAAATAAGTATATCTGAAATAAGAAAATCTAAAGTTTAATAATAAATACATTTTTAACAACTTGTAGCAAAAGTATTTTTAATTTTTTATCAAAAACTTTTTTATCTAAAACAAAGTAAATGATTTATTTTAATTTTGGTCATAAACTTTGAAAATGTTATTTTTAAAAGTTTCACATCTAAAAACTGTTTAGTATATTTAAAAAAATAGTTTCTAAAATTTTAAGTAAGTTGATTTTAAAACAAAGTAAAAATTATGTTTTTGTAAATTTTAAGAAATACATATAATTGACCTTTGATTTTTTTTATAGTTTTGTTTTTTATCATAAACTTTTATAACACTGGTTAAATCTCAGGGTTGCCACACTATCAAGATTCTCAGGATAACTCAAGACTATTGAAATTTTTGAAAGTGTCAATATTTTTTAATAAGGTTTTTTGTACTCAAGTTGACTCAAAATAGTTTTGATTTTCTAACCAATGGATGTAGGTAACTTAAATATTAAACAGTATGGTTGTAGTATGTTTTACACCCACACTATAAACCACAATAGATAAATAATAACATTAACCTTACTAATACTGATATCAAATACTTAAGGCTACTGTATATATAACTAGGCATTATATAAATGAACATATTTTATACTAAAGAACAGTTGCAAACTCTAAAAAATAAAAAAAACCACCACTTTTTAGAAAATACTTTAAATGTTGTTAAAACTTTTACACAAAATATAAATATAACAAGAATCTATTTTAAGAATGTAAAAAAATAATATCACGTTTAACTTCTTGGAATTTAAATCAAAATACTGATTTTAAAAAACAACATTATTTGAAAGAGAACTTTACAATAAACAGCTAATAATACAAATGTCTACATGTTAGCAGCAGCATAGTGGTCTAGAATGAATCTCCTGCTCCAACTGATAAGAGCTTACATATGGCTGAAATATTGAAATCCAAACTTGCATCAGTAAACTTGTGAGTTGTGACTGCTCTTTATTTCTCCTTATCAAAACCCTATCAAAATTCATAAGTAAACCACTGACCTTGCGAGCTTTCTCTTAAACGCTTGGATGAACAAGAAATTTAACTCAAAACTTTCCTTTAAGTTTAAACAGGATATAAAAATTTCAGGATAGTTTTAAGACTTATTTAAAATTCCAGGACAGTTTTTTTTATAGCTTTTAAATGAGATATATTTGATTTAATTGCAATTTTTGAAATTTTATAAACAATTTTGTAAATGAACTCAACTTTTTCTTAGTTTTGAAATGATGAAAACATTTTTTTTATGACTCTGGATAGTTTAAGGTCACTTATAATGGATTTTAATTAACTAAGGAAACTGTTTTGATCTTAACAGTGGCCCTGATATATTCAAATTAAATTTATAAAAAGTTTTAAAATTGTTTTATAAAAAGTATGTCATAGTATATAAAAATAAAATAAAAGTTTATCTTGGTTATTTTTAGAAATTTTGTAAAACAAATATGGAAAATAGTATCAGTGATATTAAGTAGAATGTTGCAAAATATTGAAAATATTAAATTAGCTAATTATCGAAGGTAAAAAAGATCAAGGTTGAAAAAAGCAGACCAAAACCAGATGTTTCTATAACTAAAGATTGCAATTCAAATGTTAAGAAGTTTGATCTGAAATAACAAAGCTAAAAAAGTAGTGAACTATAATTTATATTTTGATTTACTTGTTTTTTCTATATACTGAAAGCTAAATCTGGCTAAATTTTGCTATCTAATTTTTTCTTAAAAAAAAACATTTATGTTTTAGATTAAAATTGTTATATATAAAGATCAAAATTGAGTTTTTAAGTTATTTTTTTTAGGTCATTTTACACATTTAATTTTCTTAGTTCGCAATTAGTAAACTATTAAATATATTTTGCTACACTTCTAAATTTTGTCTATTCGAAGCAAAGTTTAACTAAACTCTGCCTTTCATTTTTTATTTGTATTGAGAATTGTTATGATTTTTATGAAAAATATTACATGTTATTATTATATAATTCAGTGAACTTGTTTCGCTAGGGTCTTTATTAGCAAACTCTTAAATTTATATTTTTAATAGGTTTAACATTTTAAAATTATTTTTATTCAGAAAGTATTTAGAACTTCGAAGTTTAGTACTTTGAAGAAGATAGATATTTTTAACCTCATAGTTTTAAGTCCTTAAGTTTTGTTAGTTTTTGAAAATTAACAATAATTTAATAAAGTTAATGTTCTACTTTTAGACAGGTTTTTTTTACTAATAAAACCTTATTTTAAAAGTCATGTAAATTTATCATTTGAACATTTGAACAGCTGTAATTGCTAATACAAACTGAAATTAAATTTTGTTATCTAATTTATGTTATTGTTTCTAAAATATAGATAATAAAAATTATATATATTTTTTTAATTATATTTTCAATTTAGAAATAGTTGATCATGCCAATTCGATCAGCAGAACACAAGCTTCGGTAGACCAAGTCCTGTTTCGTTCTTGTTTCATCAGTCAGTCACCAAAAAACTTATCATGTATTTACATAAAGCAACCGTTTGTATTTGTATGATCAAACCTTGTTAAACTTGAGCTTGTCTCACGGCATACGAAGGTTCAAGCTTCGGCTTTGTAGACTTTTGCTGATGTTGTCGTCGATTATTTTCAATAAAAGATAAATTTTATTAATTTATAAATAAATAGGTTACAGTTGTAAAAGTTACAACTCGTAAAAAATTCTTAAAACTCTTTTTTTTTTTTAATTTAAGTCTTTTTTTCTTAACAAAAAACATCGGCGAAAGTCAGCAAAGCAGCAGCCTGGAATTTTGTTTGCCGTGAGACAAGCTCAAGTTTAACAAAAGGGTTGATCATGCCAATTCGATCATCAGACTACAAGTTTTGGTAGACTAAGACCTGGCATGACCAACCCTTTTTTTCTTAAGCGCATAGTTTATAATTATTGCAATTTGTATCTTAGCTGCTTTTTTCTCGGAAAAAAAAAACAACTAAATTTATACTTTTTGATTTTTTGTACGAGCTTTTTTTCTAATATAAATTTATTAATAAAATAATAAACCGCTACTTTAAATTTAAACTATATTTTACACAAAAGTTCTAAGTTTAGTTGAAAGAATGTACTCAAGTCTCAGATAAACCGTGCTTTTTTATCTACTACACCCAATAAATCGGTGAGAGGATTTTTTACTGCAGGTTTATACTTAGCACATGACCACCTTGTTGTTTTACAATTAACATTTTTACATTCATGTTAAACACAAATTCGTAATTTGTTATATGTTTATAATATTTACATAAGCTCTATTTAATTTTAATACCCGACTGCTCTTTTCTTAAGTAATAATTAATTATGTTACTAAGTATGTAATATGCAGTTTAAGTTATGATGTTTTTATGTACGGTGCTGTAACTTAATAATTGGTCATTGCTTTGAATGCTCAATAACAATTTTAGTATAGTACTTTGGTGTCTTTCAGACCTGCGTGTAAGTGGTTTGAAATTTAATTCGTTATTTTGAGTTGTATCTAGCTTTACTTATGTTTTAATTCAGAATTAGTCAATATAAACATTTTATAAATATATATTACCCCAAGCTTCTATAACTTTAATTACCTTAAACTATAATTAAATGATAAGTATACAGAATTTAGTTGCACTTCAATTTAATTAATAAATTTATTATTTCAGTAACTAACGTTTGTTGTTTTACTTCTTTATATTTACAATAGACTATTTATTATGTATCTAAAATAATTGTAAAACTTTTTTAAATTAAAGTGCCTGCCTTTTTTTTTCCAGACATTAAGAAAAAAGTATCTATCTTGCAATGCAAGGTAAATGATTTTTTTTTAATGTTAATGTATCAGAACATAATATGGTAAAGTAATTATTAAATATTTTTTGAATAGTTAACGACGGTTTAGTCTTATGAATTAGTACTTTTTCAATGTTCTAGTGCAGGGGTCGGCAAACTGCGGCCCGCGGGCCAATTTCGGCCCGCGAAGGGTAATTCTGCGGCCCGCGAGCATGTTATTTTTTTGAATGGAATGCGGACCGCGAAAGAAAATTTTGTGGCCCGCGAGCATGTAAATGTGGCCCGCTGAGCAAAATTATACTTCTACTTAAATTTTTTCGGTAATTCGACTTAATTTTATTAGTTTGATTTTAAGTCTCTCTATAACATTTTAAAATAATTTCAAGTAATTACTGCTTTAGTTTAAAAATGTAAAAAAGACAGATTAGCGTTCTAACAGGATATGTTTCTCAGTTTCATAATTACTTCTTTTTTACAACAGTAAGTAATTATCTGGGAAAAGAGTGTCAAGAGTGCTTGGATTTAATAAGTTGGTTATATAATACCTATTTATTTAATAAACTAAATGCAAATATTTTCCATTTTGTACAAAAGTAATGCACAGTAATTAACTAAAGTGTCATTTCTTTATAGCTTAGGATTTTTTTTTCAATATTTTTTATACCTCAGTTTCTTTTATAATTTTTTTGTTTGTAAATGTTATATTTTAGTGTGAATACATTTAAAATAACATAATAATACGAAATAAGGTTGATTTGATTTTTGTTTTGACACATTTTAATTTTTTATAAGTTTTCTATGCACACAAACTTAAAAAAAATGCTCATATTATAAACCGCTTTTTATTTAATATTTTAGTTAGTTTAAGTTTAGTTTATGCATACTTTTCTAACATTGTTATTTATACATGTCATATCTAAATTTGTACATACACATGTAAAACAATAAATATGACATAAGTTAATATAGTTTTTGTTTTGTATACATTTCATTTATCAAACATTGTTTATTTCAAGCTAAGTTAATTTTTATGCCTTGCATATCAATACACACAATTGCTGTTTTTTCGAGCTACCTATTTAATATAAACTATATTTAGGGATGGTAAATTTATTAAGTTTGTTCATTGTTAATCAAAATAGTTAAATTCAAGCAAATAAACAACTAAACATTGCCACACACTCAGACTATCACTATTTGAAGACTTCAAATCTCAGGCCAACTAAGCCATTTTTTAAGTTTTTGGCTAGAATTGCTTTTTGTATACAAAAATATCAGGAATGTTTTTGTTGACTCAGACTGGCTTTTTTGCTTGAAAGAGTGGCAAATTAAACTTATGATGTATGTTTTGCTCAATCAACAGTGTTAGTTTGAATTTTAATATATGTTAAGTTTTAAGTCTTGCAGCTGATATAATTTAAAATATTATATACACTATTGTGTACATTAAAGAATGAACAATCAGTGTTGCCAAAAAAGTTGAATCCCGGAAAACTTTGAATTTGTGAATTTACGGTTAAAAACTCTAGAAAAAAACTTGAATTTAAGAATTTTTGAAAAAACCTGGAATTTCAAACAATTTTTACATATAAAGTAATGAAATGTCGATTTGACTCAAAAAAAATTACCAAATAAATGTTTTTTTATTAAAAAAAAATATTATAGTAGCTTAACAGTAATTTTTAATATTGATAAATGTTTTATAACGTTTTTTTAAACTTTAATTAAATTTTTTACTAAAAATAAAAGAAGGAATTGTACTTCCAAAAACTCCGTATTGGTACATTGCACCTTTACTTGAAAAATTTCACCGATTGTTGTGCTTCGCGTTGGAATTAAACCAAGAAATTCTACTAATATGTCAAAGTTAGTAAAAACATCTCTAATAAAAATTCTCAGATGAGCAATAGTTTTTCTATCAGTGCTCTCATTTTAACAGTTTGATTAAAGTCCTAATTTGATTTATGAGACTTTATAACCTTAATGCATTTCCTAAACACGATTTTATGTTGTCATTGAAGAAATAAACAAAAGTTTTTCATTGCCGCCAACATCAATTCTTTATAAAAGTTTTCAATTATAAACGATAACTAAATTTAGGTAATAAATTTTGCTACTTTATTACTTACCTTAACAATTTTTTCTGATTATTCTGTAGTTACTGAAGATAAGAATGTGCTTTGTCGGAAATGACTTTGGTGATTTTTTTTTATCGTTTCTCGCAATAACTCCTAACTAACGCTTTTTTTATTCTTGTAGCTCGTCTTATATTTTATAATTAACATTTTTAAATGCAATATTCCTATTGCAAATAAAGAATTGCTATCATGCTTAATAAAAAAAAAATTCTACTCTGCTATAACTTAATAAATTTTTATAATTTTGTTAAAATTGTTTAAGAAACTCAATTGTCCATTCCAGCTGACTTATATATTTATGGCATGTAATTTATTTACTGTTAATAAACTTTGTTATTTCTTTATGTAGTGAACTTTATATTAACTGGATTGCTACACAAACAGGCTATTTTAAAAGCTTGAAAACTCAGGTGTGTGTGAAGCTTTTATTTCAAACACTTTAAAAAATCTTGCAATTCTCAGAATAGTTTTTATGACTGTTGTGTATTTTACTAATTGTATTTTTATCTTGTTTTCTTACACTTTTTGTACTTTTTGATAATGATGATATTTTAACTAGGTATTTAGGCTTGATTAACAACTATTTTAGAGCTTTTTCAAATTTTAATAAATTTAAGCTGGTTTGATACATCTCAGACATTTTTGCTTTTTAGTTGCAACCATTTAAAAGTCTAATTACTAATAAAATATTTTATTAAAGTATTTGAGAATTAGTTATGTTAAATCATTTGTTTTAGCTTTTTGGAATACAAACAGGTATTAGTTTTATTATGTTAACTAATTACTAAATTTCTTAATGAGTGTAAATTATTTAACTCGCAAAAACTTTTTTCGAAGTAAATGTTCTTAGAAATATGAAAAAGTGTTGATGATATAACAAATGTATAAAAGTAACCCATAAATTGTCTTTCAAATTAGGTTCTTATAGAGAGTTAAGTTGTAAGTAAAGTTAAAAAAGTATTAAGTTTAACTTATTAAGTGCTTATGAAAGTACATATTTTATTAACAATATTAGTACATAATTATTAAAGTATATTAGTCAATGTAAATCATAGTCTAATGAATATTAATCTGAATAGGCATTCTATGTTTAGCTAAAAGTCATTTAAAATGATGAGTGATTAAAAATAGAACTTTTCTCTAGTGTGACTAAAACTAAAACCATAAGATTATTCAAATATCACTAAAACTAAAACTGCGGCCCGCGAAGACTTTGGAAACTAGAAATTTGGCCCGCGACCACCAACTGACTGCCGACCCCTGTTCTAGTGAGTGGTTTATATTTTGATTTGTTATTTTATTTTATATTTTACTTTGCTATAACTTTCATTTAATAATTGCAAACATTGTAAAGTTTTACAACAGTCTGATTTAACATGATATATTGTATCTATTGTTAGGGTAGCTGTCGAATTTGAACGGGCGTAGAGGGGAAAAAAATTCACGAAGGCTCAAAGTTGCACGAAGACAATTTTGCACGGGTTAAATTTTTTTTTTTTTAACTTTTATATATATATTTTTTTTTTTTTACTATCACTGTTACCTCTAACCCTTACCCTCCGTCGGTAAATTATTATTATAATCTTTTTTTTTGTCTTTTACTATCACTGTTACCCTTAACACTTACCCTCGGTCGGTAGCTTTATTCTTTTTTAGTTAATTTTTTATTTTTTTAATTAGCTTTTTTTTAATCATTGTTACCCCTAATCCTTACCCTCGGTCAGTAACTTTTTTTTTCTTTTTTTTTATTAAACTATCTTTTAGTTTTTTTCTGTATTTTTTACTTTCGTGCAATAAATGTAACTCGTGCAAAATTGACCCTTGGTGCAAAATCGTTTTCGTACAATTTTGTTCCCTCGTGCAATTTTTTGCTCTCGTGCATATTTGGCTTTGTGGAATTTTGTGCACTCGTGCAACTTTGTTGTCGTGCAATTTAGTAACCTCGTGAAATTTTGTCTTCGTGCAATTTAGACCCGTTCCCCTATTATTAAACATTATAATTATTGTACAATAATCTGTAGTAATTGTTCTTATTTTTAATAAACACATATATACACCTACTTTAGCTTCTAGTCTTTCCTTACAGCATTTATTTTTTTACAGAGCTCCGTTGAAATTGTTAACTTGTTAACACACAGAAACAGGCGTTAGTTTAATAAAGAATGAGTACTGTTTAGATTTTTATTTTAATTCCAGTGAACTTGTTTTGCTAGGGTCTTTATTAGCAAACGATTAACTTTAAATTTTGAATTATTTACACAAAATTGTAATTCTTTTAATAACATAATAGATAAATTGTAACAAAATCTAATTCAAGTTTGTTAATCAAATTTAACTTTCTAAGACTCTTAATGAATATCAAAAAAAACTTTTATAAACTTTTGTACGAAACTAATTTTCAACTCTTTAAAGTGAGAAAAAGGTATTAAAGTATTATTTTTGCTTTGTAAACTTAATAGTTATAGATTTTATGTTGTAAAAACCAAAATAAAAACAACATCTAGTTTACATTTTTCAACTTAGTAACCAAAAAAATATTTTATTAAAACTTTTAACTAAAATTTTTTTAATTGAAAATAAAGATAGTGACTTTAAAAATAAAGTACTGACTTTTTTTACATTAAAAATTTATACAATTAGAGTTTAGAAAACACTTCAGTAAAGTAATTTAAAAAAAACATTCTTTGTTCTGGTATTTGTATTTATTTTGTGAAAAAAGTTGCGAACTGAATAATTTGTTACCAACTCTTTCTTATGCCTGTTAAACTTGAGTTTATCAGCTGTCTTTATAAAATATTTTTATGGTTTAAAGCTAAAAAAACTTAGAAACTTTCGTTAATAATAATTGCTAAACAAAATTAGTTGAAACGGTTAAGATTCTTTAAACTATAGTTTACTACTCAAGCACACATTTTTATAATTTTTAAACTAATTAAAAACTAATTGATATTACTTTATTTTCTATTAATCAGTTAATTAAACTATACATTTTTAAATTTTAATAAATTTGTCCTGGACGTGACGTTAAACTGTTCTGGTGTATGACTCGATAACCGAAAGGTATTTTGTGCACCAGGTCCTTGGACCAAACTTTTTGAGCGTTTTTTGTCGTTCAATAAAAAATAGTATACAAAATTTAACTTTATATATACAAATGAACGTTTGCAACTCATTTTTCGAATTTATTATAAGACAATAAAATATTTTAAACGCTTTTCACCACAATTATTTAGATTTATTTTCCTTGAATTTTTCATTAAAAGTTTTATTAAATAAATTGTAGAAGCCTTTTACTAATAAGAATTAATCAACATTTTCCGAAAATGTTACTAGGTAGTAGGTAAGGTTTGGATTCTATATAAAGTAAAATAAAAACATCAAAAAAGTAGTTTGAACAAAGTATTTGTTCTACATCATCAATAGGATACACAACTATCTAAATTCGTACAATTCAAATTCCGACATTTTAACTTCCAATAATTCTGATTGTTCATATCTCTTTTAGTTAACTTTAAAAAATCAAAAGTTATTTTACCATCAAAATGTTATTAATTAGACTTAAAAGTGCATTTTTGTTTTTTAAAATTTTAAATTATTTCTTGAGGTATGGCTTAAATAAGTTTTAAAGTACATTAATTTTTAATACTGAAAATTCTTTTTTAATAAATACTCTGTCATCTTTCATATATCTTAATTTTATTAATTAGACCTACGGATTTTTTTTAAATATATAGTATTTCTTAAGACGTGACCTCTTAAGCACTTTTTATTAGAATTTTATTGTTAGAACTTTAATTGTCCAAATTTAAGTTATCTTGTAACCATCAAAAGGAAATCATATATAATATGTTTTTCATAGATGATATGAAATGTTTTTGAGTTCTAACTTGAAAATATTTTCAATAATACCAAGTGGCAAAAAATATTATCATATAAAAACATTAGATGAAGTTTACATCCCACACTTAAAACCGGAGATGTGTAAGCAGGAGAAAGTTGTTTATACTAACATTTCGTCTTTTTACTTTAATAAACAATGAACTTTACCGCAAGATCAACAACAACAGCATCCGAGACAATTCTACGACCGGTTTCGTCCTTATTAGGACTCATCAGGCAGGAATATTGTTGTTGATCTTGCGGTAAAGTTCATTGTTTATTATCGATTGCATAAAACATCTCAGCTTCGTTGATGATGGCCGAAATAAATACTGGTCTTTTTACTTTAAAAGTAATTTTCCCCTAAATTTACTGTTTATGTTTAATTAATTTTATTTAAACTACCAATTCGTTCATTTTTTTTAAAGTTTTAGTTTAACTCATTGTTAATTAAAATTTGCATTATTTTATTATGTTTTTAACTTTATACTTTTACTTGTTTTTTTTTTGTATTTTAAGTTAATATTTTATGATGCAAATTACTTTGTATAAATCTTTTAAAAATTTCCACGTAGGACAAACTTGATAAAGAATAAAGGTAAATTGAAAAGAAAAACTTGTGATAGTCTTAAGTTTTTATAACCAATACAGGTTACTGCATAAATACATGATGTTGACCTAAGAATTAGTAACAATAAGCTTTAAATAATACAAGCTTTGTGTTAAGGTAAAGTTATTAACTTCAGCACTGTACACTTAATCATCTATTTTGATATTAAGTTATAAATAAAACCCATAACATCTTTTTGTAGAATACATGTTATTTTTACAATATAATTTTTAATTATTTCGAACTCAACTTTGAATTTATTTGTACATGGACTAACTTATCTTTCACAACAAACTTCTTAAGTTTGCATAAAAACTCATAATTTAAAACAAAGTATAAAACTAATTTAAAGTGAGTTTAGTTCATTCACTATTTATAAACTTACACAATAAAGAACTTATAAAAGTAAACACATGTTTTAGTAAGTTAATCAGGCTTTAATAACAAAAACATAGAATTAAAATCGGCTCTTTTATACAAAACCTAATATTTTTTGCAACAAAAATATTCATTATTTCTTCATAAAAGTATATTTTTTAATAAACAGTATGCGCTACCAGCTGGCTCTTACTTTTTCTGTCTTTGGTTTCTACGGCGAAGGCAGTAGGACCTAACCGTACTGCGGTTTGGTTCTTTAAAAGTTTTATAACCACGTGTATTACGACCACTTCTGTCACAAATCCCGTGTCGGCTGCTTAATTCAAATCTTTTAGCAAAGTTATTACGGCTGTCAGACTTTTCTTCTTGTGAACTTTTTGCTTCAGCTCCATAGGAGCGGTGCATAGTGTTGCCAGCGTGAAAGCCTCCGTAAAATGGATTTGAACCACTGCAGACGTCGTTGTAATAATTTGAAAGTCTTGCTCCCGCGGATACGGCTATGCTGTCTCTTGACGGACATTTTGCAATCGACCTGTCGCGGTTTCCGTACGTGATGTGTTTTATTAAGTGCAGGTTTTCTTCCTTGAGTTTTTTGTTTTCATTCGTCAGAAATTTTATGAGCTCTGTTTGTTCTTTGCTCAGTTTTTTGTAATTGCTCACTAGCTCCTCTTGAACGGCAATCTTATTTTCACTGCTTAAATTTTTATTTTGATCATCCGTGATTGTCCGTTTAGACATTTGACTTTTGAGCTTTTATTTTTTCTAAATTGTTTTTTTTTTGAAAGATACTACTGTTAATTATCAGACAACTAAAATAAAATATCGTATACGCTTAGCTACGTAATAATATGATAAAAAAATTAGCTAAGTTATGATAAAATTGAAATAATTAAATATTAAATGAATGTTTTACAGAAAAAACTTGTATGATAAAATGTATCTTCGTAAAAACCAAACAAATAAAATCAATCTTTTTTGTAGTATACTGAGTTTTTGAGTTTGTATAAAGAGTTTAAAAAATTTACGATTTATTTTTTTTATGTCATAAGATTTAAAGGTATGGTTTTTTTGGTAAGATTATTGTTATAGATTAAATGCTATGAGTGAAATTGTTCGAATAAACAATTAATAAGTTTTTATGATAGTTTTTTGATTCTAGTTCTTAGGAGGAACAAACACATAATAGCTGTAATATTGATTTAAGTCTACTATAATTGTTCCAGTAGTACCCGACGCACACAATCAAACAAACTTTTGTCGAAAATAAAAAGTGTTACTGAAATGATTTGTTTAATTTTCATAATGTACAATTTTTAATTTTACCTTTGTTTAGATACAGTTTCAATGTTTACTTGTTTTCTGGGCAATTATGTAACAATATTAAAGATATTTTATTTATAACGTATCTTTTTAGCGATTTATTAGACATAGATTGACTGAAAAGTCTAGTTGTGTTATTTTATAACTTAGTATGTATCTTTATTTAAAAGAATAATGTTGTTTGTTTAAAATTTTCATCACAGCATAGCGTTAGGCTTAAAAAAAAGATTGAAGTAGACTGAAAAACGTAAAGTTTCTGCCTTAAGTTTTACGTATTTCGCAGCACATGCAACTAAGTTATATTAAAGTGATTATTAGTTAATACTTATAACTCACAGGATTACCACACACTCAGGTTAACTCAGTCTAGTTTAAAGTTTTGAAAAAGAACAAGTTATTTAGGACTTCTAAAATTTACGCTAATATTATGACTTTGATTTTTTTTTAATTTTTTATGAAAATACTAAGCACCAATTTTATGAACAAAGTTTTAAAACAACTTAATAAAGCTGTGTGTATATAATCGGTGTTTATATAATATAATATATAAATAAAAACAGTATTAAATAAACAAGTATTAGAAGCGTTATAATATTCAAACTTTTCTGTATACGTGTAGAATTAAGTAGCAATTACATAATAAGTATTTAAAACTTATACTAAGCCCTGTTGTTAAATTCTATTTATGTACAAGTTGAAAAATGTTCAAGCTGTTTGTGTGTAAAAATTAAATAAATTGAATATAATCTTCAGATACAGTTTTTCGTATTTCAAAACTACTGGATTATGTTAAAAGTTGTTACACTAAACCTATAAAATCACTAAGTACTAAAAAAATATTAAAACAATCTCGACATAATTGTCAAATTAATCACAACAAACCTGCCTTTAAAAAAAGACTAAAAGAAAAAAAAGACCCTTTATTAATATTATTCAATAATAGTTTGAGAGTCTGTAAAAAATGTATTGCACACACTTTCAAACTTTTAGAATTTTTTGACAAAAGTTATTAGGTTTTTTAAACTTAAAATTTAATTTAAAACAAGTTTGTAAAAATCAGTATATACTTAAAAAGTGTTTTTGTAAACTTTAAATAGATTAGCAATGCCTTTGATTTGTTTGAACTGTAAGATTTAAAAAGAAAAGTTTCCAATGGGTTTATTAGAACAATGTCAAACTATCTAGCTGAAAATGTTTAACAAAGTTATTATTAGTCTAAAAAAAAACAAATAATAATAAAATTTAATAAAATAATTTGAAAAATAATTTTGTATCATTAAGTTCCAAACAGCTTTTTTTTTGGATCTTTTATTAGAAAACATTAGTAATATTTAATATTTTAAAGATATTTAAACTAAAACTAAAAATATCTTTTAGAGTGCATAAATACTAAAACCAAACTTTACTAGTACATTTTTCAAATTTCATACTTTGCAAGTCTAAATACAAGCTTTATATGTTTTTTTACTAAAAAAACAAGTAAAATACTTAGACCAGTTTACAATTTCAAGTATTTATTTACATAGACTTGTTTCCAACTGAATATGTATCATATTACAAGTTTTCCTCTTGAATAAAATTGTTATTCAATAAAAATACTTCTAGAACAAAATATTAACAAACTTTTAAATAGATATAAAACTTTCAACTCAAAACGAGATTAATTTTAATAAATAATAACTTAAACATAGAAGTAAACCAGTTAAATCTAGTCTAAAAATACTTCTATCATACCAAAAAATGTAAAATTGAATAGAAATAACACAATTTAAATAAAAAGTGCAATAAAAATCAAAAATAATCTTAAATTTTTAGTTACCAAGTAGATTTTATTCCAAGTTTTTAGTTTAAAAATTTAAAGTTTAAAAATACAAAAATAGTAGCTAAAAGATTCTTAAAAAGAGTATGTATACATTTTAAACTTAAAAGAACTTTTGTAGCATATAAGTAATAGAATTTTTTTGTACTTCGTCACTAAATTAATTCTTAGAGTCTTGATTTGTCTTAAACCAAACAAATTTGAAAAACGATTTAATTAAAAAAAAACAAATTCTAAAAAGTTTAAAACAAACGCTTACTATGAAAATTTAACCAAAGTTTTTTTTTCGCTTTTTTTAGCTCTTCTTCTCTCTCCATCCTACCTGAAAAAAACCTACTCGGCTTACGGTACCAGCAAGTGCGGGATGAACAGCTGATCCGGGTTTTCAAATTTTTCGCGCGCCACTTCGGCCACCCACTTCCGACATCTCTCCTCAAGCTCCGCGTCGCAATGAACTTTTTCAGAACTTTTCGAAGCTTTATTTTCATTCTTGACTTCCTTTTTAACTTGCTTTGCGCCTTTCGGTTTGGCTACAGCTTCTTTTACCTTCCTGCTCCTCGCAGCTTTCGTACCGCTCTTCAGTTCTTTCTTGTTGGCGTTGCCGGGGATTATTTCGTCCTTGGAGCAGGGAAGTCCCCCCGTGTACAACTTGCCATGGGTCATGTTGGGCAGCGAGTGGGAAAAGTTGTGGTCCACGGGAATTCGCAGTCTGCTCCGCTGGCGCGCTTTTGAAGTTTTCAAGTTTTTGCTGCCGTTGTTCGATTTGTCGGTGTTTGAGCTGATGTTGGAAGACGATGTCGGCAGTTTGGCGTTGATCGTACCTGCAAGTTTTAAAGTTTAATGAACGGTTAAATACTTATGTTGTGCATTCTGAGCTTGAGGTAACGGTGAAAACAACAGACAGAATTGCTGTACTGTTTTTCTAGTTTAATTTTATAGAAAATTACAACAATACGAAAAAAAAAACAAAAAACAACCCTGCTGTGAATAAAATATTTAATTTGCACATCTTTATTTAAATAAGCTGTTTACATTCCAGTAAATTGAGCAATCTTTTTCAGTTAAGACAAATAACTATATATAAAATTATAAAAAAATATTTTAGAAAAAAGTATTTTTGGTCAATAAAAACTATAAAAAATGATTAGTATTAAGATTTTTAAAATTATTAACAATATTAACTAATAATTACAGCTGCAAAATACCGTAAGAAGATTTTGATCGTTGGTATCTGGTAGAGTAGGTTTGGACCGCGAGTCGACCTTCCTGGTTAGCAACAGGAGGCAGGTTGACGCTTGTGTTGCCTGGCAACTTGTCACGGTTGGATGAACAAGACGAAGAAGATAATTTGATGTTTTTGAGCTTTTCACTCACCAAACGATGGCTTCTCGATTTCGTGAACCTCTCACGATAGCTAGAATGTGACGTCATAGTTTATATAATGTGAAAATGTTTCTAAAATGTTTTATTGATATATTAGAACTTTAAAATAATAAATGAAGGCAAAGTTTAAAGCCAATACTTGGATTTACTTTGCCGTGAGACAAAACAAATTTTCATACAAAATACTATATGTTTTTTTAAATTTTTACAGTATTTTTTTTAGCTTATGTTATATAATCTAAAGTTACATTAGTATGAGTTAAGACACTTATCCTAAAATTTACAAATAACTATATACATACTGTATATAATGAAGTTTCAATCTGTGCTGTTAAACAAACTAAATGGAGATATCACTGCACTATGGTGAGGTCTAACAAAGACATCGACGTATACATTTTTATTAGGTACTAAAGCATAAACATTTGACTTACAGTTTATATAAAACTTCTAGAAAATTAACTATAAAAAAAGCTTAATTTCATATAAAACAAGATATATCTTATACTTTTACAAATAAAGAGCTAAAGCATATTACTTTAAAAATACTAGTACACTTTTTCTATTGTACACTACAGTTAAAAATAATGTTAAAAATTTCATTTGCTAATCTTTTTATATCAATATTTTTTATAACTAGATACTGACACTTTCTATATTTACTGTTGCACTTTTTTGACAACGGCAAAGTATTTTATTTTGAAGCAACTCCTTTAAATGTTTGTATACTCTGTGGCCGTTTTTTTAACAAAAACCTTAAGTCCTTTTTTAATAAGCTAACCGCAAATTTAACAGTTACTTTGTGATTTGGTTGTTTAGTGTAATACATCAGCAATAGTAAATATAAGAAGCACTGTTTGCCATAAAGGTGAAATTTGTTTGTTTTGTAAAGAGATTAATGATTTTTCGAATAAATTTTATTAGTTCAAAGAATAAAATTTGTATTGTATATAATTTTTAAAGCTTTTCAAAATCTATTAATCCTAAATGGTTTGTACAAATGTTTATTGAAGTACAAACATTGTGATTTTAAAAAATAAATTTAAGTTTTTTAAATTTTATTTTAAGCATGTGTTAATAATTTTAATTTTAAAAATCAGAAATTTAAATTCTTAAGTTTTACAAAACATACTAAATGTTATAATAGAACTTCCGCTAATAGAGCAATCGCGACAATAATTTACGACGAGCAATAAAAATAATACATGAGTACGTTTAAAAGTGGAGCAAGACTTATAAACTTGTTTATTCATTGTCAGCCTCGTTTTCAAAGCAAACAAAACAATGAATTCCGAACGTTTTCAAGCATAATGTTCGGTGTGTTTACGTAACATCATTTACAAGGATGCGCGACAATAGATGCGGTTAGGAAAATACGGATAATTCCAGCACTGTTCTGAGAATGACAACTAGTAAATGACGATGTGTTGTTAAAACAACAAAAACAAAATGTGACCGATTTGTCATTCTGCAATTCTTCAACTATTCAATTTGTATTTGAACATGGGTAATTTGCAAACAAGTTTTTGAGGTTTTAAATGCTAGAATAAGTTTAATTACTTTAGCTCTTTACTATAAATCAAGCAACTTGAAAAAAAACCATTTTAAATTTTTGTTTAATATCACTTTAATATATGTGTTTATTATTTCTATTAATAAAAGTTCACGTTTTCCGCTTTTTTGTGATACTATAAAAGCAGGCATGTCTCTATCTCTAAAATTGTATGCAAACTTATTGTATTTTGAACATTAACTAACAATATACAAAAATATGTCTTCAAGATCTGACATCTTTCAAAAAAAACTATGATTTGTTTTACTGATATAAAAAATAAATTTTATTATTAAAAACAATCAACTATAGTTAAGATGCTTTTTTGCTAAAACATATCAACATTTAAAACAAATTAAAAAGAAAATGGTTTTGTTTTTTAGAAAGTTTCATAGTCTAGTGTAAATAAATATGATTTTTTTTTGTTATTAAACTGCACTAAAACCTGTAAAAATTTATATTTTGAATTTTTTATTAGTACACATTACAATAGTATCAAAAAACTATTTAAAGCTAATAAAGTTTAAACTAAACTTTAATCATGACGTTAGTAGTTTTATTGTATAAATTAAGACGTAAACTTTCTGATTAAAGGTCGATGCACTTTTAAAAAACAAAAGCTACACCTATTTACGTAGTTTTCACACATAATGTGTATTACACGTAAAATTTTGTATCAAATCTTGGTACTCTATTTGCATAAAACTAAAGCTAGTAACAATAAAACTTCATTACTTTTCCTGACTTTAAAAGATTGTAGTGTTACCATAAGTACAAACAACAAACAATTTTGTATTAATATTGTAAAACAGTAAAACACTAATTATGAACTTAACAAAGTGCATGTTTACTAAGGGCGAAAAGCAGGTTGTAACAAAAACACGAAACATTAAAAACAAATGTTTATTTTCACACTCTCCACTTAAAATAACTTAGGATAGGTCTGCTTTTTGATTGATGCGGATTAAGTATAACAATATTTGTTACTTTTGTATACCCGGTTTTGACCTTTTGACATTTCTTTAGTGGTTAACAACTCAAAAGTAATATAATTTAAAAAACATTATCTAGCCATTAACTAAACTAAATAAACTTGCCAATAAATTCGTTCATTAAAAAAAAAATAAAAAAGTATATACAAAATAAAAAGTAAAACCTTAGTCTATATAAAAAAAATCAAAAAGCTTTACTAAATTTTCACTCTGCGTATGATCTATTATCCTTTCAGTTAAAATATTCTCTAAAAACTGCTTTCATTTATCATCTTTCAAGACTGGTGATGTAAAAACTTTCTTTTGTCATTTTTCTAGGTAATGCTTAAATACATTGAAAAACAGTAACAAACGGTTAGTTTTATAAGCACTTGAGTTAAAGCAGCTGGTCCTACCGATAATCCAACACTTGTTTACAGTAAAATTCAGCTTTAAAAAGTACTCATCTGTCCGCACCAGCGAATGAGCTTCTTGTGCGGTGAATCAGCGGTTAAATACCTAATGTGACGTCACAATGAGAGCTTAAGTGACAAAGAAGCAAGCGAAAGTAGTTTCACTGTTATTACAGCTTTCATCGAAAATTTTTGTAAACACTTGATCCCAGTGCAATAATAACTTTCACTCTCTTTTATTACATCGAGTTTTTTCCCGTTTAGTTTCGCTACTGTGTTATGGGCTTTTAAAAGATGTTTTTGTTTGGTTGTGCAAACAGGCTAACTAACAGTGATTACTAACTATTAGAAAATTCAAACTTGTCTACGAGTTAATTTTAAAACACTTTTTACAAATGTATCAATTTAGTTTGAAATTTTTGTCAATGATTAAACAGCCCTTTTTATTTAGGTTTTAAAAGATTAATTAAAACTTAAACTAACGAATTTTCTAATGAGGTCATATTATCTAAATATTTACAGCTGAAGTAAATATGAATTACTTAACCACAAACTTAAGGTATAAAATTATAACTTTTTACTTCTGTAAATTTAAACTAGAAAACTAAAAAAAGTATCCTATTTTGAAAAACAACACTACTTAGTTTATGTTTCTTAATAAAAAAATAAAACATTAAGCCTCAAGTTCATTTTAAATATAAGCTATACTCAAAACATTTAAAAGTTTTCTAAAAATAAAGTTAATAGGGTCTTTCACTACAGATTTTTTAAACTTACTAGTTTTAAATAATTTTTTATACTACATTTTTATTAAATATTGTTGATATTTAGTTGTATATCTTCTTATACTCTCACTTTTAAAGTACCACTGACTTTTTTTAGAACAAGATCGAAGTTTATACTCTATACAGGTTTTTTTTTACTATAAAATTGAAACCAACTCAATTCTACCTATACTATAACTTTAATTTGTACAACCTGATTATCATAATTAAGTCATTGAAAGCTATATTTGAATATATGCAAAAAAAAACTTAGTTCTAACAACAATAAAAACTTATTTAATTGGACAACAGCGTTGTAATAAATTATTTTTAACTACTTGTGGTGCTCTCTAATTAGGATACAAAAGCTCTCAAGTTTACAATGCCACCACCTCCAACACGGAACAAATCTTTCAATAATCAAAAATCAAGTTCGTTATGCCGAGCGAAGTATGACGTAACAAAAAGAAAAAGCTTTTAAGTGGTAACACTCACACACGTATAACAAACCACTTAAGGAACAATAGAGAAAATTTAAGCAGAAATAAACTAACCTCGACACTTGTTTACGACATTTTGGGGTCTTGAAATCACAACAACAATTGAGATTTTTTCTTCTAAAAATAA
Source organism: Thalia democratica (assembly GCF_965202585.1). Lineage (NCBI taxonomy): Eukaryota > Metazoa > Chordata > Thaliacea > Salpida > Salpidae > Thalia > Thalia democratica. The sequence goes on along the minus strand of NC_139167.1, from coordinate 37,551,142 downwards.
AATTAATTAGTCACCGTTAGTTTCTCCATTTTTGCTTGTTATTATATAATTTCAATTTTATTAATAGTTTTCGTACAAGTTTTTCTTCATAATATAAGACTTTTTTGAAAACTAGGTCACAATTAGTACTAATAACATGTTTTTTTTTGTTTTACTATTAAAATTTTGAAATTTTTTATACAAATTAGTTAACGACTTATTGTAAACAATTGATAAAATTAAGTGTAAAAAGTTTATTTTCCATTTAAAGCTAACTCTATAAGTATCGTGCTAAAAACTGATTGTAAACAAAAAGTTTTGTTTTATTTTAAAAAAATAAGAAATTTTATTTGCCTTATAAGAACTTGTTTGTTACTCAAAATGTAAAGTTTTTTACTAAAAGAAATAAAATATTAATTTGTTTTACTCTAAAACTTCTCTTCTAAGGTTTTAGAAGAGTTTTTGTAAGAAAATATTTTAAGAGCCAATTTATTTGTCATTTTTTAAATACAGCTGACAAATACATAAATTTTTTCAATAAGTTTAAATATTGCAAATTTGACTTATTTTAAAAACACTGCTGCACTTTACTACAACTATAAAAGCAGTTTTAAAATAAAAAATTTCAATAAAAAAAAACTGATTAATTTTTTTTGTTTTTGATAGGATGAAAATCTTTTACGCCTTTTACAGACATTAATATGAATTAATAAGATTCATGAAATACGTAGAATATTGGCACAAGATTGATAAGTTTTAATTAATTATTGAGAAACATGCTTGACAACTAATGAATAGTAAAATTGTTACCAAAACTTTTTAAAGATTTATAATATAAATAAGTAAAGCTCTTTTTAACGTATATAACGTAATTAAAGTGTAAGGTTCTTGTTTTTCTGTATTATGTAGTATTATACTTATAAGCTAGTAAGTAAATGTTATTAAACAAGTAGAATGTATTTCCATAGAAAATTCTGTAATATTTTATTTTAATAACAAAGTTGTTGTTCCTCAAAAATTATTAACTGTATGTTATAGAGCGGTGAAAATTCGTTAAATGTGTATATATTATATAAGGTGCACCAGTTATAAACTAATGAAAACACCTAATTATTTTGATAATTAAGACATTCTTAAATTAAGGATTTGACTTTTTATTTTTGAAGATAGTCTTCAGTATTCTGTTTATTTCCTTAGACCTTACTCAGAATTTAATAAATGTGATTAAAAATTGTTTTTGGTCAAACTTTTTAACGAAAAACACTATTAAATTTCATATCGATACAACTTAAATTAAACCTAATTTTGAATCCGTGAGAAATTGTCCAATATTATACTTGTGTTAGTCTTTGTCATTCTTAATCAGGGTTTTCATAAACTAAGTTTCATAAACTCCTCCTTAGCGGAAGTCTCTTATCTATTTATTAGATACGTACCCTGGCAACTAAAGTTACCTCTAAAAGATCAATGTTGACCAGTTTGGTAAAATCTGTTTTGAACTGTGCACAAAAAGTTATGTTAGTTTTCTTAAGTTAAATTAAATTGAAGCTAATTTCTAATTTTATGATATTTTTAATTAAAATAAGTATTTATCGATAACCGAAAGTTTTTTGTTTCCTTGGAAACTTTTTTTTTAGCGCTTTTTCTGTCGTTCAATAAACAGTTATAGTTATCAGTAGAACGGATAAAAGAAACATACAAAATAATAAACTATAAAATGAAGGAAAATTGTATATATTTAAAAATATATTTATCCTATTAGTGTAATATTTTCCTGTACATTAAGATTGTTAGCTTGAAAAGTGTAGATGGAATTTATAACACTTATATCTTTTGTATTTTATTTTTCAAAATAAAAAGTTTTTGTTTTTTTATTATATACATCTAATAATACGTTCTTTTCCGGTTTTTATTAGATGATAGTTATTTAGTTTTCATAATTTACATCGACCAACTTTAAGTTCTTCTGATATGTAGAAATAAAAAACACTAAAAATACGTAAAAAAAATCTCTGCACTGAATTATTTATCAACGAAAACATTGCTGACAGTCTAACAGAGCCTAAGCCTGGATTAACAAATACCGTGAGACAACCTCAAATAAATATAAAGGTTTTATCGTACCAGTTCAAAGTGGTATGATCAAACATTTATGGACGAAAAACATAATACATTTGTAACCACTTCACTATATGCTTTTTAGTTAATTTTTTTTTTACCAATTTAATATTTTTATTTATTTTTTTATACATTTTTTTGAAAAAAAAGTTGTTTTCTTTGGCGGGTGCATGTAATCTAGCTACTAAATGGTTTGAAATGGTAAATAGTAAGGTAGTTAACTGATGTTCCGTTAGACTTAAAAATATAAAACCTACTATGCTCTTGACTACCTCCGCATAAACGTTAATTTTGGAGGAATTGAGAGATTTCTGAGAATTTTATTTAAGTAGTAACAAATAATTAATTTTAATAAGTTATGTCATAAAATTGTTTTTGTTTGAGGCGTGTTTGAATGGTTTCCTGAAGCCTGAGCTACCCTCCTAAAAATAAAAAAGCTTAAATAAATTACTAAAATCTTCGTAAAACAAAAAATTTTATTTATATATATTTTTTGAAGTTATACATAATAAATACTGAATTTACAAGATTTAATAGTTTGTATTTCAAAATTGTTGGTGCTATTTTTGCTATCAGTTAATAAAGGTTTTTAAACAAAGTTTTTATTTGATGATATAATGAATTCGTAGTTTTTGAGAACTTATTTTTAAAGGGAAACATTTCAGTAAGTTCCATATAGTTCTCCTATGAAAACGCTAGTGTAATTATTTAATTGTTTTTTTCATTTTTTGACCTAGAAACAGCAATTTTTCTTTAAAAAATATCAGTGTTAATTAAAATAATAACTGCACTTAGTTGCTTGTAGAAAATTATTTAAGTTAAGTATTTTATTAATTAATTAATTTAATTAATAATGTAGCAATAAAATAGTGTTATGGTTTATCAGTTTTCCACACTTCCTTCACTATAATAATTTTATTATTCTTTTAAACTTTGATTCTTGCGGTTTTTGAAAACTAACCAACGACCATTGGTCATGTCGTTTTAATTACTCGACCACGTCACTTCTATAGTGACTTTTCAACACTTAATTCAACACAACATAGTTAGCTTTAAACTTCAAAAATATTGTGTAGTTTTGTTCTTTAAAAATATTTAAATAGTACTAAAGCCAAAAGTAGTAAAATTTTAATCTTGATATTTTAAATATAAATAGCTAAACTTAGCTTGTCAAGTTTTATTTAAAGTTATTACCTACAAACTATTAGTAACTAAGGGCATTTTAGTTATTGTTTTAAATTTGTAATAAGTTTTTCTTTTCAAGTTTTAATCAATACTTAATATTTGCTAAAATTTTCTTTAGATTTAATAAACATTAATTTTTTACTGTTTAATAGTTGTCTCTTACTCATAAATTCTTTTGACATCAGTTTTAAAAATCAGTTAATACATACTAACAATATTTGCATATTTAACAAGCATTAGTAACTTAAAAATTTTTACAATTATGTTTATTGAACGAAAAAAAGCGCACAAATATTTGGTCCAAGGACCTGGTGTACGAAAAAACCTTTCGGTTATCGAGTCATACACCTGGGTACAGTTTAAAGTCATGTCCAGGACAATTACTAATAAAACAATCAGTTAAACAAAATAAAATGAATAAAATAAAACTAAACGAAAACTAACTGAATTTTGTGTTTTATAATGTACTATGAATCTTGTTTACTAAAATAAGAAGGAAAAAAAGATATAACTTTAAATTAATATTTAAAAGGAGATAAACAATACTAATAGCAAACATGTGGATATTTGAATTATAGCTTACAACCTCTAAAAATAATGTAAAATGTAATACGCTGAGGATTTTTACGAAAAAAAAATTTAATATTTTGTGCTAAAAAGGTAGTTTTTATTTTATTTGATAATTTAGGTTGAAAAATAAAAATATTTCACATTTGAATATTTACATTTGGGTTAAAGTTATAAATAGTTTTGTTTTCAATTTAAGTTTTAGCCTATAGTTAATGTCTAATAACATTATCTTCTAGACGACTTTAATATCTTTTAGAACTTTTTATTTTGAAAGTAATGAGATTATTTTGCGAGACATTGTTTTCAAAAAAATTTGTTGAAAAAACATTAACTAAAGGATACATAAAAGACTAAAAAATATAATTTACAACTTAGTATTGATTTTATATTTACCTACTAACACTAAAATGCATAAGTGCTTTGACGTTTGAGTATACACCTGTATTAATTTAAAGACCGTTCTACTAAAAGTTAAAATAGAAACTACTGTATTTTTTAGCAAAAAAAAAATGTTTTTACCCAACTCAAAAAAAAAAGAAAATGCCCCTCCCCTGGTTCAAAGTTATAAACTTAATCTAAATTTTAAAACTATTTTTATTTGTTTTTTAAATAAATAGCTACAATTAAAAAATATTTTAATTATAAAACAATATATAACATTTTTTTACACATTTGACAGTACATTATTTTAAGACGTTAAAAGGTATCCAAGTGGTGTGCGACTCGATAGCCGAAATGTTTTTTCGTGCACCAGGTCCTAGGACCGAATATTTTGAGCGTCTTTTGTTGTCGTTCAATAAACATTACATTACATTTTAATACTTTTAACTTATTACAATTTGTCAAGCAAAATAAAGTTTGTGAAAAGTGCGAACACTTAACAATGGTTTATACATTAGTTATATTTTTTTATTATAATAAATAACTAGTTTAAAACTTTTGCCATATAAGTAAGGATGTTGTAGGTACTCTTTATATTTTGTTTGAACATTGAACATAGCCCAAAGTGCGTACTCAGCAGGAAGTGATACCCAAGAAGCATCAGTTTAATAGAAAAATTGTATTCTTAATACAAAGTTTTGGCTGGAAAATGATTACTTAACAGGTTGTGCCTGCCTAAGAAGAGCAACTCAAGAGGAATATTTTGAATATTTTTTTCGAGTCTTCTTAAAGTGTGGCGGTGTTTCACCTAGTATTTGCTGAGTCATCAAAATGAAGAATAAAATTTTATAATTTTTTTCTTTTTAGTTGCTAAAATTTATTTTCTTAATTGACTTTAATTATGTTTTGGTAAAATGGGTTAGGGATAAAGGTATAAAAAAAATTAAAACAGTGTTAAACTTTTTTGCTGGCACTTTTACATTGGAATTGGATCCATTTTCTCAACCTGTTAGTCTCTTTCCTACTCAGCGTCTTAAAAAAATAAAATGTTGTTAGCTTTATGAATGTTGAGGATGAAAACTATTTCGCGGTAAAGTCCCCTATCTTCTGATTTTTAAAACAGCATATGTGAAGCATTGCTGAGATATTTTGCAAAAAAAAAACATAAATTTGCTTTTAACTGTTTTATTATGGTAAAAAAAAAATCAGTCTCAAACTCAAAGCTTTGCAAATATAAAAATGTCCTTGGGAAAAAGCAAGTGTGTTACATTATAAGTAATTATTAGAAATTTTTAGTAAAAATATAAATTTAAGTAATTTAGATTTCTTTATACATACTTAATTTTTTAGAAATGTAATTAGTGTAAGTATGGATATTTTGAAAAGTTAGAATAACAGTTGGTTAAATCAAGGTTTTAATTGATTTTCAAACATTCCATTTTAAAAATACTAGTAAATTTTTTTAATTTTAATGAGCTTTTCATCCTACAAACTTTATTATACTTGTGAGCCTTAATCATATGACAAGAAACAAATGTATTTTTGTTAAATTTAAATTTTTTTTCAATAGATGATGATTAAAAAAGAAAACTTGATACATTGATTTAACACTTTAAACCAATGGGTTTTAATATTGCAATGTTTAATTCAGAGAATTTACATAGGTCCAAGTAGGACCCCTACTCTGTAAGGGCACACATTACTTTTTTTTTTCTGTAAAAACATCAGCCTCAAACTCTACTCAATGCAATAATGAACATTTTTTTACCTTTATATAAATAAAGTTTATTAAGCTATGCTCAAAATTAGCAAATAAATTTTTGAATTACTTTGTTTTTTATTAGTTATATTTATTTTTTAACTGTTTTTATTAAATCTAAAAGCTCTTTAAGTGTTTAATAGTTTTGCAATTTATTTATCAAAATTTCATTGCATGATTGAAACAAAGATTATTGTTAAGAAATAATCTTTAAACTTTTGTGGAGGTCAGTAAACTACTTTAAAATAAATTATTTATATTCTGCAAAGTTACTATATATCCTGCATCCCATATTTATATCCTGAAGAGTAACCTATCTTAAGAAAACAACATGTACTGTTATTAGCAGTTATATTCAAACTTAAGTTTAATCTTCCCATACAAGCTCCCAGTGTCAAATATGATCTAGAACTAAATGGAGTATTTTAAGAGTTAAAAATGTTATTGGTGTTGTATTTTAAGATTGTTTTTATTTGTTAATTTTTAAAAAGCTTTAAAAAAAGATTATTTTTGCATTTTAAACTTGATAGTTTAAATTAATTCAGTAGAATGTGTGTAATTAACTCGTAAGTGTGTATCAATAGTTTTAACAAATAATAATGTACTTGTCAGGTAACACAATTTTATCTTAATAAATTTGTTTTCAAAATATTTAAAAAAACTACAAATAAACTGATTTAGATAATATTTAAAAAGCTTAAGAAACTAAAACAAAAGTTAAAAGCCACACATGAGTTTGTCAACAAAGAAGAATTCTGTAAGGAATGGCCCGTTGAGGTTGGTGTGCGAGTGGGAAGGCTGCGGAGAGGTTTTCAGTGATTCCAGTGTCTACTACAAACATGTGGAAGATCACTTTGTCAACCATGTTTCAGACGTAAACAGAATTAGTAAGTTTGCATAGGTTTCTTATTTGAATTAAAACAATATTTAATTTACAAATTAAAATTAATATTTCACATCAATTGTAGTAATTTAAAATTAAATTATTATACTGTTTTAATACTTGCTATGGAAAGGAAAAAATGCAAATAATGGCATAGTTATAAAGTAGATTAATATTATTATTTTATTTTTTGAAGAATAACTCTTAATGCAAAAAAAAAAATGTTTGAAATTAGATTAAGACAAATAGTACACTGATATCTTTTAATACATGTTCAAAAGTTTGATAAAAAATTAAGTTTGTTAAAATTATTACTTTTTATCTTATAACCTTGTAAGAAAAACAAAATATCATACACTTCTTTTATTAAAACAATTTATGCAAGTTAAATAGCTTTTGTTCAAAATGATAAGATTAAAAAAGTAGCATTTAAAAATAAAATGATAAAGTTATATAATTTCAAAATACTAGTTTATGAATTGAAAATTTTGTTTTAGTGTATTGAACAGTAAGTTGATAAAAAATGAATACTTAGTTCAAAAAATCCTTTCAATTATTTCTTGCAAAGTCAAATATGTTAAAAAAATTGTAACTTAAAAGATTTAGTACTAGTGTTCTTATTTTTTATTCAGATTAACCTTACAATTGAAAATTAGTTTATTTGGAACTTTTCAATAAATTATAATAAAAGATGTGTTGTACAGGGTTTGTGCGCATCTGGCTAAATCAGTTTTTTGTTTAAAAATTTGAGAACCTCAGTTTTTCTCAGTTCAAATACTTGAACATTTTTGGTAAAAAAAATTGAGAAATCTTTTTAAGATCAAATTGAGATGTGAATTTTTTTCTAAATAAAGATTTAGTGATTAAAGACAAAATCAGTCAGTATTTGTAAAAACAAATGGTTAAAACATTTTGTTGAATCTCTAAAAAAAATTAAGAATTTTCATTACTTTGTTTTGAATAGATTATATACGTCATAATTATGAAAGTTCATAAAAGAAATACAGTTTAAACATTACAGTTTAGTTCAACAACCTAGCTGTTTGTTTGAATTTGTTTACATCAGCTCTGTTTTTTAGAGCTTAGTTGGTTGAACTGTTTAAATTTCTAATTTAAAGGCTTTATACCAAATAATTTTTAGATTTAAACTCTTAGCAGTTTATTCATATATTTTACTGTTTGTTTAAAGTTATTAGAGATATTCACAACACTAAAACTTAGCTTTAAGATATAAGTACTAAGTTTTGTGGGAGTACAAATTTTAGGTACAACTAATTTTTCTTTACAAGAACAAAGTATTAAAGGTTTTTTTTATTTAAGTGTAAGCTTTTTAAATCTGATATGACATCAACAATCACTGTATTTATTTAGAGTTTAGGTTTTATAATTATGTATCAATTTTAGGTATTAGTCAAACTACTATAATAAGCATTTTTACTTATTTTAATACTGGTGTAAGCGTTTCATTTTAAATTGTATTAAATAAAACACAACAGTGCACATCGTTTTATTATAAATCTTCTGGTTATTAGGTTTTTACTTAGTGCTTAATTAAATTGAACAACTGTGGTTAGTAATATATATTAAATTTTTACACTAGTAATAGATTAGATATAACTTTTATTTTAATACTAATCACTGAATTTGTTATGTTAAGGGCATAGGGGGTTCAATCACCTTTTTCACAATTTAGTCTTATTTTATTGAGTTGTAACTAAGCTATGAGTTGCTTTTTGCAGATTTTTAAAGCTCAATATATTTATGAGATAAAGCTGGTTGAAGTCGGAGACTACAATACATAGTACTAATCAAGACCCCTCAATACCTAAAATGACTTTTAAAGGGGATTTTCCTTACTTTGAAAAAATTTCAGGCTAAATTAGTCTCAGTCAGGCTAAATGAAAAAAGTTTCGCGCACGAACCCTGGTTGTACAAATTGTTTTTTTATTGCTTTTTGTATCATATAAACTTTATGCAATTTTTAAATATATTTTGAATGAAGCACTTTATTGAAATTTAGTTGCCAGAGTTAGTATAATTTAACTTTTAATTTTCAAAATACTTTTTTAATTTTTATCTAAAGTAACTATAGTTTGTGTTTAGCTTTTGTTTCAATGTGTGTATCTAAGTTAATATTTTAAATAAAAAGCAAAAAAATCTTTTAAAAGTATCTAGGTAAACAAATTAATTGCTCTCATTTTCTAATTTTTTTTTTTTATAAATCACGGTTAACTATATTTTTAGTTTTTTAAACTAATCTATATTTTGAATTTATGTTAGGTAAGTAATGAATTTTCTTTTAAATCACAATATAAAAAAAAATTAAAGTATTTGAAAATATTTTTCTAAATTGAATCCTCATTAGACATCAGTAGAAGTGTATGACCCTTTACTATTTTTTAATAATTATAAAATATTCTTCTTGTAACTAATGAAATTCAGAAACTGATTTTACAAACTGTTTGAATTGCAAAAGTTAATCAGAAGTTGTTTAATAAAATCACTTGGTTTTACTTTTACACTTCATCTGAAAAAGATTTTCAATATAAAATTTTTTAATAAAATAAAAATAAATAACTTTAAAAGTAATAGCAAATATAAGAGAATTTTTTTTCACTAAATTATTTTTTTATTTATTTAATAAGTGTCAATAATCAATGTATATTCTAGTTTTTATAATATAGTTTAAATTTGTTTTTATTGTGCTCGATGCTTGATAAATTAAGCAGAGCAAATTACATTTGAAGTAGAAAAAAATGAAACTGTTTGTCTGTTTTGTAAATTATATTTTTTAAAGTAAACAAAAAGTTGAAATTATTATTGCAGTCAAACCTGGGGAACACAAGTGTCTGTGGGATTTATGTGAATTTGTAACTACAGATTGTGATGATCTACTCCGTCATGTTTGGTTTCACTGCTACCATACTAAAGTGAGATATTATAACATTTTTAGTGCTTACATACAAGGTACTACAACCACCTAGTTTAATTAAAAAATAATTTTAAACAAAAGCAAATTAAGTTTAACACGAGTTGTCATGTTTTTAAAATCAGATTAAATATTATTCTAAAACTGAATGAGATTATTTTTGAAGATACAAAAGTTTCTATAACAAAATTAACTTTTGCAAGTAGCATTTTTGAAATAAAGTGTAATAAAAAGTTGATTTTATAAGTCTTTTTACTTTTAAAAGCTTACCCATATACTAAGCCTGGTAGAACTTAATTTTAGACACACAGTTAAATGTAGAATTTAGATAATTTTCTAAACTTTTTATATTGATTTAACTTTCTTACCAAGTAAAATAACTTTTGATTTACATGCATTAATTAGTTTTACATTGCCTAAAAGTTTAAGAATTTAAGTGTTATGGCTTTTAAGTTATCTAAAAATCTAAACTTTTAACGAATAATTATAATTATGTATTATTTTTCTAAGTTTTACATTGAAAAAAATATTATCACATTGAGGAAAGTTAGTTATGGTTTTTTTACTTTTTAGTTTTCTTTGTGTCTGTTATATTTTGTGTTTTTAGTAAATGAAAAATTAAATCCAAAATGCTTAGAAAAAGTTCTAAATATTTTGTTCTTGCATGTGTACAGGTTAAATGGTATGGTGAGTGTGTGGCCAAACAGGAAAACTTGGCGAAATGCGAGGGAACACAGAACAGAAATCTCATTCCTGATTTGCCAAACGGCTTCGAATGTGAATGGGATGGGTGCAATAAGGTATAACTTGGTTTACATGTTTATGAAGTAAGATTGTTTATATCTAATTTTAATGACTTGAGCTAATAATATTTTACACATCACCAAAACTGACCTTTAATTTCTCTTTTGTTTTTAAACAAAAATGTTGATTTGTTAGTATTCTAGAAGGTTATGTTACTTATTTTTAAGTTATTATCATTTATTCTTTTAAATTCTTTGAAAGTTTAATTATCATTATTTTAAAGAAATGTATTAAAAGTTTTGAACATAGATCAGCTACTTAAATATTTCTGATACAATACAGTAAAACAAACTTTTTACTAACATATTTTATTTCTATTGTATACACACTAAAGATAATCGTTGAAATATATATGTTTGAAATATGATGTATCATATTGTATCAGAAATTTATTTAAGTTTATTTAGCTAAAATACTTTTAAAAATAAATAGGTATTTTATACTTGTACTAAATACACTAAATCATTTTATAGTTATTTTAATAATTTTTTTATAACTTCATATCTCAAGAGTTTTTTTTGTTATTTATAGAATTTTTTTATTTTATGTGGTTTTATGATTAAAGGAAGATGGAAACCTAATATTTACAAGTGAAAAGTATAAGCTTTTATTACGTCTTTTAGTTTTATACTATTAAACCGTAAGTTTCTTAATACTTGGGTTTTTTTAATTTTGTTTTACTTATTATATATTTTTGTTTTTATATATATTTTCCATTTGTTTGTTCAACAACTTTTTCCAGATTTATTTTTAACAACTGATGATCTCTTATATCTCAATATAAGAGTAAAACATTGTTTTGCTTATAATAAACTGTGAAATTAAACTATAATTAATCTCCGTAAAGCTATTTAAGTTGAGAACTTTCAATTGTTTAATTTAAAGCAAATTGCAATATTATAATCAAATTGTAGAATAATTATTTCTAAAGTTATAATTTCAGCTAAATTGGTATAGTTTTCTCATACTTAATTAAATTCATTTATACCTTTTTTCTTTTTCTTTTGGTTATTTATAGTTATTTTTTTATGGTCTTACTTTTATTTTTGTGTTGTCAATTTTTAAGTACATATAAGCTCTTTAAAACAAAATAAAATAACTAAGTTAATTAAAAACTGATTATTGAGCACTGACTTACCAATTATTTTTCAATACTAGTTTTTGATCAAAAAGCATTATAAAACTTACTTGCTTAAAACTAAACAACAATGTAAAACATTTAAAGCAATATTTGACAAAAATTCAGTAATTAAGATAAGTAATTGATTTGTATACCATTGTTAATAGTCTAATTCAATTGTTCAAAAATAATTCAGCAGGGTGTTATAAGCAATGTTTTATACAAGTTTAATTTCAAATTACAATACAGAATCTTAAAACAAAGTCTAAATCTTATAACAGAAAATATAAATTCTAGAAAAACTAAATTAATTTTCTTATTTATTTGTAATTGATAAATATTTTACTAAGCCAAAAAATTTTAAGTTGTTTATATATATTTAAAATTTCAATTGATATAAACTGATTGTGAATAATATCATGAATTAAAAGGTTTAATTGTTAGACTCTGATTTTTTAGTAGCTTCACATTATATTTTTCGCAAACCCAGGTGGCCCAAAAGTCGTTGATTTGAAAATTTCAGGAAAAATGATACTAACTAATGAAAAATTAAAAAAGAAATCAAAAATTTCTAAACAATTTTGTTTATACAGTTCTTTGATAGCCTTAAGTTTTACTTTTGTTTAGGCGTTAGTGTATTGAATATATATTTTTTATCTCAGCATCTAAATACAAATTAGTTTTCAACGTATGAGGCGTCGAAGTTTGTGAGATCATGTATTTAAGGTCAACGCTAAGAAATGAAACAAAATTAAACTTTCAATTTTACTTCCTCTTACAATTTTAAATCAATATTATTCAAGTTTTCAATATTAAATTAGTTTTGAAAATTTAGAAATTAAGTGTAAAAGTTATTTTTATAATTTGGATATTTGATAGTTTTGGTCACATTTTTTTTAAGTCGTTAGCTGAAATAATAAAAAAACAGATATATAATGTAAACTATTGAGAATATTACAAATGAAAATATTGCGGTTTTTATCTTTAAATACAAAGTTTTTACAAAAGTAGCTATAGTTTAAAATTAAATGAATTCTTTATATTAGTTAAAAGGTAATTTATAATTTCGTTTGGCTTACAGTGCAATTATAAATAAAAAAGCCTTGACTTACATATGGCTTTAAAAGTAAACAAATTAGTATCAGTAATGAGAAATATGAAGTTTTTTAATTTGACTTTTGTATAACTTACAATTTTTTTTTACTTTCGTTTTAAGTGTACAATTTTACAAAAATACACCATAAATATTAATTAACTAGACCAAGGTCTCTTAAAGTTGTCAAAATCGCTACCTTTGGGGCAGTTTTAGCTACCATGGGCGAATAAGTAATGAAGGAGCGAAAAATTAAATTATTTGTTTTCTAGTAAAGGAGCAATACTTAACTAACAAAGGGGCGGGGCTATTAATTTTTAAACTTTCTTCTAATTAGTCGATTATGAAAATGAGTTTGGAAAAGTCTGAGCTAGATATTGCTATAAACAACTATATCCTGTGGTGTAAATAGTACATGATTTTTTTTTGTTAAACCAATTTCTAATAAAAAATAAATGTGGTTCATACCAATATGTTAATGCTCTTTACTACTTATTCAAATACATTCATAAGAAATATAAAAAATAGCATTCCAATAAGACCACACTTGTTAAATAAATAAAAATAGAAACTTCAAGTTTTTTTTTACTCTAACCAAGTAGTTTGAATTTTTACACCAATTTTATATTAAATGATGTTAGTACAATTTCATGACAAGGAATTAGTAGAGCTTGATAGTAAATTATAATAGAATTTAAATTATGTAAAAAAGCACTAAATTATTATATGTAATTTCAAGCTATTCAAACTACCTTTACAATTTAAATTTAGATTTAAGCAAGAAAACTTATACTTTATATGTTATGTAACTAAAATAAACCAAGCTTTGTATGAATTTATTGTCAAATAATAGTTTTTTTTTCGTAAAAAACGTGTAAAAAGTAAAAAAAAAAAACTTTGAAGTTTTATTATTTTCTAAATATTAAAATACAAGACAGTTGTTTATACGCAGCAAATGCGCAGGTTTGGGACATACCGGACCTGTTTTACGATCACGTCTACCAAGTACATGGGCTCGGCGCCGCAATGGAGACACTTCAGAACGGAGAGGAAATTTACAGGTGTCAATGGAAAGGTTTGTCCTGTTTAGATGAAAAAAAATTGCTAAAGGCGTTAATAATTTGGTATTTTAAAGAGTTTTACTGGTTAGCCGAAGTTTATTGAATCATAAGCTTTTAATTTCAAATATTTTTTTTATAAATATTTTTTTTTTTGCTAGTGGTACCAAAAATAAATTAAAAAAAATATATATCTAATATTTAAACTTTCAAATTGACAAAAATAATATGGCTGAAGCATTTTTAAATCACTTAAGCTATATAGTGTATTAAATATGCCTCAAATAACGGGTTTGAGAGCTATGAATATTAACTATAGCAAAAATTATGATGAAGAAGTCTACTAACTAAGTTGTATAACTGCATATTTTGAACAATATTTTTTAAACCTAAAAAATGACTTAAGTAGATATAAAATTGTTCAAATGTATAGATAAAAATCTACACATATTTTATTACATATATATAAATAAATAAATAAATAAATAAATAAATATATATATATAAATAAACTTGCAGGTTGCAACTACTACCACGTCCGCAAGCCCAATGTGAAGCCCTCCCTGGCCAAGTCCAAGCTGAAGGACCACCTGCGGACGCACACCAAGGAGCGCATGTTCGCCTGCCCCGACTGCGGCAACTTGTACGTGAACAAAACCAAGTTCATGGACCACATTTTCCGCCAGTCCGACTCAAAAAGTTTGTTTGACGTGATTTTTGATGATTAATAAATTTGTTGAATAAGTTGAGCAAAGCAAATCTCTGGTATTATATGAAAAAGAAATCAGTTAACATAACCTTATAATTTTTTGTCGTAGATGTATTTGTCGTGTTTAAGTTTTTGTTGATAATACTGATTTTGATTGGTTGAACATTACAAATAACTTTAATACTTACCAAAAGATGAGTTAAGCAAAAGTTGAGCAAAGTAAATCCCTAGTAGTATTAGTATATGAAAAAATGAATCAGTAAACATAACCTTATTATTTATTTGTCGTAGTTGATATTGTTTGTAACAGTTTGTTGACAATACTGATTTTAATTAAAAGCACATTAATGTTTACTGAAATTAACTTAAGTACTCACCAACAGCACACCAGTACCAGTGCACCCACTGCTCGCGCACTTTTGCCACCGAAAGACTTTTGAAGGACCACGTCAGGCACCATGGTAATGTTTATTTTGTTATTAGAATATAGCTAAGTATTTATTATTTATATTTTTTATTAAAAGCAGTTTATTTCTTTTAAGGAATTTTTAGTCCTCAAAAATAAAAACAGAACAAATTTGGCAATAATTGTTTATTGTTTTTTAATACTACTACAGACTGAGTAAAAATATTTAATTATACAAAAATTTAACTTATTTTTTATAACAAATCAATGTTTTTAACACTTATTTCAGTAAACAATTACAAATGTCCACTGTGCGAGATGACATGCCCGAATCCGTCTGCGGTGAAGCACCACATGAAGTACAAGCACTCGAACCACCGACCTTTCAAGTGCATGTACTGCGACTACACGTTAGCATATTTAGATTACTAGTATTCTTAGTTGCTAATAAAAAAATAAGTTTAAGGAAACGAGATTAAATATTTTACTAATGAAAAAAATATACTTGACGCCTTTTAACAGGCTGTAATATCTAAACTTGTTTGGTTACAACTGTCGAGTAAGTATTTTAGGTTAAGTTAAGAAGTATGCTTGATTTTATCTAATGTTAAGTTTATAAATTTTGTTATTATTATAATTTTCTAATTATTTTAAATGTCTACAATATTATACTGCTTATACTTTTGAGCATTTTTAAATATCTCTAATACTGTAAACTGTATTCTTAGCACTTTAATATGAAGTTTAAAAATTAAAATTAAAAGAAATCAAGATTTTCAACTTATTTTAACCTTAATTTAGAAACTAATTTCTTTCTTGATAATATTTTAAAACTTTGCTTTCTTAACTAAATTTAATTGAACATAAGTAAAATAAGTAACTTATTAGATTTAAAATGGTTAGATTTAGTAAAAAAATATTTTTTTTAAACAAAATCTTGACAAATAACAAATATATTTTGATTATCTGAAATATGAGTTTTTATTGATTAAAAACATGTTTCTAATTAGTCACTCAAGTTTTATTTATTGTTTATGTTTGAGTTTTTTTTTTCAACAACAAACCAATATTTGTTTCAGCGCGAAGACGATGTACGACCTGCGAACTCACGTGAACTTCCACAAGACGCACGCCACGTTCAAGTGCCAGGTGGAAGGGTGCAATTACACCGTGCGAACACAGCAGAACCTCGATCTGCACATGAGAACCAAGCACAATGTTTGTTCATTTTTTTTCTCATTGATAGGATTAGAAGTTTAAGTTTGTTTCTAAATCTGCCTCTGGTTGAAAAGGAGCAAATGTAGGAGTTAGTAACTCAACTTAATCAACATAATTAGATTCTAAAATATAAGTTTAACAAATTTTTTTCTGTTTCAAGCTTCCATTAGTTGTTTAAGAATAATTATTTAGTTTTACATAACCATTTTAACAAAATTGTTTATCAGCGTTTATTAGTTAAGTATTTTATTTCACACAATTTTAAAATTTTTGAAACAACAAAAAAGTTTTTTTAATTAGATTTACGCTATATCACATATAATATTTTTTTAGATTAAAATTTGTTTTTGCATATTTCCTTTATTTTTATAATTTAATTATGTATATATTCTAAAAAAAGAGCCATAGACGGCTTGGAAATATTTAAATACTATTTATAAAATAGTATAAACTTTAATCCCCTAAACAGCAACCGGGTGCAAAGTGGGTTTGTCACATTTGCGAGGCGGAGTACGAATGCGGGTCGAAACTGACCAACCACCTCATCGATGTCCACAAGTACATGTGGCCTCCCGGTCACACTAGGTTCAGGTTGGAAATTAAAAATAAATTCTAATGTACAACGTTAATTTTGTGTTTTAACTGTCCTAACTTATTTTAATGATATATTCTCACTAAAATTAAGTTAGATTTTTTTGTTAAACAAAAAAAAAAAATTATTGTCTGTTTAGTTTAAAATGCATCTGATCTACTATGTAAATGTTTCTTAAACTTGTATATATACTTTATTGTTTTGTACAATGAGATTAAACCAGTATTTATTACGGCAAATCATCAACAAAGTTTAGATATTTCGCCATCAACAATAACTAACGAACTTTACCACCTGACCATCAACAACAGCATCCAAAACAACATACAACCGGTTTCCTGCCTGATGAGCCCTAATAAGGACGAAACCGGTCGTAGATTGTTTCGGATACTGTTGTTGATGGTCGTGTGGTAAAGTTCATTATTTATTGTACAATAAGTTCAAATAAATCTATGTATGAAGACTTTATTCAATTGTTTAAGTATGTATCAGGTACAAACTGGACAAGGACGGAAACAACAGGCTTCAGTCTTACAGGTACGAAAGCGTCAACCTCATAAAAACTTACGAAGATTTCGATCCACTCAAGTACATCACCCCGAAGTTAGTTGCACACATTTGAATATTTTTAAAGACGTCTTCTAAAAACATGTTTATCTGAGATTATTAAAAAGTCGTACTAATTTTTTTTTGCTCCTTACTTCTTGTATATAAATTTTTTGATAACCTTGTGTTATTTTAATAATTTTTCCCCTTTTTTATCTTGTTGAATGAATAATTTTAACGCAAATTAATTTAAGTTCTGATGATCCTTCCATTGATCTACCGAGATTTCAACCGGGCAAGTCCAAAACGAGAAAATCGAAGCGTTACGTGAAAAGAGACTGTAATTATGATGCTAACAGCAACGAAAAATGTTAGTTTTTGTTATGAGTGATAAAGTTTAAAACTAATGTTAATGTTTTTTACAAATCAAAAAGCACAGTGTGAATAACTAGTGTATTGTAGTTAACAAAGTATTTAAAGTGTTTTCTGTTGTTTTTGTAGGTAAAAGTTTTGCTTTTTTCACACTAGTTGTATAAAGTTTTATGTTTTATTTTATTTGAAATGTATAAATTTTGTTTTGAAACTTTGTTTTATACTTTATAAAAGATTACCTATTTCGATGAATTGTAAAAGCTAGTTTGCATATTTTATGAAAAATTCTGGCTGATTAAAAATTTGATTAATACTAAAATAATATCGGTCATATGATCCCATTACATGTTTTATTTTAACTAGATTTTATCACTTTCAATAGTGTATTTCTAAAACCGTTTTTTTTTTGTTTAGATGTATAGTAGTCAATTAGTAAAATGTTATTTGTAGTTACTAATCAAGAGTGCTATATAAAAGTAGGTAATATAAACATAGTTTTAAGTATAATTTTTTTTATTTTGCAGCAAACCACCTAGCCAACAACACGCGCTTCACCAGGAAGAGAAAGGTTCTTGAAAGGGAAATTCCCTCACCCGCAAAAACATACGAGCTATCCGTCTTCCACGACGACTCACACCTTCCGTTTGTGACGTCACAGCAACCTGTCAAAGTTGAGGAGGAGGTCGTGGAGGGCATCGACTTCAGCATCGTGGACGTGGGAAACTACCATGAGGGGATTCACCTGCAGGGAGGGGCCGCCCCTTTCATGAGAGTGCAGAACGCTGACGTGAACTTGCTCGATAGATTGCAGCCGACGTTCCAGTCCGCATACGAGGAACGGCACGGTCACGTGACCGAAAAAGTTCCCCACAACGAAAACTCGCACGAGACTGATGAGAGCAAGACGAGGTTTCTCGACCTGACCGCAGGGGTGTCCGTCGTTCAGAAGGAAGAGCCCGTTGAAGAGGAGAATTTTTCAACAGAAGAAGATCAGCCCTTGAAGGTGGAAAATGACGACGGCATGAAAGTTTTCCTGAAAAGCAACAACGTCATGCTGAAAGAAGACGGCACGCCGCTGACGGTCGTCATAAACGGCGTCAACTATTACGTCATAAAAAGCTCCGAGACGTCCGAGAGCGAGACTTTCGAGTTGATGTCCAACGACCAGTTTCAAGAACTGGTGAAAAATAAATAATTGTTTTGATTTTTTAGGTTCGTTCATTTTTTGTAGTTTCCTGTCGTAGAACTGCTATAACTCACATAAATTTACCAGCTTTTTTTGCCAAACTAGAGTTTGTTTTTTTTCTGTGAATTTCATTTTGTATTTGATTTTCTATGCATACGGTTTTTATTCTATTTATTTTCAAGTTAAAACAGATGTTGCTTATCGTTTATTATAAGACTACGAAAGTCAACAGTAAAAAACTAGTTATCAAATACCAACACGAGTACTCGTTTTTAAATTATTTGAATTATTTTCAAGTTTATTCTATAAGTTTACTGTGCCTTTATATTCGAAATTTCGTTCTCTTTGTTGCTATTAGTTAGTAAATATTTCATTAGTAGAAGAAGTGTCTTAATTACAAAACAACATTTAGTTTTAGTAGAAACTATTAGCTTCTTTTATGTTTAATGAACTTGTAAAAACTTGCAACTATCTAAAATAACTATTCCTTTTCTTTATACCAGAGTTGCTAAAAACCTGGAATCCTGGAGTTTTTAACAAAAATCACTAAAACACCTGGAATTTTTTTTTTACATGTAAAGTAATGAGACTTTGATTTGACAGAAAAGTATATTAGTAGATAGCTTTTTTTAATTTTTTTAATTAAAAAGCACATGTACTTTTTAATGTAATTTTAAGACAGTTTTTTACCTTTAATTTGTTTTAAGCAAAAAATAGACCCAAAAACTTGACTTTTTAAAAATTTGAAGAAATTTCTCAAAAAACATTCGGCTACCCTGTTATACTTACTATGCAGTATCGCAAACGTTACTTTAGTTTTATTACAGATTATAAACTTGCCGTAGCATTTATAGGACCTACAGTATTATGTTTCAAGATGAAGTACTTATGAAGAATTTTTACTCTGTTATGTCTTAGTGATTTTTTTTATGAAAATAAAAATAATCTTAAACTAAAAAGTATTTTTGTTAGAAATAAGTCATAAGTGGAAAAATTTAATTCAAGGTGATCTTTTGTTGAACAATCACTAGTAAACTTATAAATACAAGTAATACATAATCAAAAAGTTCATTACGCAACATGCCTAAACCTTGCAGTAATATCAAGCACTAAAAATCTAGTATATGAAGTTTAATGGTCAAATAATTTAATGTAGATATCACGAATTAAAAATAATTAATGTTAGTTGTAAGATGTTTCATCCGAATTATAACAGGTGTAGTTTAATTATATGCTTGAATAATAAATGTGTTCAACTTATTCTTAAAAAGATATGGTATGCACAAAAACGATTTTAATTGTTATTAACTTTAAAAACAAAAATGGCTTACATAAAGGCAGAATTTTAAAGACACTTTTGAAATAAAAGAGAAAATCAAAGTTCTTTAGGTAAATAAGATTACATTTAAAAAGTTAAATTAATTTACGTACTATACTGTGTTTCCTAAAATGAGAACATGATGCAAATAATTTATCTGGTTTATTCAAAATAAGATTCTTGTTACAAATGCTATTTCGACTTTTTCTAGACTACGAGTTTTATATTTTTTAGTATTTTTTAATTCTTCAATGTTGTCAAATATCCTGTATTTTAGTTTACGCATTATGTTTTTGTTTCCAAATTTGTGTATAAAATTTAGAACGAAGGTAAAGAAAAATATTAATCGAAAAAATAAGAAAGTTATGTATAACCGAAGAAACAAACCTTCTTTTAAACAAGGTTTTATTATTATAGTTGAAACCTTCAAAATTAAACTTAATATGTCCGCTTTCAGCCGAAATGGTTGTTCGTTTTGTGCTAAAAAACTAACTATGTACAGAATACTAAACTCTAAAATAAACATAGCTATGCAATAAAATGATAAATCATTTTGTTCTTATTTCTTCTGTTTGGGTTTCTTAAAATGTTGTTTCGCTCTCTTTTTTCTAGAAATAATACTGTCATTTATCGCGGTCGTTAGCATTTCTTCTCTCTGATATCAGTGCTGGTATTCAAACATAGTAAAGCTCAATAAAATACACAACAAAAGTTTAAAGTTAGTAATGAAACGATAATGAACAAACAATATGTGACAAATAACAACCATGAAATAGTTTATTAATCTGACAATACAGATCTACCGGATCCACAACTTAGGTTCCAATCGGATCTTTTGAAAACAATCAATAAATTGAAAACCGGATATATTTTTTTTTGTTTGCCTTTTTTTGTAATTAATTGAATTAACTGTTATAAATATATATTTCTACAAAGTCAAATTCGTTATTGAGCAAAGTACATATATAAAGTTTTATTTTATTGAAAATAAACATTACAATAAGATTTAAAGCTGTACAAAATGATAAACAATAAAAAATATTCGTTTATCATAAAGCAAAGTGATTATCAGTCAACACGGTTTTATTTTCCTAATCAAGGAAAGCTTTCAAGTTCCTAAATGCAAGTTTACCTTTGAATTTATTATAAAAAAACTCTGTTACTTCTATAGAAACGAGAATATAATAGATTACTAAATGAAATTGGTTTTAATAATTTATTAAATAGTTTACTATTACTTGTTTAAGTTTTGAGTACCGTAGAATGGTTTATGTTTGATGGTTTGCTTAGAGCTTGTATCTTTTAATTTTTGTTTTAAATTCAACGTAAGTAAGAAAAAAAATGTTTTATTTCTACACAAAGAACATAACCTGTGCTCTTATTTTAATTTATTAGGTCCAAGTTTTCAGTTAAAAGCCTAATTATTTTATGTCGAGAATCGACAAATCAGTAATTTACATGTATATTGTTTATTGAATGATAAAAAAAATGGTCTAAGGAACTGGTGTACGAAAAAAACCTCAGTTATCGAGTCGTATACTGTAGCTTAAACAATATCTTACAAGCTAAAAAATTAAATTTTTCAATTTGAACTATTAAACCTTAAGATATAAAAAAATCAATAAAATGAAATAATAGAAAAGAATAATAACTGAAAATTAACTAAGCTATATATTTACTTAAGAAATTTTTATCCATAATGTACTCAAAAACTTGTCTATTAAAATTAAAATGAAATATAATCTAGGTCTAATATTCAAAAGAATAAACATAGAAGTAAATAATATTTCTAGACTTAAAAAGTTTACTAAAACTTAATTTGTAAAACGAGAAAACAATACTAATTGCAGAAGTGAAAATACTTGAAAAATAGGTCACAAATTTTAAAATAAAGTAGAATTGTAAAAAGCTTAAATACTTTATTTTATCGGTATTTTTGCAAAAAGTTTAATTTTCTTTTTACAATTGATTGAAATACTTAAAGGGTTTAATATTTGAATATTAGGTTTTTATATAGATATTTTTAGTTAAGATTAGTCTTATAGACTCTAGTAGTATTGCTATTTTTTCAAAGGCTAACAACAAAAACCTTGTTACTAAAAACCCAACTCGTATTGATAAAATTTTCAATAAAAATAATTAACTCATGAAAATTTTTAGTTAGTTCGTTGAATATATTTTTACCTTTAAATTTTTCAATAACCTAATCGCGTACAACTTATACAAAAGTTAAATAAAAAGTCCGTTAATTCTTATCCAGTAGTTAATATTAAGCTTATTATAAGTAAGAGAATGATGCATTAGGAAGAAGTAGTAAAACACAATGTAAGAACGTTTGTTGAAACATTTTGTTACTTTTTTGTCAAGGATATTTAA
Source organism: Thalia democratica (assembly GCF_965202585.1). Classification (NCBI taxonomy): domain Eukaryota; kingdom Metazoa; phylum Chordata; class Thaliacea; order Salpida; family Salpidae; genus Thalia; species Thalia democratica. Next base: position 37,528,540 of record NC_139167.1, on the reverse strand, counting down.
GTAAAAGTTTAAATTAAAACATTAATAGTTTTTATTGAAAACATTTAACATAGAAAATCTATAGTGTTTTATTTAAGCTAGTTGTCATACATTTCTCGATGAAATTTAAAAAACGAGTTTTGTTATATAGTAGTTTCAAAAACTGCTATCTAAATGGTAGATTTAGCGACTTAATAATCGTTTTTAAATAAATGTTAAAGAGTATTACAGCTATAACTTAACAGACCTTGAAAAGTATACTACGTTTTTACAGAAGAGATATAATTTAAAAGTTTCACGAACTCAGTTTACATAATATATTCTCATGAAACAAAACAGTTTTTAAAGATAAAAAATATCTTAAAACTACTTTTTTACACTTGCTACTCTTCTTAAAAAAAATTGCTATAGAGCTATTCCAGTAAACAATATATAAGTCAAACTTCTGTTCATTATCTTTTTTAAAACTACAAAATATTTAAAAAGGTTTAAAGATTACACTGGTTTGAAAAATATTTAATTTCATATTATATAACTGATTATTACAAACAGAATGCTACGTATAAAAAATAAATTAAAATGATATGTTTGTTTAAAGAAAAAAAAAGTTTAAAATATATTTAAAAATCTATAAAACACAGCCTTGATCTTTTTCCTCTTCTTAAATTAGCATATAGATTGCTTTGCTTTTAAAGCAAGAAAATAATCTAAATAGTGCTTAACTAAGAATGTAAAAAAGTTTTGATTTGTATAACTTTATACTTTGTCTTAAAAAGTATATATGAGCTTTTTTTAACACTCTTAATTTCTAAATGGTTTATCCACTCATCCTAATAAAAGTTTTTTTATAAAGACAACTAATATAAATTCTCATAAACAAACTTTAGTATTGTTTTTTCTACTATAGTTTTTTCATTCATAAACTATAATGACATTATTCCGTCAAATTTGAAAACCAGCCAAAATTTACATTATCAAACTATCTTTAATGTATGTAAAAACTAACTAATTAAAATTTAGACATTATCATATTTCTAGAAAGTTTTTATGTAAAAAAAAACGTATTTTAAATGAACATATGCAATTAATTTTGTTAAAACTTTATACCAAAGTTTAGTAGAAAGTCACTATTGTACGGTCGACATTTTTTCAGGAAAGTCAATTTTGTACATGTTGTCATAAACTTGCACATTTCGTATTTTTTTCACCAGTCTTAGTTATAAACAAACAAGTGTCTGACACCAACTGTAAATTTTGCATTTGTTTAAAATATTAAACTGTTAATTTGCTAGTCATGTTAGGTTTGTACCGTTACTATAGCCTTATAAAGCAAACAAAATAATAGTTAAGACCAAATCAAATGAATAAAATTCAACTGTAGTAGCCAATTAACAAAATTTTACCTTAAAGAATAGTTACTTAATAGCTGCTAACATATTGCAACATCTTAAAATAGTTTAAATTTAGTTTTGTACAAATTAAAGCTAAATACAAAAAAAAAACACTGTTTATAAAAGATATAAACGTTAAAAATAGAAGTTTACAAAAATAGCTGTGGCACACTACTTATTGTATGGTTTATTTAAGTAAATGAGATTTTTTATGGAAATACTTTATTACGGTGATAAAAATATTAATGTTTTTTTAGAAAAGTTTTTGTTGAAATTTTAAGCCAAACTGATTGAGAAAAAAGTTTTATAAGTCGAACATTACATAGTTTTTGTCTTTACTACAAAATACAAGTTTATTTAATTGCTTACAGCTTTGACAAACAATAGTATTTTCGATAGTAAGTAGAATTTATAAAAACTACTTAAACTTTTACACACTAACTTGTGAAACTAGATATAATGTTTTAAATTTCTTATTGTTAAAGACTCAAGTACTTCACAGTGACTGAAACAATATTTGTTGTCTAACTTTTACTCTCAAATTGAAATTGGGTTTCTTATTTGTGGCCTTGCCTATCGAGTGTGTTAAAAAAAGTAACTGATTAAAAAAATACCATCAAAAGTATATTAACATCATATCATTTGTTCTTAAAGTGTAATTTCTTAAGGTTAAAGCAGTCATTATCTTTACTAACTTATGAAACTATTTTTACATTCTTTATCCTAAAATAATTACTATAGTTTAAAAATTAACATATTTTATCTTTATGAACTATTAGGTGATACAAAACAAATTTGGACAACTATTTACTAATTAACCATATCAAAATATTTACTTTTTTAACTTAACTGATAAGACACGTTCTTTTATCCTTTAGTTGTAAATCTGATGTTTATTTTCTATTGGTGAACACAACTGCTCTATATTATCTTAACATTTAATAATATCTTATTATAAAAAGCCATATTTATCTACGCCTAAAAAATAGATCAGAGTCTCTATTCAATTGAAAAGTTAGTTTTTTTAGCAGCAACATTATTTCCATCGAGTTTAAATTTAGATTTGTTTTATCTGTGAATTTAAGTAAGAGCTACTTATTATGTGTAGAAAAATAGATTTGAGAACACAAATTCCTACTTTATTTTAAAGATCAGGCCTTATTTAAACAAACATAAATCAAGAAACATTATGTATATTAATATTCAAGAAAGCAATTGAATATGGTATTAGCTACATTTTTATTTGTAAGTAATAGTTATCTATATTACAGTTATAAATAAATATATAACATATTAAGAAAATTCGATTTTAAAAAATCAGAACATACGTATCATAAAAAAAAGTTGTTTTAATCTTCAGCTAGTACGGTTTGAAATCTTTATATAAGTATATATAACATAGCGACTTATCTCAATGTTCAATCAAACCACCCTCGATGTTGTCAACCAAGTACCTTAACCCATCAACAAAAGCTTGACAACTATATCTATGGTGAGAGCTTACTAAACAGAGCGAAACAGCACTACCAGGAATCGTTAGTTAAAGGAGGACACAAGCACGATTTGAGTTATAACGCTGGTAACGATAAAACCACCAAATGGAAAAGGAAAAAACATCCTGTACTTCACGCCACCATTTTATTTGTCAGTAGAGACAAAAATCGGTAAACGGTTCCTGGAAATTACTAGCCGAAACTTTAGCCAAATGCACTTATAAAATTTCGATAGAAAACTGTTGAAAATTTCATACTCGTGCATGCCAAATATGAAGAGCCAGATGATGTCTCATAATCGCAAAATGTTAGAAAATTAGGCAGAGGAACGAAAGCAATGCAACTGCAGAGATAAATGCATGGTGGATGGCAATTGTTTATTAACAAATTTTATATATAGAGCGACGGTTATAACATCAGAGAAAAGTAAGCAGTATGCCGGCTCATCAGGTTTATCGTTGAAAAGTAGGTACACACGGCATAAATGACCTTTTAACAAGAGTAAATATTAGAAACTACGCTTTCGAAATATATTTGGTATTTAAAAGATAGGAATAAATATTTTAGCATTAACTGGGAAATTTTAGCAAGTACATAAATGAAATTCAATTTAAAACATGGCTGCACTCTGTCTGCAATATGGAAAACAAGAAATTTCAAAATTAAACTCAAATCTAGCTTTAAATAAACGAAATGAACTTTTTAGTAATTTTTTAAGCTCTTATTTTAAATAATTTTGAAAGTTTACGCAAACTTAGTGTTTCTTATATTTTTTAATGATTTATTTCGTGACATAACAATCCTTAAAGTTTTTGCTTAATTTCATGTACATGTTGAACAATGTTTTAAGATACTATTTTAATAAACAAACTGAAGAGATGTTCTGTCTGACAGAACAGTGATACAATTGTGTTTGTAAAACGTAGTGTTGTATTTTATAAAAATATATTGTTTGTAACAAATATTACTAACAAATAACTATAAGTTGTGTACTTTAAAATAACACAACCACTTGTTTTGAAAACTTTTTCATTAATAAATGTTTGACAAAAAAGCCTTCAAACATAAATAGCTTTTAAAACTTAATATAAATTTTAATTTTAAGCACCTATAAATTCAATATAAAATTAAAGATCAACTCAGTTATGTATATTACATCACATAACTAAATAACAAGAAGCTGTAAATATTTTGATTAGAAGATCTACCCTGTTAACTAAACATAAAAACTGCTCATATAACTAAACTACTACAACAGGTTTTCAGTTAACTACACAAAATAAGTATAAACCGACTGAACTACCACTGGAGCATATTGTTACTAACAAAATTTAAAAACTACTTCAAAAAGATTAACTACTAAAAACTTAGAACAGTCTTTCTATAAGTGTAAAGTAAACAGTTAACAATTAATTATATAAGTATAATACAAAATTACTACTAGAAAAATAAAAAAAGTCAAAAACTAACTAAACCAAAACCAAGTAAAGCTCAGTTATCTCATAAAACTATCTTAGTTATTGTGATTTAAATTTTTATAAAGACTAAAAAATAAATTAAGAAACTAAAAACTTCAACTTTGACTTTCATCTTTTAACAGCTCTAAAACTACATCATTGTCATTGCCGCTTGGAACAGCTTCAACGCCGTTCATTTTTGCAAAAATGCAGTGAATTTGCTTGAAAGTTTTGTTCCTGGTCTCCGGCAACACCACATGCAAGTAAGCCGTGGCTCCCACGCAAACGATCAAGAAAAGCAGAAAGACGTAAGCTCCTGTTGCTCGTTGCATGGAAGGAAAAGATACAGAAACTAAAAAGTTGCACGTCCAGTTCAGCACACAGCCTACTGACATGGCTGCGGGTCGCATTTTCTGGGTGAACATCTCAGCTGTGAGCACCCAAGGTACAGGCCCAGGGCCCAGTGCAAAACCAACAACGTAGAGGATTACAAAAGCCATGGACCAGTAGCTGATACTAGTAGGACTTCGACCAGGGGTGAGAGTGTGTTCGGCTTGCTGGGATTCAAGCGTTGAAAGAGTGATGGTCAGCAACATGCAAGACAAGACCATGTTTGCGTAACCGTACACTATGAGTTTCTTGCGCCCAGCAGGCTCTATTATAAGAATTACTATGACAGTTACAATGACGTAAACCGTGTAAACAGCTACTGAAGTTATGTACTGAGGCTGACCCCTTTCAATGTTGGCAAGGTCAAAGATGGAGCTTGTGTAAAAAAACACTGCATTGATCCCACACAGCTGTTGCGCCACGTGCATTGCTGCCACTGACATCAGCTGCCATTTGACTGACTTCTCCTTCATCAGCTCAATGATTCCAACAACTTTGTTCCTATCAATTTCTCCCTCTTCTTTATACTCTTGTATTTCATCTCTGACATTACCATCTCCTCTCAGTTTTATCAGCGTGATCTCAGTCATCTCATGATCTTTAGCGTCCAGCATCAAGTACCTTGGGGATTCTGGCATGGCAACAGATCCTATTAAAATAATTACTGTTGGTATAATAGTAAACACCAGCAAAACAGGCCACAAGCTTGCACTGCCAAGCAACATTTCTAAGCCGAGAACCCGACCAACCAGAATTCCAATGGTGACAAAAAGTTGACTGATCACCCCAATGGCTCCTCGCCACTGCCTAGGAGCAATCTCAATCAAGTATGTGGGCACGAGACCGGAAGCCAGGCCGGCAAAAACCCCTATGAAAATTCTACCAACAAAAACAACCCATATGGAGTTGGTCGCCTTGCTGATGCTAAAAAAGAACGCAGCAGCAACTGAAAATGCAGTGCTGAAGAGGATTCCTTTTTTTCGCCCAAATTTATTTAGAAAAGTAGGTATGAGCAAGGAACCAATAACTGCTGAAGCAGGTAAAGTTGCAGTGACTATGGCATAGTTCGTCTCCCGCATGTACTGCAAAGTGTCATTGCAAGTTGAAACTGTTATACTCCCATTGCAAGGGTAAAAGTTGAAAATTATTGCTTCTTTCGGCCCACTCAATACTGAAACGTTGTAGCCTAGTTGATAGGATAATCCAATAGCCGCCATTAAAACTCCCACTATGAGTGTAAATGTTACATGAGGCGTTTGTTCAACTTTTCTCTCACAATTGCATGTTCTCACTACAAGAGGGTCAGTCACTTCAGAGTTGATCAACTCGTTTTGAGTATTTATAATGTTGTTACTCATGATATCAACACTGTAAATCTAAGAATGAGTTCTGTTAAGTTTAATTTTTACCCGTAAAAAATGTTGCAAATATTTTTGTTACAAAGATTTTCATATAGTTGATTATAAACCATAAGTAAAACTAAGAGCACTACTTTAAAAAGACTTCTTGAGTAACTAACTCAAAGGTTACTTTTACTTTTTATAAATATAAATCTATATTAAAAGTTTTAATAAATATTAAGAAGTGTTCATAATACTAATGACTATAAAATACTGTCTAACATTTTTGTTATATGTTACTTAACTTTATGACTAAATTTATACACAATTATTCTTGAGACTAAGTCCACCAACATTGTAAAATAATAAAAAATTACATATGTTATTTATTGAAAACAATAGCGCTCATTAAGTTTGGTCTAAGGATCTGGTATACAAAAAAACCTTTTGGTTATTGAGTCTTACACCACATCATGCAATGTATCTTTTATTAAATTTAACTTACTTTTATAGTTTAAAAGACTTTAAAAAAATGTTATTGATTATTATTTTGTATTTGTTGTTGTACATTAGTAAATCTTACTATTTTCAAAAGTTGAGCACAATGAACTACTAAAGACAAAAAAGTGTACATCAGAAAACTAAATACTTTTATAATACTTTACTCTTTTCTCAGTAAATTCAATAATAATTAATAAACTGATTTGTAATTACAAGGAAGAAAGAAAAATGTGGACACTCACAACTATGGTCAATGGATTGGTGTAGAGAAAGACCTTTCGGTCATTGAGCATCACATTATACACTTTATAAAAAATTTTGAGCAGTTTTAGTTAAAACAACAAAAAAGAAACTTAAGATCAATGAAAAATTAATGTTATTTTTTTTTTCAAAGAACTACAATTTAATTTAACTCAAAACTAAATTATTTTTAAAAGAAAAAAATGGTGTGCACTCTTTTTTATACCCATTTCTGCCAATATTGACTATGGAAACCATAGTCTACTATGGGCACCACAGCGTCTCCTCCCCTTAGATTTTAATTTTTACAATAATGTACGTTCACATTTTCCTGTTGCTCTTTTTACAAGAACAACCACAAAAAATGCAATATAAAGTTCCATAATAATATAAAAAGGCTATAACATTAAATAAAAATTCTTAAAAACTACTATTAATTATCTTATAAAATTATTTAAGTTTTTACAATTGATAAATATTTACTTACTCATCAATATCTCTGTACATAGTACTATAAATTCTATGCACACTACTGTGCACAGTTGTAAAATTTTGCAAAATACTGTCAAACACTACCAAAACTTAAGACAATTACAAATTATATTAATATACTATTTATTATTTATAAATATAAATTTTTAGTTTCAATTCATGTCTACCACTCAACAATATAATGTTTAAAAGTTTATCTATACTTGAGCAGAGATTGGCAGGTCTAAAAAGGAAAAATTTTAATATTCTCAAAAAAAACTATTTTTAACTTTTTTTTGAAGTTAAGGGAATATACTACTTAAATTAGTTAAAACTATAACTTTCAGATATTTTTATATCAAATCATAATAAAAAATTTTGGAAATTGTTTGAAATAAATACTTGAGTGCAGCAGTTTGCAAACTCCTGTTCTAGAGTCACAAAAAAAGTTGAAGTGTATAGTTTAAAGCAGGATTTCCCTTGGATTTAATTTTAGCTATCAAGGGGCAAAAAATTAACAAGGAAATTAACTATCAAAGAGGCAATTTTTTTTTCTGTCAAGAGCAAGATTATGAAAAAAATTGGCCTGGTTTAAAGTAACAAATTGAATAACAATAGTACTACATTACCTTTTCAATGAACTTGAATAACAACAAATATATCATCTATTGAAATAACAGCATCAAACTGATTTAAAAAGTTTAAGTTTATTAAACAAAAAGTAGTAAAGAAGATTATATCTCTAAAACTATGATGCATGTCTGAAACTAATTTTTTTAGCACCCCTTAAGGTTTATTTTTAACTTAACAATAAAATCAACATAAAAAATCAAAATTTAAACACATAAATGCAAACTATAATATTATAGTACTTATAAATAGAAAATTAGTCTTAGTAAAACTAGTGTATCATGGAAAGAAATTTGATAATAAATTTAACATGATATATTATTTTTTAAGCCGTAAAATGTTATTGTCAGTTCTGTTTTTAAAATAATATACTTGGGTATAAAAATTTTTAAACTTTGCTAGTTTCCTGCATCTTGTATCATAAAAAAGTCGTAAAGTGATTAAAACTTGCTAGATACTTTTGAAAAAAGAAGAACCAAATAAGCTTGATCATTACAAAAAATTTAAAATGGATCTTTTTATTTTGGAAAAAAAAAACTTTTTAAATTTATCTAAAAAGGTTTCAAACTTATTTGAGTTAGCTTGAGTTTTTATAGAGTTTTAAACTACTAGAGTAGACTAGTAGAACAAACCTGAGTGTGTGATAACCCTGACTGAAGTATAATCTACATAATTTGCACTTATTCATTTTTATTGTCAAGGTAAGTGCAGAAAAAGTATATTTGGAACATCTTTATCAAATATTACCTGTAAAGGCTATGCTCTAACAAACAATTCATATAAAACTTTAAATTATGAAAATTCAAATTTTTATGAAAATATCAGGGTTCATAGAAATTTTTTGGTAGTTTTAGACTTATTAACCTTGATTTAGACTGCATTTTCTCTAACCTGGTAGGCGCCTTTTTGGGTTTAATACCAGAAGAAAATTTGTAGCCTACCAGTTTAGTTATAACTATGTAGCCTATTAATAACAGGAATTTTTGATTAATTTCTTTTTTGAATTTCAAACTATATGTCTACATATGGCCCTGGAAAATAACTTAAAAACTTGAGTGTTCAGAACTTGAATTGACATGTAGCTGTTACAGACATAGTTAACATTTTGCTTTCTGAGTGTTTGGTTTTTGATTTTTTATATGTTACATTAATTACATCAACACTGAAACACTCACTTTATAACACTCTTTTCTCATTGATAAATGTTACTCACCTAAATGCGTAAAAATTGCATTAATGGTCAAGAGATTAATAGTAATACTGCTTGATCTTAATTAAGTCTGCAAAATAAAAATCTCATCATATACATCTCTCAGAAACACCATTTTATTACTCAGGGCATAATTTATTTGACACAACTGTCTAATTACAAAAATCTAACACTTATTAAAATGGAATTCACAACAAAATAATCTACTCAAAAAAAATATTCTAAAAATTTTGAAGATTCAGAAGAAAACTGACATTTTGTCACTATTTCTACACAAATGATTTAGCCTGATGCGTTTAAACCCTAAATTGTATGCTGATAACAAAAAGGAGTGGAAAATTATATGTTTTAAGATTGAAACTAGCACCCAACTATTTTTAAACAAGTTAAGAAACTGTATCTTAAAACATAAAATTTAGATTAAAAGAGTAAAAAATGTACATAGATTTCTTATTCGATTGTAGGTAGAGTGTAATTGGAGTGTAGTTTTGAATAATTACAGTGTTTTTACACCATAAACACTGAACCAATTTATAAAACTTCTCACAGTGGAAAGTATAAAGAAAAATTCCCAAGCAACAAGTATAGTTCAGTTTACATTTTTAGAAGTTTTTGATCTGAACCAATTGATTTGAAATTTATTATATTGTAAAATAAAGGATAGTAATAATATGTAAACAAATTTCAATAATTATTTGTTCAGTAATTTTCAAAATAGTTAGCTATTTAGCTAAAATTGATTTTTATTAAGACATCATAGTTGCCATAATAACAAGGAGGATTAACTTCAAACTTAGATAACATCAAATAAGTATTTAAAAGTACTTATATGAATTTTTATACTTGTAAGTTCAGTAATTTTGTAAAAAATGTTTTTTATGACAAGAACTTTACTACCATTAGATATACATAAAATATACTAGAAGATCTAATTAATAAATTTAATTGTTGTAAAACAACAATAAAAAACATATTAAAAAAATTATTTATGTTTGGTACAAATTAGCATACTTTAAAAAAGTTAAAATTATTACATAAAGTGTTTTCTCTCACCAGTTCATTAAGCTTAGCTGTGAGAGTTTACATTTTTTCTTTCTTTTAGTCCTTTTCCCTTTCACCAGATATTAATTTGATTTTTTATCTATTGAAATCGATTAAAAACGCAACAGAAGATCCAATTATATAAATTTTAAAAGTATTAAACTTGTTTAGAAAAACCTTAAAAAGGTAATTAACACTAACTTAGTCTGTCAAAATTCAAATCTTTCTGCAAAACTGTTGACAACATACTGACTTTTATTTGTATTGAGAAATTGAGAACTTTTGGGGAAGGATTCTAACCCTCGGTTTGTATATTTCACTCATATCAAAACTCACTGTTCTCAACAATAGTTGGGAACAGTAAAAACAGGGCTCAAAAACAGAAATAAGCATAAAAGGTTTTAATAAACTTCAAACAAACCATTTATAGACTAAAAGAAGTACCACAAAAAATAAAATAACAACATTTTCTATCTGATCAATGTATGTGTTATAAATCGTTAAGCTAATTTTAACATAATTGATCAAATAATTAATAATTATATAGTTATAATAAAGTCTTCATTCTTAACAATTTTTTAACTTTTTTGTTAATTTTTTAGAACTAGTTTAATTTAATATAAACTAAATAAAATTAAAATCTTAAGTAATATAGGATATTTTTAATTTTGATATAGAAAGTAAAGTCGTAATCGTCTTAATAATTTTAAATCAACGATAATTGTTCTTAAGCAAACTTTATAGTTTAAAGTAAATTTTTTACCAAAAAAAGTATTTGACGTTAACAAACTCGATCAATTAATTAGTAGTTACAAAAATGTAATAAAGTATTAACTTTTAACTATTTTATAAGTTTTTAGCTAATTTTTTAGATTAAACTTAATTTGATAATAAACAAATAAATTGTAATATTAATTGTATAATCACTTATTACGAACTTTTATAAAATAGTTCTAAGTTTGAATTTGAATAGTCTAACTAAATTTAAATCAACGATAATTGTTCTAAAGCAAACTTTTTCACTTAAAACTAACTTTTGAATTAAAAAAAGAAATTGACGTTAAAAAATTTGAATTTTGGTTTTAGCACAATATTTTAATTATAAACATCGGTATTTACCTTAATTAATAAGATTAATTAATAAAATTGCTTTTTATCAATTGTTTCAACTAAAAAAAAGTTTACAAATTTCTTTTGAATTATAAAGTTAGTTAAATAAAACTGGTATTTAATAGAGCAAAACCGTGAAAATTTCATTTACGGTCTAAAATTTACTAAAAAAAAACTTTTACTAATATGTTTTTTCTATCTTAGCACGTTTACTATAACTGAAACTATATAGGTTGTTTATTAACCAGCCTAGTACACTAAGCATATAAGATACAACCTAGGCTAATTCATTATAATGACTAATTTAACTGAAAACCTACAAATTTCTAGTTTGTTTTCAAAGATTTTGTAAAAACTTATTCATAGTATGAGTAAAAACATAAAAATATTTGAATTACTGTTAACAATTACACTTATTACATTTAATTTTATAATTTTTATTTGAACAACTTATAATAATGGTATGAATAACTATAAATACATTAATCTAAGGTCAGCCTTTCTACACATCATACTATTTGTATGAATGAAAACCATAAAACTTAAATTTATAGCTTGGAGCTTTATATAAAAAAAAGCTTTTAATTTTTTTACAGTCTTAACTGGCTTTTCTTTCAAAATTTTGACATCTAGATCAATGGTTGAGAAACGATTTACACAGGAAAAGGTAGAAATTTTGTATTTATTTTTTCAAAAACTAGTTTTTTGTAAAAATTAACGATTTATAATATAACTAGTTGTAAAAAGTATTTTAAAATACTAGATATAATTCTTTTAGATGTGTCTTGTCTACCTCAGTACCTACTATTTTCCATTACTTTGCTCTTAACAGGTTAATATTTAAAATGTTAAGGTTAAGGACATAGGAAAGATCTAACATTTGAAAAATTTAATAAAAGTGGCTATTATTGTTTACATGACAATTTATATTCAGACAACTTAATTTCAAACAATTCAAATTCTTAAAAAAATATATGAAAGACTCTATCTCAATATTTAACTTAAATTTGAAAAAAATAAAATGTACATATGTAGATTTTAACTGTTCGAAATATATATTCAGTCGTTTGCTAATAAAAGATCGTAGTGAAACAAGTTCACTGGAATACAAATAAAAACAAGCTATACAGTTATCTTCTTTTATTGTACCAACCTATGTTTCTGTGTTTTAAGTAATTAACACACTACAACTGGGTTATAAATGGAAAAAAAAACTCTTATATGTAGATCTTATTAATATCTACAGGCCAGTTTTTAATGTTTTGCAAAAAAAAAAAATGGCCTGCAGATATTAAGGGCATAGGGGGGAGGGGGTAAACAACCTTTTTTGGTTTTTGATCTTATTTTAGATAGTTTTTACTAAGCTACAAGATGCTTTTTACAGATTTAAAAAATTCAAAATAATTATTGAGATATAGCCGGTCAAAGTCAGAGGCAACAATAGGATCCTTATGGGAGGCGCAAACTAAAACGGCAAATAACTAGAAATCACTAAAAATCTATCTCCTCTTACGTTTTTTGAGATAACTACCTCAAATTTTCAGGAAAAGTTCCTTGCAGTATTTAGAAAATTCTGTTGGAACAGAATTTTTTAAAGCAAAATACAAAAATTTTATAACAAGAAAACAAAAAAAAACTGCTTTTTTTGTTTAATTTTTATATAATTTTTTTATTTTTTTAAATTCCTTCCGACAGAATTTTCTAAATATATCATGGAACATTTCCTGAAAGTTTTAGGTAGTTATCTCAAAAAACGTAGGAGAAGATAGAATTTTAGTGAAATAGTCTATTTCTGCCGTTTTAGTTTGCGCCTCCCATAAGGAACCTATTGTTGGCTCCTACTTTGACCGGCTGTATCTCAAAAACTATTTTGAATTTTTTAAATCTGTAATAAGCATTTTTTTAGCCTAGTAAAAACTATATAAAATAAGATCAAAAACCAAAAAAGGGTGTTTACCCCCCCCCCCCCCCTATGCATTTAATAGGACCTACAATATATGTATTTTTTACAATTTGACAAATATACATTACTTTTTTAGTAGTGTCCCTTTCAATTTATTTTAGACAATTTGATTTGTCAGAATTAGAGTTGTCCGAATTTGAAAAATCAACTAAATTTTGAGGTATAACAATTTTTGAAAAATAATTCCGATACAACCGTACAGAATTGAAAAGTTTTAAGGTAAATTTTCTTGAAATTTAAAAAATATACTAAAAGTTTATCTTCTTAATTTTTAAAATATTTTTATTCAAAATTTTAGAAAATATCCTTTTCAATATTACAAACAACTTGTACGAAGCAGATAAAAAAAAAGTGAAAAAATAATTTATAGCCAAAATTGAAAAAAAAAATTGTTTATTTAAAAAAAAAACAGTTGTTGAAAAAGTTTAAAAATCTGTTACATACAATTTTTTTTTTAGTTATAACAATTATTCTGAAATTTTTTAAAACAACTCGTCAAAAACTAAATGAGATAGATTTTTAGTGAAAATGTCTATTTTTGCTCTTTTAGTTTGTGCATTACATTAGAAAACAGTAGAATGCTCTGTGAATAGTATCTCTATAGTTACTTTGAATTTAACAAGCGGTAAAGGAGGATTTGGAGGATTTATAAAATATTTAATAATTTTTTTTAATTTTTTGAGTCCATTATACAATTCGGTTTTGTTTAACATAAAAATGTAACAAGATAGAATTGTGACTTTTAAAAATATGAATTATATTTTATAAATTTAAAAAATAGGGGTGGGGGATCCACTTATGGTATATTATATCTTAAGAGTTTTAACTTAAGTACCAAAAGTTTTTAACAGCTTGAGAAAATTCAAAATAACTTTTGATATATGAGCGATCAAACCAACCACAACATAATAAAATAAACAAACATAACAACTTGAAAAAAAAAAAGTAACTTGTATTAATAAAATAAAGAAAACCTTTTTCTTAAATAAATATGTGTTGTAGTTTACAGTTGAAGTTTGCATATTATAACCAATACTATTTTATATTAAAAAAAAGTGTTAGACTCCTGTATGACCATAAAAAAAGCTTGCATTTCAAGTTTAAAAATGTATTATGTTAAATTTAAATTATATTCCCAAAATAAATAAAATATTTTTGATATGTAATCTCCAATGTTCATAAAATAACTAAACTATTTTATTATTTTTAAAAACAATTTAATGTACATATTTCCAACAAAAAAAATTTGTGGCCTGATGGTGAAGGGGTCTTGTTCACTCTGAGTTGAACATTGCAAGATCAAAACCCAGTGATCAACAAATATACAAAATATAAAATAAATTAAGAATATATTTGCAGTGGTACATTCAAACAAAAACAAACTGATAAATTTACAATAGTACAATACTTAATGCAGTTTAGTTAAAGTGACATTCACCACTTAATCACTATATTAACTACAAGAATGAGTAAAAATTTAATACAAATGCTTTTATATAAGCATACCAACACTTTTTCCTATACTAGGTGTAATTATTTTTGATTTTCATGTTTTATCTATAAACAGCTACTTCTAGCTTGCATTTTAACAAATGAATTTGCATAATTTTAAAAGTGAGTTTTCAAACCGAGAGTTAGAATCCGTCCCGAACTTTTGTTTTAAAAGTAGCTTTAACCACTAATGCTTACAAGACTTAGTAAACAGTTTTACTCAAAGTTAAATTTTTTTTATCTCTGATCAATAAAATAGTTTATTTCTGCAGCTAGTCCCTTTTTTAAATCGCGAGCCACCACACCACCCTGTATATGTATAAAGTTTTTTTTTATCTGCGAGCCGCATTCTTTCTTGGAGCTTTAGTACGCTAGTTAAATAAATTGAAGCTTGTCAGTTAAGTTATATGGAATAACACAATATCAAAGTCTACTAATCTAATGTTTATAAACTGTCAATTATAATAAAAGTTTTTTTTTTAATTAAACATATTAATTCAAAAGTCTTGACCTGTTAAAACAACTAGAAAAATATTTTTGGCACCTTTACATTTGTTCTAGGTTAACTTGTATACAAGTTTTCTAATTTGAACCATACATGTTACAACATCAATAAAGTTTGAGCATAGAGGCTGTATGTTCTACAATCTTAAAATTTTAGATTGTTAAGTGTTTGTATATAAGTTTTAAAACAGCTATATTTAATATATCATATTTATTGCGGCTCTATCTATTAAAAAGTAAAAGAAAAACTGGTCCTCGAATCTGGTGTGCAAAAAATTTTTTGGGTTATCGAGTCGTACACCGTTTGGATACAGCTTAACGTTTTATCCAGGACATTAAACGAATAGGAAAAAATATATAAATGTTTTGATTTAAATCGAAATTGCTTGTTTTGAAATGATTCTACTAAAAAACAGTTTGTATTTATTTTTATTTATTAGCTGAAAATAACTTATAAAAACAGTAAACAACACAAAAACTTGCAATTCTTGTTAAACATTTGTATTTTTTAATTTTTGCTAAAATTATGTGCATTGCAAAGCATTGCTGCAAAAACTGAACTTTTTTAAATCTTGATGTTGCAAATGCTATGAGTTTTTACCATGGGCGGGTTTAGGATTTTGTAGAATGGTTTCACAGACTTTACTTTTTAAATAAAAGAGTATTGTCCTGGACATGACGTTAAACTGTTTTGGTGTATTGTATGACTCGATAATCGAAATAATTTTTGTGCACCAAGTCCGTGGACAAAATTTTTAGAGCTTTTTTTGTCGTATTAATTATAGTAGCTTTAAATAAATAACTTTATTATAAAAGTAAGTGTTGACTATTATTCATAAATTCTCTTTTTATGTTTGCAAATTTTGCTTGCTTTCTATTATTACAGTTTTAGACTTGGACAAGTATTCAAAAGATAGGAGAATAAAAATAATATTTTAAAATAGAAGGAAAATTTTTGTTGTTAATATCATTATTGTTAAAATTATTATAGATTTTTATCTTTTTTCTTATTAAAAGCATAAATTTTATAGTATTTATCTTCATATTTTTTAAAAGTTAAGTTCAGTTTTTGTAAAAATCAACTCTTTAAAATTCTTAAAAAAATGTTACAATAGTTTATTTAACTATTCAAATATTTAATTGTTTTTACTGTTCAAGTTAAACTATTAATGAATTAAAAACTACCATTTTACTTTCTTTAAAGAAGTTGTAACCTATAATTTAAGTATTCACACGTTTGTTATTAGTTTTGTTTATCTACTTTTAAAAGTTAATTTAAAGTTGTATAGATATTTTTTAGTTCATATGTAACTAAACAAGTTTCATAGTACATTTTTAAACACAAAATACAGTTAATTTTCGTCTAGTTTTAATTTTTTTCATTTTTCTTTTCGTTTAATTGATTGTTCATAACTAAAGATCTAAATATTAAAAAGATGAAAAAACTATGTGTAATAGCTCGTAAGAAACTTTATAAGCATGTGGTGTACGACTCGATAACCGAAAGGTTCCTTTGTACACTAGGTCCTTAGACCAAACTTTTATCGTTCAATAAACAATAATTCAATACAAGTTGCTTTCTATAATTTAAATACAAGTTAGTAAATAATTAATTAAAACTAAAGTAATATGTTTTTCTAGTCATTTATCTATACTATATTTTACATTTTCTCAAAAAACTGTTTCTTTAATAATTGTTCTCGCTCAATGAATTAGTCAGCGTAAATAAATAAAAAAACTAAAAAATATTCAAGTCATGTAGAAAGTATTTTAAGCAGTCATTTAACTCTTGGCTAACACTTAAAAATAACGAATTATCGTTTTTTACTAAAAAAAAATTAACGGATGTTAGTCAAATTTGCAGATAGTTTTAGTGGGTAGCTGTCAAATTTGCACGAGCGTACAAAATTGCACGAAGATACTTTTGCACGACGACAATTTTGCACGAGGGGATAAAATTACACGTGGATAAAATTGCACGAAGATACTTTTGCACGAGCAGACGATTTTGCGCGGAGACATTTTTGCACGGGTTGAATTTTTTTTTACTTGCACTCTTACCACTAACCCTTACTCTCGGTCGGTAGTTTTTCTTTTTTATTCTTTTTTTATTATTTTTTTTTACTATCACTGTTATCTCTAACCCTTACCCTCGGTCGGTCGGTAGTTTTTTCTTAGTTTTTTTTCTCTTAGTGTTCTTTTTTAATATTATATTTTATTAGTTATTTATTTTTACTATCACTGTTAGTTGGTACCCTTAATTGTTACCTTCGGTCAGTAACTTTTTTATCTTTTAGTGCTTTTTTTTCTGTATTTTTTTTACCCTCGTGCAAAAATGTAACTCGTGCAAAATTGGCCCTCGGTGTAAAATCGTCTTCGTGCAATTTTATTCTCTCGTTCATTTTTGTGCCCTAGTGCGAATTTGTCTTCGTGCAAAAGTATCTTTGTGCAATTTGGAGCTTTCGTGTAATTTTGTTCTCGTGTTATTTAGTACCGTTCCCAGTTTTAGTAGATATAAGCTGTTGGTTAATACTTGAAGACAAAACAAATTATTAGTTTTATACAAGAATTTAGAAACACGAAACTCAACAGGTAACGATTGTCATTTTGTGAATATTATTAGTAGATAACAACACTGGCTAAAATTTTGAAGCAAAAGCAACTTAAAAGTTTAGACATTGTAACAAGATTGTAACTCTCTGATCTTCCGCATCTGGTCTCGGTAACAGCTCCTCGCCGATGGGCCGGGTTTTCTTCGTACCATTGAACAATGGACTCCGGCTGGACGATGTCTCGCAAGAGCAAGGAGTTGAGCGCGACTGAAAGCGCTCCCATGAAAGTCTCGTTGCGCATCGAGTAGGCGGTCAGCGCCGAAAGCGCCTCTTCTTCCTCTTCCGCGACGTACTCTCTAAGCAGCCCCCCGTACAACTCCGCCACTCCGTCAAACGCCGTTTTCCTCGACGCGCCTCCAGCTCGCAGCTCATCGACGAAACGCTCCATGACGCAAGTGACCACCGCGTTCGTCACTTTTCTCCACGGCGCGTTGTAGCTGAGCCTCGAAGCGTTGATTTCCCGTACGAGGTTCGTCGTTTCCACGTTGGGCTCCTCGACGAGTCTCGCAACCGTCTCCTCGACCTCTCTTTTGAATTCGTCAGAGTCGAGCATCAAGTCCTCATCCGAAGAAGTGCTCTCGTTTTCATCCTCTGACACATAATTCGCGTTGTCAATGGAGATACCCCAGAGCTTGTTGGTCATGTCGGTAGTGTTTTCCAGTGCTAAAATATCTTCACAAAATATGTCAGAATTCAAGGAGTAATGCATGCCTAGGCCGTTTTTTCCAACGTAAGAAATGTCCTTTTCAACTAGTACTTTTGAATTTTTACCTAAGTAATACACAATTATGCTGTTCTGAGGAACTTTAACGTCGTCTGATATTTTCACCCCTGAGCATATTAAGCAGTTGTCAATTATGACGTTGCTTCCTATCTCGACGTCGAAGGAGTTAATAGTCCAAGCTTTTTTCACCAACCTTCACATTGCCCAGCAGCGTTGAATTTTCAACGACGCAACCGCTGCTCAAAATGCAATTGCTACCCACTGCCGATTCGTTTACAGTCACGGAACTCCCAATCTTTGTGTTAGGTCCAATCGTGAAAGTTTTCCCCTTCACAGCAGACGAGAGCTGACAGGTGCTGTGCAAGTAATTTCCTTTCGCGCCAACCTCGTACCCTCCTTCACTCGTTGACGCTGGGAGGTTTTCAGGTAAAAGCGGGCACAGTTTTCTGTTTATGACGTCACGTTGAACCACGCGGTGCCTCGTCAAGTTGATCACTTTGCAGCAGTAACCGGAGCGCAGCAGGTGAACGTGAACCTCCTTGCCCAGAAACTCAAACAGCTCTATCACGTTTTTGATAAAAACGTCTTGGGTGTCAAAGTCAAAGTTGTCGTTGAAAACTTCGATGACTTCCTTGGAGCAAACCCAGACGCCGGGATCAAGAACTCGATAGTTCACGCTGAGCCCCGCACGAAGGACATCGGCACATCGGCATGGAGTGCTTCCTCTCACACTTGGTCTTGTTGAAATAACGCAGCGTGAAATATGCAGAGTCGTAAACGACTATGACGTCGTCTTCCAACTGCCGAAGCTCGTGCTCGGTGCCGACGCCGTCCGTCAGAACCACCGTCAACATGGGAGCGGTCTTGTCAACGGGATGACTCCTCCTCATCAGCTTTCGATAAATCGGCGCTCGACACGACATCGAACGGGATGAATTTGAAGTCATCCGTGACGACGTCGTCCAGTTCCCTGAACACGTCGCCGACGCTGCTCACGTCGTCATTGAGGGGAATCACCTTTATTTCGCCGCACTTGTACTTATGAGCCCACTTTTTGCGGCTCTGCAAATACTCCACCACTTCTTCGCTCGATCGCTGCTTGCACGCGATGATGATTTTTTCAACGCCGCTGCGAAGCAACACGTTCAGGGAGTAGTGGAGAAGAGGCTCGTTTGCGAGATGAATAAAACAATTAGGTTTCATGATCGAATGGAAAGATTCGTTAAAGTCTTAATTTAAAATTGATTTAAGATTTAATTAATTTTTAGTTTAACAAATTTTAAACTTCTTAGTTACTATCTCTCTTACTTACTTTTTAAAAATTACAATTTATTTTGTTTTCATCAATATTTTGATATGTTTAATGCATAGAACTAAAAATATAGTATACAAGTTAAACTAGATACATTTTTTGTTTTATAATCTAAATTCCAAAAAAATTTACTTTTAAAGCGATGTGGTCTTGAAGAACTTTTATGTTACAAAAAATTTTTTATATTTGAATTTAAGTGGTTAATTATCTTATTCTCAAAAATAAACCAAACCCAAAGATGTGTTTTTTCTGTATTTGTGTAATTACGTTTTTATGAATCAAAAAAACAAAAAAATCTAAAGGAATTAAAACACTATACATTTGTATTTTAAAGAGCCAAGACTAGACACTACTAGTTTAAATTTTCGTATACAAATTATCTTATATCAAAGATACTAAATGCTTCTTTATCTCAGCAGAAAAAAAGCTTATTAATCAAAATGTTTTAGCATTATAGGTTTTTAAGCATTTTGGCGTAGTAAAATTCATAAAAACTTGTTTTTAGAGAATATAACGACTTTAAAAACTTAATATCATGAAACACACTTAAAGCTAGTAGTTTTCATTCTAGTTATTTTTCTTCTTTCTCACTAGTAAGTACAATGAAATAGTAGTAACATTATGCAGTAACAAGTTGTTTATTTCATCAAATATTTATTAATAAAATGTATAGTAGTCAACTAATGACTCAAAAGTATTTTAACAGTACACTTTAAACAAACCAGTCTCCTTTATCTAGCACAGTTTAAAATAAAAAAGAAGCATGAAGAGAAAGATTACAAGTTATAAAAGTTAATTCTAGAAATTTTACATAGTATAGGTTTTTTATCAAGAAGGTTTAAAAATTTATAGTTAGCGAAAAAAAATTGTAGACAACTTGAACTTAAGAATAAAATACAGTATTTGGAGTATGTTTTAGAACTTAATATATAAAATATATTCAGTTCATTTATGACAATATAGTGCTTGAGAAGATAAGTTCAAAATAACTGTATCAACTAAATCTGCATTTAATCACCCGCAAGCAATACCCAGATGATAAGTAAAGTTCATTTTGGTGAAGAGGTGCCAACTCTTGGTAATCAGATCATATCTTCATATACACTCAACAAACGTTTTCTTCTCATCTTCCAATATGCTGTATGTGCAAAAAACAACAGTTAGTTAATGACTTAGAAAACCATTTATTTTCGGCTAACTATCCTACTATGTATTGACGGTCATCTATAATGCAAGTGAGTGATTCTCAGGAAGAGCATTGGAGCTAGAAACTTCTTTTATTTGTTTAAATCTGGTCAGTAGTACTCCACAGATGCTCTTCTGTGTTTATCGTCGCCACCTAAATATGTTTGAAAATTGAAGTGTTTTTACAAAAAAAAAGTAGTAAATTTTAAAATAAAAATTTTCAAATAAACTATTACAAAAAAGCTTAAATAATTAAGTAAGAATTAGAAAATATAAGGTGATTTCGTTTATATGATTGGCAGTAAAATTAGACCTGGAAGATAATATGTTAGCTCTGCTTCTAATGGTATTTTTTTCTGCCAGGCCTGACAGACCAAACTAAGTTGCTAGTTTTTTTCTTTTTTTTTGAGCAACGTTATTCCTCCCAGTTCAAAAAACTTGTCTTGAATAAAGTAGTTATAGTGCGTTTATATATATATGTATATATGAGTAACTGTTTTAATTTTAGAAGTATACCACTTGAGTTTTCAAAGAATATAAGAAAGACTATTAACACTACTAACAATTTAAAACAAAAGTAATTGGATTAAACAAAATTTTTAAGCAGCAAAGAGTTTGGTTTTTTACCTTTTTACTTTCTTTCAAGGTAATTAACAAGGTACTGGAACAGCTTATACTTGTATCAAGGTTGTGAGTTTCGATAAGACATTCAATAGCGACAAATTCATATAATTATTTCTACAACATACACCTAATCTAAAAAAAGTTTTTACAATTTCTTATTACACTAACTACTAAAATATACTCATAAAAAAGTACTGTTCAATAATAATCAAAACATGTTTAATAAAAGATATTTTTCAATATATCGTGTTTATAACCGTACTTAAAACTTAGCTTTAAGGTATTTTAAGGGTTGTAAATTAATCTTGATTCACAACCATAAATTTGGTCTTGAAATGAAAAGTACGCTAACTGTTACAAAATGTATATTTTTGATTAAAAGAATATTAGTTGTGCTTGTTTTATAAAACAATGCTTACAGTATTCCATGAGTTCAAGTCAATCTGAGTATACTCTTTGGTGTTGGATTTTTTTTTCATGAATTAATATCAATCGTATAGTATATTATTTTAAAGTTATAATAATAACAATTTAAAAAAAAAACTTCAATGAACTTCACAAAACTTTAAGATAAACAAATTTTAGGTTTTTTTTTTAATTGATTCACGCAAAGCGATCAGCATAAAAATAAGATAGAACATTTTTTTATATACTGTTAAAAATATATACAACACTTACTTTATTAGCATAATTAAGTAGTTTTAAGAATGTAGGTCTTATTTGATCTACTCATGAAAGGGCCTAGACTAAACACTTTTTACTTTTTTGTGTTCTGAAACTTTCATAGCAACACTAAACTTATTACCTCATCCGCATTGGTAAAACCTTTTAATTGTAGTCTTATTTTTATAAAATTTATTACATTAGCACAACTAAATGCATTTTTTTATTCAGTAGAAACCTCATTTAAGAGATCTCGGATTGCATCAGTAGAGTGAGCCTGGCGACATCTAAGTATTTTTTAAAATCATGTCAGTTTTTTTTCCATTCTTTAAGGTCATGTTTGCCTCATTTAAAATAATTTCAAACTTAAGCTCTTCATCTATCTGTTACAAAACCAACTTAGGTTTGTTTTAATTAATTTAATATATGTTTATACACACTCTGTTGTAGTTTGAACCCATCTCTTTAAAAAAATAGAATCTTGTCAAAGGAAAAGTATTTCAGGAAGCCGAGTTAAAAAGTTCTACCCATGAACTTTTGAGCATTCAAAACTGCTTTATATGCAAAATGCTTCAAGTTTGTGTAGAAGAAGTTAAAATATTATACTTGAGTCTATAAATTCTCTACATCGTTTTGTTAATGCTGCAAAGAATTTGCACAAACAGTTTGTTTTAAGAAACATAAAAATTGGTTTATTAATTTTGGTTAAAATAAAACTTGTCAAGTTACTGTCAACAGATAAGTAGTCTGCGAGCTTGTAAATTTATAGGACTTTACTTTTAATTGTCGTCAATTTTCAGTAGTAGATTTATTGAATAAGCATCCGAAAGCGTCAACTTTTTATTTAACCACATACGTATTATCAGCATTTTAGTTTGCTTGGTTTTTACTGCACGGTCTTTCAAACTTGTAAACATGGTTCAGATTTGGAACAAAAACTTAAAATTCAATGTTAAATCTGGCTAGGTTTAATTAAAACTTTGTTACACTATAAAATTATTTATGTGCTTATCTTGAAAATTAATTAACTAACTTAATACAGAATTATCTCTTGAAAAACTAGGAGTAGTTTTGCATCTGATTGCGATGCAGAGAATATATAGTTCTATTGTGCTTCACGTTTAAATCAGTAACTTTTTTGTTGTTCAGTTCGCTAAGGACAAAAAATTTAAATAAACTCTGTGACTTTTTTATAAATTAAACACCCTTACATATGATTAGTTAGTTAGATGCACTACTAAAAACTTATTTATTTAAGAAAACTTAATTTAAAAAATGTTTAGCTACCAATATCTTGTATAAAATTCTTACATTAAATTCTTTAATTATATTACCGTTAACAACATAAGACTAATCTTGTTAAATACTGTAAACTTCCTTAAGAAAGGTTCAAGAATTTTATAAAACCTATTTAAACATTAAATAATCTCTCACATGCTTTTTGAATAAAATACAGTAACTGAATTTTAGTTTATAACAACTCTATATGTTTCTACCGTTGATCAAAAACGTACTTTTTATCAAATAGATAAAGCTATGATTTTCATAACCAATTTTAAATAATTTGTTTTGTTCTGAAGTAAACAGTTTTAAACTGATTTAATCCTTGTTATTTTTTTATACTAAAACAACAACAACAAAAAACTATGTGAATTTTTTGCACATCTCAGCGCATTTTTAGAGGCAGATTGAAAGCTCCAAACTTTTTGTTGTTTTCCGAGCACAGCTGTTTTTAGATTTTAAGATTATGTTTTTTCTATTAGTTTACGTTTAGCTATAAGTTTACTATCACACCAATAGCTAAATATGCCTTATTCTACAGTTTGATTATTTACAAGCTATTTATAAATGGTTCCAAGTTAAAAATGTTGATTTTTTAATTTTATGTAAAACTAGATTGCAAAATATAAAACTATACTTTTGCATTCCTTGAAAAAAATTAGACATGTTTTTAATTAACTTTTTAGTTGTTTATTTTAAAAATTTAAACAATTTAAATAAATATAAAGATGGCAATAACTTACATAGATAAATTAATTTAAAAAACAGCAAACTAAAACACAAACAGATATTAACACTGCCTTTAAATGAGCTTGTTTTTAAAACACATAAAAACAGTTTAAATGTCCTAAATAGAGCTTATGTGCAGTGAAATAAATATGAGAGAAATAAACAAACATAAGTAGTTAAAATGATTAGAATTGAATAGCTTTGATAGAAAATTAAACTTACTGGTTCTGTTTAAAATATTTCAATGGTGTTTTTATGTTTATTTTACTGTAAAAACTCATTTATTGTTAACTTTTTTTTAACCAAAGCTTTTAAGTTTACTACTTTTTAACCTTTTTTTTCATTTTTTATATTGTTCAGTTAGTTGTTAATTTTTTTTGTACAAAAATAAACTAATTGTTTGTACTAGTCAAATTTTGGGTGCATCAAATTTAGAGTACATATATGAAAAATTTAAAAATCTTTGCACTGTCGACCACTAAATGAAATGACTATTTTTTTTTAAGTTTGTTTCTCTGACCTAAAAGAATTTAAAAAAATCTAAATCTAAAATACTCCAAAATGATGTGTTTATGCTTTTACCCACTTGTGAATGTCTTTGTTAAGATATTTGTAAAGAGTATAGACTACCCATGACCTCAGTTAACATTGAAAATAAAAATATTTTGAATATTCGAAAACAAAAAAAATTAGCAAATTTTATATATTTTTTATAATCTAGTATGAACAATGCTTTAGCTTTGAAAATTCCAGATAAATTAAAGTGTAGAAAGTTAAGAAATCCAAAAAGTTGTTTTACAGAAAAAAACATAAATGACATAATTTAATGCTCACGGTTAATAGGATTAAAAGTTATGACATAAAAAAAATATGTATAATTACAAAAGATTAACATGCAGATAGTATATCTGATAAGAGAAATCAAACATAACGGTTAAAACTTTACTTGAAAAAAGTTCAAGCTGAATTTATGTAATTGATTTAAAAACGAAAGTTTTCCTTTATTTTAATTATTTTCATTACGCTTATCGTTTACTATTAAAAAACAACAAAATAATTTTAAAATATATATTATTATATATTCGATAACTGAAAGGTTCTTTTGTACACCAAGTCCCATGACCAAGTATTTTAAGCGCTTACTGTTATCGTTTAATAAACAATAGTTTTTATTATAATAAAAGAAAAACCTTTAAAAATACTACATTTTTTCGTCTTAATTCAATAGAACTAAATGACTTTGTAAGATCTTAAGTGGTGTTTAACGAAGAATAAACGTAAAATCCTTCTAAGTCACCTTAAAAAACAAAAATAAAATATATTAGATTCTTGAGATACTTCAGTACCTTTTATTAAGTACATATACAACAAAAGTTACCAACTATTCAGCTCACACTGGCAAATTTAAATAAAACGTTTAATAATATTTATGAAGAACACTGTTTTTTTTTTAATTTGTTTAATGTGCTTAAAAAAAAAACTAAAATATCAACAGAGTTTTTCTTACTATATTTTTTTGTCAATATCCCAATGAAAAGCTGTACTAATTGATACGTTCATTAGACGCTAAGAAGATTTAAAAAAATACGCAAGACTCCGCGTTTAACACTTTTTTTAATACCAAATAAATTTGAAATCAATCTAATATAAAAACCACTCGTTGCTCACAACTCAGCGGGTGCGCAGGCGCCTTTTTGTCTGTCGAAATTTTCAGGCATGAAAATGCGGGCGCCAGTTTTTGTTGGTCCATTGTGCCCCCTTTTCACTTGTGAAGATTGATCGTCCCGCGAGAGTTTCTTGAGCAAATCGTGTAACGCCATTTTGCTCTAATTCTGAAACTAAACTGGTTGGAAAAAGCTCTAATTAGTTTTAAAAAACAAAATCAGTTAAGAAGGCTTTGGCTTAGACTTGACAAGCTTAAAAATATTGTTTTTTTTTTACCTTAGCTTAAATGGTGCAAGATAAATATTGTGTTGGTATTTTACTAGTCCCTTGTTTGTAAATTATTTTAATACGGTGTTAGGGTAATTGAATGATTAGAGCTTTTGTAAATTGACTGTGACTATCAATAAAACATGTAGTTATCATTTAATTCAAATGGACCATGTAATTAATCACATATAACTTTTACAGAAACAGTTCAGACTGGAAATAAAATGAAAATCAACCGTTTTTTAAACTGTAAAATGCTAAACTGAATGAACAACTTCAAATCAATATATCAAGAACATCAATTATAAAAAAGTATCGCATAAAATAAGTGGATATAAATTTTTACTTAATTCTTTTTTATTACTATTATTATTCAATAACACTACAAATCTTTACTTACACTGGTCTTTAGTATTTACAACTTATAAATAAAGTAGCTAGAACGTTAATATAAAGACTAAAAGTTTTATTTTTTATAACTTTAATAGAAGATTTAACAGTTTTTTTAAAGAATTTTGTTTTAAGTTTTAAGAGCTGATTACGATACCGAAGAATTTCTGTTATTTTTGTATATGTATGTACATATATATATATATAACTGGCTGATGATTAAAGCTTTATAAAAAATTAAAGCTTTATGAAACATATGTACCAGGATTTTTAAAATCGCCATTTCAATAAATTATTTAAAAGCCCTTCAAGTGGGCTCAGTAGAAGGTGTTTAAGTTTGAACATTAACCTTATTTTATATATATATATATTGTGTTTTAAGATATTATAATTATAATTTTTAAAGTAGCTTTAACAAAACGAGATTTTAATCTTTAGCTGAGAAATTGTAAAAACTATATGAGTATGACTTTAGGCTTTATATATATATATATCCTATTAAAAAACTTTACGTTTAAAAGTGTGTTAATTTTTTGTTGTTTTTTGTGTAGTTTTTTTTAAGTTAAAAAGTTTAATTAAAAAATACTTAATTCTTTTGTATTACAGCTAAATGAAAAAAAAAAGTAGTTTTACCCTTAAACTTTTTTTTAAATTAAAATATCATGTAAAAGATTACAAATGACTTGTTTCATTAACTGAAGCCATAAAAACAATAGAAGTATTAGTATAATTAAGAAACCGCATGTTCTTTTACTAAAACTACAAAAACTAAAATAAACAGTTTTGTATAGTCTTTATAAAAAGTTATGTAAAAATGAGGATAAAAAAACAAGTGTTTAAAAGCTAGTTTACTTAAAATTATAACTTACAAACTGTGACTTAAGTTTTATATACGTTGAATTGTATTTATCAAACGCTAAACTATAAATGTTTTAGCAAGATAAAAATGTTATTACTTTTAGATTAAAGTATAAAAGTTCGTCTTAAAAGTAAAGGTTTTAAGTTAAAATTCAAAAAAAAAATTATATAGACTGTTTTAGATAACAAAATGTTACGTATAAGTGCAATAAAATAAATGTTTAAACAAAAAGTAATGCAAAATAAAAAGTGACAATTGAAACTAACAAAAAAATATTAATAATGTTTAATAATAAAAAAAGTAAAGTTTTCAAATTTTTAATTAATTTATAAAATTTAATTAACATCTGTTAAAAACAAATTGACATAATAACAAACAAATTACATAAACTTTAAAAAATATGTAGGTAAAAAACCGTTTTTAAACTTTTCTATCACAAAGAATTTTACATAAAAAACAACTACCAAAGCAACAAAATAATTGTTTAATTATAAAAGTTCGAATCCGCCTGTTCAACGCTTGTTAGAAATTGTAATTTAAGTTTAAAAAATCAGTTTTGCGATGCGATAGCAAATGTTCGCTTTTAAGTAGCCGCTATGACAACTAAACACACAAAAACCTTTTTGATAAGATCACATCGAGCTTATAGTTGGAAGGATCTATAAGTTTTCAAAAATAAGTTTAAAGTAGTTGTGAAAAAATAAAATACTTTTCAAACTTTTAAAATTTAACTTAAAATATCTTAACAGAGATATTTTTAAAGAAAGCCATGTTATAGAACATCTTAGTTTTGTTTTTGTTTTTGAAACATTTTTGCACTGAAAAAGTAAACTAATATTCGTTTTTAACTGTTTCTACTAAGTGTATAAATTATTTAACAAAATTCTTTGCTATTGTATTAGATATTAAAGTCTCTATTGAAATATTTTATTTTAAATATTGGTGAACAAATATTTTAAATAAATCTAGAACAAGTCATAAAAGTACTAATATTGTAAATTTACTGGTTTTAAAACTAGTTTTAAGATTTTAACATAGTTTTGAATAATAAATTAACTAAAAATTCAAACTAACTTTAAGGTATAACAGTCGAAATAAAGGTGAACTTATTTGACTTTAATTTTCTACTTATTCATAATAAAAAAGATTTTTTTTGTTTAAGCTACTTTTTTTAAACAGTTTCAGTTTTTTTTTAAATTGTATGTACAAATCAACGTATACGTTAAATATTTTTTTGATAAGTAATAATTTTTTACTTATTAAAACAGACAACAAATAACAAACAATACATAATAAAAATTGACCCGACTTAACGTTAGCAATAAGCCACTGTAAAAACGAATCTAGTTTTAAAGATAAATTTGTATTTACAAAGCTTATTATACTTTTATTTTTATATAAGTTCTATTCATCAACAGGATATTATAAATAGCTTCTACTTTAATCTGTTTTGTTTTAATGTTTGACTTAAGATGTCATTACTAATAAAGTTTATCGTAGCAATTAACAGGATTTATTTGAAAAGCGATGATTCATTATACTGTTGTTTAGATCAATTAAACTGTTCTTTTCACTTCAAACGATTAACGCTTTTAGTTAAGCATACTAATCTGCAAAGATTATGTTTGAAAACAAATTTAAAAACTATACAAGATTATATTTAAAACAGTTTGTAAAAAACAAAAATACGTTGAAGTCATTATTTTAACATTAAAACAATTTAATAACAAACTATAATAACTTTAAGCTATAGATAAATTTCTTAAACTTTATAAAACAAAGTTTTCAATTTTTTTTTCAGTTTTTTATGCAGAGTATTTATAATTTTAGCAAAGTACTTTCTAATGGCAATAAAACAATCATGATATACTCAAATTAAATAACTTGATACCAAAAATATTCACGTCTATAAATAAAGCAACAAAAGTTATTTCTTAACGCCGGGACAACCTAATCTTAATGATTTTCATGTTATTACCTTAGAGGTAAGTTTCGTGATCAATATCGAAATACGATAAGCAGCTTAATTTCAACAATAATCTACTTTCTTAAGAATGAAGTTCAGTTGCTAATCTGGGAAGAAAAAATCGAACGGTTATAGGTAATTTCTGTGCATGTTATTCGTACCGCTAACATTTAAATTTGTTTATTCTGAGGCCACAGGCTTCTAAAAATATCCGTTCTGCAGCGCATTTGTCGACCGCTGAACACTCACGGCAGAATAAATAAGCGTATCATTTCAATGTTATTGATAAAAACCGTGTTATTTATTTTTACACGTCGGCTAATTTCGTCTAATGATTTTCACCAAAAGATACCAGTGGAGATAGGCATTATGGAAAATGGCTTTTGAATTTAATGTTCCTATTCACACAGAGAAACGAACAATATGAGAAATCATAGTATAGCGAGACGAATATATATATATATACATGAAACATTAAATACTATTTAATAAACAAACAATTAAAGCAAATTTGCTTTTGTAAATTTTCTTGTGTATTTTTAAAAATGAAACTAAGAAACTTAACTTTAGCTTTTGCGTATAAACTTTGATGTAAGCTTAATATAATTTTGACAGGATTTAAAAAGCTTGTTCAAAAGCACACATTTTTTTCTTTGTTTTGTTTTGATTCTACAACTCGTGTACACAACACTTGAAGCGATTGGTCACACCGCAAGTCGTTAGGCGAAAGACTCTCATCGAAAATTAACTCGTTAGCCAAATCACCTCTCTTTTCTTATTAAAGGTGGGCATGAAATGTTTGAGCAAAAAAGCCATTGAAGTTCTTCATCACCTTTCAATTTGTCAATTTGTGTAAACAAGCAAAATGTTTCAGAAGTCCGGCGAAACTGTGTTTTTATTCGAGATCCCCTCCCGCGATTAAGCTTTTAATCACAGCATCTCACCATCGCTTTGATCTCAGCAATAAAAAAGATGAAGAAGATTAGATTCGCATCGGAACAATATCTGCTTTCGATAACTTGCTTAGCAGGGTGAAATGATGAGCTTGATGTGTTTCAATAAAACATGTGCGTTTCTGATACACATTTGTGTGTATATTTATTAAATTTAATGCTAACATGTTTCGTTATCAAATGCGATCACTGTGTTATCTCGGCGCGCGGCTGTATATTGAGTCGGAAGATTAACATTAACAAATTCAAAGCACACCGAACGTTAAGTGCTTTTAATGTTGACTTTTAATACCTTTTGCATATTTAGTCCACATAAAGTTTGCAATGGGTTTATTGCTTTAATATAAATACATGCGTTTTCAGCTTGATAACTTTGATGTTTGCAGTCTAATTACGGTGAAAACTAAATTAAATCGTGCACTAAAAGCAATCAGCTAGTAAATTACCTGTTATAAAGAAATAAATTTAAACTTGGTTAAAGTAGTTTCACAATAAAAATCAAATTAACTCGAGGCAAAAGCACGAATAAACCTATCTTTACTAGGTTCAAGTAACAAACTGAACAATAGCACGTATTAATACGTTGCTAATACAAAGCAAACAAAGTTGTTAGCTTTTTAACTTAAAGGATTTAAATAACAAAACTATTCGAAGTAAAATAAACATCTCACCTGAATAAAATGGTGCTGTCAAACATCCGAAAGTTAAGCAATTACATCCTTTAATATATCAATAGCTGATAATTTATCTTTGAAATTATGTTAAAGCAGCTTTACTGAGTGTATGAAATTTATAAAGTTTTGTTAGAACAGTGTATAACTTTTGTTAAACTTGATCTTTGTAACTTTATGTTTTGGCTTGATTTCCATTTTATTTAAAAATAATTTAGCTTTATAATCAAAAAAAAAAATATTAGTATAAATTAAGTGTTAAACTTTTGTATATATAACCGATAAAGTATGATGCAAATAACATATATTCACAAGTTTACGAAACAAAACGTCTTATAATGTATTTATTTGAACAGCTTTTTTCCGGTGCATAACTTACTAAAAATATATAACAGAGTGCATTTCATTTTGTTTAAATTTATTTAAGTACTTTCAAATAGGACTCGTCAGAAATTGTTTCCTACTGGATTGCAATGAATACAAATTGAAATAAAATTATACTACAGTTTAAAGTTTTAAGATATAAAATGACGTAATAATCAAAAGTTTAAAATTAAATAAGTTCTAATGCTAAACAAATTTGGTATACTAATAAAACTCGGTAGAATTAAAACATTCTAATTAAAGAAGCGATAAAAAAATTTTATTTATTATTTTTAAGCATAGTTTTAATTTAAAAATTTTTTATCGCTTCTTTATTTAGAATGTTTTAATTCTACCGAGTTTTATTAGTATACCAAATTTGTTTAGCATTAGAACTTATTTAATTTTAAACTTTTGATTATTACGTCATTTTATATCTTAAAACTTTAAACTGTAGTATAATTTTATTTTAATTTGTATTCATTGCAATCCAGTAGGAAACAATTTCTGACGAGTCCTATTTGAAAGTACTTAAACAAATTTAAACAAAATGAAATGCACTCTGTTATATATTTTTAGTAATGTATTTATTATTGAAAACATTTAAATACACTTCTGTATACTATTTATAAAAAAAAAGTTAGTTTTTTTTAAAGTGAAAATATTTTGTACAAGTAAGTATTTTGTGAAAAGCTAATCGACAAAACAATTAATATACGTTTGAAAAAATATATAAATACTGAGGTAGATTTTAACATTTATATAGAAAGCAAAAATGTAACATTTTGAATTTAAAAAATTTTTACGCATGCTCAAAACATTGACTTTATTCAGTTTTTTAAGACTTTAAACAACAAAAATGTAGTACTATTAAATTGTATTTAATTTATATAATTTTTTTTATATAATGTATTATAATGTTAGTTATTATTACTATTAAATCAACTAAATTTTTGTTAATACTCAGCACTTTTTGTAAAACTTGACTACAATAAAGCTATACAAAATATGCAGATACTATTCTATGTAAATTTAATATATCTAAATAAAGATAAACGAGTAGTAATTTTGACCAGGTTCGTTATGAAATAAGTTTTGATGGTGAACAATATTAGTAAAGTTTCTTTCATAAACTAGTGCTTATTTAAACTCAAAACTTATAAATTTAATAGATTTTAAGAAGCTAAATTTAAAAAAACGCTTTAAAAGCTTGTTACTAAATTAATATTTTAATAATCAAATCAATGTTTTCATTAAAATGTAGTTTTAAATAAATATTAATTAAAAAACGTCAGTTTTTTTCATAAATTTATTGTAAAATTAAATTTAATTTCAGTATGAATTTAAGTATTAATTTTGTATATCATACATTCAACATTTTAAAGTACAAAAAATTTAAAAATAAAGACTATCTAAAGTGTCAAAACGAAGTCTAGCTAACATAGTTTGAAATCATTAAATGTAAAAGCAGTTACTAACTAAAAAAGTTTTAAAATGAGAGCTTTTAAGTAGCTTTGTCAATTTCATAGGCTTCTTTTAAAACTACAAGTTAGCTTAAAAAAACTAATTGAAACATATATTAGAATAAAAACAATTCAGTTTTAATAGGGAAATGTAAAGAGAAGGGTGTTCAATTTTAGTTTTGTTTTTTATGTTGAATAAAACCGTTTTAATGTCGAAGTTTACTTATTAAGTACTAACAACTGAAGAAAAGTTAAAAGAGGTTACAAAATTTTAAACTTAAAAAGATAATTCTAAACTTATTCAGTACAACTTCAAAATATTTGCTTATATTAAAATTTTCGAAAAATTTAATTGGATAACGAGTTTGATTTATGATTTTAAAAGTATGATCATCGGTTTTCTTTAAAATAAATATAATGAACTTGTTTAAAAGTTGAAACAAATGTTTTTTTAGCATTTACACTTTATAAAGTTTCTTTCTATACTTTTATAATGTACTTTAAGTAATAGAGAAAAAAAAAGTTAAGACTTTTTTTCAATATTAGAAGTACTAAATAATTAGGCAAATTATAGTAAACAGTTTGCTTTCAATTTAAATGACATTTGCCAATGTTTAAAAACTTACACTTAATATTGTAAAAATAATAAAAGTTTTTTTTTTTTTGATTAAAAACTTAGCTTGTCATTTAACTCAAAATAAAGTATCTGTTTCTGGTACATTTTCAGCTTAAATGACATTTATGAATGAAGTAGTTGTAGCAGTTATGATCATTTAACAAAGCAAAATACAAACCAAATGACATAATTTGGAACCGTATTACAATACCAGCTTCCGTTTAAGTTTATCAAATATATCAGATTACAATTCTCAAGCTTCATTCATACAAGTTCATTCGGGTTTTCAAACAGTTTTCAAAGTACTGAAGCTTCAGCAATGTAGTAGTGTAAACGCATAAATAGTTGTCTAAAATGGTGATCTCTTCGATCATTAAAAATATTTATAATGGGTACTTTCGACTGATTTTTTTTAATAGAAATGATATTTTGATAACAATATCTACAAATATTAGTTTATTTTAAACTAATTGAATATTTTTTAATTTTAAAAACAACTTGTACTGTTACAACCTTTTATTATTTTTTAAAAAGTACTTTTTTATAGTTTAAAGCCAATTAAACTATATAAAAATATTTTTGCAGTGAATTTGTATATCTTAAAAATTATTGCAAACGAAATGAACTTTTATTTTGTTGGCTGGTTGTTAAAAAGTACTAGAAAGACTTTACAAAAGTGTTTAGAATATAATTTTTTAAACCATACTTAAGATAAGAGTTTGAAGTTTTTATATACAGAACTATATTTTAGGTATTATAAGTATAAAGTAAAAATAAAATAAAAAATTGTGTTTTAGTTTTTTATTTATTTAAATTTTACTAAAATCAACTTAGTAAAAAAAAATTCATTATATAACTATACAAAACTTAAAGAAGATGTATATTTAATAGAAAAAATTTTTAATGTTTAATGTTATGTAATACTTGCAAAAAAATAAGTAAAAACTCATGCGTTTAAGGAGACAAATTACGCAACATTTGTACGAAATTACTTAAATACCTGTTACAAGTTCAATTCATTTTATATTGTTAATTTTTGAAATTTTATAAACTTATTTAAACATTATCCATAAGAATAAACGAACCTGTTTCTTTTTTGTGTTTTCTAAAAAAACAGAATGAAAAACTTTTTTTCTATCCGCTTGGTGTCGTCAGACGCTCGACGATTTCACGATTGTTTGTTGTGAGCCTCAGCAAGAAGTCAGCCGATCAAACGAGTTGTCATCGAGTTTAAAATTTTTACTCGATTTTTTTTTTGACGGATTCAAGAGATGAAACAAGCAGGGGTGACCGGCCAAGACATCCGAAAGCAGTCTAGCTAACGACCTCTCAGAAGAGCGAGAGCGCATCTCAGAAGAGCTTGTCTCCACGTCCCGCGCTATCTCTCCCCGTGATCTTCTCTCGCCGACGTCCGATTCGCTTTTGATCGCGTCCAAAAATAAAATCTCACCGCTCAGAATTAACCGCTTAGAGAGTGGACGCTGCGAGATCTTGCAGCAGATCTGATCGTTATAGAGGTACCGCGCGCAAATGAAAAAAAGTGTCTTTGATCTGCCTCGGATCAGATCATTTGCTCAAACAATAAACGAACAAACACGCGGCTTTCTCAAGCAGCTAATTGGCCAAATCTCACGACTGATCTGAATTAAATTTGCTGATAAATTTATTCTTACGCCGATTTATTTTCGTACCCTGCTTGCGCGAGGCTTTTATCTTGGGTTTAGTCGAGATTTTGACAACTTAATTTTCTTTTATTTAAAAAAACGTAAGTGGTTGAACTTTATATGAGTTAGTGGTCATTTAGATTTTGCTGCGACTAAAGGTTTTACATATGTGAATTGCAAGTAATCTGACATTTAAGTTGATTTTTCTTTAGTTTAACATATAAAACACTTTACTTCAAAACATTTTTAGTTTCCTAATAGTTTTAAAACTTCATTAATTTGAAAATTATATTAAACTAAGTACTTCTGATCTTAAATAGATACATTGTTAACGTTTTTAATGTCATGACAAAGTTAATAATCTAATGGATGTTACCAACTTGTACAATGTCATTTCATAAATGAATCACAGAGCTGTCTAGAAATAAAAATCTGATCACTGTCTAGATATGCTTAATACCGTATAATGTTCCTTTACCGCTAATAGTTTTACTATTAAAATCTATGAATTTTTAGAAGCGAGTACGTAAATCATTAGTTTCATTTAAATTTTTAGTAATAATGAGTAATTTTCACAACAATTGTTATAAGCAGTTTTTTAGAGTTTAATTAAAGTTGTTTACAGTCAAAGATCTTACTAAAATAAAATAAAGCTTATATCTTCTAGTAAACTCTTAAACAGCTGGAACCAATGAAAAACTTTTACTTAAAGTTTCAACAAAAGTTTAGAAGTCAAAAAAATTTTTTTTTAATGTTAAGATGCTATAGTAAATTTTTTTCATTTATAAAAAAAGTATTGTAAGAAAAGTATTAAATAAAAATGTATTTTGCTACCTTTAAAAAGCTACATATTTTTTATATACTTTGATAACAGGTTTATAAAGTTAAAAACATAATAATTTAGTATTTAAGAAAAATAAAATTAAAAAACTAATGGTAAAACTTTTATAGTATATTAGCGTCAACTGTACTTAAACCTATAACTTAAATATAAAACTCTAATCAACCTTAAATACTTACAAGTGTAAAGATATTGTGTAAACATTTTCTTACAAAGTATCATATTTGAAAATATTAAAAACACTGTGTATGTACACAACAAAACTGCAATTAAAACAATCGCTGCCCTTGACAGAAAACGTAACGAAACAGGGAGATTAAGGTGTTTAACAAACTTTGGCACACATCAACTCAATAGAAAATCCGAAATGTCACAATGGAGCTGGGATGTAGGAAAATGTGCTTGGAACACGTTTTAAACGAATTAGATAAAGCAGCGGTCGTTGCGGCGAGAATGAGATAGGGTAATGATGTACGGGAAAATATCTGCAAAGATTTTATCTCTGCAGCTTAGTCACATTTCTCGGCTCGCAAATTGCCTTCCGCCGCAACCAGAACTTTCTATGGGCATTTCCGCTGCGCTCCGGGGTGGCAAGGCAGTTGAAAAGTAATTTAATTAACAAAAAAACTTGTTTTTGACGTAAGTATAGCTAGCTACCTGTGAAACAGTGAATGAACAGTGGTAGCTCACGCCGCCAGCGTTCAAAACAAAACACATCATAATAAGTTTAAGGTTTAAATTAACACTCGCGGTTTCAGGATGAGGGCAAGAAGCTTAGCTTACACTTAGCGCAAACTAGAAGGCTGCGAACTGCTGCACGCCGCATCTGATGTTTTGTTTACGGCAATCACAGCTCACAGGTGCGAGCGGTGCAACTTGCAATCAAGGTGCGCTCGCAGAAGTGCTTTTTAATTTTGACGCGGGGCGAAAGGCAGGTCAACTCAGAAAGAAAAAAAGTTGCTTTGAAAGAAAATACCCTGAAAAGTCGCTGATTAGTTTCGACCATTGCCTCCAAACTCACGTCACACATTTCGGTAGCAGCATGAGAAGAAGTATGATTGATCATTTCGCGTTTTGTTTTCTTTTTGCGAGCCGGTTATGATATTGAGTAACAACTGAGAGCTAATTTGCCAGCAGTGTTCGCTCAAAGGTTACCAGTGAAAACAGACTTTGTGTTTTTTTTTGATAATGAATTTTTAATTAGACACTGAAAATTTAAACATTTTATATTTTTATGATAGGTTAATTAAAAATAATAATATATAAACAATAGTGATTTGTTTACATTAACATTATGTTAGTAAAAAATAAAAGTCTTAATTTTCTAAGTGTTTTCAAAGCAATGTATGAAAATAATCAAAAAAAAAAGTATACAATTTTGTATATACTGAGGAATAACAATCAGTTCAAATTTAAAGAAATTTCTAAAAACTTATAATTACATAAATACGATAAAATTAAAGTGTTATCTCGATAACCGAAAGCTTTTTTTTGTAGTCAAGGTCCTTAAACCAAACTTTTTGAGCGCTTTTTTGTCGTTCAATAAACAATAAAACAGTTATCTAAAAGCAGAAACGCCTAGTTGGCAAAGCCTAACCAAATAAAAAATGTTCTTAGTTTTATAAACGGGTTTATAAAGTGTTTTTTCAATATACCGTAAAACATCTTTTCGGAGTGTAAGTTTTTAATTAATTAACTTAATTAGCTTTAGAAGCAAAGTAAAAAAGATAGTTTCATTAATTTTGAAAAATCAGTTTTTCATCTGAAGTTTTTCTTTTATGAGTGAAGCTATGAAGATAACGTAACAAAAGTTAACAAGTATTATCAACTATCTGCAGTATTTACTATTTATTATCCATAAAAATTTACACATCTTTGAATCGAGTAGTTTTATAACTTTTATATATTAAAGTTTATAATTGTTTAAAATAAATAAGAAAAAATTTTTTTAAATGTACTTAATAAACAATATCTTTAAAACGAGAGTTTTTAAATTAATTATAATCTAGAAAAAAAATCAAAATTAGAAAATTTTTTTATAATGGTATTTTAGTTACTTCAACAGTGCATAAATATTTTAACTATCAAGAGTTAGTACTTTTAACACTAGTTTTGTACAGTTTGACATAATTCTTAAGTATTTTGTTTAAACTATAAAAATCTATTGTAGTATTTAACAATTTAAGTGACCCGTAAAATTCTGTAGTATAAAAGTAAACACACTTTAATTTAATGTATACCCAGCAATTCATTAAAGTGTAATAAACTTAAACACAGTTTTTTGGTACATTAAAATAGAGATTTACTAAAAATAAACTACGGAACTAAATTTAAAAGCTTTGAATCAGTTGTTGATATATTTACAAGAAAGTGAAAAACTTTGAAGTAGATGTTTACCATCTTTTAAGAAAAAGTGATAAATAATAAAGTCAGTAAAAAGTCTTGTTTTTGAAACTTTATCATATATTACATTTTAATTAGAAGCGCACTAGTTGCTAAGTTCATAAGAACTGAAACAATTTAATAAAAAATTTCATGAACTTAAGCAAGTCTTATGTTAAAAATAAAACTCCAAATTTAACAGTAGTAGAAGTATCAAACTTTTTATGGACATTCTAACACACGTGAGGTATTTTTGTTAACAATGTTTACGTTTCATTATTGCTCATGTAAGCACAGTCGGTTTATGCTAAATATTATACAACTTGTTACTTTTTATCTATTTGGATTACGCTAGACTGTTATTAGGTTTCAAAACTAAAAATATCACAACTTTAAACAAACAAACTATAAAACTTATGTTTTTAAAGGAACTACTTTTCAATAACAAATAAGCAAAAAACAAAAAAAAATACGGCAAAAAAATACTGCAATTGAAATGTTAACTACACTCTGATTTTAATACATAAATGCACAAAGTTTACTTTTGTATAATACAACATTCAAAACTCTTACATTTATTTTAGTTCTCTTACAATAGCTAAAAAAAATGCTTACAAAATTAACTAGTGTTCAAGATTTAGAATCTAAGTTATTGTACTTTCCAAAGGAAAAAGGAATTTTCTTGTATCTTTAAAGAATAAAAAAATATTGGTTAAACTAATGAAACAAAAACTTTTGTAACACTTCCTTGGCTTAAAACTGTTAAACAAGTTTTCTTAAAATTATTCTATTGTAATCAAAGTCATTAAGAAAGACTAACATTTATTGTAAAAGTGTTTAACGCTGTATTTATTTATATATTTTTTACAACTTAACCTTAAATGGTACAAAACAAAAGAAGCTCTTACAGATTTAAAAAAAAGATGCTAAAAAAACTTTAATGGTAATTTAATGTTAAATTTTTGAGATAATATGCCTTAAGTATTTAAATGAAACTACGCAAAGCAATTACTGTGAAAAAATCAAATTATTTACACGAGGTTAAAAAATAATGTTTAAACGATGACTTAAGTGGAAGCTTTCTAAGTCAGTAATAAAAAGTCCTACCAAAGTTAATAAAAAAAGATTAGCATCAAATTTAATCGTCTAGGTGTCTAAACTCACCTGGTGCTCGCAAAGATAGACTCGTCACTGTTTGAGCTTTGGAATTCAAACCAGGTAGGCTTCGCTACCCAAACAAAAAGCCATTCATAAAAACCTAGTTGTTCAAAGAGAGGAATATTTATCCACTGATCAGCTTAAAGTTTCGCCAGGAAGCTAAATTCGAACGATTTAGAAAAAAAAACACTGCGAGCAATTCAACACAGAAGAACACGCATCTTTAAAGCATAAGCTTGTTTACTTTTGATTCAGAGCGAAGATACAGAAATCGCCGTTGCGAAGGCGACTTTATCGCGACTGCATCTTTATTATTACGCTAACCCGTCTATAAAGCCGGTGCCGACTGTATCTGAGGCGTTTTGTAAATCTATTTCGTATTAGACACCGCGGCCCATTATGTACTTAATTCGGTTGCAGACCGCGATGTCGCCCGGGCAGTTTCGCTTTTCATCGTCGGTTTGTTTTCATAAGAAACGTGTTTAGAATTCCCCCTTAATATATATATATGCTACCACTGGTTATAACTTTGTACGAAGAAGTTTATATGAGAAGCGGGCAAATTACAATCGCTTTGCAGATAAGTGGCGGCCGGTCCGAAGCATAAACACCGTTTAGCGGCAATTTGGTTCAAACGTCCCGGGCAAGTCGTTGCAATATTTTTTTTTCGAGTGATTCTGCCGTTGTAGGAGAATGAAATATTAGATAAAGATCTTTTACTTACTGCTGGCTAAGGACCCTGAATTTACACCTGAAAATCTACATGCCACAATTTTATTTAACTACATGAACTTAGACTCTTTAATAAACTGCTCATGTTTAATGTTTCTTTATGCTCACTTTTCATAAAGTAAAACTATATTTGACGCAAGCTAAGTTACTTTGTTACTAGCATGAAATTTGAGCTATAAAAATCTTATTTTTCGGTATTTAATTTGTTTTCAGCCTATAATTGCACCATTACCTTCATATTTTTTATTAGAAAGACTGAACTATTGTTATTTTCTAGGAACAAACATGCTTAAGTACGTTGTAACAATTTTAAACACTGATGGTAACGAAGTTATGATAATTTAGTGCGGTTAAAATTCGATAACTTCTATGACGAATATTAAGAAATTAATCAAAGTTGATGTATAACTAAATTAAATCTTAAACAGTTTAGTACATTTTATGTTTCATTAAGCTAAGTTTTGTAACAAAAATAAAGAAAATATCTTATAGAGTATATCAATTTATTAGAGTTCGTAAAGTAATAAATCTTATTTATAATTTTGTCTTGTATTTTTCAGAGTTTTCTAAGTTAAACTGGACTTTAACAAAACTAAAACATACAACTAAGTGTTTACCAAAACTAGTTGAAACTTTTAAAATTTTTAGTACATGATGCAGTTATTTTTAGAAAGCTTACACTTTCAAATAACTTGTACAAAAAAAACTAGTCCTTTAAAAGATCTAAAAATTGCCAAAACAATAATTTTCTTTTTTTTGATGATGTAATAGACTGTAGAAGTAAAGTAAGTATGTTCAGACGGTATCAATTCAAAAAAAAAGATTAACAGGGCCAATCGTTCCAAAACAACATTTTCGTACGAAATAAAGTTCTTTGCTAATAGGATATTGAAACGTTATTGGTTATAAATAAAGTGATTGAAGCAATTAGGTGTATTTTGTCAACGAATTTTTTTAGTCGGGCTGGTAAAACCTTTCTTAAATAGTAAAATTCTGATTTCAAGAAAGACTATTAAAGATTAAGTGTTTTTAAACAACTAATGTTAATTTTCTGGTTAGTTTTAATCAAAATATGTAAAATCTCGACTAGATATTAAAGTTACGCTTAGTCTTTTGGAGTTATCATATGAATATATCAATATTGTGTATATTTTATAATAATTATAACAAAATTAAGTAGAATATCAAATAAAAATGTCCGAAAATTTAAAGTATGTATAAGTATATTTAAATTTAGTATTGTTCTTTAACAATATTAACGCTTAAAAATAAACAATTTTACAATCGCAAGCATAAAACTATTTTAATGCTAGGTCTAAGTCGTTAAAGCAGCATAAAGGCTACTTAGTTTTTATGCTAGTTTTTATGCACTAATCTCGTTGAAAGATATGGAATAGCTAAAATAAAGTAACTTTATGTCTAATAACACAAAATTTTATTACCTCAATAAAGTGTTTTTTTAATCACTATAAATTTTGTCATGCATTATTTTCTCAACATAAACTATGTCAAAAGTTTTAAAGTCGTAAAAAAGCAGAAACAGTTGATTAAGTGGAATATCATAAAGATAATCATATTTTGTATAAAATTTTTTGTTAGCTTAAGCTTATTAAATATCAAAAGTGTAAATAGAACTTCTCAAACATAAGTTTTATAAAAGACTATTCTTAACATGTAGTAAAAATTTAATCTGTAAAAAAATTGTTTAGACTCTTTAAATACATTGTTCTTAAAAGCACTGACAATGTTTAGTACTTCATTAATAAAAAAAGAACTAAACTTCTTAACAAACTAAAACAACTGTTCTCGCTCATTTATTATTGCTTTCAAAAGTTTTAACGACTTTAGGAAAGCGCCCTTGTGTTTACTCCAAACATAATACGGATAAAAATATAATCCCTTTTTAAATATTAATAAGCAAACTGACAGCATAACATGTCACGTAAACAAACGGCAACCTTTTCGATTTGCAGAAGCGCGTTTGTTTGCTTGCAGGCGGGTCGAAGCGGCAAAAGTTGCGATTCACGGCGAATTAGAGCGATGAATATTAAAAAGGTACGGGCTGCAAACTGCGGCTCTTCGCTTTTTACGGCCAAATTAAACATTCAGCAGGCAACACCTTTCCTCGCTGACAATTTTCAGCGTAATCCCATCGCTGAGCGCCTAAGCTTTGTTTTTTTTTATGCAGAAGCCGATAGCAATCGCAGCGCAAGTGGAAATTTTTCCGCCACGCTTAATTTCAGAGTTTATTTGCGGGGAGCGAGACTGTTTGGAACTCTCATACAACAACATGTTATCAAGTTGTGCTGGCGCCGCGCATTTTGAATATTTTAGTTATGGTAATTTTGCAATTGTTAGCCTCTCTGGCAGAGCCAGTGTAGCCGATAAAGTTTTGTTTTTAGTGAAACCTTATCAACGGTTTTAAATCTTAAAATCAAAGATATTACAGTTTAATTTAGTAGTCTTAGCGTTATAGAACCACTTACTATTAAATGAATGAAAATATAGTTTTTTTAAAGATTAAAAGAAATCGTAAAATGATTCGAACTATGTATAAAATAGATTTTTCATGATTAAAGCGGTAAAGTCTTGTTTTGATAAAATATCAAACTTAACGTATGTAAAACGTTTGAGCTTTAAAAAATGAAAAGAGATCAATAGTATTTAACATACATATGTATATTGTATATGATACTTAAGCTTAATCAACTATTAAAAGTTATATGAGCTTACTAAAACATTTAAAGATTAAGCATATTAGAGATTTGAATTATATTTTATTTATTACTGAATCATAAACTAACTATATTGTTTAGTATATTCAAAGAAATTTCTCATTAAACTATCAATGTATTTAATAAGTGTATGCTTATATCCAATATTAAATCTTGCATAATACTTTTTTTTCTTGACTTTTTTAATTTTTATATTTAAAAGTTGTAATAAATTTCTCTGTGTATAGTTCTGATTAATGTTTATTTAATATTTCGTTACCTTTACCACATTACTCATCAAAAAGATGAATAACAAATAAAACAAGAGTTTTTGCAATTAAAATAGTTTATTAAGTAAACAAATTTTACTAAATGTTATCACAACGATAATCTGACTTAGCTCTACTAATGTTTTTAGTTTTGCTAAGTAGCATAAAAGGAGTACAGAGTGTTAGTTAACTAATAAACTTTGCAATAAGTTTATAACATAAAACAACAATCTCTTATTAGTTTGTAAAATCAGACACATTGATAAAACTTAATCTCCAAGCGAACTGAATAAAGTTGTTAAGGAATATTTAAATACGTTATTTTAGGCTTTTTTACTTTAAAATTAAATTTCATCTTGAACGGTACTTTAATCATAGAACTTTTTTGATTTTAAGAGTAAAAAGTGAGAAATTCTTGTCTCAGAGTTATTGTCAACAAAAATATTTAATAATTTCGTTTTGTTTACATAAAACAGAGCAAAATATTTAAACAAATAAAGTTCACAAGTAAAAGTTAAAAGTCAAAATCTATAATATTAACGTTTGAACAAGTTTTATTGTTTGACTTAAAATTTTGAATTATAACTCAGTTTTAAAAAATAAAAATAAAAATGTTTGTATGAAAGTAAATATCATATTGATTTAAGGTGTTAAATTCTCTGACAAAAGTAAATTAACACCTTTAAAATTAGCT
This sequence comes from Thalia democratica, assembly GCF_965202585.1. NCBI lineage: Eukaryota > Metazoa > Chordata > Thaliacea > Salpida > Salpidae > Thalia > Thalia democratica. The sequence continues at coordinate 37,484,532 of NC_139167.1, read as the reverse complement.
AAAATGCTAGTAACTTTAAGTATGAAGAGTATTAATAAAGTAAAAGAATATATAACACTATTACAATGTATTTTTTAAAGCTATAGACCAAAAGCTTTAAATGTTTAACAATGCATAAACTAAAAGAACAGCTTAAAATGCTTTAATGTTTTGTTTCGTAAATTAAACAAAGCAAATATCTAACAGTGAATTAAATCAAGTCTGTAAAACTGTTTTTGTACCTTTACTATTTGGATATGACACCGCCTTAAAATTCATAAAAAAATAATTAACAATCATTACTTATTTATACTTAAAATCGCTTCCAAACTAGCATTTAATTTGGCAAAACATGGTATTTATGCAAAAGTATTGTACTATAAAGCAGCATAAGATTCTGATAGAGTCAGAATCAATCAAATATCCTCAGCAGACACGCTGAAGCGACACACTGCATCTAACAACACCGCTCTTCCAATCCTTAAATTAAGTCTCCTCTCACAATGCCGCGTGCAAACGAAAATGGCGTCTGTTAATTTTCACTGCTGCTTCCACACGTCGTCAATGTGACATCACAATTAGTACTTTTGTCCGATACTGTGATCGACGCGCTGATCAAGTCTGCAGTAAAAACAAATTAGTGTGGTGTACTTTTGGGCGAAAAGGGTTCGTTTTTACAATAAACGCTTTTGTATAAAGTTGCACAAAGGTGGAAGTTGTTTTTAGACTATGTCATAAACATTTTTTATACTCTTACTTTTTTATGAAATTTAATTTTAATGGAGAGTTCAATAAACAATAATAAATATTTACTTAAAGAAAATTTTTGTTAATAATTTTAAAAAATATGCTTTACTTATATTTTTTAATTCTTAAAGTAAGGTGCTTAAATTCATTGTATTGCAGATGTTTTTCTCAATTTGTTTGCAACGTTTTTATTATCATTAAAAGTAAAATAATAGTTAGTTTTACTTAAAAGAATCAAACACTTTTTCTATGGTGTTTAATCATACATTAAGTCAAGGAACCGCATGTTCTAATTCTAATTACAATATTTATTTATTTATTTTGGTTAATTTCTTAATTACTTTTTAAAGTACTGCAGTCAATCGTTTAAAAGCATACATTTTCTAATATTTCTTATCCTAATTTTAACTCAAGTATATATGTTTTAGAAAACAGTAAACTGGTTTTTGGGTAATAAAAGTGCAGCGAAAAAATTTCAACCGGTAATTAAATTTAAAATGTAATTTAATATGGCGACATAGAAACTTTCAGCGTTAAGTAAACATGAGAGGCAATCAAAAATGTGGCATGTGTAACCAAACAAACATTTTCTTGTTTTAAAAAATCACTTGTTAATTGCAATGCACTTGTTTGTCAATTTAAAATACTATTTAAAATTACCTTTAAGTTTAGTTTTAATCAGCGTAATTAAATATGCTAAACTTTTAAATAAGTTAGCATGAGCCTTTGACTGAACTTAATTTAATAAAAACTTATGTTTCCATTTCAAACATCCTAGTTGTTTATTTTAATAATGGTCATTTTTACTTAACCAACACATTATTGATAATCAACATACTTATTTTTAGCAACCTTTACAAAATAGTTTAGAACCGTTTTAAAAAAAAAAACTAAAAACCCAACTCACCCGATCGCCATGCCGGAGTGCGCCCCGATTCCCAGCGCCAGCGTGTTGGACGTGTGGTGGGCGTGCGCGGGTGTCATGCCCGGGTGGCCGACGTGGTGGCCGGGCGGCGGGAACATGGAGTGGTGGTTGACGTGGTGGCCGAAGCCCTGGTGGCCCAGCTGGTGCTGGTGCGGGTTGAACTGCATCGGGTTGAACGACTGGGAGTAGGACTGCAGGTTGGCGAAGCCGGTGGGGTTGTCGAGGAACCTGAACGTCTGGTCGTACCTCGCGTCCCTGCACACCCCGGACTTCTTGATCTTGGTGCTGATCTTCCTGTTCCTCGTCTGGATGCCGTCCTTCTTCATCGTCAGCGGCCTGTTCACCTGTTAAGGAGATTTTAGCTGTTACTACTGTGGTCATTGTTAGCGGCGCTGTGAGATTGTTAAACGTTTTTTAGCTTGCAGTGAAAGTCTTGTAAACAGGTTTGTTCAGTACTTTAGCTTTTTAGAGTAATTAAAAGTTTGTGTCATACACAACGTAATACAATTAAGCAAGAACTTATATTAGTTTTCTAATTCAAAACTACTTAATATATTACTGCAAGATTTCAGCGATGAAACTCAGTTATTCGCCGCAAAGAAACATTTTCCTCAATACCTTACCAATATCTTTGATGCAGCACACTTATACACGCAGCCTATGAAATGCGCAATTACACGGTGCCTTTATTGAAATTTCGAAATGACAGCGCGGACAGGTCACTGCTTTGCGGCTCAAGCGAGAATGGGAAGCAAGTTGCATAAAGAAAACAAAAGTTCATGAGGCATGCCAGCGGCAGAGGAGATAAGCTGACAACATTTCAATACACTCGAAAATCAGCAAGAGGCTGCAACGGCCAGCAATTTGCTTCTATGCGCTTTGGTCGTCTAAACTGGATTATGTGCATTACCACGCTTCTTTTCCACACACACAATTTTCTCGCTTTGAGCAATTTCCACTTCAAATCACAATAAGCCGAAAATTTTGCTCGCTTTTTTTGAAAGATGCTTTTTTATTTGGAAAATTACAGCGTTCAGTCCATAAGGCTTCTAACCGTGTTTGTTTAAGTGTTCAACATTTTCGAGCGAGTTTTCAAGCAAAAAAAAAATGCTGAATTGAATACCGTCCTGTGTGGTTTCGGCTTTGAAGTTTGACCGAAAAAGGCATGAATAGAACGAAAAACAATCGAAAGTGGACAAAAAAAGCGACGAACATTCCCACTCTCAATGACGCACCAGATATTTGTACTTGGATTTATCTTATTTGCATTTCGAAGGCCAATTCAATGACGGTCGCCCAGCCTGAAAACATGCGTCGTGTTCTTTCTGTTTACAACTGACATTCATTGGGTTTACGTCTATCAAACACAGCCTCCTTGTTTGCCTTTCCGTTCCAATCAAAGTGGCTGGCTGCGAGCAAAGTTTTTGTTGGTGCTAATCTTCGAGATCTAAGTTTGGCACCTTCTACTGTGCAAGCATTTCTCACTAATTGGCTGCTGCTACCGAGAGCAATTACGCTCTGATACTGTTTGCATGTGATAAAATCAGTAATTAATGCGTAAATATGCCAGTGTCTTTTTTTTTAGTTTGAAACAGTTGAGCGTTGTTTTTGTAAACAAGCAGCTATTGAAGTTTTACATTTGAAAACCTCCCGTGTTTTTGAGGCTGAACACAGCTCTAACTACCTGTTCTGCAAAAGCTGATGCACGCAGCAGGCTGCTGATCGGTTGCGGTCAGCTTCAGCGTTCATCTTTCAATAAACTTTACCGTGTGAACGCGTTCGCTCGCTTCCTCTAATTGACCTCTAAAACTCATTAACGCGCACAGCTTTGCTAAATATTTACGCGCTTAATGCTCGATGCCATTAAGGGAGAGCGAAACGTACATCCGTGCGCATACTTGCTTATTCTCATATATGTGTTTACCAACCCCGTGAAGCTTGAAGTAAAGTCCGCACGCGTTGCACACCGGGTCGCCGCTCGAGTTGCGCCTCCACAGCGTCGTATGGGTGGTGGAGCAGTTGCTGCAGCTGGTGCCCGCCCTCCTCGCAGCCGACTGTTGCAAAGAGATTAAATTTTAATGATGACTTTCGTATGTTACAGAAAACTTAAAGAAAAAAAGCATTAGTTGTTGTAAGCTGAATAAATTATATTTGTGCAGATTATTAAATACAATTTTTAACTTTTACAGTAAACTAAAGGTTGTTAAATATCAGCTTTAAAACAAAATTTATTCAAACAGAATAAGTTAATTAAAAAACAAGCAAACTCACAAGCCGCTTCTTCGGCTTGACCAGCGGTCTGTTCTGCCCGTTCATCTTGTGGTAGAGACCGCACGCGTTGCACAGGTAGTGCCCGGTCCCGTCCCTGCGCCACAGCGGCGTGGTGGTCGCCCCGCAGTTGATGCACTCGCGGGCTGTTCGTGTTAATTTAAAGTCAAACTGGTTGTTTGTTTAGTAAATGTACGCGCAGGCCGCTTTTACATAAAACTCGGCTGCGGTATTTTACATGTAATAGTTCAGCTAGTTTTGGTGTTTTCAGTTATTTAATTATTATATAATTTAAGTATTGAAAATAAAAACTTATATTTCTAGGTTTTTTTTTAGTACAACGTTATAACATGTTATTCTAAACAAACTTTAATGCTTACAAACAATAAAACATTTAAAAAGTTGTACTTTAATAATTTTCGTAATCTTTTATTGTTATTATTTTAAAAAAAGTATAAAACGAATGCATAATTTAAGCAAAACACATTCGTACAATTTCTTATGAATTAGCCGCTGTCAACTACATAAATATTCCAATTCATCATTTCAACATGTACAACTCACACGCGTTAGTTCTGCTCTTCTTCTTCGCCAGAGTGCTGTTGCTGTACTGGCTCGTCGACAGGCTGTTGGCGGAAGCCGCGTACTTCGCCACCTCGTTGATGTCCTGCTGCTGCTGCGCGAAGCTCTGCGTGTGCATCGCGCTGCTGTAAGCCGTCGGCCCCGAGCTCATGCTGCTCTTGCTCTCTCCGTTGGTCCCTCCGGAAGGGTAGGTTGAAAGCTTGTTGCTGCCCGCCAACTCCTGGTCGTTGTATGACGTAATAGAGGCGCCGTTGAGTATGATGTTGGGCTCGTTGGACGCCTGCGGCTTGGCGGCCTTCTCCTGCTGGGCGAGGGTCGAGTTGGCTGAAGGGACTTCCCCGTCCTCGTTCGGGGGCGTCGGGAAGTGAAAGGTCATCTGCTGCTGCTCGGAGGTGAGCTGCTGCGACGCGCCGTTCTCGCAGCTGGTTATTTCCCCGAACGCTGACTTTTCCGCCGCCGCCGCGGTCGTGTCCCCCTCTTGCGCTTGGGGCTTGCACGCCGCCACGCTCGTGTCCGACTTGGACGAGACGGAGGAAGTGGTCTCGACCTTGACCTGCTGCTGCTGGGCGGAAGTGGGCAGGTTGAAGTCGTACAGCCCCCGGTGCTTGTTGGTCCACGAGTGGTTGGCGTTGAACTGGTGGTGGGCGGCCGCGGGCAGGTGCGGGTGGAAAACGCCGTTTTTGGCCGACGACGAGAAAAGGGAAAGCCCCGGGTTGGCGGCTGGCGAGGTGGCGTGCGAGTGGACTTGGTGGTGCAGCCTCCGTGCTGAAAAAAAAGTATTGGTTTTTAATTCAGTTTATTTACTCATAAGATAATTATATTACTAGATAATGAAGACTTGTAAAAAATTTATAAATTAAGTTCTTAACAGGTTTCTGTTTTCCTTTTTTTCTGAGTTACTAACTTCGGTTTTAAGAATTTTACTCTAAATAGCAATAAGCAGTGTTTTAAGTACTCAGCATGAATATATTTAAAAAAAACAATGTGAAAAAAGAATTTAAAATAATAATAACGGGTTTACAATGTATTGAAAAACTAAAATTGCTTTTTACACCTTAAAGCTCGTCATTAAAGCAATTTAAATACTTAAGGTGTGTATTGGTTCTCGTGCAAGTAACTGACAAGCGAAAGCACAACTTTTTTATATAGAGAGGATAAAACAGAATAGATTTCAATCTGGCTGTCATGTTACGGTAATCTTCAAGCTAAATCTGTTTTATGATTAAAACTTTCATCAGCTACAGCATCAAGTGCCGATTCTCATGACTATTTAATTAGATAAGCGCTAAGCCAGCAATCTGTTTGTTTACACAAATTGACAAATTGAAAGGTGATGAAGAACTTCAATGGCTTTTTCGCTCAAACATTTCATGCCCACCTTTATTAAGAAACGAGAGGTGATTTGGCTAACGAGTTAATTTTCGATGAGAGTCTTTCGCCTAACGACTTTCGGTGTGACCAATCGCTTCAATTTAGAGCTGCAGCAAGCGACTTAGTCACCTTAGAAAGCGATGACTGTGCGCAGAAACGAAAATAAACAACTGGCTGGTTTCAGGGCCGAGCCGCTTTGATCTGAAACGATTGATTCGGGCTCAACAGCTTTGTGTACAAAAGGGAAGTCTTAATTAAAACACTCACGCGTTCTCGTTTCATTCGAGGTTTATTGCGTTGAGCTTTTTCACACACGCGCCACCCTTTTCTGGTTTCTTTCAAGGTTTTTTTAACTTATAAATGTTAATGTTAACAATATTATTTTTTCTATGTTACTTTTTATGGTTTTAGTTTGTTTGTTCTTTTTGTTGTTTGTGCATGTTTCGGTCAGTTTGCGTTATATAATTAAAGCAAGTACAAAATTTCAACATTTGTATAAAGAAACATAAAGCAATTCAGAGTTTTTACGACTATAATGTCATGTGTGTTTAGTTTGCTAATACATAGTAGTAAGTAAGTTACTTATTGTTACAGAAATATGAAACTTGTTACCCCGGCATTAGTACTTCTGTCGATAAGAGAAATTAAATGACGTTATCTTTCCTATCTAAAGACAATCTGTCACAGCTTTTCCATTCCGTCTTGTTGAAACAAAAAAGTAGTCCTCTTCTTTTAAAACCGACTGACATTTGGAACTGAAGTAAACTGCAGTTCCATGCATTTGGCTTTTAATTAAGAAACTGCATGCAACAGATTTTAACGAAGGCTCTACAGGACAAAAAGCATGACTAAATTTTAAATTAACAGTTTTTTTTCCTGCTCCTTGATACGTTAGAGCATGAAGGACCATTTGCTCGCCTGATGCGTTTTCACCAGAACTGCAAAGAGGCCTCTATTATGCGAAAGGTCTTCGGAGCAAATCAATAATTTCTTTGCTGAACAAAAACGCATTAGCGACTCAGCAACGAAACAAAGTCTAGCACCGTCTTTCGGCTCTTAATGAATTATATTGTAAGCAAACCAGCACTCATGTCTCTCCTGAACATAATGCTGTGTGGAGGTGCACAACATATCTGGTGCTTTCTCTTTTATCCGTCTCAGCGTGTTGACCGAGAGTGTAAAATTGAAGCGACATTTGCCGCGACGCCTATCTCCACCCGAAATCTCGTTTGGTGGCATGCATTAGATGAAAATTAGCATGTGTGTTAAACAAACTAACAAAGTTGTTAGCGATATTATGAAAATAATTTCTCGTTCCTTTCTTGTATATGTGTATAATGCCAAGCAAAAGCCAGATCAGGCGGCTTTACAAAGCCGAGTCAATTATGCTGCAAAGCGAAGATAAACAGAAAGTTTCTTTTTTTTCTACTAGCTGGGAGCCTGAGGGCCTGATCGTCGTAAGGAAAGTGCAAAGTTTTTTACGCGGCATGTGGCAAGCGATTAAGTAAACACCTGTCTCTAGCTCTTAATTCACAACTTTCACAATGTTGCTTTTTTGTGAGTTTGCGTTTTCAAACAGTATTTTTTTTAGCCAGGTATAAATCTTGCCATAATTCCGATTTTTAATTTAATTTTTTCATATTAACACAAATCCTATGTTGCTGACTACTCATTTGAAGCTTAAAAAAGACATGCTTATACTGAAAGAAAAGTATTATAAGTATAGCAACTTAAGTCGGTAATTAAACTAATTGTTCAGATCTTTCTTTTTATCAAAAATATTGTATAAGCTTATGCATTAACCTATCGTGTCAAAACTATATATTTTTGTATATTGTTTATAACGTATGTTATTTCTGAATTATGAACAATATAAAGTTTTTATATTTCATTAACTTGTATCCTTTGTTTTAGTTGAGTTCTAAAACAATGGTAATTTTTTTTTCCTGTAATCAAGTACATAAATGGACAATTTTGTTTCATAGTGTTAAAATCATTTCTGAAATTGTTTAATTAAACTTTTCTCAATAAACAAGAGCAATTGTAAACATTCTAAATGAAAAATAAAAAATCTTCAAACTTAAACACAGAGTCAAAACAATATCTTACCCCCAATTTCTGACCAATTTACTGCGTTTATCAGTAACAAGATATAAAGTAGAATGAAAATTATCACCATTTTCTCGCTTATTTTGTGTCGATAAGAGATTTTCACCAATTTTCTACAATATGCGGCTTTCATAGGCGTCCCTCGCAAATTTTATCTTAAACTTGTCTAAACTTTATAAAATTTATACGTCAAAAACCAAGGATTAGTATCAGATGTATCATTTGTCAGAAAAATATGTTTTAATATCTTTTTTGAAGTTGGTAGCTAAAAATTTTAAACGATTGCGTCAGAAGTAATTTGTATTTTGTTTTTAGATGTTTAAAGAACTCTGTAAAAACATGTTAGTGTCTTGATTTCCATATCAATATGGATCAATATAATCTTACAACAACAAGTTATAATCTTCAAATTGATTTAAGCTTCAGGATAAACTTAAACGTATTTATATTGCAAGTTAAAAAAAAGTTAAGTATGTATTTTTAAAATAAGCTTTTGAAGTTGTTATAAGTATATTGTCTAGATTAGTAGGTGTTTACTCATTTCAATTTAGAAAGTAATGGTCATAAAAAAAAAAATGAAATTTAAACTAAGTTTTAAAAATAAAAACTATTTACTGTTAAGTTTTTTTGCGTAAAATTTAGTAGTTATGTTTTATATTTTGGCTAACTACTCTATTAATGTATTAGTTGATCGTTTAAAAAAGTTTCAAGTACTTATTTTTTGAAGTATTTAAATACTAGCAAAATGTTTAAAAAATGATGCTGTGTAGTATAAACATATGTACTTTTATGGTCGTTTTGATAGAAGTTTTATAGGTAGTTATTTTGCAAAGTTAATAAGAATACCTTTTCAATTTTCAAGAACTTAGTAAACTATTTCAGTAAAACAAGAGTGTTAAAATTTGTCGTTTATTTTAAATATAAAGGTGGTAGCAATACAAACAATTTCCATATATAATCTGTTCGTTTTTAAATATATTTACTAAATAAAACTTAAATTTACTACTATTACCTCGTATGTTATATTAGAAAAGCAAATATTCAAGAAACAAAAAAAATTCAAAACAATAAGTTTTTTTTTACTTTCATAAATTTTTTTACATTTTTGTTATCCTTTTCAATTTATAACAAGGCAATCAAAATTTGTATTTTGATAAGCATCTAAGTACGTTTTTAATTATTCTTAATACGTTATTCAAGCCTGTTACTCTATCTTTAGAATTTTTAATGATAGAATGAAAACAAAACCACACGTAACGTTCGGTAGCTTGATGCAAACTAAAACGAACTTAACGAATTAATTTTATTTAAACAATAGTTCAGTTTTTAAACATTACCACAATATCAACAACTGCACAGAAAGTATTCTGACAATAAATAGATAATAGAGGAGTTTACGCAGGAAAGATGACACACATCCAGCTTTAAACAGCAACACAATACTTTTCAGCGGTTATTATTTTGAAATCAGAGAAAAACGCGATGCATGTTTATGTTACACGAAGTTGAAAACGCCAGGCAATGGACAATAAGCAAGAAGAAGAAGAAAACTTGAATAATTGATACTGTTTGCGCTAAAAAAAGAACTGAAAGTGACGAAAGGTCATTTTTCTATTTGGAAGCGACTTCCGTTTCCAAATAAACAAAATGCGGCGATTGTTGGGGTTTCACACTTGCCCTAATTGCACTGCGATGAGATTTTAATCAGCTTTAACACAAATAGCTTTGATTAATTGATGTTTAATTGCGATTCGAGTTACGAAAAACTTTGGAAGCTTGTAAGCTGAAATGGTAAAGAGTATTACTAAGGTTAGAACCTTTGCATTTAATAATTAATGATAACTGAGAAAACTTTTATTTTAGTTTTGTGGTAATTTTAGCATAAATACTTTTATTCTCTAATATTCTATATGAGTATAAATAACACCGATCCCTCAAAACGAAATGTAAATAAACATTTTTGGAGATCACATTTTAATGTTGTTTTAACTCATAGTAAAGTTATTCATTATCTGTTGATTGACAAGATTTTATAGCTTTTTTAATATACTTTAATAGAACATTCACAAGTTTTTAAATTCACATGTAGCTAATGTTTTAATTAAGACTTTACAGATAAGTTTATTCCGCTCGGTAAAATAATAAATCGATTGTTTCACGCGTGCAAAATAATCATGTCCTTAAAATATTTTAACTTATACTTAAGATTAATTAATAAACTAAACAAAAAACATTTTTTAAAACAAATCTGCAAACAAACCTGGATACATTTGAAACGGGTTGAGCGGAAACGACGAGTTCTGCTGGTCTGCTGCCATCTGCTGGAAGTACTCCAGAGTTTCCACGCTGGCGTCCATCTTCGGACCCGGGTACCCGTGCCCGTCCCACGCCCCGGTGCCCAGGTGCGCGTTGGCATAGCTACTGGGGTAGAAGCCCGAGTTGTCCGCATTGACGTGGTGGTTGGACCCGATCCCGTTGGTCTGGAACCAGCGGTTCGAGTTGTCCCTGCTTGGAATCATCGCGACTTTTTTTGCTTGTTTATAAAGTCTGCTTTAAATTATTTTTAATTTTAATAAAGTATTTCACTATCGAGTTTGCTAAGCCTTAAATTACCACTGTGAGAATTTTTTCTTGCAATTCAACTGATACTCAAAGTATTTCTTGTACTCACACACACATAATCTCCTTAACTTGCTTACGCACCGTACATTTGAAATTGGCTTTGAATTAATAGTCGGCATGAGCGCATTTATTCTGTTTTCTCTCAACACATCTTGCCCGGTGCGCGCCTTATCTGATTGGTGTGCGCGGAAACTTGATACTTAAGTGGCGGCGGCCATTTTGTGCGTCGAACGGCGAAAGAAAAAGTGATTTGTTTGCATTTTAATCGCGTATCGGATGAACCTGCTAACAATGTCTGTTAATGCGCGCTGGCCTGCGTCCGACTTAATCTTTTGTGATTAGCTGTTTACAAAACTGATTGTTTTAAACGGTTTAGCCCGTTTGTTGCTGTTATCGCCTACTTTTCGGTGTATTTTTACATGGCACCGCGCAATTAAACATCGTCAAGGGTCACTTGGACATTTTTCATGCGAAAGTTTTTTACGTAGACGGCTGTTAACTTAATTCGGTGTAGATCTCGAATAGTAATGTTCGGACTACCAAACAATACACAATACAACTTTATGTCAATTTACATACGTAGTTAGTTTTTTGAAAACAATATATATACATTAGCGATATGCATAACTTGATGCAAAAAAAAAGTAATGTAACTATAAAATATAAGATAACTACACATATAAAATACTTTAGTAATTTTTACAACAAAAATATAAACAAAACCAAAAGTATCTCAGACATTAATGATTTTTAAAATCTGTTTCTCTTTTAACTTTATAGTTTCAAAACGCTTAATTTATTTGTTAAACTAACACAAAGATAAACTTATAATCTCAAACGTTTGTTATAATGTTACTAAAAACAACAATGGTATCTTTTATTGATACAAATTTACTTCTATCACCATATATTCTATATATTAAACAAATTAGCTAAATCTAAAACTTAAGTTAACTTAAAAAGTCATTTCAAATTCGTTTAACCTAAAATCAGCGTGCTTCTTACGGTTCCAAAACAAACGTTACTAAAGCTTTTGTACTAAAACTTTATTTTAACTTTTTTATTCCTAACATTTTGTCCACATCGATGAACCTAATTAGCTAAAATTTTTCCCTCGCTTTTTCCTTATTTCCAAAGCTCACACTTATTTCCTTTGTTTTTAACTTTTTACAAACCATACTAAACTTCTCAAGACCCTGAAAACTTTTTTCTGCATCCGCTGCGACTCTTCAACTCACTTCTGACAAGTTCTGTTTGGAGTATTTGCAAACAACTTGTGCGCCATCGACCCTGCGCGTAATGCTTTGTACTGCTCACCTCGCTCAAGTGCCACCTTCGCCTTCCGCCTTCCTCTCCTCGCCTCTCTCGCTTCATGCACACGCTGCTCTTCCGCGCATCTTGTGAGATCTCCGGGAAAACTTTGCGATGACCGAACTCGAGTTTTGAGATCCGAATGCGTTTTGGGTTTTAAGGCAAGGCTTGTAGGTTGCTTGTACGAGTAATTGAAACTGTGGTGATTCGAACGTTAAAGCCTGTATGATTTTTTTTTCGAAATAGCAACAAGTAAACTGTTTTCCAAATGCTTATTCAAACTAATACTTTTCCTCTAATATAATCAACGTCTTGTGATTTGTTTTAAACTCGACCAATTTAAACTACACTCTGAACAATTACACTCCAAATAGCATTTTGTTTCTTTTTGTATAAATATATACTTAATTTTGAATGAATATGCTTGATAACTAACCTACAAACAAGATAATCTGCTTGTGATACCGTAAACAATTTATTGATAAATATACTAAAAGGAAACTTTAATTTTTTAAGCTGTTTTAATTTTAATTATTTGAAAAATGAAAACTTTCACTAAAATAAATTACAATACTGTACAAAAAGAATTTATAATTTAATTGTTGAACTATATTTTTTATTAGGTAATTTAATTTCTTTGATAAATTATTAGATAAGCAACTTAACACTACAAAAGTTCAACAGCTTAAAAAATTAAAGTTTTTAAGTTTATCTAAAATTCTGTTTACTAGATTTAAGTTTACTATAAGTAGGTTTACTAAAAAGTTTTAGATAATTGTGTTTGTTTATTTAACAAATTATATGTTTTTAATGTTTATTTTTACTCTTAAGCTTATATATTTTTTAAACTAGCCAACTATTCACAATATCTTAAAGGTTAAAAATATTTTAAAATTTAGAACAAAATCATTATATATGCAACCACTTAACTATTAGCAAAAAGTCAAGTCGGAAAAATAAACCTTAAAAAGTATTCAACCAAGCCATAACTTCTCGCAACACTTGCTAGAAGTTACATTAAAAGTATTTTTCAAAAAAAAATACTTAGTCCGTTGAAGAGTTCTACTAACAAAAACACATTAATAACTTAAACTTTTAACTCCGCGACCCCATCACTTTAAACTTTGTTTAAACTTTTTCTACCCGATGCATGAAATATCGTAAGCTCTTACGACCGTTTCGATTGTGTTCCGCCGGAGCGTAAGACGCCGGTGCGGGCAGCCTTTGAAACAAACGCATAAAAGGACAAATGTGTGCAACAAACAGCTCACTGGTGGTCTCTCCCGTGATTCTCACACACCGGAGCGTCCACTATCGCCTCGGGGGCTCGGCCGGCGAGCTACCGTGCGCGCGGTTCGACTCGCGGCCAGTTGAAAGCATTTTTGTGTTTACGCTGCCAATTGAAATCAACTTTTCAAGGGTTGCAAGCAGAGTTTACGAATAAGCACTTTTGACCGGCCGGACGTGCCTCCCACTTTTGCACGCTTTGATTTCTCACAAATCGCGTGAATAATTATCTCCGGTGTAAGAAGGGGCCTCTCGCTGTCTGTTAGAAGTCGCTTATTTTTAGTGCGCTGGTTGTTTAGATTGCGATCTGATAATTGTTTGAAGTGCCACTGGTGCAACTGTTTCGTAATTTTTTTTGGACGCTCTAGTGGTGTTTCTAACGAAAACACGGTCTGCCGCTGCTGCTGTTGCTGTTTACCGGGAGAAGTTAAGATAAAAAATATGAATTGATTTTTCAAAAAGATACGTGCGATTAAATTTATTAAAAACTCAACTCGGCCGTTTGATGTTGGCTCTTTGCGTTAACTTGCACAAAACAAGTCGGAGTCATAATATATTTTTCATGACTGCTTTATCTTGGCGATATGAAGCGTTTTAAGTGCGACTTTTGATGAAACAAATCGCTTGTTTTCAAACTCGGTGTCTTTTGTAATTATAACTTTTTAACGTAAGCGTGACTGCAATTTTGTGTAAGACTAAAAAAAATATATGCTGATAAATTAATAATAACAAAGCGTAAATGTGTTTACTTCACCAAGTTTTGTTAAGCTTTGGAGTATAATCGATTAATTTACTTAAGATGTAAAAAGTATCATACTTTTTATCGTCTATACAAGCTTTAACTTTACAAAATAAAGCTTCTAATTTTCATACAACAATAACGATTTCAGGAAACTTTATATGAATAGGTTTGTGATCAAGTATTTGTTTTACTTGTTTTTAGTATTTTAACTATAACAAAAAAAAAGTTTATTAAAAAAAATACAGCTTTAACTAATTCAACTTTCTAGCATTTTCAATATTTTTTTTACAAGTCTATTGTTACGTAAGCACTAGCGGTGTACCAACGAATTCTACTACATTTCGACACAATCAAAATAAGATTTGAACTTTAGATAAACTTTGTAACAATAAAAGGAATTAAAGAAACACCTTTAAGAACCCACCACAGTATCAGTTGTATTGAGTTTAAGTTGGTTTAAGTTGAGTTGCAAGAAAGTTTTGTATTTAGCAACAAACAAGCTGTGTTATAAATGAAACTGATTTTATTTTATTTTAGATTCTTTTGTACTTTTTCAGCTAGCATTGTAGTTTCACAAAGCGCTAAGTGGCTTGTAGTTTTAGACACACAACTCAGCGTTATATTCAAAATATATTACACTTTTAAAAGCTGCTAAATACAACAGAACCAAAGTTACTTTTAACATGTTTCACTGACATCAAGATAGCATTGTTGTCTTTTTAAACTTTAAAATTTTCTCACGACTTCATACAACACCACGCATTTAAACAAAGTTAAGCTTCTTAACAACAACAACCATAATAGACTTTCACTTAAAAAGTAATTATAAAAGCGTGAAGGTATATGTTTATACAACTAATAACGTCGTTTTATCAACATGCCATAATTAAGTGTAACTGGCTATTTTATTACTTTTCTAAAGTGATTATTGTGGATCAATTACCTATCCACAGTCGCAACTTATTTGAATAGTTCTGAATTAAATTAGATATAAACTGATGACAAATTTCAAAATTGCACTAAAAGTAAGCTATGAGTACTTTAATATGAAAAAAGAATACTTTAAATCAAATAATTAACTCTAACTATAATTACTTGTTTAATAAACATTACAATCATGGGCAATAACTTTCAAGCAAAACTTTAATGATTTTTGGCGCTGCAAAGCTACCTACTCGCAATTAGAAAACAAAAACAAAGCACAGACAACCATCAACTCAAGTTTGTTTTTGTAGCACCCAGGCAAGATGAACTTTTGTCCTTCGAAATCAAATATTACGTCATGATTTCGTCTACGGTAAATATTTGGATGAGTTTTTCGTAGCTTCCACTGAGCCCTTCTAACTCGCTGCCAATTGACCGGGTTATTTTAATTTCCCTTCTCTATTTTTAGAAGTTCGAGTTGAATTTGATCCGGTCGTATTGACTTGCCAATTAAAGGTGCTTTGTTTCATGAGCTCCCACAGAATATTTGTATGACTAGTGTAGTGCATCGGAACAAATATTTATTTTCCCTTCATGCTTGAACTGGTTGGTAAAATAAATTTTACATCAAATAAGATTGTTCAGGCTTTGTTAATTAAACAGCCAGTGGTAAGTTAAAGTTAATGAAGATGTTTAGTGCAGTTTTGTTTTGTTAATTATTGTACTAAAAGTACTTTATTAAGTTTTAGTAAAATGTTATATATTACAGTGTTATAACACAACTTTTTTATAAGTGTTCATTTAATATTAACTACTTCAAAAGTTAAGTTTTAACTTTTAATAAATAACTTAAGTTATAAGTTGTATGTTAAATCAATAAACAAATAAACGTTTAATTTTTGAGTAGTATAAGTTCTATGACTAGCTTTACAACACAAGTAAATCAATATCCAACTCATTTTAGACGGTTTAAAAATTTTGGCTTAATTTTACCAAAAATTCTATTAAGTATTATACATTTGTATTATATCAAAAGAACAAAAAAAAAATAAAGTATGATAAACTAAATTAACAACTAAAATTTTTTGCTTTCAAATCTATATCAAAACATTGTACGTTTTTTTCAAAAGCAAGCTATATTTTATTCTATACTAATCATCTAAGTCTATTTTTAGCCTTGTGTGCAATCACACAAAACACAAACTGTATCCGAATCAAAACACAAAGCGCTCGTTCAAAAGTGTTTAATTTCTGTGCTAAGCGGTGTTGGCTTATCGGAAATTATCTATAATTCATCCCGTTTTAAAGCTCCATAATCGGCGTTGATAAGCATCGGAAAGCTGGGAAGTTTGTGCATATTTCGCCGAGCGTATCTCGTGCCTCTCGCTGGGATTTAGGTCACTTTAAAAGTGTTTAAGATGCAATCAATCGCTCAAGTACTTTGCACTGCCTGCCTGTTGCTTTAAAACAAAATGAGCTTTTGCAAACAGCTTCAATAATTTAATAGCAACGACTGTCTAGTTTTTCTTCAAACTTTAAATGAAATTAAGTGGAAAAATTAAAAGCTTAAAGCGTCGTTTATTAACAAACTGTAAACAAAGCGGTGAGTTGAAAAGCGCCCAGGGTTAATTTTTTTTTTTAACGTTGCTTAATGGTCAATAGCAGATCTATTGTCGCGAAAATACAAAAAGATATGACAATTTCAAAGATAAGAATACTCACTTATGTATACAATCCGCCAGCTAAAATACGCTATACTTAACTTAAACCATTTAAATATTTATCAACTTTAAAACTTAATGTTTTTAGTGATAATTTACTGAACAATTTTGTTTAAAAGTGTTGAATTCGATTATAAGTTACTTTTGTCAACATAATAAAAACCTTTGTATTTTTTAAGGAAAAAATTTATTATCAAAATTAAAACTAGTTAGCATTTGTAAAATTTTTTACTAGTACTTATGTTATAATTTAATTCAAACTGTAAAATGTTCTAAAACAATCCATTTAACCACATAATAGTGTATTTGTTGTAATTTTCTAAAAAAAACTTTTGTTTCTATCAATCTCCGTAAGCAGGATAAAAATTTGGGCAGTCACAGTCAATTAAAACATATGTTACTTTATCAATATCAGGCCATTATTTGTTTCAATGGTCAATTTCATTTGTATAAGGCCTATAAAATTGCACAATCTTAAGGAAGTGAGAGTTGTGCTTAAAGTTTTTTTTTTCTTCTCATTATAAAACAATATTTTATTACCCACTGCTTTTTACAATTTGTACGAATTTGCATAATGTTTTTTTGCTAAATCGAAACTATCAATTATAAAAAAGTGCATCATTTGCGACAAAATGGCGTTTTTGCGTTATGCACAATTTTCAACGGAGCGATCAATCTTTTCACGTAAGAAGGGGACACAATGGTCGCGCAACACGTTGGCGCCCGCAATTTTGATGAAAAGGGGAGACTTTTTTATCCAGAACGGGGTGATAGACAGCAGGGCGCCTGCATATTTGTGCTTTCGGCTTGAGATTTGAGTAATCGGTGGCTTGAAGTTGGGGCGAGCAAAATAGTTTGTGTTTTACAGCGAAGTAATGGTAATGCAAATTATTGCACGATTCATTTGAAAGTGCGAGCCCCATTGTGAATTTGTCTGAATGGAATTGTGTTGTTTTCATGCGGTGAGCAATTCGTTAACCTTTTGGTTTGCAGAGCAAGTCAAAAGGTAAGTTATGCGTGAATTAAACTTGCATAAAATGTACGAGTTACTTTTTTTTCATTTGAACAGTTGTTTTATTACAATTTAAGAGATGAATTTATTTATTTATTTAAATTTGTCTACCAATACTAATATTTGAGAGTAACTTTTCAACTTGATTTTTAGTATTGTATTAAACAGGATACTATTTTTTTTGTACTATTTCAAATACATAAACTACGAATATAGTCTAACATTAATAGTTTTTAATTAGTAACAAAATAGTAAACGTAAATAAGGTTTGACTACTTCGATAAAACGTCAAAGTTTTTACGAAAACATAGTTTAAAAAATACTGTTACATTGACAGTTATACAAGAAGTTATAAGTTTAGCTACATTGTAGTAAAATTTATAAATTTTCTAAATAGATATGCCTTTAAAGAGGAAACACTTTTGTTTTTTATTCTAAGTTTAGCTTTAGTGACAGGTTAAAACTGTACAGTACCTTTTTTTTATAGGTAAAATACCATACAACCTAACAATTCAAAACATTCCAAATACTTGCAAAAATATACTTTAGTATAAAAAATTAAGTTGAAGTATAATTTAAACTATATACTAAAAACTTAAAATATATTTGTTTAAACTTTATTATTATAAGTTTTATAATTGTAGACTATAAACATATGGTTAAAGTTACTTATACTTAAATATTTAAGCAAATTAATAATCAGCGATTGTAGCTTTTATTTTAATGAGTAGTACGTATACTTAAATAAGGCTTTTGAAAAAATTGATATTGTACTTTTCAATTTAAACAAAAACATGTAATAGTAATAGTAGATTCAAGATATTCTACTTTCTTTTTACTCAATCAATGGTATATCTATTTGTAAAAGATTTTAAATCTTATCAATTTTGTGAAAATCCCTGAAAAACAAACATTCTATATTGTTATTTACTTAGAGATTATTAATCTTTTTTCTTTAATACCTGTTTCAAGCTACTTAAGTCTAAATTAAACAACAAAAAGTCAACAAACAAAAATTTAAAACAAACAAGTTTAGCTAACAAAAAAAATAACTTGTACTTAACATAATATAAACAAATAAACACAACTATTCTTATAGAAATTTCATATAATGATTAATTAATACTTGTCTAATTAAAAAATAAACTGTAATAAACGTAATTAAAATCTTAATGTACAGTTTTAACTTTGTTATTTTTTTAATTTTTTTTGAAGAACACGAAAAACAAAATAACATTGTAAAAAAAAGTATCTTATTTCTAATTAGAAAATGTTTGTTTGTGTCTTAATTATTTAAATTGTATAGGTTTTTTTCAAACTTTACTTAAAAGTACATAAACGATTTGTATTAACTAACAATAATCCAACTACCTTTTGAAATGAAAATAGTAAACTTCTGTTTATATTTTCAAATGAGTTTTTTTTTTTTTTAATAGGTACAACAAGACAGTATAATGTTTCAGTTAAAATTATTCAAAACTCTGATTTTAATCGACCTTTTTTCTGAATATTTTCTTTTTCAACGTTTTTCTTACGACCATAAAAACTGTATATATTTTTTTACAATAAAAACTATTTATATGCTTTTTTGTTTAACTTAACAATTTTTATAAAACCATAATATACATTTTTTTAAAGTGTTTACATTCACTTTAAAACCGTAACAAGCATCAGTATAGCGCGTTCTACCGGAAATAGTTTGTTTAATATGAACAGTTTAAAGTCTTAGTTTTTTTTAATAATTTAAACTAGTTTTATTTTCAACATTTTATATGATTAAAACATGTTTAACTTTAGATATATTAAATTTTTTGTTTTGATAAACTTACTAAAATTTATTTTAAATAAAAAAGTCTGATATGATATTTAATAGTACTACTTTAGATATCTTATTTTACATTTTAACTTGTAGTTTTTTTATATAAAATTAATTTCAAGAAAATAACTAAACTTCTTGTAAATAACTAAACTTCAAATCAAAATAGTGTAAAAATAGTTACTTTCTATTTAGTCACTGACAGAAATTTAAAATTTAATCATACTAAATAATAAGAAAATCAACGTATAAAAAAAATCTGTAATTAGCTTCAACTCTCAAAAAATTTCTTAGTCTGTTTTCAGTAGACTGCTTGAAAATTGTTAATCTCAAAGTTTTACAATAAACTTTTAGTTTCTAAAATAAAAGGTTTTTTTTTTCAAAACAAAAATTATAAATAGTAAAAAAATCTCTAATTAAAAATTATAGTGTATGCAACACTTTAAAGTTGATAGAAGTTTACTGTAATTTATTTGTATACTGCAAGTAAAATTTATATCGATGTTTTGAAATTTTATTCTAGATAAAAGTAATCTAAGGAAATCAATTGAAACTACATTAGTAAGCT
Source organism: Thalia democratica (assembly GCF_965202585.1). Taxonomy (NCBI): domain Eukaryota; kingdom Metazoa; phylum Chordata; class Thaliacea; order Salpida; family Salpidae; genus Thalia; species Thalia democratica. Next base: position 37,464,548 of record NC_139167.1, on the reverse strand, counting down.
TTTAAAGTTTTATTTGTCAATAAACCGGTTTTGAAAAAAATATTTTTTTATTATATGTGTTCAATAGCTATTACATTTAGTATAAATAAAGTTGTTGCTCTTATTTTGTACACTGGTATAAAAAAATATTTAATTGAGGTTTTTTTTTTAGTTTTTTTTCATCTAAAATAACACTTTGGTCTTAAGAACATTAGAAAAAAGTATTTTTAATCTGTTTATAAACATATGCACCATTGACTAAGTATTTAAATTTAAAAACAACACTGAATAAAACAGACTTTTTTATTTTGCTTTAAATTTTTCTTTTAATCTTAAAAATCTTTTATTGAAGTAAATTTCGATTAATACTGGAGTTATAACTTTTTATAAATACAAACGTTTTTTCAAACCTTAATTAAATAATAACCAAAATTACAGACTTTAAATCACCACATGACTATTTTAAGAACAAGCAGTTTTTTCTCTAATACATTTATAGCTAAGATTTATAATAAAGTGTTAATTTTTTTTTTAAACTACAAATTTTATTACTTAATGAGCTTAAAGTTAATATTTTGAATTTTATTTCTAATCATCAAACATCTGAATTTACTTTTCTCATAACCAATAGATGAGTAATAGTTTATGCAATTTTTCTAATGAAAAACTTGCGATAAACAGAATAAGAATAATAAGAAATTCTTATAATAGTTAACTGATAAAACAGCTTTAATTATTTTCTGTCTTAATCGAATTATGTTTTCTTTTAATCTTGAATAAACAAGAAACAATCTTAGTACTTTTTTTTGTGTCTGAAACAAATATAACGTTTTTATACTCAGTTATTTTGTGAATTTTAAAAACTATTGTAAATTTCACTTAGAAAATATTTGTTTAATAAAAAGTTATACAGTAAATTATAAACTCATTTAGTTATTATTAAAATGTTGCAGACCTTTTTTAATAAAATCTTTGTGTTCTGAGTAAATTAGAACAAAAAACTTATACTTACTTAAAATTAAAACAAAACAACTCTTAAACATTCAACAACAAAGTAACAAAACACTCAAACAATTTTCAACATTGTGCACTTCTAATCTTCTGCAGAAACGTAACATAACACATGTAAATAAATAATACGCTAAAGTACGGGCTTTGAAGCTCACCTTTTTACGGTCAAACGATGATGTGCATGGGAAAAAGCAAGGGGTAATTAGCAGGCAAATTAACTTGTAACCAATCATCAATCATACTTTGATGGCCAATAAGCCGGCTCAACATTATCAGCGTGTTTGCTTTACAAATTGCATAAACAAACACAGATTTTTAACAAAATGTCTTTATATGTATATTTGTTGTGTCGTCTTTGTTAGCGTTTTGACTGTATAAAACTTTAAATACTTTATACACATACACTTTTTCCATCACAGAAAATTTTATCTACAAAATAGTTCAGAGACTAGACACCAACATGCCTTAAAAAAATTTATGTTAAAAATGAAACTTGTTTGTTATATTGTTATTCTGATTAAGTAATATTTTATAAGTTGTTTATTTAAATGTTTTAACATAGAAAAGTTGTCTTTTTGAAATGAAAGTTTTTCAACTTTTTGTATCTGTTGCCTTGCAAGTAAAGCTCATGTCTAGAAGTTAAAAAACAATTTAATAACAATCACACAAAAAATTTTGCTTCTTTCTTAGATATTTATTTACTTCAAAACTAAATAGACTTTTTTATAAAAATTGAATAAGTGATAAAATAGAAACAATATTTTTTCTAGTTTTCAGGAAAAAAAAATAAATACTTATGTTTTTCTCGTTTTCGTTAAAAAAAATTTTGGAATACAAACAACCTGTTTAAAAGTTTAAAGAGATAAACTTAGAAGTTTTGATACAGTTATAGTCAAACAACTAAAATTTAAGCTTAACTAGCTGTTTATAAAGTGTGTTTTATAACTACATACATCTTACAACTAGGATAATTAATCAACATACAAACATAACATCGATAGAAAGTTGTTAAGTTAGATGACGAAAAGTTTTCAAGCTCCCACATAATAAACATGAATATAAGAATCTGAGTATGCTTAAAATAACGAAAAGTTATCATTTTAGTAGAATACATTACCTTTTAAAAAAGATCTTAATTTTATTGTGTATATGTATCTCTTTTCAAAATCTGCATCAAATAGTATAAGAAATGTATAAAATACAGAAAGTAAAAAATGATTTTTTTTAATTCGACTTAAGGCGTAGAAAATAAAATAAAAATATACTAGAAACAACTACAGTTTTAAAAAAATTAATACATTGACTTGTTGAACAGAACTAGATTTTGAAAGTTTAATTGAAAAGTGCTTTAACTTTTTTTTGTGTTAAACTTTTAGAAACCAATAGTTTAAACTTTAATGGACTTTAAATTATTTTACTTGTACATTAATCATCAATTAGTAGTAAGATAACATTTTAAATAAGGGAAAGCCTAATGGAAATTAATTATTTAAACCAAAATACTAGACCGAAAAATTTTAAAGCTAATAAGTTTGTATTAGATAATTTATTGATATAAAGTGATTAACGATATAAATCATATTTATACACTTATTTATATAAAACTAGTAGTTTATCAAGTTATAAATCTAATTCAAATCCCTTTGTTCATGGTAATATGTAAGTCATTTAATTTATTTTTTCACTTTAAGCTAATTGTATTTTTAAATTTAGTAGTTTTATGTTCAAAACCTAAGTTAAAGTTTTCAATTTATTAAGTAATTCTAGTAAATACAATTTTCATGTTTAAGACTAGAAACTATCTAAATATCATAATTTACAAATTCTAATTTACTTGTTTTGTTTTACTTTTTAGTATCTTCCATGTTTTGTTTTACTTTTATTTTTCAGATTTTTATTGTAACTGAAGATCCCTTAAAGGGTGAAACTGAGTTTTACATATAAAATTTTGATTAATTAATGTTTTATATTTATATACTTTCAACCTATTAATTGCTTTGAATTTTTATGGTTTATTTTTTTAGTTAAACAGATTTAGTATAAGTAGTTTAATTAAATTTTTTAAAACAAACAATTTTTCTAAACTAAAATATGGTTTTTATTCATATAACAAAGTTGCTTAAGTTTAGACTAGTTTAAGTAGAGATCTGTATAAACTTTTAATACGGTTCTCTATTAGAAGTTAAGCATAAAAATTTCATGCTTAAGGTTAAACTGTCTCAATAGAATGTTTGTTGAAGTCTTTTGTTTTTTTATCATATATTTTGTCTTTAAACAATGCGATAACATATTACTTCTTTTAAACTTTGAAATTAGTTAACAACATATATTAAAAACAAAAACATTTTTAAGTTTTTCGTTATGACTTATGTTTTGCTAAACAACGCTTTATGAGTTAAAAAACATTATAACCAAAAATTAAGACACATGTTTGTTTTTTGATGTTTTCGTTCTTATATATACGTAAACATGTTTTTTAAACGAGTTTTCACCCTTTGAAAGAACAGTTAACTGTTGTTTTTTTTTCGAGTCACTCAAGCATATGTTAATAAGTACAACATAAATTAGTATCGTAGCCGTTAAACCGAGGTCAGAAAGCAAAAACTTTAATTTAGAGTATTTTGATAGATGTACTTTGAATAATGTAGCGATTGCTAATAATAAGCTTAAAATAAAGACTCTCTATAAGAAGTATATGTCTGAAAAAAAATTTTTGAAGCTTTCGTTTCAGAAAGTACATTCGATAAAAAACACGGCTTTTTAATTATAAAAAAAGTCATTAAAATATTTTGAGTCAACAAACCACGTAAAAAGAGTTAAATGAGAATAGTTCTACAAGAAAGCGGGTTTGAGAATAGATATTTTATAAAAAAAAAAAAAAATACTTTTATCTAAACATAAAGAGCTATGGACTAAATTTTTAGTATAATTATGATGAAAAATACGGTTAAAACTTTAAAATAATGCTTGTTTTACTTTTTTCTCTAACAACTTAAATAAATAACAGACTGTTGACGTAGCTAAAGATTGTATTAAACGATACTAAAACTTAAAGTACATGCAATTACAATAGTGGTTCTTAACTTTTTCAAATGCTGTGCATAGTAAAATACTGGAAAATAAATTCTGTGCAGGATAGACTATAAAATTTATAAAGTTGTTATTCTTATGTTTTGATCGTTTTAACATATAAGTTACGTGTTAGAAACTTATAATCTATTTAAGAATAAGCATTTTATGATATCAAAGTACAAAATAAACGTCACTTATAAAACATTTTTTCTCTCTAATAAATTTATACGCACAGTAAACTTACTTCTATGCAAAACACACTGTGAGAACCACTGATTTACAGTACCTATATTTTTAAAAATAGTAGAAATTAATAAACTACATCAAATTATTACATCTAAAATTATTAAAATTCTTATTACATCGTCATAAATCTGTTTTAATAATTTAGTATTTTAATAACTAACATCATTAGTTTTGTTAAGATCACATTTTGTTAGTATTTAACATTTTTTTTGAAGATTGTATAAATAAATTATTCATTAAAACAATACCACTTAATTTTTCCAACAAAATATCAAAAGTATATTTGAGTTTTTTCATTGCTTTACATTTACAAATCAAATTGTAAATTTATGCATGGTTAGTTAGTTAATAAGACAAACGAAATAAATTCTAAACCATTTTCTAAAAATTGAATGTTTTGTTGTAAAGAATGTTTCTACTTTTTATTAAGTAAGTTTTTAGTTTTGAAATTACTTTTCTTTCTTTTTTAATAGTCTTTTATAAATGCTTTACAACTACTTCTGTCAAAGCAGGGATCGGCAGAATGTTATCATTTGCAGGCCAACTTTCTAAGAATAAGCTGCAGGCGGGCCGCAACTGGTAATACTTATTTCAGTAATTATTTTCTATTCTAAGCAATGAAATTAGTAAAAACATGCAATAATAAAATTATTAGTAAAAATCATTTGTTTCATTAAAAAATCAATTTTTATTATCATAAAAAAGCCTTTTTTAGCTAAAAAACACATAGCAATCGCAAATTTTTTGAAGGCTGCAGTTTGCAGATTTCTGAGTTAAAGACAAATTTAAAAAGTTAGCAATGTGGTTCTAAATTTATTAAATCGAAACTTTAAACTTTGAACTTAATATTTAATATTTGGAGTTTATATACATTTCTTAAAATAAAAAATAAGATTTTCATCAAATAAAAAACTCTTAATTTGTTAAAATTTTTCATGAAGATTTTAGCAAACTATTATTTTTGTTTTAAATGTCATTTATAAATAGAGTGCTAACATGTACTCTTTTTTATGAGTAGTTTTTTTTTGCACTGAGTATTTGACCGTGAATTAACTTATGTTTTTCTTAAACTATTAGCCATAAGTAGTTAGTCATTAAGAATTTACCTTTAAACTATAATTTATAATCCTCTAACGCAAGTATAGTTCTCAATTTCGTATATAAATGGTTAACTCCAAGCTTCTTAACTCTATTTCACGACCAAAGTTTTACTAGATAACTCGTAGGAAAGTAACCGTGTATTTCAATATTGAAATATCAGCAACGCAAAGAGTCATTTATTATTTTAAACTTCTACGAAAAAGTCACTTATGCTATTTTAACCTAACTATAACCAGTAAGTTCTATTTTATCACTCGCTAAAGACTTACAGAACATTTTCAAAGTTTTTAAGTTTTAAACACTTTAGTTTAAAAAAATAACAAATGAACTATTTTCTGGTCAATTAGATACTTGTTTATTATATAAAGCTTTATTAAAGTTTGAAACTTAGTCTTACTATTTATAAACAGTTGAAGAAATAGTAGGTTTATTGTTTAATAATAAGATTAAATAGTGTTTTATTTTGTTTATTCTAGTTTATATTTTTATAAATTATTAAAGATAGCATATAAAGCTAACAAACTTACTAAAATAGATATGCTTAATATTAAGCTATATAAAAGCTTTTAAAGCCTTTAGCTATTTAGCATGGTTTCTGTTTTTTTTATTTAGTTAAAAATATTTTAATATTATAAATAGTTTATTATGTTATGTCCTTCGATACTATAAGTAAAACTTATGATTGTAGGTTTTATTTCTTATACAAATTTAAATTTTAAAATTAAAATGTTATCTAAAAAGCTTTTTTTTCTTGTCTATATTTTTAGTAACAATGATAGACGAAAATTTCTTAATGCTCAACAATTTTTTTGTAGTTTCAAACCTCTTTACTTTGACTTTTTTAAATCTAAACTCGTCTAGTTTTTAAAAAGGTTTAAATTTTCTAGACACATAAAAAATACTTGTTTTATTTATGTTTTTAAATCTTACTAAATTTGTGAAAAAATCTTTTCAAAATACTTATCTACAAGTTTTAAAATGTTGTTTATTGAACGATAAAAAAAGCGCTCAAAAAGTTTGGTCTAAGGACCTGGTGTACAAAGGAACCTTTCAGTTATCGAGTCGTACACCACATGCTTAGAAAGTTTCTTACGATCATAGTTTTTTTATTATTTATATCTATTATAATATTTAAATCTTTAGTAGTAAACAATCAATTAAACGAAATAAAAAATGAAAGAAAATAAAACTAGACGAAAATTAACTGAATTTTGTGTTTAATAATGTACCATGAATCTTGCATAGTAACTTATGAACTAAAAAATATATATACAACTTTAAATTAACTTTTAAAAGTATATAAACAACACTAATAACAAACGTGTGAATACTTGATTTATAGGTTACAACTTCTTTAAAGAAAGTAAAATGTAATAGGCTGAAAAAAAAAAATTAAAAGTATTTTTGTTAAAAAGGTAATTTTTATTTTATTTAATAATTTAAATTGAACAGTAAAAACAATTTTTAATTTGATTAGTTAAATAAACTATTGCAATTTCTTTTTGAAGAATTTTAAAGAAGTGATTTTTACAATAACTGAACTTAACTTTTATAAAATATGAAATAAAAAATAGTGTAACATTTATGCTTTTTATAAGAAAAAAAGATAAAAAACTATAACATTTTAACAATAATGATATTAAGAACAATAAATTTCCTCCAATTTAAAAATCTTCTTTTTATTTTCTTTTTTTTCAATACTTTTCCAAGTCTAAAACTTTAATAATAGAAAGCAGACAAAATTTAAAAACATAAAAAGAAGATTTTTTTCTTTAATTTCCTCAAAAAAAATAAAATAAATAATGTAAAATAAAAAATAACTTAAGTTTGCTTGGAACATTTATCTTAGCTTACAATTTGAATACTTTATTTTCTGCTAAAGTATAAACATCTATAACTACTTTTTTTACATTTGAATACTAAAAAAGATAATAAATGTAAGCATAACAATAAATAAGTTTTTAAGTATTCTGAACTTAATTCAAAATAGTAATCTTAAAGAATAATATTAAAATATAACCAGATAGCAAATGCTAAAACGTAGATAAACAACGTCGTTTGCTTTTTTTGATTAATTTAGTAGTTTTTTTTGTTTTATTTTACAACAAACAAGTATTATATAAGCTTAGAAAATGAAAAATGTTTATATGAAATGAGAGTCTTAAACTATTTAAGGATGATTTTCAAACTCTTAAATAAATAAAAATTTTATATAGTATTCTTGCTGATAGTAATAGCTCGTAAGCAGTTTAGAAATACTAGTTTAGCTCATCGACGACATTTAACGGATGTCAAAAATATTTTGACAATAAAACTATATGCAAACCTAAGTACAAAAAAGCTGTGTAGATTATGGCAGCTTTGCATGAAACTTGAAGATTTGAAAAACAAAAGCGACGAATGTATCAAGCAAATAGATTAAAGTATTAGTTTTTATACAACCCGTTTGTTTTAAATGCGGATTACTCTTCTCAAGAATAACTATTTTTCAAATTCTAAGCCTTAATTTTAAACTCTTATCTTGAATGCAAAGTGTAAGAACCTAATCCATAACTTTAAAAGTTTACACTATAATTTAGTTTTTTGGTTGAACTAAAATAGTTTTAACTTACAAATAAAATTTCTGGACTCATTCAGCTAATTCTTGACTCTGACCTTATTCCATTTCGGCAAGTTATAGCAAAACTTTAAGTTACGAACTAGTGTATACAGTCAGTCACGCTCAAACAAAAGGAAATTCTCTAGCCGGCGAAAGAGATGTGTAAAAAGAAGGCATTCTGCAGTTGCACTATTAGACACAGAATTTCAGGGACGAACGTTCCTGTAAATTTGTACAAAAACGAATCTCCTGTGTTCCATAACCACATTACAGCAAAAATTTTTTGAAGTTTGCAGTAAAGCTTGCTTACAATTTAATTGGTACATTTTCCTATAAGTTCTGAGTATCATATATTTTATAGAGATAGAGATATTTTGCTATAGAGATGGAGATATTTTATAACTATAACGTATACAAAACAGAAATTGTTGCAGAGATATATCCTTTACAAAATTTTTATTTGTAATTATATCATGAAATTAAAATTGCTACAAAAGTTTTTTTTGAGTTATAAATAAAACTAATTTTACAACTATCTATAAAAAACATGAAACATTATATATATTTCTTAAGTACTTTACACTATATTCTTTTAAAGAATTAAGCTGTTTTGTGTTAAATTAAGTTGTAGTTCTCGTTCTACAGAACTTATGTTTTGATGGTCAGGTTAGGGTTTTTACTTTTTCTGAATAGTCGTAAGAAAGGGAGTACTCGTACTTGTTTGTGCTACTTAGAAAATACATACGCGGAACAAGTCTAAAAACAAAACCTCGTTTAAAACTAACTTCGTTTAGAATTTCTTAACAAAAAAAGTTTTAATGACAAAATACATACTTATCAATAAGAATGCAATTATATACTATTAACACCATACAACTTTTGAACTTTATATGTTAGTTACACTATTAAATTTAAAAATGTTCAAAAGTAAACAATGGCGTAAAAGATTTATACAATTTTACATCTTTTATGTTACTATTTGCTATTTAAATATTATCGACAACTATTTTCTATAGACTATTTTCTCAAGGTATCTAAACATAACATAACATACATAAGCTTGTCCGTGTTTTCTTTGTATTAAGCTCTTACAATAAGGAAAACTGGCTTTACATTTACAATACACTACTGTTCACAGTCTGTTAAGCACAAAACCTAAATAAAAGTTTTAGAAACTTGTTTTTGTAATTATACGATGCATATACTGTTTTGTACTTACAATATAAACTAATGTTTAAAATATATTTTTATTAGAAACAAAACCCATAGCGTACGAGTACAATAACTTCAAATTAGCGAACAAAAACTTTTAAAAAAACTAAACAAGCTACTTGTTAAAAAACAAACTTATTTAACCATTATCAAAACTTAGACGGAAACGACTAACAAAAACCATTTTACTTTTTAATAAAAAAAGTTAAAAACTCTTCTTTGATAAAACTGAAGTCTTCATTAACCCAAGGCCTAGCATTCCATCTGAAAATATTCACAACAATTTCTGGGAATTCAGCATGTGGGTTTTCTATTTGGTATTGTTTAACGAAATCAACCACTGAAACGCCTTTGTTGCCTGGACCGTAGAAGGGGGGCAAGATGTAAGAAAACCTGAAATTCATGATTCATAAAGTTTTATTGCAAATAAGTAAAAAAACAACACATGTCTACTTTCACTAGCTCATGAAACACAAAAACTAAAGTGCTTTCACCATGTAGGAAACTTTAAGCAGTATCATACACAACTAAGAAACATTAATGTATTACTATTGGACAATTTAGTTCCTGAACTGTTTAAGTATTTCAAAATTGTATCTGTTTAAAAGAATAAGAACTTAAAAAATTAAATAGTAAGCTTACTTGAAATTACTCTCGTCTCCATAAAATTCCTGGCACCTTGAAACGTTTTCAGGGGAATTTTGAAAAGGAGCCATCACGCGCATCAAATCCGGTATGATACTTTTGAAAAAGTCATCCATGGACCTTGTGTCATACTGGGAATTGACAATATTTAGCCCCTCACCATTTAAAAAATGACCAGGCTCCCCATAAGTTCCAGTTGCAATATCAGGAGCATGAATAAACACTTTACATTTCAGAGAAGATCCGAATGGTTTTTCTGACATCTTAGAAGTAGATAAATTTGGTTCAAATACTAAATATAAAGTTTGTGTGCTGTTGGTAAGGGTTACATCAAGCAATAACAAAAATAAAACCAACAACTACATTTAAATAGTAATCTTTATACTACACAGCACTTTAAGAACTAATGGCAATAATTCACATCTGTAAACAAAATAAACTAAGTATTATGTTATGAAGCAGGTATAAAAAAAATATAGCTTTGTTAAAAATACTATTTCTTAATGCTTGATGGTTTAAGTAAAAAAAAACTTTTTACTTTCTAATTTTTAGCACAGTTTTAAAAATTTGTTCTGTACTGCTTTCAATATTTTTTTTCTTACTTAGTAATTTAAATTCTTTAGCTTTGTTTATTACTTTTTTTAGTTGATTCTAGTTTTTCTAAAGTTATAAACTACTGTCTTATCAACAGGTAAACTTTCTATGGCTATTTCTTCTTTTCACAACATTGTAGCATAACATTTTTTGAATGCAAGTATTCACTATTAAAAAATATACAAGGTTCATTCAAAAAAAAGTTTAAATTATATTATTGATAGAGTTTAAACTTGACTGAAAAGTTTTTTTCATTTTTTTTTCATTTGTAGCTCATTATAGTTTTGATTAAGTTGGGTATGCAACTCGATGACCGAGAGGTCTTTTTGCGTATCCAGGTCCTTGAACCAAAAAAAATTGAGCAATTTTTCGTTTTTTTTCAATAAACCACTTATATCTTTTAACTTTTTTTATGATCGCTGATCAGTCATATAGATTTTTTTTTAAACATGTTTTTATCGTAAGCAATAGTTTGGAATTTTTATAGTAAACATAGAAATTACATAAACATAATATAACTATTTATATCTTGTTTCACAAGCATCAATATTTAGCTATTTTTTAGAAAAATACTTTTCTAGTTTTACTCATTAAACAGTACATAAAACACAGTTGATTAAAAACAAGTAAAAACTTAAACTCTAATTAATAAAACTGCTTACTATTATTTGATAACAATAATTTTTCACTTCTTATAAAAAATATTTTTTAGATTTTTGCTGTATGACAAAACCTTTTATACTTTAAAAATTAAGTACAAAACATTAAACTTAAAACTTTCTTACTAACAAAATCTATAAAAAAAAGTAAGCTATTATAAAATAAATAAAACGGGATTATGCAAAACCAACTTAATTTTTTTTATTACATAAAAAAGTTTCAATAAACTAAAAACAACATGTTTGTACAAGCATTACTTTATAAATAACTTTTTCAGTTTATAGAATTACTGATAATATCAATTTTTAACAAATTCAACTTAGTTTGTTATTAATACTTTCTACAAGACTTCGAAGTTTTACATGGCTAAGAAAATTTAAATTAGTTTATTGAAAATAAAAATCTTAAAAAATATTTTGGAAAATTTTTGCCAAAAGCTAGGACTTAATGGGTTTAAAAAGGAGTCCTAATCCTAATATTAGCTAGAAAGTTGACACGCAAATCTAAGTGTAAAAGCTGAAAGACCACAAGATCGGGTATTACCCACAACCAAACAGCTAAAGTCATATTTATTTTTGCAGGGACGTTTGAGTTTGTGCAATATTAACTCAACTCTGCTTAGTCGGTACAGAGTAGGTTTACAATAAAAAAGTTTTGATATTTCTAACGTGTTCTAAGTATTTTTTAATTATACATTCGTTTTTTATTCTTATTTGAATAGTCACGTACTAGAACTTGTATTTTTTGTTTATACTTTATCTTTTAGCTGTTCAGTTATTCATTTTATCTGACTTGACTCATTAAAAATAGTATAGTAAGTTACCGTAGCTTTTTTTCTAAATATAAAATTTATAGTTTTCTTTCTTAGTTTATTTTTACGTTCGACAGTGTCTTCAAGAGATTTTTTACTGATAACCTAAAATAAATATATATAATTTTATGATTCGAATTTATATAATATTTTTTTATTATCTAATCACCTGAGTTAATTGTTTTGTCAAAAATGGCACTTTTGTTTAGTATTTTGTAATATGTATAAAATGTTTGTAATCATTAATCAAATGATATGATTTATTTCATGATTTAACTTAAACATAATCAAAATACTTATTGAATTAGTTTTAAGTCGCAAGAGTTCAGCTACAAAATTTTAATTTTAATAGTTATTATACTTTAATTAAATTTACTCACCGAGTTTCAAGTGATTATCATTAACTTTTATTAAAACTAGCTTTGTTTTTTTGTTTATTTTTATTAAGAAGTACTTTATTTTGCTTATTTAACTCGCAAAATAAAAGCAGAAAACTTTGTTATGTACACTAATTGACTTAATAGTAAGAAATTGATATGAAGTCATTTTTCATAATATAAAAAACAAGTTTTGTACAGAAAATTTTTTTTAAATAACATAAAAAACGTCTATAGTTATGATAAATTTAATACTTTTAAAAATTGCTTTTGTAAAAGCGATATATTATATGTAAACTAAGATCAAAACTATTTTTATCATTGGGAAAAATTATTAGATTAAAAATTAATGAAACCAAAAATTATTCAATATATAATACTTACTCAAGTAAAAGTGTTTTAAAATACATACTTATAACATTTCAAAAGCTTTTTTTATGATGTTACCATGAAAGAAATTGTAAGGCTTATATAGATAAAGTAAAAACAACTGATAATATATTAAGCTTTCTAAACACAATATGTACTAGATAACCGGTTTATTTTTACTGCAAAGAAACAGTTTCTTATCAAACATCACATAATAGCTACACTTTTTTTTAGAAGTTAATAAACATAAGTATGAGTAAAACAACGATATTACAAAAATAACTAACAATTTTAATAAACTTTAGCAACTTAAAAATAAGCGCATGTATATTATGATAAGTCGCTCAAGACAAAATAATAATAAAAAAGTACAAAATCTCAGTTAGAAATATAAATGCAGAATTTTTAAACAGCACCATTAATGGTTCCTGCATAAGAAACAGATTTGTAGTTTTTTGTAATGGGTTTTACCCGATTCTTTGCATACTTAAGGGTCCCTGCAGAAGAAGTGTTCTTTTTGATGTCCGTATCTTGGAAAGTTGTTTCTTTCACTCTCTCCGTTCTTGTCTTGTCGTAGAACTTTCCTTCGACATTCTTTTCCCATATTGACCCGTCAAATCCCAGTTCCTTACAAAATTTCCTGTGTGAAAGATGTTCATTTTTAAGTTACTGGTATAAAATAAATATAAATTTAAAACTTTTCAAATTAAAAATTCAGTTTTTAAACAAAAACTAATATATATAGATAAACATAAAACATAGGAAAATGTTAAAAGTTTCAATAGTCTTTGTCCAAAATGTTTGCAAGCGTGCTAAAAAACATTTTAAAAACATCAGTCAACTCTTATAATATTTTAAAACACAGAATTAAACATAATTTTTGTCAACTATTGTTAGCTTAGAAAATGTAAAAAGTTAGAGACTTCTAAACGAGTTTTAAATCTACCAGGTGATCAAAAATATCAACTGAATGTAAATGATATCTATAAAAATTAAAGATTGTGCAATCAAAACTAAGAAATTTTTTTTACCCTAGTAGCATTTTCAATTAAGCAAAGTATAAAAAAATAAAATTAATAGAAAGCCAAAGTCAATAAATTTTTAATGTTAATAGTTATAGATTTCCTTACTAACTGATACTTGAAAAAATATTACTTTAAACGTTTAAATGTTATAGTAGATGAATACATTGTTTTATTTTTAGTTATTTGCTTTAATTAAAAAAACCGTAGTTTAGTATCAAAACGTGTAAAAATGTCTTAGATAGTTTTCAATTAAAAAAAAGTAAAGTTAATTAAGATTACAAATTTTAATAACTGCTTATCATTATTTCACGTTTGCAAATAAACATGCAATATAAGAGACTTTGATATATATACGTATATATATGTATATAAAGTGTCTTATGTACAACTTAAAAACTTTAAATAAAATGTTTTAGTTGTTTATCAAACTGTTTACCCGCGTTCTTCTTTAGTTTCATAACCGCTAGGCCCCTCCATTAAAACTTTTCCAAAACTTTCACAATGAGCTTTTGAGTCGTCCCAAGTCAGCTAAGCTCCTTTTTGTTTTACGTAAAGTTACCATTATTAGTTATGATGGTTATAATGCTTATTACACACTAAAGAAAACATTACAGTACTTGAGTTGTCAGCTTTACCTTTCACTTTTTTAAGATGTTGATTTAAAACATGTTTATACAAATAAAGTTTGAAGCATCTTACAAGCTTAAAATTTGAAACCTACTATACTTTTTTTAAATGATTATTCTAAATAAGTGTTAGGTTAGTTTATAGATTAAATTATTTGCTAAAACTAAGCTAAGTTTCAAACAGATAATTTGGTTTTAGAGCGAGCTTAAAGTATTTTATAAGCTTATGTTTTTCAATTTCTTTAAACTTTAAACAAAAAAAAAATTGTTTTTGTTCATAAACTTCGTAAGTCTATACAAGTTATACCAACTTACTTTCACAAGTAAGTGATGAAATTAGGATAAATATTTTCTTTTATACAGTGTCTTGTGGTGTTTCCACTGGGAAGATAGTACATATTGCAACTTAATGTGAAAGTTGTTTTATCCGCTACGAAAACTGGATCTGGGTGCGGGGAGCTTGGTATACCGTCTACTTGACAACCTGTTAAACATTTTTTTTATTATGCTGCCTTTTAAACCTATTTAAAATGTAGACTATAAAAAGATCAGTGTAAACAAATATGTTTTCAAACAATTATGTACTTCACGGGAGTCTATTTATAACGAATAAGTAGTTTAAGATTCTAATAAAATCTCTGTGAAATTAAATCTGTTTATTAAACTTTACAATAAAATACTTATACTAAACATAAAATAAAATGTTGCATTATATTAAATAGTAATAATATCAAACTAAATTATATTTACATTAAACGTTATTATAAATTTTCATATATTTCTGGGAAATTACTAAAAAACATTTTTCAAATTAAACATATATAAAAAAAATTTAAAGTTTAACATTCAACAGAAATTGATCTTTTATTAATTTTGTAAAAAAAAATAGAATGAAAAATAAACATTTTACTATATAACATCAATACTAACTATAAAGCTTTCGTATCTTATCATCGATAATGCCATTTATCAGCGACTGCTTCTCGAACCGCGACTTTGCAATTCTTAAACTTATTTTGTCGAAACTCCGCAACTGATCAATGACATTTTTGTTGCCGGCGATATTATTCTTGTTCACTTTCAATCTCCTTCTAATTTCACTGATCTCTCCCGCAGTTAGTTGGTCTATTTCGCTTTTTGAGTTATCTTCGAATAAACTTTTAGTCAGTGCCAGATTTTGTGAAGTGTAAGTGCCATTGTTGTCACATTTCAAACTAATTTGGCAAGTTTGACTTTTGACCGTGACCAGAAAAACCAAACTGATTAAAACGAAGCAGAGTTTGTTCACCATTATATTTGTTGTCATTAAAATATGAACTAACTAACCAAGCACTCAACGTCTTGCTTTTATACTTTTTTTATCACATGATTAAAAGCTGTATTAAAGTTTTATGTAAACGTTCGTGTGAAATACAGTTTGTGAAAATGTTGTTGTCTGAATTGAACCTTTGTGACACAGCCGTGTTTTTATTTTATAACTTGTTAACAATAACTTTCTGATAACTAAATAGTTATAAACATTGCAGTCATAAAAACAATGTAGCTATCATCTTTTCAACTGTGTTTTATCAACTATAAAAGCATACTAAATTCAAATCGTGTAAAACAGTTTAGCTATGAATAAAGGTGTATTTAATGTATTTTATATTACAAAAATAATTATACTAAAAAAATAAATAACGACAAAAATTTTTAATACTACAAAAAACCCTAAAATTTAATCATTAATGTACGATTATAAAAACTAAAGTTAATAAAAAATAAAATAAGAGTAGGTTTATATTTCATATAACTAAGTTTATTAGAAATATATTTTTTGTTTATTAAATATTGTCTACAGCAATTTGTACCTTTTTACCTTTAAAAAATGTTTGCGCTACTATGAACGAAGTGCCTAGAGTCGACGTTCTTTAAAACTTACTAAAGTAACAAGAATTTTAAACTTTTAGTTATCATTTAGTTATTTTAAAATAAAAAAGTTTGAAAACAAAGTTAAATATTTTATTAATATCTAAACTTATACATTAAAAAAGTTTATTTAAAACTGCCGTAACATTTGCAATTAAATTAGTTTACTATAAGCTAACAATTTAGTTAGCAGAATTTGTTAAACATATTTTCAAATTTTATAGTTTAAATTATACAAAATATAAGGTTTTTTATTCTAGCTAACTTTAAGCTAGTATTTGAGATTTAAGAAAGTGCTTTACACTGTAAATAAACACCATTTAGTTTATATTAATAAAGTTTTCTTTGTGTTTTATTTATTATTAGCTGCAATTTTCTCACTAACTTCATTGTTTATTTACAAGTTTTGTCACAAATACAATTTTATTGTTTAATGTATTTTTTTTACTTATTAAAATCAAAAATAACTAAAGATTTTTTTAACAATAAAAAAGGATATGAAAATTTAAAAAAAATTGTGTTAAAAGCTTGATTGAGGTTTAAATAAAGCTAATAATGTGTTTTGCACAAAAATATAACATACTATACAGCTTTGTTGGAAACAAAAACTAAATAGCATTTGTTTAATACTAATTTTTTGTTCTTTAAATTACACCACAAGTTTTAACGAAGAATATCATTAAAACCATTAATGTTAACTACAAATAGTTCGCAATAGTAAAAGATCGTATTACAAGTTTTTAAATGTTAGAGAATGGTTATATTTTAAAACACTTGTAAAATATATTTTAAAACTTCAAACATTATTAGCTTTAAATTGAATACATAACAAGTATAAAACACTCTCTAAAGTTTTTTGTGACAGATTAATACGTATTTCTCTAATTTAAATCAGAAACTTACAGCAAAACAGAACATAAAATTATGAATAATATCTACGAAAGAAGCTGTATCGGTCAAACTTCGAGGCATTTCAAAACCAGGATAAAGGAGCATTTAACTGCTTGCGTATTGAAATTTATTGAAGAAGAACCTGAAATTAACTAAAAACGCAGCTAAAAGATCTTCAGTTGCAGAACATTTGATAAGTAATAAAGATTTTGCTAGGAAATATGAGAAATCTAGATTTTAAAAACTCATCATTGTTAAAATGTTTTTGATCTTGTAAAGTTAGAGGCTATCTGTATATTTTTAAAGAAACCACAATTGTGAAAACAAAAAGAATTTGATTACAAAGTGTCTTTATTTACTTAAATTGTCCATTTTGTTTCCGTTGGTAGTATTTTAGTTTAATTAATGACTACTTTACACTGATTATTTATTGCGCTAATTACTTTGCTAATTTTAAGTTTTTTGTTTTTAGGAAAAAAACTATAAATAAATTTAAGTTCTGTTCTACTGTAAGTTTCTGATAAAAAGTAGTGATATACGTATTAAACTGTCACAATAATATTTTTTCTTAGCTTATACTTATTTTTATTTTAAACATTGTATATCTAAGAACAAAAAGTTTAAGAAACTTCAAACAATTTTTTGATCATTACGTGATAATAGAAGCGTCAGTACATTAAAAGTAATATGTTATTTACTGACAGATGTTTTTTTAATATACTTTACATGTGATATCAGTTTTAAAGTCAATAAAACATTATTGTTAAACCTTACATCTGTTTCGTTAGTAGAAAAAATGTTTTATATTCAAAAGAAGAGGCAAAGTTATATACTTTAAAATACTAAACACTTAATGATATCAGTAAATTTATGTAGTTAATTATCAAAAAAAAAATTACTCAAATTAATTTAAATTAACACAAACTATTTGTTTATGCAGAATATTTACGTGCAAAAACTTGTTTGAAAACATGTTTTTAATCAAAGAACTTATCTTATGTACAGTTAAGTCGTTTAAGTACAAAGTTATAGTTTTTGACACCTTAATGCTGCAAACCAGTATTTTCAAAAATAGTGTGATTATATTTGTACAATACTTCTTTTAAAGTAACTAAAAATGACTTATTTTCAACTGCACTTTAAGTTTAATTGATTTAATACTAACATTCCCTATTTTATTGTTTATTGATCGACAAAAAAACGCTCAATAAGTTGATCCTAGGACCAGGTGTACGAAAAACCTTTCGGTCATCAAGCTTTTGGATACCTTTTCATGTCTTGTCCAGGACAAAGATTAGCTTGTGTGTTTGCTTTTTGTTAAAAGTAGTTCTTTTAAAACTTATTTTCAAAAACTTACTTCTATACCTAAACTACGTAGAAATGCAAATTTTATAATGATAGGGTCTACTTAACTAAGATTAAACCAGAAGTATCAATGTAAACACTTATTGTTTCTGTCTTAACTCAATACTTAAAAATTAGTAACATTTTATAAAAGTAAGTCTACTTTTTGAATTTTGTGAATTTTATTTAAAAAAGAATATAGATTATATTGAAACTTTCACAAAAACAGTTAGACATTTTATGTGGACTTCAGTTGTTTCATTAAGAAATAAGCTTTAAGAATCAGCTAATAATTGTCCTGGACATGACTTTAAACTGTATCCTGGTGTATGACTCGATAACCGAAAGGTTTTTGCGTACACCAGGTCCTTGTACCAAATTATTGAGCGCTTTTTTTTCGTTCAATAAACAATATAGATAATAAGAATTAAACTTGAAATCTTAACTAATTTAATTTAACTTTGAAAAAACTTTTGATAACTTCCAGTTAAAATTACGTAATCCATGAAAAATTTTATTGTTGCATCAGTTTTACAGCCCTGAACAAGATGTTAAACTGTATCTATGGTGTATGACTCGAATACCGAAGGTTTTTGTACACCAGGTCCAGAGATCAAACTTTGTAAGCATTTTTTTTTGTCGATCAATAAACAAACAACAATGAATCAGATTATGATTAAAACTACATTGGAAATAACATACAAACACAAAACATAGTAAAAACATGTGTAAAATATTTCCACGACATCTCAACCTTTTGTAAACAAAAAAATGAAACATTTAAGTATGATAGTTGAGGTAGCTCACCCTATCACGTCATCACACGTCGCCGGAGACGTGCACCAATTGCTTTCAAAGTGCATTATTTTTGTTTTTATGTTTACAATTTAAATTTATAATAGAAAAACTTAT
Organism: Thalia democratica; assembly: GCF_965202585.1. NCBI lineage: Eukaryota > Metazoa > Chordata > Thaliacea > Salpida > Salpidae > Thalia > Thalia democratica. The sequence goes on along the minus strand of NC_139167.1, from coordinate 37,445,166 downwards.
AAATTAGCATTTTTAAGTTTAAAAGTGTCTGGATGCAGTTTTTTTTGACATATAAGTCTAAAAAAGCCTGTTTTTTCTATTACGTTACTATACATTTGAGCTTTAAAAACAATTTATACTTTTTTGTTATCACAACTTCTTAACTAAGTTTATTCAAACGAAAAAAACCAACCATTACATTAGTACTATAAAACTTATTACTATACACTTCCAATACTTTGTTATTTTTATGTTTGTTATTTTAAAAACAGTGAAAGCTAAAATCTAGTTAAAGAAAAGTTCAGTTGTTGTTTTGTGTACACTTGTTAGCTAAACAAAACCACTACAATTAAAGTCAGTATGTTACTTTATTTTAACTGTTATCTAAGAAATATGTTTTATTTTGTTATTATTAAAAATTAGTACATATTTACTTTTAAAAACATAGCTAACAAACTAGTTTAATGATTTGATAATTTTGAAACTTCTCGTCTTCTTTACTTTAAGCTTAAGATCAATGGATTCATAATAAAATAGTTCGTAAACGGAAAATAATTGCGATTCTTAGTTGAATTACAATGCAGAGTTTTTTTTTATATTCTAGTTACTATATTTATATTTTTTAGAGAAAAAACGCTTATAATTTTAGTTAATAATTTTGAAATATCATTATTGTAAAGTGTTGCTAAAGTTTTTTATGAACCTAAAACTTTTGGATTTAAAGAGGTCTGTAAAATTTTAAAGTATGTCATCAATTGGTATTTTAAAACAAAGACTGTAAAAGAACTTTCAGCTTTAAACGTGATTTAATTAAACTTAAACTACCAACGTTGTGTTAAAGTCTTCTTATTTCAAAATAAAATCATTGTCAGGGTTTGTGCTTCTGTAAAAAGTTTAAAACAGTATTTGCACTTATTCTTGCTATAAGATAAAACTTGTATACTTGAATAAATCTTTATTCTATTATTATAAGTGTATTATGTATTATATCAACCCAATATGAATTCTAAACACCAAATATTTTGTTTTCACAACTTAAGTTTTACAACAGTTTTTATTTTCCTATCTAACAAAGCTACTTTAATTTTTTGTTTTTTGTTCCTATTCATTATTAAAAATTTGAGAGAAAATTTAAATATTCTTTTTTAAAACGTTTCTGAATTTAGCATACACAAGTTTGTATTAGATTTACTTGTTTTAAAACTACATTGTAGTAGAAAATAAATCTTCATTTTACTAGTAATAGCTGTAAATCTTAAATACTATAAAGCATTTACAAATTAAACTATCGTTTTAATACAATTTTATTAACAATAAAACACCTCAAGCATATAAATAACTAAAAAACTTCAAACATATAAATTTTCAAAGAATGAACAAATGGTATATAAATAAAAAACTTAACTTACCATATGTATAACTTAAACGAAAATAAATCAGTAATCATTTTATTATTTAATAAAACTAAAGTCTTCATTAAACCAAGGCCTAGCATTCTACCTGAAAATGTTCACAACAATCTCTGCGGATTCAGCATCTTTGTTTTCACTTTGGTATTTTTTCACGAAATCAACTACTGGGATGTCTTTCGTGCCTGGACCAAAGAAGCGGAGCGAGGTATAAGAAAACCAGAAATTCATAAAACTTTTTTAATTTATCAAAGTTCAAACTGATATACTTATTCTGACAAGCTCGAGAAATACTTACACATTAAATTTTAATACTTAAAAGTAAACAAAGCGTATGCAATTCAAATACCATCTTTTTTTTAATAAGTACTTGAGCCGTTTCTTTGAGTGTCGATTTTTTTTGTGTTCATTAAAAAATAATCTATTTGTAACCAAACAAAACTTTTATATTCAATATTCTGTATATTTCAAGGTCTTTGAATATTTTTTTACTAATAAGTAATTGTACCTTAAAATGTTTTAGTATTAAATATAATAAAAGTTGCAACCAAACAAAAGTATAGATTTGATAAGTTTATACTTTCTTCTTTTACAGCTTAGAAACTATAAATAGCTTTTTCTAAAAACTCAAAAAAATATTCAAATAAATAATACTACCAATTTTTAGCAAGAATGTATTCACAGTGCGACACTCGCTGTTTTTCTCTACAAAAATTAAATTGTTTAACAATTTTAATTGCTGTAATTGTTAAAATTTTAATTTGTTAAACTATTTTGTACCAACTTTCATTTTCACTGATTTATAAGGTGGGCGATACCGGAATCTTCAGCTTCAACACCACTGTTTTTGTTTGAATTCAAACAATGTTAGTTCCTATTATATTTTCTATGTAACTAAAAATAGAAAAATTACGTCGTCATATTTTTCTAGAAAATTTTTATACTAGTTAAGTTTTATCGAAGACAGTTACAACAAAACTTATAAAGCACACAAGGTTGTAAACTACCTCTATTTCTTATCTGGTCTAAAAAACTAAAACTTTTGTTTTAATCGACCAATTTTTGAAAAAAAGCTCTTCCTTGAGAAATAACGATATTTTAGATTGTTTTTTCAGTTGATCTGGGCTACAACTTGTATCAGAACGAACAGTAAAAAATTAAATAAAGTGATAGTTTTCCGCTAGAAACTTCCAACTTAGTAATTATTGCCTAAATTTTATTTAAAAGAAAATTATCAACGTTGCATAGTATTTATTAAAAAAACAAAAGTACAATCGTATACTTATCAATAGAGGTAAAATAAGAATACTTAAACTAATATGCAGTGTAAGATAAACTTTTTTTCTTAGTACATACTCATATTTAAAATAGTAAACATACAGTATGTCAAACATTTAAAATTTTGTTATTAAACGTTTGCATACCATCATTGTAATTGTCTTGTCATAGTTTTATAAACAACTTGTATCTTAATCATCTTGAATTTTTTTTTTTCGTATTTTTGAGCTAGTCGCTAAATAGGCTTTATGAAATGTTTTAAAGAAAGTCATCGACCGTAAATGTTGTTCTTTTGAACTCAATAGAAAACTTATACTCTACAGTGCTAATTATTATTTTTTAAATTGTTTGTAATCTCTTCATAAGTATACGTTACAAAAAACAATCCCGTGAACTTGTTTTTTATTCAAATTACAAAACCTCAGTTACGAAAATTTATCTTTTTTGTTGTTGTAAATACTGTAAGAACTAATAAACCTAATAATATAAAACCAATGCAGTTATTATGTACTTTTAAATTTTTACTTCTAAAATACAATCTTATTTAAACCATTTATTTTAAACAATAAAGTCTATATCAATAAAATTTTACCAAGTTTTATTTTAACTTTGTACGCTTTTGTATAAAATTTCCAGAAGTTTCAACTGCCAAGTCACTGTTGAATTAATCCATGCTTTCTCTATTACATGATTTCATACATTCTAGTAAGTATTTCCGTTACGAAACACATCGCGCCTACTTCATACCTGCTCATCATTTTAATTTAAACACTTTTCTTCACATGCGGTATTTTGAGTTTCAACCTCTCTTAACACCATTAGCGGTTGCAGCTGATACTTTGAACTGTTTGTTTTGTAACATTCTATCTTGAAGCATCGTACTTTCCAGTTTAGGTGGTAAAAAATTAAGTTTATTTAAGTTTTGTAAGGTCTGTAACAACTGTTTTTTGTATCCAAAACTAAACTAAACAGTGATTTTTGTATAATAAACATGAAAAAAACGAATTTTTTGTACTAATTGTTGACCAGCTTCCGACGCAGATTTGATCGATGATATTATTATTTGATCGCATAAATTATTTTTCAAAGTCACTAAAGCAAAAAATTTTTAATTTTTACACTAAATGTCTATGTTTTTTTTTATTTAGAAAAAAAACTGTTTAGTTTCTTTTAACATTGCATGTCGAAGAAACTACTTTGCTTGACCGACCGCATCATCATTATGATTACTTTAAAGTTTACATTGTTTTGCGTTTGTTGCAAGTACACTATTTGTAAAAAAAAATAGTGAAAGTAATAGTTTTCATTTTAAAATTATGTTTAACTTTTAGCTTCATACTAACAAAAAGTTTACTTTTAAACTTATAAATGTTTGTTGGTAGGAAATTTTAAAAATAATAAACCATAAACAAGTTCTAAAAATATTTCAGTGCGACTAGAACTTTGAATCTGTTTTTGTTTTATGTTTTAAGATTTTTCTTAGCAAAATATAATTTGCGCATCATTATAGTAAAACGAAAGAGATTAATATATAGTACTATATTATTGTACTTCAACATAAAAAACATATTTTATAACTCTAACACAAAGTTATAAAAACTAGTTCGACGAAAATAAAATGTTGTGTGTATGTAATCTAATAATTTTCTTTTACTCTTAATTTCTCATCAAAACTGAGTGATATATTTTTATGTTGTATGTACTGTTTGTTTTTTTTTACTCATTTAAACTTTTAGAAAAACGTTTTCAATACAAAAAATTTAAACATTTATTTGACACTTCAAAAATTTATTTCAAAAAGTACACAAGACTCAAATTTCATAACAATATACATGTCATGCTTAACTCATCATTTGTTTACTAAGCAATAAAAACAAGAATAAAGTTTCAAGTATAGCTTATATAGTGAAAATGTAATCAATGTAAAAGTAATAATGATAGAGCAAAGGATAATTAATAATACATAAGTACTTCTAATTACAATGCAACTGAAAAATATATACGACACAAGAACCAATTTTTGACATCTGTTTATAGAAAAAAAAAATTACTGGAAGCTATTTAAACTTTCATTCATTTTGTAGTATGAAAAGAAAGACAAATTAGATAAGAACGCTATCCCATCGAGCACATAAAATATGTTCAAGAGAATTATTTGCTGATGAAATAAATTAGATAAAATTGATACTAAATAAAAATGACTATCAACAAGGACTTTTAAATGAAATATTTAATTTACACCTTAAAAGTTTAAACAAAATAAAGTCAGTAGGGCCGGAGAAATGTTCGATTACTTTATTATTACCTTATTTCAATAAGAACTCAAAAATTATAAAGAGAAACATCAACCAAATAATAAGTAAACCTTATCACTTAGCAAAACCGAGAGTTATTTTCTTATCCAGACCAATGATTACACCTGGGGGCAAAGACCCGACATCAGAATATAAAAATAAGTATGGTAGTTTACTAGTTTAACTGCTTCTGTGAAGATAGTTATGTCGGAATGACATCAAGGCAATTTGGCAAAAGGTTAAAGGAGCATATTCCAAAAAGTATTGATGAATTTTGTAAAACGAGTAATAAGGAAAACAAATCTATCAGAGTAGTAAATGCTTCAAAAAGATCTGCTATTGCAGAACACTTAGTTAATAAGCTTGATTGTGCAAGTACAAAAATTGTTTTAACATGTTAGATTTAATTAAGCTTTATGTATTTTAATAACAAAACCTAAATTGTGTAAACATAAAAACTTCGAATGTACTGTTTTTTAGTTTTCATAAGTTGTTACGTATGGTTTTTATTTATTTTTAGCTGCATTGTAATTAGAAGTACTTATGCATTATTAATTATCCTTTGCTCTATCATTATTACTATTACATTGATTACATTTTCACTATATAAGCTAGATTTTAAACTTTATTAATATTTTTATTGCTTAGTAAACAACTGATGAGTTAAGCGAGAAATGTATATTGTTATGAAATTTGAGTGTGGTGTATTTTTTAAAACAAAAAAAATAGTTACAAATTTTTTTAATGTTGTAACCTGTATAAAAAAATTAAAAAACTTCTTTAAATTTGTTTTATAATTTATTTGTAGAAAAAAAGTAAAATAAAAGTACTTATTAGTTGACATATATTTTGCAACTATCATTATATTACTTAAATCTAGAATTACACAGAACAAAAATGACTTGATCGTTTGTTTGGAGTTTTGAGAACATAAAACTTATACTTGATATGTATTCAAATGCAGTTATTTTTTTAGTTTTAATTATTCAAGATTTAATTAAGTTTAAAAAGTGTACACCATCGAAATAAAACAGCTTTACTTAATCGATTTAGAAAGTATTCTAGTTTGAAAACCTAAACAGAAGGTTTGATTTATGGGATTACACATAAATAACGTAATTTAAGTTTTTTTTTCAATATTGCGTTCAAAACCAACTTTGTGTGTTCTGCTTATTTAAAATAAACATTTTTACAAAACCGATTGAAATTCTTGAGTGATGAATTTTAATTTGAAACAGCTTCTGTTTTTAGACAAAGTAGAAAGCCTGGGGGTAAACTGATTCTGTATAAAAATTCCTGACTAATTAACACAACATTTTTATAATCGTATATACATACATATAGTTCAAAATGAAACTTTCGATGTTGACTGTTTTTCCATAGCTGTCGCCGTAAGTATGGCTGGTAAGTTTTTAGTTATGAACTAAAAAATTAAGTTAATTATATGTAATACTGGTTAGACTATCGAACTTGTATTAGCAAATTTAGTTTTGTGCATACAAAACTGTGCACATAAAGCTTAATAAAATTTAACTTAATGCATTTTGTCGTACATGTATATATAAAATTTATTATTAAGTATATAACAGTTTTATAAAATTCAATTATCACTATAGTAGTTTATAATCTAGTTAGTTTTATAAACTTTATGCATATAAGTGTTTAACCTACTTTTAATCCGCATTAAGTGGAGTTTTACGTGTATAAGTGTGGACATGCTTCTAAGTTTTAAAGAATAATTTATTTGTATGAAAATTTCGACGACTAACAACAAAAAAGGTTTACACGCCACAAAAATCGCTATGTATTTGTCTAATTTTTATAAAGCGGTAACGTTTTATAGAAAATAAATTAAAATAATCATTAGTTTTAATATATAGCATTCAATTAGGTATCAACGACTAGGCTTTAATTTAAAACAAAGTAATTTCAATAAAAGTTTAAACAAAGCACATTTTAGAGCACTGTAAAATGTTATCTTTTAATTTAATTACAAAGCATACGTTTTTAATCAAGTTTAAACTACGTTAATATGATATAGGTTTGATTAGGTAAAAACTAACTAAATGTATTTACTTTTAAAAAGAGAACCAATATACATATTTTTTCAAAAATTTGTTTGGCGAACTCTTTTAATTAATTTGAATAAAACAAAATTATTTTTATTTAGAAAATTGACGAGCTCTTTGAGCGAAACTTAATTTGACGAAATAATTTTTGAAAATCAAAAGTATAAATTTAAAATGCTGAAGGATAAAAATATAGATAAATTAAAGTTTATAAAAATTTTCTTCTAGTCAAACTAAAACAAGACTAATTTCAAAAGTATAAGGTTTTAATATTTTGAAATAAACTTACGTTTACGAAAGCAAACTTTTAATTTTTATAGTTGATTGTATTACGTTTCTAATTAAAGAAGATAATTTCTACATTCTTTTATGAGTGTATTTTACTAAAAAAGTAGCTCTTTTGCTATTTGTTATAAATTGTAACAGCCATAGTCTAATAAGTATCATAAGAACTGTAACACATTAAACAATTATCAACTTCTTAGTTTTCAATGTTGTATAAAGAAGACATATACTGAAGCGATTTTTTATCAAATAGTTTTAAAATGTTTTTTATAAACAAATAGAATAAAACTTCAGATACACCAGAAAATTCAAACCCATTTGGACAAGGACGTTTCCTAACATTGTCCGGTTACTGCAGAAGTTATTTTTATTTATACTATTTTAAGCAATCTAGTAATAGAATTTTTAGCGAATTATCTAAAAATAAATGTTTTATTTATATGAAATTTATTGTAACAAAAAAATAATAATCATTGCTTGTTGAAATGTTTACTGTTTGAAAACAAAATAAAGTTTGTGGAAAAAGATGTTGGAAACCTTAAATAGCATTAATAACTAAACCTTTTTGTATGTAGTTAATAATGAGTTTTAAAAACCATTGTACAATTAAGTAAGAAAATTTGTCGTTCACTTAAACTTGTTTACAACATTGCTTGGTAAAAATAAGTCACAATAAGTTTCTTAGGTTTATAAAAAATTTTATATCACTTTAATTAAATCTGAATACTCTTAAATGTTTTCTTTTTTTAATTTAAGTGTTTATAAGTTAAATCATTGCAAAATAAATCGTGTAAAGTTTTGAATTTATAACAGAGCGACGCTCAAACATAGAAATTTTAAAACTTTTCATTTAGTTTTTTCTTTTAAAGCCTTAAAACATATATCTCATTTTAAAAGTCAAGTTTCTGTTTCTGTAAACGTACTTAATTTTATTTTTCCTGTATTTTTAAGCAGTATAGTTAAATTTTTTTTTTTAGGATGTGAAGAGGTAGGTTGCAGAGCAACATCTTGTCCAATGTGGGCTGACAAGGGTTACTGTACCCATGAAAAATTTGGGGCTTGGATGAGAGACAACTGTCCAATCTCTTGCAAGGCTGATTGTTGCGATGGCAACCAGTAAACATTCTTAATGATCTGATTCATATTCTCAATTTTGAAAATTTTGTGCTTAACTTTTGTTATGTTTACAATGATAATAAATATTAGATATTTAAAAAGAACACTTGATTGTTTTTTAATTTCAAGTAGTATTCTATGTTTGTGATATAACAATAAACTAATTTAGTTTAACTATTGATGGTGTTATGTATATATATTTCTACTATTAAATATACAAACTACTTTTTGTAGTTACGTAACATATTGTTTTGGGAAAATAAATTTAACTTTTACGAAATTAAATTTAACTTAAGAATGGCAGTAAACTTTTGTAGGCAAAAAACTTTTAAACCATGGTTTCAAATTTATTTTCTTAAACGCTCCCTTAGAAGAAATTTAAAAGTACTCGCACTAAATTTTTAGATATCGCCCCTTTATGAAACAATTACCAACTTACTTTTTCGCTACAATGCCAATGAACGCGCATTTAGAGTCAAAATCTCCCTAATGGGTGATATTGCCAATTTCGGGAAACCCTGCCGCAGATAGTATAAATGTTTATCAATTATGTATAAATAAGTTGTTTATTTAAAAAAATAATTTAGTCACTCTTTCAAATTAAAAAATTACTGATTGCTTCTACTAAACCGTTAGTTATTGTCGTTTTTACCTTTTCTATATCATTTCTATAATTTTTTTGAACTTTCTGAAAAACTAGTTCTACAGAATAAAGTTTCATTTGTTTTCATATAACGCAAGAAAATTCAAGTTTAGTCGTATAAGTAGCTTGAAATTTAATATTTGAACTGAGATTTCGTATAGGTAGATTTTTTTTACAACGTTCTCATTCCTAGTGTTCAATTAAAATATTTAAACAATAACATTGTGTTTTTTTAACAGAATATCTGTATAAAACTGTTTTTACTAATTAATGGTATTATAATAATTAAATTTTATAAGTTTATTCGCTAGTGAAACTACATAAAACTTAAAACATTTAGGATTCTTATCTTAAATTAAAAAATAGAACCGGATTCGGCTGGATCTTAAATTTAAAAAAAGATAATCCGGCCGGATCCTAAAAAGTGGATCCGGTAGATCACTAGTTATTTTACACATTAGAAATAAACAGTTATTTATAATAAAACTTAAAAACTACATTTAGGTTAAACTTTTTTGATATTCAGATAAACTACTAAGGATCCTAATGGTACTTTTTCACTATTATTCAAAAAGTAAGTTATACTTGGTCTTATATTTACATATTGTATATATATATATACAATATGTAAATATAAGACCAAGTATGACTTACTTTTTCAAGATCTTTTTACTTAAGATCAACAATTTTATAAGATCAAACAGTAATTTAATACAATGGAAAAACACTTATGAGGTATTGAAGTGGTTCAATAGCTTAAGCAATAAATCAACTTCAAGGTTTATCAAATTTGATATAGTGAGCTTTTATCCAGCCATCTCAGCAACAATTTTGGAAAACTCCTTCAAATTTGCTGCAGGCCTAACTAAAATCACGGAGAATGAAAAAGAGCTAATCAGACATTGCTGCAAATCAGTACTGTTCCACGAGGTTGAACCATGGTCGAAAAAGCATAACAAGAACAGCTTTGATGTACCAATGGGAAGCTTTCATGGCGCAGAAATTTGCGAACTGGTTGGCCTATATATTTTAAATATATTGAAGAATGAAAAAATCTTTAGAGATGGTAACTTTGGTATATACCGTGACGATGGTTTAGCAGTGGTGGACATTCTAACGGGGCCAGATATGGAGAGAAAAGTCAAACATCTAAGAAAAGTCTTTAAAAACGTTGGTTTTGATGTCACCATCGAAGCCAATCTGTTTGTAACAGACTTTTTAGATGTAACTTTAGATCTTAAAAATGAAAGCCATAAGCCGTATAGAAAACCAAATGCGCATATGGTTTATGTGAATAGCAAGTCAAACCATCCAGAGCATGTGTTAAAACACATACCGGTCGCAGTGAATAACCGCCTCCAGAAGATTTCTAGCAGTCAAAGCATTTTTAAGGAAACAACCCAAAAATACCAGGAAGCTATAAGAGAAAGTGGGTACGATCACGAGTTAGCCTATAGCCACAAAAGCGAGAAGGGTAAGAACAAGAAAAGAAGGAGAAGAAGTATTTTATATTTCATTGCTCCATTCTGCAAAAGTGTGGCAACACGGGTTGGGAAGCGCTTCCTAGAGATTGTGGACAAAAACTTTACTGAAGACCATCCATATTGTAAAGTTTTTAACAGAAAGACACTAAAAGTGTCCTATTCCTGCATGCCAAACATGAAACAACTTATAATGGCACACAATCGAAAGATGTTAGACACGCAGGACAAAGAGAGGCGAATGTGTGACTGCAAAAAACAAGAATGCCCGGTAAATGGAAGTTTCCTAATGGAAAATATTATATATAAAGCGACAGTCATAACTGAAAATCAGACTAAGTTTTATGTTGGGTCGACTGGACTATCGTTCAAGAATCGCTACACAAAGCACAAGTACAGCTTCAAACACGAAAAACATAAAAATACGACAACATTATCGCAGTATATTTTGGAACTAAAAAATTACAAAGTCAATTTTTAAATTCAGTGGGAAATATTAACAAGAACGAAAAATAAGTATAATCAAAAAAACGGATGTAAATTGTGCAATGCGGAAAAAATCGAAATTTTAAAAGTTTAAAAATCTGAATCTCTAAACAAAAGAAACGAATAACAAACTGGCTGCATACATTATCGAAAACAATTTATCTAAAAACTCTGTTAATAATTTTGTCTAAAAATAACTATCTATTCTATTATTACGTAATACCTAATTTTGCAGAAACAGCTGTCCCAAGCAAAAGTTTATTTTGTGTATTTTAGTTCTATATATATAGAAATATAAACCTACCAACTACGCTAAGTTTACTACTATTTAAGCTATTGCTTAAATAGTTATATAGAAATAAAGCAAGGAAATTCTTACAAAAAAATATATATTGTTACACGTAAACTTATTTACATATATAAGTAAAAACATTTATACCAAAAGATTTGATTCAATTGTGAAATTATAAAAAGACAAGTTTTTGAGTCTATATAAAGTTTATTCTCATTGCAAGTACAACGAAAATTAAGTGTGAAATTTCACTCTCGACCAATTAGATCACTCCATATCTTCGTGGTCGTCATGACAACCCTCAGTCTTGCAAGTGACTGGACAGTTGTCTCTCATCCACGATCCAAATGATTCATGGGTACAGTAACCCTTGGCAGCCCACATTGGACAAGAGTTTGCTCTGCAGCCAACTTCCTGACACACTGTTAAAGAATTTGAAATTTTAAAACTATAACTATATCAACTAAGTGTTTATACTAAACCTAACAACTATGAAATAAAAAGTTGAGTACAAGTAAAAATATTTAACTTTGTCGTTTGACGATATAAGAACTAAATGTATTTTCATGTTCAAAAAATATATTTTGTTAAAAAATGTTGTAAAAACCCAACTTTATCTTTTTCAGTTTTTTGATAAAAGTTACTAGATTTCACTGAGAAAGTTTAGAAAGTTTAAATAAGTTCAATAGAATGTTTCGGTAAAAAAAAAACTGTTGCTCTAGTAACTTATTAAAAGTTAATTTATAAAACGAAATCAAAAATTTATTTTAAGTAATAATGTTCAAAAAATTAAATTTTTCTTAAAAACGAAAAACAAAAATAGTTAGTTTACTTAATTTATACTTATTAAACAAAGCCATTACTTTAACAAACTTCACTTAACTGTTATAAAATTAAGATTTAAACCAAGTTACAAACAATGTAGGAAATTAACTAACTCCTGCAGTAGCCACTTAGTGTGAGAAATTTTCCCTCACCGCATGGGTTAGAGTTCTCTGGCGCCTCCATGTGGGCATCCCTACGCATGCGAGCTGTGCAAAAGGTTTATATTGATATGTTTTTAAAACTTTTAATATTTTACAAGCTCACTAAAGATGTATTAGAATCAATTATTACTGTTTAATTTTGAAAGCATTTTTTTGAACTACGCCAAAAAATTCTTTTATGAAAATCTTTTTAGTTTCTATGATGGCCTATGGCTAACTTTAGAAAGTCTAAACCTAAATCATTCTTACTTTTTAACCAAGTGTACTTAATGTAAAGAATCTTGTTTTTAATATAAGGATACTAATTTCGTATTCGTTTAAACTTTATAACAATGGTCAAACATAAAATAAATCATACAACTAATATTTTCTATCTTCAACTGTATTCATTTTCTACCCGTTTTGTAATTCTATGTGAAATTTTGAAAAACAAAACAAAAAAAAATTGAATAGTACTTACTAGCTTCAAGTGTTTTAAATTCAATGATGTCTATACAAAACTGTCAGTTAATACGTTAGAATTTAAAACTTAGGTTTAGCGTATTTATTGTTTTACAGTTAAAGTATGTCATAACCAAAATATAGCTATATTAATATACACTTTTAACAAAAACTTACCAGCCATACTTACGGCGACAGCCATGATAAAAACGAGCAAAACTGAAAGTTTCATTTTGAAATGTATATACGATAAACGTCTACACTAGTTTGTTCAACTTAGCATGTCAACTGCAATTTTATACAGAATCAAACTGGCCCCAGGCTTTTTGTTAAATCTAAAAACGGAAATATTTCCTAGGAATTAGTACTCACGTGAAAAGTTTTATTCAGTAAATGTCGCAATTATCCTATCGTTCAAAATTAGATAAACAAGTTACTCTATAGTGTTGCAATTTAATTCATTGCACGCGATAAAGAAGTAGTACTAGAACAATAATTCTACTACAAAAGATTTATAAGAATATATACTAAAAAAGTTTTTAAGTTGTTTTATGTGCTTTCTTTTAAGTTGGAATTTCTAAAAGTACATGTGCTCAACATTTTGCTTTAAAACCTATATTGGGCACAAAATATCATAACACATTATTAATATAAAGATTTCTTATATACTTTTTAAATGGTGCTAGCCTTAACTAAAAATGAAATAAAAAGCTTATTTAATCATTTTTTTAATAAATACAACATGTTTAAGCAATAGTTGATTTTAAGTCACATTCCAAAAAATTATTTTAAGTTTGAAACAGCTTACGTGCTTGTAACTTAAAAAAAATAATTTAAAAAAGTTGAATAAGTTGAAGAATATAAATAAAACTTTAAAACTTTTTCACAGTCCGAGATATTTTCACAATTTTTTTTTAGCTTTTTTGCATGTACAAAGCTATATATTGACTTGAAGTAGGTTTAACATATGTCTGTATAGATTTTATTTTTATATTAGACTTGTCATAAGTTTGTATTAGCTATTAACTACAGTTAAGTCATATAAAAAACACTTGCCAAAATGAGTTAAATTTATACTATGGTATACTGTCCACAATTATTTTCCTTTAAAAAAATACGTGTATACTTTTATTAAAGTATTGATTACCACACCATTTACTTAAAAAAATATTAGTTTTATATTTCATTTTTATTTTTAAAATTTACTTTTTAAAGTATACTTTATAACAAGTTTTTTACTGCATTCTAACACTATTTATATTTTTTTTATAAAAAGTTATTTTTAAGTCATAGTTTGAAATTATAAATCTTTTTTAAAACAAGTGCGGACGCAGGTAAAAAAAAAACAAATTAATTAAACTACGGTCAAGTATCGTAGGTTAGCGTTAGCGCATATAAGAAAGAAGTTTAGTAAATTTTTGTAGCATAAATTTAAAAAATCAACCATTAAATCTTAATAAATAAAGTTTAACAACTAATATTTGTTGTTAATTTAAATACCTTGATAGATTTACTTACATTATTAGATCTGCAGCTATACTTTATTATAATTTTAAATTACTATTAATCGTTTAACAACAAGTAATATAAGATTGTTCTATAATTTTACTAATCTAAATAAACAAACCACTAGATCGATTTTAGCTATGTTGCTAAGTTAAAGTTTGAATTAATGCGTTTCGTTTGTTATAGAATTGTTTTGTTAAATATGTTATATATATAAGCTCAAAAACTCTACATTTTATCTACAATTTATTAAATTTAGAACAAGTATACTAAACCTTGAAAAAAAACTTTTTAGTTAGATAATTACAATTTAAAACTTTTAACCAGTAAAAAACAAAAAGCTTGTACGATTTTTAAAGAGTAATTTTGACAGTTCAAATAATAACAGACTGATGCAGTTATAAAAGTTCATTAGCGGTTTATTGAAAAAAACGAAAAACTGCTCAAAATATTTTGGTTCAAGGACCTAAAAACACAAAAAGACTTCACGGTCATTATCCATTATTCATTGCAAGGTCATAGTTCAAATACGATTGATCGTATTGTTCTTGCGTGCAAACAGTTACAACACAATTGAGTAACTTGCTTTTTTTTTTGAAAAAAACGTTACAACATAAGCTGAAGGAAGCAATAAACGAAAACAACAAAATATGTAAAAGTTACAACCTTATATGCAATTTTTAGCCTGGGGCCAGTTTGATTCTGTATAAAAGTCCAATTGACATACTAAGTTGAACAAACTAGTGTAGACGTTTATCGTATATACATTTCAAAATGAAACTCTCAGTTTTGCTCGTTTTTATCATGGCTGTCGCCGTAAGTATGGCTGGTAAGTTTTTGTTAAGTACATGAGGTTTATAAAATCTAGATAACTTATAATAAATGAGTATATAAAATTCATAAAAAAAGTAATTATAAAATTTATTTTTAATCATTTTAAGTCACTTTTCATATAAATATGTGTTTAGCGTCAAACAACTTTAAAAATGTAAATTAAATCAATTTAAATTTTACAATTTTGTCATGGTAGTATTATAATGCTTTTATAAGCTTACGCTATGTATAACGTATAAAGCACTAAGTTAAATAATAACAGTTCATATCCTTGTGAAAACTAAATGTATATTTAACTTATTAATAAGGTCGTTAGTTGTTTAAGCGTTTGAAAGATATGAGTAAGAAATTATTGTAGAAAGAGTTTTTATATATGTTTTTTTTTTATAAATGGTTCTACCCTTGACTAGAAATAAAAGCTGTTTAAAACATACTTTAATTTAAGCAATATCAAATTTTAATAACAAATCCAAAACTAAGTAACTTATTTTAAGTTTGAACAACTTACGTGCTTCTTAATTACAAAAACTATGTCAAAAATATAAACAGATTAACAAAAAAAGTATACAAATTAGTTATTATTCGACATTTTGTTATGAAAAACCAAAACTTAATGTTTTAGCTTTTTGCGTGAAAAAAACTTATAAGCTTATATTTATCATGAACTTAAGCTTAACATATGTGTAGTGTAAAGGATCTTAAACTTATATGTATAGAATAAATTTTTTTAACGGAATAAAAAAGTCTAAGAGCACTTAAAAAATTATCCGTGTAAAAAAAATAGTCATGTTTGAGTTTTTATAATCTAAATGTTGACAAATTAAGTATTATTCTAAATCTAAAAAAATTCAAACAATTACTAATACAAACCTTTTGCACAGCTCGCATGCGTAGGGACGCCCACATGGAGGCGCCAGAGAACTCTAACCCATGCGGTGAGGGAAAATTTCTCACATTAAGTGGCTACTGCAGGAGTTAGTTAATTTCCTACATTGTTTGTAACTCGATTTAAATCTTAATTTTATAACTGTTAGTATAAAACAAGTTTCTTAAAGTAATTTTTTGTTAAATCAGTACAGATTATGTAAACAGAATGGCTGTGTTATGTTTTTGAATTTAAATTTTAAGTTTTTTTAAACATTAGAAAAAATAAAGTTTTAATTTTGTTTTGTATAAAAACTGGTACTTCTAATTTAGTAGCTTTAATCAAAAAAGTTAAAAACATAAAGTTGTGTTTATATAACAATTTTTGTTATAAAAAACTTTTTAATTATTTAAGCATAAAATACGTATCGTTGTTATTTCGTCAAAAAACACAGTTAAAGCCTTATATTTGTAGCAAAGTATTTATTTTTTTCATAGCTGTTAGGTTTAATCTAAAATTTTTATCTTCAACTTAATTCTATAATCTAAAAAATTAAATATTTTTCAACATATTTTATTTCATAGTTGTTAGGTTTAGTATAAACACTTAGTTGATATAGTTATAGTTTTAAAATTTCAAATTCTTTAACAGTGTGTCAGGAAGTTGGCTGCAGAGCAAACTCTTGTCCAATGTGGGCTGCCAAGGGTTACTGTACCCATGAATCATTTGGATCATGGATGAGAGACAACTGTCCAGTCACTTGCAAGACTGAGGGTTGTCATGACGACCACGAAGATATGGAGTGATCTAATTGGTCGAGAGTGAACATTTCACGCCTTATTTCCGTTGTACTTGCAATGAGAATAAACTTTATATAGACTAAAATACTTTATTGTTTTCTTATCTTACCGGAAAACGAATTTTAAGTTATAATAACTCTAATATATAACTAGCTACATTCTAACTACTTGTAGAATATTTTTTATTATTCATTCGATTTTACATTTTTAAGTAGTTACAAAGACTAAACTTTTAAGTATTTTTACCTTTAGTATTATATATTGTTGCTCTATCTACAGATCATTAGTTTTAATATAAAAATTAAAGAATATATTTATTCAATAAGAATAACTCTTTTTTACACAAAAAAACTAATATTTTAATTTTACTTGGCTTGTCAACAGAAAATATGTAGTGAATTACCCACTTTTTAACAACTTTTTTTTAATGTTCTACTTTCTTAAGGACTTTTTATATAGAAATTCGTAGAAAGTTTTATAGACTAAAAAGTTAGTTAAAGAAAAATTTAAAACTTGATTTAAACATACTTTCATCTTTTTATTGCGTTTAAAAGTTTTATAAGTTCTACAAAATTATTTCATATAAAATGAAGTCTGCAAGTAAAAAATTCATTAGTAACCTTTAAAAACATATTCATTAAGAAACATATAGTTTTAAAAATTTTTTAAATATAAAAGTAGAGTATTATTATACTTATTTGTTATAAAAGCTTAAAGTTTTAGTTAATTTTTTTTTACCAAGTTAATTTCTAACTTTAATGCTTTATTATACAAGTTAACATAGAATTTACTTTTATCAAATTTTGTTAGCAAAGCTTAAAATTTACCCTGAACTGTGTGTTTGCCCTTACTAAAACTTTTAGTAAACACTTAAACACACTTTTTTCAACTTTAATTTCTGGTTACCAAGCAGTTGTTAACGCTTTGCTATCTCATACTCTGTTCATAAAGCTTAAAGTCGTCACAAACAAAACGCAAAAAAATGTATTTTAGAACTGCAAAGATTACAAAAGCTTCATTTATAATGACTCTGCTTTTCAAGCAGTAACTTATTTTGGTTAGTTAATGATAAACATGCTTCGAATTTCGTGGTTAACAATTTAAATTAAACTCTTTAAAAAAAAAGAGATGGTTTATATCAACATGAAAAAAAACTTGCTTTTGCAAAACCAAAGCAGCTTAAATTTTAAAATATGGTATTAATATTTTCAGTGAGGCTAATCCGCGTTGACATACAATTACGCTAACAAAATACCTTGGAAATATTTGATGATAAACACAAGTGAGTAGCGGATATAATTAACATTATTAAAGAGATTGACAAAAACATTTTTCCAAAACTTGATAAGTTTTGCGTAGTGGTGTATTTAAGAAAACAGTCTATTAGGGCAAAACTATGAGATTTTATATGATATATTTAAGTTTCCTTGGATGGATCAGCTAGCGATTTTGACAAATTGAGTAAGTTTAAAAAGTTTTTTACTACAAGAATAGGTTTTTAAAAAAGAATTGAAACAATAAAGTGTCAATATTATTAAACTTACTGGTTCTGTAAGACCGTGGATGTATGGATGGTCTTCAAAACTCAATAAACCACAAGTTCCTCTAGGTTGTGAACGGAACTTCCGTTTAAATCAGAGTCAAACCTTGTTTTAAAGTATATAAGTTTACCTAAAAACTTATTTCAAATACAGTTAAGCTAATAAGTATCAACAACAGCTGTTTTAAAAGCAAAAAAATTTTCAGCTATTAAAAGTGTTGTTGAAAAATGTGTGTGAATAAACTTCAATAAGTAAATGATTTATATAATTCAAATACATACTTTTATATACCCCATAATAAATAAATTCTCTAAACAATAGTATATTCTTCATATTTTAAAGTCTTTTAAGCTAACAAAAAAAATACTCTAAAATTTTAAAATATCTGCTAATTCACTTTAAAATGCCTAGACATTCTATTAGTCGTCTCTGGTATAAGTAACATTTTTACCTATGTTATGTGCCTAAATATGTATAGTTTAAAAATATACATAAATATAGTCATACAGTGTAAACAATCGAAAATGACAATAGTAGAAAAATAAACCATTAGAAGGGATGCCACTGGTTTTTGAAAAATTTTCTCCAGGTAATTAAAATTTCCTCCAGGTTTTTAAAAACACACGTTGTTGGGTCGTTTAAATCTTTTTTTAGTTTTAAATCAAGTTTAAGGTAACAAGAAAACTGTGTTAAATAATGTAACAATATTGAAAAGATATTGTAAAACTAGTTTAAGTGTGTATTTTGACTAAAAAAAACTTGATGATTACAAAAAATTTACCTATATAATAGATTTTTAGTGTCAAATCGAAATTTTACTGCTTAACATGTAATTTTTAATTACTTGTTTTTCCAAGTTTTTTAGTGATTTTGTTCAAAGTTTCAGGTTTTTTTCAAAATTTTTCAAATTCCAGGATTTTTTAGCCCAAATAATCAAATTCCAAGTTTTTCCAGGTTTTTTGGCAAACCTGGATTAAAAACACAAATTAAGTTGTTTTATCAATGTTTGTCAAAACAGCACTTTTAGAAACAAAAACTTTATTATATTAATTAAGGTTATAATTTATCTTTAAATTAATAATTAAAATTTTGGTTTTTTCATGAATAAAATTTTTAAAGTTGAAAATTAAGTTTGTTAATTAATAAAAAGATACATAATTCAGCTAAACTATTAATTAATCGTAAACAAATGTAAAAAACTATTAAGTATTATTTTTAATTAGTTGTCAGTAAAAATACACAAAATACATTAAAAACTTGTTAGAAGTTATATTAAACATTATTAATGTATTAGTTTATTAAACGACAAAAAAGCGCTCAAAAAAATTTTGTTCAAGAACCTTCTGTTCAAAAAGCATTTTAGTTATCGCATCGTACTGGACTTTTCCAGTAAGTTACTTAGTGTAAAAGACACCGTGTCACTGACAAAATTAGACTTAAAAGAAGATTCAAGAAGTAAACAAACATCTGGCAAATTCAAGAGACATGCTCGACCATTCATCCTTGTCTGTATCATAACAAAAAGCCACCAAACTATTTTTGCCTATAACAATTATCTTGTTTCCAAAAGAAGTAGTTTTGACAAAGTTAAACATTTCTGTGGGTATTTCCGGTGACTTCAGAATCACAAACTTCTTGCAATCGTTATCAAAAACTTCAAACTGAGACTTGCCATTTCCAATCACAAACAGCTTGTTTTTAGCAACAACGAGGCTGTGGTAATACTTGCCTTCATTCATGCTTGGCATCGGTGACCATTTATTGCTTTCACGGTTGTACGACTCGACGGACTTCAATATTCCAAAACATTCGTCGACCCCTCCGAATCCTCCGCACACGACGAGATCTCCTCCGAAAACTCCGCAAGCCGCAACCGATCTTTCCTCGTTCATCGGGGCGAACTCTTTCCACTCGTAGCTTTTCGTGTCGCATTGCAAGCAGGAGTTGGTGGAGTAGGGTATGGTGAAAGCTCTGCCGGGAGTTTCCACGGTCGCCAGCATTATTCCTCCGATGAGTATTATTTTACCTTCGTACGCGCAAGCGCAGTACCTGACACGGCTGTCGCAAGCGTCAGCCACTTTACTCCAGGTGCGAGTTGTAAATGAAAACTTCTCAACGGAGCGCACGCACGTGGAATCTAGCGCTTTGGTACCCCCGAGCAAAAAAGCTTGTTTGCCTAAACAAACAGCCTTGGGGTCGATTCTTTTTACCACCGACCCCGGGTATAAAAAGTTGTTGTGTTCTATGCTGATTGTGAAACAGCTCCGCATAAAGCTCAAAGTTGTTTTGGCCAGATGCGTAAGTTTGTACATTTTTGAAATTTCATAGAAAAAGTTAAGTTTGTAATGGTGTTTTTGAATATCTATTTTGTTTATGATTTCATCGCTTATGTTAACATCTAGCTCGTAATTGAGCATAAGTTTATTGAGTTTCAGCCGTGAACCAAATCCATGATATTCGAATTCCGAGTCAACTGAAAATAAAGCTCAGTTAATATATTTACTTTAATTTAGATCTCCTATTTACGCTGCTTAACATGGCAATCTATTATCATTACTTTAAACAAATGTAATAATTTACACAAATAGAACAAGCAAATACTTTTTTTTGCTTTTAAACTTTATTTTTAAGAAAATAAAGTTAAAAAGCAAAAAATATAAGTCCATAAATTTTACTAAAGTTAATTATCTACATTTTTTAATCTGTAAATACCAGCTAAGAATAACTCAAGTACGAAATTTTTCTTACCTTGTTTTAAAAAAGCTTGAAGACTTTTGGGTACGGTAACTTTCTGTAGAGACAATTTTTGTTTTTCAAAGTAATTTTCAGCATTTCGCTTGAACAACCTTAAAAGTTCAAGCTCAACTAAACTGTGGTCACTCATTTTAATATTAAGTTAACTGAAAAAAAAGAAGTATTGAATGCATATTAGTTAATTTATTTGTATTTTAATAAACTTTAGTTGTAACTTCTATTTATATGTAGTAGTATTATAGGTAAAAAATGCTTAGAACACAATTTTTTTTAATGTGCGCATTGTTTTGTTTAAAGTATATTTTACCATGAATGTAAAATATATGTATAATTTGGAAACCAAATGAATAATAGTGCTCAATCTTGAAATAGAGAGCTAAGTTAATTAATAATTTATTGACAAAAACTGCAACCTTACTAACCCAGTTTCACCTAAAAAAGGATCTTCAGAGTTAGGTGATCACCTAACTCTGAAGATCCTTTTTTAGGTGAAACCGGGTTAGTAAGGTTGCAATTTTTGTCAATAAATTATTAATTAATGTAAAAGAGAGATTGAAGATTTTATATAATAGTTTTAAAAAAGACGAGTGTGAAGTTAGCTTGGTAACGTTTTTCAAGAATATTTAAAAAATGTCCAAACTTTAGATCCAATTATTTTCCTTGTATTAATAGCTAAATAAACCTTTTTTTTTAATTCTAGAGAACGGTCCTTTGTGTTTAATTTAATAAAAAAAATCTATTGGATTGGGGCTTGACTTTTAGTGTTGGACCCCTTAGAAAAAATGAGTTTTTTTACCTATTTTTACTTAACTCGAATTTAAAAAAAAAAAAAAATTCAATATTCATATTTATTAGTTAATAATTTCCGTACAACACTTTTTTTTTCCAACTGTTAATATTTTGTACTATTTAGCCTTATTCTAGAATTCGTAATTCCAGAATAAGGCCAACTAGTACGAAATATGAGTTTTGTTGTTAATTTTCACTTAGCTCGAATTAAAAAATAAAAAAGTTATTTTTTTTCTTTTTTTATATGTGAATAATGTTATTCAGATTTAATTTTTTTCAACTGTTAATATTTTGTTTTATTTGGCCTTATTTCGGAATTAGGAAATCTAGAATAAGGCTAAATAGTACAAAATATTAACAGTTGGAAAAAAAAAGTGTTGTACAGAATTTACTAACTAATAAATATGTATATTAAAATTTAAAAAAATAATCTTTATTTTTTTTTTAATTCGAGCTAAGTAAAAATAGGTAAAAAAACTCATTTTTTCTAATGGGCCCTACACTAAAAGTCAAGCCCAAATGCAATAGATTTTTTTTACTAAATTTAACACCAAGGACCGTTCTCTAGAATTTAAAAAAAAAAAGTTTTTCTTAGCTATTAAGATAAGGAAAAATTGGATCTAAAGTTTAGACATTTTTTAAAAGTTCTTGAAAAACGTTACCAAGCTAACTTCACACTCGTTTTAAAAAGCTACAACTTTTAGTAATTTATCTAAAAATTTCATTAAGCTAAATTAATTAATTTAACTAAAATATATAACTGAACATTATCTTGTAGACCAGGGACCTGTTTTGTCTCAATTCCATGTGCCTTTTCGACCCGGAAAAAACTAAAAAAGAAAGGAATAAGGCTTAGATAAAACATTAAAAACCGTGCTTAAGTAAAAATCTGACATGTATCCATAGAAATTGTTATGTATTTTTATTAAATATTAACTATGAATTTTGAATACATAAACATAAGATTTTATTATAATTTCATTGCTTGCTACTACTCAGCTGTAACAAAATTTAATTAAAATCTCATTGTTATGTCACAATTAAATTAAACCTATAAAAGGTAGCTTGAAAAATCTGCAAATCATTAGCACAAAAGTAGCAAATCATATTTGATAAGTCAGCAAAAAAAATATTTTTTAAGTTTAATCACTTAAACTTTTTTTTATGTTTGGGTAAGGTGAGCAAGGGATAAGGGTTAAAAAAATCAAGCATTAAAATAAAATTGCTGACTCAGCAAGTATGGAAGTAATTTGCTACTTTTATGCAAAACTTCGACGTTTTTCAGGCTACCCCTTTTAAGAGCTTTTTTGTGAAAAAAAAGTCTTACTAAACTACACAAAATTTTCAATTGAATAATACTAGCATAAGTAAATAAATATTGATTAAGCAGTTTTTTGAACTTTGTGTTTAAACTGCTATTTTACTTCAAAACAGTTCAACTTTAATTACTAAAGTTTAATAACAATTGTTTACTTGTAGAAATTATATGAAGTAAAGGTTTATTTCTTGTTTTGCAAAGCAATTACAAAAAGGGTATAGTAATCAAGATTCCTGCACAGGGGCACATTTTTACTGGTTTTTTGTGTCCTTGGCACCCCCTAAAAAAATAAAATAAAAAATTCACTCAAATAGATAAATAAAAACTTTGTTTAATACTAGTCTTTATGTATGTTAATAAATTTGAATGTGCTTTTTTGATTGTCTAAATTTTTCAATAAAGAATGTTAAATTCATAAAATTCAGGATTTAGAGATTTCTAAATTTTCAAACTTTGCTAGTGGAATCATTGTAATCAGCTGAAACATGCTTTTAACAAAATTCAGTTGTTATGTCAAAATTAAATCAAACTTGAAAAAATTTATTTTCCAAAGGAAACTTATTACTAAATTGCTTTGAAAATACCAAAAAAGATTATCACAATTATGCAACATTTTTGAACTAAAAAGTTAAACTTTACTTCAAAAATAATCAATGTTAGTTAATAAAGTTTAAATAAACTAACAAATTTAGAAAACAAATTTATGTGAAGTAAACTTTATTCTTATTTTCAGTTACATAGCAATTGAAATATGGGTTATATAAAACAGTATAAGTTACACAAGACAAACATTTTTAAAAACACTAAATATATTTCGAGCAATTCTTATCAGTAGAGTACAAAGCTAAGAAGTAATAAGGTTTTACAAACTTAATTATTATTATTAAACTTATGTTCCAATATATAAAAAATATTTCCCTAGGCTAATATCATGTTACTTTCAGAAAAACTTTAGATATTTTTTTTTTTTTTTCAAGTCTTGATTCTTAAAAATAAGAAAACACTGACAACGTCAATATAGTGACATTTCAACATTTTATTTAAATCTTATTTAAGTAAAAAAAATGTTTGTTTCATTTTATTACTGAAGTTTTATGCTAAAGTATTTTCATTAAAGAGTTTCCTATTTTTAAAATTGAATTTGAATGTTTAAAATAAACAATCCAATTAAAAAAGACATTTAGATAAAATTGGATAAAGTTCTAAGTTTAATAAAAAAAATTAAAGGATAGTATAATAACATCTAAAAATTATCAACAGCTAACAATAAACAGAAAGTTAACTTATAAACAATTGTTACAGTTTTATTTATGCCTTCTTAAATAAATAGCTAGTATTTCAGAGGTTAGTTATTTTAAGTTATCTAGTTTATATCAATTGAAAAATTAAAACAAATTTATTTTCAAACCTGATTTTTGAGAAGAACTTATATACTAAAACTTAAAGGAAAGATCACTCTAAATGTTTTAATATTAATTTTTATAAAATATACTTCAACTTACATTATAATTTAAAAATTCATCTAATTTATAAGTTTAAAACCAAGTTTAACATGTAAATTTTAAGAATTTTTCACTTTAATATTCTTGATAAACAAATAAATATACAAACTGAGTACATTAAACTTTTAAAATCTTATAGTAAGGTTGGCAGAAATATTTATAGTTTATTGGTCGAAAAAAAATACGCTCAAAACATTTGGTCCTAGGACCTGGTGCACGAAAAAACCTTTTGGTTGTTGAGTCGCACACCACGGATACCTTTTAACGTCTTGTCTAGGACAGAATTTCTGAAAACTGAGTACTTAAAAATAATTTGTTTCTTTTAATTTTGTATGTCATGCCCGAGTGATTTTTAATAGGCAACTTGATAAACAATGGCAACTCTACTTTATTTATATAAAAGTTAGTTTTACAGTAGCCGTTTAAGTTTAAAACAAAATATTGATATATATATATATATATTTAAGAACATCATTGTTATTTAAAATGATTTTATTATAATAAAAACTTTCTACCATACAATTTTTACATTATGAGATACTTATAAACCAAGTTGGAAAATAAAACACTTTTTGGTGTCTGTGAAATTTTTTACATGGTAGTTTTTGCCTAACTTTACCACAATATATGTTTATTTTTCTAATATCTACAACAACCACTCGAAAAAATAAGCAAATTTTTACAATGTTTTCTTAGCTTTAAAAGTTTAATAAATATTCTTTTTTTTTATGTACTTAAAGTACACTTTGAACATAATTTTATAGCTTAGTTCTTTGAACTTTATTAAGTTTTTATCTAAAATATGGTTGTATTTAATAAACTACTGTGCATGATTTAATTAACAAACTTGAAACTAAATAATTTTATTTTCGCTACATGCTAAAAATACAAAAGTCTAACATTGAAAAATACAGACATAAAATAAAAATTAAAATTAAAAGCAATCAATATGTAGATTTCAAACAGAAATTAATGTTTCCTTAAGAGTTAAACTCTTTAGCTTAAATATAATAAATATATTAACTTATAAATCTGGGTTTCTATGATTTGAAACAAGCAAAAACATCTAACTAAAAAAAGAAACTGTTAAAAAAAAGCTTATTACTAACAGCTAAGCTTTTTCAAACAGGGTAGCGTTTTTTTTTTTGTTCATGTTTTCTGTTGTAACTTTAAATAAAAAACTTTACCAAATGAAGTAAGTGGCTATTGTTATGTTACAGCACTTGGAAGTTAAAATGTGTGTAAAAGCATATTTTCAAAATGATAATATTAAAATACTTGGGGTGGACCTTTTTAATTTTGTTATTGATTTTTCGTCAAACAGAAGGTTTAAAAAAGAAATATTGTATATTTTTTGAACTGAGACAGATATTGTGGTAATTAGCTTAGCCATTTGTTTAAGAAATAATAGTTAAAACGGTGGAGAATTATACATATATATTTTAACTCAAATATTTAACTATTATATTCTATAAACAAAATTTACATTTATTATGTAGTGTACTATAAAGATTTTCCTTAAAATTCGAATTTTAACATTTAAATCTCTTCTGCTAACTAATTAGTTTTAGTATCAAACACTTTAGTTCAGGTTTTAAATAACATAAGTCATTATAAAAAATGTTTGGCATTAAACCTAGTATTAAAATAAAAATGACTTTCAAGCGTTTTGAAATGAATAATATTGAAGATATAAGGAAAATACCACTATAAAAATGTCTTGGTCGAGTAGTTGAAATGACATGGTAAGTTTTTATTGGAGTATATAAACCAAAAATGTAAAATGAAAAAAAAAACTCAGATATTTAAACTGAAATTATTATAGTAAAACATGTTCAGGAACAGGGGCGTGTCTAGGCTTCTTCAGGTGGGGTAGCACAAATTTTAAGTTTTTTTTTATTAGCTTTAAATATAACACTTAAGAAAATGAAGTAAGTGACTACTTTTATAATTTTTAAAGTATAATGTAAATTAAAATCTAAAATTTTAAAAAATAAATTATATAATTCTAAACTTAAAATTTCTAAATTATGCGTATAGCGTAATTTTATCTGTTGTAAATTCTATATTGTTTCCTAAACTTGGATGGTCTGTCGTCTATTTTCGACTAACTAAGGTCAAAAAAGTATAAATTTAGAATGTTAAGATTTGATAGATTGTTTATTGAAGAATAAAAAAAGCGCTAAAAAGTTTGGTATAAAAACCTGATCTACAGAATCTACAAAAAAATTTGGTTTTTAAGTCATACACCACAGAAGCAGTTTAATATTTTGTCCAGAATATTAAACATTGATAAGCAAACATTACTGACTAAACAGAACAGAAAACAAAATTCAATTAATAAGATATATTTCGAGCTATTCCCATCAGTAAAACACCAAGCTAGCATGAAATAAATTTTTTAAAGTTTATAGTATCAAAGTAAACAAAAAAGCAGTAGAAAGACAAAAGAATAACAATAATTAAAACCTAAATAAGTTTACTTACAAATAAGAGCAGCTGAAAATGTAATACTTTTATTGAACTTCAAATCCTGTTTTCTACTAAACTTAATTATACTTAATTTATAGTAGTGTTCTACCGGATCCAAACGTCGTATACTGCCAGATCTAGCCATAACTTTCTAAAATATGTATCTACCCAAATTTTATTTAAAGAAAATATTTTTATTCGGCCTGGGCTTGATCTTGATTTAAAAATAATATCTGGTTCAAACTAGACGTGAACTTAGATTAAAGTTCTCGATCTGGCAAAACTTTGTGTCAATAACAAATTTGTTTTTGAACATGTGAAAATATGGTCTAATGGTAAAGAACTAGTTCATGAGCAAAAATAATTAGAGACAGAGTTCTTGGCAGACTTTGTTTTTTTCTGAACCTCTTTTCTATGTCCTTAACAGTTTTTACCTAAACTTGGTGCAAAACAAAGGTTAAGAAATTAAAGATTTCTAATATTGACCATTTGTATTTTTTTTTCCATATTTTATAAACTAATGTTTACAGATTTTTGTAGCGTACCATTTTATAAAGAATAGCAGATCTGTTTGATAAAGTTTTCTTAAAATCCTGGTAAGACGTTGAACTGTTACTGTGATGTATGCCTAAATACAAGAAAAGTGCAATTTTTGTCATGTTAAAAAGAATTGTTTTGATTGATCTCATCAAGTCAACTAGAACAGTAATAAAATTATCTTTAAATGGTATAAGAGGTATGTTGTTATAATTACATGGATAGTACTATAAACTCTTCATAATTAAATGTTATTTATTAACAGCTATTTATACTAAAATCTACATTATATTAACTATACACAACAACTGAGTAGAGGGATCTTCGGTTATAAAACTACAAAAAATATAATAACAAAAAATGTGCTTTAATTAACAAACTTACATAAAATCTCAGATTTTAAAAATAAGAAACCTAACAACTTATAAAACTTAAGTTAATAGTAGTTAAGAGGTCTACATAATATTTTTTGAAATTGTAGAACTAAAATATTATATATTTGAATCAAACTAAAAAAAAAACTAACTAAAGACAAATAAATATAGTTCAAACTAAAAACTATTATTGTAAACACTTAAACAATATTAAACTGACATAAAGTTCTACAAGACATAAGCCTAACTGTTGTTCTTAAAATAATGCTTTTGCAGAATTCAAACAGGTAACTTTTGGTGATCTTACACTAAAACTTTGACTAGATTATAAGTATTTGTTATTTATGCTTGTATGCACTTTTACAGCATTTTTATAAGACGCATTCTTATTGGCTAATTTAGTAACACTCGACATTCAACCAATTAAAGCTCAACATTCAAACAGTTATAAAGAAATGTTAAAGATGCAATTCCATTATATTTTCTCTTTTTACTTTTTGACCAGATAATTACTCCACTCCACTACTTTTCTTTTTCTTTCTTGCTAGAAGATAATCTAAGTTTTACTTTTCTTCTTCTTTCTTCCTGACGGAATGTCAAGGAAAAGTATTTGATCATAGTCAAACTGTGTAATTTTTTATAAATATTTTAGGTAAACAGCAAAAAAAAGAACAAAATAAAACATAAAAATTTAAACAAGTCATTAAACTGACTTTAAAGATGTATTTAAGTAGATTACCAATAAGACAACAATACATTTAAACCAACTGGTCTAGACTGTATATATTTTCGTCAATAGTTTTAAAAGTCTCTACAAACTTTTTTGGAGTTTTAAGCTTACATGTAACTTTAACAACGTGGTAAAAACTTTATATTAGCATTTTAATATTTAAATAAAAAAGAAAATGGAAATAACTTGTTTAATTAAAGATATCGCTCAATCCTCAAAACTATACAAATTGGTAGGTGTCAAAAATGCACGAAGGGACTTTGTTGCACGAAAGGTTGAAGGGTCACTTATGCCTAAAGACGCTTTTGAACGAAAGGTCACTTATGTACGAAGGGAATTTTTTACACGAAGACACTTTTGCACGAGTTGAATTTTTTTTTTTGTTATTGACATAATATTAATTTTTCATTTATTTTCCTTTTTTTTTTCTACTTTCACTGTTACTACTAACCCTTACCCTCCGTCGGTAACTTTTTTTTCTTCCTTTTTTATTTTATTTTATTTTTTTAATCAATAATTCTAATTTTGTTTAAACTAAATTTACTTTTTAAAGCTCTTATAAATTTGTTAATCATTAAACAAAAAATGTCATCTTATTTATAACATAAATCATTTGCACTTTATTTTTATTACAACTTATTTATTTAATATTAAAATCAAAACAATTAGTTTTTTTAATACTCGGTAAATAATTTACTAAAATAAAAGCAGCATAAGTTATAAATGATTTTTTATTTTTGGATCAGCTTGAAAAATAATTTAACCTACTTAGGGAATTCCTAAATTTATAAAACTCATGGATTTGTAAAATGCTACAAATATTGCATGAA
Organism: Thalia democratica; assembly: GCF_965202585.1. Lineage (NCBI taxonomy): Eukaryota > Metazoa > Chordata > Thaliacea > Salpida > Salpidae > Thalia > Thalia democratica. The sequence continues at coordinate 37,415,555 of NC_139167.1, read as the reverse complement.
ATTTTTTTTGGTTGAACTAAAAAATAAAAACTATAACCGTACCACCAAATCTAGTTAACACAAGTAGTGAATAAAGTGTTAACTTAGCTTAATTAGCATTTTTTGCAATTTTTAAAAAAATTCCAAACTTTAAATCCAATTATTTTCCTTATCTTTAAAGCTAACTAAGATTTTTATTTAATTTCTAAAGAACACTCCTTTTCCTTTAATTAAAAAAAAAACCCATTGGATTGGGTTTCGAATTTTTGAGTTGTGCCCCTTAGAAAAAATGATTATTTTGGTATTTTTACTCTAACTGATGTTTTAGCCAGAAATATATATTTTTTTAATATTCTTACTTTGCTGTGTTCTCAAGGGTTGTTGTCTTTTTGTTTCAAATTTCTGGTTTTTTAGTAATATATACAAATATGCCCAATTGTAAATTTCAAAAACCTTCAATATTTCTTTTATAAGGGATTTCATATTCAAATATTGATAGTTTTAGTAAAACGTGCATGGGTCACGTCTTACATAAAAACAGTTTAGATTTTAAAAAAAGCGTGGACCATTTTAAATAGTCATAATCAAGTGTATTAAAAAAAGTTAAATTTTTTTTTTTTGATTCAGTGACCATCATTAGAAAATTGAAGGTCTTTGAAAATTACAAACGGGAATATTTGTATATACTATTAAAATATTATAATTTTGGGAATCTTTAGCTGCTTTACTGTCAATGATATTGGTGTCTCTGCACAGTAAAGTCAAATAATGGTAGAAAACTTGGTCCTAATAAAGCAACTTAGTATGAATTTATTAAATATTTTTTACCTAGCCTGGAATAAAGTTTAAGTAACAGGGTTGCCACAAAACCTGAAATCCTGGAAAAACCTGGAATTTGACAGTTTAAGCTACAAAACTAGGAAAGACCTGGAGTTTGAAAAATTTTGACAAAAGAATCCAATTTTAACAAATATTACTACAAAATCTGAAATTTTTAACTAAAATCACTAAAAAACCCGGAGTTTTAAACAATTTTTACATGTTAGTTAGTAAAATTTTGATTTTGAACAAAAAATCTGTTATATAGATTTGAAAAATCTGTCATCATTAATTACTTTTTTATTAAAAAACTCATTTGAAATTGCCTTACAGTATCTTTTCAATGTTATTATACTACTTAACACAGTTTTTAAACTTTACTTTAAACTAGACCAAATAACATGCTCAAAAACCTCAAAGAATTTTCTCAAACTTAAGCCTTAATTAAAGCACTAAAATTTAAATTCATGTTATAGTTCGAGAAAATTTTACACAGAACCAACCTGTATATTGTTGACACTTTTTAATATTTCTTTAAGTTTATATTTTTTTTTTACTTGACATTTCTAAAAGACTTTCAAAAACATATCTTAAAAACTTTGAAAAAACATGTAAAATTTAATACTTAAATCAGCATCATGTTAGCAACAAGAACACACATCCAGACTAAGAAATTTTGTACAAAAATCATAATGCAGCATTTTAAAATGTCATAAATAATTTTTTGTTATCACCTAGCTTGATATTGACCACTATCAAGCTGAAATTGTATAGCAGGGTTTCCCAAACTTTTTTTGCAAATGGCCCCCTTTATAGAAAACTAAAAAGCAATGGCCCCCTTCAACAAAACACTAAAGACCTTTTTTTTCAAGTTTAATTAAAACCTGGAGTTTTAACAATTTTTACATGTTATATAATAAAATTTTGATTTGACACAAAATATACCTAACATATAGATAATAATTTTTTGTCATTATCAAACTTTTTTTATTAAAAAACACGTTTAAAGTAGCTTTACAGTATCTTTTCAATGTTGTTATACTATTGAACACAGTATATTACCTTTAGTTTAATTTCAAACTAGAAATAGATCCAAAAACGTGTACTTTTAAAAAACTTGAAAGAATTTTTGAAAACCTTGAGAAAATTTGACAAAAACCAGTGGCAACCCTGGATGTCTTTTTCAAACATGATTTTAGGCTAAAAAGCAATGTTTCTAACTCAATGTTCAATTGTAGTAAGAACGAGCTTAATACATAAAACTTAAAGCAATATAATCACTTTATTTTGTAAATAAAACGATGAAATATTTAAGTTTTATTAGTTTATGATAAATAAATTTAATTCTATTTATATACTTATATAGTTTGTTAAAAACAAATTATCTATTTAGAATGAACATATTAAGCTAAAAACATTGATTTTTAGTCTAAACTTATGGTAAAAAAAGACATAGAATGTAATTATGAATGTAAGGCTAACTATATAATTTAAGCTCAATGTTGGTGCAACATCATGCTAGGTAATAACCAAACTTTTTCTGGTTTTTTCATCTTTATTTTGTTATCTATTGTGTATCTTTATTAAAAACATGTAGTAATCACAGAAGAAAATTTCTAACTTAGACTTGTTATTAAGTACAGGGTTGCCACTTTACCTGGAAAAACCTGGAATTTGACAATTTAGGCAAAAATAACCTGGAAAAACTTGGAATTTGAGATATTTTGAAAAAAACCTGGAATTTTGACGAAAAACCCTGGAAAAACCTGGAATTTTAAATAATTTTAACATTTGCAGTAGTAAAATTTCAATTTGACACAAAAAATCTATCATATAAATTTTTTTTTGTCATCATCAAAAATTTTTTGATTAAAAAATACATTTAAAGTAACTTTACAGTATCTTTTCAATGTTTTTATACTATTAAACACAGTTTCTTGTATAGAAATTAGCTTAAAACTAAAAATAGACCCAAAAATGTGTACTTTTAAAAACCTGGAAGAAATTTGGAAAACCTGGAAAAAATTTGGAAAAAACGAGTGGCAACCCTGTAAGTATTTGATTTTTTGTCACTATCTAAGTAAAAGTTATATTAAATTGTTGTAAAGGATGAATGGTATTTAGGTAGTCTTCCTATTTTATTTAGGAATTTTTTTGATATTGGAAAATAAAAATTAGTTAAAAACCCATTGAAAATAACTGTCACAATTCTTTAAAAAAATACAAGGCATCTTTTGTTTATTAGAAAAACATATTCAACTTTGTTGAAAAATACTTACTTATAAAAAATATGAATTTATTCTTTCAAGACTTTGTTTTACAAACTAAGCTTTGGTCAAAGACCTCGTTAGTGCTAAAATAAATCTTTTTACCAGTAAGATATCTTAGATCTTATCAAAGAGAGTTTGTACTTAAGCTTAATTTAATAGGACCATAAACTTGATGTACAAGGGATTTAATCTCAACTAATATACAAAAGCCAGGCTATAAAAAGCAATTAATTTTTTTTCTTCTAATGTTCATGAGATCATCTTATAAACTTTTTTTTAAGTTTGTAAAAAAACCTAAGCTAAATTTAAGACCTTTTTTAAAATTCTTTAAAATAAGTGTAGAACAGATAACTTAACCAAGAATAATTCTTTATATGTACTATATATTTAAAATTATAAGATTGTTAAATAAAAATGACTTTTTTTTCAAGTCCTAGTTTATTTTACAAATTCCATGCATATATTAAAATAGTATAATGTAATCAAAATACTCCAAATTTTATAATTTTATACAACATTTATAAAAACAACAGTTAAAATCTACTGTACTTTTTGAGCCAAAACACACATTCATTTATGGCTTATTTTAAGATTTAACTAAACAAAAGCTAATAATTAGGAAATGTTAAAAAATAAATGTAAAAATTTAATTAGATTTTCATTTAGATGAGTTAAAAAAACTTAAAGACAAGTTTTAAATAGTATTTTATACAATATTATAGTAGATGATTATAATAATTGTGTATTAAAACATATTAATTTTTATTGTAAAATAACAAAGTTTTGTTAGTAAAAAAATTATCAGTGTATTTTACAGTCATGAAATAGTTATACTTTTTTCTAAAGTTATGAGTGTTAAACGTTTAATTTAAACTTATCTCTTAATTTAATGTAAATATGTTTTTAAGTTTTAGACTCAATTAATTTTATAATACTTTCTTTTTATAAGTCACATATTTTTTCTTAAACTTGTTGTAATTAAAACTACTATTAGTTAAACAGATTTAATTTAAATAACTATGAGTAATCAAAGCCGAAAAGTGAAGTTCTGGAGACCAGGGACTGAAGGACCAAAGGAAGAAGTTCTGCAGGAAAGAGGACAGCAGGAGATAGTGTACAACAAATGGGCCAACCTTTCAATAAGCAATCAGCGCAATAAACTGCCAATATTTAATTACAGGAACCACATACTTTACCTTTTGGAACATCACCAAACCTTGATCATTGTCGGTGAAACTGGGTCAGGGAAAAGCACTCAAGTTCCCCAGTACCTAATGGAATCAGGGTGGCTTTTTGACTCAAAGATTGTTGTTACTCAGCCAAGGAGAATTGCAGCAATCAACCTCGCGTCCAGAGTGGCCGAAGAATGCGGGTCCATACTTGGTGATGAAGTTGGATACGCTATCAGGTTTGAAGAATGCTGTGACCACAAAACAACCAAAATTAAGTATGTGACTGAAGGTATTTTACTCCGTGAAATGATGTCTGATCCCTTGTTGAAAAAGTACACCTGTGTAATGATAGACGAAGCTCATGAGAGAAACATAAACACAGACTTGTGTGTTGGCTTGCTGAAAAAAATTCAGCGCAAAAGAAAAGACCTGAGAGTGATTATTTCATCTGCAACTGCCTGCGCGGAAAAGTTTGAAGCTTTTTTTACAACAAAAGACAGCAAACCGGCGTTGCTTTCAGTTGAGGGCAGAAACTATCCGATTGAAGTTTTTTACAGTAAACACCCAGTGAGCGACTACTTGAAAGCAACATTTGACACTGTCATGCAAATTCACTTTTCAAATGAGGAAGGGGACATACTGGCCTTCTTGACGGGCCAGGACGAGGTTGAAAAAGTAGTTCAAATGCTGATAGACCACTTGAGAAACCTTCAGAGCGAAGGAAACAAGCGGCACTTGAAAGTATTGCCTTTGTACAGCACTTTGCCTCCTCAAGAACAAATGAAGGTGTTTGAAAAAAACAGCAGGAGGACCAGGCGCGTGATTGTCAGCACAAACATTGCAGAAACCTCTTTGACCATAGACAATGTAAACTTCATTGTGGATTGTGGCTTTGTGAAAATGAAGGTTTACAACCCAAAAACAGCAGTTGAGTCGTTGGTGGTCTGTGAAGCTTCGAAAGCGTCTCTTGAACAAAGAGCAGGTAGAGCTGGCCGTTGCAGGTAATTCAAGTTATCTTGTTTTGTAAATAATTAAAATTAAACATTTAATTTCAAAATTGCTTATTTTTTAACAACCAAGTTATGCAAAGTAAATATAAACTTGTTTTTATTTTTTTTATTGCATACTTTATTTTTTACCAAAACTGTTTGAACAGTTTGTAAAACATTTAGTATATGAATAAAAGACATAAGTTATATAATCTTGTTTTAGACTATTATTAAACAGTTTTAAAAACTGATATTCAGTATGATTTTTACTAAGAGTAACCTTTCAAAAGAGCTTTTTTAAATGTTAAGAATAAATTTCTTGAAGTTTTTTAAATCAAATACTTAAGAAAAAACATTTTTGAATACCATATTTTATGTTTTAAATTTTTTTGATTGTAATAAACTTTTTGTTAGATTTTTAAATAGTAATTTCAGGTAATCTAGCATTGCAATAATATCATTAGACTACCAATATATTTTCATTTTTTAGATATTATAAATTTATTGTAAAAAAGTATTAAATATTGATTAACTTTTAAATAAAACTTGTAATATGATAATTAAAATAGTACTAGTTTTTATTTTTTTAGTTTAATATCTTTTTGTTTTTAAACTTTCTTTTGTCACCAGTTTATAAAGGTTTTTAAGAATAGTATTCAAAATGTTATACACAATGTATATAAAAAAGTCCCTGAAGATAGTATGAAAATATTAGTTTATGTTTTAAACCATGTAAATTGTGTAATTTTATTTATTTGTAAATATTACTTAATTAGTTATATTTAGTTAAAATTAGAGCATTAGTAACATTTCTTAACATATAGGTTATATTTTAATTGATAGTTAAATTAAAATTGTTAGTTCAATATTTAAAGTTGTCTGACTTCTTTTATAAAATAGTTTTCTTAGTTTCTAGTAAGCATAGCTTACTTTTTTAACTTGCTTAAAAATGCTATTATCAGTCTTAGTAAAAATTTTTGTGATTTTTATAAATTTGAAACTGTCTGTGATTAAAGAAATAAAAAGGTTTTGTTATTTTTAAGTTACCGATTTGCTTTGATATATGTTTTTTAAGTATTTTAAACTTCACTTGATGCAAAAAAGTAAAAACATAAAGATTCAAGTTTAAATGGCCACTCTATCCTTTAATGTCCTGAGCCATTTTTACTAAAATTGTTTGAATGGTTTGTAAAGCATTAACTGTATAAATAAAAAAACATAACTTAGTTAATTTAGATTGAAAAGATAGTCAAAGAATTTAAAAATAATATGTTTAGTATAATTCTTACTGATAATTTTTTTTTGATGTGAAGAATTTTTTGATATTATATATGCTATAAATGGCTTATTAAAATTTCATGTTTTTAGTTTTAATATTTTTAAATAGATCTAAACTTCTTTAGAAAATATTTGTTTGTCATTTCATGTAGTATAAGATTTAAACGCTGTGCTTTGGTCTTCAACGACGACTTGTAAGTTTTTACAAAAACATATGTAAGCAGCTCTTGCAGTCTAGCATAAAAAACTGTTATTGTTATAATTTTCAAAACAGCTATAATTTAATATTAAGAAATAAATAAATTTCAGGAAATTTTCAGTTCTGTAGCAACTTGTAGGGAAAACTAAACTTAACAGTACCTTAACAGAACAGTACTTTTGTTTTATCTATAACTTGATGTTTTTTGAAAGATTATAAGTCCTCAAAAAATCTTATTGTAAACTATTTACAGTAAAAGAATAAAGTAAAATAGAAAGTAATTAATTTGATTATGTTATTTACTTTAAAAAATTAACTCTTGTCTTTACAAATTTGTAACCAGAATATTGTGTAATGACTTTTTTGAAACAAGTGTTTATATAGTTATGGTGTTTTTAATTTCCTCAAACTATTTTAATTTAAATAAAACTAGGGCATTATCACTAATGTTGATTTTATATTTAAATATAAGTTATGTAAAGTTGTTAGCTCAATGGCTAAAGTTGCCTAATGTTCTTTAAAATATTATTTTTCTTAGGTTTTTTACAAGCAACTCATACTCTTTTTCAACCCTCCAAACTTTATTATAGACAAGTTTAGTTGTTTAAAAGTATTCTGTGAATTTGTTGTACAATAAATTTCAACTTTTTTTTATAAATTACTGTTGTTCATAACATTCACTTAAGAATGTTATCATTTAAGCTGTATGTGATGAAAAACCACACTACCACTTAGCTAAATTTTCTTCCTTGTGTGTTCCATATCCACAAACATTAAAAAGGTTCTGTTTTCACAGGAACGGAAAGGTGTTCAGGCTGTTCCCTGAAAGCTGCGTGGATGCCCTCAACGAGTTCACCGCTCCGGAGATGCAGAGGAGCAACCTGGTGGGAGTCATCCTCCAGCTGAAAGCGCTCGGAGTCGACAACGTCCTCCGCTTCTCCTTCCTCTCGCCCCCTCCCGCCCAGTGCATGGTCCGCGCCCTGGAGCTCCTCTACGCGTTCGGCGCCGTCGACCCGGACGGGGCGCTGACCCGCGAAACCGGCAAAAAGATGGCCGAGTTCCCGCTGAGCCCCACGTTCGTGAAGCTGCTGCTCGACAGCGAAAAGTTCGGCTGCTCGGAGGAGATCGTCAGCATCGCCGCCCTGCTGCAAGTGCACCAGGTGTTCGTGGTTCCGAAGGGGAGCGAGCGGATGAAGGCCAAGATCGAGCAGAGGAAGTTCGCGGTGGCGGAGGGGGACCACGTGAGCCTGCTGAACGTGTACGAGGCGTTCGTGGGCGAGGGAAACAGGTCGAAGGGATGGTGCGGGTCGTACTACCTCAACTACAAGGGGCTGAAGCGGGCGGACAGGATCCGGCAGCAGCTGGTGAAGTACCTGAGCAGGTTCAACATAAAGCCGAAGTCGTGCGACGGGGACATTGAGGTGGTGCAGAAGTGCATCACTTCAGCGTTCTTCGCCAACGCGGCCAGGCTGCACAGCGACGGCACGTACAGGGGGCTGCACAACACCGAAGTGAAGCTGACCATCCATCCCACGTCGGTGCTGAGCGCCGAATCGCCGCCCAAGTGGATCGTCTTCAACGAGGTGATAGAAACTTCCAAGCTGTTCGCCAGGGACGTCACTGTCATAAAGCCCGAGTGGCTGACAGAATTAGCGCCCCATTTTTACCATGAAAACTTTGCTGACAGCTCTGTAAAGAGAGCAAAGTTTTAACGTTTTATTTTATTTTTTTGAAATCATATTCATGTATTTTTAAAGGTCAAGCTGCTTTCGCATCCTTGGAATTGTTACTTAGGAAATTTGTTTTAAAGTATAAAATTTTAATATTTTCTTCTAAATTTTTTGTTAATATTATTGTGTTTTATTTAAATTAGAACATTAATTACATTTACTAGTGTGTACTTGGTTGATCAGAGTTCTTAACCTAAAAAATCGTTGAAAACATTACTAACCTGTTTAACTGTATAAAAGCATTTATTAAGCATTATTTAAAATAAACGTTATATTAGATTATTATAAATCTTTATCAATTAAGTTTTTTTTAAATAATTACAATTTTCTTATTTATTTTACTGATTTAAATGTGCTATAAAAAAAAAAGTATGATCTTTTCTTTACTTTCTTAGCTCTTTTTTTTCTAAACAAAAATTGTTACCAACTAGATATTAAGTATATAAAACTATGGGAACAAAAAGTTCAGTGCTGAAACAAAGCAGTTCAACTGAAAATGATTTTGAAGGAGTTATAGTGGAAAATCAATCCGCTGATATTACTGGTGCTGATAAGAAAACTGAAGAAGAATTGATTCAAGAAAAACATCAAATATATTTGGTTAGCACCCTCTTAACAAAAATTGTTTTACATTATTGTCATAGTATATAGTCCAAAAAATTTCACACAAAACTTTGTTATCTACAAATATTTATTTATAAGAATTTTATATTTTATACACTCTTCAATAAGCATTTGTTACACAAAATTATAACTTTTCTAAGACATTATGTTTCGTTTTAAATATATTAAATTAAAGCTATTTAGTTTTCTTAGGGTATGTTTATGAGATTTAGTATTAAATCTGTCAAATTCTTAAAAAAAACATAAGCAGACCAATTTAAATAATGAATAATTTCACAGAACAACATGTTCAAGTTGAAAAGTTTGTTCAAAAAGTTAGACCCGAGCGTTCTTAATCAGTTTGGTAAAATTCAAGGAGAGCTAAAAGTGTCCTGCAAATACACACAGTCACTTCTGCTCGTTAAAGTAAGAACACTTTTTTAATAAGTTTATAAATATAAAACCTGGTATGGGCAACAAAATATTTTAAGAACTCGATATCAAATGTTGTTGATAAGTTTTTTTTTCCAATAAAACTGTTAAATAGGTGAAAACAAATTTACATGCAGATTTTTTGGGAAAGGGAACATGATTAAGAACTTATTATGTTCTTTGTATCATATTTTAGATTTTTATGTCAGCTTTTTTTTCTATATTATAAGTAATTGTTTATAAGGTAAAACTTTTTTTACATTATTTTTATTTATAAAAGCTAAAGTGTATTTTTACACTGATTAATAACTTTGTAGTTATCACTTAATGTTAAATTCGTACTTGTTTGTGAAAGTTTCAGATAAAAATGAATAAAGAAGAAGAAATTTTTTACTACCGATTTCTCTTAACTTTTGAAAACTTGCTAAAACTTATCTCTTCCTTGGTTTTTAAAGCAACTTAGCTTTAATTTTTAATAAATGTTCCTTGCAATATTAAGAACAACTAGTAGGAACAAAATTAATACTCCTTTCGAAAAACTGATTATTACTTTTTGAATATTAAACTGAGAAAAACTAGAAACTAAAAAAAACTGATTACGAATCAACATAAAATGTCTTGGAAATTTAAATTTTAGTAAAAGGACAACAGCAATGTTCTAAAACATTCAATTTCAAATCAGAAAAAAACTAGTATTTTTGGTTTATCTACTTACATTTTTACGACTAGTTAGTAAGTTTTATCAAAATGCTACTTTTCATTTAGGTTTTGGTTGAAGTTATCTAAAGATTTATTTAAGTCCACACTTATAGATCATAGTTTTGAAATGTGTTAAAAAGATTGATACATTATTTTTTTGCTATTCTTTTCAGAAATTAATGATTCTATAGCTCATATTTAAACTTCACGAAATTATTTGTTATAGTTAGACTACTTACAAAAAGAAAAGTAACTTTTTTTTAATATTTATGTTATTCGTTACAACTATTGCGCAAGATTGCAGTGATATAAGTGTTCTCACATGTATGTATAACAATCACAGTGTGGCCAGAAACCAGTGTAGTACAAATTCGATTTGACACAAAAAGTCTATCATAAATATTAAAAAAAATTGTCATCATAATTTTTTTAACCAAAAAACGTATTTAAAATAGCTTTACAGTCTCTTTACAATGGTGTTATACTACTACACAGTTTTTAACCTTAAACTTGAAATAGACCCAAAAACGTGTACTTTTAAAAACCTTGAAGAAATTAAACAAAATCATTTGGCAACCCTGTAATTAGAAGAAGCAAATAAATGTTCCTTTTATGAAATGTTATTTGTAATTTTTAAGTAATTTTCAATTTCTTTTTATATCCAACTATTATTTTAACGATGTATAAATATTTTTAAGTGATTATTTTTATCTTACTCTAAATATTTTTAGGTACTGCTAGCCCAAGATCTTACACCAAAAGATATTAGAGGAGAAAGAACAGATTCTTATGTTAAGGTTTGTGTTGAGCACTTTTTATTATGATTGTAGTAAATTAAGTCACTCTAATGTTTTGTTTAAAAAATATACTAGTTTTTACTCTTTGCTAAAGCTTTTTACTTAAAATATTCATTTGAGCATACTTTAAATAAAGTTAAATGTATAAAGGGATTTTATATTTAACTCTTATATTCTTACATATAAACAGCTTGCATACAGGTTTTTTAGCCTATAATTAAAACTTTTAACTTCTTATTGAAAGATATATGGTCTTTTACGTCTTATCCAATTAAGTACTTAATTTAATAGTATTAAGATTTTTTATTTGTAAAAACTTAATGTCTTTAAAAGAATTTTAATTGTGTCTATAATTACTTTTTTTGTATTTCGTTATAATTGAAGCGTTTATTAGTCAATTTATTTACCTATACAAGCTTTATCACTTATCTTTATTGAACAATTATATTAACATGGTTAAGTAATTAAACTTCACTTTATGATTTAAACTGTTAAACTTAGTTTTTAAAGACAAATAGTTGTAATCTGCTATAACTTATATAATCAAATAGGTTGATGCGGTGTTTCGACAATCATTTATATTTTGTTATCGTTTCCATATTATTAACATACATTTTATTTACACTTTTTACTTATTATTCAAAATGTAACCCTTCATATTGATGATCAAAATTAGTTTACTACAATTGGAATACATAGACTATATATTGTTTTTTTTTATTAAGTGTTGTTTTTAGTTTTGTCTGACTTATAAATAGTAAATAAAATAGAGATATTAAATTAAGATAAAGTTCTTTGAGCCTTTACTTTCGTTTTCAAAACTTACTTTTCAAATACATTTAAATGGAAAATACTATTAAATGTTAACAAACTAAAAGAAAGTGTTTTTAAACATTCTAGATATTTCTATGAGTTTTTATTTAAGCAAAGTTGAGAAAAACATAAACATCGGGAAACTACATTTTTGTTGTTTCTTGCTTTAGGATTGTATAGAAATTGACTGAAAATTTCAATTCTGATTTTTTATTTAGTAAAATTACTTACCTGATTTCATACCTTATTTTTTCAAATCTAATAAAACAGGTCGAATTATTGGTAAAGCACGAACCTAAAAATGCTGAAGGATATTTGAACACAACCAAAATTATTAGAAACTCTCTTGATCCTGTGTATAATGAAATATTTTCTTTTCAAATCGATGAAAAAGATCTTGAGTTTGCTCAGCTAAGGTGAACTTATCAAATTTTATATTTTACTCTCAATTTCAACTGTTTTTTGTTTATTACAAAATTTTCATTTGTTTAAAATTATAGGTTGATTTTTTTACGCATTACAATAATGAAGTTGGGTTTTAAATGTTTAACTTTGTTTTAGTATATAATTTTTAAACGTGTTCATTATTATACTTTAAGTATCTAAAATAGATAAAATATTTTATATTGCTCAGAAGTCATTAAGATAGCTTATTTAATGTATATAGAAGTAAGTGTTTCAATAAACTGAAGCTTATTATCTAATTATCTACTTTCACCAAAATAAAAACAAAACTTAACTAGTGATCTACAGTCACCGGGTTTTATTTTGAATTTTTTCCTTAATATCTAGTGTAAGTTTCAAATCTCCCCTTAAGTACGCCTAAGACTTTTTTTTTTCTGCTGTTTGCCATGACCTCAAAGTATATAATGTCTTTTTCAGAGTTCTTTCCTCAAATACATATATAACCTATTTCTCATCGTTTTTTTATCAAGCACCCCGTGTAGACCACTGCTCTAGAATTTTATAACCAATATAATAATAACTGGAAGGAGCTAAAACGAGTAGGGTAAATTCAATGGTCAACCGGATCTAAATAGGACTTATCTGGCCGAAACCGGATACTAGATTCGGTAGATCACTAACTTCAATCAATTTTCAAGGGTATAAAAGTTATTAGGATAGTTAAGGTTACATCACCTATTATTTTGTTTTCTGTTACTGTGTTTTTATCTAAGAATTCTGATTATTGAAGACTATTCAGATTTTGACTTAACGAACTCATGTACAACTAAAATTCTCTTTGACAATTTATAGAAAAGTTATTAAAGTCGACATTCAAACCTAATAAAAGATAGTAAAACTTACAATGATATTTTATGTGAACCAAAAAAAAAGTAATTCTTCAGGGCAGGTATAAATATTTTCAAAACACTCTTGCTTCTCTTTTGTCAGTTATTTACAGATAAAATAATGTGTATGATACTTTACATCAAAGTCAAATAATTTACAATAATAAATTGAAGTAATTTCTCCAGATTTTCAGTTTTAAGTCACGACGCAGCAACAGAGGACGACTTCATTGGTGAGGCTTACTTCGACGCAAGCTGCTTTATTAAAGAAAAATCCGAAAATTTGAAGACAGAATGGCTGCAGCTGAAGCCAAAAGTATTTTTAAACTTTATTGGTTTAACACGTAACAATGATTCTTTAAAGTATATTTGGTTTGGCAGCATTATACTGGTTAAAGCGTATTCAAATTCTTACAACCTAGTTTCGCACAATGTTAAGGGATTGTGAATTATTTCTTTTAAAGCTTATTTTTCCTTTATTGTCTTTATTATTTAGAACTTGTTGTACAATTTTGTTTGAGTCGGCTGCAGTAGTAATATTTTACAACTGTTTTCATTTATAATACTATGCAAATGAAGTAAAGTAGTTTTACAACAGTACATTACCCACTTTACCTAAAAGTTTAAATCTGAACCCATGCCCCTAACAACCTACCTAAACATATATAAAGTAAGTAGTTTTTTTGTTTTAAGGAAAGAGAAGTAAAATTTTAGCAAAGCAGGAGCGCCTAGAATTTGCAGCTGACAGTTTTTATTTTTGTCAACTTCAAACTATACTTTGAGTTATGGCCAAAATATTTTTTCAAACTTAATAAACTATAGTTATTGTAAGCGATTATGAATTGTTTATTTTCCTAAAAAGTTTTTATAAATTGGAACTTCTAATAAATTTTAAGTTTTGAGATGTAACTCTTTTAAAGTCTTGAATTTTCGTGTAAACAGTTACTAAACTTAAACACAAAAACTTTAAAGGTTTAAAGCTTTCTAATAACTCTAATATGAAGTCATAACTTTTATATATTATGCAAAAATATATAAATTACATTTTATTGCTTTTGTTTTTTAAAAGCAAAATACATAGTTTTTTTTTTACTATTAATTTTATTTGTTGTAAACATAAACAGAAATTTACTGTTCTTATCGATTCCACAGACTGATTTAGAAATAGGAGGCTCTGTAAAGGTAAAGATTGAGCACAAAATTCCAAACAAATTGCTGATAACTGTACAAAGTTCTGAAAATGTGGGTAAAACTGCTGAAGAAACTCAGTTGTTAGTTTCATTCAAAACTAAACCACTGTATCTTGATTTTTTTTTTCAGTTATAATTGTTTCAACAAGGTCAAATATTTTATACGCAGGTTAGTTCGAGTCTACATACCTGGAGTTCCTTACTTGCACAAAACAAAAGCTGAAAATATTGAAAACAAAAAATGTATTTGGAACGAGACTTTTGAGTTGCCGGTACTGAAAGAAGAGCTTATAAATAAGTTGGCATTTATGTACAACTTTTTATTTTTTTAAATTTTATCAGTTAATATATTTTATGGTATTTTTAATGTTTTCAATTAGTTAAATTTCCAAACAAAAACATTACTATCAATAAAACGTAAATGAATTTAAATACTGGATTGTAAACATTTTTATTCCTCCTAAAAATGTTACTAAACATAGTATTTGAGCTTTTTTTTGTTTATATATGAATTTTATTTATAACATTCAAAAAGAAATATCAATTGTATATATCATTAAATTTCATACAAAAATTAACAAGCATTTTTTTGTAAACGTAATATTTCTTAAACAAACTTATTACTTCTCTATAAAAACTTTTTTCATGTTTCACTATGTGAAAATATCCTTTTAATGCATCCGTTTTTTGTTTTTGTTCATTTGTTGTAGCTTCAAGTTTATTGAAAATTTAAAAATAATTGAATAATTACCTTTTAGATACTATAAAAAAAAGTACTTTTAAGCCTTAAAAATATTAAGCTCTATGCTAAAACCTAAATTTTACCTTATACAGTGCTGCTTTAAGCATCTTAACTAAACTAATAATTGGTAATAACTGACATTATAAGTAGGTAAAATGTTAGGCTTTTTTAGTAATAAACTTTTAGGTTTTAAAACCCCTTTAAATTATTTTTTCCACAATGAAAGTTTTTAAGCAGTTCTAGTTTTTTTTAAACTGGATCAGTGTTTTTTTTTAACACAAGTTTACAATTATACTTTAACTTTTAATTAGTCAAGTTTTTCTCTACATTCTTTTATCAAAATTTGTTCTCACAAATAACAAATTTAAAACAAAATATACTTTTACTTCTTTTTATCTTAACCTAAAAGTGTAATTTCACAATAGCTGATTTTGTACAACAAACAGATTGATTTTAGTGTTAACTTTTGTTTTATTGTTGTATTTATTACCATAACAAAACACAGGTACGTCGTATTGGTGTTTTTGGACGGAACGCAAAAAGATCTGTATTTGGGAGAAACGCACGTAAGCTTGGAAAAAGTGTTCAAAAGTTCGTACGAAGAAGACGAATTTCCCATTCAAGATTTGGTTTGTTTGTGCAGCAATAAAATAAACAACGTCATTTGTTGGCTTTGCTGTTCCTCGTGAGCACAAAGCAAATTTGATTGTTACATAAATGTATAAACTAACTTTAAATATATTTTAAGAAAACTAATAGACTAGAATTTTCGATCATTAGTGATACAATTGATTTTTTTTAACTTAAGTTTTGTCACTAAATAAATTTCGTCTGTAAAATTAGAATTTTAATTGAGAAGTCTTTTATTGATTTTGGTTTAGATTTTTTTGAAGTTATGAAAAAAAACTGAGGTTTGTTTAATAAAACTATATTATTATTTTCTATAGTAATAATGTATTAGCATTAATTTTATCAAATTGTCTGGTATGGCAACTTTTCTTTTTGAATTTTTTGTCTTTATCATCTACTAAATATATATAAATTCTACCTCAAAGTGTTAACAAAGCTTTTGTTTTAAACCCATTATTATTGCTTAAAACTACTTTTAAAAACTTCTTCATTAAGTAAGTAAAATAATAATATATTTATGATAATAATTTTGCTTTCCAAAATCGCAATCATTTTTTCATTATTAATATTTTTGTGATTTTATTGTAATGTGTCTTTTCAAATTATTTTAGTGTTTCTGGTATACTAAGTAATATATAATCAAAAACCTTGATACCAGAGAGGCAGCGTGGTTGCTAGGAGCAGATGGTCGTCAAACAACATGGAGTCACGTGAGTTCAGTCAAGCGTTGCAAGCGCATGCCCAGTATTTGCATCCCAACTTTGTTTTCTCTTCGAAAATACAACAAGCTGGAAATCAGGTGAGTTGTTGATGTTGTTAGCAAAAATGTGAGTTGTCTTTTAAGTTTAGCTTTCAAAATGTTTCAGCTTTCTAAAAAAAGTTTGGTTTATCTTAAAAGTTGATCTATCTTTTAAGAAAACCCAAACTTTTATACTTTGACATTTTGTGTTAAATACTGGTCTATTCTTAACCAAAGTGATAACAACTTTTGTTTTTAATGAAATGTTTGAATTTTCTTGACGGAAACTTTTAAAATTTCCTGCATGTATTAACGAATTTCTCAGTATAAAAAATTTATAAAACTGATAATAAAATTAAGCTTATATAAAATGGCATAATAAAAGATTGACAAATAAAACTTTTAACCAAAAACTTTTTAAGTTTTAGGTTTTTTTTCAACTTTAGTTAAAGTGCATTTAGTCTAGTATATTCCAGAACTTAGTCTTTGTTATGATATATGTTGTCATCCTTGTTTTAAAACTTCATACAGGCCATTTCAGTTCGAGTTCCGAAAGTTTCTGCGAACTCAAGACTCCGTCTCTACAACGGAACGCTTGTACACTAATCAATTTTAATTTTACCAATCAATTTTGTAGCCGCTCAAATATCCTTTGCAATAGCTTTTAACTTGCTCTTTTAATCACTGTGAGTTTATCACTGTTTTACATGCACTGCACTGTTATATTTCTTAAAATCTTAGATCTTTCTATAAATTTCCAAGATGTATAACTAAACATGTTTTTTTTTTCAATTATATTTGTTTAAAGACAGATCACTTTAAATTTATTTGTTTCCGTGTGTCTTATTAATTGTGTAAAAAAGTAATTAAATGGAAGAAGACAAACATAAACGTAGTGATGAAAAAAATGTTTTTTCCTTGTTATATAGCTGAATTAGTGATTTTCGTTCATTACGACTGAGCGTAAAAAGTTATTAAGCTCATATCAGTCATATGAAAAGTATGTATAATCTGTAATTATTGACACAGCACATTTTTGATACAATTTATAAGTTCAAAAATCTGTTAAGTTATTTTTGTTTATTGTTTTGGATAAGAAATACCAAGGTAATATTAGTTATAACATTACTACAAATAACAAAAGCTTAGCTTTAGAAAAAAATTCAGTGCGTTCAAATTTTCTGTACACAGCAGTTTTTTTTTTTTTATTTAGTAGTATGTAGGGGAACGGCTCATTTTCAATACGCGTTTAATTATCATCCAAAATTTTACCCACCTAACTCTTTTCTTTCCAATCTTCTTTGTCATATCAACAATACTGGTTGTAAAGTTCATAATTTATGTGATCTAAGATGCTATTTGTATATATTTATTATATATATTTGTTTTTAGTTCGTATATAGAATTTATACTTACTTACTATCCCTTAATAATATTTATATATATTAATTTCTAAACCTTGTTTTTCATTTATCTTATTTAGCAAGCCTTATACAATTTATATTTATTTAAAAAAATGTTTTACTTAATTTTAACTCTTTTTAAACAAACTAAAGTTTATTTTAGATGTTTTAGATTACTTGAACTTTAAATAAGTTATAACATGAACCTAGCATCTGTTTAACTTATGAACCTACGTAAGCATTACCACTCTTGAAACGATATTAAAGTTGCTTTTCTACGTTTTAAAATTAGATAAATTTGTTTTATGTTTCAAAAATAATTAAAAACTTTGATATTACTAAATTCGATTAAAGTTTACTGAATGGAAAATCAGATGAAAATTGATCGTATTGGAATTTATAGTCTATTACTGCGTACATTTTAGAAAACACAAAAATTTTAAGTAGGAACTGGATCATTTTTATAAGAATCTTTTTAAAGCTAATTTTAGATCTCCTTTTAAATAACTGGATGATATTTACTGTTATAATGTTTTATTTATTTGTTTTTATAAAATTCACCAAGCACATTTTACTGACAGCATGTACTTATATGTTAAAGTTTTCAAGGTCTAATATACAATAATAAATTCAATCAATAAACACATGCCCTTTACTCTCATTAGTCTAATTAATATCAACGTGTAGTTTTTAATGTGGCTACAAATCACAATATCTTGACCACTAAGGCATTATTAATATTTTCTTGAACAGCTCAGAAATTTCAATAGTTTTACTTAAAAAAAATTAAAACTGATCAAATCACACTGCTAGTTATGATATGATGTATAAAAGCGTCATAATTTCAGTGGAAAAATCGTTAAGTTGATATTTTTTGAAAAACTCTAAAATATTTTACTTCACTTGTACAAAAAAAAAAATATTGGTTCAAGGACCTGGTACACAAAAAGACCTCTCAGTCATCGAGTTGCATACCCAACTAACTTATATCAATATGTATGTATAACAATGTCTATAAAATCACTACTCATAATTATGAAGTTAAATTTTGATATTTTAATGAATAAATACTTACCTTCAAACATTTTTAATTGAAAATCCTATAAGCTTAAAAGTTCTACAATTTTATGTTTTAATTTTATATTGCTACAAACAAGTATATTTTTTTATTTACAAACAAAATAGTACGTATAAATTATTTAGAGTTTAATAAAACTATATCATCAAACTAAATTGGTTCTATTAACATCTAAAACTGGTGATGTAGTGTACTAATGACCAGCAACTTTTATAAAAAGTTTTATTTAGTTAATTTTTTTTTAATAACTTAGCCTTCTGATAAAAGTATTAAGTTTTTTGTTGTAGATATAAAATAATGATATTTAGATAAAAAATAGTCGCTTTAAAAAATAATTAAATTGTATAATGTTTAGACGAGTTAACAACAAAAGTCAAAGAAAAAAATGCAAAAAGTAAAATTAGGGCCTGGGTTCCATTAAGTATAACAGTTG
Source organism: Thalia democratica (assembly GCF_965202585.1). Taxonomy (NCBI): domain Eukaryota; kingdom Metazoa; phylum Chordata; class Thaliacea; order Salpida; family Salpidae; genus Thalia; species Thalia democratica. The sequence goes on along the minus strand of NC_139167.1, from coordinate 37,396,268 downwards.
TGCAATTAATGTGTGAGTTTGTTCAATATGGAAATTGGTGCTAATGAAGTCTGTCATAAAAGCACTAGCAAGCACAAATTATGAAACTAACTTTAAATTGTAACTAGATTGTAAGACTATTCAAAGGCTTTAAAGAAACCTTCTAATAAGTACTTTGAGTTACTTGGTTTAAAAAGCTATCACAGGCAGTAGAATAAAACACACTCAAAATAAATAAACTATATGTTTTAACTAGTTTTAAACTTTTAGTAAAACCTTTAACACTCAAGTTTAGTTTTCGACTAAAAATGAACAACTAAGTCCTATTTAAAAAACTACTAATCACTCTGTATAATTGCACATTAAGAGCTTAAGGCTATTATTTGTTTACTAAGGTCGAACTTAGCTAAGTCTTAGATTTATAAACGAAAGAATATTTCATAACTTTTATTACAGCCCAATAGTAGCTACACTTTTACAGGTCATCTTGAGTACAAGATGGTGTTAGATTTTGAGGAAAATATTTCAGGTATCTGGCTGATTGCTTTATTAACACAACTTGTAAAATTGATTTTTCTTTATTATTTTATAAATTAGATAAAGTTTACTATACAATTAATGAAGCTGATGAAAAAAGTTAGTTTTTTGAAGTTTGAACTTTAAAAAGAATGGTAAATTTACCACTTTAATCTAACCGAGATAAGTTATACAGGTCAAAAAATTTTGCGAATTCCGACACTGTACTATAGCTAGACGCTAGGCTAGAGCTCTCCAGTATTTTTCTTAATAAACTTATGTGATAAAGGATAAAATTCAGAAGAACGGGTATCTAGACACATTAGTTGAGAGATGTTTAAGGAATAAACCAATTAATGATATACATCTTAATTATTAAAAATATTTACATAAATAAACCAATCTTATTTAAAAATTATAAAAAACACATAACATAAAAAGTTTTTTTTAATCTGCTTAAACCCATATTTATTTTTGCATTAAAATCTCTCCCATAAAAGTAAATAATAACTATCTGATAAATACAGTAGTTTTGTTGTTTACATTAATTGCTTTTGCGAGAACAGCTATATTAGTCAGACCTCGAATTATTTAAAAGCTAAAATAAAAGAGCATATTTAATGATGTGTTCAAAATTACTTAAAAATTCTAAAAATGAAACTCATTTCTTGTATTGATGCTATAAAAACGTCCTTATAGTAAAGCATCTAGCTAAGGGTGTCACTTGTCAAAAAGTTGTGATTATTCTATGTTTTAAGTTCAAAAAAAGTATAAATACTTTTATGAGTTAATAAAAATTTAAAAAATAATAATTCTCATTTAAAAATGCATTTATAAACATAAGCAGTTTAAATATAAACCTTTGTTATTTAATTAAGCGAATTTATTAGAGAACGTTGGTTAATAGTTTAATACTTTGCATAAGTTATTTCTTCTTTTTTTTTGTTATGTTGTTTTTATATAATTTCAAATGTATTATTATTTATAAGAAATGCTAGAACATGTCTATTAATAACAAAATTTAGTAATGTATTTTTTAAACATATTAAGTAGACAAAAATGTATGTTCTATCTATACACATAATTAAAATCTAGTTCTTAATGAACTGTACAGTAAATAAAAGTCTAATAATTTATAACAATAAATTATTACAAAACTCATTTTTTTAAAGACATGTCTAAAGCTTATGCTTAATAATGATGTAATGTTAAGACTTTTTTAAGTCTATTTATTATAACTGGCAACTGAAAAAGTATAAACAGTAGAAAAGTGTCCTTTGGTGCTTTTTTTAATGTTTGTTAAGAAATTTATAAAACTTGTTAGTCACTATTATAAAATGTTATCCATTTTTTTTAGCTTCTTAGACTGTAGTATGATAAGCTTCATTAATCAAAAAACTTTAAAACACAATAAATCACTAAAATATAATAAGTATCAAGCAAACTTCTGTAGCTATACTTTTTTTTTAAGTTAATATGGTATAAAAACTGTGGTGGTTTTATTTATCAACAATATACTCGATAAAACGCAAGAGTATTGTAAATGAATTTAAACATTGAAAAGTTTAAAAGCTTTTAAAGTTCATTATTAATGATTACATGTTTTTAACGATTGAAATTGTTTAAGCAACAGTGACAAATAAAATTTCATTTTATGGCTTTTCGTTTAAATGAATAAAATGTATAGTTAAATCAATATTTATAATTTTGAAGTTATAACACTTTTCACATTTCTGTCACGTAAAACTCTCCTCAGTATTTTTCCACTTGCAGATTTAGGAATTTTATCGACAAACTCAATCCCACCTTTCAGCTGCTTGTAGGAGGATAATTTATCTGAAAAAATTATAATCTAAAAAATTGCCATAAAAATACCTAGGCCGTGTGTATATCAATTTACATATATTTTGATTAACAACGCTAATTAAATGAGAATATAATTTACTTTTGTTATCAAATTAAATATAATAATAAGTAAAAAACGAAACAATTTATTTTTAAGCTTTATTAGTCTAATTATAAAATTAAAAAAGTAAAAGTTTATGGTTTTTTTTTTTCTAAAAACCTGAAAGTAATAATAAAACAAACTTTTAACAAAATTGTTGACTTCTTCAGCACTCAAACTTTCGTCTTTTCTCACGATGAACGCTTTCGGAATTTCACCTGCTTCTTCTTCAGCAACTCCAATGACGGCTGCATCGACAATCTTATTGTGACGTAACAACACTTCTTCTATTTCTGCGGGTGCAACCTTTTATTTTTTTTTTTATAATTTTTTGAACACTACTTCAACAAAAGTTAAACTTGAGCATAATGAGAATTACCTGTATAAAAAGTATATATAAATTAATAAAGGTTAAATTTTGTAAGCTTAAATGTAATACTTAAACATAAGATTAATCTAAAATATTTATAGTAGAAAAAGTTGTAATATAAAAAAATTATCCTAACTTATTTCAGTTTAGGTTTTCTTTTTATTTTTACTTTAATAAAAAACTACTAATAATTCAAATTTGTATAACAAATGAGTTTATTTCTAAATTATTTTCAAAGCACAAACCCTCAAAAGTATAAGTTGAGTAAAATTATACATTAACTCTTTAGACTTTTAGAACTTAAATAAAAGTTCGACATGGCTTAAGAATAATTTAACATAAGTAAACTGTTAGCTTGTTAAACTTCCAACGTTAAGTTTCAAATTTTATGGTTTAGCTATGAATTTAAAGTAAAACTTATGATAAAATAGCAAATAGGTTCTTAAAATATAAGAATTTATATCCTTTACTTGCTTTCAAAACCTCATAGGAAAAAATTAATATTTTTATAAGTGCAAACAACTAACTTGAAACCCTTTGTACTTGATCAGCTCTTTCAGTCGATCGACGATGAAAATTCTGCCATGCTCGTCGAAACATCCAAGGTCTCCCGTGTGCATGAACCCGTCCGCTTCCAACGTTGAGTTTGTTGACTCTTCATTGTTGAAGTAGCCGAGCATTATCTTGTTATTTAAATAATTTATTATTTTTATTATTAATGATAGTATATCAAGAAAAAAATATTTTAAATTTATTCATAAAACCGTTTTTTTAGTTGTGTAGTAAAGAGTTACATACAAATTAGTTTTAACTTAAATTCCTCAGATCAAAGTGTTTACTATTAAGTTATTACTAAAAAAATTGAGAAAAATTGTATACAAGTATATTTGTTTTGAAATTTATAAAGTTACTAACTGAAGGTCCTTTCACCAGTATTTCTCCTGTTTGTTTTGACTCAACTTCCTTATTTGTACTTATGTCAACAATCTGTTTAAAATTTTATACTTTGCCAATCAAAACAAAGGTATTAGTTTCCTAAAACACAAAAAAAAATTGGATATTAGAATATAAATCAATATCAGGCCTCAAACTTATGTACAAAGTTACAAAGTGAAGTAGCTGTAAACTTAAAAGTTACAAAACTTACTTCTAAAACTTAAAGTAAACATTAACTGCAAGTATATACATGATTTTTTTTGGCAAAAAAGGGTGTTTTAAAAAACACATATATGTATATTGGATATAACTAAGTAGTAATGTTAATATTAATTTTTGTCGTTGTATATATTTGAAAAAATTATTCATTTCAATGCCTATACAAAAATAAAGAACGAAAGAATCATAGTTAAGCTAGTCTAAAACTTATCAAGGTATGTATGTTATGAAACAAAAAAGTTTTAGACGATTTTTAACTTTAGCTTGGTGCATTGGGGCGAGTAAGCTTCCCTCGTCACAAACCATTCTCAATCCTGCCATGTGCGAAAACAAAACTGAAACTCCTGTTGTTTCTGTCATTCCCCAACCTTAACATGTAAATTTTAAACATCTTTTATTTTAGATTAAACACTTTTTCGTTTTTAAATTTTGTTACAGAAATAAAAACATTGTTTTATTCCTTATGGGAGAGTATTAATTTTTTCTTTATTTTTTGTTATTTTTAAAAGTTGTAAAAACCGTCAGCTAACTGTTCTAAGCAACGGTTTGGTTATACATGAATGTGGTAAATATAAGACTGTAATTTTTTGTAATAATTACTATTATAGGAAGGTTTTTGAACGTATTTATATACCATTTGCAACTTATTATAAATAAATAGTTCATTTTGTTTTATATTTTTGTAATAAAATTTTGAAAGTTACTTACTTAGCTACTACATGTGGAATTGAAACCTATCATAATAAGATAGTTTTATTTACCTTGATTTACTGAGCAATCGTACTTTGAACATACAGAGTTAATCACTGTCACTGGGATTGGAGCTGCTCCGATAAAAAGAGTCTTTAGTGATCTCATGTCGTACTTGGATGTCATGTCGTTCTTAGAAAGTAGTAGAAGCATCGGAGGCACAAGTGGCGCAACTGTGACCTTTTGTGTTGTTTAAAAAACTTCAAACTTTATAAAATAAAATAACAAAAACGACTTTATTCAATTCACTCTTTTAGTGTTGGTTTAAACTTGGGGTTGTTTTTTTTTTGTTTCACTTGAACCAAAAATACGTCGTCTTACAAGTAAAGAAAACTTTACTTCGAGAAATACTTTAAATGGAATCAATGCAACTAATAATGTTAGCTACTTACTCTGTATTTTTGTACGGATTGAGCAAAGCTTTCTAGGGAGAATCTCTTCTGCAGCACTACTGTTTCTCCTTGATCTAATGCGGTAAATACACGGCACATACCAAATATGTGAAACATCGGTAAAACTAAATATTCCACGTCTTTTGTTGTTCCAGCCCATACGAACCTTACAATTGATTTTTGGTAAGAAAATAACGTTACTATACAAGTTATGAAGTTTGATACTTGAAAAGTTTATTTTATTTTAGTTTTTATATAAAAGAATCCTAGTGATACTATTTTAAAGAAGTATAGCGAAAATAGTAAAACTTTTCCAATTAACTATTATCCTCTGTGGTATAGGGAATTAAAGTTAATATTTTTTTAAAATTGTAACTAAATGGTCATAAGCTTAGCACTAAAAATTTAAACCAACACATAAAAAAGTCATAGGGTAAATTACAAACTTACACAGCTCACTATAGTATGAAATAACAACTTTAATTATTTACAAAAAATACAAAAAAGTTTAAAATTTTTCTTATAAATAAGTAGTTCTTATTACCTGTTAACGAACAAAGATGACAGAAAATTGTAGTGACTGAGGACAACACCTTTCGGTCTCCCAGTAGTACCGCTTGAGTATGGAAGAACCAAACACTGCTTGTAAATGTTTACTTCGGCCACTTTCGGCGCTATATGAGGTAAGTTACTTACTTGTTCGAAATAGTTTGTGAATCCGCTTTTTTCACCGATAACTATATGCTGTTGAAAGTTTTAGATTTCTTTTAAGTTATGAATAGTACGATCACAATGAAAAATGTGTACATTTGTGAAAACAAACAAACTTTTTGCATAAAACCGAAAAATTACAAACAATCTTAGGTTTATCAGAAAAAAAAAGTTTGCACGTTTTCAATGATCTTTTGCCAACTAAAATCTTACAGAAAACTATAAAACTTTTTTATTTTTGAACTTTTGAATTGCTTGCTGAACAGTCGTAGCATTTTCAGGCACAGAAAAAATCACGCTCGCATTTGAATCAGATATTTGGCGTTCGATTTCATCTGAATTATTTTGGAATATTTTATTAAATTCTACAAATTATCGACAAAGAAGTAGAAAGTTTCCTAAGATAAAAGCACTTTATGAAAACAAGTATATTTTATTTGGCTATTTCTTTGAAAATAAGTTTTTAGTTTGTTATTAAATGAAATTTTCTATCTTCATTATTTTTATATAAAACAAATGTATATTTTTTACAGTAAATTCTTAACTTTTTAATCTTTTTAGTCGTACAAAAAAAACTTGGCAAAATAAAAAGACTACAAAAAAGTTATAGAAATAAAAAAAAATCTTTTAAAGTATACTTTTAGATAGTTTAGTCAAATAAATGTAATTTTATACTGCTTTTAACTAAATAATACGTAAGGTTTTTTTGTTTAGGCTTTAAAACTTTTGAAATTCGAACCAATCATAATTTAACAGAAATGTTTGTGGATATTTACCTTCAGTATAATTAGGGTTTACGGTTGTTATTACGACTGACTTTATGGCGCAAGCTGTGAACAAAACGATGAACTGGGCAATGTTCGGAAGACATACCATGATGACGTCATTATGACGTAGTCTAAGATAACGTTCAAGTAGCTGGCAAGTTTGACTTATTTCGTGGCAAAGCTGATCGAATGTTAAAGATAAGTTGGTATCAGCCGAGATCTGTGGAAATTATAAAGAACTCGTTTTAAAGCTAAAAATACATTTTAATTTACTTTAAACATTTAAGAAAAAAATACAGAAAACTCTTTATTTATCGAGAACTTTTTTTATCATCTATTACTTAAAAGTTGTAAAGAACTAGATTCCATTATAAACTAGTTTATATTTATCACTATTCTCTGCTTTTTGTAAACTTTCCACAAGTTTATAAGTGTCTCTTTTATATTTTTAACTACTTAAATAGTATTTATTTTTGCCATCATCAACAAAGTTGAGATGTTTATTAGCCATCAATAATAAACAATGAACTTCACCGCACGATCAACAACAACAGTATCCGAGGAAACCGGTCATAAGATGTCTCGGATGCTGTTGTTGTTGGTCGTGTGGTGAAGTTCATTATTTATAATATGTTTTAAGTAATTTTTTTAAGTTCTGATTATAATGTAATGGTTAAAAAAAAATTCTAACAAATTACTAATTATCTATAACTTCTTTATGTTTGTTTAAACCAAAATTTTTGTCGAAAATTTTATTGACATTTATTTAAAGTAACTTAGACAAACGTAGTCCTAATTTAAGTATAACGTTATACTTATGAAAAGTATCCTATACCTTAAAGCAGGGTTTCCCAAAAGAAGCAATATCTTAGCTATTGGGGATGTGAATTAGTAAGACGACCAAAAATTAAATGGATAATAAACTAGCAAAGGGGTGATATCTAAAAAAAGCAGGCGATTTTCAATATTTCCCTATAATAAGTTTATTTATAAGCTTGGGAAACTCTGCTTTAAAGTAATACTTAGCCACTATATTTTAAAAGTACTCATAAAACTTTTTACCTACCATTCTTTTACTTTTTTTTAGAATTTAAACCTTTTTTGTAAAGAAGTCTTAGTTTTTACAAATAAATTTTTGAAATTACCAATAAAGACTTTTATTTGTTTGTTTTTTTTGTTCTACTAATAATAAAAAACTTAAAAATGTCTAATTCAAATGTTAAACACTAACAACTGCAGTTCTACTACCAAATTCACGCATTCTTTCAAGCATGTATGCACCAAAGTTTTCATTTGGAACCACAACATCAGGTTGCTGGCTTTTTAAGACCATGTTTTTTGTTTATTTTATTTAAAAAAAAACGTTCTACGTAAAAGAAAAGTGTAAATATTTTCTCAAAAATTGTTAATTGCTCAAAAAAGTTTGAAAAGTAACGTTTATAACACAAACTATAATTAATCTTAAAGTAGTAGTTTTGGAATAAATTATAAAAGTAGCTGTCCTAAATATTTTACTTTTTCAAAAAAGAATTAAAGTTAGACGTTAGGAAACTTAGAGTACATTAAGTCTGAAAGCTTATTTTAGTATTTATAATAATACTGTTATTAATGGTATTCATGATTTAAAGCATATTGTTTAAACATAACAATCTAGTCTAAATCTTCTGTAAAAAAAAACATTTTAAAACAATGTGTTGATCTTTCATTATAAACTTTTTTGTAATAAAACTAGTTATTTAGTTAAACATTTAAAGTTTGAAAAAAAATCATATAGCAATTTTTATAAAGTTAGTTTAAACTAGGTATTGAACACAAACATGTTTACGTCTATCTTTAAACAAACAAACTCGTAATTTGCAGCATTGCTGGAAATAAACTAATTTTGCAGCTTCACCACATTTTTTTAGAGTAAATTTGTATTAAATAAACTTGTTTTAACTATATTTCAATTATTAGTAACTATTTTTTTTGTTAATTCCCACAAACATAATTTCAATAAAAAATCTATTGTTTTGTAATAAAATGGCATCTTTTATATTCTGTTTCATTTTTTGGTTCTTATATGTTTTAATGTGAAAACTGATCCAACAAAGTTAAAGCTACAGTTAAGAGAAAATTTACAGTCTGATGCAACAAAAAATAAGCTAATTGCAACTATATACACTAATTTGTTTTTGAGCAATGGACTTGAACCACAACCCATAACAGTCAGTGCCAGTTTTCAGAAATTAAAATTTATTTTGTTTCTTTTTGTAACTAGTTTAGCTGTTTATTTCTTATATAAGTGACTGATTCCAAGAAGTTAATTCTTAACTTATACATTTTTAAAATGTACTTCCCTTATACTTAATTACATTGTTAAGGTTTTAATTCAATTTTAAATAAATTCTAAAATAAAGTTTTTGCATTATCATTCTGTGCATGGTTCTTTATATTGTTAGTGTGTATCATTATATATTATTTTTTAATAACATAACCAAAACACTCACATGATGTGCATAGTTTGTGCACATAAAGTAGTACTCTGTATCATTCATTATAGTAGTATTTGTCAGGTTTAACCTTAGTTATGGTTTATAGTGCAGGTGTAATGTAGCTATAACTATACTATTTTATTAAATAAAGTAACCCGCAATTTTTTTCTTGGTTTCAGTTTTTACTGTTGTTTCAAAGATACCGTATCAGTAATTTTAACTATTTTTTGACCAAAATATTTTATAATACATGTGACTACAAGTTATTTTGTATTTGTTCTTTGACAACTTATTTCCTAGCTTATACTGAGTTTTTTACTTAAAGTTTATTTTTTGTTTTAAAACTTATTGAGTTGTAAAGGATATCAAATTACACTTGATAAAGCGTTTTGATTTAATGGAAAGTTTTAAATAACTCACATTTTACCAAGCGTTAAAGAAAAAGCTCTACAAAGAGAATTAAAAGAAGTGTAATTCTCGTGACTCCTATGACGTGTCAATCAAAAAATCTGATGCAACAGTTCGTGCGCATTATATAGCCATATATATATATATATATATATATATATACTCATCAGTTTTTTGAACACATATCGAGCCACGACTTTGTGCCCCTAGTACGAAGGTCAACATATAGTTTCCAGAAAAATAACTTTATACTAGTTTCATTGTTTTATGGAGAGCATTTATATTTTATAATATGAAGTTTAAGTATGTGCTTAATTCTTATATGAGTTTAAACATTCTTAAACATCCATTTTTGAGATTCAAATTGTGTTTAAGGTTTTGACTCTACTTAAAGTATTATCTAAAGTATGATATACTTTATATTATTGTTAAATTGTGTACTTGAACTTTAATAATAACTAAACCTTTTATTTGTCATTCTAGTTTGAATATGTAGTTTATATAGGATAGCATTCAGTATTATTAGTATTAGTTAAGTTTAAAGTTTAGTGTAGATATAACATATACTATAACTATACAAGTTTTCTACAGTTTTATTAATTTAAGTAACCCTCTATCCTTACGGGTTATAGAGTGACCAAAACAATATAATCAAATAGCTTAAAATCTGCAACCAATTATTTTGTCGAACAAACTGAAACAAAAATTGTGTTTAATTTTGATTTTGACGAACTAATGTGTTTCTAATTCACAAGCTGCTGTCTAGAAGTCAAGATTCAACCGAATAATAGTCGTCGGGCTATTTCTTGCAACCTTTTATTGTTCTGGACTAGAAGTTAAACTGTATCTGAATGGTGAACGACTCTACAAACGAAAAGTTTTTTCGTACACCAGGTCCTAAGACCAATTCTTTTAAGTGCTATTTTGTCGTTTAAAAAACAACCAATATTTGTAAATAACTGGCCGGATTTATTAGGCACAGACTTTTGCGGACCGCTTTTCTTTTTCAAACAACTTGTGCTAAAAAAGAGTATTAACTATACCAACCACTAGATTCTAGAATAGTGACTAGAATATCAAAACAAAAAAAAAACTTGCACAACAGTTTACTAATGATTTAAGTTATGGTATACTTGTAGATTTTTATAAAATAATTTTTTTAAACTGCACCACAGTTCATTCACTATTTAAACTATATCATAATTGCAGCTTTAATAAATGTATAACAAATTTATTTGCTTGGTACAGTTTTTGAAGAATGTATATATAGAATAAGCCGTGAACCTGGTTTATTTTTTTAATAGGTTGGATCCAGTCCGCATAATGTATGTTACTATTCCCGAAATAAAATGATCTGTGATTTTTCAATTAAATAACTACCTTTGTTATTGGTTAACCAACTTCACACAAGCGAAATATTAGCTTAGTTTTTTTGATTTTTTGAATCCGTTCTAAGTGTTTAGTTTAAAACAATGCTTTATTTGTTTCACTTTTTGTTGCAAAAATTAATAACAGTTTACCAATTATAAGCAATCATTATAAACTACAATACCAGATTATAGTAAGGTTTATAATACTTCATCATACTGGCTACTATTTAAAAGTAGTTAAAGAAAATTTCTTATCTATGCTAATGATTATTTTAAAAATAGAAAGAACAATTTTCTATATTTTTATAAAGTATAATGCGGTTTTAGTATTTTAGATGAGAATCAATTGGTTTTTATAAGTTAAGTTGTGTATTGCTTAAATAAATTATTTTCTGAAAACTTTATTGAGTTAGAGATCAACGCTAAATCACTGTTTTGTTGTTGTATTATTAAATTTATAATATACACCTTTAAACAAGCTTTATTATTTAAGCTAGTTATTTTAAAGTTGAATAGTTTTATCAACTTTTGGTTATTTTTGTTTTTTTAAGGATTGATTTTTGTTTATATTTAAAAGATTTTGAAACTTACTTATGAAGTCACCTTTTAAGTCAAAAATAAGTTTAAGATTGAAGCTATCAATATAGACTTCAATAACTAGTTCAATTAATTACTATTATTTGTGCAGGCTATGCAAGTTTTTAGCTGAAAATGGTATAACTAATAAAAAACTTAAAACTAATTTCGGTTGTTTTTAAGATAGCTTTTATGAAATTTTTATTATTTTAAACAAGATTTTATGAACTTTTTCGGACTAGAAAGGCTTACTTGTTTTTCAAATCTTTGTTTTTGCAAACAAGTCAAAAAAAGGTAGATCAATAAGTATCAGATTAAAAAATACAATTGCAAAAGCTATTTTTAAAGTTTAGTAGATTAAACATTAAAAAAAACTATTTGTTATATATATAAATGTTAAATAGAAATTATTGTTGAAATTCCTTAAAATTTATTACTTGTTGTTAAGTATTTTCTTTCGTTATGTACTAAGAATTTTTTAAAGTTTAAAGTTCTTAACTTAAAAGCAATGAATACAAATGGCTTTATAAGAAACATAGATACTTTGTCTACGCTTAAAGATGCCTTAAAATTTTCAAGTGAAGAGTTGCGCACAAAATGGATCAAGCAACTAGTTTACAAAGTGTACATGATTCATAACAAGTTCAAGTCAGTCCATGGAAATATTTGCCTCCAAGCGCTAAAAGTTGACAACGAAGACAACTTGATATTGACTGGTTTTTCTGGGAAGCCAATTGAAAAAAGTGAAGTTGAAGTCAAATACAAATCGCCTGAACTTTTAACAGAAAACAAAGCAAGTAAGGCAGGAGACGTGTGGGCGGCAGGTGTTTGTATTTACTTCATGAACAACTTAACTTTTCCATGGAAAGTAGCTTCAAACAACGATGAAAACTATAAAGCGTGGGTAGAGAAAGGAGTGTTTAAAAAAGATGAAAATAGTTTTGACTACAGTATTTTAAAGTTTATGCTATGTGTTGATATTGAAAAAAGATTGAATCTTAAATCACTAATTCTACAGAAGTTTGAATGTATAGATGACACTGATGCTATAAGTAAGTTTTTTTAACATCCTAGTAACATTGTCTGTAGAATGCTTTAAAGTCTAATAACTTATTAAATGTTGTATACAACTTCTTAACTCTTAAGAATATTAGTTAATCACAAAATGTAACATACTTATAAAACTTTACAGTAAAACTACTTCAAATGATTGCAACTGATTATTCTTTGATGCTGGAAGAAAAAAGCAAAAGTAAAATAAAAATACCACGAGTTACTAATAAAAATTCAGTAAACTTTGAAAATGTTCATTATAATCAAGTAGTACTACCAAAACAAGGTTCGATTATTTAACTTAAGTTTTTAATGCTTGTTATACCATTGATGTTATAAAAAAAAATTAAAAAAGTAAATAATTATGTCTACTTTCAGATAAAAAACTGATTTCTTATAGAAAATTTTAAAAAAGAGTTCTTTTTTTTATGCTTAAATTAGCTGTATACAACTATGTTTAACATTAAATTCATCTAATAGTAGCAGTTGAGTCTTCAAGCGCTCGTCTACTTCTAACCGTGAAAGATCGACAGTTTCTAGCTAATTTCATATATCTGAATCCTCTACTTCAAAAATCAGTAAAAGTAAGGATACCAAGGTACAGCCTCGGCAGGTTTGCGAACTTAGAGGACGTTTTAAAGGCGTGTCCAGACGTTGACAGAGATTTAGCCACAGAATATATGACAGAGAGAATACAGAAAGATTCATTGGTAAACTTGAGGCACATGTATCGTTTCGATACCGATTTTTTGAACAAAGTCAGCGATGCGGTAAGAGACCGAGCTCACGCGGATCACGGAGAAATTTTGCACTCCTGCATGGGAGTTTCAACCCCTTGGCTGAAGAAAGAACTCCCGAAAAGCGTCAGGACGAGCTCAACCAACCCGCTGAAAGGAAAGATATACGTCACCATGACAACCAAGTACGAAACTGATCACTTGTTTGTCCAGGAAACGGAAGATTCGTTCGGTTACATGCCCCCGTGCTTCAATGTGAGGGCAACGGTCGCTTTTCCACCGATTCACGAATATGAGGTTTGGACTGTGGGCTTCATACAAGCTGTGACAAAAGCCGATGATTTTCTACACAAAAATAATCCCATGGACAAGTTAGTTTAATTAGAAACAAATTAACTTGACTTTTAATATGAAGAATCGGTAGAAAATAGTATTGAAAGTTTATTTGTTTTGTCCGAAAGTGTTTCCGTTTTTAATTTTGTTCTACTATCTAGTTTGAGGGTAAAAGTTTTCATAGTGTGTTAATATTTAGAAATTTTTTTTTTCTATCAGGCTAAACACTGTTTCATAAATTTCCTAACTAACATATAACTTTTAAACAATAGGTTTAAAAACTAAAGCAAATAGTCTTATAGTTTGATAAATAAAAATTAAATAAGTTATATGTTTTAAAGTTGCTGTTAAATAATTAGTTATTAAACACAAAAGACAGTTTTATGACAAATTCTATCTAAATTTAAACATCAAAATGACAATCAACAAGTAAATAACGTTAACATTTGTTTAAATTGTTATTGTTACTTCACATTTTGTATTTTGTTTTCCGACTAAGTCTTTGTCTTTTAAAGCTTCGTTTATAGTTGTTAGCACACAAGAAATAAATTAATAATTTTAAAAACCACTGACAGAACTTATTCAAATCTAATTAGCCTTGATGAAGGCCTGCCTTACTGCATCGATAAACACGAATATGGATATCCTTGGAACAATTCTCGTGAGACAGTCACATTAGAGGGAGCAACAGAAAAGTACACTCTTGTACAGCTATATGTAAAATTTTATTTGTTTAGTTTATAACTTAGAAAAATATATGTAACCAACTTCAAGTTTTAAAGATAATTTTTTAAAGACATGCACGTTTGATTTCAGCCTTTAATAAACTTTTAGTAATCAAAAAGTATACCAATGCATTAGTAAATAAAAAATGTATTTTGTAATGCTGTAAAACGCTTAAGTTATAAGCTAAAACAGTGCTTCTGAAATGGGGTTCCGCGGAACCCTAAGGTTCCCCGACGCCTCTCAGGGGTTCCGCGAAGCCTTTCGAAATTTAAAAAAGAATATATTTAATTAAACATTTTATGTAAAATTTAAATTAGGGGTTCCGCGGAAAACTTAAACTTTGGAAAAGGGTTCCACCACTAGAAAAAGGTTCAGAAGCACTGAGCTAAAACAATTGTTTTAATACATAAACAAATACAAAAACGATATACAAAACATTGTAAAAAAAAACTTTTGTACAAGTTATTACAGTTTAAACATAGAAAATATCTTTAGACACGATCCTACTTGTCTCAAAGTTTTAGCAAAAAAGTTATTTTTATTTGGTATTTAAATGTTTTTGAAAAGTTTAAACTTACATCTGAAGTTTTTTTTTTATTTCAATAACACTTTGTATTTAAACACTTTGTATTTATACCAAAAACTTTAAACATAATTCTTATTTTCATCAACATTACAGCACTTAGACCTTCCGTTCATGACAAACTATGTTTCGGACGAAAAGGGAGATAACACAAGGTACGAAAGAGATTTGGAGTTTGAGTTAATGCTGGTTGCAATTGAAGAAGTTTCCGGACACATGATAGTACTGTCCAAGGTTGAATGGCAACACAAAGTTGATTTAAAGATTGACAACTCACAAAGTATACACTCGAGAATTGAAGTAAACAAATTTAAAACTGCCTGCTTTTTTGAAGAGAGTATGTAAAAGCTACTACTTTTTATTTGTTTTTTTTGATAGTTACATTTTTCATACATTACAAATCATATGATTTTTTCGGTAAGAATTCTTTTAAACCTATTTTCATTTAAAACGAGCTGATTTTACTTATAAGTTTAAAAAACATACACTTTTGTGTCTCCCAGGAATTTATAAAAGTATGATTAAATTTGAATATCTTATCAATTAAATCGTCAAGATTTATAAATAATTCGCAAATTGTTTAATGACAAGTGTTTAAATAATTGCTTTTTTCAGGTAAACTATTATCTCGAAGTCCTATCCACCTCATAAGTCACCTTTCAGAGGCTAAAGAAAGACCAAAACCTGACAACAAGATCTACAGCGCTCTGACGGGTCCGTCCGCCAACAAGTCAGCGTTCTTTTACGAGTACGTGCTCACACCTGAAAACAAAGTTGTGAGAAAAGAGTTTGAATGCGAAATGAGAAAAATGTGGAAGAAAGTCGAGCCGTTGTATCTGTACCACGGTGAAAGGTACTGTGTTGATGTTGAAAACAGCGAAGAAAATGATGCAGATATTTTTAACGACAGTGAGGACGGATCAAAGCAAATGTACCGAGAACAGATGAGTAGGTTTGAACGAAACAACTCTGAAGAAGGACTGAAAAGTTTTCTCAGAGAAATAATGGGTACTGAAGATTTACACTACTCAACTAAAAAGCTGTTTTGTTGAGAAAAATCCTCATATTTGTTGAACATTTATTTTTCTTAATGTTTAAGTAAACAAAACACTGCTTAATTTACTTTTACCTAATCTAAGCATCTAATTACCTAAGTTGAGTGAGTTTTTAACAAAATTGATACTTGTTAGTTAAATAATACTTGTTTTAGATTGATTAGAAACTATTATAATATATTAAGATGTGTTAGCTTTGTTTTAAATTACTTTAAAATCTTATAAAGAAAGGTTGTATAAAAAAAGATATCTAACAAAAGTACTTTGCATGTTGCACTATCTATGGCTTAAATTTAATAAGCTTATAGACAAATTCTATTCATTTATTTTAGTTATGTCATTTTAAATAAAGTTTTCTAAAAATACCTTCTTATGAATATGAAATTGTTGTTCTTTTTTGTTTTATTCTTATACTTTTAGTTACAATTTTCAGTTTTAATTAGTTTAATGCAGAGAAAATAATGCTAAAAAATGGCTTGATTAAAAGTGTAGATATTTTGTCAACGCTTAAAGATGCCTTGAAATTTTCGAGTGAAGAACTGCGCACAAAATGGACCAAACAACTAGTTTACAAAGTGTACATGATTCATAGCAAGTTCAAATCAGTTCATGGAAATATTTGCCTCGAAGCGCTTAAAATTGACAACGAAGACAACTTGATATTGACTGGTTTTTCTGGAAAGCCAATTGAAAAAAGTGAAGTTGAAGTCAAATACAAATCGCCTGAACTTTTAACAGAAAACAAAGCAAGTAAGGCAGGAGATGTTTGGGCAGCAGGTGTTTGTATCTACTTCATGAACAACTTAACTTTTCCATGGAAAGTAGCTTTAAACAACGATGAAAACTATAAAAAGTGGGTACAAGAAGGTGTATTTTCAAAAAAATTGAACAAGTTTTTTCATGATATTTTAAAGTTTATGCTATGTGTTGATAATCTTAAAAGAACTCATCTTAAAACAGTCATTCTACAGAAGTTTGAATGTATAGATGATTCTGATGCCATTAGTAAGTTTGTCTTTTATAATTCAAGTAAACACTTTTTCAGATTGTTGTTTGTTTTAAATTTGTTGTGATCGAACACATTTTCTTTTATTTTAAATTTTAGTAAGTTAAAGTTTACGACTAAAATGTGTGGTATGATTAGCATTCAGGTTATACATTTTTATAAAAAAAAATTTTATTTAGAAAAACTGCTTCAAGTGATTGCAAGCGATTACTTTTTGGCGCTGAAAGCAAATCAGAAAGCTAAAAACAACTCGGAGATGAAAACAAAAAATAAGAATACATCTGACAACCATTTTCGAAGTGTAACACCAGTACAAGGTTTGACTTTTATAAAAAATAACAGCAGTTTCAAATTCATTCACTTGTAAACAGGTTTTTTAAGTATATTAAAATAAAACAAAATTAACTTTTCACAACTTCATTTCAAAAAGAGCTTGTTTTGATTTCAATTTAACCCCATAAATTTCAGCTGTATATTTATTTTCAACCAACAGTTGGCGTCGAATGTTCAAAAATCGGTCTGACCGTGAAAGACCGCACATTTCTAGCCGGAATAATCTACCTGAACCCTCTGCTGCAGAAATCAGTACGGGTGAGGATGCCAAGGTACAGCTTCGGCAGGTTCGCCAACAGAAACGACGTGCTGCAGGTCTGCCCGGATGCAGATCCGAGCATCCTCACGGACGAGATGCCTCAAGGCTTCCTGAGCGTTTCAAAACAGCAGTACGGCTTCAAAGACGAATGGATGCGGAAGGTGAGTGAAGTGGTGAAGGATCGAGTACACGCCAGACACGATGAAATTTTGCACACCTACATGGGCACCTCCAGCCCCTGGCTGAGCAAGCAAACCCCGAAAAGCGTTCGATCGAGCGAGGGCAGCCTGCTGAAGGGAAAGGTATACGTCACCATGACAACCGAGTACAGGTGCGATTACTTGCTGTTGCAAGAAACGGAAAACCACTTCGGATACATGCCCCCGTGCTTCAACGTCAGGGCAACGGTCGCTTTTCCACCGGTTTGCGAAAATGAGGTTTGGACTGTGGGCTTCATACAAGCTGTGACGAAAGCCGATGACTTTCTACACAAAAATAATCCCATGGACAAGTAAGTTAACCTGTTTTATTTTTATACAACAATTTACAACAAAATAATATTAAAATAATTATATATAACAGTTATTATAAGCATTTAGTTTTATTCAAACATGCCTGCTTCACTTGTAAAGTTTTTTAAAAAATCACTTTGTTTTATATTTTCAATTATTAATTTTTAGACTTTCTTTTTCTGAACCTCTCAGACTTGTTTTAAACTTTAACAAAAACTTACAGAACTTATTCGAATCTTATTAACCTCGACGAAGGGCTGCCTTACTGCATTGACAATGAAGCCGGGTATCCTTGGGCTCATGCGAATCAAACTGTCTCATTGGAAGGATCAACAAACAAATACACCCTTTTGCAGTTTTATGTTAGTTTTGTTGTGGATAGTTTTTTTCAAAAAAATTATACAAAAGTTTGTAGTTTTCAATAAGTCGTAATTTGGAATCTGAGAAATTAGTAACCTTAATAATAAGTACGTAAAAGTATGATTTATTTTAGGTTTTGATAATCAATTAATATGCTTTAAGTATTTTTGTGATATGAGATCATAAAACATTAGTTGTTCAGTCTTCTTTTACATTATTTAAATAAATTTTATGTTTTCTTAATTGAAGCATATTTGTATTAAAGAGTATCTTTCTTTTTCTCAAACAGTACAAACTAAAAGCAAGGTGTTTTGAAATGTACATGCTTGTATTACAATTTTACATTTTCGTTTATAACTTAAAAATTACTAAAACTTTTTTTTTAATGTAAGCACGTAAAAAAACGCTATTTAAATATTAAAAATGATAAATTTTATACAGCTTAAAAGTACTTTTCGAGTGTTACAAAAATAATCGCTTTTTCTTTTCAATACTCATAAACATCAACTTAACAGCACATGGACAACCCGTTCAGAGTGGTTCATCTTTCGGACGACAAGGGAAGGAGCAGTAAAAAGTTTGTGAGAGACTTGAAGTTTGATCTGATGCTGGCTGCTGTTGAAGAAAATTCAGGTCACATGATCGTTCTCTCCAATATTGAATGGGGAATCAAAGTCGACTTTCAGATTGACAACTCGCGGCTTATGCACTCGAGAGTCAAACCGAGGGAGTTTGAATACACTTGCCGTTTCAATGAAAGTTTGTAAATGTTATTTACTTGCAGAATGTTTTAAACTCGTAATCTACATTTAAAAGAATTTTAAGTAATTTCATAAAGTTTTTACAAAGGCATTGTTTGAAATATACGCAAGCTTTGTTCACTTAATTTTTTTTAACTAGACTATGAAAAAAAAAATTCAAAATAAATTAAAAATTCAACTTAATAATTTACATGGTAGTTGCAAAAGCTTATTTTTCAGATAACTTAAAATCTTTGACACCCGTTCACGCCGTCAGCAAACTGTCAGAAGCAAAAAAGCGGCCGGAAACCGACAACAAGATCTACAGCGCGTTGCACGGCCCGCCCGCCAACAAGTCGGCGTTCTTTTACGAGTACGTGCTCACACCTGAAGACAAAGTTGTGAGAAAAGAGCACGACTACGGAATGCGAAAAAAGTGGAAGAGAGTCGAGCCGCTGTACTTGTACCACGGCGAGAGGTTCTGTGTCAACGGTGAAGACATTGAAGATGTGGATCTCTTCAGCAAGGACGAAGACGGATCGAAGCAAATGTATGCTTACCACGACTCGATATACGATAAAGCCAATTCTGAGAAGCATTGCAGGAAATTGCTTCGCCGGGTCATGGGCGTGAATTATTTTTCTAAATTAGAGTATCCAACTAAAAAAGAGTTTATTTAACAATGGAGTTTATAATACGTTTCTTATATTGTATTGCTAAGTAAAGAATTACTTTTTTAAAGGGGTCTACAACCAATTGGTTTATATCCATTAAGGAATTTTAGATATTGAAAAAGCATGTATTTTTAACACATGAAGTTATTAATTTAAAAAAGAATAAGTTTTATCTTAATAGGTTAATACTTTATAGTTTAGTTTAGTGATTCTTAAATCGTATAGAAGGTTTGAAAAATAATAAAATGGTCTTGAATATATGTTTTTTTTTTTTTGAAATGTTTAGTAAATTGAGTATTTATAACTTAAGTTTCTTTTTACTGTCAAAAAACAAGTAAATTAGTTTAATCCAAAAGTCATATTTCAAAACAAACGTATAACTAATAACATTCATCTAACAACAGATTTTTTATTGGTAATCAACTTTAAGTATTTTGTTATTTAGAGAACCACTACTTTAATCAACCTTTAAATGCACTTTTTTCGTGTAAAAAAAGTATAATGGTATTAAAATAATATTTGAAAAAAACAATCTCTACAACTGTCAGTTATACTTTTAATTAAACTAAAGCGAGAAAATCAAAAAAAAGTAGTTGCTTAACATAAACATAGTAGACTGGAAAAGTTTTACAATTTGGAAACCCTAAAACTATATTTTTTTTTTTTTCTGAAGGGTTGCGGTTCCTACGTATTTCTACACTTTAATTGGGTTTTAAAGGATAAATGAAGATATAAAACGTACTGTGACTTTTGCTTAATCTGTGCGAGCTACGTTATAATCTAATATTATCAAATTCAAACGATGCGTAGAATTTTATTTTCACGATTCAAAACAGGTTAAGACTAAATAAAAACTATTTGTGAAAGGCTATACCAGTTGATTTATCTTATCGACAGCTGTGCACACTAAACTACTAAAGAAAAACTTTAGTGCACACTAAACTAGTAAAAAATAAGTTTAGTGAACATTAAACTAGAAAAACTATAAAATGTTATTTAAAACTAATAATTCATTTTATGGTTGAGTGTTTTACAATCTAGATAACGTGCTAACAACTACTAATTTATGTTATAACTACCTTTTTACAAAATACAAAAATAAGCCAAAGCAAAAATAAATAAATATATAAATTCATCTTTTTTTTTCTGTGCACAGTAGAACTATTTCTATGCAAACTGATGTGCACAGGTGCACACTGTGAAGATCAATTAAGAATTCATGCGATAAAAAATATAAACGGGTAATCACAAACGGACAATTCAATAGCAATTGTTAGAAGGTAGAGCTTAAGAAAAGAAAAATACCCTACACTTGGTGACTTTTAAGCTGAGTGACTGCATAAATGACACGCTTTCAAAAAACATTGGTGATACTTGTGCGCTTTCAACAAATTAATGTGCGTTTTGTGCAATTTCTACAAAACGCTACTCAGTTTTTTGTAAACTTATTTTTTACACTAACTTACATGAAAATATTTTAAAAAATAAATACTATTTCCAGTGCATTTTGAAACAAAATGCACTATTTTATCATTTAAACAATAAAAGAAAAACTTGTAGTCTATTTGAAGTCAAAACCGTAATGATACTTAATTACCTTGTTTAAGTTTTTAGTATGATATATATGTTAAAAAAAATATCAACAACTAAACGGTTGTTCTATTATCAAAACTTTCACTTTATTAAAATAAACCAACAAAAGAACTTAAATGGTTATTCAGTCAGTATCAATAGTTATATATAAATTTTTTAAAGAAATAAGCAAAAACATTTAACAGTAGCTGTCAATAAAACAATCTCTTGAACTTACTTGAAAAAGTATTAACGTATTTTAAAGTTTTATAATATAAGCTTTAGGTTAAATTTTAAGTATATTATTAGAAAATATATTACATTGTAGTCAATATTTTGGCAAAAATATTCTTTAAAAAATTAATACGAATACAAAATACTCGTATATATATATATATATATATATATATATATATATATATATATATATAAATTTTGTACTAACATTCCGTTTTGATTATAATTCAATGTGAACCAAAAACTTAAAACGTCGAAATAAAATTTTTAGAAAAATTCATGCTTAAATGTCAATTTGGTAAAGTATTACTATTAGCTGCTAATCAGTTAATTGAAAACAAAACGAAATGTAACAGGAGCAACATCTGTAAAACTATTCGTAGAAATTCGTTCATCTTCTAACGAGCTGTTGTACAGCGAAAGCAGCTCTCTAGATATTCTCTTCCTAAAGTGTCTTTTAACAATGCTCGTGCTTTTAGTTTTACCAAGCCCTTTTATATAAGTCATTCCAAACGAAAAAGGGCTAACAACATACGCAAAGTAGACTCTGTATTCCAAAAGAGCGATAAGGAAAAACTCTTGCTCCAAATAACTGCATTCCGACTTGTTCGAGAAGCAGTCCTCCAAAGACAAGTTCAAAGGCAGCATGTAGAGCTGGGGGAAGCATTTAGCTCCCATGTCGTAGAACTTTTCAAAAAGGAGGAAATTTTCCTCGCTGTTTTGATCCTTCGCCACCGTCAGCACCACGTTGTCGTCGCTCGCGTCCGAACCTTTCATCCGGTCGCAGCCTCCCTCGCCCAGCATGAGAGTGGAAAGCCGCAAGAGGCCGCTGCTGTGCACTTGCACGTTGAACTTTGCTGAAAAATATTTGCTTAAATGCTGTATAAGTAGCATTTTGTTTGGACACGTGCTATAGTCTCCTATTTTGAAAATTTGAACTCCAAATAAAATTAAACTTATAAAGGTTAGTGTACTTAAAACTAGATACTTAAAAAATTAGGAAGTCAGATTTTTTTTTAAATTAAATTTATGATCGAAGAAAAGCTTTTTTCTTTTTTGACATAGAAACTTAGCTTTCAAAATAACACACAACGTTATACAATCAAAAGTATGTAAATTTTTGCATTTTAATGTTAAAATTATTTGTTCTTAGATTTTTAATAACCCAAAAACTTTATCAAACAATGAGCCATATAGTATTTAATATGTATACAGGTAACTTTTCAATTATTAATATTAAAAAATATTTTTTTGATTAAAAAACTACATTTTAAAGATAAACGATTTCTACAGAAAGTTAAAATTGTATTTAATATTGTATGTATACATATAAGAAATATATTATTTAGCTTTGTGACAGTTTGTAGGTAGTATAATGATCACCAACTGAAAAAAATATACATAAAGAATTTTAAGTTCACATTTCATATTATAGAAGGTAACTATAAATGCTACTATTTTTAATAAAAAAGTAGTCTTAGTTTTCTTCGTAAGTCTAAGAAAATTTTAAATCTTTATTGAACTTGTTTTTTTTTTTGCTTTTTTTTTAAGTTTTATTTGTATATATAAAACACTACATAACTAATAGAAAAGCTTTTGAAAATAAAGAAATTAAAGTTTAAGTTTACATCACTTTTTTTCAAAACTTTTATGCTCCTTTATGTTCTTCAAATAAAACAAAACTAATTATTTTTTTATTCTTACTTAATTTGATTCTTAGATTAAAAAAGATATAATTAAGTAACTTAAAACTTTATATAAGAATATAAATACAACAGTTCAAACATCAAAAAAAAGTGTTCCAACTCACAATACTTGCAGTCTTCTGCTGCACTGCTTTCGGTGGATCCCTGAACACTCAGCCACCTTTTAGCACTTTTACCTATGACGTAACAATCATATGTTTCGTTATCATGACTCCTCATTTCAGTTACTAAGCTGACGTTAGATGCTTTCCAATAATCAAGAGCCAAAATTTGGTTGATAAGTAGGAAAAAATAAAAAGGCTTCATGATAGGTAAATGAAAAGAAGCTCTGGATGTGTAATTTTTTTTATTTTTAGTTTTATAAACTAACATAACTAACAATCTACAAAAGTTGGATATACTATTTTAAATTATTAATTAAGCAAGTATTATTAAAGTATTATTATTAAATTTCTGAAAAAAAGTACCAAGAATATTATTTCTTATCAAAATAAAATCTATTTTGTTAGTAAAGTTTTTTTAAGATTAAAAACAAAAAATTATCAAAAACAAGTGCTATTTGAAAAAATCTTTATATTTTTTTATCGTTAAAAACTTAAATTATTTTGTTCTCAAGTTTTTAAGATTTAGAAAATATTTATAAGCTTTTATTTTATTTATGTAATAATAAACGTAAACATAAGTAAAACTTTTGAAAGATGAAAGACTTTTAAAACTTTCATACAAAACATTTTAGCTTGTTAATAAAGACAGAGAAAAAATTTAAGTAAACATTTTATAGAATATTTTAAACTTCATTCAAAAAAAATTTAGCTTTACAGTTGAGTTTAGAGAGTCGAAAAAGGAAGTTTTCTGTCTCTGTTTACCAAAAATATTAAAACAGCTTTTGAAGATGCTTATTACAGCAAAATGAGACAAGTGGTATTTGTGAACAGGAAGCATGCCTCAAATAGTTCAAATACCAGACACGCCGCGATATTTTGTGTCTGGTCATTTTTCTTCTGGAGCTTATTTTATTTTGAACTTTTGACCTGCGGAGCAATCGAGTCAGACATAAACGTTTTGTGTGTTTGAGAAAAACTTTTAAACATTTTGCAAGTAACTTTAAAAATATAATCTACCTTACATACTAAACAAGTTTTATTTTACGTAGTAATATTTAGGTTGTACTGTTAATCGTCAAATTTTTGCGACATAAAATTAGTTATTAACTTTATTTATTTTATAATACTTAAATATTTCTTACAAAATTATTTTAAATTTAACTTATTTTAAAAAAGGAGTCACTATTTTTGAGCTTTATTTGCTATTCGTGTTTGTCAAATTAAATTGAAATAAATATCTTTAGAACTTTACTAAAGTTATAAGAGTATATGTTATAAATTTTTGCTATATAATAAGCAATAACGTTGATTATAATTCATTTCAGCATGTAAAAATACCTTATTTCTTAAAATGTTTACATAAAAAGAAATATTGAAAGTATACAGTATAAAAGCTCTTAAACTGGCTTCACGAAAAACTATAAATATGTTTTTAAAGGCTGAAAAACTGTTAAGTAATTACTGTTGAAATTTAACTTGAAAAAAGTTTTTATTTAAAGCGTGTCAACATAGTCATATACCTAACAGGTTACATGACAATTCAAATTCGGACAAATCAAATTCCGACAATTCAAATTGTTAGAAAAATATCAAAAAGACTATATCTCAATAAGTAATATAAATATGATAAAAATAAAAATACATGTGCAGATCTTATTAAGATCTACAAGGCATTTTTTTTCTTTTAGAAAAATCTTAAACATTTTTCAAGATATCTTAAAATTACTAAAAATAACTATGTTTTTTACTTTATTTAAGCCATAACTCAAAAAATATTTAAGGTTTAGCAAAAAGAAAAAAATGGCTTGCAGATATTAATATCACCTACATATTTATTTTTTATATTTGACAAATGTACATTACTTTTTTTATTTGTGGCCCTTTCAAATTTTTTTAAAGAATTTGAATTGTCGGAATTTAAATTGTCGGAATTTGAATTGTCCGAATTTAAATAGTCGTGCACCCACTTTACAAGTTTTGAAAAATGTGAAATTTTTTTACAAAGAAACTTTTAAAATAAACTATGTAAGCATTTAAAGATTTGTTAAATAATGTGAGAATAATTTTTTGAACAATGATTTTTAACATGTAAAAAAAATTATTTCATAATTTAGTACGAATAATTAATAAGTTCTTCTTGTTTTATTCACTATCTACAAAAAAAACTTCCTTTAACAATACTAACAGATTAAATCATAGAAAAATTAGTTATATAGAGTCTTTATCCAGCTCACCTTGTTTCTACCTTTTAAATGAGCATTCAATAAATAGTAATATGGAAATAAAAAGAGTTATATTCAAGCAATTCAATATAATAAAAAGAGCAGTAACGTAATTTTGCAGCTATTATTAGTAGAAGTAAAAGTTAACTTCAACCATTTTTTGTATACAAATTTAGGTTTTTTAAGTTTAATGTTTATGTTATTTTTTAGTATCTCTCTAAAGCTGATGGCTTTTTGGATTATAGGTATTAACTTTTAATCTTTTTTTTATTTACTTCTGATTTTTAGCTTACTCTCCTTTTGAAAATATAATAACTTTTACATTTCTAAGTAATTTTTTCCAAATTTTCACTGAAAACTGAAAGATTGCAACAGAATGCGATAAACTTGAAACAAGTTCCTAAATTTTATTCTAAACTTTTTTCGAAACATATCAGTTAAGATAAATATGTTTTTAGAATCATTAGAAAAAAAGTAATAAAAACCTTGAGATAAAACGTTGTACTTTTTATGTAGTATAACAAAACTTTTCTTATAAACAACCATCAACTTTTTCTGGACATGACGTTAAAAGTACCCAAGTTGTGTGCGATTCGACAAGCAGTATTTTTTTTTCGTGCATCAGGTCCTAGGACCAAATATTTTGAGTACTTTTTTTTGTCCTTCAATAAACAATATATCAAAAACTTTATACCAATCAATATGTTTGTGGATATCAGTAATTAAATAAAACGGAGCGAGTTTCAATTATAAAGTTTTAATCTTGCTGCCGTAATTTCTTGTTGAAATACGGTTTTGGATAAACACAAAACATTCATAAATTAACGTTAGAAATTCAATCACAGCTTCCTTACACCAACAAAGCAATTTTATTTTAAAGCTTTAAAAATGTAAAGATTTAACTTGTAAAACCAGGTACTTCTAAAATTATAAGCTTCTATATTTAAACTTAGTTTTCTTTTCATAAGTCACATTAAGTACTGTTTATTGTGTTGGGCAGAACAAATAAAGCAAGAAATAATGAAATTATTATACTGATTGTTAAAGCAGTTAATTTTTTTAATATAAATGGTATATTGGAAGTGTTAGAAGCTATAAAAATAAAATGATAAATTAAGTATACGCTAAAAGTCCTTATGTATAGTTTATTTTTACTAAATAATTACAAGTTTTATTTTTAAAACACAGGTAAAGTATGTAAATTACAATTGAAAAAAAAAGCTTTTAAAAAACTATCAAATTTTAATAATTAAAATGGAAAGAACTCTAGCTTATCAGAGTAGTGAACAGTTGACTGAACTACCTAACAACTTAAAAGACTAAAGCTATTTTTGAAAACTCCTGGTCGAACATAGGCTTGTTTAAGTAAGAAACTATTGAATAAAAAAAAATTAAAAAGGCAACATAGAGGCATTTAAGAGATAGTTTATAAATGTTTAATGACTAGATAGTTTATCTAGTCATTAATGGTTATATTAACTAGGTTTAGCTGACATTAGTGTTGTCTCGAATTTCGACTGTAGCATATTTTCATTTTATTATAAGTATACGTTAGATTGTTTGTAAACTATTAAACTGAATAGGTTCTATTAATTAACAAGTATAGTCATGACTCAATTTTTTTTTGGTCTTTTTAGGAGATTTTAAGTAAAACAACCATTTTTTGTAACTGAAAAAGTTTTAGTTAATACTAAGTGTTGTGTAGCTCGATGACCGTATGTTTTTTCATACACTAGGTCCTTTGATCATACCACCGGTTTCTTGATTTTTGTTTCATGTTCAATAAATTTTTTACTACTACAGGTACAGTCAAAAAAACTAAATCATCACAACCTTAGTCTCGGACATTTTTAACACTACAACTTGAGGTAATAGTTAAACGGACGTACTTGAAATGCGACATAGTAATATTTTAAGGTTCTAGACTGCTAGCTGAGTTTTTTCTTCTTTTAATTAGCACTAGACTGCACGATATACAAACGTTGTTTTCGATAGTATGAACAAACAAATCTTGCAGTATTTAAAACATTTTACAAAAGTTTATCGTGACTATATACTTGATAGTTTATAATAATAATGAAACCAAGGTCGTAGTCTGCTGCAAAAAAAATACTGGTAGACACACAACGCAATGTAGTCCTTTTTCTTAATTTTTAATAAAGTATAATGTTTTTTAAACACTTTTTTATTCTTGAAAATACTCTAGACACCTGTAAAAAAACTTTTTTTAACTTTTTTTTTTTCAAACTTTTAAAATGAATTAAAGATTTTATGATGAACTTGCTCGGTTGCACAGAGGTCTTAATAACGGTATTAAAAACTTTGATAGATAAATATTTTTTGATGAAAACTGGATAGTTGGCTACATTAGTAAGGTTTTGGAAGTTTCTAAATTCACAATAATATTCAAATGAGGTTAAAGTATTAATGCAGCAATATATTGCTAACATCTAAATCTTTAAAGCAAATTTTACCCAAAGGTTTTTAATTACACACGTACCTCTATAACCTAAACATTTTGCAAAAAAAAGTCAATTTTTTTTATTTTATCTTCAAACAAAAGTAAGTAAAACTTTAGCCAATTAGAAGCGCCAAGAAATTGCAGCTGACAGAAAAAACATAAAGCTGTTTGTTTAAATCTTTCAACATTTCGGTTTTGCTAAATCTTGTTAACTTTTTATAACTTATAGTCATCGTTTCATTTCACTACCATAATTTTTTATTTAGTCACTAAGCTGTTTACTTCTAACTTTCTTAATCATTATACATTTCCTATAAGCGTCAAAACGATAAACACTGAAAGTAAAATTTAAAAAAAAATTGATTTAATTCCAGAGTCGGTAGCCTTTTATGAGGAGCGGAATAAGTTTTGTAATTAAATGCTGGCCATTAAAAAAAGAAAAACCGATGCCGGCTATAAAACTTTTATTTTAAAGAAAGTATTCTCACTAAGAAAAAAAAAATTTATGAAGTAAATTTAAAATAGATACTAAGCAAATAAAAAACTTGTTTGTAAACTTTTAAAATTCAGAAACTTTAAACTCGTCCTCTTGCACATTAGCTGTTTTTTAGCTGAAAGAAAATCGATAGTTAAAAAAGTTTTCCTGGCGGGAAGCATTTTGCCCGCAGTTTGCCGACTCTTGATAATAGCTTCAAAACTTTGTCATAAACTACCACGGTGCTTTTTAACAGGGTCCGCGAACTGCGGCCAGCTATGTACTTTTAATTAATCAGCTTTTTTGAAACAATGAATTAGCTTTTTTTTTGGAAACTTATATTGAGACTCTTAAATTGATAACTTCTGCATTGTTAGTTATGTTTTAATTTAAAATAATTTTTTCTATAATATAACTACAATTATTATCAATAACTATGGTTCGCAGAAGACTTTATTTTATATAGTGCGGCAGACAGGCAACTATTTTAGCAAAATAACTTTTTACTTACTGCTGATCCGTGCTTTATACACAAGTGATATCCAGTAAAAACAATTAAAAATTGATATTAAATTCTAATACCTTTACTAAAATCAGAAATTTGATAAGAATTTAGACTTTTGCTAGCATTCCTTTTCTTAGCCTAAAGTAAACAGAATGAACAAAAAGGATACAAATTATTACGCTCAATTTTGTCATAAAAAATGTCATTAATTAAAACTATTTATGTTTTACTTATAAAAGCCCATTAATTTAATACTTTACGGATATGAGATGTATGGTAAATCATATATTTATTACATCACAACATACTATTGTGTTCTTAATCAAGTTACATTTTTTAGATGTTACTTCCGTGCGTGAGCTGCAGTTTGGTCATCGAAAGGTCTTTACACAACGAGTTAGCAGGCCGAGGTTTTAACCCTGCGTTCGATCAGGTATAATTAAGCTTTACACAGCTTGTTCAGATATCCGGACAGTTTCAGTCGAAAAGAAAATTTAAAACATTTGAAACTATTAAACACAAACATTTTTGATTTATACAAAAAATTAGGCTTATTTTAAAAACTATACTTAACTTCTATCAAAAGTTAGGGCAGGTGGAATTATAAACGATAAATTTCACTTGCTTGACCCTCAAAACCATTGTAGAGGGTTAGTAAGTCTGATAGCTCTAACTTAGAAAAAATAATAAATAAGTTAACCTATTTTTAACTTTTAATATTTTCATTTTATTGTCTAACGCTCATGATTACTATTTGTACTTACCATAACACTTGTTATTTTTTATGCATAGTATCCAGCTGTTATGTTTTTTGTTCTTATCCGGACATATAGAAAAAGCTTGCCCAACATGTCCGGATAAGTGAATAAGCACTGTACCGAGTTTTAAAATCGATGCAAGTATTAGTTAGATTACACATGGCTGCTAATAGGTTTAAGCAAAAATACTGCATTGTTATCCTAGGCAGATGATTTAATAGGCGTGTGGTTTTATTTATCATAAGCAAATTAGGGTGCAATATTTCAAAGAATTAGCTCTTAGCACAACTAGAAATTAAATAAACAACGTTATTAAAGAGGTTTACACAAGACTAGAATTTTAATTAGATTTTACAATGTGTGGTTAATATATATATTATACTTATAACTAAGCCCTCACTTTAATTACTAGCATTTGGTAGTGTTTTATTATTGCACATTTTAATAGTTCAAACTCTTCATCTACTAGTCCTTAGCAATGATTGGTTGCCACTCGTTTTCTCAAAAAAAAAAACAGGTTTTCCAAACTTTTTCAGGTTTTTAAAAGTACAAATTTGTGTTAAACAGTATAATAACATTTTAAAAAGATACTCTTAGAGCTATTTTAAATATATTAGAAAAAAAAAATTTCTGTATGACAGATTTTTAGAGTCGAATCGAAATTTTACGACTTTACATGTTAAAAATTCCAGGTTTTTTGCCTAAATTGTCAAATTCAAGGTAAAGTGGCAACCCTGTTTAAGAAAGTGGGCTAGTCTCTTTTGGAACCCTGTTAACCCATATGGTATAAAAAAGAGATTATCAAGGGACAGGCGTTGAATATTCTAATGAGTATACAGGATCTTGATCACTTTAATTTGAAGATCATACTACTTGAATCGCAACGAAATTATAGCTTATTAATGAATGATATCAAAATAAATCTTCCTATTTGTTGATTCCACACTAAAACATCGATTGGCATAAATATGTTTGTACTTTTAATTTGACCAAGTTAGTTTTCAGTTGTATTGGCAGAAATAAAGGATGGTCATTTTGGGAAAACAAACCAATAAATTTCCAATTTTTCTTCAATTTTAAAGGAAACTTCTTAAGTACAGGAGCTAGAAATTATAAAAACCATCCTTAGATTTTCCTTTTTCCATTAAGCTACTCAATTTAGAATACATCCCTACCTAAATTTAAGCTATAAGTTCTTGAATTAGTAATAGTTAGTTTCGTAAACCCAATTTTAGCCGATAAATAAACATGATTATTTGCAAGAGGTAATTCAAGTACATAAAAATTTAAGATTTAATTGAAATTCAAGTTAATATCGAAACAGTCCATTGGAAAATAAAAATAATTAAATTTTACATATACATGATCTTATTGATCAACTTATCAGTCCTATTAATTTTGATGAGCTTAGCTGATTCAAGAACTAAGTATTGAAAATAACTTTAATTTAAAACAATATAATAAAAGTTTACTTGATTCAACAAATATTTTCTTTTTTATTACAAAAATTAAGATTTAATCCATTACCAAAATTGTATTTAATAAAGTTTAATACTATGATTCAAAAACAATTTATTAGAATAAAAACAACAAAAGTGTTAATTAGCTACTTAAAGCCTTTTTTTATTTCCTAAAAGATCAAAAACAAGAACTAAAAAAGAAATGCAACCAAACGCAATATTTGGTCAATTACTCCGTTCTTAACTCCGCTTTGAGATCTTAGTATTTGTTGACCTCGACTTTCTGCATGTTGGGAAGATCGGTGAATTCGAGCTCCTTCAACATGGCGTCGGTGGTGGCGTCGACCTCGACGGTGGCTTCGAGAGCTGAGACGGCTGGCACGTAGTTGTCGCGACGTTCACGCTCCTCCTCCTGCAGCTTGATGGAGATGCCTCTCACCGGTCCCTTGATGATCCTCTTCATGAGATGGGTGACGTAACCGGCGATCTGGTTCCTGAGCCTCTTGGAAGGAATGACTGCTACGTCCTCGCACACGCGCTTGTTGGTGTGAAAGTCGAGGGTGAGCTTGGTGTAGTATTTCTCAATGATGACCTTGGCGGACTTCTTGACTGTCTTGGTGCGAACGTGACCCATGATTGCTATTTAGGTTTTTAGCTGTTGAGAATGTCAATGATTAATTTTGGCACTTTATCATAAACTTAGTTACAAAATTAAAAAAAAAATATTTACAATAAAAGGTTTGCATAATAAGGTCAACAAATTGTCTACTAAATATTTGGTGAAAACTTAGTAGGTAAAACAGGTTTTATTTATTTTTGTGCACACAATATTTAAATCAATTATAAGTTTGATAATCAAAGAAGGACAATCACCTCAGCCTGACTCAGATGTAAAGTTTTCATACTTGTAACATATATTTTTACAAAATAAGAGAAAACACATAGTTATAGATTAGAAATTTAACAGCAACTGAAACCAAAATAGCATCAATTTATACAAATTTTAGGCTTCTTAAATTATTTTTAAAATATTATGTTTATGTACCCAAGACATGTTAAATTTCAATTTCTACATAGTATCAGGGTTACCACTAGTTCTTTCAAAAAAATTTCCAGGTTTTCAAAAGTTCCTTCAGGTTTTTAATAGTACACATGTTTAGGTCTATTTATAGTTTTCAAGTTAAGTTAAACGTAAAAAACTGTGTAAAATAGTATAAAAACATTGAAAAAATACTGAAGCTACTTTAAATGTGTTTTTGATAGAAAAATCTTTGTTGATGACAAAAAAAAAATCTATATGATAAATGTTTTGTGTCATATTAAAAATTTTCTACTTTACATGTAAAAATTGTTCAAAATCTTAGGTTTTTTTCAAAATTCCAGGTTTTACAAGTTTTTTTTTTGCCTAAATTGTCAAATTCCATAGTTTTAAAGGTTAAGTGGCAACCCTGATAGTATGAGACCTATAAAAAACTTTCATTATCATAACTAAATCAATTCAAAATCAAAAACTGTAGTTAGAGATATTCAAATACTGTAAATTCAATACTAGTAATTCAATACAAATCAAGTTTAAAAAAACATCACAAAATCAACTTGTATTTCTTTTAAGTGAATTACATGAACCAAATGTCAATTGCTAATATATATTAAAATTTACAGAAAAAAATTCTATTTTTGTTGCAAAGATTTCAATAAATGCTTTTTAGACTAATTTTAAAAATAAATTGTTTTCTTCTAATTTATCTAAAATTTTGAATGTATTACAAGCTACAAGGCAATAAACATTAAACTAGATTAAAATACCAACAATTAGTCAAAATACTGTCTAGGTCAACATACTTTATTTAATCATAATACCTGGATTTATATATTTTAGACCATTGTATAAAATTAACTGTGCACAGTAGTTCTATTAAGAAACATGTTCTGTGCATATTTTACTATAAATGTCTATTTAGTTAAAACTACTGTCCAACCACTACACTCAAGTCAAAAAAATTGTGAAACATCATTTTATTATGACTAAAAAAATTTAATTAGTTTTCAATGAGATTAAAATTATACATATAAGTTACATAAGATTAATAACAATGTCATGGTTGCTAATAATGAAGCTAAATAAACCAAATTTATAATTATATTTCTTAAATTAATTACAATATTATCAATAGACTGGAATGTTTAATTTCGTAAATAAAAAATGTACTAATAGTGCAATTTTGATCAACTAAATCAAATATATACTTGTTGTACAATGATAATGTGACTAGAATCATAAAGGTTGCCACTCTCAGAGTCAAAAAAACTATAAGTGTGACTAAAAATGTCATGAGTCAAGATTTTGTTAAATCCTTATAAATCATTTAGGCATTTTTTTCAATTTTAAATAAAGAATTTAAAATGAGTGAAAATAAAGTTTTCTAAAAAATTGGAATTAAAATATAAAACATTGAAAATAGAACAATAAATCTCATTCAAGATCTAGAAAATAACTGGACTGATATTATCAAAAAAAAAGAAGAGTTTTTTTGGTCAAATGTGTCAAGAGTTGTTGAATGGTTTTCATTAAGACAAAATAATAAACTATCCATTTGTTGCAACTCTGAACCATTGGTAAGTAAATTTTCATTTTGTGAAATGTAGAGCTGACAAGTTATTAATACTTACTTGTGAACGAACTTTGGTTATAATTTTTACATTAGCTGACCAAAATATTTAATGGGGAATTAACCATAACTTTCTTTTTTTATTTTTAAGATAGTACCAAAGGTCTATAACAGCTATAGGGACAAGGTTTTCATAAAAATAGATAAAATTGACTCTTTTGATAATTTAATATGGACAACTAGCCTGTCTTCATGAAGAAACTTGAAAAAAAGATTAGATGAAGTATTTCTGTAAAAAGCTTACATAGGCAAAAATTTGGACCACAATTTTTTTTAGGGTTGCCATTGGTTTTTGACAAATTATTCAGTACAAAGGACTATTTTTCGTTTAAAAATTAGTTTAGGTGAAAAACTGTGTTAAATAGTATATCAATATAGAAAAGATACTTACTGTCAAATACAGTAAAGCTAATTTAAGGGCATAGGGGGGTAAACACCCTTTTTTGTTTTTTGATCTTATTTTATATAGTTTTTACAGATTTTAAAAATTCAAAATAATTTTTGTGATATAGCCGGTCAAAGTCGGAGGAAACAATAGGTTTCTTATGGGAGGCGCAAACTAAAACAGCAAAAATAGACTATTTCACTAAAAATCTATCTTCTACGTTTTTTGAGATAACTACCTCAAAATTTTAGGAAACGTTTCTTGATATATTTAGAAAGTTCTGTCGGAACAAATTTTTAAAAAATTGAAAAATAAAAATTTTATAAAAAAATTAAACAAAAAAGTTAGTTTTTTTTAGTTTTTTTATTATAAAATTTTTATTTTTAAATTTTTTTAAATTCTGTTCCAACAAATTTTCTAAATATTGCAAGGAATATTTCCTGAAAATTTGAGGTAGTTATCTCAAAAAATGTAGGAGATAGATTTTTAGTGATTTATAGTTATTTGCCGTTTTAGTTTGCGCCTCCCATAAGGATCCTATTGTAGCCTCCGACTTTGACCGGCTATATCTCAAAAATTATATATATATAATATTATTATATAATATAAGTAAAAACTATATAAAATGAGATCAAAAAACAAAAAAGGGGTGTTTACCCCCCCTATGCCCTTAATACAAAAAAAATTATTTGATGACAAAAAAATTTATCTATATGATAGATCTTTTGTGTCAAATCAAAATTTTACTACTGCACATGTAGAGTTGTTCAAAATTCTAGGATTTTTGTTAATACATGTTCTTTGTATTTGAAAAATTCAAGATTTTTTAGTTTAAACCAGGGTTTTCAAAACAGGCAATATCGCCCTCTGGCGGCATATCCTATTAGTTAGAGGCAATAATAAGTTAAGAAACCTACACTGGACATTCTTTAGTTGCAGATGAAGAGCAATAAAAAGGTCTGAGTGTTTTAAATGGTAGCCTTTTAGTAATGGTAAATTGAAAAAAATTGGGAAACCCTACTTTAAACTGTCAAATTCCAGGTTTTTGCAGGATTCCAGGTTTTGTGGCAACCCTGTATTGTGAATTCTTTGAAAAATTAAATTTCATTAAAAATCTACTTAATGAACATAAGACTTCAAATTTTTAGGAAATACTACTGAAGATTATTCCAAATTTGAAGTACTTATATGTTAAAAATATACAATTGAAATTTAAAGTTGTTGTCTCTTTTTTTTCAAATTTAAAACCTAATAAAACTATTAGAAACTTTAAAAAATTTAAGATCTGTTATAATTTTAATAATATTGATTTTAAAAGATGAAGATATTTGTTTAGTTAAATAGTCTATTTTTTGTCATTTAAGCTTTTGTTGTTCATGAGAATAGTGGAGCTCAGGGACTTAAATCCCTAATACTTTAAATTATTTTTATAACTATCAATTATTTTTTTTTTTTTAAGTTTCTGATAACTAAAATACACGTATAAAATTGTATGGGACTACCTTTTAGCTTTATTCCATAAAAGTCATTTAAAATATTTAAGTGAAATGTGCAAAAAAAATATTCTTTGGTTGATTTTATATAGTTTACAGAAGACTTAAATAAATATAGTTAAATAAAACTTAAGGGCATATGGGAAGGTAAATCATTTTTAATTATAATTTGATTTAATTTTGAGTAAGCTAAAAGTTGCTTTATACCGATTTTTATTATTCAAAATATTTCTAGAGATATAGCCATTATAAGTCAGAGACCACAATAGGCTCCATGTAGGAGTTGCAAACTGAAAAGGCAAAAAAAAAGATTATTTCACTAAAAATCTATCTTCTACATTTTATAAATATTTATCTCAAACTTAAAGTAGTGTTCCTTGCAAAATTAAGAAAATTATGTTTGATAAAACTTTTTAAGTATAAAATTAAAATTCTGATAAGAAAAAGAAATGCAATCCTTTGAAATATAAATATGAGTATGAAATAATTATAAGCAATAATACTTAATATCTTACTCTTGGTTATACTCATAAATTACAAATTAAAAAGTACCCATTTGAACATTAAATAAAATATTAATTAGTGATAAGTTTGGACTTAGTATTATATAAGGTATTTTTTTATCAATTAAGATATTAGAAATTTCAAAAAAAGAAATAATAAATCTTTTTGAAATAATTATTTTATATATAATTTACACTCTGAAATTATAACTTAATTTTTAAATGATAAGTCATCAATAAATTTTTTCTTGTGACATATTATCAGTAAATAATTGAAAAAACATGTGGATATGCAACTGATATTCATACTTGACCAAATTATATAAATCAAATATTGGCAAACTTATAAACAACCCTGAGCTGAATTGTAACATATGATAATAAGCCATTGACAAGCAGATTATAATGATTCTTAATTCAACTATATGATAGATTTTTTGTAACAAATTAAAATTTTATTACTTAATATGGTAAAATTGTTGTAAATTCTAGGTTATTCTGGAATTTTTAGTTCAAAATTATAGGTTTTTCTCAAAAGTTCTATAATTCCAGGTTTTTGGCCTAAATTGTCAATATTTAGGTTAGTAAATGCTTCCAGGTTTTAAGCAAACATCATAATAATTCACTCAGCAACAAAATAAAATTTTGGACAAAGCTTTGTAAATTTAAATAATTATTTTAAAACTTCTAACCTTTGTATACATACAATCATGAAAAAGCTTGGAAAATGATAGGTATATAATAATATCATACAATTAAATGTAGAAATTACTATATAATATAATATACAAAGATTATAACTGATATAAATTTTACATGACAATAATGAGTTACCATTTTAAACATAAAATTGTTTTTTTATTCAGGACACATAAGAATTACTGAAATTTGTAGTCTTGTAAGTTTGGAGTTTTTGGGGACAAGATGTAGTTTAAAATATATTTATACCATTGTTAATCAAAATTATTATGCTTTCCCAATTTTTTACCTAGAGAAGGGAAATTAGTTTTAAAAGAGCAGACTTCTGTGCTTTTGAACACAATATTTCATTTTTTAAAATTTAATTTTCTTGACAAACTTGAATGTATAACAATAATTTTTTCATAGGAGGATATGTTACTGATATAAATTAGGCAGTAACACTTCTTGAAAACTCTGATATAAGTAAAATTAATTTAAACTAAAAGAAAAAACTTTGAGCAAAGGTTTTGATGTCATTCTATAATGTTTAGATCTTTATTAAATTTTCAGTTAAAACAACAGTTGAAAAATTTTAATATAAAATATTTTTTAAAAATTTGCATCTAAAAGAAAAACTAGACAGAGTTTGTCAAGTGTTTATAACAAATTTTTAAGGTTTTTGAGATTTCTTCCAGGTTTTAAAAGTTTCATGTTTGGTGGTCTATTCTAGATCAAAATTAAGTTTAAGGTAAAAAACTAAGGTAAATAGAATAACAACATTGAACAGATCTTAAAATTCTAAAAAGGATAATAATAAAAATATTGATTATGACAAAAAATTTATCTATACAATAGTTTTTTTTTTCATATTGCACTGTTACCACTTAAACATGTCAAGTTAAAGGTTTTTCAGTATTTTTTGTTTGAAATTCTTATGGTCAAGGTTTTTTAGCCTAAATTATCAAATTCCAGGTTTTTATTGGTTTACAGGTTTTTTGGCCAAACATGACTTGGGCTAAAAATTGTAGAATTATTTTATCAACAAGAAATTCATAATTAGCTAATTTGTATTGAAGTTAACTATTACAATCATTAATTTTCCTCTCATGACAAAACATTACAAAAGTAAGAGTACTTTAATAAACACTTTACAATATCTGAACATACTCAAATTCAGTTGAAAAATATAATACTTTAATAACTTCGAGGTTTAAGAATAAATATATTCAGTGTCAAAACATGAAGCCATTTCTGATGAAAATAAGCAAATATAAATGCAGCTAGGTATTAAGGTTGTTGTCTTAAACATTAGGAATAAACATTAATTATTAGGTAAAACAAAATTTCAAAATCTAATTATATGAATAAAATTGAGCAAAGGTGTTCAAAATGTCTGTTAATGAAAATGTAAAGCTCTATCACATTGTTATGAGTTCACAACTTAGACCTTAATACTTTAACTCATAACTACATTTAAAAAATAATAAAGTAAAAACAAGTATTTAAAATTAAATAACATCTTTGTTGTAAAATTCTTAAAAAATATAAAAAATACTAACCAACTTCCAGCAACTGTTCTTACAGAGAAGTGTTGAATTTTTTTTAAGCTAAGTTAGTATTTTTAGACCATTTTAGTCTCAAACCATTTAAAACCAGCGACTAAAAATAAAGTCTCATTACTTTTATTAATAATTTTCAAAATAATTTTTTGTTGTTTGTAAAGTTGTAATCTAAAAACAAAAATTTCGATAAGATTATACTTTATTAGTTATAATTTTAAAAACTTATTAATATAAAAAGTTTTTTTAAAGTATATAAATAAAAAAACTAACATAAAAAACGAATCAAACTTTATAAATTTAAAGAAAATAGTTTTGCAAACTGTTTAAAAAGAAATTATTGTTTATTTCTTTAATTCAAGTGTTTAAACAAAAATAATAACTGCAAAAATAGAAATAAAAAAATTTAAGCTAAAGTTTACTTTATCTTTTTTTAAGTAATGTGTCTACAAAAATTTTAAAATCAGGTTATTTAATTGCATTATTGTACTGTTTGTTCATTAAAAATAATTTACTATACTCGAGTTTCTACAATTTAAGAATTCTGAACCCTGAACATTAAGAAAAAATTGTGGATCTAACTTAAACTGCTATGATTATGTATTTTTTCAGGTAATATATTTTTTTATTCCAGGAGTAGGTAACCCTTATACTATGGTTTCCCAACCATGGGTGCTAGCACGCCCTGGCTGTGCGAGGCAGCATTCCAGGAGTGCGAGATAGTTTTTCTTTTTTTTTTTTTTTGATAGTAATGGTTTTTTTTATTAACTTGGGCGACTGTAAGTCAAAATTTCCTACAAAGAAAACTAACATCTCTGGTGTCGACAATTGAAAGAGGCTACGTAACAAATTTTTCATCACTTGAAGAAGTGACTGATAAAGATTTTTTAATGTATTTAATTCCTAATATACATGAATAAATTATTGACCATTAGAAAATACTATCTAAGTCATTTGATGAATATTTTGGAGAAGGAGAACTTGAAAGTTCTGAAAAATAGATAATAAGTCCACATTCCTTTAATTTGGATTATATACCGGATGTAAAAAGTTAAAAGATAAAGATATTGAATTGTGCACGAACCGCTTTATTAAAACGCAGTTTGAAAGCAAAACTTTGGAATTTCAGAACATTATTGGTGTTTTGAAATGAACATTTATAAAGACTTTGTGAAAAAGCACTAAGTATGCTTATTCCATTACCGACGACTTACTCGTGCAAGTCTGAATTTAGTACTTTTTTGATAATTTCAAATTGACCTATTAATCTTTTCAAAAAATGTTGCATAAGTATAAGTTAAACTTTTAGTTGACTACCTTGTGAGTGTTTGCCAAACTACGTATCATTAGATTTTTTTTGTTAAAGATATAGGAGCAGTTTTTTTTTTTCGTTAGACAGAAATAAAAGTTTTGCGTTTTTGTTTAAAGATATAGTTATTTTTATTTTGTTTTATTAAAAGTTTATTAAGTTTTTAAAACAAATTTAAAGGTAGAGCAAGTAGAATAACAAGTGATGAGCTCAAAACTCACTTGCTTGACATAAAACTTTTATTGTTGCAGAGAAGAGAGTGAGTTTTGATGTTTTCTACCTTAAGAAAAAAAATCGTTTAAATGCAGTTTGTCGTATTTTTCAATGTCCATAATTTAAATTCTATTGATATAGAGCACTATCAAAAAAACTAACATACAAGTCTTAATCGTTCTCTTTGAAAATACTCTTAAATAAGTCATTGCATGTCTGCAAAAGGTGCTAGTACAAACTATAGTATTTTAGGGGTGCGAGGCTTAAAAAAGGTTAATTACTGAAAAGTTTTTTGTACACCAGGTTTTAAACATTTTTTTTTGTCCTTTAATAAACAATCTATGGTAAGTAAATATACAAAAGCTTTAAATTTTGCAACTTTATTAAGTTTTTTATTGTATTTATTTTTTTTACAATAATACTGCTATTTTTTGCTAATTTTCAAGATAAAATTTTATTTTTAAACTGCCTACTTTTAATAACTTATTAAGAGCTAACAGTTCAAAGT
The DNA here is from genome assembly GCF_965202585.1 of Thalia democratica. Lineage (NCBI taxonomy): Eukaryota > Metazoa > Chordata > Thaliacea > Salpida > Salpidae > Thalia > Thalia democratica. Next base: position 37,355,664 of record NC_139167.1, on the reverse strand, counting down.
TTATCTAAATTGTGATTTAAGTAAGTTTAAATATCAATGGTAAATTTTTTAAATTTTATTACAATATAATGTTTCACTCGTTTAAAAAAACGAGATCTTCAGTCATTTAAAATCTGTAAAAATTTATGTAGTAACAAGTAGTAAGATATTAGGCTAAACTTAATATAAAAGAAGTTAAAAAGAAAAAAAAAATAACAAAAAACTGAGTAAAATCTAATCAAAACTTATAGCTTAAAGTTACTAGCATATGATGGTTTTAATGTTGTTAGGCTAAATTTAGAAAAATACATGTTACTTAATAATTATACAATCTTAAAACTTAAACAAATGAATAAAAAATAAACAATAAAAAATAATTATACTAACATTTAGTGGCCTAGTGAAATTTGTAGATAGTAGAAGTTATAGAATTTTAAATACAATAACTGTACACCAAGTTTAAAAAAAAACAATGTATGTTAAGTATAGATTATAAAATCATGGTTTTAAGATTTGATCAAATATTTTTGTTTTTAATTAAGAACATACATAATTTATTTTTAAAGATAGTATGGTTGTTAAATTTTTACAAATATGAAGCTGTATAACAACCTACAATCTGAGTATAAAAAGTATAAAGCTTTTAAATTATAATTTAAATAAACAAAAAAGTTATACAGAATAATTAATAACTGCAATCGTTAGTTTTTAAATAAATATATATATTTTTCATATTTTTTTTCTATTCAAGAAATATGAATAGATAAGTTAGAATGAGTATTTAACGTTTTCTTATTAAACTTAGTCTCAAAATTATGGTTTGACAGAGATAAAATTATTAATTAACAAAACAATGGCAAAACCTCTGAAAAAGCTGATTAAAATAATTGATGCTTGACAGAAAATAATAACTCTTAAATGCTACTTAAAATTTAACTTTGTTTTCAAGTAATCTTACTAAAACCTCAAGCTTTCTAAAAACTTGAGAAAACTGCATTTAAAAGTTTTCTACTCGAAAATGTTAAATTTTATTTCATTCATACAAATACTATTTATAAGATATGTATACAATTTAAGTACTGTATAGTAATATATTAAAATGGTTTCTTGCTTAGTGTCGTAGATATTGATTTATTATATAGAGTTGATTATTATCAAAGTGGTATACTCTAATACTTATATACTTAAAGTGTACTAGCTGTTCGTAATAACCCAGGATTGTTTATATTTAAAAAGAGTAACGTAACTTTTTACTGTCCTTAATTGTTTTTATTAGTAAACTGTAAAAGCAAAAAGTTTTTATAACACAGATCGTTTTTAAACTTTCCAAAACTCTTTTTTTTTGATCATTTTTAACTTACCACACTTCTCAAGTTAAACCGATTGGTTAGAATTAACTATCTTAACTGTTTCTTAACAACCCAGTATTTAGTTCACTAGTTGCTTAAAAATAGTCTGTTTGATTTAAATGTTTACCTTTGTTAAATTAATGAACTGTTTTAAGTATAAAATCAGTATAGTTTTAGTTTATTGAGGTTTTATAATGCTATATAAGTTAAAATCCATCGTTTTTTTGCGTTTGATGCATGTTGCAATGCTTTTTTATTTTTAATAAAATAATTTGTTAGATGAAAACAACACAGATAAAGTTAAACTATTTCCAATATTATCCAACTTGATTCTAGATTAAAAATAAAGATAGTGACAAAAATTAATAAACATAAATTTTGAAATAGAATTGAAAAAATCATAAAACAAAACCACTTAACAATCAGAAGAGAAAAAATTTAAAAAACGAGTCACAAAGAAAAGTTTATTATGTGAATCACCCAACAGTTAAAAAACTATTAATAAAATTAAAATTTTCAAGATTTCTAATTTTATGTTGCAGTTGTTTAATTCATGATTGCAGAAAGGTACAAAACGTAGCGCCACCGAGCGGTGAAAATTTACAAAGAAGTTCTTTCGCCCCTCACGAGCTGCCCCTTGGCGGCCCACACGTCGCTCATGGTCATCTTCACCTCCTCCCCGAACCTCTTCTTCACGATCTCCATCACCTCGTCCTCCAGGTTCTCCTGCACCGTCCCCTTCACGTCTATGTACCCGCACTTGCTGCTGGCAAAGTGGCACGATATCGCCTGTCATTTGTTTCATTGAATTTGAATTTTTTTATTACAGGTATTTAAAGTTTAAAGTTTTGGTGTAACTTAAACAGTTTTTAATTTAAGGCTGTTATTTTTTTGAATTTGCTAATAAAAAATAAGTTTCAAACATTTTTGTAACAAGTTCAGTAAGCGTGAAAAGTTGTAAAAATAAATAATAAAGGTCTATATTTGTTTGCTGTAAAAGTTATATATTTTGAAGTACATTAAAACTAAAAAAAAGTTACTTATAAAAAACTTAACAAACAAAAAAAAAGCACCATTTAGAAGTTGAAAATGTTTACTACTAATTAATAACTTTTTCATACACCAGATCCTAGGACCAATTATTTTGAGCGCTTTTTTCGTTGTTTTATAAACATTGTTTGTATTTATCTACGTGATAAGAGTATAACTATTAAAATTTACAATCAAAAACTTTATAAATGTACAAGAATTGCAAGAGAACCCTTATTTAACTTAACTAGAAGAAAAATTAACTATAAAAAATTAACTTAACCAATTAAAAAAAGTTTGTTTTCAAGCTTAGCTAACACATGATAACTTTTACAACTTTGTTATTCTTCAACATAGTCAAACGTAAAAACCACCACAAACCTTCCTGAAGCCCTTGGTAACGTTGGTACCGGACCCGTGGATGAGAAGGGGGTGGAAGAAGACCGTGTCCCCCGCCTCCATTTCCAAGTGGACCAGGTTGGCTTCCGGGTCGAGCTCCTGTATGCCGTGGTACATCTTGTTAACTCCTCCCTGAAGTATGCAAAGTTTATAAATAGTAAAAAACCTAAATGTTTGACTTTTTATAGTCTTGGTATTTTCTGTTTTTTTTTTGTTTTAATAAAAGTTATGTTATTATACAAAGCAACGTAAAATCATAAAAGCTTTCATTCTAATTTGAATTTCAATCAAACCTTTGCTAAAATTAGAAAAATATCATAACCTTTTAGACTAATGATAAAATCGAAATAATTTTTAAATTTTCAACTGCAAAATAGAGTACTATTTTTTTCACAAACCTCCCACTTTGGGTAGTCGTGGCCGAGCAGCTTTCCCTTGTGGCTTCCGGGGACGACCACAAGACACCCATTCTGCCGGTTCACCTTCTCCATGGCCGTCCACGAGGCTACGATGCGGTCGGCGGGCCGGAAGCTGAAGTAGTGCAGGTCCTGGTGAAGCGGGTGCCTGGACGATTTGGTTCCTGAAACAACAACTTGTCAACATATTTCGAGGTAAAATATTTTTCCATTTGTCGTTCTAATATCTTTTGGTAAACAAAAAGGTTACAAAAACTACGGGTAGATGTCTAAAATGCACGAAGGGGCACTTTTGCATGGCGTCAATTTTGCACGAGGGGTTATTTTTGCACGGGTTGAAAAAAATCTTGATAGTTTTTTTTAGTTAACTTTAAATTTCTACTAACTTTGTTTTACTACCACTATTACCCCTAACCCTTACCCTCGGTCGGTAAATAATTTCGAGGGAAAATTTAATTTATATAAAATGTTTTTGCGATATCTTTTGGTAAACAAAAAGGATATAATAGAAGTTTGAAGTTCTTAATCAAATTTAAAGTTTCCTTTATAAAAATAAATTTAGACACATATATGACGAATAGAAAATGTTAAATTTGAGAGTAATATAAAATTTTTACCAAGTTTAAACTCAGTATTTTATTCAACTGTTTCCAATAGAAATCAAAAACTATAAAAGCATGTAACATAAAAGAAGTAGAAAAAAATTTCATGCAAAAGACGAATAAACTATTAGATTATTTGCAACTGTTATTAAGTAAATACTAAAAAAAAAAGACTTTTGGACAAAAAGTTAAACGTGCAGTCGTTAAGTAAACAATTTTAAAACTCTTTAAGGTTGCAAACCGACAAGTTTTTGGTACTTATAGATAAAATTGAACAACATTTTTATATTAGATTATTCTTTTATGAATTTTATTTTAATTTGTTTCTAGAAAGAAAATGTTGCAATAAAAGTTTGTGTAAATAAAGGCTTTAGACTTATGCAATCTAAATTGCGTTTTCGCTGTAAAACAAATATGTTTGTAGTTTTACAACAGATTAAAGTCTGTTTCTTAACTAAATCTGATGCTTTATCACGTAATCATAAAAATCATGAAAAACAAAAAAAGTTTTATAATACTACAACAGGAGGAACTGCATTTTATAAATATATTGTTATAAACAAATATGTGATATATATTTTTTCAATATACAAATCTATCATTTAACTTAGCTACAATACTAATCGAAAACTTTTAATCAAGATTTACATCACAATAACTTTATAAAAGTTATATTGCCTAAAGTACTTTCAAAATCTTTTTCAGTAGGCAATTAGAACTGATTAATTCAAAATTTTCTCGCATATAAAACTAAAAAACAAAAAAAAATATATTATTACGTAACTATAAGTCAAGTTTTAAGATAAACATTGCTTTAAAAGTCTGTCTTTTAAAAGTGTTATAAAACATTGAATCAAACACATCAAAGTTTGACAATTTGATTTCATTTGGTCCTTTGTCTTTGATTTGATTTCATACTTTTTTATTTTTTATTTTATTTCATTTGGTTTTTGCGAGTTTAGACGATACTAATAAGATTTGTTAGTTTTACTATTTGAAAAACTTTTAAAAGACAGACTTTTAAAGCAAAGTTTACCTTAAAACTTGACTTATAGTTACGTAATAATATCTTTTTTTAAACTTTTATATGCAAGAAAATTTTGAATTAATCAGTTCTAATTGCCTACTGAAGAAGATTTTGAAAGTACTTTAGGCAATATAACGAATACTAATAAATTTGTAGATTTTTTTGTTAAATAAAAAAAACTTTTTTATTTAAAACGATCGATAAAGACAAAAAAATCACGAAAAACATCACACAGCCAAGGGAAGATTTGAGACACTTAAAACTAAAATATTCTTACTTTATAAAAGTTACAAATAACAACGTAGTTTTTTCAGGATAACTTAAAAAAAATACCATTCATAATCAAAAGAATCTTTGTATGTTTGTGAAAGTAAAAAGTTGTTTAATAAATCAAAATAACTATATTTTAATGTAACTCACCTGCATCTGGGGGCTTGTTGATTAGCATTGTATGCATCGCCATAATGTCTTTCCCTGTGAACGATTGCACGTAGTTCAGTATCTGTTGCAAATTTATATTGCTTGTTTTTAAAGTAAAACTACAAGCTTAAATTATTAAACTATAATTACATTTTTTCTTGTTTAGTATTTAATAAAAATAATAAATTTACATCAAGTTATGAAAACTTAAACATTCAAAAACGATTACTGATCGGTTTGGCTACTAATAATAGGAAACATTTTAAAATAAAAGTGCTTTTAATTAACAAAAACTTTGAATGAATTTTAATAAAAGTAGTTTTTGGATATAGCTTTTATAAGTACTTTTTAGCTTAAAACTTTGCATTAAAAATATCAATATCTTTACTTTTTTTTGTGTTTTGTTTCAGCTTCTATCTTTAGGTACTAGTATATTAAGTTTTAAAACAGATAACACACTTAAATTAAATGTAAAACTTTTACATAACATTTTATTCTATTCATAAACTTTATTCAAGTTTTTTTTAATACGCAATAGAATTATTTATTCAAACTTTTGTGTAACTTACCACACATTTAAAACTAAACAGCCACTATAGAACACCACTAACCCTTTCATTCTGGCAATAGCTGAACAAGACATCGTCGTTGAAGAAGTCCTGGAGCTTGTTGATCACTCTCTCACCAGGCATGTCCTCCCTGAGTAGCGACACATCTTTCATAACTGTTATGCCTGCTGGACGTACCTGTGTTGGAAAAAAATATTTAAAAGTGTGGTAAATGTGATTTAAAAGCACATAAACTGTAAATAATTTAGAAAAAGTTTTATTTAAAACATTTCGTTTGTATAAAAAAGTAGTGTTCCTACTCTTGTTTAAATAGTCCCGATAAATTTTATATGTTTAAAATATTTTCTTTATTTAATAATAACTTAGTGGTCTGTTGTTTAAATAGTCCTAACAACTATAATATCCTTGAATTTTTTTTTTATAATGCTCAAAAGCAGTAAATAGTAATTTTTTTTTAAAAAGTTAAATTCTAACTAGCTGGTCTTAACTTTTTATGATACGGCGCTATAGATGAAGCCAGTATTTCTTAATGATCTAATATTTTCTAGAAACTGATAAAAACATTAGAAACTGATAAAAAACATTATGAACTAAAAAAAAAAGTTATTTAAATCTTTATTTGTTTTGAAGATTTGAAACGTTTTTTTTTTGATTAGATAAAACATCGTCTCTAATGATTAATTTGTTGTTTCAATTAGGAAAACAATATATGTAAAATTCTTATTTTATATAATTATGAATAAAGGTTATGATGACTATAAGAAAAAACGCTAAATATAAGACAAAAAACTTTATTATTTACAAAAGTTATTATAAAATTCTGAACAGTTTTACCCAATTTAACTTACAAAAAGCAAACCTATTTCAATTGGTTGGCTGTAAAAATCTGAAAACGCGTTTCAAAAAATACTTTTTTAAAATCTCCAAACTTTAAAAACACTTCTGTGTTAACAACAAAATTATTAATGATTCAGTTATAAAAGTTTAATAAGACAGTTTAATAAAAAAAGATAACTTTTTTGTCGCATATTTCGTTGAAGCGATGAGCGAAGGCGTCAATTTCCTGCTGACTGACGAGCCCCTTCACCACGAAGAAGCCGTAATTTTCGTAGAAGGTCCGGTCCGCCGGGCTCAGAAGCTGGTTGGTGTCGTCCAGTGTGTACCTGAGCCCCTCCTGTCCGGCCTCCCTGCTCACCTTGTTCGGTCTCTGAGATTAAAAAATATTTTGCAAAGTTGCTGGCGTGATTAAGTTTTAGATTTATTTTTCTTCTTACATTTTTTTTTTTTCAAAACTGTAGAACTTTCGGAAAATAAAGCTCAATGTTTAATAAAGTTAAGTGTTTAAGTTAAAGATTAGACTAACGGAATTTTACGTAAATTCATATTTTGTTTAGATGAACTTATATAGATTACAATGAAATTCGTTACATCAAATTTAAACACTTTCGTAAAAAAAAGCATAAAGTTTAATCGCTTAGAAAAAAGATTAGCTGTAAAAATGATTTAATAAATGTGTATACAACAAACTTTCAAATGTAGATAAGTTTAAAAGTAAAACTAAAGTAGTACTAACTTAAAAAAATATAAAAACAAAAATTAGCTTTTTAATTAAGAAATTTTCTTAAAACATTCTTTGCTGAAGTAAAGTATTATTTATCAAAAGGAGTACAAAAAAAAACTAACCAAATGAGACTTCAAAATATTTAAACGATAGTTTTTAGTATCATTCATGCTTGATTTAAAACAAATAACATGTTTAGTATAGAAGCGAAGGTAGATAAACTTGAAAAGGTAAACAATTTGAAACACAAAGTTAATTATTTACTTAGTCACAGGCTTAATAAACTAAGAAATACTTTAAGCTGTTAATTTAGGCTGTATATATAAAAATAAATAAAGTAGTTAGTCTGTAACTTAATAAACAAATAAAAAAACAAAACTTATTGTTCTGTACTCATGTTATTAGTATATTTCGTACCTGGTTTATATAATGTTAATGTTTTTATATTCTTTATATTAGTTAAAATTTAAAACTAGACAAGTAAAAATAAGTAAAGCGTTTGTTTATAAACAATTAGTAAAAACAATCTTAAGAAAAAATCATAATTTTTACAAATGTACAACACAAAAAATAAAATTTAACCAATTTGTTATGAAAGGTATCAGGCCTTTAAATTTTTTTTTTTTTCGAGAAACTACACGGTAAGAGTTCTGAGGTTATACGGGTTTAAGCCAGGAGCTTAATTCTAGGGTTATGAATTTAGCTATTCATGTAAATATCCTACACAATGTATATTAAACACCGTTACAGTGACCAGATTGTGTTTTCAAGAAAAAAATGGTAAAAAATAAATATCTAATGTTTCAGCAAAGCTGTTTTTTCACAACTAGATTTATCTTTGTAGGTTTTTGTCAAGCATATATTATTCGACGAGTAAAAGCAGCTACAAAATTTATTTTGATTAAAACAAACAATAAGTCTGTTTTTGTAAAGCTAGCTGGAAAGGAAATATATTTTATTGGAATGTTTTTTGAATTCATAAACTATTAACGCAATAATTGCTTATTGTTGCTAACAAATATTCTAGAAAATTTTAAATATGTTTAAACAACTGTGCCATAGTAAGAATAGTTTTGATTAAAATAATGAAAAAGCCATGATCTGATTCGCAAAAATTATTTTCTATGGTAATAAAAGGTACACATTTCTTTTAAATTTAAAGAATACAAAAAATTGTAACATACTTTAATTAATCTGTATTGTTAAACTATTTTGTAGTTAAAATTCTTTTTACATAAAAAATCGTAAGATACTTGGTAAAATATGATTAAGCATGAATTTTCGTAAAAAAGTGTTTTTGTAAATAAAATTTTTATTTATCTTAAGCTGTTTATAAGCTAATATATAAGTTGCTTTGAAAAATAATTTAGAATAAATTTTTCTAAAGTTACTGTTGATTATTTGTCTAACTAAAATCTAGACTAGTTTACAAACTTTTTTACAAGGAAGAGTTACACTATTATAGAGCATTAAATAAAAAACTTCATTATACCTACAAAAAAAACACTTTTTCATTTTACTTATTACTATATGATAAACTTTTTCTATTCATGAGCTAAGCAAGGCAAGTTTTTATCTCAGTAAGGTATGTAAGTCAAAATGTTTAAAAAGTTGTTTTTTTTATAACTGGATGCTAGGAACTCAGTGATAGTTTTTACAATTTACAAAACTGTATATACTTATGTAGTATACTTGTTTAGTTTAGCTCTATATTATAGTATCTTTTTTACAACCACTAAGGCTGAAATTGGAAGGTAAGGCGGTAATTGACAACAAAATATCACAAAACAGTTTTAAGATATACAAAGTGTTATTGCTTATGATTTGTTAGAAAAAAATACTTTTTGCAAATTAAATTTAGTTTTTGGACTCATAATTTTAAATATTCTTGTGGCAATTAGAACCACAAAGTAGTTTAGAAACATTAAAAGCAATGAGCAGAAATAATACTGTATCAGCACCAAGAGGTACGATAGGCAGAAAAGGACAAATACTTTCTAATTTTTGATTCATCATTGTAAATCAAAGCACTATTAACTCAAAAGCTAACTTAATTCTTTTTTAAAGTATTTTATGAAAGTAAAAAGTACACATTACTATTCAACTTTAACTATTTAGACCATGATTATTTAAATCTTGGGTAAACTAAAACACTTTTTTTACTTTTTATTGATTTCATTAAAGATATTTTAAAGCAGATTCAGTTTCGGTTAAAGACCTCTTCAGTGCTTATTTACCTAAGATCAAAATTTAAATATAAGATAAACATAGTTTTGATATTTCCATAGATCTTTTTTAGTAGTTAATATGGCAAGAGCCATTGACATGCCACTTAATTCGTCTCTTTGTTAAAAAAGTCGTATTTCGAAAGCAGCTGTATTTTTGTCATATGGACATCATCTTTTGTATCAATTGGCAAACCAAGCTGACATGCTTCGCTTATTTGCAAATTATTTTGTTGTGCTGTTCAGTGACTCTATGCACTACCTTATACTTTTGGAGTAGCATCAGTTACCCTTTTGGAGTTTTACCCAAAACTTCATGTATAACGTTTTTAAAATCAAATAATATTTTTTTCTTTTGAACAATTTTTGCTTTTTTCTGGACTTTGAATCAAACATTTGCTTTATGTCTTCTCTTCGTTTTGCATGAGTTTGAAAGATTATCTTGTAAAAACAGCATTGTAAATTTTGTCAAGGTCAGGCTGAACGAAGGTATTTTTTCTACAGATTTACAATTTATTTAAAAGATTCGTTTTACGTTCACGTTTTTATAAGCTCTGGTAAACAATTATTTGTTTTAACTAAAAAAGGTTGCTTAATTTACTGAAATGTAAAGAGCTTATTTAAATAAAAATGTACAAATTAAATATTTCATTTACTACCAGGTTTCGGTGGCAAAAATGCTTTGCGATCTTTTTAAGTATAAGAAATTAGTAAACTGTTTACAATTTCATTATACTTGAAAATAACGCAAACATTTTTTGCCAACTAAACTGTTTACTATTTTATCTTACTTGAAAAAGTAACAATATAATTTTACCACTGAAACTGTTTACTATTTTATTATATTTGAAAAGGTCGCAAATTTTTTTTTGCCACCGAAACCTGGTAGTAAATAAAATATTTAATTTACACGTCTTTATTTAAGCTCTGGTATTAAATATTTAAAAGTTATAAACATTTCTATTTATATACTTAACCTATTGAAGTATAAATACCTTCGGATTCAATATTAGATGAGTCTGTACTGAAGCAGTCTATTTTTTACCGTTGCTCTTTTAAAATGTTTAACTACTAGCTAGATGGGTAATTTGAAAATTTTTAGGCTGTTTGTTTTTTGGCATATTATAGTTTTTAACTTGCTTAGACATCGTGCTAGAGCGTTATTATATTACCCAACAGAGGACGCCTTCTTATTTAATTTCAAGCTAACGTTTATTTCTTAAATTAATAACTAACCTTAAGCATAGATGGTGACAAAAAGTAACTTATAATGTTCTTAGCTAATAAAATGTTAACAAATATCTATCTAGCTAATTATGAGTTTCTATCTTGAGTTTTTTTTACGTGTAAATTCACGCAACCAGTGGTAAAAATTGGTTTTAAATACTATTACATTTCAGCAATTTAATTTTGTAGATTAGGATTAGTTTTTCACACTTTAATGCATGAGAGTGTAATGTAACTTCTACAGTTGGAAATTTTTCTCGACCTTACAAATAATTTTTTTTAAATATAATTTAATTCCTATAAAAGTAATCTATCAACAAGTAGATTTGGAAATATAAATATTTAACAATTTTTAGCTTTATATATATACATATCTTCCAGCCCCATTGTTTTTTATTGAGATGTGTTGTATGTATAACTTAATATGGTGTTAAACTCAAGAGATGCAAACAAGCATTATCTGGTCAAACAAGCTGTTTAAAAAAACTGAGAGCGTTTTGCTAGTCATAAAATATGCAGAGTCCCTAAAGATCAAATAAAGATCATCATTAGAATGTATAAAATTATTAAAAAAATACGTGGTAATTTAATAACTAATTGCAATAAATTGCTTTGCATAATTTGATAACAGTAAACAAAGAAGTCAAAGCTTTAACTATTAAAAAAAATTATTTACCTGAAAAACCTTAAAAATAAGTATGGAATAAAACTAATCACTTGATTTTTTTAATAAAAAATAAAAGTTCAACATCAAACAGTTAAGTACGAATAAAACAATATATGTATATAAATTTGGCAAAGAAAAGCATTGTGTAACATGATAAAACGACAGTATGATATAAAAGTATAAATAAAATGCTATATGAACTTGTTCAGTTGGATTGGTTTAAAAGTACATGCAAACTTTAACTTGTGTATAAAAACATTATTTTGATAACATTGAAAATAAAATGATTTAAAATTTTCACTGCTGTATGGCCAAATGCCACTGTTACTTTGTTTGCAATTTTTTTTTATAACGTATATCTAAATCGGCAAAATATAACAAACTAATCGGGTCATGACACTTAAAACTGCATAAGAATATACCAAGAATAAAAAACTAGATGATAAAGTGATAAAATAATTTGGATGTATTAAAGTACAAGTAAGCTTCATTGGATCATTTAAAATTACGACTATCAATTATCTGAAAACAATCCACATGGAACAACCGAACAGCACGCACACGTACAAGTTTATCTGAGTGAAGTTCCTCCAAAACGGAGTCTCCTCCATGCTTGTCTGCCTCACAACTACATCCTCCGTGTTGGAGTATTGGTTGTGGGTATTTCCCCTCGATGAAACATCAAATCCGCACAGAAGCTTGATCAGTCTGTCGCGTATGCCGGTTGAACAACCTGATGCGAGTTTTGTACTGATTTATTCGGTACAAAATTTTATACGCAATTGTTTCATAAAGGATACATAAGTTTAATAACAGAGTTTTTTGATATCATAATTCCAACACACGTTATTATTTTTCTTTTTATTATATATATATATATATCTATATATATATTAAAGGTTTTATACAAAGTTCTGATCGATAGTGCTCGACATTTTGAATTATAGTTTTTATATAATTAAATAAATAAATATCTATATATATATATATATATATACACACAGGTCGCATATTTCCCGCGGATTTGAAGCAAATGTGGCCTCCTTCATCACTTACACTCAACTCGGGACACGTCTAAAACCCACCCAGTCAAATTCGAGAACCGATTACCGATCGAGGCTACAGTGATAGTGAAAAATAAACAAGTAATGAATAAAAAAATGCAAAAAAAAAAAAAAAAAAAAAAACCAGGTAGATTTTGAACGCGGGTTGATTTTCAGGGTGGAGTTCAGGGTTTGGTTCATGTTGGAAACTGAGGCCTGCCGTTCATGACTCACAACTGTGCAGTCTTTAAAAAGTCTTTGGTTAAAGTTTTGGCCCAAACACCGCAGAAGAAGTTGCGTGCAACAGTTGAGTGTTTCAGAGAACGAATCGAGCGAGTAATTGCTGCTGAAGGAGGTTATATAGAAAAAAAGATTGTGTTACTGTTTTTTGAGGCTTTGAAATAAAAATGAAGCATGCAACTTTCGTTTTTCTTTATTGGAATTATATATTTTCCTCAGAGAGATTTTTCCATTTCAAAGAAACTTTAAAAGTTATAATTTTTATTATTAATCAAAATAAATTACCGAACTTATATCTAATAAATATTGTTACTTTAGATTTCTTATTAATTAAATTTAACTTGGATTTAAATTTAAAGTTTCTATAAACTGTAAAAGCAAATGTTCAAAAATTCAAAATAAAAACTACTTTTCTAAAACGATTAATACTTTTTTTTCTAAAATACATAATACAATGAGCGTATAATACTTAAACAAAATTGAATAATATTGTTTATATTAAAATTTAAAATAGTATTACCAAAATACGTATCATTCTTCTTCTAATGTTAAAAAATTTAATCTAAAATGATCAGGGTTGCCAAATGTTTTTGGAAAATTTTGTCCAGAATTTCAAAAGTTCCTAAAGGATTTTAAAAGTACACATTATTGGGTCTATTTATGTTTAAAGATAAGAAACTGTGGTATACAGTATAAAAACATTGAAAAGGTACTGTAAAGCTAGTTTAAATGTGTTTTTTAATAGTTTTTTTTTATGGTGACAAAAAAAATTACCTATATGGATAAAATATTTGTGTCAAAACGAACTTTACTACTTAACATGTAAAAATTGTTAAAAATTCCAGGTTATTCAATGTTTTCAGCTTTTTTGGCAACCCTGAATAGTGTTTAGTTCAAAATAGATATTTAAGTTTTAAAAATGTAGAGAACCTTCTTGTAAACAGTCAATGGATATAGGTTTAACAGTTGCATTTCAGAATATGTTCATATGATCACTATTTTACAAAAAGTACTAATCAATTAAAAACAAAACCGTTGTAAACTGTTTCTAACCAAATAACTATTTTACTTTATGTTTAGAAAATAACGTTTAATTTTCATTTCTAGAGAGACATATTGCTTTGAAAACGTGTTGAAAATATTAAATAAAAGCTTCACCTAAAACTGTATAAAGATTAAAATTACTTGATTTCTAAAAAAACATTTTTTTCAAACTACTTTAACAGATTTCCAGCTTTTCAAAAACTATTAAAAAAAAAACATATTTTATCTTAAAAAGACAACACGTTTGATTTAAACTTAAAAACAACAATTTATGTGCTAAATTAGATAAAACTAAAAAGCATATGACATAAAGTATAATAAAGACTAAACATATTTTCAACCGACTTACACCAATACAAAAAAATTAAAAAACATAATAATCTAATATCTAATATTTTTTGGAAATCTAAGACTTTTAAAGATTATTAAAAAAAAACCATTATGAAATTAGTGACCAAGATCAGTTTAAAAAAATACTTTAAAAACAAAACATTTAAATTACTTAAAGTACTTGGTTATGGTTAATCCAGGCATCTAGAAAATAAGAGATTTGAAAAATAACTGTTATTACATTTACTATAAAAAAATTCTTGAACCATGGACACTTCTTTTTATTTAAATCTTAAAAATAAAAGGCTAAAGTAAAACACTTTTACACTTGGTTTATACGTGTGTATTTTAAAAAACTGGTTCTGAGGAAATTTCTTTGGGTTTACTTAAAAAGAAATCCAGTTTTAATTAAAAGTAAAAAATTTAAAGATATCACTATTATAGGAAGGTTTTTAAACGTATTTATATACCATTTGCAACTTATTTAATAACAGATTACTCATTTTATTTTAAATTTTAATTCACAAAGCTTTTCTAAACTATACTAGTTTCATTTTCAAGTGATAAATGTCAAATGAATTTGAAAAAAATTTGGTTAGTAAACAGTTTAAAAAATTAGTTTAAATTATGAGGTATGAATAAATTCCAATAACTACAAACTTTAAATATTTAGTAAGTAAAACTAAAGTAAAGATATATAAATTAATTAATTGATTAATTTTTGTCTACAAATCATGTATGTGTGCATTAGCTAATGCTAACAAGACATTTTTTAAAGACACACTATTTAGAGAAACTTCTACAACAGAATGATAATATGTTACACAAAAGTTATTGTTTTGCAAACATAAAAATCAAGTTTTATTATATTAATTTACATATGTTTGCTTTAGTTTTCTTGCTATATCTCTAATTTTGTAGTTATTTTAATTCATTCATACATCATAATTTATATTTATTTTTTAAACTGTTTACTAACCAACATTTTTTTAAATTTATTTAACATTTATCATTTGAAAATGAAACTAGTATAGTTTTGAAAAGCTTTGTGAAATAAAATATAAAATAAAATGAGTAATCTGTTATTAATAAGTTGCAAATGGTATATAAATACTTTTTAAAGATATGTGATTGTTAATATAAATTTTATATTTTCGTTTTTCAGTAATTTCTTTTTACCAAGTTACTTAGTCATAACCTTTTTTAAATAAAAAGTTAAAAAAAACTAGATATTTTAGATTTTCCTTTAATTATTCAACCAAAATATAAACTAAATACTTTTCCCTGTTTCATTACAAGTAAAAACTTTCATAAATATCCTTGAACATTAATTGGTGAAACATAGTAGTTTCCAAATCGTAGAATGTTTGCTTTTTTCACAAAGGCTTATTCATAAAAAAAAATTATGATTGAACTGAGAGAAGCGATTAATCAAAAAGAATTAGAATAATATTTGATCAAAAAAAAAATCAATTTAGTGTGAATCTTTAAAAAGTAAAACAATGGTAATTAAAAAAACATAAGTATAACGTTTTCAAAAAAAATAAATTATTCTTTAGGAGTTACAGTTTTAAATATTAATTAAGTATATTTGTAAATTGTAAACATTAGAAACTTAGGTGGGTTCAAAAATTATTTATAGAAAATTTAATATTAGTTATTATTTAAAAGATAAAAATATATACTACAAAAAAATCTTAGAAAAAACAAAAGAATTGATTAATTTTAGCAATATAATTAGTTTAGTTATAAGTTTTAGATACAAAGTATGAAGAAAAAAATATTATTGTCAATTTTCAGGGAACTTTAAAAAATACTAAAAATATATCTTCTTTATGTTTTAGGCAACTACCCTCAAATCTAGAAAAAAATGGTTCTTGCATCATAAGAAAAACTATATTGTAGTATTAAAAATAAAAAATTATAGAGCAAAAAACAAAATCCTGTAAAGTTTCTTTTTCATAAAAAAAAATTATATCTAAGTTTAAAGATTTTTCCTATAAGGCTTAGTATTAGTAACACTTAGTAAACACAATTTATCACAATTACCAAGCCAGATTATCATATAATTATTTATAAGTTTAAATATATGTTTTACATTGAAAATAAAAGTAAAGTTTTACTATTTTTTAAAACTCAAAGATTAATAGAAAAAAGTTTATGGGTACAGCGCACGTTTTAAAACGAAAATACAGAAAATGATTTTTTTATGAATCTTATACTAACAGTTTTTGTTTATATTTAGGGGCTATTTTTGAATTTAAAGGGCAATACAAATGACATTAGTACGACTTATTTTGTCTACAAATCATGTATGTGTGCATCAACTAATGCTAACAAAGACATTTTTTAAAGAAACACTATTTAGAGAAACTTCTACAGAAAGATTATAGTATGTCACACAAAGTTATTATTTTGCAAACATAAAAATCAAGTTTTACTTGTGCTAAACTACCAAAAAACTTATTTAAGTTTATTGTTTCTACAGCCCTCATACTTTTAAAGCAGGGGTCAGCAGTTCTTATGAGGAAGTGGCTAGTTTTCACAAGCAAATAGAGACCATATTTGTAAATTGTTTTAATTAAAAATTTCGAAACTTGTTATTTTTAAGTCGTATATTTAAGCTTTAAAACACATAATAGGTCAGAAATTTTGTTTTGCTGGTGGCAATTGGCTTTTCGACCACAGATATATGGCCCCGTCAAAAAGGCTTCCGTTGTAAACTTTTTAATAAAAGTAGCATTTGATCAAAACTTCATAACTTGTATATATAATAAGTCTATGTTTTAGTATTAAAACAGTTTTAAATGTTTCTTATAAGATGTTCTAAAAAACTATATTTGCAAATCATTTACCAACACTATAGTTTACTTTATTAATTTGTAGACCTATAATTTAAAAAAATTTAGGAGAGTAGATTAAAGACTAACAATAAATGTTTTATTAATTCAGCTATAAAAATTCTCTTTTGTAATGTACATTAATGCACCTTTGTTTCTATAAAACTCTAGCTAAACCAAAGCCTGACATAAAAACTCTTCAAAGCTGTTGAATTACAGAAACATAATATTTATATATAAAACAGACTCACTGAACACATTACTTTCTGCAACCTGATCATTTTCCTCAGACGCACCGGATATTGGGTTGACAAATTTCACATTATTCCCGTCGTATGTCACCGATGTGTTGATTATTCCTCCTTTTTGAATATTAATTCATGTATCTAGTTGTTTTAAAAATTAAAAAAAATGTTGCTGCAAGGTCGAAATTAAGTTTTAAATTTAAAAACAACTGTTATTAAAAACTTAAATTTCAGAGCCTATTTCAAATTGAAAAATAAAAAATATTTATAATTGCTATTATTTCTTGGACATACAATTTAGTATATACTTTTTTTCAAGAAATACAGTATTTCAAGTTTACTTTTTTTTGAAACTCTAATAAAATTTAAAATGTGTTTTATTGTACAAACACAAACGTAGCCTGTATAAACTGTACGAATCAAATATAGCGGTTAGAAAAAATTAAATATCATAAATCAAAACTGCTTACTTGTAGCAATGCTTGCGTCATTATTAGAACTTGCATACGTGTTAATGTTGTCATCGCTTGTTAGAACAGAATTTTCATTTGTGTTCCTTTCTACAAGCTTTTCTTTTCGTAAACTCCATGTTAGTCCGTTCAGCTGTATGGTAAATTTTTAATTGAGACTTAATTTATAGCTTAAAATGCTAGATAATTCATATATATAAGATTTTTTTTTTGTTAATTTTAAACGCATAAGGATTATTTATTTTTCCTAATATAGTATTATATTTCAAATTTAGGTTGCCACACACAAAATAAAAAAACTTGTTTACTTTCAAGACTAATCTACAACTCTTAAACTAACAATCAACGACTCAGGCACTAAAAAAGCAAACTAATCAAAACGAACGACAAACTTTGCCTGGGTCCGGCGCCTCGGTGGCCAGACTGACGACAACGGTGACGGCGGCCGATATCGCGGCCAGTATTACGGCGAAGTGCAGGTAGTGCACGTCCTTCAAGTGCCCCGGTCTCGTGTCCACTTCCCCGCAAACCGGATCGGAGTACGAGAAGTCGACGGCCATCCTGACCAGTCCCGCGATCGTGCCCACCAGCAGCCCGAAAAACGCTCCCTTTAGTGGTGATTTTTTTTATTTTGAATGATTTTCGACTCAAGCTACATATGATTATCGGAAAAACAGGGTTGGCAAAATTTTTTGAGAAATTTCTTCCAGGTTTTCGAAAATACAAGTTTTTGGGTCTTAATTTAGTACAAATTTAAGTTTAAAGTATAAAACTGTCTTAAATGGTAAAATAACATTGAGAAGGTACAGCTATATTAAATGTCTTAAAAAAAATTTACCGATTTCAAAAACTTGTAATCTTTTTTATAGATTTTTTGTGTCAAATCGAAACTTTGTTTTACATGTGAAAATTGTTTAAAATTCCAGTTTTTTTGGTCTAAATTTTCAAATTCCAGGTTTTTTGGCAACCCTGTAAAACTAAAATTTTGACAAATTGCTCAAAGTTTCTCATTATTTTGAAAACAGAAAAAAAAGGAAATACATTATAATTTAACAATTTGAGATTAGTCTTGTCTTCTTAGCTGTAAAAACTAGCGTTCAAACATTCAGAAACTCAAACGTCACAAGTCAAAACCTTTTCGTTTGTGCGGTGCCAGAAAACGGCGAAGACGAAGCAGACTGCGATGGGGGGCTGCAGGAAGGCGGATATCTTCTGGATGTAGGAGAACAGCATGCCTCCCTCCTCGTGCTGGATGATGGGGATCCACAGGCAGCTGAACGCCACCAGCACCAGCGTGAACACCCTGGCATATTTTACTTGGTCACGTTGAAATTTTTTTATTAGTACCCAAAGGTTCAAGGTCGTCAACAAAAAATGTTGCGATTGCCTCAATTTTGATGAATATGTATGTGTGCAGTATTTTATAAACATCAGAGGTTTGTACTCACTTGTAAAGTTTGACACTAAAAAATATTTATATTTATACGCGCTTACTTTTATCATTAATTTGATTTTGATAAAATATGCTTATTTTAAGATCATTAATTCATTTATAACTAACTTTGTATTCTGTTTGTTCTTATTAACTCAAATTACATAACTTTTAGCTCGATAACACCTCTTGATAAAAACATTATTGCTAAAAGAACTCTTTGAATAAATGTTTTCTTATAAAAATACTATTTTAACTTACAAAGTTGTTGGCAACAATAACTAAATGAGTATACTTTTATATATGTACATTGTACATGTATGTGAAGATAAGTATTATAAAAAAGTATAAACTTAAGGTTAAGAAAAGCTCAACTTATACCTAAAATAAAACTAAATGATATTTTGAATAAAAATAACTTTTTTTCTGACGCTAATGTTCAATCAAACAAAAAGTTAAATAAAAAGCTTTTGTTAATTAAAAACAAATTTTATTTGGTAAAGTTTTATTAAAGTTATCAGACACTTTTAACTACTTTAAAAATGTTGAGGTATAAGGGACGAAAGTTGATGAATAAAAATAAGTAAACAATAAAAATAAATGGAAAGAGCAAACTAATAAGACGAAAAATAATTATCTTATACCCCATTTCAAATAATATTCTCTAAATTTTTACAGCTGTTTCGGTTCTAAGGGCATAGAGGTCTAACAATATCAAAAAAACATTGGATCTTACTTGGATGCTTAGAGTATATACTATAAGATACTACTTGTAGAACAAACAAAAACTTCAATTAACTTTTGAGATATAACCAGTTTTATCAAAAAAAAATGCGATACAATCATATGGTATAAAAAATTAGTTGCCAATTTTCTTTTAATTTTCAAAAAAAAATCCATACCCTCCATCATTTTAAAATCATTTTCATTCAGTTTTTTAGGAAACGTTCCTTTTTAATATTTTGAACAAGTTGTAGAAAACAGATTTGAATTTTTTTTTAACTTTTTATAAAAAATGCTAGTAAAAAATTATAAAGTCTGTTTTATACCAGTTGTTCAAAATTAATTAAAAATTAAACTGCAAAATTTAAAAAACAATTCCACAAATGATAAATGAGGAGATAGATTTTTAGTCAAATAGTCTATTTTTGCCTCCCATAAAGAATTTTTCGAACTTTGTAACTTTGATCGCTTATATCTGAAAAGTTTTTTTGAACTTTTTAAAATGGTAAAAAAACAACTGAAAGCTTAGTTTTAGCTGTAAAAAATAAAACTAACTGAAAATAAAATTTATCTACCCCGTAAGCTTCTGATATACACTTAAATAAAACTTTAATATTGAATTTTTTTTTTTTTAATCAAAACCCATTTTTTTGGTTTTTTATATAAAATTTCTATTTTTCAATATTTAAAAAACTTCATATTTTAGTTTCTTTTAAAACTAATAAGAAATTTATCCCAAAAATTTAAGGTCTCTTGCTCAAAAAAAGAAAGATTTTAAGCGAATTTAAAATTTAAGAGAAATTTTTGGTCCATGCAAAACCTGCCGACTATCATGAGTTCCTTTTCAGTAGAAGTCTTTCGAAACTTCAGCCAGATGTCCATGGTGAAAATGGTCGAGCTGCTGTTGAATATTGACGTTAAGCTGCTCATCAGCGCCGACAACATGACTGCTATCATCAGCCCCCGTGCACCTATTATCAAATTTATTGTTTGTAATGGTTTATTATCAATATTATTTAGAACAGCGGTTGACAGATCTAGTCTAATGGGAACCATTTTATTATGCTTTAAAATATATTTTTTTTGGAAAAAGTTTTAAAAGATAACACCATGAAATTTAAATGATTAAAGTTTGTTTTAAATTATTTTGAATATATTTCTTAAATGGTCCGAAGTTTGCCGACCTTTTCTTTAAGCGTTGAGTACTGCAAATTTAAAAATAGAATTTGCTCAGTTGAAATAAAACACCACTAGGTACTAATAAGAATTTTTAATAAAATAAATTGTATTCAAGAGGATTATAAGTTTGTAAACTTTTAAACAATTATATTTTTGATTATAGACGAAAACAGTATATGGAAAACTAAACTTTACAGTATTCTAAAATCAAGGACCATTTTAAACTTGAAAAAAAAAATTAACTAATTTTTTTTTAATGAAATTAGGAAAGTTTTTTATTTTACTAAAAACTTAAAGATACTAAATAAGATGATATTTATATACATTTATTGATGCTACTTAAACGCATGTTTATTCAAGTTAGTTACTTTTATTATTACTGATATTAAGCTTGGTTTACTTTTTTTATTTTGACGATATGAAAGTTGAACATCTTATATAATATTTCTTATTAATTTTAAAATCGATGTTACTTTTATTTTAAATAAACAATTTAAGAAAAGTACAAAAAACTGCATATCTAAAAAAAGTCATACCAAACTAATAAATTGTTATGCTGAGGAACAGAAGAACTTAGAAAATTTAATTGGTGATTAACAAATTTAAAAAATCTATTTGTTGTCATACTATTAGAAAATTAATTTTTATATTTTCAATAACTAAGTTTGTTTTTAGCTGGCTACTAGCCTTGCTTAACTTTTTGAACTATAGAAACTCTATAAAATCTTCAATTAAATATAATTCAAATATTTATTTATACTAAATAATATTTTTCTCATAAATAAGCTTTTAATTATCTAACAAAAATAACGTTGATCTGAATGAAACATTTATATGATAATAATTTATATAATAACAACTAATTTCTGTAAAATTTTTCAAAATAGTTTACACATTTTTTTGTCGAAAATATTAGAATAGTACTTACAACTTTTTAAATATAATGAAAGATGATATGCATTTATAAAATAAACTTTATTATGTTTTTACTGGCATATTCTGCTACAAAAAAACTGTGTCTTTGCTAATTTCTAACATTTATGAAAAGAAATTATAAAATGATCTAAATTTTCTTAATTTAAGTGTCTGTTTTTAGTTTATTTTCAAAGATTGTTTGCCACAAACTTTACTTTATTTAGTAAGTTTAAGGAGTTAATAGCTTAAAACGTAGTCAAAGATTTTACTAAAAAATAAAACATAAAAATTAAAAAAAAAAAACTGCTGTAACAACTCAGTTTTAAGACTATTTAAGTTAACTAGGCCAGCTTAAAAAAATTTAGAAATTTTGACTCACTTTTTGCCATATCTGTAAAACTTTTAATGATTTTTATGATTAAGTAACACTAGAATGGTTGGTAAAAACGACTTTCGGAAATTTTTTAGTTTTTAGACACAAGAAATTAATATTTACATATTAATTAAAAAAAAAAATGGAACAAAAAAAAAACATTAAATGAGGGAATTTAAAAAAACTTACAATTTAGATTGAAAATAGTTAAGTAAAATCTAACAAGATAAAAATAGCCAAATACACCAACCCTGTGGCATCAACCCGAGCACAAGTTTGGGGTAAGCAATATCCGAGCATGAGTGGGGGTTTTGACAAATATCCATGCAAACTTCAGGCACTACACAGCCCACCTCGTCTGTTTGAATTATTCATCTTGTATGCAAGATAAAATAATATTTTCAGAAATTTCAATGCTTTAAACACATATTTTTAGTTTTTCACTATTTTTATAAATAAACTATTTAGTAGACTGTACAAAATATTACTAATGTAGAAAAAATAATACATAGTATTTTTATAGTAAATTATATAGTATTACATTTTGCTTGAACATTTTATTACTAAAAAAATACTTTACTTTAATCAACAGAACCTTAAAAAAAAACATAAATCAAACACGTTTAAACAAACCGGGGTATTTTGCCCTGCTTATCATGCCTACCATGACCATGATGAACATGGGCACCACTTTCAGGTAGCTGCATAGCAACACTCCCCCCTTCGCGTGCGTGATACTTCTCGCCGCTAGGGTGCGCTGTACTATGACCTGAAGTTTGAAAAATTTTGATGTGTTTTTCAGATAATCAATTTTTTATTCCTATAAAATTTTTAAATGTCTTGAACTTATTTACAAATTTTAATCTAGAAAAAACTCATAGCATGAAAACAATCGTAAAAAAACTTATAAAAACAACATAATTTTTTATAAAGTTTAAAATAAATAATATGACAAAAAATCAAAATGCCATGCAAAGTTAAACAATAAAATTACTCACACTAACATTTAAACTAAAAGTTAAAAAACTTATTGGTTAGCTTAATGTTTAACATCTTTATTTCAGCTTAAAACATTAAAGATTATGTAAATAATAAAAGTTTCGTGTCTTATTTATTATGTAGTTATTTGTCTTGGCTAAAAAAGATTGCACAGTTTACTGAAATGTAAAGAGCTTATTTAAATATAAATGTGCAAATTCGATATTTCATTTACTACCAGGTTTCGGTGGCAAAAAAATAGTAAACTGCACATAAAAACATTGTTATGTGCAGTTTACTATTTTATTATACTTAAAAAGGTCGTTATATTTTTTTGCCACCGAAACCTGGTAGTAAATAAAATATTTAAGTTGCACATCCATATTTAAATAAGTGTCTTATTATTATCAAAAAAAGTAAAAATCACTAAACATCAGCAATACATCATAAAAAATGCTGATGTTTCATTTTAATTTCAAACTTTTAAATTCATAATAAATTATCAAACAGAACTTGTAAACATTCATTTTTCTAAATATACTACTTATTATATCTTATTAAATATATAAAACTGTGCAATATACAAATTAAGAAGAATTAACCTCACATAATTCAAATCTTGGTCTTAAATTAAAGTAGTAATACAGCAACTACATAGTTAAAGTTTTCCAACCTTATAAACATTTAATATATACGGTTTACTTATAATATATAAAATAGTAAAACACAAAAAAGGCTAATGTTTACTGTATAAAACTAATAATAAGTTCTATACTATTTCTCTCTTTAATACTTTTGTCTAACAATTAGTAGAAATTAGTGGTACTATATATCTTAACGGGAGCCGATCATTTCTAACCCGCTATCATTTCTAACCCGATCACTTCTAACCTGATCACTTCTAACCCGATCACTTCTAACCCGATCACTTCTAACCCGATCACTTCTAACCCGATCACTTCTAACCCGATCACTTCTAACCCGATCATTTCTAACCCGATCACTTCTAACCCGATCATTTCTAACCCGATCACTTCTAACCCGATCACTTCTACCCCGATCACTTCTAACCCGATCACTTCTAACCCGATCACTTCTAACCCGATCACTTCTAACCCGATCACTTCTAACCCGATCATTTCTAACCCGATCACTTCTAACCCGATCACTTCTAACCCGATCACTTCTAACCCGATCACTTCTAACCTGATCATTTCTAACCCGATCACTTCTAACCCGATCATTTCTAACAAGATCATTTCTAACCCAATCATTTCTAACCCAATTAAACCCGATCATTTCTAACCCGATCATTTCTAACCTGATCACTTCTAACCCGATCATTTGTAACCCGATCGTTTCTAACCCATTTACTTATGTTATGTTTTAATTTTTTTATCTGGATTTCATGAATAACAAACTAGTTTTAATGAAGTTATTAAAAAAAAAATAATTAAACTTTTAGTTACTTTAAAACATAATGATTTTAATGTGTTACGTAAATTTAGTATTAACGTAATATAATCTTAATATATTTTTTTTTCTTGATTTTTTAATTTTTTTACCTACACATAATTTTAGTTTTTTTCTATTATTTATTTTGTTTTTTCAATACAATTTAAGAGACGTTTTTCGTTAATCATATACAATTTACTAAAATGTTTACTTTAAAGTATTTTGAACTATTCTTTGTAGGATTTTAAAATAAGCAATGATAATTATATTTTAATTGGATCTTATTGTAATTAACGTGACTACATTAGTTTTAACATTAGCAAATCTTAAAAAGTAAATTCTTACAATTGTAGTATTCAGATACAAACACTTTTATATTACGGTTTAAAAACTACATAAAAAGTCTGATGTAAATGTTTTATTATTTCTTACTAATGCATTAACCTTTTATAGTAGGATAGTTTTAAGTTTCATCTTAATAACTTATTCAAATTGTTATGCAACTTGCATAGGCCTATTAAGATAATGTAATTCAAACAAACATTAGGAGAAGTTAAAAACTTTTGTTATATTAAGTGGAAAAGACTGGTTTTTTAGAAACCAGCTATTAAAACAGTTATGTCATATAATTAAATTGCAAAAGTTGTTATGTCGATTGACCGTCTAGATTTCACATCATTAATAAATTCCTACTTAGTTTTAGAGCAAAAAAAAAATTGTTAAACACTAATAGTTAAAAAGACAAGTTTATTTGTATATCAAGTTCGAGGGTAATTAAATCTCGCTTATGTTTTAATTGCGACTTAAATTAGTACTTTAATTGACAAACATTTCTATAAAATTACTTTATTATAAGCAATTGAAATAACGAAAGTAAAAACAAAATAAGTATTAAAAATAAAACATTTTGAAACAGAACAATAAATTAATTATAGTTAAATTAAGTATAATTAGGAGCAGAATTTTATAAAAACTACATTAAGTTCTTTGTTTCTTTTAATCAAATTTTTTTCCATACGATTATTACGCAAAACATATTTATTTTTTATTCATTACAGTAAAGCCAGCTTGCAGTCTATAAACTTTATTTTCGGTGGTATTTTGCACCTCTAAATTTCTATAAATATGATGAGTTTTTTCTTTATTAAAAATTTAAACATGTATAATAGGTTTCACAATACAAAATGGTTTTATTATTTTGTTATAAGTTTTTAAGTTATATAGTTTACTCAAATAATTTATACTTAAATTTCATATCAATGATCGCTAAATAATCCAAAGTTTTTGTGTTTTTGAAAACCTGTAAAACAACAATTTTCAATAGATATCAAGTAAATTATTTTAAAAATATCTACTATTAATCGTGAGAATAATCGTGTTTTTGCAATTTCAAAATTTGAAAACTTTTAAATTTTTATGAAAAATGTAAATTTATTTTGCCCTACATAAATTTTATTTCAAAAGAAAAAGAAAAATGCGTAATAATAAGTTTTCGACACTAAACTTTCATAGTTAAGTTTATTATAATTAATTATAACTTAATTGCAGTTAATCTTTATATACAATTTACCAGTTGATTTAAGAATTAATATTAAATCAAAGTTCGAGTAAATGACAAGTTCTGAATATTTAAAAAACCTTCTACCTCTACTTTTGGCTTTGTATTAAACAGTATACACTTTAGTTTAAAGAACTTAGAATTTAATGATATTAACTTTAAATGAAACCACCATTATAATTACAATTACTAAATTTTATTAACTGTATTATTAAAATTTTCATAAACGCTGATATTAATATTTTTAAAAAGTTGTATTTCATATAAATTCTCCCTGAATTGGCAAAATGGTAATCTTGTTTCTACACTTAAAAATATATATTAACCATTTAGAATAATTCCAAAAGAAAGTACAGAATAGACTTTAACCGCTGCGATACTCATTATACTTCTTACATTGACGACTATCAAAACTTAATATTTAATCCTTAGAATACAAAAGACTTATACTTTTCCTAATGCTTTTTAAAACTAATTAACTACACTTAATTAATGATCCAATTTTAAATCTTATTGTCAAAACAATAAATGAGCCAATTAATATCAACAATTAAATTTAACAAAAGCTATCTGAATATTAGGTTTTATTTTAAACAAAATAAACTAA
Organism: Thalia democratica; assembly: GCF_965202585.1. Classification (NCBI taxonomy): domain Eukaryota; kingdom Metazoa; phylum Chordata; class Thaliacea; order Salpida; family Salpidae; genus Thalia; species Thalia democratica. The sequence goes on along the minus strand of NC_139167.1, from coordinate 37,328,762 downwards.
ACTTCACAAAAAAACAATTTTGTTGAGATTAATTTGTTTTTAAAACAAATTCTTATCTTAAAAAAAATAAATTAATGTATTAATACAGATCGGCTAAATAAATTTCGGGTTAGATATGATCGGGTTAGAAACGATCGGGTTAGATATGATCGGGTTAGAAATGATCAGGTTAGAAATGATCGGGTTAGAAATGATCGGGTTTAATTGGGTTAGAAGTGATTGGGTTAGAAATGATCTTGTTAGAAATGATCGGGTTAGAAGTGATCGGGTAAGAAGTGATCGGGTTAGAAGTGATCGGGTTAGAATTGATCGGGTTAGAAGTGATCAGGTTAGAAGTGATCGGGTTAGAAGTGATCGGATTAGAAATGATCGGGTTAGAAGTGATCGGGTTAGAAGTGATCGGGTTTAACCCACCGACATCAGCGAAACCTTGGGGTGTTATTTTCAGTTAATTGAAGAAAACCTAATTACTGTAATCATTAATTACTATAAATATTTATTAATTACGGGAATTAATTTAAATTAAGCACTAAAAATCTTAAAACTTAGCTAACTTTTGTGAACTTTACTAAACAAACAGTTGAGTTGAAACTATTTAAACCTACTGCAGTGAGTGCGATTCCACCGACTAGAATGATAATTGTTTGCAACGTGTCTGTGTAAATTACAGCAGCTAGCCCACCTGAAACACAACATACACTTGCTTGTTTTTTAAGTAAACCAGTCTTTTTAAACAGTCTTTTGAAGCAAAAGAGATATTAGTACAATCATATTTAAAAACATTTTTATTTAGCTACTAGTATGTTTTTTTTTTGTGGAAAACACTATAAGAGTGTCAGCTAAAACTTACCCCCAATAGTGTAGAGACCGGTTATGAACAAAAGAAGAAAAACGCACAGGAACAAGTTCCATTTCAAAGCTTGGCTGATAAACACCGCACCAGCGTACAAGTCCACCTGTGTAAAAACTCATGTTGAGGAAAACAATCGCAACTCAAGTGGTTTTTGCGGCAAACTCACAGATATTTTGGTGAATATGTAAATGAAGAGGTACACAAACGAAATGCAAGTCTGAATTCGCTTCCCGCCAAATCTTTTTTGTAAATACTCTGGCATTGTTACGACCTGGTCATTTGAATAATTGTAAATATGGAGAGCTATACTTAAAAAAACACAACATAAAGTATTACCAATGGTATGGTTATTTGAATAAGGTGTTTTAAGAATAAAGTGACATGTTTGTTTAGTTTTTCAAGTGTAACCAAATACTGATTTTAAAATAAGAAATAATTTTAATTAATAAAAGAGACTGCAATATTCTAAAACTCGTTGAGCCTTAATTATTTTGTAGTTTGTTTATTATAGTGACAACTAAAAACTTTTATTTTGAAAAAAAAATATCAGAAAAGTTATTAATGGTCTACACTAAGAATTGATTAAAAAAATTATTTAAAATTTTTGTTAGCATGAGTCTACATAAGATGTAGTTTTAAAATAAGTCAGATGATAATCTATTTTAGAACTTATAAAGTTAAACTGCTGACAGTCAAATATTATTTAATTGTTTAATATAATTTAACATCATTATATAACTTAATATCATTTAATTTTTAATTTAATCAATTTTAAGAATATCAAATATTGATATTTTAGTGCAGATTTCAACAAGATGGAACTCAATTACAAAAACTTTACCAACTAAATTTGAATGCTTTGTATTTAATAGTTCTTTTGATAGTATAAGAATTAAATAGCTAAAATAAGGAGTTAATTATTCTAATCTTTACACCAGGCTGAACGTGTTACAATCCGTCATAAACTATGTTAACTTATGTACTTTAAAAACTTTAATTTCGCAGTATTTTATTCACAAAGTTTTGTATTTAAATTGTAAAAATACTTAAAAGTGAGAACTTAAATATATAATAAGATGATACTTCACACAGTTTATGAAGCTACACTGCACCCATTGCTGCTACTAAAAACTAAGAATACACATTTTTCTAACTTGTTTAGGTAGGTAGCTACAAACACTTTACTGTGCTGATTTAAAGATAATTATACATTTTTTACTTTTGTTGCTAAAAAAGATTTAGGAATTAAATTGACTAATTTTTCAAGTTCTGAAGTTGTAGACTTGTGTATGAAGTAGTCAACTTTGTAAAATTAGTCTACAATAAATTGCCAATCTTTATTAAGATTTGAAGTAAGTTTTTGGAAATATAAATCTTAAGAATTAAAAAAAAAACGCATATTAACATTCTCATAACTCAATAAACGAAAAAGTATCTAAATTATTTAAATTAAAAATTATAATAAAATGACAACGTTTATATTTGAATTTTTAATGATATATAATGCTTAAAAACAGCTTTAAATAAAAGTTCAGAACTAAATTTATTTACTTTTATAAGAACCTCCAACTTGTTGTAAAACAAACCTTAGAAGAAATGTAGACTGGCAGAAAAACCCAAGCAAGGAGAAGAATGACAAACATGGCCTATAAAAAATAACAAGTCAAACACAAAAGGTAATTATACCAATATTAATTTTTGTTAAATGACATATAAAGTGATGAAAATCAACATAACACGTAGAAAAAACTTACTTTTTAAAACATTTGTCATCAAACTTTATTTTTTGTGCCTAGCTAATCAGCTAGCTATGAATGAAAGCACAATCGTTTTTAAGTAAATTTGTTTTAAAATATGTTAAATAACTTATAAAATTTGACTATGAAATTCTAATAACAATAGAATTTTTATATATTATCATGCTTAACCTAGGTAAAAATGCAAATATATTTAGCATTTTCAAAGAACTAGGCCAAATTCAAAACTAATCTATAAATTAAATTCAATTGGAACTTATTGCATGTCAGCTTTAGTTAATATGAATTTCAACCAAATGAGTAGTATTAAAATGCAATAAATGTATAAAAAATAACAGTCTATCAACACATTTAAAAATAATCAAGACAAAAACAAATCACAAAAACTATTGGCATACCAGTGAATTTGAGGAAGTTGAAAACTATAAAATTATTATTGTATATACAAGATAAATACTTCAATATTAAATTCTGTTTTTGAAAATGAAAATACATACAGCAAATATAAAGTTGCAAAACAAAAAGTCAATTACACATTGTTTTTTTAAATTTTATCAAGGTTTAACCTACTATATAAAAACTGATCTAATAACAAATTTTAATTAAAAATATTGAATTCTTTCAAAAATTTTAAACCAAAAACTTTTTCATAACATACAAAGTTATGAGGATGCAAATTAACAAGGAAGATTACTGTGAATGAGTTAAAACTTATCATTAATTGTTAAGTAATATTTTAGATAACTTTTTAAACCATCTTTTTTTTTTAAGAAAAATAGACTTAATAAAAGTACATGTGATGTAATAATAAAAATAACTAATCTTTAAAATTATTACATTTTTAAAAGCAAAAATTACTTGTTAAATAGTATTTTTGAGTACTGTAATAAGTAGGACTGTATGTGCAATGCACATTCTGCATGCTCAACTAACTAACGTTTTAAAACCGCTTAAAAACTCATTTTAATTCAAAAATACTATGTATAAAATACCTACATTTAATTCGAAAGCTCCCACAGCAAATCCGCTGGCAGCACCTGAACCTGCCAGCCCAATGAAGTGGCCACTTCCCACGTTGCTGGCGAACAACGAAGCTCCTATCTGTGTGAACAAGTAGAAAAAATTACTTGTTTGTACTAAAATTTCAAATTAAGTTCCTAGTTGAAACTGGTGTAAAAAAGCAAATTAAACTAGATTCAAACTTACAGGCAACCAGGTTATGTTTCTACCAGCAAGAAAATAGCCGCCAACTGTACTTCTGTTGGTTATTACCATTGCCTACAAAAATAAGAAATTAATCAAGCTAAATAAGAAAAAAACTAAACTATTTTAACTCACCCATATTCCAACAAAAAGAACTGCAACAAAGTAAACCACAATGACTCCGAAATCTAAGGAATTGAGGCTTTCATCCTGAGCTGTAAATAGTTTTTTAACAAAATATTAGAAATATTTAAAAATTAGTAACAGCAGTAAAAACTATTAGACTGATTTATAATAAAAAACAAAAATTTAAAGGAAGTAATGTTTAATAAAAACTTTCAGGTTAGTTTTGAAATTTTAATTTATTTCTCAGTTTTAAAAACATGTAACAAAAAAATATTTGAAAAGCACCTAATTTAAGAAATACTCTAGTAATTTTGATAATAAAATTAAACTAAAAGACTTTTTTAAAATATTGGGTTATGTTTAATTTTATATGCTTACATTTTTCTTTAACAACATCATTTTTTCAAAAATTTAACAGTTTTGTTTGTAACATTGCATGGCTAGAAAATATAGAGTTATGACTGAATGTCATTTTATCAATAAACCCAAGCAGAATTCTTGGGAAAAAAGAACTCAAAATACTTAATAAACATTAATCTAATTTAACTAAGAATGTCATTCTAAAGTAAATTTATAAATCCATAAAAGTTAAAAATGGTAATTTTGAGTCCAGGTGTCTCTTTCATTCTTAATAAAGATGTAAATTGAATTTTTATAGAATTTATTTTTATAAACAAGTATGTTTTTTGTTACTTCCTATATATTTTGTTTTATTAACATTGAAAGGCTTAATGTATTCTTGTAAGTACTTGTGTAACTTTAATAGTGGAATAGGATATCACTTTAGAATTCTGTATTACAATTTCAGTTAAACTTTTCTAGACCTAAAATATAATTGTGTAAAAATATTGAACCTGATATTTTAAATAATTGTGTTTAAAATAATAATTTAATTATTTTACGCCACACCTAGTTTTCTTTTTATGCTCTGAAAGTAAATCACTTAATTTGTTATCATAATATATACTCAATAAACAAACCTTTTAATTAGGTTTATAAATTCATTTCTAATGAAATTGGAATATATTATTTCTCATGAAATAATTTTCTCATAGTGGTCTTGAAATTTTAAATTAGTTTTAAATTATTATTTTTTAATTGGCTTCAAAAAAATATTAAGCTTAGGAAAATAGCCACAAACAAAAATAAATAGTAACTTAAGTAGTTTTTTTTTTAATGTTTTTACTTATAAACTGGTGAGCACAAAACTTTTTTTCAGTAGTTAACTAATTGTGCGCAAGTTGTTAAGGGTAAGAAAATTACTGACTTAAAGTACATAATTTTCTTTCTTTCACTTTAAAAAAAAGTTAAATAATTGATATTGTAGTACTTTCTTTATCCTAAAGTTCAAATTAATCTTTATAAATTTAGTTTGCTTTTAAACATTTTATGTGTGATTTTTATACAGTTTTCAATATTTTCAATAACAAAATAAAAAATATCGGTTATAGAAGTGTAAAAGTACAATAAGTGATGGAAAATCATTCAAATGCATTACAAAAAAGGTTAAGATATTGTAGGCCTTTAAAAAGCCTTAATCATCTCTTTAGTCACTTAAAATATGAAACAAACAAAGAATTTAACATCAATGAAAGACTTTACACAGGGTTGCCACTGTTTTAGTCAAATAATTGTCTTAAGTCATCCTGTGTCTTTATGTTACACAAGAACATTTTTTTTTAATTTTTCAAAATTAATAAAAATCTAATTCTTCAACAAATTCTTAAAAAATAACAAAATATTGAAATCTAAGCAACTAAATTATGACCTGAGACTATTAAAAAACCTAAAACTGTCCTGATTTTTTATAGAAAAAAAAATTCTGAGTCAGCATGAGTTAAAAAGAGTACTCATCAATAATACGCTTTCTGACTCTTTATCAATCTACAGTGGAGTACCACAAGGTGGTGTAGTTGGTCCCCTTCTCTTTTTAATTTATATTAATGATATTTGTTCAAACATTGATATTAAAAGTGAGTTAAGCTTATTTGCAGATGATGCCAAAATCTTTAGTCAGTCAAATACTTCAATACAACTATCTTTAGATAATATTTACATATGGTTAAAAACAAGAAAACTAAACTTAAATCCTAGCAAATGTAAAACTCTAACTATTAACAAAAAAGAATCTTCTCCAACTGACCTCTTAATCAATAACATCAAGTTACCAGAAATTAAAGTTTTTAAAGATTTATGAATTTATTTTTCCAAAGATTTGAAATGGAATAAACATATAAACTATTTATATAAGATTGCAAAAACTACATGTTATCAAATATTAAAAAGTTTTAAAACTAATTCTGCTTCAATTACTATTCTGACAAAACTATTTAAAACATACATTCGCCTTAAACTTGAGTTTAGTACCCAAATTTGGTCACCCCATTTAAAAAAGGATATTAACAAAACTGAATCTGTGCAAAGGAGTTTTACCCGTCATATTTGTAGTCGTTGCAACATATCTTACATATATAATGATAGAATGATTAAATTTGGCTTGAAATCACTGGAATATAGAAGATGGGAATTTGATTTATTTACTCTTTACAAAATTATCAATGGCAAATATAAAAGTTTTTTAACCAGTTTTTTAATTTTTCCCAAAATAAATATCAACAAAGAGGAAATAATTTGAAAATAAAATTTAAACATGATTTTCAAAACAGTCAGTGGCAAGGCGCATTTTTTCACAGAGCAAAAGCTATGTGGAACAGACTACCTCAGGATATAGTATCTTGTGAGAGGGTAGAACAATTTCGTTTAAAGCTAAAAAGATTTGATTTAAATACGATAAATACCAGTAAAATTTACTAATTTTTCACTGTAAACAAAAGAAAAAATATTCGTTTCCCTACGCCTCCCCCCTACAAACTATTAGTTTACTTATATATTTTGTAGTTATGAATTTTGTTTTATAAGCCATGATTTTAGACAAACTTCTTTACTGTGTGTACTAAGTAATATATAAGTTTGAATTTTTTGAATTGAATTTTCAATTTAGTTTATTTGTTTATCATATTGTGTTTAACTTTGTGTTTTCATTTAAATTATGTTTGTATATATATATATATATATAATTTATCTTAAAGTTTTGAATATAAATTTATTTTCTTTTTCTCTTTTTGTGTGTCCTGTTTAAGTGGCTCAGGTTTTGATGCCTGAGTCCAACATTGCACAATAAACAATATAATAATAATAAAAAAAAAACAAATTCAGCATATCTTGAGTTGTCCTGAGATTTTCAAAAGCACCAAAGTATTCAGAGTTATCTTGAGTGTATTTTAACAACCCTAACAAACCAAACAAAATTTGTAACATTGCTAATATATTACATCAGTTCAAAACTCAAGTTTGAAGTATTTAACGCCAAAAAAAAAAAACGCTTAAAATATTTGAGATAGTTCAAAAAAAGTTTAACCTTCAATTAACTAAACGTGGAATTTATATTATTTATTGAACAACAACAATAAACGCTTAAAATATTTGGTTATTGAAAAAACTCTTTCGGTTATCAAGTTGCACACCCTGGATACCTTTTAACGACTTGTACAGGACAATTTTCATTTGTTGAAAAGTTTAACACATTTTTTTAATTAAATTTCCAGTAAAAGTCTCATCATTTTATATACAAGTAATGAATAAACAAGTTTATAATTTATTGTTATTAATTCTTTGTTTTTTGAAAGTATATAAAAAACTTACTCATTTGTGGTTCCAGAGTTGTAGTTTTACAACTAGATAAAAACTTGTTATGTGTTAACTTCTTTCTGTTAGTGTAAGTATCTAGAAACTTATGAATGTGTGAGTATTATGTGACTATATGGCTTATATTTTGTTTGACCTAAAACATACAAGTAGAAGAAACAAACTTGATTGAAACTAAAATTTGTGGTGGGGAAACTTTTATATTCAGTAGACCAGACTAACAAAAAAAATTGGTTCAAAACTTTTTTTAAAGTGGTCTTTTTTACGGTCTGCGTAAACTTTAAAGTTATACTACAAATCTTTAGCTAGAATAACTTCGTAAAAGCAAAACTGTAATGACAAAATAATTTTATAAGCACTGCTTTCAGTAAAAACAGTTTAAGTTTTTTTTAAACTTGATTTTTTAATCGTTTTGATGCTGTTAATTTCAATCAAAAAAACACGTCTCGATACAGATAATTCTGCTAGGCGGATCGTGCGTTGCCCACCCCTATTTAAATGAGTATTTTATTTTTATTTTCTATAAAGCTTTATAAAAAATTAATTTAGTTAATTAAAAGATTTTTTTGTTTTAATCAAACAATTTTTAAATAGATTTTTATATGAAAATGTAATACCGATATATACTAATGATGCTACACACGTAGCACATTCTTTAGAGGTTATTCACACACTACTGAGTACTGGGTCACTTTTATCGGCATGCTCAGTTTTCAGCCTGACCATTAGGCATTGTCCTAAGCAATGGAACATGTTTTCTACGATCAATCAGGTTATTAGCAAAAAAAGGACATCAAAAAAATATCTCAAATTGACTGAAACAATGCGTCAAACGTTTTATTAGACATAGAATTTAATAACCGCATTAGTAAAGCATCATGCATATTTTTTCGATCGACTGGAATAATTAGAAATAACCAAAAGTTTTAAACTTATACAAAGCTGGCGTTTATTTTGCATGTGTATGCAGCACTCTGCTAGCTGGTAAAATACATGAAAATCAACACAACACCTTCCATCAAGGATGCCTCCATCGTGTCTTTAAAATTGGATATCTACAAAATCACCAAAAAAAGACAGACTGGTCTCACCAATATTTTCTTTACCTTCAGCCAGCGCAGGATTCGCTGGTTCTATTATGTTCTGAGGATGGGCGACGAGCGAGTTCCAAAGTCTCTATTGTACAGCAAGTTAGTTGTTTGTAACGCAACCGCGGTAGTCAAACACTACGTCTAAGAATTTCTGCAAGCGCGAAATAAATAGTTTGAATGATCTTTGATGAGCAGCAGAAGCTCGCTAATAACGTCGACAAGTGTCGGTCTTTTATCTACAAAAGACTGAAAGAGAAAGATAAAGCAACACTTTAAGGAATTTAAACAGAAAAAGAAATCAAAATTATATGAACTCAATTTTATCTAATTGTTTATTATAATTTTTACTTCATTTACTTGGTTACTTTTTACTTTTTTAAGGCTTTTTTAATTCTTTTTTTCATCACTGTGTTTGTCTTTGTTTATAGAGCTGTGTTATTTTTACATAATTAAGTTTTTGATCAAAAATCGCATAACTGATTTTAGCTGAAAGCAAACCAATTATATTATTATTAAAATAGATCAGTAGTTTGTAGGTGTTCTAAGTGTGCTAGCAGGACAAAATAAAGAAGAGTACTTGATGACAGTAAAGTACAGTTTGATATATGTTTTTTATATAAAAAATCATATTTGATTCACATACTTTAGCAGGTTTTATAGTAATCAGTAGCTTTTCATAATTATTAAGTAAGTCTTTAGAAGTAAAGTTATGAAAATTTGATATAAATATCTCATATATGAAAAATTGCAAAAAACTATCATTTATTATTTAATTAAATAAAAAATAAATATATATGATATATATAACATTAATAAATTAAACAGTATTCTTACTTTATTAAACTATTACACTTTTCTGTGTGTAAACGGGTTAACACACTTCAACGGAGTTATGAAAATCAACACGCTACTTAAAAAAAAAAGAAAACAGTAAACACTTATAAAATAATAAACAATTTATTCAACAGTTTTCAGTAATTTTTAAAAAGGTTAAGTTAGTTATTATTTGTTTCTAGACATTATTTTGACATTTAAAAAAATTAAAAAAGCTCTTTTATTCAGTTTCTATTGTATCTTTTCTTTCTACTGTTCTGTTTTACAGCCAACATCATTTATTTATACTTGATTTATGCAAACAGCAACACCCTATAGTAGTTTAATCACTGTTTTTTAATTTACTACTTTACAAAATTAATTTTCAAATAATTTCTCAACATAACATTTTCTAATTTAATAACAAAATTCAACGTTTCCTACTAAATGTATAAGTTGCCTACTAAGTTGCTTATACAAAACGTATTTCAACTAACTCTAAATAAGTTTTAGCCAAAATAAAAAAGTATTTTTTGTGTGAAATAAAGCTATGTACAATATCTAGATTCTAGAACATAAAAAGCTTTACATGCCAGTAGATTAATGTTACAAAAAAATAAAATTATAACTGCTTTAAATGACTTAAAATAAAGTTAGCTCTATGAATAATACTAAGTTATAAAAACAAACATAAGTAAACCTCTGTATAAAAAAATATTTTTTGCTATAAAAATAGCAAAAAAAAAATTGACATAAAACAAGTGTATGACATAAAAAAAGTGTACCTTTAAAATATTTAAAAATATTGATTTTAAGTCAAAAGCTTTAAATGTTTTTTTTTAATTTGTTAGAAGTAAAAAAAAAGTGTTAATAGTAGTACTATCTACTATCGACTTTAACTAACCTGTTTCTTAAAAAAAGATGAAGTTGAAGACATAAATATGAAACTATGGTTACAGAAAAGTACTTTTAATTAAAAACCTAGAATTTGGTAATCGAATTTAATTTCTGAAACGTAATTTTTTTAACTAAAAAATAGCTGCAATATGAAATAAATTTAAACATTAAAGGTTTTATGTCATAAAGTTTTTGTGCAACAAGCTTAAATACTTAATCTATTTAGTTTATAAAATGTGGTGTAAGACTCGATAGCCGAAAAGTTTTTTTGTACACCAGGTCCTTAGACCAAATTTTTTTAGCGCTTTTTTTATCGTTCAATAAAAAATAATGATATACTATTTAAACAAGCAATGATTTGAGTTTTTAGTTTTATTAAACTAAAAGTTGATTTAAAGAACTGCTACTTCGACTAAACGAATGTTAATTAAGACAGGGTTAAAAGATTGAAAACAATGAAAAAAAAAATTAACATAAGTAGTCAAGTGTTTAAATAAAAATCATTTTATATAAACAGAAAATACTTTAAAAACTGAATACATTGTTTTAAAAACTAAAGTAGAATTTTAACGAATTGAACTACTGAAATATATCTATATTTAAAATGAGTATAACTTTTTATAGTCGTTCTATATGTTATTTTCGTACTAAAAATATTTCTTTAAGTACCTAGTTAAATGCAAAATATAACTTAGTATACTTTACATAATACTTGATATTTTTATAGCTCTAACTTAAATAAGTAAGAAGTTTTAGAAAATGTTTGAGAAGACATATCTATCTTTTAAATTTAAACAATATTGTTGGAAAATTAAGAAGTTTTAAAGTTATAAAACTAAAAGAAATAATGTAATACATAAATATACTTTTTACAACATTTTTGATAATAAAGTAAAGTTCGCTATTTTTGTAGTTTGTGTTGCAAAAAAAAAAATAATTAAAGTTGAACTAGTTTTAATGCTGAACTATAAATTGAAAAAAAAAATTATACTAACACTATATGAAAAATTTCATATTTTAAACACGTAAAATAGAAATATTGCACCTTATTTTTAAACAAGTATAAAAATTATGAAACAGATAATTCAAACTATAAATTTATGGGTAACAAATATTCATTTAAATACGTAAAAAATAGTAATTTGAACCTTAGCTGTTCTGAAATAAAGTTTTAGTTTTTTCTTTAATGTATAAAAGTAGTTTTTGTTTTCGAAACTTAAATTTATTGTAAGCGTTGTTTCAACTTTAAACTTAATTTAAGCTTTTATTATCAAAAATTGTTTTTCATTTACGTAACATAAATTAATAACTTTTTAGATTACATTAAACATGCAATAAAATATTATTGTTATGTAGCTACAACAAATATTGAATGTTCAATTTTATACTTAGTAGCCACATGATATAATAACAAGCATCTGTGCAAAATCACTAATCTACAAATTGAAAAAAAAAACAAATACGAGGATATATTTAAAGTTTAGTTTCTACCAATTTAGTTTCGTTTGCTTTTAAGTTTAGGAGAAAATAAAGCAGTAAAACTTTCTTTTGTATTACCTTTTTTCCTTGCTTCAGCAATAAACGTGTTTTAAGTAAATCATTTAAAAACTTTTTCATCGTATATTTCGTTTTAGTGTGTGCGTATAGCTTAAAAGAGATACTTTTAACTTTCAAGTTTAAAACTAAATTTAGTTCCTTAAAACGTTTTTCTGGTTTATAGTGTTGATACTTTTTTAGACAGTCAATTTTTTTTGATTCTTTTGTTTTAAAACTAATATTTAGTAAGAAATTTATTCAATGTTTAGGTAAATGTTGTGAAAAGCGAATTTAGTATGTTAAAGCTTAGTTAAGTGTTACGTAAAAACTATTACTTAACTAAAAATCTGCAGTACATTAAACAAGTAGCTAAAAGTTATAAAAATTTAACTTAAACTTCTAAATTAAATTTGATTAAAAGTTAGAAAAAACCAAGATATTTTGTTAAAATTTTTAAATTTAATGTTGCTTGTCAGTAAAAATTCGAACTCAAAACCAAAATAGTTAGTTTGTTTTTAAGTAGAGTTAAGAAGAACTGTTTAAAAAACTTTTACTTTGACTACTTAGTACAACTAAGTCTAGTTTACAGAACCATACTCGTTATATTCACATTTTGTTTAAAACTAATGTTTATTTTTTTAATAAATATTTTTGTTGTATAATAAATATTTTTAGCTACCATATAACTTTTAAACAGTTTTACAACAAAAACTTTATATATTTTTTTAGATTTTAAGAAGCAGTAAAATACTATCACGGATTAATACTGTTTCAGTCGGATTGATATGAAAAATGTCCGAAGACTCAAACCTAGATAATGAAAATAGCAAGTTCGTCATTGCTTCTTTTTTAAAACTGAACTAGTATTTATTTTTTTGCTCTTAACTTATTTTAAATGATTAGTGAAAGCTGTAAGTTTCTTAACACAATCGAATATAGTTAAAAATTTAAAAACTATAACTGTGTTTATTACGTTAAAGATTGTGATTTTGCCAATTGCTTATAAGTTATAAAAATTTGTTTACATAATAAAACAAAACTACAATAGTATTAACATTTTTTGCTAGCGCAGGTTTTTTAAAAGTTATCATATCGTTAATGACTTACCTAAATCAAATGTTTTCAATAATTAAAGATAAGCAAAACAATTTCGTTTAATATTTATGCTATTTTATTGATATATATAACTTAATAAAGTAATGTTTCTTAAGAATTTAGGTTTATGACTATACTGCTATTGAAGAATTTATTTATGTTATGATATCAAATAAACGTTATCTAAACATAGTAACCACTAAAAAAAGTTAAAAAAAAATTTCTAGAAAGTAATTCAAAAATTAATTAAGACAAAATAAGTTAAGAATAACTTTTAAAAACATACTGAGTTGTTGCTTTATTCTGTTTTATTTGAAAATGTTCTAATTAATGTTTTTAGTATAAACAAACTTGTCTTTTTACAGAGTGAATTTCTCAGGAGCTCACATACAGCACCTTACAATTGCTATGAATGACTTGGTTTCAAACGGAGCAAATATAAAAGGTTCGAGTAAAGTTGACAGGCCGTCTGTGTCTCACTTCGACGTGCAGTTGCAAAAAGGTTTGATTGGTAATTATTTTTTATGGTAGGTGAAATTAAGCTTTCCAGTATGATATTTATCATTTAACAACATTAAAAAAATCTTTTTGTGTCTTAGTTACGAAAAATTACTACACATAAACTTCACAGGTCTAATTTGTTTCATAAAGTAGAGTGTTTATAAAAGCGTTGTATAGCTTCAAAATAAAAGTTAAATGTACAGATTTTACTAAGCCATATCCCAATGGAACAAAAAGGGTTACTACTGAGATTAATATCAAACGTAGCTATGATAATCCAGCGAATAACAAAAAAAGAGAAACAAGAAGTTGTATAATTTATCTTTACTTGTTAATTTTTGCAGAAGCATGGAACAATGTAGATACTCCTGAAATTACAGCGACTCAAACCACTGAGTAAGTAACAAATATCTTATTACGTTATATTTTTCTCCTAATTTATATTTATTCAATGCAAAGTACAGGGTAGCTTTAACTTGCATATGTATTATTTTTCAGAATATATCAAAAAAATTATATTAAAAAATTTTAAATGAGAAAAAAATGCAGGGTTCCAAACGCGATAGTTGAAACTGCGAGCCAAATACTGACATACCACAAAAGTTCCAAAAAGTTCGTGTTTTACAAGGAGGCTCTCGAAGAAATCATAGAAGAAAACCAAGTGGGACACCTGCCGGTCGTTTTCATATCGGTCGTCGGCCCCTTCAGGACCGGGAAGTCGTTTCTCCTGAACTTGATGTCGCGCTACTTCGCAGCCGAGGACAAGGACTTGTGGCTGGGAGGAGAAGACAAGCCGGTCGACCTGAAAGAGTTCGCGTTCAAATCCGGTCCGAAAAGGGAAACCACCGGGATGGTGGTGAGCAGAAGGGTGCACGTTGCAAAGGATGAAAACGGCGAAGACGTCGCGGTGCTGCTCGCCGACACTCAGGGGCTCTTCGACTCGCTGACCACCCAGAAAGAAGCTTCTGTTATATTTTCTCTGTCGACGATGATCAGCAGCATGCTGTTGTACAACCTGCAGGGCAAGTTGGACTCTTCCAACTTGGAAAGCCTGACCGCCTTTCTCGAGTACGCCAAGTACACCAGCCGCAGTTTCCAGGAAAAGCCGTTCGACAACATTCACGTTTTGGTGAGAGACTGGCCATGGCCGGACGACTACGTTTACGGGAGGCACGGCGGAAAAAGGTACATCGAGTCGTGGCTCAACGCCGAGGACTCCCCCGCGCACCTAAAGAAAATTACAGACTCGGTCAAGTTCAGCTTTAAAAACGTTTACTGCTATCTGTTACCGGAACCTGATGCGAAGCTTAAGAGAAGCGGCTCGGGCGCTAAGCTGACAATCAACGAAATGGGTGTCGAGTTTATCAGGCACGTTAAGGACATGATAAAAAGCATGTGGAAAAGTTTGACAGTCAAGAAAATCAACCAAGAAAAGATCACCGTGTTGGAGCTCGTTGACCTGATAGATGAGCACGTTAAACTGTACAACGAAACAGACGTTCCCGACCCGAGTCTTCAAGTTGATGTATGGGCCAAGCTCTACTACAAAAGGATTGTAAAAAAGCTCAGTGGTAACTGTGAATCAGCTGTACAAAACATGATAAACACAATCGACAGCGTTGAAAGCTTGTCGTCGGTTTTTGAAGTTTGTAAGAGCGAAATTTTTAACGAGTTTAATTCTCATCCTACTTACAGTGAAAGTGAGAAAAAATTATCTGAAGAAAAAATAAACAAAATTTTAAATTTACAATATCAAAGTTTAACAGAAGACTTTGAAAAAGACTTAAATTACGTAAATTCTGAAATAAAACTTGTAGATAAAAAGCTTGAGGACGTTTTTGAAGAATACAAACAAAATGTTCAGTCTAAAATTGATAGTGGTGAGATAAACAGCGAAACTTCTTTTGACTCTGCACATTCAAGATTGAAACACCATGCGGAATACAGTTTTTCTTCTTATTTCACAGACATGCAAAACCGAGCGTGGAATCCAACTTTTAACAAATTAGAACGATTTCGAAGCAATGAAGAAAAGACAAACAAAATTTCCTACCTTCAAAACCTAATTGAAAGAGAAAAACCAAATTTTTTGAAAATTGTTTCAGAAAGAGCTCCAAAAGAAGAAGAGAAGAAGCGAAATACAGTTGCACGTGTTGGTAAAGAACTTCGCAGGTGGAAAAGAAAATGGTAAAAAAAATATTAAAAGATATACAATTCTAGGTAATGTGTTAGTATGAATTAAAAGATTTTTCAACTCCTTGTTTTAAACACACATTTTGATTTTACGCCTTTCGGGACAGTTAATAGGTAAAGCATAAACTTAAAATTAAACAAGCTTTAAATTTAGTTTTAAGAAACATTTTGAATTTAGCTTACTTTGTATTGAGATATAAAATATCATGATGCAAAAAGAAATTCACGAGCACTACATTGTTGATAGAATAACTTTTTTGACAAAGTTTCAATAGAAGTAACTTACTGTTGCTCGCAAAATGAAAACGTATAGAGAAAAACCAATAGGAAACAGAAGGCTTATGAGTACGATGAGATTATGAGTACGATGTAAACAGTAGAACTGACTGAATTGAACAGTTTAAAGTTTAAACTATACATGTATAAAATAAGTTTAGTGTTTTTAAAAGCTATTAGGTCAAAAAATATTTTAAGACTTATTTTAAGTTTTTACAAAAAAACTAATACATAATTCAATTTTGATTTTGTTTTTTACTTTTATTTAATTTTTACGCTATATAAAAAAATGTCAACTAAATATTTTAAGAATCAGTAAAAGCTGTTTTGAATTTTTAAATGAATTCAGAATTAAAATAGAAGCAGTTCAACAGAAATTGTAAAATTCAGTTAACCAATATTTTAGAAATTTATTTACTTTAAGCTCTATAAAAAAAAAATTATTGAGAATTAATATTGATAATACTTCAATTTAAGTTTGATTGTGTTTTTCCTTCAAATGTTAAGAACATATATTTTTAAACATAATATTCAATTACTGTTTTTACAAGTTATTACTTTCAATTACTTACAGAAAAAAAAAATCATTTTTTTAGTTTGAATTATTTATTTTTATAGTAAAAGCTTTTAGTTACGAAATAAAAACCTTGTGTTTTAGTTTTTAAATTGATAATACTCATATATAAAAAAAAAACCTTATTAACAGTTAATTAAATTTTGTATTAAAAAGTACTATTACTAAAGTTATAAATAAGAAAAAAAATTCTAGACTTGTTTTTTTACACTATTACATTAACTATAAAGTTACGAAACTTAATTAGTTAGACTGTATGAAAACAACTGTTAGCTAAATATTGTTTTACTTAATAAATTTATAATATACAGAATCTTTTTTAAAATCTGAATGTATAAAACTGTTCGTGCAATTTTTGTTCTAGTTTATCTTTTATCTCTAAGTTAGCTCATAAGTAAAAAAAAGTTCAAAAAACATTTAGGTAATGTAAAAGCACTGTAAGTATTTAAAAGTTATTCGTATTTTTACTGAAAATTTTAAAGTTTAGTTATTCATTAAGGAAGTTCATTGTTTAACATAAATATAATAACAATTAAGAGAACGTCTTACAAGTTCTTAGCTTAAAATTAGAAAATGTCACTTTTTCACATCTCAAAATTTAGCTGAAGCTTTAATGGAAAACTATTGTAATTAAACAAAATACATTAAACACAAAATCAACCTATGACTACATCACACTCGGTAGTCTATTATAAATACGGGAAAGACTTACCGAAATAATCCTTTGCAGGCAAAAATAAAACATATAAGTCTTTCGCGAAAAATGTCAAGAAAAAACACTTTGAAATTTATTTTATAACATCAAGTGTTTATCAAAGTAAACGTAGAATAGGAAGCAAAACTTACAATCTAGTAAAATAGAAACGCATGTGTATTTTAGTTGTTTTAGCGAAAAACACGTTGCCAGCCACTTTTGGCTCGAGAGCCGCAGTTTGTCGACTCCTACTTAAAATATTTCGCAACTTTTTTTTTATTAAATGCAGTTTAAGTTTCTTGAACTTGCATAAAATATTACTTTCAAAACTTTACTTGTTTTCTTAATTTTACTAAAAACTCTCTTTGAGCTGAATTTATACATTTTAATTTACAACATTCTGTCATAATGAATCAGTTTTCAGATAAATTTGTCTTACTTTTAAATACAACTATAAAAAAACACCAGTAAACAACATCTAAGCTCTTAACTGGTAAAAATAGTCAACAAATTTAGTTAACTTGTAGAATACACTGTAGGGCTCAATAAGTTGCAAGCCACCGCGGTCATACTTTTCCTATATAACCCTTGCACACAATATCTGGTTATTATAAAAAAAAATATTTTTTGTAAATTCAAACAGTGAGGAATTTTAGAAACGGCATCTTCTTAAAAGGATTGAAGATTCTTGTATCGAGAAAAAAGTTGAACATGAAAAATTTTAAATTACCGACTAGGCGGCCTAATTAAGATAAAGGGGAACGGGTCTATATTGCACAAAGATAAAATTGCACAAGGAGACTAAATTGCACGGGAACAAAACTGCACAAAAGCACAAAATTGCACGAATCCAAATTTGCACGAGGGCACAAAATTGCACAAGGGAACAAAATTGCACGAAGACGATTTTGCACCAAGGGTCAATTTTGGACGAGTTACATTTTTGCATGAGAAAAAAAAATTAAATAAACAAAAAAAAAAAACTCAAAAAAATACGCTCGTGCAATTTAGACAGCTACCGTAGATAGAGAGGGAGATAAAGCAAAATGTTAAAAAACGTAACTATTATAAATCCATTATGGTGTTGTATAGCCATTAATTTATAATTAAGCTATAATAAGTAGTAGATTATTATGTCCCAATATTTGGTGTTTTTGTCCTCAAATTAATTTAAAAATGTTGATTTGCTAGTTTGTTTGATTTGTAAGTAAATGTCAAATAAATGTTAAAATTGATTTTTTAGTCAAAAAAAATTGAACATTCATTTTTAAATCAGGTGCACTCAATGCCAACCAAAATCAAATTTAAATATTTATTTTATTTTTTATATAAATCCGCTGTTAAACATTATATTTTCAATGTTTGAAATTATATAGACGATAAATTTGTGCAAATATTATTTAAATAAAAGTTCAGGTTTTAAACTGTTACGCTTTATAACACCTTGTTTAGTAAAAAAAATTTTAGTAAAATTTTTTAATTATTTAATATAAAATATAAATAAAATCAACAAGTCTTGAGCCGCTGTTTAAGTTGCTTCCAAAGTAAAACAGCTTCCAGTTAATTTCTATTGTAGATTTAACAGACATTAGCAATTGTACATGCTCAAAATAGTATAGTTAGCTTTAAACTTGTTTTAAAATGTTTATGAAAAGCTTTCATAAAACTATTAGTCGAAATGTGAACATTAATGTTTTATAGCAGACGAAACGAAATCTTCACTATACATTACTCAAACCAATGCTTTTGTACTAAATGAAGATAAGGTAGCTAATTAAATATTTAGTATACAATAGCCACCTCTTAAACATATTCTTATTATTTTTAAATTTATATATTCATATTTTTCATCACAAAAGACCATAATAATCAAAAATACTTATGTTTAAATAAAAGAAATTACTGTAAATATATAAGCAATAGAGTTAAAGAATGAAAACAAACTAGTTATTGAAAGAGTAACTCTAGTAAAAGAAGTAAAATAAGCTTAGTAAAGTACACAATTAACATTATTTTTGTTGCATAACTTAAAAAAAGTAAAAAAATAAATAATTTTAATTAAACTTTAATAGGTGCTATCTTAAATTCATTAGTAAAGTTTTGTAATGTTGATTAGGTTTATTAGTAACAAATAGTTTAGTTCTCCCAAAAATCCCATCAATTATTAAAAAATCCCAGTGTCTTAAGTGTTTTTTTTGTGGTAACAGCCAAAGTAATGTTAATAACCTTTTACAGTCTGTAGTTTGTGATAACAATGCAGCACGTGGATTTTGTGAATATTATTATGAGTAATGCCAGCCCAAACACCCTGAAAAACAAAGTCAGCACCTTCGATGAGATCTCCAGTGTTGGAATGCACTACAACAAACTTTCGCTCAAGTTGAGCAACGGAAACTCTTTGGTCAGGTACGAGCAGGCTACCACCTCCAAAAGTGCAATGAAGAGCAACGGATACTCCTTCGTCAGGTACGAGCAAGCTACCACCTCCAAAAGTGCAATGAAGATCACCGGAAACGTGAAAGTCAGGGAGTTTAGAGTTGACGTTTGCATGCTGGCCGCTGCAGCCAATCAGCATCCGTTTTTTGAAGCAACATCATTGGCTTGTAGTTAAGACCCTGAGTTTTCTCGTACCATAGCTGAAAGAACCAGTGTGAGTTTAAAGTTTGTCGACTTATCTAATGATCAAGAAAGATTATTATCCATCCCAAGAAGAATAAAAAAAAAATTCTAGACTAGTTTTAAGGTTTCAAAACGGTTTTAAGTTGCTAAAGGACGACATTCGAAAATTTTCATAATTTCTATATACTCTTTGTGTTATTTTTGGGATGGCTTATGAACACCTTATACTTAATTGCATTTATTTTTTTGTACTTTTATTTTTGTTAATACTATGCCGTTTGTTTTTTTATGTTTTTTGTATGTATTCGTTATGTTTTTAGCTTTTGTAATTTTTTGCTACATTTTTGCGTTGTATTTAAAGAAAAAGGTGCCTTAATTGAACTTAAAATTAATACGCGTTTGACTCTTTTAAACTCTTTAATTTTTTATAAGTGTTAAGGTTTGTATTAAAAATTGCTCTATATAATTAATGCGTGTATAACTATATCAAAAACTTTCTCAGTAATAAAGTAACATATAACAATAAATGTGTTTTTAATATATCAAGGTTATAAACTAAGCGTTTTATAAAAGTTTTATCTGTTCTACAAGGTTTAAAATACTGAAATAATCCTATTCGTAGAAACAACTTTTACCTCATGCCTATTTTACAGAAGGTTTTAAAATTTTAAGGTTGCTGCAGTTTAAGTTATTTCTAAAATTCAAGACTAAGTGAGATAGGATTCTGAAAGTAAAATTATAAATATGTCTTAAGCTCTTACAAGACAGCTTAAGTTTCGACAAATCAAGTTCTTAGGATATTTTCAAACGGCAGAATCTAATAGATAAATGTGAAACGAAAGAATTTTAAAAGCTATTAAAAAGTTCTAATGGGCTATGTTGTTATAACTAAACTAATAGGCAGTGTCTTTCATTTGGTTGTAAGCACAAGTTTGGAAAAAAAAGGAAAGTTTCAGTCTAAATTAAAGAATGTTAATCTTTAATTGCAAATTTTGCTAACGAACCTTGTATTTTCGTACGTTTTGCTCAACAAAAATATGTAAATTGATAATTAAGTGATAAATAACTATTTAAGTCAAAACGTACTAAATTTGTACAATTATAAAAACACTTTAATTTCACAAAACAACATTTCAAAATTGGATAAAACTAAAACATACTTGATAATTAAGAAAAGTTTATAAATCAAAGTTTTTTTTTTAATTATACAAATTTAGTACGTTTTGACTAAATAGTTATTTATCACTTTATTATCAATTTACATATTTTTATTGAGCAACAATCTTAAAAAGATCATAACATTAATTTTACAAAACAACATTTTTGTACAAGAGCGTTTAATTAAATATAAACTTAATAAAAACTAAAGCTTATTTAACTAAACTATAAAAAATTTGTTTAAACTTATTTGCCAATGAGTTTTTACATAAAAAATATATAGTAGAATATCACTTCTCATTGAAATAAATTTACTTAAAAATTACAGAAAAATAGAATAAATAAAATAACTATATTCTTAAATACTACGGTAAACATAATCTTTAATTTTTCTGTAAATGTTTATTATTGTTAAATTTTTCATGAAGTTTGTTGAATGAATGTTTTTGTTAAGTAAAGTCTAACATCCTATGCAACAAGATAAAAACATATGTATACCCTATTAATGCATCTAATTAAGGCAAAGGCAAGCAAGTAGAATACACTTCTTTCTTACCTTACAGTTACGCTTCTTACGTATTTAATAGTTTTAATTTAGTTTAGTTTTTAATAAAATTAAGAGTACTAAAAACTTGTAGAAAATTCAAAAGATTAAAATATTTAATTTATTTTTTATATAAATCCGCTGTTAAAGATTATATTTTCAATGTTTAAAATTATATAGACAATAAATTTGTGCAAATAGTATTTAAATAAAAGGTCGTGTTTTAAACTGATACGCTTTATAACACCTTGTTTAGTAATTTTTTTCATTTTCAATAACTTAGCTTAAAGTTTGTAGTTAAAAAAATTAAAAAAAAGATGTAAAAAGCTAATTCAGAAGCATGATTACCGGAACGCTAATGTTACAATGCCAACTTTTCACTGAATACTTATTTCACTGCTTGTTTTAAGTTACAATGTAATACTCAAATAACTTTTGTAATTAGTTTTAAATTAAAATGGCTAGCTTGTTCAAAAAAGTTTTAAGTTTTTAGCAAGTATTTTTCTAACCTAATTACATGAAATAACTCGTTGCTAAAACACAGAGTTTGTTAAAAGAACAGTCAGTGTTATATGAATAAGTAAGTTTATATTCAATTTTTAATTTCAACAGAAAAAATATATAACAATATCTACATATCGATGATTATCTCTTAACAAAAAAGTCTAATTTTTCTTTATTTGCTATGAAAACTTACTTTGATAGAAAAACTACAAGTTCTGTAGCTAGGAGAAACAATATTAAACAATAATAATTTCTTATAATCATAGTTTAATTTAACTTTAAAAAGACGCTCAAAATATTTGGTCCAAGCACCCGGTGCACGAAGAACCTTTCGGTTATCAGATCACATACCACGGCACGGATACCTTTTAACGTTTTGTCCAGGACAGAAATAAATAAACAAAACGTACTATTTGTCAATTTGGTAGGTAAGCTTTTAACGATTCTTAGTTTATAGAAATTGTGGTTACTTCCTGGCTCAGAAAACACCATGTTTATTCACTCTACAAATGACACTAAGAAGTAAAATTTTGAATACTGAACAAAAAACTTGGAGCCAAAACTGCCAAATATACTTCCTTTGAGCATAAAGTAGACATATAACGTTTCTCACCAAACGATTTCAAACAAAGATTTCATTATAAGAACAGTTAAAATTTTGCAAACATACTAACAAATTTACAGTCAAAAATCAACTTGATTTTTTTAGTTTTGTTACTATTTTATTCAGAATTCTATAGTTACCTGAACTTTACCTTAATATATTCAATTACTTTACCTATTGTTATTTTACCTTTTTTTATCCAGCTTAAAAACGACTAGAGTATATATAGAGTAGAATATTCAGTTTATACCTTACAAAACATAAAATAAAGATTTAAAAGTGTTTTATTACTAGTAAGTTTTAATTAAGAAGTTTTTCATTGGGTTGTTTTGTAAAAAAACAAGTTTTTATGTTTGTTTAGTTTTGTTTTAATGAGATACTTACTCTGCTAGTAAGTTCAAAACACGGAATATTAGATAAACTTAACAAATATAATGCTGTGAAATATAACGCTGTGTAAGGCTGTTAAATTTTAACTTATATGGTTATACATCTAAATGTTAAGCCAGGCTAACTCTTAGTCTAAAGCTTTATCCAATATTTTTTAAGTCTTAAGCCAGTTTAAACTTTATGACTTATGTATAAAAGACTTTATTTTTAGCTCCCTTAAAACATAAATAAAAGTTATCAACAAATTTTAGACATGTTCATTTTGTCCATTTAAGTTATTAAAGCTAAAAAAAGTCTTAAATTGTATTTATTGGTCATTACTACAAGTGCACATGAAACAAGAGTTTAAGTTTTTTAGAACTATTATTTTTTAAGTGTAAATTGCCTTATCTACTGCAGTCAGGATGTCTACAACACGCAGGTCACTCAGGCTGGTTTCAAAGTTGTTAAGAACTCATATCAACCGAGGTTATTTGAAATTTTTTCAAAATTTCCGGCTTGTTTAAACTTAGAGTATATAACTCAGGCTATTTGTTATGACTTTGAAAGTTTTGATATGTTAGAAATATTCCTTTTCTTTTCCAGATATTAACTTAATCATCATCATTTTTTTAAGTATTCGAGCTTGATTAACTGTAAAATAGTTTAGGTTTTGATTTTTGTTCCATAATCTTTTTTAATAAACTAAGACTGACTCAGGCTAGTTTAATGTAAATCAAGAAAGGTTTTGCTAAAATTAGTAGAAACCCTGCAGTTGTACTTAAAAACTAGTTTTTGTATCATTTGCCTTGATACTTATTACTATAATGCTTTTTTTTTTTTTTTTTTACCAGTTGCCTCAGACCATGTTACCTAAAAAATTTTAATGTAACTTTTTGTTTATTTACTAAAATTCATCAAGAACTTTAAATGTTTAAATAGAAGTATGGAAATTAAAAATAAAGAAAATTTTCTTAAAATAAATTAATGAAATAAATAAATTAATTAATTTACATGGTAATTTAAAAAATTTTAATATAATAAATACGTTTTTTGTATAATCTTATTATTTTTTTTATAAGTTGTAGGAAAGAATATTTTTTTTCATAAATTTTTTTTATTGAAAAATAGTAGTTTTGGTCCTGAAAATTTTTACTTCTACGAGTCGTTCTTCGTACTAAAAAAACATTTGATAAAACTTTATAGTAAATTTCTTTCAAAATAGAGAAGTGGTTTTATTTTTAATGATTTTTTTTAATTCCGAAAAAAAAAGCGATAAAAACTGTTTGTACCATATTCAGACTCAGACTCAGTATCAGATTCTGACAAATATTTTTTGTACAAAACTATTTACATCTCAAAAGTAAATTGAAATTTTTTGGTTCTTTAATAAGGGTGTAATGTAGGTATTGCAACAAGCTGTTTGGTAATCTTGTCAAGTTCCTATGGACTGGGTGATTTCGGATATTTTTTCGTGAAAAAAAAATCTAAAATTAAATACAAGAACTAGGAATTGCACCCCAAAAGATCTCATATTTTGGTTTTCATCAATATCTAATGTAAGTTTCAAATTATGGCCCCTATGTGGCTCCTTTACTACTCATTTTTTTTAAAGTCCTCGCAACATATCTTAGAAAATACAACTATTTTTAAAATTCTTTTTTTCAGTGATTTAAATTTGATAATCAGAGTCTTTTTTTAATATAAACTTGGTATTCTTTGAGACATAGACATTTTTTTTAAACTTTAATTTAAGTCTTTAATTAGAGTCTTCTTTCTTAGTCAAAATTTTTCTTTTTATTTAGAGTGAATTTAAAGAAAATCTAAATTCACTCTCTAATAAAGATAGTTCAATTAAAGAAAAAATGCATGTTTTAACTTTTTTTAATAAAGTGCGAGAAGTAAGAAATTTGATCTTTAAAATGTCTATAAAATAAAAATATTATAAAAAAAGTAAATATTTTATGTTTGTTCAAAAATCTACTTTACTTATTGTATTACAAAACATATTTAACTATTAGTAATAAATATACTTTACGAACAAGGAACAAAGAAATTTTTTTGTTTTGAAATTTTTAAATCAAGAAAAATAACTCAAATTTTCCCTTTTTTAGAATGATTGTTGTAATTATATTTATAATACTATTTATTGAAATTTTTTAAGCTGTAGTCATGCAAAAAAATATTTAACTAAAATGTAGGTGACTAATAAGTTTATATTTTTACTAATACTGAAACATGTTTTTAATATAAAAAATAAATGTTATATTATAATATACTATAAATATTTACTTCATTTTATAGAATATTTTTTTGAATGCTCCTTCACTTATTAAGTGAAGTCTGTGTGAAAATGCCTAAAAATCCGCCCCAAACCTTTTATTCTTGTTTGTAAAACTTTTGTAAAAAAAAATTATTGCAGAAAAAATATAAGTTTAAATAACGCAATAGTACAATGGTATGCTATATTTGTTTAGATGAAAACAAAGATGATAAAATGATTTCTCCGTGTAGTTGCTCTGGTAAGTTTAAAACATTTAGACTAGTTTTATATAAGTATGTTTTATCTACCATTAACCTTATAAAATATTACTTTGTATTTATTCTATTATTTTCTAACTGAAATAGTGTATCAAATTGTTTATTACTAACTGCAATAAATTTATAAATTTAAATTAATTTTTTATCTATTTTCCTTAAAAATGACTTAGCAGGTATCCTTATTTCATAACATTTTATTTGCATACGAATAAAAATTTATAAACAACTAAATAAAAAATCACCTTTGAAAAAAAAAATAATTATGATATAAAATAATAAGTAGTACATATTAACTTATTTTGACTCCTATTTAATGAAAATAATTTTACTTAAGTCTAAGTAAAATACAAAAATTGCAAAATTAAGCTATATTTAATGTTTTCATTTTGAAATTTTTGTTTAAATATAGCTTTAATTTTGGACTTGAATGTTTTATAACAATTCTAATTAATATTTAAACTAATAAATTTAAAAAAACCTATAGCTGCATAAGATGCCAAAAACAGTAGTTGTAAATTAATTTCACATAATCGTTTATTTTTATTAAGTTTTCAGTATGTTTAGAGAAAATTGATAACAAAATTCTGGGATAGTTTCTTAGAATTGCTTATGGTAAAGTTACGATATCGTTATTTGAAACAAATTCTAGTTAAAGTATGTACTGGGTAATAGTTTCGCATTAACCTCTTTTATATAAAAATATTAGAAGTCAATTATAGCCAAAATAAACTTTTAATATTTTTCGTCTAATTTTAAAACAAAGCCTTTAAAATAAACTTTATTGATTTATATTTTACATTGAAAGTTGTATTCCACACTTCGCTTTTTTCTAAGCAAAAACCCAGCGTACGCTTGTTTGTGAGTTCAGTGGTCTACATGGTAATTAAAATCTGTTAAAATACAATAAAATAACTATGTGCATTCCAAGCTCAAAACTCTCCAAAAGTGTTGTAAGCATTTTCAAAATTTACTCTTGATATCTTCTGCGAGTTTTAAAAAACCTATTAAGTATGACTAAGACATTTTTCTCTTCATCATAAACTCAAGAATATCTATTGTAAGCTTCAAAGTACATTTCGTGCGCCCGTATTTGACTCTCTGGGACTTTGAAACTCTATTTTCGTGTAAACTATTGTGCATGGGTGCGAACCTGAAGACCGCTGTTTTAGTTAATAATGATTTTTAACGAAGTCGAATACAAAATTATTTTATTTCATTACTTCACCACAGTTTTAATTTAAGCTGTGATTGAAAATTTAAAAAAAAAATACAGGGTCAACGAAATATGTGCATGAAGGCTGCATAGCCGGTTGGATTGAAAGTAGGTACAGGTCAGGTCGTTTAGATGAAGCACAGTGTATGACGTGCGACTTATGCTGCACTAAGTTTGATCTTTACAGTTTATTTATTATATACATAAAGTTTTAAATTACGTTTTATCAGTCTACTGTAGTTTTTAACTTTTTTTATTTAAATTTTTTTTTTTTACATCAACATTTTTTAAGTATCTTAAGATATTATAGATTTATGACATAACTGTAAAATCAAACAAAAATAACTTATTAAATACGGTAGAGTTATTTTGTAATATTAAATACATTTTCATTATAAACAAACTGTTTTTCATATTAAGACTATTCAAATTTAATTTTTCATAAACAGGTTCAATGTCAGTTTCAAAATGATAAAACTAACCTACTATGAAATGCTTTGCGATCTTTGGGATAAATACAAAATTTATAACAAAACTTGGATATGGAAACATTCATTAAATTTTAATATATGTTTTCTCTTTTTTTGTTTTATTCTCTGGTTGGCCCCATATATTGTGATTTTAACTGATAGAACCCCATTTACAGCAATCAACAATTACAAGTAATTTTGAAATTATAATGTTTTTATACAAACTGTAAAAGTTTTAATTGTCTAATGACAATAATATGTTTATTGTTAACATGACATTATGTTGTTTAGTATTAAAAGGTTGAAATAACTTTTATCTCGATTCTAAAATTTAAATTATTCTTTTAGATTTTACTAAGCTAAATTGTAAACTTTTTTCTGCTAAAAAGTATTTGAATCAGTAAATATCAAAAAACTATAACAAAAACATTTTTAGAAAAGAAAATGCCTATGTGAAGAAAGCTGATTTTAAAAACTACGGTTTAAAAAAAGGAGAAAATGTAAATTTCTGCTATAGACTATTACTGCTTTTCTTTGAACTAGGACTTTTTGAGAGGTAGATTAAAAAATCTTTTAATAGTTTGCATATTTGCTGAGTCATCACATATTTTTTTAGGTTCCCTTAAATTTTAATTAAAAAAATTATTTATATGTTTCGGTAAGGTGATTTAGGGATAAGGGTAAAAATCTTGAAAAAAAATTAATATAGCTTTCAAAAAAATTGCTGACTCAGCAAGTGTAGTTTTAAAAGATTTTCAAGCAACATTTTAAGCTCCATTACTATTAGTTGTTTTATTTTAGATATTATTTTTTTTATTTATACTAGTTAGTAATTTGTTATTAATTTCTCTTTTTGGCTAATTTTTTTAGTAGAAAATATAGGAAACACATTTTACACAAGTAAAAATATTTATATTTTAAATGTTATAATGTTGAATAAATTATCATACATAAAAGTTTTTTTTATAAATTACTTTACTTTAGTGTTAATTAAAACTAAAAACTTTTGCAGCGCTAGTATTTTTTCTTTACACTTTAAGAACTAAACTAAATTTTAAATTTAAGTTGTAGGCAGCAGTGGAGTAGCGTGATACTTTGGTCAGGAGGTGCGCAATTTTTTTTTCTCAAATAATCTCCTAACTTAAGAATTTCGTAATTAGCTGTAAAAAGATCTTCTAAAAGCAATATAATTGAAATATTTTTAAAAAATAACGTTAACTTAAAGTTACTTTTCTAAAAAATACTTAATAACTTCAAAATTAAACAATCTAAGAAAATAAAAACTTCATTAGAATTACTTTCACTTGCACAAATATATACCTACTAAAAGAAATAACTTTTACTAATTACAGTAAACTTTATGTCTATAAAAGATAATTTATTTAATTAAACGAAAAAATTTGTTTTATTAACAAAAAAATATCAATCTCTTTAATATACAATACAACAGTGGTAACATTTCACATTATATATATTACACAAAATTATTTCTGAGTAAAAGAAAGTGAAACTTTATATATTTAAAATATGTTGCTTGCTTTCTAATGCAGGTTAGGTATCAATGTTAGAAAACTTTATCTGAATCATAACAAAGTTAAAGCAAGATGAACTTCGCTTATTGCATATTTTTTAAGTTTGATTAAATACAAATCAAAATTTGTTAAAAAAGAAGCATATTAATTGACTAAAAGTAGAACTCGCCTCCGCCAATCTTGTGGTCACACAGGACAGTTTAAGGTCACTCAGGGTAGTTTTTTTCACTTAAAGAGAGGCAACCCTGAGTAATGTAAATTTGATAGGTAGTTTATTTGTGTCAAATTATTTTGTTGTATATTTTAGCAATTTTATAAAGCTTAACTTGTTAATTTTTAAATTTTTGAGATTCTTTTATCAGAATTTAGAAAAACTTTTTTTTATTTAAAGTTTTTACTTAGTGTTATACATCTGTACCAGGAAAAATGAATAAATTTAATCGTTAAAATAAGAAAAGAATAAATTATATTGAAGCAGATTTCCGCATACTTTTAACTGTACATTATTATGCTGATATCTAATTTCTTTTATTTTTGTTCTGTTAGGAATATTAATACATACAAATGCTAAAACACAATGTAATTAAATTGTAAATTTCATAAAATAAGTTTGACTCACTAAGTCAGTATAAAAAATGCTTGAGTTTTTTAATTGCGTAAGCTTAATAAATATTTAATGATACATTGGTTTGTATTTTATAGTATCATGTTTTGCATAGTAGTTTAAAATACAATTTTTTTTTGCATCCGTAAAATGTTTTATTTAACTAAAAACATAATAAAGAACAAAAATATTACGACCTATATTAACAGCTTTATCAAAGTATAGTTTACATTTACACGACAGAGAAATTAAATTACTATTTTGAATTAAGACTTAGTGCATTTGATTTCATTATTTTATTGTACTATCACTCTATAGTGATTTTTACTTAACAGAAATAATAATTTATTCAATAGTCTGGCAACGTTTTTCTATAAGTTTAAAAGATAACTTCTAACTTTCTGAAGCTGGGAATTTTTTTTATCGCTAAAAAAATTATTCTAAATTAAAAATGTATTTTTTCATTAGCACATTAAGAATATTGTTCAAACTTCTTTTTACGAAATAAGTCATAATATAATACGTAACTACTATTTATAAACTTATATTGTATTTACATAACAAGCAGATTAAATCTTTTGGATTCCAATTATTAGAATATTCGGACATGGATTCTGCCGGATCCAAATTTCAAAATTGAGATTCGGTTCCGGATTGGTCCGAATCTTAATTTGAAAAAAATATTCGGATTCGGCCAAATGAAATTTTTTTTTAGATTCGATAGATCACTATTTTAAAGCATATTAATAAATTTTATTATCCTGGATAAGACGTTAAAAGGTACCTGTGGGTGCGAGAAAGGTTTTTTCGTTCACCAGGTCCTAGGACCAAATACTTTGAACGCTTTTTGTTGTACAATAAACGACACTTAAAATATTTGATGTTGTATAGTTTATGTTTATTATCTTGTTTAACTATATATACAGGGTTGCCAAAAAACCTGAAATAACCAGTAATTTGACAATTCAGGTAAAAACTCGAAAACCTAGAATTTTTAAAAGAAATAATTAATTAACCTGGAAAACCTGAAATTTTAAAGAACTTTTAAACTTTAAGTAGAAATTCAATAACAAATGAAAAATCTATCATAAAGCAAAAAAAATATCACGAAAACAATTATTTTAAAATTGCAGTACTTTTTAAATGTTGTTATACTATTTAAAAATCGTTTTTACCACCTTAAGATTAACTTTATATCAAAAATGGACTAAAAAACTTGTTATATAAACAGGTTGCCACAAAAAACATGAAATTTTGCAATATAGGGAAAAAAAACTTGAGTTTGAGAAATTTTGGAAAAACCTGAATTTTCTAACAAAAATTTCTAAATAACCTACAGAGTTACCAAAAAAACCTTGAGTTTGACAATATAGGCAAAAAAAACCTGGAGATTAAGAAATTTTGAAAAAAACTTGTAATTTTGAACAAAATTCACTATAAATCCTGGAATTTTTACATGTTAAGTAGTAAAATTATCAATCAAAATTTTTTTTATTAAAAAACACATTTTGAGAAGATATCTTTTCTATGTTGTTATGCTATTCAACACAGTTTTTTATCTTAAATTTAATTTTAAACTGTAAATAGACCCTAAAACATGTAATTTCAAAAACCTGGAAAAATTTGCCAACAATATTTGGCAACCCAGAACCTATAACTTTAAAATATTTTACTTCTTAAGTAAAAAAAAACAATTTAATATCAAAAATCTTTCATAAAAATTTTCATACCAATAATTTTTTTTATTTAAAGACACATTCGAAGTAGCTATAAAATATCTTTTTAAAGTTTTATGACTATTTTATACAATTAGTTTGGTCTAAATCAGGATGGCCACAAAACCTAAAAACTTGGAAAAAACTAGATTTTGACCATTTAGGCTGGAAAAACCTAGAAATTTAAATGACTTTAACATGTTTAGTTAAAAAATTTTGATTTGAAACAAACCTCTATCTTATTTATAAAAACAATTTTCATCATCAAACTTTAAAAAAAAAAAAAACATATTTAAGTAGCTTTACAGTCTCTTTTCAATGTTCTTATACTAAGGATTGCATTACAACCTAGAAAAACCATGAGTTTGATAATTTAGGCAAAAACACGTGGAATTTAATTAATTTTGAATAAAAACCTGAAATTTTGTACAAAAAATAAACGAGGCTGAAGCTTCATAGAAGTTAACATTTAACACCTTCTCATTTTTTTCACTTATAGTGTTAGTTTTTCACCATTAGTGTTTAAGCTTTTGAAATCGCCCTAATTAAATTCGACCAATAAAACCTTGTTGATTATACGTAGAACTACCAATTTTAAAAGATTGAACGATTAACTTTAAAAACTAAAGTAGTTATAGTGTTTGAAAAATATGTAAATAAAAAACTACATCGATTATTGTTTAAGCTTTTGTAATCGCCTTAACTAAATTAAACCAATGAAACTTTCAAAATTTGTTGATTACGCGTAGAGCTACTGATTATTTTAATGCATATCTGACCCGTCGCTGTAAAAAGTTTCTGAAAGCTATGACAATAATAAGAGAACAATTTTTAATAATAAAGTAAAAACATATTACGGGCATTTTAGTTTACTTAATATCAAAAAACGTAATAACAGAATGATCGAAACAACGTATATTTTAGGTCAAAAAATTTGAAGAGTATCAAAAAAAAATGTTTTAAGTTCAAAGATTTTCGTTTAAGTTTAAACTATTTCAAAAAAAGACTCAATCGTAGCTTACTATAATAAGTAAATATTTGTTAATTTTCATTACAATTCTTGTTTTAAAGTTTACATGACACCTGATTATAACCGTAAATACATCTAATGCGAGTTAAGGCAATTTATTAGGTATTTTTGCTTTTCTAATTCCATAATTAAAAGTAGTAAAACGAAACACCTAATATAATAGTATCACTGATTTTTAGATCTACCATGTTTGAAATTGTATAAGTTTTGATAATATTTTATATCGAACTATGAGTTTGGTCTTAAAGAAAATTTGAAGCTTTAGTTTAATTTTTGTAGCTTTACTTGTTTATTTATAGAAATTATCAAAAATATCTAAGGGTATGTGTTCTTTGAAATAGTTAGAGATCTCGATAAGAATTTGAAGAAAAAACTGAAAATGAAGTTTTACTTTGTTGTGATGTGAATACTACATGCTCTAAATAACATTTATTAATTCAGTGGCTCAATTTACACCACGTTATATGAAGCATAAAGTTAAATAAAAGTTAAATACATCATAAAAACATTAAAACTATTAAAAAAATATATATCGTTTTTGTTTATAATTTTCTGCCTCTTATTTAAAATACATTTTTAATATACACAATAACTGTAGAAATAAAAATGTATCTTTTACTGTATAGTTAAAAAATGTTTATTTTTGTGTATAAAAGAATGACACTTAATTAGTTTCATAGCATTTTAAAGACAATTATTCGCAGTAATAACATAAAATTGATGCCTTTATTTAACTTTGCTAAAGTTAAGAATTTTATGTATTTTTT
The DNA here is from genome assembly GCF_965202585.1 of Thalia democratica. Classification (NCBI taxonomy): domain Eukaryota; kingdom Metazoa; phylum Chordata; class Thaliacea; order Salpida; family Salpidae; genus Thalia; species Thalia democratica. Next base: position 37,295,778 of record NC_139167.1, on the reverse strand, counting down.
ACTTTAACTTGTTAGATAGCTTATAAAATTTAAGTTGTGCTTAGTTACATTAAAATGTACGAACAGTGAAAAAAAAACTTTAATAAAACGAAATTTAAATTAGAACTATACAAATAATAATTCTAAAAAATAAATCTAAACTGTTTAAACAAAAATTACCGAAAAAATAACGACTCAGTAAAATATTGAGTAAAGTTTATGTTTATATACTGAACAACTTTACTTTTTTATACTTGTTGGATAATAAAATAGGTATTAATTTTTCATATAACGAAAAAGATTGAGTTAAAAAGATAAACAAATATTCTTTTTACACATTTAAAAACTAGAAAAACAATAAAATTTTATAATAACTGTCAATATTCAAAACACTTTTTAGAATTTTTATCTAGTAAACAATGATTATAATGAATTATAACATTTTGAAAAAGGTTGTTTTAAAAATGTATTATTTATTTTTAAGCATAATTAAAAGATAACCCTACAAATAACAACACAATTTAACCAACCTAAGAACTCTTAAATAAAACCACTGAAGCATAAAGAACTTTTAAATCTAACTTCCACAATTTGACAAACACACATACTTAATAAATCGAAACCATCCAGTTTCAACAGTAGTCACCCTTGGCGATTTTCAAACACATATTTCGCACAAAATCCCGTTCACAACACTACTAACGTGACAAGCAGTTCCAATCAACGGGTTCTCGCTTGTTGTCCACGAGATACTGGTTCGCTTTGGTGAAGTGAGCGCACTCGAAGTAGCCGTGGTGAGCCGACAGCGGGGAGGGATGCACCGACTTCAGCACCAGGTGGGATTTCTGATGAAAAATAAAATTTTACTGGTTGCTGATAATTTAAGCTTGTAAGACTTAATCACTTCAACAACAAAAGCGATTTGTGAAAATTTGAGTATTAATCAAACTTAGTTTTTCTACTTTAGGCTGCCCGTGTTTTATCATTTTCTTAGATATTAACAAAACAGGTTTATTGATATTTAGACCATTTCTAAAAGTTTTACTCCTGTAAAGAAGAAAACATACGCATCTTTGCAACTAAAATTTCAAACAAACCAAGGATATTTTCATAGGTTTTCTGTGCATTGTAAAACTTGATCTTTACTTACACACTCAAAATTTTAAAACAAACATTCAAAACTAACGAAATCTGTTGTACTGGACATAAACTAAGTACAATAACAAGTCATTTAAAATATTAAGTAAATAATTCTAAGAGAAACATAACTTTCTGTTTGAAGATGCATTACATGACAAAAATATATTTACTAACTAAATTAGATGCCAATAAAAGTTTTTGTGAAAGTGTTTGAAAATTAACAAGAAAAGAAAAATGGCTAAAACGTTCTAATACAGAGCTAAAACAACTTAGCTAGAAAAAAAATTTAGAAGGTTTTAAAATTGAACTTAGTTTCACTATTAGTTTATCAACTTAGCTTGCTTGAAATTCTTTGTAGTCACCGTTCAAATGCTACCACTTATGAAACACATGTTATGAAATAAAAATACTGTGAAATTGATCAAGTTTAAAAAGACTGCTCGTTCATATTTACACTTTAAATTGCTCCTTAAATTTTAATTTTTATAACTGGCGAGCCCGTTACTTTAATGAAATTTGGAACTATATTAAACTTCAAAAACTTTCTGGTACACTAAACCCTTAAATTTGTTTAAGTTCATAGCTCTAAAACAGTGTGATTACAACCGCATGTTGTTTAAGACTTACAAAATATATTACAAAATAAATAAATTTAATCAAAACAATTGGGTAAGTAATTAAAAATTGGTTCAACACTAGGCAAAAAAAGTAAAATAAAGGAAAATCATTTATGTACTTCAATGGATTTTATTAAATTTTAAGTTAAATTACGTATTTTTTCTTAACAGTCTCTAAATCATTATTTCTGTAAATAATAAACCAATCAACTTGTTTCACTACCGCTCTAATTTTTCTTAAAAATATAAAAATAATCAAAAACCTTGCAAATAAATATGAATTAAAATGTTGCATATAAAAAGAATTAAAATCTTACAAATAAAAATAATAAAAAACCTTGCAAATATTGGCTCCCTTCTTCTGCGCGTAACTCCCCCACAACATGAACACGACGTTTCTCATCTCGCTGCTGACGTGTCTTATTATGACGTCAGTCAACTTCTCCCAACCCCTGTCCTTGTGCGAGTTGGCCTTGCCAGACCTCACCGTCAGCACCGCGTTCAGCAGCAGCACCCCTGAAAATAAATTCCCCTAAAGCGAAAGTAAGGAATGTTGATAGTTAAAAGGAACGCTTTTAAACTTAACTGTGCTTTTTTATTATTATTTGTTTGTATAACGATTAAAATATAAGTGTAGCAGAAATTATAAAGTTTAAGTTTTATTAATTAAATTTAAAATTAATTATAACATAAGATAAAACATTACCGTGAAGCCAGATCATAATAAATAAATTTTTAAATACATACATGTTAATCTAACTTGTTTTTCCAGAAAAAAATTAGTAATTCAAAATTCAAGTAATAATATTTATGTCAAGTGTAAAAACAAATAAGTGCTTTTTTTTCTATACTTAATAAAACCTTGTTTTGCCCACGGAGTCAAATCACCGTGTTTCGGAGTTACAAATTCATCATACTCTTTGCTCAGCAATTTAAATATATTTCTCAAACTTGGTGGAAACTTGATGTCTTTCTGTTAAGTTTTAAAATTGTTATTTAACTTTATACAAAACATTATTGTGGCAACTAATTATGAAAACTTTTAAGTATACTTTTTTAACCATTTATTACATTAATCACTTGCACTGTAAAACTTCCTAAAACTACTAGTGATGATGCCAACCAGTAGTAAATTGTAAATATTTAAATTTGAACAAAGTCTCATGTGTACATTAAACTTAGACAAAAAACAGTGAAAAATAAAATGTATCAGAAAATCATTTATACTTCTATAGAGTAATAAAAAAAAACATTATTTTTTTAATTCTAAACTGTTATTTAAAGAATTAAAAAACTGTTTTTTTTTGTGGACATTTATTTTATTGAAGCAACTACGTCAGTAAGTTAGAATATTATCCACACGGATGCACACTGACTATATACTTAAAATTAACTTTAGATTACTTAAGATTATTGTTTTTCATCTTAGTTTAGATATAACAATATTTTTCATGGAGAATAGAAACAAAAAATAACTAAATATATTGGCTTTTCAATATACAGCTACCCAGAAACATTTTTACAAAAAAACCACCAAACTAAAAATTGCACAATGGCTTAGTGGTTTTATTTTTAATGTGCACAATTCAAGACATGAGGTCTTAAAACAACATTAATACTTTCATTACTGGAAAAAAACTAATATTATATTTTTTAACTATTTTTATAAGTTAATGTAAGAAATTAACAATGGTTAAGTTTAATTTTTTTCCACACTTTTTTTTGTGAACATAAAAACTTCTAAGCAAAACTTTTTTTTAAAGCAGATGTTGGTGATTTATTAAGTACAGGGTTATTAAAATATTTTAGAATTTTTTTCCCAGTTTATCTGAGTTTCTTCCAGGTTTTTTGGTCCATTTTAAAAATAATATTAAACTAAAGGTAAAAAACTGTGTAAGTTATATAACAACATTAAAAAGATATTATAAGCTACTTTTAATGCGTTTTTAATAGAAATAAAATTTTAGTGAAACAAAAAAAATCTATATGTATAATCTATAAAAAAAATCATATCTACTTTTATGTCTAACTGAAAATTTATTACTTTACATGTATAAATAGTTTAAAATATCAGGTATTTTATTGATATTTGTTTGAAATTCCAGATTTTTAACTTTTTTTTTTCAAAATTTTTCATGTTACAGACTTTTTTGCCTATATTGTCAAATTCAACGTTTTTCAAGGTTTATCCAGAACTCCAGGTTTTTGGAAACCCTGTAAATATGTAACGTTAATTGTATATCATTTTTAACAACTTTAGCACTGAAAAGTAGATAAACCATAAAATCAGTATCTTTTTTAAAAAAACACACATTTTAACTTTACCACTTTTTTCTTCAACTAACATAACTTTTTTCAAGTTTCAGAGCTTATTAAGAAACTGGCTTAGAGTTGGTATCAAAAGAGACTCATTATTTCAATATCAACAGGGTTGTCTATCATTCAGTCATAATATATGTCCTGAGTGATCAAAAACTGTGCGGAGTCATCCTGAGCATTTTTAAACCCTTTTAAACAAATTTTAAACTTTCTAAAACAATCTGTGTTTTTAAACAAATAGTTTATAAAATAACAAAATATTGAAACTAAAATAACCAAACCTAATTCTAAGTCTAGAAAAATTATATCTCGAGATTAATAAAAAAAAAAACTTGAAACTATCCTAAGTTTTTCATGAAAAAACAAAACTGTACTGAGTCAGCTTTAAAAAAAATTATAGTACCTTGAGTTATCCCAAGCTGTCCTGAAATTTTCAAAAACTTCAAAATTTTTCATAGTAAGTGGCAACCGTATATCAAACAAAAAGTTACTTAATTACTGGTAAACTTTTTAATAAAATAATTTTTATTTATATGAATTAATGAATTTTACATTCAATACATAAACTTGGTTTTAAATATATTTTATAAAGTCAATAAAAGTCTTTTGTTTAAACAGCTTAAACTATTTAGCTTATTTTTACAAACAATATCAATCAGTGTAGAAATATAATGAAAGTAAAAATATTGATAAAATTTTATTAAGAATAAAATTAATTAAAAATTAAAATAAATACTTAGGAAGTTGAAAAAAACTTAGCTAAGCTTTTTAAATCTTAACTATTCTTAAATACTATTACAAAAAGCTATTACAACAACAAACTTATCACAATTTTTTTAGTTATCTAAAAAATAAACCAATTAAATAATTATATAAAATAAACAACATTGAAGCATAGAAATTTAGTCAATAATTAACCTGCACACTGAAACAAAGACCATGGGCTTGGTTAGGACCGTGGTAAGGATCTTGTCCTAGAATAACAACTTTAACTTGGTCGAGTCTTTGATGCAGCGTCCATGAAAAAACATCTTGCAAGGGAGGATAAATTGTGTACTGAGATTGTTCTTTGCTGACAAACTGACTAAGCTGAAAGTGGTAAAAGTAGTTTTTTTAAAAAGAGGTTTAATAAACTATTGTATATAACAACTATTTGTAACCTTTTAAAAATAGTAACATAAAAAGTTAGATTTGCCATTTTGCAGAATCTCTTTTAAACAGTTTTCTGTTTGAATTTAATTAATTTTAAAATAAATATCTACATTAATAATATATTAGGAATTCTTCACCTAAACAAAATATGACATGTTACCTTTTTAAAGTAGGGCTTCTTACTCTCACCAGTTAGTACCTCAGCCCAAGAGTTTCCAATAGTGACTGTTGAAGATGCAAACTCAAATGCACAGTTTTCACCGGATCTAAAAATTCACAACAACTAGTCTTTAACACAATCTTTCAAAAAATTATAATTGAAAAATAACACAAAGACATGTCTTATTTTAAGATCGACTTAAAACAGATAAAATTGTTCTAAAGAATTTTAATTTAAACTCGTAATAAGTTTATCTAAAACTAATTAAACACTTTTAAAATTGTTATATATACAGGGTTGCCACTCCTTTTTTTCAAACTTCTTCCAGGTTTTTAAAAGTACACATTTTTGGGTCTATTTTTAGTTTAAAGTTAAGTTAAAGGTAAGAAACTGTGTTAAATAGTATATAAACATTGAAAAGATACTGTAAATATGTTTTTTAATAAAAGTAAAATTTTATGATAATTTTTTTTTTATTTGTATGATAGATTTTTTGAGTCAAATCGAAACTTAACTACTGAACATGTGAAAATTGTTAAAATTCTAGGTTTTTTTTTCAAAATTTCCCAAATTCCAGGTTTTTCCAGTTTTTTTTGTCTAAATTGTCAAATACCAGGATTTTCCAGGATTCCAGGTAAAGTGGCAACCCTGTATATAACTTTAATGTTTTAAACAAAGTGTTTTAAACAGTATCAAACTTTACATAAGCATTTCAGTATGTTATAAGCACCTTTTTCTTTCAAATAAACATGTAAAAAAGATGTGTAGAAAGCTTTATAATTTGTAAAACCAAATCAAACTTTTTGGCGGTAACTACTTCTTTCTCTTCCACAGGTTTTGTTTCAACTTTTGCTTTTTTTTGAGTCACTTCTTCATCTTTTTCTGTTTGTTGTTCAGCCTAGAAAAATTATCTAATTAATTGTCTTAAATTCCGTTTTCTTAGATAATTTTTATTTGCAACAAAAATAATAATGTACTTTTTTGAATTAAAATGTTGGTTTTACTTAAAAATCAACCAGTAATTAAATCATAAAGATACACACAAAACAAACTTTATACTTAACAGTCATAACTAAAAAAATAATAAAAAAATGTATATACAGTTTAAATATTTTTAAGAAATCACTTTTAGACATTTCGGTCTATGACAATATGTAAGTGTTTTTCTGCTAAGCAATAAGAAATATGGTAGTACTAAAATTACAATTTTTTGATTAGATACAAAACACTTAAAAAATAGTAGTTTTAAAACTGTGTAAAAATTGATTAGTTGTTTATTAAACTTGACTTGTGTATAGTTTAAAAACTAATTATTTATTAAAATAACTTACTTATAGTTATAATTAATCCTAATTAGATATTAACCTAAATACAAAATAGTTTTTTTTTTTTTTAATTAATTATTACATATTCCACCTCAGTGGTCTTCAACCTTTTGAAAATTGTTAAAACAGATTTAAATAATTATGCGCACTCTAGACTATAAAAACATCAATTATTTTTATAGAAAAAACTTATTTTTACGTTTCAAGTGTTTTAATTAATAAATTGTGTCTTAAGAATAGTGTAACAATTTATGTAAAAATTAGCTTTTTCTATTATAGAAAATTCTATTGTAGAAAAATTTGTTATTTGAATTTTTAATCCAACTGTAGTTCAAAGGGAAAAGTTAATCTAATCAGAACTCTGTGTTATTGTGTACATAAAATTTGTTCCCCACAATTGCTACTATGTGAAATCAAACAGATCAAGTTACTATTAAACAAAAACAAAGGTTATTTAACAAAACAATCCATTCACATTTGAAAAATTTAGATAAAATAAAGACATTAGGTCCTGAAAAATGTGTAGTTAATTTAAAAATTCCATTCATTAATAAAAATTAAGAAATGTTAGAAACAAAAATTAGAAAATTGATAAGAAATACTTATCATGCAGCAAACCCTAGAATCTTCTTCACCTCTAAACTACTATTAACACCAGGTGGTGAGGATCCAATATCAAGCTTAAATAAAAGTATGGTAATTTACCAATACAACTGCTGTTGTAAATCAAGCTATATAGGATTAACAACAAGACCTCTAAGTAAAAGGATAAAAAAGCATGTCCCAAAGAATGTAGAGAACTTTTGCTTTTCAGATAAGAAAGATGATATAGCGGTCAAGGTTTTAAATGTATCTAAATGTTCATCCATTGCAGAACATTTGATTAATAATTCAACATGTGCAAACAGTTATAATCTAAATATATTTAAAACTATTAAAACTAGCAGTAATGTTTCTGATTTGATTAAATTAAAAGCTATTCTTTTGTTAAGGAAACCTATTTTATGTAAACAAAAAGAATTTGAATTTACTGTTTCTTTATTTTCATAATAATTTATAAATATTTTTTTCATTATATTGATGTTTAGTTTTACTGTAGATTAATTATAACATAAGTAAACTTAAATGCTTTTAATTGTTACTAATTGCTTTTATCTGCTATTAATCTCTTGACTACTTTATGATTACTTGGTTTCTATAAAAGTTTGTAAAATCTTATCTCTTGTTAGCTTTGTACTCTACTGATGAGAATTGCTCGAAATATATCTATTTTTATTGAAAGTGTGTGTCTTGTATATCTTATTGTATAATTACTGGTCACTTATGTTCCAATATTTGAATAAGAAGTATGACAAAAATGTTATCAAGCATTGTAATAAGCTGATGTTCACACAGAGTAAAGGTATTTGAAATAATTGCTCTTATTAGTTCATAGAGTTCTTAAAACAGTGTATGATTAAAATGGTTATTCCAAAGAGGATTTTGTTAAAAATAAATAACTTAAAATTAAAGTTACACAGTGAAGTAGAATAATTTTTTTTAATTCTGAAATTCTGGAAATTGAAAGAAAGTATAAATATCTTGAATATGCAATTTTAAATTACTCAAGTAAATTAAAGATAGTTCTTTTTCCAGAATATTTTGATAAATTTAATATTTATGTGAAAGAAGTTGTAATTAAACAAAATAGTAAAATTATGAAGGACAGTAGTAAGAAATTGAACAAATTGATATTGCAAAAGTTTGGTAACTTAGCTAGATAAAATGCTTTTAATTATTCTAGGCAACAGTTGACAGAACAAGAGAGCTTTGCATTAAGTCTTGGCATTAACTTTTTGCTCCTTACAACACATGCAGATAAGGAATTGCTTTTTTTTAGGATTTGAGTGTTTTTGCAAACAACTGGTATGTTGAAACCTAGATCTATTGATGAGGAAACTGCTACAAAAGTGAATTTATCATCCTTGGCGTATAATTACAGGGTTGCCACTCGTTTTTTTCAATATTTTTTCCAAGTTTTCCAAATTTCTTCCAGGTTTTTAAAAGTACACATTTTTTGGTCTATTTTTAGTTTTAAATTAATTTAAATATAAGAAACTGTGCTAAATAGTATAAAAACATTGAAAAGATACTGTAAAGTTACTTTAAATGTGCTTTTTAATAAAAAATTTTTGATGATGACAAAAAATCTTAATTATATGATAGAATTTTTGTGTCAAAATGAAATTTTACTACTGAAAATGTTAAAATTATTAAAAATTCCAGGTTTTTTTTCAAAATTTCTAAAATTCCAGGTTTTTCGAGGTAAAGTGACAACCCTTTAATTAAAGTAAACGATAACCTAAAATAAGTAGCTTGTTGGATTTCTTTTAAACAATAAAAATAGTTAAAGAGTTGAAAAATGACAATAATTTGATAATTTCTAAACTGGACAAGTGAAATGGGTGTGTATTAATGAAGAAATCTGATTGTTGGGGTTATTCATTAATATTTAAACTTTTAAGCTCAGCAAAAGAATTAGACAACATTGATTAAGTTGAAATTGAAATTATTAAGTTTCTGAAATAGTTATTAACTTTATTAAAAACTTGCAAATTATTCAAGATTTACCTACTTTTTCAACTAGAGATTTCGAATTTTCAGGAAATATTCCTTGGAAATTCTTTAAAATTATGCTAAAATAAAATTTTAAAATATCAAATATTTTGGAAAGAAAAAAGTCTAATTTCTTGTTTATTTAAGAATAAAAAACCTTTTTTTAGTTTGAAACTAGATTATTCTTTCTAAATAACTTTTCTAAATTATAAAAGATTAGACTGAGTTTTTTCTTTAAATGAACACTCAAAAACTTTTAGGAAGAAAACTTTTATTAAAGGGTTTCCATAAGTTAAAAAAAATCCAGGTTGTTGAAAATACAAATTATTTGTCCCTTTTTAGTTTGGAAAAAATAATGGTTAAATAAAAAAAGAAAAATGTGAATGCTCACAACTTTAGTCAATGGATTGGTGTGGAGAAAGAATTTTTTAACAGCACACTGCAGGTCATTTGGTTGTAATCACTACTTTGATTTAAATTTAAAGCAATAAAAATAATCAAACATAAAATATTTTTTCAAATTATTAAGTAATGAACTTTTCTTAGATGGTAAGCACCATCTATAAACACATTCTGACAATACTGACCATTGAAACCAAGGTCAGACCATGGGTACCACACTGTCTACTTCATTAGATTTCAGTTTTAAAATCATTATAAGTTTGTTTCAAAAACAAAAAAGATGCTTAAAATATATATTCTTAGGACCTGGTGCACAAAGAATCTTTTGGTTAATGAGAGGTACACCACAGATACCTTTTAATGTCTGGTCCATTTTCGCTCACATTTTTAATGTTGCCCTTTCTCAAAAAACAACCAAAAAATGTAACTTAAAGGGAGAAGATGTAATGTCACTATAAACAACATATCTAGTGTAAAATTAATACTGGAAAAGCACTATATTTTTATAGTATAGTGCTTATTCACTTATCCGGACTAATTTCCAATAAAAACTAGTTTGTTAGGAGTGATATGTTTCCGTTAAATTGACTTTAAACTTAGTCAAAGTTTCCGTTTTCTTTCTGTCTGTTTTTTTAAGTAAAAAAAATCTTTTATTTCATTGAAATAGATAGGTTTACATTATTTTTTGTTTTTAAAGATAAATTTAATTTATATTTTCTCTTAAACAATTATTAATATTTTTTCTAAATAAATATTTTTTTAAATTAATAGTTTGGGCAGATGGAATTACAAATGATGAATTTTACTTGCTTGACCAATAAAAAATGTATATAGTTGCAGAGGGTTAGTAAGTCTGATGTTTTTCTACCATAGAAAAAATAAATTAATTAACCTTAAGTTTAGCTTTTATTATTTATCATTTTATTATATATTACTTACAATTACTATGTATTTGTTTTTACCATAACACTTTTATTATGCACTACATTATATGCAGCAGTTATATAATTATATGAAAAAAACGATTTTTGTAGTTATTCGGACACGTTTACAGACAAATCTTGCCCAACGTGTCCGGATAATTGTTAAAGGACTGTATATGTGTTGGCCAAGGGTTTGGATTTTGTAACAACTTTCAACTTGGAGAGCTTTAAAGCTGCCATTAGGATCTCTGTCTAAGTTTCTATAACTTTCAGTACATGGTAGGTAAAAAATTAAAACTACTAAATGTATCCTTAACTTATTTATTGGTTTGAAAACTTTGCAGTTTTAATCAATAAAATCTAGCATTATTACGTATCAAATAAAAACATTACATTAGTATCACTTTAAACTATGTTGTTTTTTATAAGTAAAAAATCAAACCTGCTCAGCCTTTCGTTTTGGAGGTGAAGTGAAAAATGATAAAATGTTTGCTTGACTTGGCATTATAAAAATTACTTATAATTTATTTGTATATATAAATAGAAGCCTATTTAATTAGTTTCTATTCATAGTTCACTTATTTTCAATATGGCGCCAACATTGCTCATTGTTCACTTGTTCATAAAATAAATTGGACTCAAAAGCAAATAATTAGGAATAATTTATTTTTTTATCTAAAAACTTTAAATTATTTCATTACATACATCTGCAGTCTAAAACTTGAAAAAAACTTTTTTCTTTCCTAAATTTAACTTCATACGTTAGTACAGTGGAAGGGTCTTAATGATAGCACCAATGACTGTAGAAATTAAAAGTTGTAGGATTAAATTTCACTAGGACTCGACAAAGAACTTTCAAACAAGCCTCCAATCTTACGTTTTTTAGCAAGAGTTTCGATATAAATTAAAAGTTTTCAGTTTATCAATTTTATTTATTTCGTTTGTTTTTTGGTAAGTTTAAAAAAAGTAGTTTGATAGAACAGAAAAAGTTGTGTGCTTTATATTATATACGTTACCTAATATATTAATATTAAATAATTTTTATATTATTTAGTTATAAAAATAAAACAATATTATTCGGCCTTAACTAGCTGTATTAGAAAAATGAACTGTATAATGTACATACTTGAAAAAGAAATGCGAGTTTTGATAGCCACTATTTTTTTTTTTTTGGTAGCCACGGATCTTGTATCTCGTTTCGTTATCTTTAGAAATTTGTGACGTAACAAACGTAATTAGTTACGATTTCCCGCAAATACCGACAAGTATGTTCACAAGACCGGAAAAACTGGTTTTTTGTTGATATGTACTATACTAGTGTAAAGTTTTATTTACACTTTTGTTACAATATTAATTGTAAAAAGATTTGTAGTGATCTACTGGATCTACGATTCCGGATCCGGTTTTAGATTTTTTCTTAATTAAGATTTGGCCGGATCCGGATGCGGATTTATTTTTTCAAATTAATAGAGAGCAAAATTATAAAATTCAATTATTTTAACACCATCATTTAGTAAAAAATGTTTAATACAAATATCTTGTTAAAAAAACACAATGTTGTTGTCTAAGTATTGTATTTTATTACTAGGAAAAAGAACATTGTAAAAAAAATCTAGTTATATGAAATTTCAGTTTAAATACTAAGTATCAAGCTACTTATACGACTAAATTTGAATTTTGTACCTTGTATGACGTAAGCAAAAGATAAACTAAATGTAACAATGATTTAAAAAATAACAAACTTAATTTGTTTTTATGATAAGCTTTATATTATACTTTTATTTACAAAAATTTGAGCTATAAGATGAATAATAATTTCTTTAGCAACTGTTATATATAGAAAAAATTTAGTATATAAAATTTACTCATATCAACGCAATTAAGCTACAAAGAAACCTGATCTTGTTTATTCAAATTGTTATGAAGATATAAAAGTTTTTCACCAGTTTTTGGAAGCAATCGATTTTGCTTTTGTTCGTACAAATTACCAGCATCTGAAAACAACCTTTGAGAATAAACAGAAGATGATCGTGCTAAAAGATACCTTCTTGCAAACCAAGAAAGATGTGTTTATTTTTTCGTTGTTGAGTTCAACCAAGACAAGACTTCAGCTTCTTTAACTTCCTCAACAGATATTTTTTTTCAGCAAAAGAAAACTTAATTTCTGTCTCAATCTCTTGATCAACTGAATCTTGTTGCTAACTTTCGTAAATGTTGCACTTGTTTTCGATTCAAATGTAGAATAGAACGACAAAAGCATTATTTTAGGTCGTTAAGCTTTAGGTTTATTATGCGATACTAAAGGAACTTGATGACTTTGACCAGTCTCACGATAACAATGATTTTTTACCTCTGATTTCAGTAGCCATACAACCTTTTGTTTGAGAATAGCAGGGAAAAAGTCAAGTAGATACCGTATATCAACAGCTGTTGTGAGTAATAACAAGTCGTTATCATGAAGGTTTGTTCGTTTGCTGTTATAAGTAGTATAAAACCTTTCTTCAAAAGCCTTTTTATATTTTTTGCTAAGGTTGTAAATCTACTTTGACCTGGTGGATTATAAGCTATATGATTGATTTTTTTTAAGTACTGCTGCATGCGGGATTACACTTGTCAGCAATGCGTTGTTTTTAAAAAAACTGCTGCGTTACTATGTAAAAGGGTTCGAGCAGCTCATTAAGGAGGCTAACAAGTTTTCATTAAAAAACTGTTACAAAAACTTTGGGTTTAAATTTGTTGTTAGCTACGTAGTTCTGGACATATGTTTTAATTTTTCTATCAGTTTGACTGGCATTGGCTATTGACATACCTATGTTTTTTATGAAAACATTGAATCTTTAATTATCAGTTGAAGCGTGTGAATGAAACAGGGTGCTGAAGAAGATTTTAACAACAACATACTAGCTTTTATGGTAAATAAATTGTCGCAAAAAACTTTTTGTTGAACTATTGCTGCATCTTGAAAATTCAGTAAACAAATATTAAATGAGTTGTATTTGTAGAGTTTTTACCATAATTTAAATTTAACATAATCAAATGAGAATAAAAGAGTTAAACTTAGGTTGTAAAGACTTTTAACAAACTGAAACACACCAAAACTTAATTATATATTTGATGTTAACAAAAGAACATATTCTTATATTATAAATAGAACTAAAATATAAAGTTAGTAGAAGAATCTAATCTGCAAGAAAAGTTAAATTAAAAATTCACGTTTTACTCTAATGCAGCGATTCTTAACTTGGGGTAAATTTCTTTGTTTTAGAGCATGGTTTCCCAAAGTGGGCGATATCGCCCCACTGGGGGCGATTTTAGTAAGTCGGGGGGCGATAGTTAGTAAGGGGGCGAAAGGGTGGGCGATAACTAGTAAGGGGGCGAAAAGGGGGCGATTTTAAAATGTTGGGTTGTCATAAATTTTTTTTTATCTTGCTATTTTACTAATTTTAGCTTGCTATTAAATTTTTGACGCTGAGGTAACTATCACCTCATGATATTTCTAATTGTTTTTTGAAAAGTCACTAAGTAAGACTAAGAAATAAAACTATATAGGGTTGCCAATTTGTCTAGAAACCTAGAAAAACCTGGAATTTGACAATTTAGGCAAAAAAACCTAAAAAATCTGGAATTTTTAACAATTTCAACATATTAAGTAGTATAATTTCGATTTGACACAAAAAAGCTATCATATAGATAAAAATATGAATCCCTTCGAGGCAGATCTTTTTGAAGTAAACGACGTACAGGAAACTTTCTTAGACTTACAAATTGACCTTCAACTTAAATAAATTTTTCCAAAGAACGATATGAAAGTTTTGGACTCAACAAAACCTAAGGCAAAAGTGTCCAGTCATTTGAGAAAAATTTAGATTGTTTTTTATAGTTTTTCCTTCTAGCTATGTTGTTGAGAAAGCTTTCAGTTCAGTTATCAACATATTGAGCAAAAGATCTAATCTAGATATTTGTAAAGGAGGCGTTATTTTACTGATTAAGAATCAGATTAGAAAAACTTGCAAGCAATCATGAACCTCATCCTTCACATTATTTTAGACTTCAGTAGCAGACATTATTTTATGAAAGTTTTTTTATTTTATTTGATCTTTTAAAATACTTCTTATTTAACCTGGTTTGTATTGTATTTAAGTAGTCTTTTTATAATAAAAATTTTATTAACTTATTTATTCTACAACAGGTTTGCATAATGCCTAATAAACATTAATTACGGTAGACTTCCTCTTGAGTTCGCACTTTTTACCCAAAAAATAGTGCAAATTTATATTTTCTAAAATTTAACTTAAATAAAGTCTATTACTAAGTATGTATGAATAAAACAAAAAATACATAATATTTAATAGCTATATAGATCTATTTTGTTAATGAATGATAGTTTTATGTTTTAGTTGATTTCATGTTTATTCCGAACGTTATTGCATATAACACATTTAAATTTATCATTTTGTAAAAAAAAAAAGGTAATAATTTAAGAGTTTGCATTTTTTGATTTTGTTCAAAGTGCGAACTCAAGCGGAAGTCTACTGTATTTATTAAATGGTTTATGTTCTTTTAAATCTGTTAATAGTTTTATTTTGACCTGGTTAATTGTTTAGTTTATATTTGTTGTTTACATTACACTAAAAGTTTATATAGCATAGTGATTAAAGTACTTATTTAAAAGAAACTTATTTGAAATATTTTTGTTATTACTTGTTTAATCTGTATAAATTAAAAAATCTTGATACCAATAAAGTTTTTAATTCAAAAGTTTTATTTTTGGTTTTAAAAGAATATAGATTTGAGATCTCTATTTGAAATAACTTAAGAATTTTCATTTAAAAAAATCTTAAATTCAATTTTATTTCCTAATTTGATTTATTATTATTTAAAATTCTATATATTAAAGAATTTTAAACTTTTAATACAACTGGTTTTTGTTTTATCTTAATTTTTAATATATTAGCAATTAGAATGTGTTGTTTATTTTAATAGTTCTACACTAGCTTTTAGTTTTTCACTATTTTCCTCCGGTAAATTATTATAGGCTAATAACTAGAGAAAAAATAAATTTAAGTATTATTAAATAAGCCATCAAAAAGACTGCTACAGTTACAAAACAAAATTTTAACCTAATTAAAAGAAATTTTCAATCGATTACTTTCTGATCATAGAATTAACAGTAGAATTTTGATTTTTTTTTTAATTTTAATTAAGAAAAAAGATAATGTTAAAATCAAGGTTTAGTTTCCTAAAGGTTATTCCAAGTCAAATACTATTTAATGGTATTCTACTACAAAACAAATAGTTTAAAATTAAGTTTTTAACTTTACAACTAACTTACTTATAATATATCTTAGCATTGAAAATAATAATTTTACTGCATTATCTGAAGCTGTTAATGAAACCACTTTTCATGTGAGATAATCAACCAGTCGGTCAAACTTCCTCAAACTAGATCAGAAATTATGTTTTAATATTTGTTATATTATGTCTAAAATAAACTGTTCATTCTTTTATAGTTTTTTAATCTGTGATACAGTAATATTAGAATATGCCTATTTATAAAAATAATTCAAATACTTTGTGCGGCTTAAATAAGTTACTTAGTATTAACTTCTAAATGTCCGAAAATCGTTATATGAGAGATTATTATAATGTCAGATTTCAGTTAAGATTTCAGATGGGTAACGTACGGTTATAATCTAGTTAAACTTCGACCCGCTAAGTAACTTGAAAACTACTTATACAAAATAATTAAAATTTAGTTTTTTGAAACTCAATATTTTGAAATACACTTTCAATATTGTTTTCAGTTCACAATAGTATTTCCTAGATCACAATATTACTAAATCATTTTATTACAATTTTGCTGGAGTTTTTTAATTTTCATTTTTTAAAATTATGCAGCCTGCAATTACATTTTTTACGAGTTGAAACTAGAAAAGATTTTTTAGTAAATATGAATTGCTGACTACAAAAGTTGTCCACCACTACCCTAAAAGTTTCAAAACAATTCATATCTAAACAGGAGTTATTACAGATTACATAAGGCTTTTTTAAAGTATTTTAATACACTTTACTGGGCTTATAAGAAAACAAATATAACTTATTTTCTCAAGCCCTGTAAACTACATTGGACACAGCCCAAAAGTGCGTGCATAAGAAGTACCAGACTAAATTACATTTCGAACACAACTTTTTCGACTAAAAAGTTTGTACTCAAGAAAAAAACTACTTTGTAAAATCGTGGGGGGCGATTATTTTTTAAATTTCTGAAAAAGGGGCGATTTAGAAAATGAGTTTGGGAAACCCTATTTTAGAGAGTAACTATTTTGTTTATTATAAGACATATTAATAAATGTTTAATAGTAGTCATTTTAATGTATAAGGTTGTTTTTAAATAATTTTTTTTCAAGTTAAACAAACTCGTTATACTTTATAATTTTTTATATTTAATAAGCTTAAAATTCAAAACTAATTTTTTTTCTCATAATTAAACACTATTTTGTATATTGAGGATGAATTTGGTAATTACCTTCCAAAAAGAGATACATTTGTTAATAACTTTCCAAAAAGGAGTAAAACATGAAAAGATGGTTAAGAACCGCTGCTCTAATGGGTGTATGTAGCTGTATGTTTACAACAAATAATTGAATTATTTAGTTAGTCTGTTTGGCTTGACTAATTTTATCTATATCAAATATTCATAACACAATAATATAAGTATATAAAACTGAAAGAAGCTGATCGCGGAAAACAAAGTCTTTCCAAACTAACTGGATCCGGTATCGGCTAAATCTCAGCTAGGGTCCGGCCGGTTCCGAGTCCAGGCAAAAAAATGACCAATTCCAGTTCCGGATCTTGTATCCGATAGATAACTAATGATTTTATAAACACTTTTAGACCTTATAAACAATACATATAATAAAATAATTGTTTTACACGTAGATCACTTTAATTATTTAATGTTGTAAAATTAAATATTTTTCAAACTTAAAAATAGCACTAATTATATTTTTGAAAATAACTTTGAACAAAGTTTTAACTAAGTAATAACTTAACATTTTTTTATTTATTTTTTTCTAAAAGGGTGTATTTCGTTTGTTAGTTGTTAGAATTTTTAAGTATTTAACTTAACTTAAATATTTGTTACTAGTTTTTAAAGTCGTCATTAGGACTCGTTAGCCACAACACATTTTACTACATATAAGTTTTAAACAAGACTATAACTTTTTTTAACTAGCTATTTGTTTTAATCTAGCAATATTTTTAGAATTCATAAATGGTATAGTTTATTGAACGACAAAAAAAAACACTCAAAATATTTGGTCCTAGGACCTAGTGCATGAGAAAGTCTTTTCAGTTATCGAGTCGCACACCATAGATACCTTTTAACGTCTTGTCCAGGACAGATATCCTAATGTATCGAATTTAAGAAGCGTCGGTACCTAAAATACAACTTAAAAGATTACCTTTAACTATTTTAGGTACGTTAGTGGTATTTTTTGTCAAAATAGATAAAAAATTAAATGTCAAGTGTCTCTTGAAAAGTTTTTGTTAAAAAGAACAAAAATGTAATATACAAAATAGTTGCAAAGCTTTCTTTAGTCAGCTGTTTTTTTCAAATTCTTTAAAATACAAAGTAGGTTTCTTAGAAAAAAACAATTTTAGCTTATCTGTAATAATAAATTTATTTCTAAGTATCCATAAAAGCCCTTTTTTTAATATTTAATTAAAAATTTTACTGTTTTTGTTGTAGTTAGTTTTTTCAAGTTTTACTCAAAAAAAGAAAGTTTTGAATGTTGAACATTTAAAACATGCTTACCTAGCATGGAAACTGCACATGTTCACAACTTTGTTTAGTTATAAAAGCTTGGATCATAAATATATGTGAGTGTTGTTACAATTTTAGTTAATTACACTTCTTTAAATTTGTATTTTTGTCTGACAACAAACATTATTTAGTGATTAATATCCCGACCATTAAAAGAAGAATAGAGGTTGAGTAAGTGTTATTTTTTTTATAAATGTTTCAATTCATATTTTAAGGCTTGTTTAGATATAGTAATAAAAAAGTATGACAATTCTTAGATGAACTGATGAAAATTGCAACTATATTTACCGTACCCCTTAAAACCTAACAAAAATTGTAACCCTGAATCTACTATGAAAAATGTGTGAAGACTTTATATAAATAAAATGCTTTGTGTTTATTTATAATTTAAAAAAAAACTATATTTAAAAATAAAACTATAAACAACAAAACTACTAAAATGGTAACATAACTTATTAAAAACAAAATGTTTGTATACCTAGGATGTAAATATTAGTTTTTAAGTTCAGCTAGCATAGTTGTTATAAATTAAATAATTTTAAAACTTATTTTTGTGGTCTTACAAGATTTACATCCTCCGTATACCAACTTTTTTTTTTAATAAGTAATGTTACAATTTGAGCAGTTGTATTGTTTTTAGTTTTTTTTGAATATAGTTTTTTTTAGTTTATAAATAAACATAAAACCTTTTGTTTTATATAAAGTATTAATATATTTTTCATAGTAGTTTCAGGGCTGCCACAGCCTAAAGCTAGTAAAACATGTTTTATAAACTATTGCTTGTTAAAAGACTTTGAAATACACAACCTGGTGTTTATTAAGACCTAAACAAGGTTGAATTAATTCAGCTTTCATAAAATTATGTAAAAAAATCGTGTTTTTGCAGCTAACTTAACTTACCAATTTTTGAATGTTACTTAGTTGCTAAACTTAAAGTTTATTATGTTAAAAATCAAAAGCTTTTAAAAAGTTCAAATAATATAAAAAAATATTTTATACAAGTTTAAAGATGTAAGTTTTAGTTTAATGTTCATAATTTTTTGATATTAGTAGCTCTAATTAGAATTTACCATGAGAGTAAATATTCTTTGGTTATTTTGAAATAGGACCACCCTCATTTTTAGTTCATATTTATTTCAGGTAATTTATTTTTTTTAAACAATTTCAAGTTCTCATACTTATAAGATTGGAT
This sequence comes from Thalia democratica, assembly GCF_965202585.1. Taxonomy (NCBI): domain Eukaryota; kingdom Metazoa; phylum Chordata; class Thaliacea; order Salpida; family Salpidae; genus Thalia; species Thalia democratica. The sequence goes on along the minus strand of NC_139167.1, from coordinate 37,276,149 downwards.
AAAAAACAAAGAAAGTTGAATAAAAAATAATTAATGAATCTAAAAATTCCAGGAAACAGTTCTTTTATACTATTTAAAAAAAAAGTTTTAAAGATAAAAAGTGATCATGCTTCATCTAGTTCTATACATACAGTTTTGAAAATACTTAATAATTTTATTTTTTAAGACTTAAACATTTGTTAAGGTATGTTGTAATATTTTTAAACCTAGAAAGTGCAGGGATAATAAATACAGTTTAATCTTTAAAATAGATGTAAAACGGATTTCTTTATTTTTTATTCCTTTATGTAAGTTTATTGTCTTAGTATTTTTGAATTTACTTATATTACAGGGTTGGCTTTCTGTAAGCATAAATTCAAAGCTATCATGTTTCAATTTAACAATTAAAAAAAAAGTTATATATGTGTTTTTATAAACAATTAAAACCTTTTTATCTCTTAATTCATAATTGAAAAACACCTCTGAACTAATTTATTTATCTGAGGTAGTTATACTAAACATTTTTTTTTGCTTTTGAAATCATACTAGATTTTTAAAAGCTTAAAAATAGTAGTACCCCATCTATATAAATTGATATAACACCTTCAAAAAAAAAGCTTAAAATTATTACTTTTTTTTTTCTTTGGAGAGTTTGTGTAATACTAAAAAGTTAAAAATTATTTAAATTAGTTTTTGTAAAAATAAATTACTAGCAATCTTTTTACTTCAATTTATACTTCAGTTATTAAAGAATATAAATTCATTAGTTTTAAGATCTGCAATCTTTTTGTAATATATTTCTAAAGTAATTTAAAAGACTATACAACAAATTTTATATATATTGTACGTATTTAATTAATATTATTGATATTAAAATTGTTTAAAGAAATTTCAAAAATCATAGGTAATACTTACCATTGTTTTAAGTTATACATGTGCACTTTACAGAGTGCACACTGGTGTGTATAACAATGATTTTTATTTTTCCATAATGTTATATTAAGTAACTTTTCTTTAAAACAAATTATTCTTTAAAAATTATTGAAAACTTGGTTTTTTAAACTTAATAAAAAATTGTAGCATTTAGTTTGATAGAAAGTTAAAACATAATTATAGTTGTAAAATGTTTTACTCAAAATATATTAAATAATGTTATCTTATTAAATAACTCTTAGATTCAGTAAACAATTTATAAAAAATTTGTAACTACTTGTCCACAAAAAATGGTAGCTTGCTTTTTATAAATTATTATTTTTTTTAAATTCAATTAAAACATGATTTCTCAAACTTTTTTTCAAAAGGCCCTTTAAAGAAGTTTAAAAAGCTATAGCCTTTCCAAAAAGATTTCTCAAAAAGCCACAATTAAAACTGCTTAAAACATTTTTTTGCTCTTCATCAACTCCTGAATATATAGTGTAACTTTCAAGTTATGGCCTTGTGGCTCCCTAATTTTTTCCATAATATCTAGTATAAGTTTTAAATCTACCATTAAAAACGCCTAAGACCTTTTATTTTTCTTCATCACCAACTCCAGAATATATAATGTAAGTTTAAATTTATGACCTCATGACACCCTAAATTTCTGTAAAGACCCAGTTTGGGAAACCCTGAATTAGAATAACAAGTATTTTACTTTATTAACAGTATACTGTCATGCTGGCAACTTCTTAATTAAACATTGCATATCTGTAGTTTAAATGCCTTTTTTAGTCTAGAGTAATCTATGTTATTTAAACAAAAACTTTTTATGAATTAATAATTAACTCTCATTAAAGTTTTGAATTTTAATTATCTTTTAGTATATTTTGTGTAAGAAATTGAAAGTCTTAGCTATATACTTTAAATTTAAAAAAATGTGAAAGTTATTTTATTTAAAGTTACTGATAAACACTTATTTTATACTGTAAAATGTTTATTTTGTTTAAAAAAGCGTTCCTCACAAATAGCTTAAAACCAGTTTAATATTTTTACTAGATAGTAGTAGTAGTGTCATCAAAATATATATTAAAGTATTTTATTTTTTTAAGAAATAATTACATTAGCTTGTGTTAGCAGTAGTAAGTCTTAGTTAGTAAGGTTTACTTATATGTTCTATGCTAATTGGGTTTAAAATGTTAATCCAAGACACAACTTTTAAAAACTTGTCATAAAAATATAGTTTGGAGTAAAAAATATAACTAATTACTGTTATTTGTCAAACTAAAATTATATAATGAAAAAAAACACACATAATTAAATAAACTAGATATATTTATGCTTTTCTCATCAGTAAAATACAAAGTAAACATGGGATAAGTATTTAAAACTTTTATAGTACCAATTAAATCAAAAATAATAAAATGAGCAATAAAAGATTATAACAATTAGCACAATTGAAATTAACTAATTTTAATCACAAGTAGTTAGCAAATAGTAAATCTACAAATTAAAACAATGACAGAAACACCTTATGATATATAAAGTATTCGAAAATTAAGAAACAGTATCTTTGTGTTAACATAAAACAGGTTGTCTTAATAAAGTAAAAACCTATTTCAGTTTAATTAAAACAAAGTGTTTCTAAAAATTTTTGATTATTAAAAATATATTCAAATATAAACGTTGACACACGTTGGGTTACTTAGTGAAATCAAGTTTTGAAACATTTAAAACTTTAACCAGTACACTATCGTTGTTTTTGAATAGCAAAAATTACCTTTGCTCTTTTATCCTTTTTCTTAGCTATTTTGTTGTCGATCTGATATAGCTTCCTTTACGAAAGTAGGTAAATTGATGAATTATTATATTTACTTTTTAAAATGTGGATGCCAGATTTTTACCACTTGGTGTTATTAGTAGTTTTGACGTGAAAATAATGGTAGGATTTGCTGCATAATAAGTTGTTTTGATCAGTTGTTTTACTTTATTCTCTAAAATTTTTAAACTTTAATTTATAAGCAGAAGTTTTAAGGTTACTAAACATTTGTCTGGTCATACTGTCTTTCTTTTATCCATTTTTTAATGTAAATTAAATGCTTTGTTAACTAACTCTTGTGGGTACCCATTTTTATCTACTAGCAACTTAAACTGATTTAACTGACTAAGAAACAATTCAGGGAAACGAATTTTATGTGCAATCTGACACAAAGTTCTAAACAAGTTAACTTATCTCTTTAGATTGCAGGTAGCTATAAAACTCAAATAACAATCTGTAAATGTTTTCTTTCTATACACAGACAATAGAAGTTTCAAAATCTTCTCTTATGTTTGCTTTGTATACTACTGAAGAGAATAGCTGAAAATATAGCTAGTTTATTAAATTGTGAGTCCTGTTTTCCAAGTTACTAGTCAGTAATACTAAATATACCAAATTAAGAATTTTTTTATTAATAATTTACTTAATTTAGTGATCAAAACAGTAATAAACGTTGAAAAATTAACCTAGTCAAATCAAAATAAAGAACAAAAACTTAAGACTTATAACATCATCAAATTTTACAAAAATGGAATGCACCCCAGAGAGGCTCGGAAAAATAATAAAAAGCGCAAGCATAACTGCGTTCGAAGCAGAGTACTGGAACCCTCAGAAATCAAACTTTGAATCCACAATGGAAGGCACCATGAAGCGGCTGAAGAAAGCCACCAAGCGCTTGCTGAGAACGAACTTTGAAGATTGCGCGAAGCACCCGACGGTGCTCAACGACAGCTTCCAGTGCGCGATGTACGGACACGCCGACAAAGTTTGCAAGATGTTCGAAAAGGTCGTTTCGACGCACGTCCGAGCCAACCTGCTGCCGAAGCTGAAGAGCGTGGAGCGAGCCAACCTGGTTCGTGTGCTGCAAACCACCCTGAACGGTTTCAGGGGCTCGATGGAGCAGTTCGGCGCGGTTTTCCGCCACGTGGACGAGTGGCTGCGAAACAGGAAGAAGTTCTTGAAAATCGGCGACCTCGGCTTGAAGACCTTCGTCGAAGAAATACTGCTGGACGGGGAAATTTCACGGAAGCTGACCGACGTTGTTTTGGAGCGCGTCGACGAACAAAGACGAGGATCAAGTGTCGACGTGGATGAGTTGAAAAGTTTCGTCGAGCTGCTCGACAGCATGGAGTTTGAAGTGGACGGGCGGGGCTTGCGCGCAGCAGTTTTCGAAGAAAGTTACTTGAGGAGGGCGGAAGAGTTTTACAAAGTTTTGGCCGAGGACAAGATATCGAAGCTGACCTGCTACGATTACGTCGACGAGTACAAGAAAGTGCAGGAGGAGGAGAGGAGAGCTGTTGGTTTTTTCGCCGGCAAAGAAACGATGAGGAAGTCAAAAGAGATGCTGAGGCGCGTTTTCATTTGCGACAAGGTGGGACGAATTGTTTACAACGACAAGTGCACTTTGGTAGAACTTTTGCAACACGACGAGGCTGACAAGGCGATGAAGGTTTGTAAATGCATCAACAAAATAAAAAGAGGCCGAAACGTTCTTAACGAGTGCGTCATTGCGTACTTTATCAGCGCGGGCAAGGCATTGGTAAAAAGTATGAACAAAAAGGAGGTCGGTTTGCAATTAGGAAATCTTATAAAACTGAAAGAAAATATCACTAAAGTAACAAAGTCCTCTTTTAAGAAAGAAATCGTTCTGGAATTTTCGAAAATTGTCTGCGACAAGCATGTTATTGAAAGCTTGTCTGTTTTCATCGACCAAACATTAAGACAGAACGTTAAGGTAGATCAGGAAAAGCAGCTTTTAGAAAATGTAGACCAGTTCATAACCATCTTCAAATTTGTGGAAAACAAAGAATTTTTCAAGCTAGTTTACCACCGCAGTTTGAGCAAGAGACTTCTCAGTAAAAAATGTTCGCTTGGCAGCGAGAAAATGGTTGTTGAAAAGATTAAGGAAGAATGCGGGAGAGATTATACTAGTAAGTTTGAAAAAATGTTCAAAGACTTGGAGACTTGCGAAGAATTTAATGACAGGTACAATAACAATAGAGCAAGTAAAATGGCAACAAGCATCAAAATACTGTCTCCGTTCATCTGGTCTATCAAAAACAGCCACCCTATCAACATGCCTCCTTCCATACTAAAATATTTTGATAGCTACAGCAAGTTTTACAGGTCCAGCTTCGGCAGCAACCGAGTGCTGAAGCTCAACTACTTGCACGGGTCGGCGGAAGTCGTTTTCGTGACCGCGGGCAAGCCGGACAAGGTCCTTCAAGTCGGCAACTTCCAGATGACCGTTCTGATGCTGTTCAACGCAAGGAACCAGTGGACCGTGAAGGACATTTCGCGGGAAACGAAAATTCCGATGAAGGCGCTGAAAAACGTGCTCAGGTCGCTGGCGTTGGGAAAGACCAACGTGCTTCTGTCCTCCTCGCAAAATGAAGTCTCTTCAGAAGACATTTTGAAAGTGAACGATGATTTCACGAGCAAGAGGAGAAAAGTTAAGATTCCGATGGCGGCGCTGCCCGATGAGGAAAGAAAGGAAAAAAGACAAATTAGGAAAAACTACGCGGTCTTCAGCAAGGAGGCGATCAGAGCTGCCATCATGCGGGTTATGAAGCGAAAAAAGTCCCTAAGTTACAACTTGCTGGTGGTTGAGGCGTTGAAGGTTTTGGCGGGAAAGATCAAGCCGGAAGTTAAGGAAATAAAAGAGGAGGTCGAGTATTTGGTCAGACACGACTTTATTAAGCGCGAAGCTGAAAATTCAGATAATTATTTGTACATTTCTTAAACTTTATTCTGCTGCTATCATTTTTTTTATTGATAATTTTAGGTTCTGCACGACTGATATTTAAGTTATGAAATTATGATTTTAAGTGCTTTAACTTTTTTTGTTAAATTAACATTATTATCTTGTTTTATTTTTCAAGTTTCTTGTTTAAGTCGTACACATTTTAAAATTGTTGGTTTTAAACAAGGTTTTGAAAGTGTATTAAAGGTTTTTACATAACTATGTTTAACAAGTTTACAACTTTAAACGATTGAAGTAAGTTTAAAATTGTATATTTATTTTGTATTTTATGCTTATTAAATACTATTAAATTTGTTTGAAATACTTAATTTAACGATATGATAAAAATAAGGAACCATAGATTTGTGTTATATAAAGTAGAATTTGAAATAAGTAAACTTCTAAAAAAAAAACATGCTGTACTTTTATATATCAGTTAACTTGTGTAAAAGTTTCGAGTTTATAAATTATCGAGAAAAATTGTTAGCTTACTTTTTTGCTTATACGTCTAGTTAACCTTTACTACGTTAAAATGATTTTATATCGTTTTTTAACAAAAATTTATAGATATTAGTTTTTTTTTTTTGAAAATACTCAAAATTTTAGTACTGCTCAAAAATGTAAATATTTTGGTCATAGTTTCTATAAAACTGTTGCTCTTTATATGTCTGATCATATAAACATTTTTAGCAAAACAATGCTACAATCTAAGTTGTCTTATAAAAACTTTTTGCGCGAAGAGTCAATTTTGCACGAGAGTAAGAAAAATAATTAAAAGAAAAAAAAACAAAAAAGAAGAAAATAGGCTACCGACCGAGGGTAAGGGTTAGGGGTAACAGTGATAGTATAGATAATAAAAAAAAATATATACACATTAAATAATTTTTCAAATCGTGCAAAAGTGTCTTCGTTTAAAAGTGACCTCTCGTACAAAATTGGCGCCGTATAAAAAAAGTTTCTCTTTGTGCGAAAGTAACCGTTCGTGCACAAGTTTCATTGACAAAAATTGACTTATTGTACATATTTGACATCTAACCGTTCAATTTTAAAGCATTGGTAAACAAATTATAGCTTTTTCTTTTTAATATATAAGCTTAAACCAATTAAGTTTAAATAAACAAATAAAACTATATGTGTCTTATGTAATCAAAACTAAAAAGAAAATGTTTGTTTAAGATAAATTTATTTTAATAAGTCATCTAAAAATCAATATATTCGTATTTTATTAAATTTTTTTTTGATATTAAAATTTTAACTGAAATTCGTTACAAAAAATCCGTCGTAGTAACTTTAAATGTATACATACAATGTTTAAATTTTTTGTATCAAAAAAATTACAATTTTTATTACATACACAACTTACAAAAATGACATTTTAGTTATTTAGCTAAAGTTTAAAGCTGATTCACAAAAAGTAGAGAATTTTAAAAATAGCAATTTTACTTTTTACAAAAGTTTATGTTTTTTTAAAGTTTATTTTAGTTTTTATATTCAAAAAATTTTTTTAAAATTGAATAACAGCCTAGTTTATGAGGTCGAAATCACTACAAGTTTTCGTGGTCAATTATTCTCCTTTTGGATGCACTGCCAAAGAACCACCGTCCGAAGTTTGGTTTCGCTCGCACTTTCTTGTGATTTCATTCAAATAATCTCCTTCTATGTTTACTTCACTTTCCTCAACAAGAATTTTATAATAGTTGTTTTAATTGAGATGCCGGGTTGACCTATGGATAACTTTAGCGCCCTGCTTTAAGTTGTCTTCGTGAATCGTTGTTCCGTAAACTGCGCCATCTTTGCGAAGGACGGCTGAAAACGGCGTGAAACCTCCGTTCACTGTGACGCTGATCTTAACTGATTGTGAACTTGTTGTTTCATAGGCGCTCACTGCTTTAATTTGGAAATTGTATCCCGTAAAATCCAACTTTAATCCGTCGGCTTCGCGCGCAGGACGATAGCTGAGTTTGTGGTTCGTGTCGTCGAAACGTTGACCTAGAATTTAAAGTTAAGCCGGGCTCAGCCTAGCTTTGTCTTTAAAATGTACCAGTGCAAATTTTTTGCTTAATCAAATCCTTGATCTCTTGATCTAAAGCAGCGTGGCATTTTTAAAAACGCCCATGGTCGTCGAAGAAGACGGTTACAGTACCAACGAAGGTACGGTTTTCAAGTTCGGAATTTTGAGCTATTGCCTGAGTCGGCGTTCTGTTGCTGATTACTTCTTCCACCCAGTAAATGTGGCCCAAAATTTGTGTTGCGTCATCGGGCAGCATCCTTGCTGGCACTTTCTGCTATTTTTTTCTCGCCGGCTATTACAAATGCGTGCACGACATCGTTTTCATCAACTGCTGGACCCCCGAAGTCCCCACTAGTAAAACCACTTTCGCCAGCTGTGTCAAACTCAAGAAGTCCACTAGATTATTTTTTCGAGTACGTGAAAGAGCCTTTAAAAAACCTGTCTGTTCGTCTGTTCGGAACCCGTAAAAGCTGTAGTTACTTCCCTCTACCTTGCTTTCATTGACGTTAGCAATTGTTGCTACTGTCAGAAGGGAGGTGCACGAAGGGTTCTTCTGTCTTGACGAGCGCGATACCGAGCGTGTTTCTGCCTGCGATTATCGGTAACAGGTATTTTGGGTGCACGAGCCAAAAGTAAGAGTTTGGACCTCCCTAAAGCGGGGCTGTTGTTTACCAAGCCCGCGTGAACGTACACTTTCGATTTGTTTTTGATCCATTCCTGTCTTTCTTCCATGTCGGCTAAACGAGAGTCGAGGCAATGTGCCGCGGTCAAAACCCACTGGCGCGTGACCATTGTGCTACTGCAAAAAAAATAGTGGAATTGTCGCGCAGGTAAGAAAGCAAAACGTAAAACGTTGGCAGATCTCTCCCGCGAACGATGTCACTTAGTTGCCCAGTGACCTGACCCACAGCTAAATTGGTTAAGCCAACTTTGACCAAAGGTAAAATTTCCTTTCTAAGACATGCGCTGGCTTGCTTGAGATAAGTTTTAGCTTTCTGAAAAATGTATCGAGTTAGAAACTTATAATGTAACTGTAAAAAGAATTAATTGTGGCAAGTTTGAAATAGAAAAAAAAAAAAATCAAAAAGGTTTGTTTAAGTTTTAAAAATGATCATAACTAAAAACTTAATTAAATTTTTTTTTAAATAACTATACCATAATTATTAAAAAAATAGTCTGAAATAATAAAAGCATGTACAGTTTTAATTTTAAACAAACTAGTTTTCAGTCAAAATACTAGAAAACGACCTGATGTGTTTTACTTTAATTTTTTAGGCAATATTTTTAAAACTGAATATAGTACTCTGTTCACTTTAAATAGTTAGCACAAAATCTTTTTTTATGAAAGCGATTTTTTTATCATTTAATTTTCTTTATCGGCATAAAATAGTTTAAAACTTAGTAAGAAGTTGAAATTAAACAAAGGAATTCTCGTAACAACTTAAAGTAAATTTCCACATCAAGCTTCCAGTGTACAGAAAACTAACTACAAGCATTTTACAGTTCACACTTTGAAAAACTGCTCAAGTTATTAAAACGTTCACAAAGAAATTTTTTAACTGTAAACGGTTGGTCATTTAAAAAAGCGCGCTCTGCAAACCAGGTTATATTTAGTAAACGCTTTATCTTGAAAAAAAACTTTTACAAGTTAATTTTCTTGATTGGTATTTATTAATAAAAAGCTTGAAATGATAAAATAAGTTTGAAATAAACTATGTTAGCTACTAATATTCAATGACTTTAAGCTCTTAAAAAAGTTTAATTTTATGATAATATATTATTTATAGCTCTAATAAAAGATATTATGCAAAAATTCAAAAACTTAATTTTTGGAAGCTAAAAAATGTGTATGAAAAAAACAGTGTGTTTTTGGACCTTTAATTAACAAAATTCATGAACATGCATCGGATATTGTGAAAACGAGACACGTTATTTAAACTTTTTTTCAAAATTTTTTTGGTAAAGGAGTTCTTGTTTTTCCTATCGTAAACTTAAAAAGTAAGACTGTATAAAGAGTTTAAGCAAATAAAACTTTAGAAAAGCTCATGTGGCGATTTTTTGTATGTTTTTTATTATATTTAAGAAGTATATGCAGCAGACATGGTAAAAAGCGCCGCCTTTGCATAAAACTAAAACAAATACTATTAAAAATCCCCGGCAGTAGGATTTATTAATCTAAAAGATAAATAAACTTTTACAAAAAATTTGTAATAGCTAGTGTTTTTTCTTAATTTTTTTTTTCCTTAAACTGAAGATATAAAATGAATTTTTCAAAATTTTTTTCAATTTTATTATTAAAACCTATGATTTATTTTAAAGTTACAAATTTATACTTTGTAGTTATTTCATTAAAATTAAGTCTACTATTTTAAAACTATCATTTGTGGACAAAGCATGCACAAAATAAAAATAACTAAATAAATTTCAAAAAAATATCGTAAATAAAAAATTAAAGTATTTCTCTAATAATGTTGCTTCTTTTATTTATTTATTAACAAGGATGTCAAAACATTTAAGTTTTTTGTATTTTAAAGAACTTATGTATTTATTTATTTAAATATGTTGATGCAAAAAACAATTTAGTCAATAAATAATAATTTTCAATAAAAGGTTAAGTTATAGAAGAAGATTATTTTACACTGTAAAAGTTATTTTATTCTTTTTCAAAGCTTTAGGCTAAAAAATCACTTAAGAAAATTAATATGTAAAAATAATATTATAAACTGTTTTAGTTTTACAAACAAGGTATAAAAATAATATAGTACATTGTAAGTTAAAACTTTTTTATTTAACATGATAGTAAATTTATTACATCAAAAGTAATAAAAATTAACTTATCAAATTCGATAAAATGTAAAATATGAGAAGTAAAATTAGCTATAGTTTATTACTTTAGCTTTCTAGTTACTATAGTGATAAAACAGCTGTAACTAATGGTTTTCAAATTTTACCATACCTGATATGCAGTACATATTTCGTCAAAGTAAAACAACACTACTTCTATTTATAAAATGTGTTTATTAAAGGCAAAAAAAAAAAAAGTGTTGTTTATAAAGCTATTTATAATGCCAAGCAATGTTTTTGTAAAACATTTTAATATTTCTGTTTTAAAGGTTATGTATAAAGTTAAGGGGTGCACGACTATTCAATTTCTGACAACTCAAATTACGACAATTCACACTCGGAAAATTCAAATTCTGACGACTTAAATTCGACAAGGCACATTCGGAAAACTCAAATTCGGACAATTTAAACTCGGACAACTCGAATTCCAACAATTTAAATTTTGACAACTCAAATACAGCAATTTAAATTTTTTAGTACATACTACTATTTAAATTCAGACAATTAAAATTCAAACAACTCAAACTCCGATAAATCAAATTCCGTCAATTTATATTCAGATAATTAAAACTCATACAGTTCAAATTCCGAAAAATTATTCTTGAAAACTCTAAAGTGACAATTCAAATTTTTAAATCTGACGATTCAAGTTCCAAAAATTCAAAATCTTACAGTTTAAGTTTAAACAAATAATATAGCAAAAACTGACATTTTAAAAATCTCAAAATTTGCACTTTTTGTCGTAGAATATTGGTTTTTAGGTTTGTGATATTAAAGTTTTGACTAATTTTTTTTTAATCACTTTAAGGAAATAAGTTTTGCTTAAATAAACCGTTTTTTTTATTCGAACTAAACCATGTTATAATGATGATTTATCACTTGGAGTATATTAAAACTTTTTTCTAATAATTTCAACATAAAAAACGAAGTTGTATAATCAGTTTATATTTATAGATAGATATTTAATATTAAAAGTTTTAGGATATATAATTCACTTTTAATCTATTTTAACGTTGATTTAAGTTAACACGTACATAACATTTAAAACGCGCGAATTAATACGATAGTTTTTTTGCTTAGTTAAAAAACTAAATATAAAAATTTTACTTCTTTTAAATTAAATTTTTAAATAATGTACACTTTAAAAAACTATTATAGAAACTATCATTAGTATAAACTGTTATGAGTAACTTTATATATAAATACATGTATTATTAATCCTGGACATGAAGTTAAACTGTTCTGGTGCATGACTCGATAACCGAAAGGTTTTTTCGTGCACCAGGTCTTTGGACCAAACTTTTTGAAAGTTTTTGTCCTTCAATAAACAATATAATATTATAAATTCTTTTTAATCACTGTAGAGTTTTGCTTTAAAAATTAAATTAATAATAAATACTTTTTATCACGTTCGATTTTTTAAATTTTATTGAACATCATTAACACATTACTTAACAAAAAACTACTGAAATAAAAACTTCCATCTCAAACATACATATTATTTATACATAATAAACTGATTACAATTATTGATTTGATAGTCCAAAGAAACACAATGTAGTAACTAACAAAAAGTTAAGGACCGAATCACGTTGACAGGGCTAAGACCCAAGCTTTTAGTGCTTTTAATTTATATTTTTTAAATTATCATTTAAGTTAAATTTTATCAGACTTAGTTTTTATAAACCCTTATTGAGCATTAATATTTTTTATTTTTAGTAACAGCAATAACAACAATTTTTTAAAATACTTTAACAATTTTATTTATATCTTTAATACTATTAAAAAAGAAATCAAACATTTAACTATAACCATAAGATTTCTAGCTGTTTGTATATTCTTACTATTCGAAATATAAATTTAAGCGTTTGCTAATAAAGATCCTCGCAAAACAAGTTCACTGGAATGTATAATAATAACAAATTTCAACAGTACTCTTTCTTTATTACATATTGTTTATTACATGTTTATTACAGTTGTTTTATAACAATCGGATTTGAAATTGTGTATTGTATCTGTTATTAACCATTAGTCTACAATAATCTATTTATTCTTATTTTTTATTAACACATAAATAACACCTGTTTTAACTTTTATTTTATCCTTACAATACTTATTATTTTTTACAAACCACCGTTGAAGAGTCTTAACTTGTTAACACACAGAAGCATGTGTTAGTGTAATAAAGAAAGAGTACTTTTTAAATTTGTAGTTATTATTAGATATATAGAGGTATATACAGTTACAATAACAGTGTTATAGTAACATATGTTAATTACAATAACAATAGTTTAGTCTAGATTGCAGCATTTTCTATATGGTTATTCTTTAGATTATTTTTTAAGATTACTATTTTGAATAAAGTTCAGAATACTTACAAACTTACAATTTTTTTAGCATACCAATGTATGACAAAAATTCATAGACTTTATACTTTAACAGAAAACTAAATATTTAAATGGTAAGCTAAGACAATTGTTTCAAGCAAAATTATTTAAAAAAATCTCCTTTTCTGAGGAAATCAAAGATTGAATAAAAAAGAAAAAAATGAAAAAAAAATCTTCTTTATGGTAGTAAATATTGTTTGCTTTCTATTTCTACAATTTTAGACTTAGACAAGTGTCCAAAATATAAAGAAGTATATTTTAACAAAGAAGGAAATTTGTTGTTGTTAATATTATATATTTTTTTTATTAAAAGCATACATTTTACAGTACTTATCTTTATATTTTCATTTATAAAAGTTAAGTTCAGTTATGGTAGAATTCACTTCTTAAATTTATTATTAAATTGTTATACAATAGTTTATTTATCTGTTCAAAAGTAAAATGATTTTTACTGTTCGAGTAAAAGTACTAGATAAAGTAAAAGTTACCTTTTTAGCACAAAATACATAATGTCATTCAAGTATTCACATGTTTTCTCTAAGTATTGTTTATCTCCTTTTATAAGTTGATTTAAAGTTATACACATTTTTTAGTTCTTATATTCCTAACTAAGTTTTAAGACATTTTATTTAGCAACCATTTAAAAAAAGTACCCGAGCATGAAAATATAATTTAAACAAACAAATGATTATTAAGTATTTAATATTTGTTTGGCATTGCAACATTAGCATTCTGGGAACCCTGTTTCTTAGCACAGTTCCTAGATTCCTATGTTACTTGTAAAAAATAAGTTAATCTGAAGCAAACTTTTGTTTATGTCTAATATGTAGCAATTGAAAATTGTGACACACTAAATCAAATTTAAGCACGATATTTTCATTATCTTTTTTTTTTCATTAAACACTTTTAATATTAATGATTCTGTAAAATTAAAAAAATTACAAGACTGTGTTTAATATTTGTTCAGTATCGAAAATATAATAAATAAATAAAATGTATTAGTAAACTTTATATCTATAGAACTTTTAATAATGTTTAAAGTAGTTAAAAGAAGTACCATATTTAAAATAGTTGAAACTGTTTTGTTATTTATTTGTAATATTGCAACTAAAATTTTATACAATATTCACAATAGTATTAAGATGATCTGCTCTAATGTAAGCTATATATTTAAAAGTTAAAAATAAAGTATATATACTTCTAATTAAGTTTTCTAAACAAACAAACCAGACAATACTATTTAAGTTTGAATGTACTTTTTGTTTTTGATTGAAACTTTACTACTAAAAAATAAAACACTAAATAGATTGATAAATACGATAATACATATTTTTTTTTTTACTTTATAAAGTTATAACAGTTATACAAAAAAAATACAACAGTTGAAAAGTATATTGTTTAGAAAATGTGTTTCTAAAAAAGTTAAGTATTAAAAGTACATATTTTAGAAAAAAGAATTTGTGGAAAACTTATGATGCAATTTGACTTACCAAACTAATTTGATTTTTATTTTGTTGTTTTTTTTTGTTAAACTTATTTGTTTGCATATTATTCAAACAAAGCACTAAAATAAGTACTCAATTACAATTAAAACCTTTTTTAAATAGCTGTTTAAATGAAAAAGTAGACATTTATAACTTTTAACTTAGGAATAGTAGTTAAGTTACAACACTTTTAATTTTTTTTACTCATATAAAATCTTTATTGCGAGTGGTTTTATGAAACTAATACTTAATAAACTGTTAATCAAACCTATTATATCATGATTAAACTGTACAGGTTGATTATGACTGCAATTTTGTAAAAAGGATTTTTTTTTTTAGACTTTACAGAGAAATCTGTATATTTTTTAATTCATTCTATGTTAGACTATACTTAGATTAAGTGATTCTTAATCGTACAAAAAGAGTTGCAATTTATTTGTGTAGGTTTCCTACAATTAAACTAAAAATAAATAAAGCATTTCTGCTTTTGGTTTCTTTTTGTTAAGCAAATATTTCAAAATTAATTTTTGATTAAAATTATTGAAAAAAATTTGAAACTTTTAAATGCTTATTATAAAAATTTAATTAGAAAGTAAGTAATAAAAGCTAACTTACATACATAAAACAAGTTAAAAATATTAAAATAATTGGCATGACTTAATAGATAAGAATACTTTTATAATATAATTTAGTTTTTTTAAATTTAAGATCTAACACTTAACTTTTTAAATTTAAGATAATATAAATATTTATGTTAAACAATTTTTTTCTGAGAAAGTAAAAAAAAATATTATTTACTCACCATTGCTTTTGTCTATTTTATTGAAATAAAAAACTACACAAACATCATGATTTTAAAATTTAAGCTACTTTCTTATTTTATTATATAGCTGAATTTATATACAAAAATTTTTAAATACTTTATAAAATGTGTAAAAACATTTTCGTTTGTTTCACAACTTAATTTTCATTTTTAAAAGTTTTAAGGCTTCATTTTAATTATGGTAATTTAGTAAATAAATTTTAGATCAATTTCACATTTAATCTTATTTCAGTAAATTATATAATACTAAATGTTAATCAAACATAGTTGAATTTTTTATATATTTAAAAAGTCTAACCGATATTTATATATTTTTAAACGGAAATTAAACAACTACCCCATCTACTTATCAATTCTCAAAGTTGAAATATAAGCACTGTGTACAAATTTATTTAATATGTAATAAGTACTAATCCAAACACGTATAA